>NC_140960.1:102169984-103442484 GCF_014529385.1 Adiantum capillus-veneris | reverse complement strand
TCTTTGTTACTGTAACACATGCAACAACAAATGGAAGGCCTCTTTGCTATTAAAAAAAATGCATGTGCAAACATCGATATGAATATCTGTATAAGCATCTGTATAGGTGTCAGTATAAACGTTGGTATACACGTCAGTATGAAAAATTATTATACAAATGCCTATACAAATGATATAAGTCCGATACATATACCGACGCTTATATCAACGTCTAAAAAATTTAGACCCCGTTTATTTACATTAGTATTAAATGTCAATTTTTTGCGGGATGTGTTGTAGTGTTTTAGGACTACAATTCTAACTATACAAATTTATGTCCTCAGATCTTTATTGTCCAAGCATCAAGAGCCCATCGCTTGGTCTCGTCTAAAGAAAGGGGTTCCAAGTTGGAAAAACACCCGTATGTAGACTCTTTGGGTTGCATTTATACACCAATTTTTAAAAAATTATATGTATAAAAATGTTATTATACGTCATAATCTTGAATAATCTCGGAATCTTTGAATATCCGAATATTTTTCTT
The DNA here is from genome assembly GCF_014529385.1 of Adiantum capillus-veneris. Lineage (NCBI taxonomy): Eukaryota > Viridiplantae > Streptophyta > Polypodiopsida > Polypodiales > Pteridaceae > Adiantum > Adiantum capillus-veneris. The sequence continues at coordinate 103,441,961 of NC_140960.1, read as the reverse complement.
TTGATCGATAGATATTTCGATCAAAGAACTTTTTATCAAACAAAATTTTGATAAAAAATCTTTCGATCAAAAAAAGTACTTATAAAATAAAAAATCATCGATTATGATTGAAATCGGCAACTGCCTCTTGCATTCTGAAATCTTGAGAGACTATCAGAGTTGGCTTGCAAGCTATAGGCCACTTTGCGGCGTGCAACCATACGGCTCACTCCAAAAGTGAGTAGAATTTAGTTTCTCTTCCCATGATGAGTAGCAATATGGCTCACTTCAAGTTTTAGAACAGACTTTGATTCCTACTAGTGTGGTGTAGTAGTTTTTCTCTCACCACATAGCTGCATTAGAACTTAGTGATCGACTCGTGGAGTGCAGTAGACATGATGCTACACCTCTCACTTCAGAGTGACCTATAGGATTCTCAATTTTAGATTAGGATACATCATCATTTGTACTGTATAGAAATGCAAGAGTCTTGCTCGTCAAACGAGGAGTAGAAGATGCATACTTCATATCCTCTTCATCTTTGTGTGACGTACCAGTTACCTTGTGCTTTGAACTCCATAGACACACCATTATTCATCCTAGATGACTTGGTGTTGTCTTGGATGTAGATACATACAATGTATGGCCTACATCTTAGATTGTCAAGCTATCCGCTGATAGTTGTGTTGTGAGTTCCACACACTTCATCAGGAAGATGACGTGGTGTTGTCTTAGATATAGATACATACAATGTTTGGCTTGAATTTGTTAATGGTTGTGTTGTGAGTTTCACACACTTCACTGAGAGATTAGATTAATTAAACTATCAATAAACACTACAACATCATCTAGGACTTGTGTTGAGCGCACCTCATAGAAGCTGAGTTTTTCACATGTATGCTCCTTCAACCATTTATGTGTATTCTATAATGTTGTACATTCCCCCCTACATCATTAGGAAGAGGATGGGTCTAGGAGGGCCTCTTTATTTTCCGTGAGATTATGAAGGTGATCAGAATTCCAACAAATAGGTGCATGCCCTCGTGGGGTTCACCTCTTATATATGTAAGTTACCATGTGAGTTCAAATGAATGGGATTTTTAAAATTCTGACAAGATTATATTAAGAGAATGGGTTTTTAATTTATTTTAGAGAAAAATCCATAAGTTTTTTAAGAAAAGGGGGTCATTTTATTACCTTAATATGTAAATAAAGGGGTTCTTTTAATACCCTACGCAAGTTATATGAATAGTTTCTTAAAGGTGCACCCCCTAAGTGCATGTCGTGTGTGCAACAATGGTGGGTGTGTAAGAGAGGTGTAAGAGCAGTCAAAGGATACACTTTTCTCCCCCAAATAGAAGGTGGATAACTTTATGAGTTTTGGTCCTCTGTAACTCCTACATATGATCTTTGATTCAAGTGAAGATTATAGATCTATAATCTGCACGCTGAGATCTTTTTATAGATATGTTAATGATGTGGTTTTGCCTGCTAGATTTTAAGTTTTATTTTTGGGGGTAAATTTGAATTCAATTAAAGTAGCAATTTTGTATGTTTGAATTCAAAAATTTTCCTTTGATTGCTTTCTTAATACTAAAGCTTTAACTCCCTTAAACTATTGGATAAAGAGTCCCTCCTAGATCCCATTCTCCTCATAATGACATAACACGGCCCAATTCCTGTGATGAGCATAGCTCATAGTCCTGGAATGTTCACATCTCTCTCTCTCTCTCTCTCTCTCTCTCTCTCTCTCTCTCTCTCTCTCTATATATATATATATATATATATATATATATATATATATATATATATATATATATATATATGTGTGTGTGTGTGTGTGTGTGTGTGTGTAGACATCATTTCGATGTTTTACATTCATATCATAATGTTTATTCTTTGAAAGTATATCTTACAGATAGGGCGGACAACAAGTTGGCAAAACATCAACGAAAGTTTGTCTCCAAGGTTATAGTATGCCACTTTCATCACATGTCGAAGTTTAAGCTTCGTGCTGCCTAAACTCTTGAGCTCCAGAGCATTATCACTAATTCATCGAGACTCTAATGAAGTCTGTATCTCCAGGTCATATTTGTGACCACTGCTTTTGACGTATCTCAAATGACATCAAGTCCATTATTGAACATGGTCAAGCAGTCTATTGGACAGATCGCAAAGACATTTCACGAGCTAAAAAATCCTAAAATTTTACAAGCATAGCTACTTGCATACAGCTTGTGTAACAAATGTATACAGAGTTCAAGAACAAGGAGAAGCTGGAAAGATTAGCAAAGCGTATAAGTGGGAATCCATCTCTTCGAGTTTTGCTGAAGATCTAGAAACTGCCATTAGAGTAGAGCATGTTGTCAATGGCGCTATCACTTTAGACCAGTCACAACTCCCCTCTGTATTACATCTTTTTTCAGATACTACAATCTTCAACATATAGGCTCCGCAGTTGATAGCAGGAATATGGGCAAACGTGAACCAACCATGAAGTATCTACATGTGCATGAATACCTCCACAATTACTTGCACGCCTGCAACATGATGCTCCATTTTGGGTAGAAGAGCATCTATGTAGACATTGTGGACGTGCACAAAGACCAAAACAATGGCCCACTTTTGTAATGGAAATGGCCTATGAACTTTGAGGATAGCGGAATTAAGAGAATTAAAGTGGGCATTTTTGTGAGTTCACTTTGAGAACATAGAGGGTGAACTTAATTGATGTAGCAACATAAACATAGTACTTAATTAACTTGGCATGAACAATACCATTTCACAGAGAGAGAGAGAGAGAGAGAGAGAGTGTATTAGAGAACATGACAATAGTTGAGGACCAGATTCACTTGGAGCCGGTCCCCCCTCCAAAAGACGTTTGTATTATAGATTCTCCCATCAAGAGAGACTTGACACAATACAATCTTTGTGTTCCTTGTGACCTAAGTGATGCAATGAAGATGGAAAGCTTCATGCATCACAAGCATACCATAAACTTTGCAAAAAGAATTAACTATCCCAAGGCCTCAAACACCTTCAAAGGTGGAGAGAGCTAACAGGGAATGAGGGTAGGGAAGAGGAAAAAGAATCATCCATAGGAGAAAGAAATAGTTCCTCGCTTATCATCACTCTTCTTGCTTAGCATAGCATAATAGCATAGTAATGAATATGAAGAAGATGGAAAGATTAAGCATTGAAGCATGGCTGTTGGTTGGATTTGCATTCCATAGCCAAGAGTGTTGGTGTAGGCTCTCCACTTCTCCACAAGCTTGGAAAGGAGATGGAGCTCTTGCACTTTGCACTCCACACAACAAGAGAATGTGTGTGTGTGTGGGAGAGTATACCCCCATCTCATACTTGGTCCACATCTCTCTCTCTCTCTCTCTCTCTCTCTCTCTCTCTCTCTCTCTCTCTCTCTCTCTCTCTCTCTCTCTTATTATTTAATCATTTCATTTGGACACACCCATCACTTGTTGGCAACTGTGATTATGAAAGCTTTGTCCTTTGCACCAAAGCCAACATCATTCTCTTACTTTGTGTAAGGCCTCTAACGTTGTGAGCGGGATGAAAACACACACAGCGCCTCTATAACGACCCGACACACACTCTTAGAATGATACACACACACACACTATGGGACACCACTCGGCTTACACAACACACCTGGCCGAGACAGGGAACACACCTCTAGAGTGAGAGGAGAGAGACTATCCAGTTGCCCACTCCACACAGACACACACACATACACACACACCCAAAAAACTCAGCTCAAAAGAGGAGAATTCTGATGTTTAGATACAATTGATCTTGGGCCAACACCAATGGGCAAATAGCTCACACAAAATGGGTAAAATATACCAGATACAATCACAAACTAGAGCAGAAACTTCTCTCATAGGAGAAACTTACACAGAAAAACAGCAGGAAAAGAGTGAGGAATTTGGAAAAATGGACAGCGCCATCGCGTCCGGAACGGCCCAAAACCCCAGTCTACAATGTCAAAGTGCTCAAATCCGACCTCGGATGAGCAGTTTACGGCCAAAACAAGCTCCAAAATGAGCAAAAACACACCTGCGGCTGTTCTTCCTCTCTTCTCCACGTTTTTTCTGGTCTTCTCTATTTTTTTCAGTTCCCACACTTAGCTTTATTAGTTGGGCACCCTTGGCCTTTTAGATGACCTCAAACGGACCCCGAACAGACCAAAAATTGACCTCGCAGTGCATAGTTGTCACCTTTTTGCATCATCCGCACACCTGGCACTCATTTCTTTTCAATAATACGTCTCGCAACCACGTGAAGTGGCCCCAGAATTTGGTCCTAATGATGACCTTTCTGCATAACTCTCACAAGAAAACACCCACGTTGTGTCCGTCCTCATCTGCGTGCAAATATTGACCCCGTTCGCCCTCCTGACGCCACTAGATGCCATCTGACGCACCTGCTTACCTCATGTCGTCGGCCCGCGGATAGCTTCCTCGAGAAGTTTTACGCGCTATAAACTCCTCATTATTGTAGAAAAAACATACTGGTACTGGTGATAGTGAAAATCGATGCACTATGTACATGTTGTCCTACCTGTACACATGTGGGCCCCACGTAACCACCTGGCTATGGAAATTGGGCAATCCTTTATTCGATGCACCATGCATGTGTATGTACATATGCGCAATCCCTTGCTCCAAAAAACTCATGACATAATTTGCCCCTCCCCTAGCCTGCTAGATCATTCATGATCAGCAGTAGCAAAGAGAGATATGAGACTCGCCGCATCACAGGTCTCCTCATCCCTCACCAACACTGCTTTATCCACAGACAGCTCATCTTGCTCCACCATCATCAATCTAGCATGATACAATTTAAGATGCAATCCATTTACCCTTGACTTATGTAGAACACCATCCAGGTTAGCCAGCTGATATGTGCCATTTGGAAAACACTCCACTACCTTGAAAGGGCCTTCCCACTTAATTTGAAACTTCTTTTGGAAGGTGTTGTCCAGCTTACTGTTGTAGCGCAAAACCAAGTCATGTTTCTTGATACCCTTACTTTTGACCTTTTCATTTATCTTTGCCAAAGCCTTATCCTGCATCTGCCCATAATGCTCCAATGCGCTCATCCTATCCAACTGGACCTCTTGTAACTGCAAGAGCCTCTCTTTGAATGCATCACTAGGCGGCCCAAGCAACTTCTCTAACATCTTGACCGCAGGCAACTCTACCTCCACCGGCAATAGTGCTTCCTTTCCATACACCAAATGAAATGGAGTTAACCATGTACCTGTCTTCACTGAAGTACGGTAAGCCCATAATGCACTAGGAAATTCCAAATCCCAATTCTTTCCTTGGTGCTCTGTCACTTTAGAAAGAATTTGTACCAACTCACCATTGAATCTTTCATTTAAGCCATTACACTACGGGTAATAAGGAGTGGTATGCTGGTGCCTAATCTTCATCTTTGTGCATAAGAAGTCTAGCAGTTTAGCTCTAAATCCTGGCGCCTTATCTGAAAGTAGCTCTAATGGCACCCCAAACTTGCAACATATTTCATCATACACAAATTTTTCTACATCCTTTGCAGTGATCTGTTTTACTGCTATAGCCTCTGCCCATCTAGAGAGATAGTCCACTGCCGTCAAGATATAGCTTTTGCCCCTGCTTGTGATAGGTAACGGGCCTATTGCATCAATCCCCCACTTTTCAAACACATCAAACACCATAATGGTTTTTCGTAGCTCTGGCTTCAACACTCTCTTCCCAAATGCTTGACACCTATTGCAAGACCTACACCAATGGTGAACATCCTTGTGCAAACTAGGCCATACATACCCCTCTTGCAAAATCTTATGCAAGGTGATCTTTAGAGCAAAATGGCCACCACATGCGCCTTCATGATTCTCTTCCAACACTCTGTAAAGCTCCTCCCGCCAAGGTACACGTCTCAACACGAGATCAGCCCCTTTCATGTATAAGAAATCACCAATCAATTTGTACCTGTATGCTCTACGCACAAAGCCATACTTCTTAGACTTCTGAATCTCCTTTGGAATGATTCCTGTTAGCAAAAACTCCTCTTCTTGAGCCAAACTTTCCCGGCCATGATAAAGAGGTAAAGTGGTCCTCAACACAAATAGCTCCCCAATCATGCCTTGAGCTGCTTCATGTGCCTCTCCATTCACAGCACGTTCAATGTGTCTGATGCTCCATGCTTTGAACTTTTTTAACAGGCCTTTAATTCTGAAGCACATTTCCTTCAATGAGGTGTTCTTGCTCTTCCACACACCCAGCACTTGCTTCACCACTAACAAGGCATCACCTTTTATGCTCAACCTTCGAACCCCATGCTTCAAACAAATGTGTAATCCGGCTTCCAGAGTAGCATATTCAGCCTCATTGTTACTATGAGCATCCAATTTGAACCCTCTCTTGCATACTAGCTTCCCCTCTGGATCATAAAGTGCTATACCCCCTGAAGCTGCATCATGGCTCTTTCTGTATGAACCATCAAAGAACAACACATGTGCATTGCTGATCTGTGGCACTTCTTCAACTACCTTTCTCACCACCTCTTCCTTAACAATAAGGGGATTCTCCTTGTAGGTCAACAAATCAGCTAGGGTAGCCCTTGTACTATCTTCCACTAGAAAAGAGAACTCAAACTCTTGCAGCTCAATTACCCATTTCTTCACCACATTTGACATGTTAGTACCATTAATTAACTGTGGCAAAAAGGCATAACTCGTCAAGAAAACAAAAGGCCATGGTAGCAAGTAATGACGAAATCGTCGACAAGCAAATATTACACTGGCCATCACTAGCTCTACTTCCGAGAACTTTCTCTCCGCTACCAACTTCACTCGGCTTGCACAATACACTGGCCTCATATAATGGCTGCCCTTCCCCTTTTGCAATAGCATGGCTCCAATGGCATCATCCCCTACTGATGGATTTACATAAAATGTTGAAGATGATGAAACAGAAAACAGAAGGAAGACAACAACTCAGAGTAGGAAGAAGATGGAGAAGGAGAAGACACAGAGCTTGTGTACGAGATCTCTGTAGTCGATCTCTCTGTATTAGAATAATAGAGTATACAAACTCAGAGCTACAAAGCTTATATGAAACCCTAAGAGATAAGGTGTCCTTTCACACCGGATGTCCAGGGGGAAAAACCCCAGTGGGAGAAAAGTGCCCCTAGTGAAGCGCGTATACACACTAACACTACTACATGTCTACAATCCCCCCTGTAGTGATAGTGTGAATCCGTACAAGGTAGCAGATCATCATGTGTATGAGAGTAAGCCCAAAGCTTTTCGGAAAGCTTCAAACTTTTCTCGTGATAACGCCTTCGTAAATAGATCTGCAATGTTATCCTGTGTAGGACAGTAAGTTAGTGTGATCTCCCCTGCATGTAGCCTTTCCCTGACATAGTGGTAGTGAACCTCTATGTGCTTTGTTCTTGCATGAAATACTGGATTCCTTGCAACTGCCATAGCACTCTGTCTGTCAGTGAAAATGGTAGTGGGTGCCTGTTGACACTCACAAAGATCTGCCAATACCCTACGTATCCATACACAATCAACTGTTGCCGTGAAAGCTGCCATGTACTCAGCTTCACAAGTTGATGTAGCCACTGTGGGTTGCTTCTTGCTTAGCCAAGATATACATGCATTTCCCAAGAAAAAACAATTGCCACTTGTGGAATGTCGTGTGTCAAAATCACCAGCCCAATCTGAATCGTTGTAACCAAGAAGCTGCATAGAACTATGCTTTCCATACATATCCCCCCTTGGAAAGAACATGGCAAGATTAGGGGTACTTGAAAGGTAACGAAGTATGTGCTTCACAGCCTACCAATGATGCATACCTGGGCTGTGCATAAATCTGCTTGCTTGTGAAACCCCAAATTGAATGTCTAGACGAGTGTTGCTTGCCCAATATATCAAGCAACCAACGGCTGCTGCATAAGTATGCACATCAAAAGGTTCTCCAGCATCGTGCATGCTCAACTTTGATCCAGTTTCTACGGGTGTAGAGATTGGCTTACAATTTTGCATACCAAAATTGTCCAAAATTTTATGCAAATATTTTGCCTGCAACATTTATATGCCATCCTCTGATTGCACAAACTGAATACCCAAGTAATAATGTAGCAAACCAAGATCAGACATCTCAAAGGTTTTTCTCAAAGCATCTTTAATCGCTTCAATTTCATCTGCAGTATTGCCTGTAAGAAGCATATCATCCACATAAAGTGTTAGCATAATGAGAACTCCATCTCTCTTTTTGACATACAAAGTACTTTCTGTTGGACTATTCTGAAATCCCTGGCCAATCAAATAAGTATGTATCTTCTCATACCATGCTCTTGGAGCCTGTTTGAGACCATACAAAGCTTTACGCAATCTACATACCTTTTGCTCTTGACCTTTTACAACAAAACCACTTGGTTGACTTACATAAACTTCTTCCTGCAAATCACCATTCAAAAAAGCAGTTTTGATATCCAACTGATGCACTTTCCAACCATGATGAGCAGCAATTGCAACTAGTGATCTAACTGTGGACGCACAAGAAGTAGGAGCAAAGGTTTCATCATAATCTATGCCTTTCTGTTGCGCATAGCCTTTTGCCACAAGCCTTGCTTTGTACCTGTCAACAGTACCATCTTGTTTCCTTTTTACCTTAAAAACCCACTTTGTACCAATAGGCTTTTTACCTGTAGGCAAGTCCACTAGATCCCATGTATGATTCTTATAAATAGAATCAATTTCTTGCTGCATAGCATCTTTCCACTCAACACACTCTAAAGCTTGTTCAAATGAATCAGGCTCATCTGCATCACAAAGAGTGCTAAAGCAAGCCAAATCTACTTGCTCTCTGCCAAAAGTAGTACCAGCACGTGTTTTTCGTGGCAACGGTGCATCCAACTTGCTATCCTGCAAAGTTTTCTGAACCCATTTAGGCAAGGTTCTTTCTTCCCTGAGAACTTCTTGCTCTTCACGCACAATTTCCTCTACATCATGAGGTGTCACATGCTGATCAAAAGATTGATCAAGATTATCAACTTGTTGTGATTCTTGATTCTCCACAAAAGAAGGATGCAAACCTTCAAATACATCATGTGTCTGCATATGAGGTACATCAAAAGCAACCATAGGTTGAGCAGTAGTTTCTGCAAAAATGAAATCTTGTTTGTAGCAGGATTGTAAAGTCTATAACCTTTACTTCCACTACTGTACCCCACAAATATACATTTGATTGCCTTATCATCAAGCTTCCCACGTAACTGCTGAGGGATGTGAGCATAAGCAAGACAACCAAAAACACGAAGATAACTGACTGAAGGTTTTCTGTCATACCAAGCTTCATATGGAGTAATGGTATTCAAGGCACGAGTAGGACACCTGTTCAAAACATGTGTTGCACAAGCAACTTCCTCCATCCATAGCTTGTGAGGTAAACTCTTAGCCTTGAGCATACATCTAGCCGTCTCCATTAAAGACCTGTTCTTCCTTTCTGCAACACCATTCTGTTGTGGTGTGTATGGCATAGTGCATTGGTGTTTAATGCCTTTCTTTCCCAAAAAATCATTAAATGCACCTGACATGTATTCACCTCCTCGATCGGTACGAAGAGTCTGTACTTTGCAACCTGTTTCATTTTCAACCATGGCGACATAATGTTGAAAAACTGCAAACACATCTGACTTTGCTTTGAGTGGATACACCCAACAAAACCTGGAAAAGTCATCAATGAAGGTCACAAAATAAAGGTTGTTTCCTATAGATGGCGTCCTCATAGGACCACATACATCACTGTGTACAAGCTGCAACTTTCGTGTCGCTCTAACTGAACCATCCTGCGAAAATGCAAATCTGTGCATCTTTCCAAGAACCCAACCTTCACATACATGTCTTGGTGGCATCTCCAATAAAGACAAATCATGCACCATAATATGACGTTGTAAAGTCATCAAACTGCCATAACTAACATGCCCAAATCTAGCATGCCACAACTCAGCATCCTGCATGGCCTGAGTCTTTGTTTCTGCAATACATACCTGAATCTGCTTTTCATAACGATCTAGCACAAATAGTCCATTTTTCAGTGTACCTGTAGTGATAAGAGAATAACCATTCTCTCGATCTCGTACAACACATCTGTCATCCTCAAAAATGACCCGAAGAACATTTTTTGCAAGAGAGGATACAGACAACAAATTCTTCTTGATCCCTGGAACATATAAGACATCTGGCAAGCATAAATCTGAACCATCTGAAATGGTAATCAAAATCTTACCAACGCCTTTGATTGGATAAGAAGCATTATTTGCACATATCACCTTCTTTCCTGCTAGAGTTGCATCCAATGAACAAAACAAATCCTTCCTTGAAGTAATATGCCTGGATGCACCACTATCAAAGTACCAAATCATTTGTGTCTTGTCAACACTGTAAGCAGAAAAATCTGAACATACTACAAAAGCATAAGAATCCTGCACAAAGTTTGCAGACTCTTCTTTAGCTGTAGAAGAATCACCAGAAGCTGAAACAACCAAACTTGACTCTTTCTTCTTTTCTTTAGCAATTCGCTTTTTACACTCACTAATGTAGTGACCAGGTTTCTTGCAGTAGTGACATTTACCTTTCTTCTTGGACTTGTCTGAATCACCTTTAGACTTCTCTGAAGATTGTCCTGCACTAGACTTGGAGTAATGAGCACTCTCTTTACCCTTGTTTTTGTTCTGTACAACAAGAGCATGATCCATACCATCCACCTGTAAAGACTTGTTCTTACGTGATTGATCCTCCTGCAATAGCAAAGCCACTAACTCTTCAAAATGAAGAGGCTCAGGATTAGCTCACAAAGACAGAGTCAAAGAAGTCTGAAAAGTCAAATAAGATGGTAGTAGTGAATTGAGTGTTTTGGAAACCAAGTCCTTCTCTGGAATCACTTCATCAATGCTAAGCAATTGCTCTTTAAGATCCCTGATTTTTGTAAGATGCTCGACAATATCGTCACCTTCGTCCATCTGTATTTTGTCAAGTTGTTTCTTCAAAAACTCTATTCTGGTAGCGTTTCTTCCTCCAAACATAGCTTGCAGAGTGTTCCAAGCATCCTCAGAAGTTCTGCAAGATCTGATATGTGGTGTGATTGTCCTCTTTATGGTTAAGGCAATCACAGCCATAGCTTGTGCATCTTTAGTATCCCATCTCTTTTGCTTTGGAGTGACTTGTGAGGGTCCTGCACCAACAGCTGCACCACGACCAAGCGTGGCAGGTGCAATGCTACCTGGACGAACTTCATCTCCAGATACATAATCCCACAATCCTTTACCAACCAAAACATTTTTGGCCATAAAAGACCAAAGAGAATAGTTGGTACCATCCAATTTGTCTTCGGATGTAAACGCACCAAAAATCTCTTTCTCCGTAGATTGAGCCATATTGTGGATGCACACAAGAGAGCAAAAGAACCTCCAAGAGATTCACAAATCTCCTCTCCAATCCAAGAAAAAATCTACACAAAATCTCAGTACAAAGCTAGGACAAGCTGCTTCCCAAAAGAACTGTTTACCTGAAGAAAATCTGTCAAAAAGCACACCCTCTTGATCTAAACGCCTCCGAAAAGTAACTTCTGCTACGCTGCTCAGAACAAAATTTTGAGGGCTCGAACGGCTTCGAAAGGGGGGTAAAACTGCAGGTCACCTGTTCAGAATACTCTCGGAACGTCGAGGATGCTCCCACGAGCAAATTTTCCGAAAACTGCCTGAAAACTGCGATTGCGCGCGCGGACGCGAAAACGCAAGTAGAGGCTCTGGAAATCACCTTTCTCGGATACCAATTGTTGAAGATGATGAAACAGGAAACAGAAGGAAGACAACAACTCAGAGTAGGAAGAAGATGGAGAAGGAGAAGACACGGAGCTTGTGTACGAGATCTCTGTAGTCTATCTCTCCGTATTATAATAATAGAGTATACAAACTCAGAGCTACAAAGCTTATATGAAACCCTAAGAGATAAGGTGTCCTTTCACACCGGATGTCCAGGGGGAAAAACCCAATGGGAGAAAAGTGCCCCTTGTGAAGCACGTATACACACTAACACTACTACATGTCTACATAAAACACTTTCTTCCAATCAGGAGCCTGCATGGCTGACAACCCCCCTAACACCTCTTTCACCTCTTGAAACACTTCTTCACACTTGTCATCCCATTGCAATTGATCATGCTTTGCCACTTGTTGTAATGGATAAAGAATCTGAGAAGACAATGGAATAAAACTTGCCATGTACTTCACTTTGTGTATAAAAGTTGCCAATTGCTTCGTACTCGTAGGTGATGGAAGAAGAATAATAGACTTAACCTTATCTGGATCAGCCTCAATGCCATTTTCTGACACCATATGGCCCAATAACTTCACCCTTGGCTATGCTAGATGACATTTCTTTGGATTTAGTTGTCCTCCACATTCATCATATCGAGCCAATACCATCTGCAGCTTCTCATGGTGTTCAGCCCTACTGCTATAAACACAGAAGTCATCCATAAAAGCTTTAACACAACTACCAATGAATGGTTCCAACACCCAATTTTCTCTCTCTTGATAGAAGGAAGGTCCATTTGACAACCCAAATGGCAATACTGTGTAGCAATAGCAGCCCCATGGCGTAATAAAAGTGGTCTTTGTGCGGTCTTTAAGAGCAATCTTCAATTGAAAATAGCCTGAAAAACCATCACACACACTGTACCTCTCATAACCTGCCACTGAATCCAAGATCTGATCGATGAATGGAAGAGGATATGGGTTCTTCTTAGTGGCTGCATTTAAGGGCTTAAAATATACACAAATCCTCCACTTCCCATCCTTCTTTGGACTGACTACTACTGGACTCACCCATTCTGTGGTCTCCACAGGGACTATGAACCCTGAATTCAACAACTTGTCCACCTCTTCTCACAAGGCTTCCATTTGCTCTTGACCCATCCTTCTTAGCCTTTGCCGCACTGGCTTAGCACCTTCTTTCAGCTCTATATGCATCTCTTCGCCCTTGAACCCTCTGATCTCTTCATATGAAGTAATGAACAAATCAAGAAAACTAGCCAGCATGTGCAAATATATATCCTTCTCCATAGCTGAGAGGTCTCCACTGATCATTTGTGTCATCAATTCCTGCTTCTTTGACAACTCAACCTTGGTTTGCATCAGCCCTTCAATCACTTCATAAGGCCCTTCACTTTCATCTTCAACCTCATTCGCAAATGCAACTAAACCAAACTCCTGTATTTCTTTGTCCATCAAAAGAAATGCAACATCAGCATCCTCATCACTGCTGGTAGTGCTATCACTGTCCTCATCTGTCACCGTGGAAGAGCCTTCATCACTAGACTCATCCTCATCTTCATAAAGCTCCTCTAATCGTTTCCTTGTGTCCATATTATAAAGCTTCTTGGTACCTGTCTTTCCATAGAGGCTAATCGTACCATGTCGCCAATCTTGAACAGCTCCCACTGCACGTAACCATGGTCTGCCCAGTATAATAGGATATGCTCCCAACCCTGTTGGCATCACATGAAAATCAACCACTGCCTTTGCATCATATGCCTCCACTTCTAAGCTCTTTACAACACCCAAGCATTTTACTTTTTGATGGTTTGCCAATCTGATCCGAAAACCTGACACCCCAGCCACTGTGAGACCCATCTTCTCAACACATGAGTGTGTTATGACACATATTTGGGCTCCGCCATCCACATAACCTTGTCCCAAATTTTTCCTTTTATGCCACACATCTACTATTGGACAAATGTCTGGTAGCTCATCCATTGCCAACACCTTTACTGAACCTCTCTCTGGCTCTTTCTCCATTGGGTTAACCATCCTCTTCCATTGTCGCTTTAGCTTAGGCACCATCTCTATAAGCTGCCCAAAAGTAACATCTGCCTTCCTGCTCGTCAGATCCTCCTTCAAGTCATAGCTTAATTGCCCATCCCCTAGTGGAAAATCTAAAACATGAAACTTTCGACGAGCTCTCCTTTTCCTCTTGGCCTTGACATCCTCGCCTTCATGGCTCTTTCCTTTCTTCTTACTAGGACCTGGGGCACTTCTTCCTTCCTTATCCACTGTGGTCCTCTTCCCAATAGGCATCACTAATGTATCCTCTAGCTTTGATGCCTTCTCCAAGGTGACTACACTTAGCACTTTTGTCTTTCCCTTTTCCTCCTGGGTCAGTCCACTGGTTCCTTCGTCTCCCTTAATTTTGATGCCATAATCATTTGACCTAGTTAGCACCTGTCTTGGCAATGGATACATGTCTCCCCCCATCCTTGGTGGCTTATCACATTGCGGGCTGATGTGAACCAACTCTCCACATTGCGGTCTGCCTCCAAAACCTACCATTGCTTTGTCCAACACCATTCCTAGGCCTTTCTTCACCTCCTGGCTAATTTGCAAACCTCCCTCGACCTCGATTATTTCCCACTTGACCTAGCATGTTTAGGCTGATATTCTTCATCAAATCTACCATTTGCCTCATGTCTTGCCTTAGCCCATCATCTTGCACTGCTGTAGTGACCACTGCTGGCATAACATGAGTAGTAACAGGAACCACTGGTTCGTGATGAACCCCTGACATGCGACCTTGTAAAGACTCTATAGGCTGAAATTCAGACCTCATGGGCAAAGACTCCACCCCTAACTGGCTCATTTTCCTCAACTTCCACTCTTTGTTCCTTGCTACCTCTAGTGCATCTTCATATGTCCTAGGCTTCTTTAGCTCCACTCTCCAACGTATATTCTCCCAAAGACCAGCCAAGAACATGTCCTTCTTCATCATGTCAGGCGGGGGTACCTGTGGTGCTAAGGCCTTGCACATCCGCTCCCATGCCAATGAGAACTTACGTATGTACGCATCTACTGGCTCACCTTCCTTTTGCACCAAAGCCTGTACTTCTTGCCACACTTTGTCAGGATCTTCTATCTTCACAAACTCCACTTCCAACCCATGTCATAGATTGTCCCAACTCAACCTTACAGGTGGATCAGCCACACGCAACTCCTCTTCAAATGCTTTAGACCAAACTCGTGCATCACTCTTCAAACAAATTTGGAGAAGGCGTAACATCTGCACAGGGTCATGAATCTGGTTGCTAATGCAGGCAACCTCCATCTTTTCCAAAAAATCTTCCACATCTTCATCACTTCTTCCATGAAACTCCGGATAAGAGAAAGCCATGGCTACCCAAGCTACAATGCTTTGAGAACCCCTTTGAACACACGTGCAAGAAACCAAAACTTTTGACTACCCAATCCCCAGAAACTTCAATGGAGCTCAACTTTAGATAAGGACAAACACATGCACATCAAATGAGTTTTCATAGTTGATCATCGAAATTACAACAGGCAAAGGGCATTCCAAGATCTCTCGTAATCTTCTTGGCCCGAACATAAATACTATGCGCTGCTGGAAAAAAATCTTCCTGGACACATGAACATTTATCTGGATTTCTTGAGTTAAATGAAATGAAGTGAATTGAGGGCCATTTTGATCATACATTAAAGCCAACCATGAAGCTCCCAAGAAGGCACACCTGACTTAACCTCTGATTTTGCCAAAATTTCAGCAGCATAACAGCATAAATGGCTCAAAAGACCAAAAAACCATCCATCATAACTTGGAAAAATTTTGGCAGAGTTTCCCCAGAAATAGAGCAGTAGGAACCCAAAATATAGACTGTATATGTATGCATAAACTGTCAACAATAGAACCCGAGCATCAAGTAGGACTCACTAGTACATAGCCTATGGCAAGGTCACAAAAAGGGTGCTCCAGCTACCTGTATCACCGAAAGGATCTCTACATTTGAGAATCAACCAGCTCAATAAAAACCTCACGCTATCGACCCTCGCACGAAGGCTAATGCAAATCGCGTATAGTCAAGTCTCAGAAATGACTATCTTCCAGACCAAGTCTCAGAAATGGTTGGGACTGCCAAATACAACCAAGTATGGCTCCACAAATGCATACAATGGCAATTTCCACAAGTAAGTACAATCCAATAGACAATGTGCTCAAATAGCGCCAAGTGATGCATACCCACAACAACTGCAAGTGACATCACTGTTAGTATATCACTATACTCCAGCTACCTGTACATGTGTGAATCACCTGTACCTGTACTTGTAACCTGTAACCTGTAACCTGTAATCCCGAATCTCGAAGCTTGAAGCTCGAAGCAGAAGGTACTCGAAGAAGATCCTCCATGGGGACGCCAAAAGAATGTGAGCGGGATGAAAACACACACAGCGCCTCTATAACGACCCGACACACACTCTTAGAATGATACACACACACACACTATGGGACACCACTCGGCTTACACAACACACCTGGCCGAGACAGGGAACACACCTCTAGAGTGAGAGGAGAGAGACTATCCAGTTGCCCACTCCACACAGACACACACACATACACACACACCCAAAAAACTCAGCTCAAAAGAGGAGAATTTCTGATGTTTAGATACAATTGAGCTTGGGCCAACACCAATGGGCAAATAGCTCACACAAAATGGGTAAAATATACCAGATACAATCACAAACTAGAGCAGAAACTTCGCTCATAGGAGAAACTTACACAGAAAAAAAGTAGGAAAAGAGTGAGGAATTTGGAAAAATGGACAGCGCCATCGCGTCCGGAACGGCCCAAAACCCCAGTCTACAATGTCAAAGTGCTCAAATCCAACCTCGGATGAGCAGTTTACGGCCAAAACAAGCTCCAAAATGAGCAAAAACACACCTGCGACTGTTCTTCCTCTCTTCTCCACGTTTTTTCTGGTCTTCTCTATTTTTTTCAGTTCCCACACTTAGCTTTATTAGTTGGGCACCCTTGGCCTTTTAGATGACCTCAAACGAACCCCGAACAGGCCAAAAACTGACCTCGCAGTGCATAGTTGTCACCTTTTTGCATCATCCGCACACCTGGCACTCATTTCTTTTCAATAATGCGTCTCGCAACCATGTGAAGTGGCCCCAAAAAGTGGTCCTAATGATGAACTTTCTGCATAACTCTCACAAGAAAACACCCACGTTGTGTCCGTCCTCATCCGCGTGCAAATATTGACCCCGTTCGCCCTCCTGACGCCACTAGATGCCATCTGACGCACCTGCTTACCTCATGTCGTTGGCCCGTGGATAGCTTCCTCGAGAAGTTTTACGCGCTATAAACTCCTCATTATTGTAGAAAAAACATACTGGTACTGGTGATAGTGAAAATCGATGTACTATGTACATATTGTCCTACCTGTACACATGTGGGCCCCACGTAACCACCTGGCTATGGAAATTGGGCAATCCTTTATTCGATGCACCATGCATGTGTATGTACATATGCGCAATCCCTTGCTCCAAAAAACTCCTGACAACGTATACCAATAAATTTGGCCAAAGATGAAAGAGTCTTTGTCAACTCTTTGCAAAAGATCTTCAAATGGTTTTTTAGAGTGACAATCCTCTCTACATTATGCCACAAAACTGGTGAGTTCACAAGCTGTGCACATCTTGTAGCTGCATCCTGATAGCTAGGATGCTTGTTTTGCCATGTATCACATTGTCTATCAGCTATAGTTTCAATCAAGGCAGGCTTCACTTCTTGCAAGGTGGCAAGAACATAATATGTGGTAGCAAACCTTGACGCACAAAATATCTGTAAAGTTTTATTGGGTGACTGGTCATAAAAAAGAGCATACAAAAATTGATACTCTCTAATAAATTTCACCACATGGTTTGCATCCAATAGAGTTTGTTTTATGCAAGCCATTTTACCAATGTCCTTTAAAAGATAATTAAGCGTATGCGTTGCACATGGCACCCAAGAAATCTCTAGGTACGTAACTTGGATAGCCCTTCTTGCAGCCTTGTAGTTGGATGCATTATATGTGATGATTGCAGTCACATGATTTGGACCACCTACCCTTGCTATTGCGTGCTTGTATACCCTTTCTAAATAGTTTCTCGCCTTCTCTTTCAATGAAGTGTCAATGGCTTCTACAAACAAGGACCCTTTAGGTTTGATAAGCATCACATTTAATGCGGATTCTTCTGGCAATTAGTCTATCCATCTACCTTTATGATGCAATCATATGAAGGAAAAAAGTCTACCACCATGCGCTTGAGGATGGCTTTAGTACTATCTTTCACTTTTACTAAATACTCTTTGTGCATCTTGTTGTAATCAGGAAGCACAACCCTTTTTTGGATGTGCTCATCAAAGAATCTTGAAATATGGGGATGCGCATAGCATTGAATGGTATACCGCACACCACAAAATCTTGCATCCATTTGAAGAGCAACTCAAGCAACCGTTGCTTATCTAACTCTTCATACAATGTTTGTCCATTAGATGATGCTCTACTGGCTTTAGTTGTGATGTTGCCCGTTGTTGACGTTGATGGATCAAAAGATGTCGTGTGCACACTCACACACCCAAAAAACTCAACACAATACAAGGAATTTACTTAAATTCCTCACCTCACTCACCACCACTCAAAAGCTCCCTAAAAATTCTACCCACAAGCTCAATTCAAACTCCAAACGCCTCGACCTACAAGCCCTTGCCTGCCCGCAGACACTACAAGGTGAGTCGAGGTGATCAACATTGGAAATCACGCTTGATGGTGACCAAAATATACAAGAAAAACCATCAAAAAACCAAAAACTCCAGCCACAAAAATCCACTCTCAAACCATTGCAAAGCCTTCACCAAACTCCACTGTGTTGGACTCTTTGGAGTAACGCCAACCCTAATGGCACCGATACAGGGTCACATAGTCTTGCAGAAAGCCGCACCTTCTTCCCTCAATTCCTTGCACACACACATCCATGGAAACCTCAGAACTTCCATAGACTCTCCCAAGTGCAAAATTGAAGAGATAAAGCTCTCATTCACTCCTCCATACACTCGAAAACAGAACGGGAACGCAACGGGACTGCACTAGACAACCTGTAGGAACCCTGCTTCCTTACCCACACAGAGAGGTGAAAGTGCCAAAACTTGGCTTCCAAAATGCTCCTTCAGCCCAAGCACTCACGGAAGCGTCACTGATGTGGCAATTTGAAGCCATTTCACACCTTTTTTGACCATTTTTTGACCTTTTTGGCCCAGTTTTGGCCAGTTTTGACTCCTGGCGGGCATTTTTCGCAAGAAAAACCCCAAACGGACTCCAAAATTCACCAAATTTTTCACGCTTGATCCTCGATACCCAAATCACATTTCTACATCCCCACATTTCATTTTTAACCACTTCTAGGGCGATGCACGTATCACCGCAGATCAGGCGTCGCAAATAGACAGTTATCGTATGTGTCAAACTTCTCGAGCAGGATGAGAGTACCCACACTTGTCACTTGCATTATTTACATTCTAGAAAGCTCAAACACATTATATAGACCCAAAATAAGCCACCTAGAACCATATCCAAGGCCCCGATACCCTATCCAGGCATGTACGTATGCTCAACTGCCGACACTCAAGCACGCATATTTACAATGTGCACACGTTGCACCTTTTTCCGAACTTGAAACCACTTTGCAAATCTCACAAATGCATGTATTTACATATTTTTGTACATATGACCATGCATATAAACGCTACTTTTTACACGCCAAAAGCGGTCTATCAACGTTAAAGCGTGCCCATCAAGAAGAGTCGATTGAGGAGTACGATCATTTGCTTATGTAAACACATGATCCCTCTCCTCCTTAGCAATAGAGATTTCAACGTCCATTGAAACTTCTTTAGGAGCACCACCTCTTTTTAGCTACAATAAACTTCTCTATTGTGCAAGAGTACTTGGGAAATCTAACATGAATATCTTTTGGCTGTTCTGTACACTCCAACACATTGCCAGGGACTTTAAACAAATGTTGTTTTATTCTAGTCGCATTATGAATGAGCTCGTGGCCATAGACCTTGCATTTCAACCAAGATGTATTCTTCCTAGCACGTAGCTCGTGCACATAACTCCACTCGTGTCATTCCACCACGCTGCACAAGGATAATCTGTTGAGAGAAGCAAATTTAGCTATCAATTTTGAGATCAAGAACAATTTAAGCATCAAACTGTAGAAGCGATGCTCTATCTATCAATCTAGTGATCAGAATTTGTCTACATTATCAATTAGACTCATGCTCTATCTACTAGTCCCATGGTCAAAATAAATCTACAATGCTGCATTATAAAATTATAATAACCAATGATGGTCTATCATTCTCTATGTATCAACTAATGAAAATTAATCCACATCACTCCAAACGAGAAATGACATAATCATTCAAAACAAAACATTTCAATAATTGTGCTCACATCCTACTACATCGATTTATCTAAAGTGCAAACTTTTGGCTTTCACACATTACAATTATTGATAATGTTAATCACATATAAAAAAACAATTTATATAAATCACGTCATTTCACATTGTAGTATATCAATTTATCTAAAGTGCAAGCTTACAGCTTTCACACATTACGATAATTGACAATATTAATCAAAGTCTTGGAAATGATTATCATTGTTAAATGATAATTAGTTGTAGACCTTGACGATTGCCATAACTATATGAAGTGCAAACATGAAATTGTCACACTCCACGATAGATTTTTGATCGCTTATCTATCATAGTTCAAGCACATATACAATCACACAATGCAATAGATCTTGCAATCCATTCCAAATAAAGATAGTTAAATATCAATATATTTGGACATGATATTCCTAAAATTTAATTCCAATGAGAGCATAGTGTGATGGCTCTCGATCTGTATGGTGCTCCCAGTCTCTCTAGAGTGTGGCAAATGAAGGAGGACTCTATGGTAGCGAGTGGACTCCATTGGCTAGGGTGTGGCTCCACTTTGCTAGCTTGCACAATCTTTGAAAGTGGTGGTTCTCTCGACGGCATCTTCCTCCCACTGGCTCATTTTCCTTGGATGCACCCTTTGGGGCTTGGGTCCAAGTTGTGAAAGGCTCTTTTTGCTCTTAGCCTCGTCTCAATTTTGGCTTGGTCTAGTCAAATTTATGTGAAGACTCTCGGTGAGCATGCGGTGGTCGGTGGAAGTGGCACCATCATCGTGGCTCCCTACAGACCTTTTTTTTGTACTCTGTCACGGCTTACAGGTTGGGACAAGGCAACCGCTTTGCATAACAAACAACTTAGGGTCGAGGGGGATTTTATATTTGTGAGCTTTTGTTTTTGAGCTTTTGGAATTGAAACATTATTTTTGAGCCTTTTAACGCTCGTATTACTAGCAATATCTTCAAATATTTGTGTGGCATGAGAAAATTCTACATTAGATTGTGCAATCCTTGAATCACCAAACAATCAAATGTAACATGCATGCATGTGTTTGCTTCTGGGAATGTATGCTCATGCATATCTCTTGTTAGCTTGAAATATAACTCTTAAAAAAGCACCATTTCTAATTAGTTTTGATTGAACATCATATTCTAAAGAATACCATATGTTAGTAGTAAGCTAACTTGGATACCATTTTTTGGAGATTTCATTGTAAAAACATTTATTATTTTGATGAATTGGGAATATTGTAACTCCTATTTTCCAGATAAACTTTGTATTTGATGAGCCGGGGCTACAAGCTTCTAGATTGTATCAACCTGTCTTTAGTTAGAGCTCCCAAATTATTAGTTTTGACCACCAAAAACCTTGGCTAAGGTATAAAAACCAATTTTTGTAAGTTTTTCATAAGTTTTAGAAAAATGAAATACAGTGTGAGCTAACGGCGTTCACTTCTCTCCTTATCACGCTTCCTACTCCCTCCCCGTTTGTCACATTGGAGTCGCGTCTGTTGTTGTTGGAATTAGGGTTACAGAGAAACACACATAGCTTGGAGAAGATGAAGGAAGCTCAAGGCACACAATAGAGAGTGTGTTACTTAGTGTGCAATGAAATAGCCCTAGAGTGATGGGTGTATATACAATGCTCGGGAGGGAAAAACTCCTAAAGAGGTAAAAAATGCCCTGGCGGTCCTCAAATCACCTAAAGTCCCTGTGTCAATTTCTACAAGTGCATCATATACTGATTGCATGACAGCCATCCAATTTTCTGAATTATGTGCTTCATCAAAAGACAAAGGCTCCTCAACATCATGTAAGCTAGACACAGCCAAAGCATAACAATCTGATGCATAAGATGCATGGCGAGAGCTTGAACGAGTATGACTAGACAAAGGTGCATCCAATTTATTGTCATGCAAATTGTGCACCAGCCATTTTGGCATACCTCTAGCCTGCTCATTCTAAACCCTTTTCTCATCAAGTACATCATGTACATCTGCATCAGTAATAGGCTGATCTGTGACATTTTCAGAAACCCCCATAGGCTATACATTTCTCTCATTGGAAATTACATTCGTATTTCCACCACTGAAAAGAGGTAACAAAGTGTCATAAATGTCCTGTGAGCTTACATTACTATCTCTAGTACATGACAACAAGGGCTAAACAAAATCTTCCATAAACACTACATCCCGTGAAACCAGAATTCGTTTTGTTTGCGGATGATACAACCTGTAACCTTTGCTTTCAACACTATAACCAGCAAAAATACATTTGGCAGCCTTATCATCCAATTTTCTGCGTTGTGTTTGTGGCGCCAAAGCATATGCCAAACAGCCAAAAACACGCATGTGCTCAATAGAAGGCTTTCTATCATGACATGCGTAATAGACTCCAAAGCTTTTGTAGGACACCTGTTTAGTACATAAGTGGCACACATGATGACCTCAAGCCAAAAAGAATGCGGCAAAGCTTGACTTTTGACCATACATCGTGCCATTTCCATATGTGACCTGTTTTTCCTCTCAGCAACACCATTTTGTTGAGGTGTATAAGGCACTGTACATTGGTGTTTTATCCCATAACTAGTCAAAAATGTATTGAATTCATGAGACATATACTCCCCCCCTTGATCGGAACGGAGGGTGCCCATAGTACATTTCGAGACATTTTCAGCCATAGCCAAAAATTGTTTGAAGCACATAAAAACTTCAGACTTTGCTTTAAGCGGAAATACCCATGCATGCCTAGAGTAACCATCAATGAAAGTCACGAAGTACAGGTAATTTCCCAAGGACGGAGTTTGCATGGGCCCACAAACATCACTATGCATAAGCTGCTACCTGCATGTGGCCCGAACTGAACCATCCTTTGGAAACTTAGAAAGCTGCATCTTACCCAAAATACATCCTTCACAAACATGTTTGACAGGTGCTTCAAGAGGCGGCAAAGAAGCAACCATATCAAATTTTTGCAAATGCAGCAAACTAGCAAAATTCAGATAACCAAAACATGCATACCAAAGTTTTGCATCTGAAATAGCCCTTGAATTTGCAATTGCAGTTGCAAAATTTTGTCCACACTTGTCATACAAAGTGAGCTTATATAGCCCATGGTACAAAAGCCCAAATGCAATGATTTCATCACAAAACTGAGATCATGAACTGTACATCTGTCATCCACAAATTTGACTACAAGTCCAAGTCTAGCAAGTGCAGATACAGATAGAAGATTCTTCTTGATCCCAGGTACATAAAGTGCATCAACAAGTGTGAAAGAACTGCCTTTAGCAGCAGTAAGCACAATCTTTCCAACTCCCTGAATTGGATAGAGGCATTGTTGGCACAAGTGACAGAATTCTTATGAGGGACAGACTCGAGAGAGGTGAACAATTCCTGATGTGAGGTAATGTGCTTTGTAGCACCACTATCAAAATACCACACATGTGAATCTGCAGCAACTGCAAGCATGCATCATGGACAGCAGGATTGTAAGTGCACTCTGCGCTAAAAGCCCATTCTGCATCAACATCAGCATTACAGTCTCCTTTTATAGAAGACTCAACAATGGCTGCATTTGTAGTGGAACCAGCATTTGCAGTGGAACCACCCTCTTTCTTCTTAACCTCTTTGGCCTTCAACTTAGGACACTGCTTGGTCAAGTGATCATTAGCTTTACAATAATGGCAATGCATCTTCTTTTTTCCCTTATCACCAAAATTGCCAGACGAAGTGCTGCCAGCAGAAGCATTAGGAACAGAAGTTTCGCCACTCACATGTATATGGTAACAGTTGCGTTGCAACCATAGATAAGAGCTCTACACATTGACGTAATCATTTCACGGTATATTGTGGCTTTTAGCATCGCCAACCCGCGGCCTACTAATCTCATCATAAGTAGAAATTTACACTTCAAAATCAAAAGCTAAGTATAGGCAGGGTATTGGGGCATCATTGCTAAGCATTTAGATGCATTCTGGGTCGAAACCACTAGGTCAAAATTCCATTGTTGTTAATAATTGTGATTTTAGCACTTGATCTAAAGTGAGATTTGATACCATAAGCATGTGTGCTTAGGTCTTATAAACATGTCCTGAAGTTTCGCTATGTTTGGATGTCGTTTGCTGCTGTAACCGGATGTGATTTGTTTGTCGATGAGCGATTGGCTTTTGGTGATTTTAGTCACTTGAGTGTAGCCTGAGTTAGATGCGAGTTGTTTGTTGTTTTCTAAGAGATTGACAACCTCTTGTAGCCTCTATGCACTAGTCGAGTCAGCTTCGTCCCATGGATTAACAATTTAATTGTGGTTCTCACTATGTCTGCAATAAGATAGGAGTGAGGCTAGACACCCGTCCCACATTTGGTGCCGTTGCCGGGGATCGAAGAGACCTAAACTAGGGAAAAATAGAGCGCCTTGTGAAGTTATCCTTTAACTTTCTCTAGGTTCACCTAGAGTCAAAACTTTCTTTTTAAAACCGCATAGCTTAAGATTGTTGTCTTTTGTTGTGTAGATGTATCTTGGAAGTAATCGTACTTGCTGAGTGACTTTAGGATTGTAGGATTGTAGAATAATTAGATAAGGATCTTGAGAATGATTGATGGATGAGACAAGTCTTAAGATCAAGGCTCGAAAAACCATAAAAAACAAGAAAACGAGTGTTTGTGGACACTTTCCACAACTCCATTGAAGTAGAACCTAGGAGTAGGGTAAGTAGAATCCGAGGTGGATTTCAGAACATTGCTCTCTCCAAAAGAATCAATTGTGAGTTGTTATGTGAAGTTGCTGAATTTCAGGTCTACGGCTAGAGATAGCACCAAAAGACTCCTAACCACTTAATCCGACTGGAGAGTAAGCTTTAAAAGTTATATGAACCAGTGGGTAAGCTCAAGGACACATTGAGGTAAAAATTTCAAGAGTTTTTAAAAACTCAGATTATTTACTTTTTCTTGAAATTTTAGGGAAAATTAAGTTTTAACTTGACTCAAAGGCTTAAAATAGCTCAAGAAAAGACTATCCAAGGAAAAAATTCAAAAAAGTGTTCATTTTGGACCTAAAGTAAATAATCACGATTATTTAAGATGCCTTGGTTTGCATGGGAATATGGTAGCTTGGGTATTTGGTCTACACAAGGCATGGAGAAAACCCACTACCAAGCGCGTATGGGATATTTCAGGCACACTTGGCATGGAGATGGTGTAGACAAAGCCAATAGCTTAGAGTAGCTACATCAATGAATGTATCAAAAACTTATGCACAGGTCATATTGCAAGGAACAAGTCAAAGACAGTCAGATTATCCCTGCATTGAGATTAGCTAAAAAAAAGACGAAGAAGGGAGATATGGGAGTTATCTCCTGTAGCAAGATGACATGCAGATTGGCAACTACAAAAACAACACGAGGGAAGGGTTTGGACAACACCATTGCAAATTGTGCCATAACTCCATACACAAACCTTATACTAGCTAGAAGACTATGTAATTCCAACTTTCCAATTTGTAAATGATGGTTGCAACAAAATAAAACACTTTGCAATATTTTGGTATAAAAGTGATCCGACTTTGATGCATTAAAAAAATACATTTGTACAATCCCTACTCATCAGGAAAAGTTACAAAATTCTCTAGCCTCTTGCTCTGTCCGAAGGGCCCTCCTCCTTGTGTCTTGGTCTTTTTGAGCAACGCGTTTCTTCATTAGCATCTATCACACGCACATTAAGGTTCGGCAATCTAGCCTCTCCTCATTTGCCTCGGACTACGTGGCCTCTTCTATAAGTTGAAGGACTAGCTGCTTATTTTTTAGAAATCATGTTTTTGTATTGTGTCAACTCGTGTGGGTCTGTGATTTCACAAGCTAGACCATACGTAGCATATGTAAAAAAGTAGCGACTCCATAGGCAATAGATGTCATGCCCAACACCAAACATTGAAACTGCTACTTGCTTCTCTAGGATCATGACCTTATCTACATTTTATCTAATAATTGTACCTCCTAGATATCTTGAGAGTGTCTATAATAAAAAAAAAGAGAAAACTCAGCCTTGTCCTCGGAGAAGCTGGAATAAAAGCAAAGGAAATTTGGAGCGTTCAAATTCTCCAAGTATATTCCAAGGGAGGAATTCCATTTCAAAACTCCCTTGCCTCATCCATGGGTACGAGGAATGAACTCATCATCATAGACGACGAGTTATGACACCTAAATCCAAGTGTTGGTACATAAACATGAGACTCTTCATCTATAAAAATCACTTACATAAAATTATACCTTTTGATTTTCATCTTCTTTGACTAATGTAGCATTCCATAAGTCATGTGTTCTCTTGGTTGCAAAGGATGACGATGGTGCAGACTTCGATGATGATGTAGTTCTCCCCATCCCTATGATTCTAGCCTTTCCTATATCACCGCCGTGAACTCTAACTCCGATGGGAGAATCGTGACACATGCAACTATATCCCTGTAAATCATTGCTAGTGTCTCTGCTGGTTCGACAAACTCAAATGAGCATCCATAATAGAGTACTTATTGTCAGGGTTGATTATAATGCCATCCTCCAATAGATTATAAGAAATTATTGCAAGGCAATAGTCCTCTCTCAAGTCAAACAGTTCCATGATGTCATCAAGCATTACATAGTGATGATCACCTATGGTGACCGTAGCAAGGACATTTGTTGGAAAATCTCTCTCTGGTAGTTGAACACCTTTTGATACACGTAAAGCAGTGACCACATGTTGACTACACTCTGTCTCTTTTGCTGTGTCCTCATGGTCATCTAGACTGGCCTTTAAAAACAATATGAGCCCAACATTATATTTCACCACACAACACTATCAATTATGGACAAGACATTTGATGTCATTGCTATGTAAATGCAATGGGAGCTTGAGGTTGCTCCCGTAGAAAACGTCTTTCTTGGAATGATCAAAACTTATGTCCTTCATATGAACATATTGGGAATCCTTGAACTCAAATCTGCCGCCGTTGACTATTTGTTGCTCATATGTCTGATGAAACTCTACAAGGAAATGTCTTGCAGAAGCTAGCCACTCTTGCAATGAGAAGCTAGGGTTAAATATTTCCTTCATTTTTTCCTCCCTCTACTCAAGCCCAATTCGGTAGAGAAAGTGGAAGAGCTTGTCCTTGGGTGCCTCCTTTGAGAAAGGTAGATCCTCCTCTATCTCGATCTAGAAGGGAACCATTTGTGGAAGGAGGTTTAAAAAAACCTTCAAAGTCTAGGACAAGAGTAAGAAGGCTCTGGGTAGGACTGGGGAGTACAAAAAAGAGGGAAAAGAAGAATCTCATATATATATATATATATATATATATATATATATATATGTATGTATGTATGTATGTATGTATGAATTCCATGATGTCATTTCAGTCGCCCTAATGATTGCAATAATAGTGGTGCATTAAAAACGACACACACCTTGAGGCAATCTCAACCACACCATGACACGTGTCCAGGCTGGGTGAATGTCGTGGTTATATACGGCATCTTGAGTGCACAATCCTAAACTCGCCCATTTCAACACATCACGGGTATGGAGGACAAGAAGAGCGGCAGAGCAAAGCTCTTTCAAATGATGATGACGGACATGAAGGAGGTAGAGAAAACATTGGCAAAGCAAAATCAATGCAAAGGGAATTGAAAAAGAAAAACAAAGTAAATAAATAGGGGAAGGCTTCGGAGAAAGCAGTTCAAACAAGAAACCATCGACAATAAAGAAAGTGGGAGAATAGTAGGAAGGGGTAAAGAAAATAGTGTATAGGTCACTCTTGGACTTGTGCACTAGAGGACTCATTGTAGATCTTTCTTTGAATTTGTGTAATTGTCATACTATCTTGTTCCTTTACATGCGCCTTTGTGTTTTATTTTTTGATGCTTGGTAATAATGCAAAATCTAGTGTCAATGACCGTTGCAACACAATGTGAGGAGGAGGTCTACGTTCCACGACCGCTCACTACCTCGCATTGTGGCACAACAAACGTGGTGGGTTATATAAGTGGTGGAAGAAAAATACCCCCCTCTCAGCCAACACTCTTCTAGTGCTAGGGTTATATAGTAGTTCACCCACCGATGCATGGAATGCATCAAAAATTCCTATGATGCAATTTATTGGTTGCCAGCCTACTTTGTCCAAGGGATAGATATCTGCAACAGACAAGTTAAACACAAGTTTAACAATGAACAAAAAATCTCTAGTGGAAGTTAGTAAACGCATAGTTTGGTTGGTGAGCTAGAAACCATGTCAATGTTGCTCTCATACGCACTTTGAGTGCATATATGTGTGTTCAATGAGCACCTCTTTGAGTGTTTTGACCGTTTGTGACAAGAGAAAGTCTTTCACCCTGCCTTTGTAACTGCTCACAAATTCATTTCCCATGCACTTTCTCTTTCTTGTCTACAAGAGAGCCAAGCTTCCACTGGTAATGGTGGTGGAAAGACAACGACCATTATCCGCATCGAAGTTTTTGAATATTTTCATAGACTTAATACTTGTGGATGGTCATCAAGGTGTTCTGCTCTCCATTACTGCTTCTTGCACGGCGATAAGATGCACAACACAGAAGAGAGAAGAAGAGTGTTCAGTAGTGTCATTGAGCACAAAAAGCATGTAGGAGAGTAGAATACAGTGCAAGTAGATGGAAACGAGCAGGAATAGCACAAAATCTCTCATATCAAAAAAGTACACAGAACCAATTGAGTGTGAGTTATGCCAGATTTATCATGTATTCAGTACTGGCAGTAGAGAGATTCAAGAAAATCGCAACGTATATTATTATTAAGCGACTAAAAATTATTTTTTTGAAAATAAGGAAAAATTGAGCTACCGTTACAATAGCTCGCCATCCATTGGTCACGCAACATTTTCTCTCTAGTGCTAAAAGGTCCAAATTTGAGTCCAAACTTTTCCTAATGGATACATCATTCACCTTTGTTCTACGTGAAAGAGCATCGGCCACTTGGTTGTGCCTACCATCTACGTGAGCAATATGAAATGAAACTATGAGAGTGTTTTCCCATCTCATTTTCTTGTCAATTAATTTAATTTGCATCAAAAAGTACTAAGACTTTGGTGATCTGTGTGCAAAATAAAAGGAGTTCCTAGGAGATGATGCTTCCATGCATCTAAGGCATGTAAAATAGCTAGCATCTCTTTTCAATATATACCTAGATTCTTTTCTTGGTCATTCAGTCTCCTAGTTTTATATGTTATGGAATATACTTCTTTAAGCAACACAGCCCCAAGGCAATGTGCACAAGCATCAATGAAAATAGTAGGTGCCACTGTTAGTCTCAGAGACTCATATTCTCCACATGTGAAATATGTCTCATGTAAGGGTGCCTGAAAAAAGAACATCCTTCAAGTACGAGATGTACTTGTGAATGGAGGTAACTGCAAACACTCTACGATCGGAGTGAGAGGGACCCTCATTAGCCTTGCTCCACACTGGCTAAACCGAACTCCGTGAGTTCCTAGACCATGTTGCATCCCATGTGACAACATGTGCCAAATAAACCCTACGAGTGGGTCTATAATAGCATAATGAAAAAACTTATTTTGGACACCATATCCCAAATTGCTTCTCTTACATGACCTTGTCATTTCTCTAAAGAGCAAACATAGTTTATGCATCCTACGTAGAAAAGCAAACCAAAAGAAACAAAACCAAAACAGATGCATACCTGTAGGTTAAACATAGTGTCCACTTATTCGGAGTGAAAAGCACCTGCCCAAAGTTCTTGCTGGCAAAGGCCTAGGAACACTAATTAAAAATTAGTGAAATGTAAGTAGTATTGCACATGTAACCTTGGGTGTTGCCTTTGCAAACCAGCATTGTCAAACCCCTTGGTTAAACGATGCAGGGAAAACTGCTCAACTAGCAGTCGATAGTATCTTAATTCAACTTTGGAAGTTGAAATTATCCACGAGCCCTTGGTAGCTTATGGACGCCTTTCCTTGAAAGTGCAAGTGTGAAGATTCAAAGAATTGACCATCACACTTAATAAGTGATTTAGTAATCACAAGCTGGGTCTTACCCCAAAACTAGACTCCTATAGACACTCATAGTGCTAGAGATAAGATAGGAGATCCATTGAAGTTGGAATCGTATTCACAATCACGAGCTGGGTGTTACCCCAAAACTGGACTCCTATAGACACTCATAGTGCTAGAGATATAATAGGAGATCCACTGAAGTTGGAATCGTATTCACAACTAGATCTTTTATAGACCCAAAAATCCATAATTTTGGGTTTTTGTGAACAGCCGTGCTGTCTGAAATGTTGGTGTCATCTATACACCTTGGTAGAGATAAGCCCTTTACGAGTTTAAGACGTTCAAAAACTCAACTTGATTTTCACACTCAAAGTGTGTAGTGTTAAAATAACACCCAAAAAATTGCTAATGGCAAGACTTTTGCTTGTCCATTAGAATTGAGGGGTACTCAACTAAATAGAATTGTTCGATCTTGAAAGCAATCACTAATGGATTACAAACTGATGTCTCTGATCCATTCCAAAATAGGTGGCAATAGATGGCGCTTAGCCCTTCCTATTGGCTTGTAGCCCTTCCTGTTACCGTATGGACATAGAAAGATTTCAATAAAATCATGCCTAGTTTCACCTTTCCCGCATAGAAGCTGGAAAGAGAGAGAGAGAGAGAGAGAGAGAGAGAGAGAGAGAGAGAGAGAGAGAGAGAGAGAGAGAGAGAGAATGTTGGGCTGAGTAAAACCCCTTATTTGAATGTGTCGTATGCCCCTTGCATATGATCCCATGCAGACCATGTCCATGTTTTAGCTTATCCTACAAGCGTACAACAATGTACTTGTACCACACATTCGGAGAGAGAGGTAGCATAAGTCACATCTGGACCCACTTACCTTGTATATGAGCGTGACTGTACCAGGGTGACGTTAAATATGACACTTTGATTGTGAATAAACATAAAAAACATTTTAAGATATCAATCATGTACCGTGTCCTTGATAGAGGAGTAACTATTATAGCAGAAGCGTTAACAGTACTGAGGTAAAAATTGATCTACCTCACGGGCATGCTATGCATGCAAAGGTGTTTCCCTTGGAGACAGTGACGGTCTCAACCATGTGATCCCCTGGTATATGTGCCTTGCACGATTTCATTGTCATGGATACATCACAGGGAAGCATTGCATATTGTGAGCTTATAACCACATAGTGCAAAATATGTGTGCCATTATCATTGATCTAAAGTCAATCGATTATACCTTGGCACCTAAGCGAAGCCGTGTTGCACATGAAGACAGGCAAAGCACTTTGCTTTATATAGTGGCTTCTTATGGAGTCTACCCAAGCACTTTGCTTTGCACAGCAGAGAGATCTTTTCAAAAATGGAAAGGAAAACATAGACAAAAATAAACATAACTTGAAAATTGACTAACCTTGTCGCCCATTTGTGGTGAGGTTTCTGGTAGTGTGCTCGGATCTGGCACATAGAGTGAAGCCGTGTCAAAATTTTATAGAGGATTGGCCTTGCCAAATCGGGAAGCGTATTGAAAATCATAGGATTGCCCAATACTGATAGAGACAGCATCTATAGCTGAACTATCAAGAGAGAGTCAACTATTGCCAAACACATTTTTTGTAACCATTGCCCTTGGCATTGGAAGGTGTAGCATAGTTGGTGATGCACATCTGCTTCATATATAGTGTTTTTTCCCGTACTGTGGAAAGTTATAAATACTATGGAATGACCATGCACCCAATGCATATACATAGGTATGGAGGCTTTCTCGTGAAAACCTTTCTTTTTCCATGGTTTTGAGTGGCTTCTCTCTTCCTTGACACTAGGTCGGAGATACAAGCTTCGACGTTATGAAAAGTGTAAGACAACAGGTTTTGACCCAAGCCTTGCTCGTGGTGGTCGCATAAAAAGTCCTACTCATAGGCAAAATATGCTTTATGTATCCAATGTGTGGAGCCATGCTCCTGAAAGCCTTGCTTTCCCCCTCCTCGAGGTAGCACACAGAGGAGAGATGAAAAGTATAATAGCCGATGTAATACAGAAGCCAATTATGAAGAATCCCTGTACGGAGCCTTGCTCCCTAGTTAAAATTGATGTAGCGTGGTGCATCTTATGACATTTCAGATTAAACAAAGTTTAAAGTAAATTAACCTTGTCGATTGTTGACCTTGTCAAACAATGTACCGAACTTGAGAACAGCTATAGTAACTGCAGAAACAAAGCGTACTCGTTGTCCAATACTACTGACATACACGATCAAAACTAGCAACAAGCCTTGCTTGTGCATCTAAAAGTTAACTTGTCTATTTCCATCCGTAGGTTCCTGTAAAAAAAACGCACATACCGATTAAAAAAACCAACTCGAATGAAATAGAATACCTGATGACCATGTTGAGATTGCAATACACATCAAAATGCCTTGCATATCGGAGTTTTGATTCCCTTATCAAAAACTCTACTCGGTGGCCATATAATGGATGTGTTCATGGTGGCTTGGAGTTCGTTTGATGGGTCATAGCCCGTGCAGTACTCCTCATGCTTACAATCGAACAATATCCCAAGTTTTTGTCTGTTGCTTTCCATAATCTTTGGAAAGCTTATTGCAACTGAACTTGAATGGTTTCTAAAAACCATGGCAAAAACTGCAGGAATTCTGCAGCAAAATGCTTATGTTGATTGCCCTCCTTACTATGCATACATGAACAATGAATTTCACAACGTATGCTTTTGCATGGTGCATGCATGCGGCTGAGAGCACCCAATCCTATGGCAGTGGCCCCTTAGGGTGGCTTTAGGGCATCCTCCATCAAACAAAAAAATTAAGAAATTAATGTGAAAATACTTTAGCGCTTTTGCAAATAGCAATGGAGTTGATGCAGGAAAGCCACTAACCCTCAGGGTGCTCACTGCTGAGCTCAAATGCAGGCTAGCAAGAGACGGAATAGTGACCCCCTTTTCAGCGCGAATTCATCAAGCTTGACCACGCTCAGAAAGACGCAGGTCTCCATTGCACCTTTTGTGTGCAAGGGTCGATTCCCACGGTTCGATCTTGCCCCTTGTAGCTTCTCTTGCTTCGCCTTCCTTCCCGTGGCTCTTTTCGTCAAGGAAAATTCAGAGAGAGAGAGAGAGAGAGAGAGAGAGAGAGAGAGACATTCCTTCCCCCTCCTCTATAGCTCTCCCCTCCCCTAAGCTCCAATATCAGTGAAAGGCCATAGGGAAGATAGACATGCTCATAACCACCCAACCTGCCTATATATAGGCCCTTGGCCCTCTGGCTCTTAGCTATATATAGCCCCTATATTGAATGTGTATCTGTAGGCCCTTGGCCACGGCTGTGCCCTCCCAGTCCTACTCTTGGCATGACATCTAGAGAACTCCTCCATTTTCTTTTGACTTCACAAACTCAAGCCAAACAAATTGTCGGGTTCCTTGAAAATTGTGCACATTCTTAGAATGCTAAATGGATGGTTGACGATCCCTTATCCATAGCCACTTGTTGCTTTTGGTTGTTGTCATCACCAATGCTCGAGCAAGGTAGGGCCATAATGAAGTAGGAAAAAAACGGTAATCTCGTACCTTCTTGCATTCCAATAATGACCACATGAACCAAGCCGCACAAATAATCTCCATTGATCTCCTTCCCTCTGCTAAGCCACGCCTGTCCACCTCTCTGCTACACCTCTCGATCCACTCTAATGATGAGGCTAACGCCACTCCACAATCCGCCATCTACACACCACCAAGGCAATGCCAATCGGCTCCCTCGTGCAAACCAAGGAGTGCTCACCTTGAAGCTCACGGTGTTTCAAAATGTTGGGCTCTACTCAAGGTGTTGCCAAAGGGTCTGTTGGCCTTGCGTTTCAAAACGATGGCCTTGGGGACGTTAGACCTGGGAAGGGGAAACTGCTGGCTGTGCACCAAGGGGAGGAACTCCTACAGCGTTTCAAAACACTGGCGGAGTAGTTATTCGTCATCGCTGCACTACAGCGTTTCAAAAAGCAGTAGAGGGCTTGGGAGGGGGCACCATCGGGGGATGTTGGGGAGGCCGCTGCCTCTGCTGCCAGAGATTTAAGATGCTGTGACAGCAAGTAATGCTAGAAAACGGCCAAAAAATCAAACATTGGTGAAGGAGGAAAAATGCCCAACGTTCTAAAACGCTATGGGGTGCAAAGGATGCCGACGACCAGCAAGGGGGGCTTCTCACTGTTGCTCTTCTCTGGGCTGCTCCTCCACGCCAAGGCTCTTCGATCATTGAGCTACCGTGCAAGCTCTGATACCATAACAAAGTCGAAGATGCGGAAGCGTAGAGACCAAGGGGAGTGAGCACGAGAGAGAGAGAGAGAGAGAGAGAGAGAGATAGTTAGATTTTATTATCGTCCTTGGAAGTCAAATATGACCTATGGGACCAAAGTTACATGTGATGTAGTATGTGTATGGTTGATGCGTGACTCTTGATGCTCCAAAATTGTGGTGATGAGAGTCGCAATGGAGAGCCCACACTTTGGTTCGGAGAGAAAAGTGTGTAGGTCTAAGTTATGGCTGAAAATGTGAGAGAAGCAAGTTCGGATGTGACCAAAAGCTGAGCACTCTAGTAGCATGTGGTACTCAGACTCTCGAACTTGCAGTGAGCATAATGTGCACAATCAATTTGACTCTTCTCCATTGTCCCAACGCCCTATCTCGCATCGAAGGAAATGGGAGCTAAGCCGAATGGCTGCGATAGTGCGTATCACCGACAAGGGGATAGGCTCAAGCATGTAACTGTAAGTATGGTTTCCTCTTTCAGCGAAGAACATGGTTTTGTAGTTGGGGGCAATATGGGTGGTGTAATGTATGAAGCGTGACCCACCGGATTTCTCCCAAGCCGTAATACATTGGCATTGTAGAAAAGCTTCATTCACTTGGGAGTCAATTGAAGCATCATGTACCAAGTGTAATGCATCCCATCTCCCAAACCACTTCTTTATGTCTTGCATCCATCCCGTGCTCAAGATCTTGCTTTTATGCGTCTTTTGAACTTTTTTGCTTGCTTCCCATGCAATTGTAGGAAGTCGATGTGAGGGGTTTTGACACATCTTTATCATGTACTCCACAACCCTTTCCATGCCCATAACCTCAATTGGAAGACATCCCGACTCAAGAAGTAGGAGCATATATGGTGTTTGTGTCTTCACTTTGTGAGAAAATTCTTTTGGACATTCTCAAACTCTTTCCAAGTAGACTTTGAGATGCTCCCGCCCCACACTTCAACTCCATAAAGAAGAACCGGCGTCACCAATGCATCAAAAAGATACTTTTTGAGAACCCAACACTTGATGTTTCCCGCATTACACATGTTCTCAAATTCATAATATGCTCTCTTTCCCGCTTCCAAACGGCGCATAGCACATTCATGCCACTTGTGATTGGACGGAACCTCAAGGCCAAGGTACTTAAAGCTCTCAACAACTCCAAGTGTCTCATAGTTGTACACAATGCATGGCTTCTCCTTATGGTTGGTTTTCACAAGCATAACCTTTGTCTTGGATTCGTTCACAATCAGCCCACTATGCAAGCAAAAGTTCTCAAGGACAACCATAAGCTTTTGTGTATCTTCTAAAGTGTGTGCTAGAAACACTACATCATCCGCATACACAAAAGCATGATTACCGCATTGCAAATAGTGATCTCTTCAATGCCTTCTTCTTGCATAAAGTCAAGTACCATTTGTTCCAATTGATCGATGCATAGACCAAAGAAAGTTGGTGACAATGGACATCCTTGTTTAACCCCAATAGTGCTTACAAAAATTTTTAAAATTTCTCTTCCCATGCGCAATTGACAAATTACCTTCTCAGAGATTCAAGAAACCGCAAGCATAAACTCACTTGGCACTTGGAGTTCTTCCATCCTTCTCCACAAATTGTTACATGGAATCATATCAAAGGCTTTCTTAAAGTCCACAAAAGAACAATAAAATCGCTTGCCTTTCAACCGAATTTCCTCCATGAGAACACGAAGAGTGACAAGATGATCAATGGTTCTATGGCATCGACAAAAACCCGCTTGTCCCTTTGCACGCTTGTCATTATCTTCAGCCCAATCACTCAATTTCATCTCCATTATGCACCCAAACAACTTTCCCATAAGAGACCCAATCATTATAGTCCAGTAGTTGTTTACATTCTTTACATCCCCTCCTTTATGCAAAGGCTTAGTACTCCAATCATAAGGCATACCATGTTGAAGTGCAAGGTTGAACATATCACACATCCACTCATGGGTAAAATTTCCCGTCCATTTGATCATCTCCGGCTTGATACCTTGAAGACCTCCCACTTTGCGAATGGCCAACTTTTCAAGCCCACCGCATACATCCTCAATAGTAAAAGAAGGCATACATGGGAGTGAACCATAAAATGGCATTTTTTCAGCATTTGCTTGCTCGTATAATTGCCTACAATGTGTGTACATATCCACAAGACTCAAGTTACCAAAATTCTCAACCCGCTTGCCCCTCAAGTTTCTCCAAAATCTTCCACATGCATGTGCCTTTTCTTGGACTTGAAAAAGTTGTTGTTTTACTTCCCATCTTCTTCTCTTCTTTTGAATCAATGCTTTGTATGTATGCAAATGACTTTGATAGTTGTCTTTGTCCATAGTTGCATCAAGCTTTAGAGAGAGAGAGAGAGATAGAGTCTCATGAACCAATCAACCTTGGCAATGAATAAATGAATGTGTATACAATGGAGGCAAGGGGTTGCTTATATAGCAATCCCAGTAAATTTCCCTACCCAAGACTTTGACAAATAAGTAAAATAAATACCTAAAAGCCAAACTAAATAATGGGATCACATTGGGCAGTTCACTTGAGATGCCTAAACTTTAACATGTCATCCATAAACACTTCTTGAAACTCATTTAGGAAGTTAGACAATTTTGACTCCTCTTTAGCTTCACTTCTTATCTCTTTAAGAACACGTGCATCTTCCTTAGACTTTTTTACAAAATCATGTAACAAGAAAGAAAACTTTTCATTACTTTGTCTAAAGCTTGAGTCTCTACAAGTGGTATATTGTTACCCGCACTATCTATATCAAGTGAAAAATCCTTGCTCCTATAGGGGGGGGGAAAAAACTTTTCTTTTAGGAAACTTCATAGTGGTAATCATGCGATCAAACCATGGTGCCCCTAGGACAACATCATCATGCTTTCATAATTTTTGATCCTAGCTCCATCCACAATTTTATCTTTGTTGAGCTAGCTACTAAGCTAGGAATTTGAGATGGGGGATGTTGTGAAAGCAGAAAGATCTTTCAAAGGGCAAGAGGCCTTAGTCACTTTGTTGATTGGGAAGTTAAGGCTCCATGTGCAAAGCTACATATAACTAATGAATAAAAGCCAACACTTTATCAATTGCTCCAAAGGATCCATCATAGATGCGGTAAGTGATATTATTTCCTCTCTTTTTAAACTTGTTAAGCTTGTGTGACCTCTTCCATGCCACATAGCTTTTTTGTTTACCTCTCCTCTTTGCTTTCTTGAATGATGAGTCACTACTCTCCTTGTAGGAAGATAATGGCGATGAAGAGGACGAAGGAGAGGATGATGACAGATTTCTTCGTTTTCTCCTTCTTGAGTTTCTTTCTCCCTTCTTAGTGCCTAACAACTTTCTCTTCTTCTTGTGAGGGTTGGGTAACTTCCTTGGCCACTACCTTCTTGAGGTCATATCACTGTTGAAACGTAAGCAAGCCGTTTATGATGTGATTAGAGAGTTAATTACAAGAGATATTAGCGAGAGGATTTGACACTAATACAATTGGCAAATCATGATATCAAACTAACATGCAATGATGGATACAAAGTAGGCTAATGATGGTAGTGAATGAGAGAGATACAAAGTGTGTAGCTTGGCTTCTTTTAAAGAGTTGGGAGAGGGAATCTAATAACATAAGCAGTGATGTCAAGTGTGTAGGCTTCCAAAGTAGAGAGGGTTCTCGCTTGTGGTGGTGCAAATTTGTCACAAACCCCAGCAAGAATTAGTAATTTCTTGTGTGCTTACTCCATAAGCAAGCTCTTAGCATAGCTACAATAGTAGAGAAGAAAAAGAAGTTTCATATATTCACTTGCTTGGATTTGCATCCATAGCAAAGTTCTTGAGCATGGAGACTCTCTTGATCTCCCATGAGAGAGAGAGAGAGAGAGAGAGAGAGAGAGAGAGAGAGAGAGAGCTTGGACACAAGGGACACATGAGAGAGTGTGTAAATGAGAGAAAGTAGGTGCAAAAACCCCACAATCCCCCCTCTTTTTCCCTTTCCATACTAGCCAAAATTCTCAAAGTGGAATGTTCTTACATGGACCAATTAAAAGTGAAGGCTTAAAACGCAACTTAATGCATATGCTAAGACATGTCCCGTCTCCTTTGCTATTCTTGAAAGAACTCACCCCTCCTCTTTTGACTTGTATTTGGCAAGTGAACACACACACACACTTATCCAACTTCTCATAAAGCAAGTACGAGCTACTTTTGGACATGTGCTCGGACGTGTGCCCAACCAAACTTGGAAAATTAGAGTTGACTTTCTAAATAGGGAAGGGTTGATCTAACCTTAGTCTTTTGCTTTTCCCTATAATTAATTAAAAACCCATAGTCTTACCTTCAATTCAACTAGCTCATGTGCAAGACATTTGCACGATCCTTCGGAGGCTCTATGCAGGTGACTCGACTACCTGCTAATTTTGAGCTGCTCGAGATAGATTTATCATTTCTTGATATGTACTTTCTTTGACCTGGGATAATTAAATAACAATTATCCTTCCTCTTTTATAAACTTCTTTCCTTTCTTGATATGTACCTTTTTTGACCTAGAATAATTAAATAACAATTATCTCTGCTTTTTTATAGACTTTTTTCCTTTGGTCCCAATTCTAGGAAGGAACTAAGTTTATAAGCACTTTGATTAATTTCACTTGTTTTCTTTTATTTTTCCCATACTTAAATAGTCAATTTAAGATGGAAATTACTTTTAGAAGGTT
Organism: Adiantum capillus-veneris; assembly: GCF_014529385.1. Classification (NCBI taxonomy): domain Eukaryota; kingdom Viridiplantae; phylum Streptophyta; class Polypodiopsida; order Polypodiales; family Pteridaceae; genus Adiantum; species Adiantum capillus-veneris. Next base: position 103,402,600 of record NC_140960.1, on the reverse strand, counting down.
AAAAATTCATTTTCATGACTAGAGGGCATGGCGCATCCCAACATGTTGACCATGGTGGCCCACCCCATAAATCTTGGCAAAACCCAAAATTGATGGATGCTATCAACTTCTTTACATACTATCCTCTATTGGCTAGCACATTGAGCATCACCTTTATGCAGTTTCTTGTCGCAGTGAGTTCTAGCCTAACTTGGCGGTGGTCATCCTCCAACTCCTTGGACTCCTGCAAATACTTTTGACCATTCAGCGGGTATTGTAGCACCGAGCAACCTTGTTTATCTCCATTTGTGGAGATTAGTTCTCTATGAAGGATGCCTCCTTTCTCTCTCTATGGTTAATTGGGCTGCTTGGAAAGTATTTTAAATGAGTGTCACATTGGTCCCTGATTGTGCTACCATGGTGGAGAGAGAGTGTGGGAGGTGGAAGGAATGGACTTTGAAGGGGTATATCCATTGTGATTTTACACCTTGTTTTTGCTATGGTGGAAGAGGAGAGCACACCCATGGATAGAGCTATGAACACATGAATAAAAACCCCTATGCAACCATGTAAGTCAACGCTTTGCGCATCCTACCAGTGCTGCTAGAGTTGTGTTTAAATGGACTCATGGATGGATCATTAATGAGGTCTTTTGTATAGCTTTTCGTTGATGCTCCCCTTGGACGGCACCTACATGAGAAGGGATAAGTGTTGTGAGTTTACTATTTGCTCTATATGTATCCCCATAGGGGTGTTGATTGCATCTCATTCCTTTGTGTTTTCTAGATATGCTTGCTCAAAAACTACACAAGGTGACTTGAAAATTTTGTTTATGATAGTTCTCACAAAGGCAAAGGAATGCCAAGAATAATTGTGATGACTAAGAGATGAGACTCACAAAAAAGATGATTAGCTCAGCAAGTTGCGACGAGCTTGTCATCACATATGTTCCATGATACCATGTTTCCCATGTCAAATCATGAACAGGATGCAAATGTGATAATTGGCTTGAAAATGCCTTGTACCTACTCTCCATTAAGCAGAACAGACTGGGAAATGCATCTTCATTCTGCATCATGGGCTTATTGAGTTTGTTCCAAAACAGCTTTGAGCACAACTCCTTTTAATTTGGTCTATGGCTTGGATGCGATCTTGCCAATGGAATTCTTATTATCCACTCTCAGAGTTGCTACTAAGTTAGAGTGGAAGGGACACAAATTGTTGGAACAACTTGGAGATTCGGAACAATTAGATGAACAATGATTAACAGCCATTTCTCACATCTATGCACAAAAACAAAAACAAAACATTTCTTTGACTCACAATTGCTGCCCAAAGTTTTCAAACCAGGGGACTTAGTCTTAATATATTCGTTGAAACATGTACCCAAATTCAAAAAAAAAAGGACATGATCCTTTTGTCATTGAAGATGTTTCATCGAGCAGTGCAGTCCAGTTAGCTACATTAGACGGAGAAATTATGGCAAATTGGATTAGTGGATGTTGGCTCTATAAATACGATCTTCCTTGAGAATGCACGTAGCAAAGGAAAGAAAGCTTAAACGACAACAGGTAATAGATGAGGCTTGGGAGGAGGCTCGCATTCGGATTCTAAAACAAAAAGTTGCAAGGAAACCTGTTTTATAAGATGTACCACTCAATACTCTCCAAGTTCATCCCATAGCTAAGGATGAGGTAGAGACTGATAATGAGTGGATGGATGGTCTTGCTATGCGGATCAACATGAATATGAAAAAGGGATACAAAGTGAAAGCTTTAAGCAGACACGGGAGATCAAGTCAATGTTGTCAGTTACTCAACTTATCTCAAGGCAACTACTCAATCACTTTGAGTACTCTCGAGCCACTACCAAAGGCTATAACAAACAAATCACTCCAACACTAGGAAAAAATAGCTTAAATATTTTGGTTCATTGATTTTCTGCCCGCATACCTTCATATGTATTGCGCTTGAACACATGAATGATGACCTAATACTAGGGGTTCTCTGGATGAGAACCTACAAAGCAGTACAAGATTGGGATGCCCGAATGTCCAGAAAGAACCATTGATGTGTCGCACATTGTAATAAAATCCTATTCAAAAATCAATCTAGTGCCATTATCATATATTATCACAGATCACAAAAGCAGCTTCTGTCATTACAGTTAGATAATTAAGACTTGTGATAGCCTGATTAAGCCCGGCTTGCCATAGCACAACTATTGTAATTGGAGATTGTAAATTAATGGCACAAGAAATACCTCCTCACCAGGTGCACTCCATACCTGATCACCTTTCCAGCGATAACATGACAGCAGTTAACAGAAAAACTCATAGCAGTGTCATAAAATACATATCCAGCCTGACAAAGACGTGCACACGAAATGATGACTAGCAGATATGAAGGAAGCAATTTTGAAGGGGTTCTACATTTTGGGGCATTAGACTAGAAGCATACAAAGCTGTTCACTGTAAGGAACAAGACCATACTTGTAGTCGATGTAAGCACAAGTTTAGCAAAACTTCATTTAAGAACCTTACACAATTCCTTTTGGTGAGCCAATTTTTAATATTTTTACGCTTAATATAGATGGGATTTGAATTTCCTCTTTCTCTCAACCAGCATTCTTGAGTTTCAAAGCGGCAAAAATAGGGTGTGAGCACCTATGTACCAACCACAACTTTTGTTTCACCATTTGTACCTTGAAAATCGTGTATTAGAACATGTGGGCATCCTCGCTATCAAGGAAGCAAATACATCAGTATACAAGTTGGGAGACAAAAAAACTAAGAAATGTTTGTTGAGTTATAAGCATTGGCTGACTCCAAGGAGGATATTAGCTTCGGATGTTCATTTCTTGTTAGGGAAATGCAAATTCTTGTGTTACTCTTTTGCAACAAAGTCATTAGAAGACATGTTGTTCTGCTCTTGCATATGATAAACCATAGTGGGCCTTGTAAAATACTGGCCATAGAGCTCGGACAAAGCCGCATTTTGTAAGAGGCCGACAATTTGTTCCCGCTGTGCAGGGGCCATCTGCTTCTTGTAGTATGGAGACATCATTTGCATCCTGGAACCATTATTATTCAGAATATGAAAAATCTCTTTACAACCTTCAAGATGAAAAACTAAGCAATAAAGCTAGGCAAAAGCTACAGGGCTTTTGCTTAAGAGCTCTTGCCCTACACAGAGCTTCAGAAAGTAAGTAAAGAAGAGCAAGCTACCTCTCTTTGCGCTCTTCTAAGAACCGAGCCAGTGATGCCTTCCGAGCTAGGGGCAGAGCTGTAGGTATAAACAGCACATTAAGTTCCCACTTCACTAGATTACCATTCAAACAAATCACTCTAAACCAAGGAAGATAGGTGATGAAAAAGTGAACCTAAATGCAAACAATGTCACATCGATCCAGAATACATCCAATACACAGCAATTGTTTCACAAACGTACCCCTAGGAACCACAGGCTGTAAGCTCGTCCCTGTCGAGGGGGTATTTGGTGTTGCGCAATCGAATGCTTTGTTATCAGGTGGCGGGCCATTTTGACTAGCTTGATCAGCTGAAAAATGGATAGGAGCCCCCATCTGAGCATTGAAACAGCCGTTTTCTGCGGCTGTTGTAGCCTGGCAGAACCCTGGAGCGACCATAGTATGAGTAACTCCAAATGGTGGAGTCGACACATTTGGAGGCAACGAGTCACCTTTCGCAGCCAGATGCATGATTGCCTCAGCCTGTAAAGTGAAACCAATAAGAGAATAAGATGCTACCATGAATTGAAGAAGCCTGTGAGGTAGCCTACACAAAAACTTGATGCAAAGCAAACAAAACCTCACCCTGTCAACAGAAATGTTGCTGTACACATTCACATGGCCTCCATAGAATATGGTAAGCTGCATGGAGCTTGGCTTGGCATTGGCTTCAATCCTGAAGCTTTAAGAAAAAGCCATCAGTACTTAACCCTCGGAAAAGACCACATTGACAGAAAAACATGTCATGTAAGCTGTCCGCACCTTGCCCTGTTGGAAACCATCCCCGGCCATTGTTTAGTGTATGACAAGCGAACGGTTTCCGCACTCCCCTCCAGGTATCTATCATCTAGCTTCTTTCTTGCAGAGAGACTGTGCTCAATGGCTCTGTTTACCATAGGATACTTCGCTCCTGCAAACACGCCCACAATCTTATCAGATAACACTTCACAACTTACATGAAATGCCATTGTTGGATTGTTTTAGAAAGTAACCCTGAAATATAGGCTTGCTGATCATACTAGATTGTCAAGAACACATCTAACCATTGTTGGATTGTTTTAGAAAGTAACCCTGAAATATAGGCTTGCTGATCATACTAGATTGTCAAGAAGAACACATCTAACGCTCATGAGGTTCATACATAAAACTCCACCATATCACATCTATTTTGAAAACCTTCTTTTAAAATATAAATTTTTCTGTGTAAAAAACATATGCTTCTTCCATTCAAGCGGTAAGACACACGTAGAAAGCTGGTTCTTATAATCCCTTTCAGTGCTAGGTTTCTTACTTATGAGCAGGTCACTAGTGACATGCCTATTTTTATTCCTGGGAGCAACTCACACAATGGAGGCCCAAAGTCATCACTACAAACTAAGCCCAAACAGTACACTGATAAGCACAGTCATACCTATGAAATTTACAGAATCTTCAGTTAAAATCAGTTTCCATTCTCGACCAGAGAACCCAGAGAGTTGTATATATACTTAAAAAACGCAGGTGCACTTTCCAAGTGCAATTTATAGACTCAAAGACCGCACTACGGAAGCCCAAAGTCATCACTACAAACTAACACTGGTAAGCACGGTCATATCTATAAAATTTATAAAATCTTTACATTAAATCAGTTTCCAACTCAACCAGAAAACCCAGAGAGTTGTATATATGGTAAGAAAAACACAGGTGCACCTTCCAAGTGCAATTTATAGACTCAAAGACAACATCCACAAGACATTATCGCAATTGGCGTAATGACTAACTACTACAATGTCCCACTAAGCCATCATTATCCGTCAAAGTAGAGGTCGGGAGAAAAAGAGACTGTGACCTCCAATACCTGGCCGTTCTGTGCTGGGCACCACCTCAGGAGCTGTAATATTCTCCAAGGCTTGACAACCAATGCATGCCACATCAGCAGCCATCAACATCTCCATGGCTTGCCACCTCAGCAGCCGTCAGGAAGAATTTGTGGTAAGACAGTTATAAAGATTGTTTTGCAGATGAACTTCCAAATGAACTCCCACCTCCTCAACCTGAGGATCATACAATTGATTTGATCCTAGAAAGTTCTCCTCCAAATCAGCCCCCTTATCGAGTTAGTCTAATGCAGCAAGAGGAAATTCTCAAGCAGGTTAACGGACTTTTGGAGAAGGGCTTAATAAGACCTAGTACTTCTCCATATTGTTCACCTGTCTTGCTAGTACAGAAAAAGGATGGCACATTCCGCATGTGCATAGACTATAGATCTCTAAACAAGATCACAATCAAGAATCAATTTCCAATCCCTCGGATTGACGACATTCTTGACAAGTTACAAGGAGCAAGTGTTTTTAGTCGTATAGACTTGAAGAGCGGTTACCATCAAATCCGCATAGCTCCTCAGGATGTGCATAAGACTTCATTTAGAACAACCTTCGGGTTGTATGAATTCTTAGTGATGCCTTTTGGACTCACTAATGCACCAACCACATTCAACAGAATGATGGATAGAATCTTCCACTCATATAGAAGCTTCACAGGCGTTTTCTTTGATGACGTCTTAATCTTCTCAGAGACGGAAGACGAACACTATAAGCATCTCGCCTTAGTGTTTGAAGAATTACGCAAACACAAATTATTTGTGAATGCTAAGAAGAGTGAGTTCTTTCTAAAAGAAATCCACTATTTGGGCCATATAGTATCTCACAATCAGGTGAGAATGGACCCTGATAAGATTCAAGCAGTTGTAGAATGGCCTATGCCAACTACAGTACATGATGTACGAAGTTTTCTTGGCCTTTTTTTTTATTATCGGCGTTTCATTCGAGCATTTGCCGCGATAGCAGCTCTAGCAGGTCTCCTCCATGACCTGACAAAGAAGCGGATTCCATTCCATTGGGGGTCTGGACAAAAACAAGCTTTCGAAAAGCTTAAGTATCTACTCAGTCACGGACCTGTTCTCACCGTCCCTGATCTTTCGAGGTATACTGCGATCCATCTGGAGATTGTGTAGGAGCAGTTTTGAACCAAGAGGGTCACGCGATAGCCTATGAAAGTCGGCGCCTTAGAGATGCAGAGTTGCATGTTTCCATATACGAGAAAGAGTTAATGGAAGTAATTCATGCTCTTTCCATTTGGAAACACTATCTGTTAGGAGCTTATTTTATTATCAAGACAGATCATCAAAGTCTTCGCTACTTTCTCACACACAGAAAGTTATCAGAAAAGCAGATGAGATGGGTCAACTTTCTTTCAGTGTTCCATTTTCACATTTTACATACTTCTGGAACGAAGACTACAGTTGCAGATGCTCTCTCCAGGCGTCCAAAGATCAATGCACTAACAACAATTTATCATGAGGAACTAGAATCTCTCAGCGAGATATATCCTCAAGATCCAGACTTCGCCACAATTTGGGCAGATCTTCAAGTTGGTCACTCAAGGCCACCTTATTCCATTAGGGATAATACACTCTATCGTCAACAAGCAATATGCATAGATCAGCCCTTACGACAGAAGGTGATGGATGAAGCACATAATTCTCCTTATGCCGGGCATCGGGGAATTGCTTCCACCACTAGTTCCCTCGAAAGGTATTTCTTTTGGCCAACACTCCGTACGGACATTGAAAAACATGTACGTGAGTGTTGAGTCTGCCAAAAAGTAAAATATGATAGACATAAAATTTATGGCAAGCTTCACCCGCTCCCTGTGCTTAACACGCCATGGGAAAGTATTGCCGTGGATTTTATTACGGATCTTCCTCGATCCAAGAATGGAAATGATGCAATCTGGACTATAGTAGACAGATTCAGTAAGCAAGCACATTTTCTTCCAGTAAAGAAGACGATCAAAGCTGATCACATGGCTAGAATATTTCTAGCTCAGATTTTTAAACACTATGGATTGCCAAAGACTATTGTCAGCGATAGAGCTCCCCGCATGATTAGTCTATTTTGGCAGGCATTGTTTGAAAACTTGGGAACTAAGCTTGACTTTTCATCAGCTTATCATCCTCAAACAGATGGTCAAAGCGAAATCGCTAATGCCACTATTTTAGATATCCTCAAGTGCTATGTTTCGGACCGACAATCCGAATGGGAACAGTACTTACCAATAGTTGAGTTTGCGTATAATAATACCATATATTCCTCAACTGGTAAAGCTCCCTTCGAAATTATTTATGGGAAGACACTCTTACTTCCTATTATGGTTACCAAAGAAAACATCTTCGCCGCAGATGAATTTGTGCGCAATATTGATATTGCCCATCAACAAGTAGAGCACGTGATTCTTCGTACTCAAGAGCAAAAGAAGAGAAAAGCAGACAAGCACAGAAGAAATCTCAATCTAGAAAAAGGATAATATGTCCTGCTTCGGTTTGAGAAAGCTAGATTGAAAAAGCGGGTCGGAAAAGGGAAAGTTGTCAAACTTTCTCATAGATTTTACGGCCCTTTCAAAATTACAGATAAAGTCAATGACGTGACTTTCAGATTGGATTTGCCTTTTGTCACAAAGTGATGACGTGGCGGACAACAGAAACCCTAATTTCTGCCAGAAACCCTAAAATTCCTGCAAACCCTAATTTCTGCCAAAAACCCTAATTTCCGGAAATCGCGGAGGCGGATTATATAAAAAATATATATTTTTATTTTTTTTTTGGAAAATGATGAGCGACGCGAATTTTGCTTTTGCTTTTTTTTTCTATAAAAAAAAGAGAAAAGACTCTCTAAGAGAGAGAGAGAACTGATGCTTTTGATTTTAAAAGCTTTTGGGGCTCTGCTCTTGGGCATCCCTTGTAACCTTTAAATTAGTGGTGAGGGCCTCACTTCTCAGAGCATCTGGACACAGAGTCTGAGAGTGAAACCCTACCGCTCTCTTGTACTTTGATGATTGATTAATATAAAAAGAAATACCGAAAGGGGCGCCAGTCTTTGGGGCCAATATCTCTAGGCACGGAACTCCGCCGGGCCAGTGCAAATCTATTGTGATCTGTGAATTGTTTTGAAGTGGTTATTTGGTGCTGTCGCGGTTGATTCTTGACTTGGAGTGTCCAAGTTTGTTACAGTGGTATCAGAGCACGGCCGATTTCTCTTCTACGGGAAATCCGATCCCCGAATTTTTTTCCGCGGCACCTATGGCTTCAGGCAATGATCAGTCGACTCCCTCTGCATCTGGAGATGCGGGCTGGGATCACAGCGAAGATTCAGGCAGAGAGTATGGCCCGCCTCGGCCTACTCAGGCGGAGCAAACAGAGATGGAGTGTCGTCAATTGATCGGCGATGCAACAAAGATGATGCTCAATTTTGCCAAGGACCCGAAGATGGCAAAATATATGAACCAGACCTCTTTGGAAGAGGTACAGACGGAGTGGAAGAGAACCACAACACCACTCCCGAAACCCGCTCTCAAGAAACCTTCTGCCTCCAAGAAATATACGGAGAAGGAACTGGAGAACGTGGTTGATGCACGGATTGCTCAGCTTTTTGACACGCAAAAGAAAGCCAAAAAGCACGGCAAAAAGCAGAAGAAAGGCACTGACTTCCCGGGCTATTTGGGTCGTCGGTTGACATTTGACAAGGCAAAGAAACGGAAGAAGCGTGTTCGATTTGAAGGAGTACCCAGTTCTTCTTCTTCTTCTTCTGACAGTTCTTCTAGCTCCTCGGATTAGAGCGAAGAAGACAGAAAAAAGCAAAAAGCGAAGCAAGACACAAAGCTTCGGAACGGGCAAGAAAAAGGCAAAGAAGGCTACATCTTGCCCAGAGACTAACAGTTCTACTGAGGACTCGTCTACAGACAGCTCAGATTCCGATGACGGAAAGTTTTATGCGAACAAGAAGAATTTTTACAAAGCCAACCAGTATGACTTTCTCGAAGATAAAAGCAAGAAAGTCCGAGAGTTTAAGGAAGGTGGCCACTCGATCAAGTTTGATACTTTTCAGGATACTCAAATGCTTCGAAGGCTGTGTCTTTTATACAGCAGTTTGACATCGCTTTCGCGGGAGGACGCTATTCAGAGCACTCCAAGATTCGGAGAGCTGCCTCTTACTTTAAGGGGAATGCTCATACTTGGTGGTCCACGCTTCTATTAAGCAAGACTGTGCCAGTTACATGGCTGAAATTCAAGAGGCTTTTTATTTCTTCTTGGTTGACTCAAGAGTTTGAGCAAGATATACGAGCTGCTTGGAACCATCTCCGGATGACCAAGAGCGATACAGTGAATTCTTATTGTGAAAGATTCTGGAGCTCTTTTCTACCCACCTCTTCATTCAAGAAGATCTCGTTCAGAGAACAGATTGAGCGGTTTACCTTGGGTCTACCTACAAAGATCCGAGATCACTGCTTGGAACAGAAGTCAGCTTCTATTCAGGAGTTGATGAGTCATGCGAAGCGGGGCTTTGCCATTCACTCTGGCAGTCTGACCTACCCCACAGATGAGGCCATGACACAACGAGCCGAAGACTTCTGGGAATGAAAGTAGAATGAAAAAGAGCAACCCAGAGAAAAAAAAAAAGGATGCACGACCCAAGCTTACTCCTGAGGAGAGAGCTCGCTTCATCAGAGAGGGGAAGTGCTTTGGATGCGGGGAACATGGACATATTTCCGCGAAGTGCCCTGATAAGGCACAGAAAGAACAGAATGATAAAGACGACGACAGGTCTGAGAGTTCGAGAGCAGCTGAGGAATGTGGCAGAAAAGGCAGATAGAAAAGTAGATAGAAAAGTAGAACTGGTACCACATGGCGTGGGACTTGCACCGAATCAAATGAATGAAAGTACAAACTTTGCCGTTTTTTTTAGGGCAAAGTGAAGGATCAGGAAGCTCTTTTGAAGGAGCCAAGGCCAACTTCTTTTCACTTGGAATTGGCGGCTCGATTTGGAACTACGCCCGACAGACTGACGCCACAGGCGGAGGTAGTTCGACTGGCACCCGGATGGGATGTTGCCATTACACCGAGCATTGGCAAACTTCATTTGCAATGACAGGGGTGTTCAGGGCACGTGAGTGACGTTCTACTCGGGATCCCTTGGTACCACAAGAACTACGCCGTGGTTGACTACCGGGCCGAGAAAGCGACTTTGATAAATGAAGGGCTTAGAGATTGTACTTGATGAACTTCAGTTTTCTTACTCATTCTTTTGGGAGAACTGAACGATGGATAAAGGTTGAATATGTTTTGACCTGAAGAAAAGAACGCCAAGATTTTTTATTTTTATTTTTTTCTCCACGCTCATGCCGATTGCTTTTGAGAGGGCTTGAAGATCATACCATTGATCTGATATCTGGAAGCACGCCACCGAATCGGCCACCTTATTGTGTGAGCCGAGTACAGAATGAAAAGATTATGAACTCAGTGAAAGACGGATCTTGGAGAATGTGCATCGATTATAGCACTCTCAACGAAATCACCATCAAGAACAGATTTCCGATTCCTAGGATCGATGATATACTCGACAGGTTACAGGGATCCTCGTGCTTTAGCAGGATTGACTTGAAGAGTGGATACCATCAGATCAGGATAGCGCCAGGAGATGTCTACAAGACAGCTTTTCGGACGACTTTTGGGTTATTTGAGTTTTTGGTGATGCCTTTTGGCTTAACCAATGCTCCTGCGACATTTAACCGGATGATGGATAGGATTTTTCGAGAGTACAGGCTATTTGTTGGCACTTTCTTTGACGACATCATTGTTTTCTCGAAGAATGAGGCAGAACACAGAGATCATCTGCTTCAAGTCTTTCAGGCATTACGAGATCACACATTAGTGATTAATGCTAAGAAAAGTGAATTTTTCCTACCAGAGATACACTTTTTGGGACACATTGTGTCAACAGCAGGAGTGCAAATGAAGCCAGCCAAGATAGAGACTATCCGTGATTGGCCCGATTTGAGGAATGTCCATGAAGCTAGAAGCTTCTTGGGACTGTGTTCGTACTACAGGCGGTTCATACGAAAGTTTGCAGAGGTTGCTTCCCCTTTGCATACCTTGACACAGAAAGGAGTACCTTTTTCGTGGGGACCCACAGAGGTGACTGCCTTTCGGACATTGAAAGAGAAATTGACTACGAGACCTATTTTGACTTTGCCGGACTTGCAGAAGTCATTTGAAGTATATTGTGATGCTTGTGGTCGTAGTCTGGGTGCGGTCTTGATGCAAGAAGGCCATGTCATAGCTTACGAGAGCCGTTTGTTCTCTAGGCCGGAGATGACAGCACAGATTTATGAGAAAGAGCTTTTGGCGGTTATCCATGCTCTTACTCAGTGGCGGCATTACCTACTCGGAGCGGATTTTACTGTCTTTACAGACCATCAGAGATTGCGCTACTTCTTGTCACAGAAGCAACTTTCGGAAAAGCAGATGCGGTGGGTGAACATCTTGTCACAGTTCCACTTCCAGATTGTCCATGTGCAGGGACAGAAGAATGTGGTGGCAGATACTTTGTCTCGGAAACCGTTGGTTCTGGCTATTTCCGCGATACATCATAGGAGCTTCGAGGATATGGTCGATCAGTGTGCCACAGATACAGATTTTGCAGATATTTTCACACGGATACAGGATGGGGAGACAGTAGCTGGATACTCCCTTCGGGAAGGCTACTTGATGAAAAAGACTATGTTGTGCGTTACACAGCCGTTGAGGAAAAAGGTTATGATTGATTGCCACTGTCCACCTTTTACGGGTCACCGCGGCATTGCTACCACCATGAAAGGGGTAGAGAGAGATTTCTTTTGGCGGAGACTGAAGAAGGATATGGAAGAGTTTGTGCGCAGTTGCTTGGTATGCCAGAAGGTCAAGTTTGACAGGCATAAGGCACAAGGATTGTTACAGCCTTTACCCATACCCACCCGCCCCTGGGAAAATATTGAAATGGATTTCATTTTTTGATCTCCCGAGAATACAGAATGATCACGATGATTTTCCGATTACATGGCACGTCTGAGACGATTGTCTCCGACAGAGACCCCAGATTTATGAGTTTGTTTTGGAAGGCAATTTGGGAGAACATTGGCACGCGGTTGCAGTTCTCGTCATCGTTCCACTTGCAGACTGACGGGCAATTTGAGATTGCCAATTCAGTGATTTTAGATTTATTGAAGTCTTGTATCTCGCATCAGAAGACTCAATGGGAAAAGAACTTACCTTTGGTGGAATTGGCCTACAATAACACCATACACTCTTCGACGGGGAAGACGCCATGTGAGATTGTTGAAACTGCTGCGAAGGTTCCATCCTTCCTGAGCACGAAAGATTAGAAATTTGAAGCGGATGAATATTCGCGAGATTTGGATACGGCTTTTGCCAAGGTTCGCGAGACTTTGCAAGAGTCTCAAGAACGACAGAAAAAGGCAGCGGATCGCCATCGTCGCGACTGGAAACTGAAGGAGGATGATTGGGTGCTCTTACTTTTGAGAAGGCACGCCTAAGAAAGAAAAAGGGAAAGGAGAGGCTTTTTCCAAAGCTTAGTATGTGATACTACGGACCTTTCCAGATTACTGACAAGATAAATGATGTCTCCTTCCGATTGAAACTGCCAGATACTTGGAGGATTCACAATGCATTGCATGTGAGTCTCTTGAACCCTGTTAAGGGTGATGTGCCTGATGATGTTAAGGGTGATGTGCCTGATGATGGGGAGCCTGATGAGCAACCCGAAGTGGAAGAAAACGAGGAGATCCTTGTTCCTGAACAGATTTTGGCACATAACGATACGAAGAAAGGTAAAGTCCGAAGGCGGTTCTTGGTTTAGTTCAAGAACTTTCCTGCATTTGATGCGAAGTGGATGGAGGAGGACCTAGCAGATACTCCTCGGATTGTGAAACTTTACCTCGATGTTTTGGTTTAGCATAGTCTACTCCAAACGGAACCCAGAAACTCAGCTTGGCCGAAGATCTGGTGCAGTGGGATGCACAAGAGGGGAGTTACTCCGCTCCTTTGTCAACAGATGCCTCGATTTTGATACTAAAGTCACTGATGTCTCTTTGAGCTTCAGGGATACTGAGAGCTGACAATATTCTGCTGGATGACTTTATGAAATGGAATTCCTGATTATGATAATGATTTGTTCTTGACTTCTTGTGAGTGCAGGAACTGATAGCCGAAATGACTGCAGCATTTTGGTCTGATTGATCTCGAATAGACATGGTTGCAATAGGGGTTAGTCAATCGGACATCGATGAGGTCCCGATTGGACCTAGATGTGATTGCTAGCTACATTGCCGATAAATCATGGTCTAAGATCCGAATGAATGTTGAATGTCATGTGATGTCCTGTGATGTCTGGTGATGTCCAGTGATGTCGTGTGATGTGACTGTCGATTTTGTACATGTGCTAGATGTGCGTTCCTAGTACGTAGGTACTAACAGTCAGTGTCTGCTAAGACAGTTTATGGCTTTTGTCAGTTTTGCAGGCGTAATCGCGGTCGATTACAATGCATTCAAGAGGAGGGTATGTCACAAAGTGATGACGTGACGGACAGCAGAAACCCTAATTTCTGCCAAAAACCCTAAAATTCCTGCAAACCCTAATTTCTGCCAAAAACCCTAATTTCCGGAAATCGCGGAGGCGGATTATTAAAAATATATATTTTTTTTATTTTTTTTTGGAAAATGATGAGCGACACAAATTTTGCTTTTGCTTTTTTTTCTATAAAAAAAAGAGAAAAGACTCTCTAAGAGAGAGAGAGAACTGATGCTTTTGATTTTAAAAGCTTTTGGGGCTCTGCTTTTGGGCATCCCTTGTAACCTTTAAATTAGTGGTGAGGGCCTCACTTCTCAGAGCATCTGGACGCAGAGTCTGAGAGTGAAACCCTACCGCTCTCTTGTACTTTGATGATTGATTAATATAAAAAGAAATACCGAAAGGGGCGCCAATCTTTGGGGCCAATATCTCTAGGCACGGAACTCCGCCGGGCCAGTGCAAATCTATTGTGATCTGTGAATTGTTTTGAAGTGGTTATTTGGTGCTGTCGCGGTTGATTCTTGACTTGTGGAGTGTCCAAGTTTGTTACACCTTCTCACTGGCGCATCCATAATGCTTTTCATGTCAGTCTCCTTCGACCATATGTTGGACCTCCTCCAGTGCGCCAGTACAAGAAGATCCTCCAGAAGTCGAAGAGACTGAGGAAATCCTTCAACTTGAACAGATAATACACCACTCGGAGAGACAACTCAAGTCGGGGAGTCTACATCAAAAGTATTTAGTCAAGTTCAAGAATTACACTCCTTTAGATGCAAAGTGGATGACTGAGTCCGATCTTAAGGACTACCCAGACATCTTGCACAGTTATGTTGACGCTCTACAGTTGAGGTCAACTGTTTAGAACCAAGAGGGATGTAACTATGTCAGACTTTGTAAATAATTAATTTATTTACGAGAAAAGAATTATCTAATTAGTTGTGTGCACATCAGAATAGATCTAGCAGTTTCTGGGGCCTCAAGTGCGCCCAAGTTTGGGCCAGAGCACCTCAAGGAGACCCTAGCAGAAAAATACCCTGAAGCCCTAGTGATTGGGAAATCGGGTCTTCAATAAAGGGGTAGATAGTAGCCTTAGATTTCAGGCTCAGAAAATTACGCGCGCTAGTGTAAGCTCAGGAATGAGATGGGGTCCTTAAGACTATTAACCGTAAGGCTTGATTATTTTACGGCCTTAGGATAAGTTAGTTAAAAAGTATTCTTAAATAATTTGCACTGGACCAAATGGCCGGACAAGTGCGAACAGGTAATGCCAGAGCATTGCTGACACGGCAATGCGCTAGGGAGCAGCTAACGTTTTCATTTGTTGCATCTGTGTGCAGTTGTGCACTTAATTGCACATTTCATTAACTAGCATAGGATTTTTAAAGTCAAAAGTTGAATGGTTTTTAAATTTTAAAGTAAGTGTGCCACTTGGCACACTTTCCCATGCAATCTCTCTCTCTCTCTCTCTCTCTCTCTCTTCATGCTAGCGCCCCCTCTTTTGGGAGGCTATAAGAGAGCAGCCCCTCCCCCTCTTGCCAGGTTGGTAGTGCACTTCCCCCCCCCCCCCCCCCCCCCCCCCCCCCCCCCAAGTTGTCCTCCTCTACACAGTGAAGCTCTCCATTGAAGCTTGAGAGCAACACCTTGTGGTGTATGTGGAGCCTCTGAGCACCCATCACCTAGAACAAGGCCTCTCAAGGTTGCTTGCAGCTTTGGGAGAAGTTTCATCGCGTATAGTAGAAAACTCTCTTTCTCCCTTGTCTAGCTGCTGCAAATTCCCTGTTTTCGGCCCCTAATCACTTGTATTAGGGTAAATTTCAGCAAAGTCTTAATAGAATCTTATTCCCCACTACCTACTCTACACATACACCAAGTTTGGAGCATTTCCTTCGCGAAAAGGACCTCCAATTTGGCATTGGAACACGCTCAGGTAACAATTTCTGGTTATGTGCAGAAAATTACAGCAAGCGTATGTGTGTGTGTTTTGCATGTTTCTGTGATTGGTTAATTGCAGGAATGATTACGTCCAAAGTGGCACAGTTAGCGGAAGATAGACCCTCATTCGTGAGAGCTTCCGATGAGTTTTGTGGAAGGTAGACTCTCCCCTATGAGAGCTTCCCAAAATCTCGCAGAAGAGGATAGATCCTCTCAGTAGTCAGAGAGCAGTTCTTCTACTCTCTCAGTCAGAAGCAGAAAAAGGCCAAGAAAGAATAGAGAATGGGCTTTTGCCCCGTTCCCGTGCTTGTAAAGATTCTCCCTTAGTAATAAAGATATTCTCTTTATGGGGGGGGACCAGCGCATCTTCTGGTCCCCAATGAAGTGTCAAGCTTTCTCTCTCTCTCTAATTCTCTTGAGTATTTAAAGTGCAATTAAACGTCATTTTACGCTTCCGTATTTTTGTGACAACAGGGATACGTGCAGCTGGGCAAGCAGGTTTCAGGAGAGGCTTTTCTACTCTTGACCATATCTTGACACTCAGAGCCATCATTGAGGAGGGTAGATCACATGGGAGACGGATCTATTGTAGCTTTGTGGACTTCCGCAAAGCATTTGACATAGTACCCAGAGCTAGATTGATGCACAGATTACAGGGGATGGGAGTACCCATAGAGCTCATCTGGGGGATCATGGCTTTGTACAGGTCAGTGGGGCATGTACGCACCTCAGAGGGTCTGTCCGCACTGGTTCACTCCACTATTGGTGTGCAGCAGGGCTGCCCGCTCTCTCCTACTCTATTTGGTATGTATGTGGATGAGGTTGTTGACTACATTGAGAGAGATGGTGATAGAGGTGCACAGCTGGCAGGGACATGGATTCCACTATTGCTCTATGCTGATGATATTGTGTTGATCTCCGACTCTCCAAAGGGGATGCAACGTCATTTGGATGCTTTGCATAGATTTGCCCACGAAAGTGGTTTGTCGGTCAACCTTGTTAAAACCAAGGTCATGGTATTTAATACCACCCCACAGTGGATCAGGAGGTCAACGCCCGCATTCACGTACGGCCAGGAGACAATGGAGTATACAGATGCTTACACTTACCTTGGAGTGGTTTTTAGTGGACCAACATTTTCACTGAGGAGAGCAGCAGAGACTAGACTGACCAAAGCCCATGCAGCATTGGGCAGATTGGAGAGGATGTGCTCACAGGTTCAGTTTCAGGAGCCTCAGACGAAGCTCTGGCTATTTGACACTTTAGTGGCGTCTGCATTGCTCTATGGAGTTGAGATATGGGGATCTTCATTGGATCATCACGGGAGGACAGGTCGCACTGATGGGTGGGGGGACATGGAGAAGCCTGTGGTCTCTATGATCTCGCGGCTCATTAGAGCCAAGGCTTCAGTACCACGTGCCATTATCCGAGCAAAGCTAGCTGCTCCCCCACTGGTAGTCGAGGCGCTTATCAGATCTGTCTCCTTCATACACCGCATGTGGGAACTTCCCAGAGACAGATATGCCCCTTGAGTCCTCTCGACAGTTAGCCATTGCAGGGAGATACATCATGCTGGTATGGTGAAATGACATCATGGTTTCAGGCGCATGGGTTCAGCATAGACAGATTGCCTCCCTTCCAGTACTCATTAGAGGCACCCTCTCTGATTCTTACACAGTCCGAGATCACCAGGCTCATCCGACAGGACCTGGTTCAGCTAGACATCAGGAGGACATGGATACAACCAGCACAAGAGCTGGGCACGAAGATGGCTTTCTACAGAGAGCATCTTCTCCAGCTTACAGAGGACGCTTTTGTGACGAGGCCTAGATACATGGACACTCACTTGTCTCATGGGATACGATGTGCTATTGGCCAGATACGCACATCTTCACACCAGCTGCGGATCGAGACTGGGAGATACAGTGGAGTACCAGCAGAGGCCAGGACATGCCCCCTGTGTGGCATAGAGCCAGAGACAGAGTTGCACTACACATGCCACTGCCCCGTCTACTACGAGATACGAGGCCGCTTCCACTGCTTGTTTAGAGAGGGCTTTGGACCACTCTCCAGAGTCATAAAGTATGAGGATCAGAGATGCTTGGGTTTGTTTCTACTCGAGCTGCGTTGACACAGAGAGAGCCTGATGAGAGGAGAGGCTAGCCAGTCTCAGAGACACATCACAAACTTCTTTAGAGCAGACACTGGACACCCGGAGGAGCTACTACCACAGCAGAGCTCGTCGCCTCACACCAGAGGCACACTGATCGACCGGGCGACCGAGCAATCGAGCTGGGGAGATCCACACGCCCACGATTGCGGAGGACTACACAGCACCGACGAAGGCTGCATCAAAGGATTCGGATCACTTTGGCCCGACATGCACGACGCCCGGTCAGACTACTGACCATGGAGGAGATTGATGAGATCCGCCAACCACCGATGCTGGATATCTAGTGATTTAGCTACCCCAGCTAGCTGCTCTGCCCCGTTCACACCTAGCAGTCCAGGATTCCATAGTATATTTGTTTTGTCATTTTGTTACTTTGACTTTGTATCAGATCCACCACATTGTAACTTTTTGGTCTCATAGGTCACTTTGGCCTTTTGAAGACGTTAATATAACATTTCATTTCACTTCTCTCTCTCACACACACACACACAGCACCTTCACTCACAGTTCACATTCTCTCTTGTTTTGGTCTATTGCACAATCTCTCATAAAGTAGAGGGGGGCTCTCTCTCCCCTTCAATAAAAGGAACCTTGGGCATGAACTGAGCACTCATCCTGAGCATACGCCATCATTCACTTCCGCTACACATTACACTTTATCATGCATAACTTGGACAACAACTATCACATCCCTATTCACTTTCCCTACATCTTCAAGGACCATTCCCTACTCAATCAAGGTCGGGGGTCGGGGGCCAAGCCGTCCCATCTACTGGTCTATCCTCACCGGAATCCATGGCTGCACCGTTAGATGTTTGACAGATCGCCATCCGTAAAAATAGCAGCCCAAGCTCCGATGGCAACGCACCACATCAACGATAGGAATAGGCTGGTGTACTAAACCTGGTGCAAACTATGGCTGCAAGGCTGTCAATGGCCCTGGTGGCACCTCATGATTGGCCCCTAACGACCATTCCTTGCAATGCCTACTCCCCCATGGCTGTCGGCCTCTACCGATCACCAAGGGGTCACAAGCACTACAAGGAATGCTCACCAAGGGACCATTCCCTACAACATCAAGGTCGTTCCTGCTAGCCGTTCCTGGCAAGATGAGGGCATGGAACTATCAAATTGCTAACACCTCACCATCTATAAGGTGTACAGCCTGCAAGCCAATAATATTAAGTCAGCGCACCCAAATTGCTGAGGTGTCCAACTAGAATCTTAGCCTGCAAGCTAACATTACTATTCCAAGTCAGCACACGGAGGAATGCATGGATGTGTCGCCACCTCAGCACTCAGAATGCCATTTGCCCTACCTAATTTTCTTAATGTCATGTCAAAGTCACTTATTAATAAATGACTTAAGTGACTCTTGGTATGCCTATATGCTTAAGTGGCTGTCCTATGCAAGTGAGGGTATGCAACTATTGCCTGCCGGATCATGCACACGTCCTTCTAGAGGCTCACAAAGTGCCAGGCTAAATCCTAAGCTATCTAAAATTGGCACTAGCCTGTAGCAGTAGCTTGTCCACGTGGCTCAAGTGCAATGCGCACGTGACAAGGTGTGCACACCTCAGCTGCCAGAATGACTCTTGCAGCACCAGTTATTCCACAACGTGCGTAGCATCAGCTCCCGCTACTGGCTGCTCACCACCTACAAAGTCAGCATACCAATGACAACCGAAATCAGAGCAGCCTGTATACCATTGTCAACCACAAGCCCTGCTTCATTGTTGATCCCCCCGACGCTTGGCAACCGGAACCCTTCTCCCATAATATGTGCTCCCACCATGGCCATTCCAATCGCCATGCGGCAACACATATTACGGGGAATCGTCCTTTGCTGGTCACATTTCTTGAGCAGTCTTACAACTAAATGGCAAGAAGCCAACACACAAGAGAAAATAAGTTTGGACGTGTTCACAAGCACAAAAAGATCAATTAAAAATCATAGGTCGGGCTTAAAATTTCTTCTCTAAAATTCTCAATTCACCTCCGTGTACTTTCCTGGGCAATTCTTCCCAAACAAAAGCACAAAAATTCTTGCACACTAAAATAAAGAGGCCAGTTGTTTTACTCTTGTTCAGAACATCCATTACACTACTTTCCTGCCCAAAACTTCCTACATAACAGCCGGAAAATTCAAGAGGAAGGGAATAAGAAGGCCCTCCTTTCATGCCAAGCACGGATGTTGAATGCATTCAAGTGGGATGTGTCCATGAAATTGACATTGTGAAAATACAAATTACGCATGGCTCTAAGTAGTGCACATGTCAGAGCACTAAAGGTATGTCATACTTCGAGTCTCACATGGATGGAACACGCTTCATTGTGCAAACTCGCCAAGCACCATATAGTCATATCAAAGATGCCAAGAAAAGGCCCATCCTATGTGGACTGTCACATGCACGATTATCATCCCCCTGATTAACCAATAGAAGCATGGTGTAAAAGCAGAAATATGCTAAAATTGTGGCAAGCTAACCTGTGGTGTCCATGATGGAAGAGGAGAGGAAGCCCAGAAGAGAACAATTTGGTTCTTCGTGTGTACCACACTCACCCTCTGCTGGATTGGCGAGCTTTCCTAGCCCCAGAAAATCCCTCATGATGGGCTGCTGCTGCTGCTGAGCTTCGAGAACCCTCAGATCTGGAAATCAAAACCTGATCTGCGCGGAAAAGGAGAGCATGAAAGCTATCTGCACAGAAGCGGGGGAGCCTAGAAGGAAAGAAGAAACGCGGTCTGGAAAAGGTGTGTAAATATGTATCTATGCGAAGTACAGAGGTGTGTACGTCTGTGCGTGCGTATGTCACGGACTCACGGTGTGTGTCGCGAATAGCTCAGGTGAGCCGACTAGGTCCGGGTGGAGAGACAAATACTCCACAGTCGGCATCCACGAGTAAATTGCAAGCGAAGGAGAGGACTCACGGTCACCTAGTCCCGATTCCCGATTGCACCCGTCGGCGCTATCGTGATTCCAGCCTCTACTAGACTTCTTTCGCCCACCTGCAAGTTGCCAGGTTGCCACCATCACACCGGCTCACCGGCGCTGTCCTTTGCTCGACTTTAGCACGTGATCATTTCTGCACATGGCAAAAAAGATACTGTTCCAATTTGTAGCCATTCGGACGTCATTCCTATGCGCTTGCCAACCCTAAGGGCCAATTTGTAGCCATTCGGAAGTCATTCCTATGCGCTTGCCAACCCTAAGGGCTCGGTCGCCTATAGCTGTGTTGCAGCTCTCCTATCCGGTTTGCAAGTCACCCCATCACACCATCATTGTAGTGAAATCGTTGGTCAAATTGTTTTGCCAGACGGTCTGAAATCGGGAGAGCTCCATGGGCATGGCGGCTGCACATTCTCGCCCATGATAACCAGAGATCTGATGGAATCCCATGATTTTTGAGAGAATGCATCCAAAAAATTTCGCCTCTCTAGGTGACATGACTCGCGATGATGGCAACCTTCTCTCTCTAAGCTACCGACTAGTTACTTGCTACATAGCAGGATAACACTCCACGTAACCAGGTCCTGACCAAAGGAATTAAGGGCACACTTGAAAGTTTGCCGATTTTTAGGTCACAATATTAAAAATTTGTCGATTTCTACATTAAAACTTAAAAATATTTACAGTTTTTGTCAAGGCAATCTCATAATCCAGCGAGGATTTTGTAAACTCTAGCTAGTTAAAAATACACTTAACCCCGGTTTTTTCAAACTAATTTTGTGGGCAGTTCATCTCACTCGAGATCTGTGCAAATCGATGTCGAATGTCGATCCCATCTCTCTAGCCACATTAAAGACCCCATGTGATATAGCGTTATGGGCCTCCCGCCCAATTTTTTTGTCAACCAATCCAATGTATAAAGAATCTACTTAGATTGCCTTCACATTGCGTTCCAAACTATGTTATAAATTACCTCCTCCCCCCTCCACTAATTTCACCTCTTTGTGCAACTACAATCAAAGACCCCCCAGCCACTTGTGTGTATGCATGAGACAAAGCATGTCACATTAGTCCCATCCCTCTCTCTTTTATGATTCCCATCCCTCCCTCTTTTACTATTACTCCCCTACTAGTACGGCCGGCCGTCTTCGGCGGCCTCTCCCTCTTTATCGCGTGCAAAGGGGCTTGTTTTTATTTTGGACTTTAGCTTTCAAGTCGCAGATTGGGACACGTGTAAAGGGCTCTCCCTTCCGCCATATTATGTTAGTAGATGTGTGGGGATACCTTAGTGCATGTAAATTTTTTAATAAGTTTTTGGCTTTCTAAAAGAAACCCTTAGTGTTAGGCTGGGTTAGGGGGACTTTCATAGTTTTCAATGTATGATGGAGACTTACCTTTCATTTCACATCCTGTCTTTACTTTTCTTGCATTCTATTGTTTTAGAATGCTAAAGTGAAGTTTCACCTTACATAATTTTAATAAATTACATACACACACATATATATGTTTTTTGGCATGTGGAAGACCATAGGGTTGATTGTGCAAGGTTGTTGCAAGACTCGGGCCATTGGATTCTTTGGTTGGATGAGCGCCACATGGCAAGGGTCTTTGTAAAATAACTTTGTTGTCCTTTTTGTTTCCTTACATCACCTTCTTTGAGAGACAAGTGTCCTTAAGAGATTCAAAAGTCTTCTGAATAGAAAGCTAAAACTTTGGAATAGAAAGCTATTCTCCAAGGCAGCATTTACTTTCTCTGAATGCTTGAAAATGACTTTAGAGATCAAAACATTAAACAAAATATACATAGGAGTTTGATCTTATGATGCAGTCTTCGAGAAAGTCCTTTGTCTAAGCGGCAAGTTTCCTCCTTATACAAATACAAAATGGAAATACTATTAGAAATTTTTAAATTTGCAAAATATTGGAACTCTTTTCTAGTATATTTTATCAAGTTTTTTCTCCTTTGCCATCCTTTGCAACCGGCTAATCTCGATTTTCAATCGGCTTACGCCTAAGCTTAGACACATCTTTCTCAAACATTGAGGTATTGATAAACGATTCTCTCATTTGAGGATTTTCAAAAAAAAACACTTCACTAAATTGTTTGATTATTTTCTATGCTTATTTGAAAGCACTAAAATATTCTTTTGTTTTTATTTTTAATGTGTCTTTTTATTTTACTTCCTTTTTGTTTTATTTTGTTTCAAAATACTAATTTGCAATGTGCACCATTTACCTTATTATTGGGGCTCTTTCATAATATATAAGCCATTTGCGAGTAGCGAGTACCGACTAGAAGAAGATTAAAAAATGGCATGATTGAGACTTACCTTAAATGTCATTTAGATTTTATTTGTTTTCTCTCACATAGCCTTATGTAGACCATAATAAACTTTCACATTGTTTTTTTGGGACTCCATAAGGCCATTGTAAAAGGGTTACATTTTGGGTGCAATTGTGGACCATTGGTTAAAAAGCTTGTTGATTAGTGATACATGGCAACATTCTATCTCTTTGGCCAAGAAGACCATAGGGAAGTGGTAGAGAAAAACATGCAATTCTTTCACCATCAAATAGTCACCTCACATTAACTTTTCTAGGTGACATTTCATGCCTTACTATATTCATTTGAATATTTTCATTATGAAAATGAGCATGTGTGTGTGTACACGTGCATCTCTCTCTCTCTCTCTCTCTCTCTCTCTCTCTCTCTCTCTAATCTCTCTCCATTAAAGTGTTCAAAAATATCATTTTTTCAGACATATAAAACTCCTTTTCTTGAATTTGCTAAGAGGAATTTTTAAAATTTTGATTTATTTTTCTCTATTTTGAGGCAAAAATTCCCATTTTCCCCTTACTCTCAATTGACATTTTGAAATTGAAAACGGCTCAATATTAAGCCGAGACACATTTTTCATGAACACAAGGTCCATTAACATGCCAAATGTGTTCTAATAATCATTTATTAGAGAAAAAAATGACGCCTTCTTGAGGCCATCGTGAAGTCTTCACCTTGTTTGGCTTTCTAAAAGAAGCCTTAGAGATGTGTAGGGTTATGATACTTTCAATGAAAAAATGTTTTTCAGTGATGATTGAGACTTACCTTAAATGTTATTTTGGTTTTACAATATTAAATGGATATTTTAATTTCATCTTAATTCTAGTAAGTTCTATACTACATACATACACATACACACACACACACACACACACACACACATATATATATATGGTATCTCAATATTCCTTTCACTGCCTCCCAATGTTTCTTGCCTGGGTTTGATAAGTATCGACTTACTACTCCCACTGCAAATGCAATGTCTGGGCGAGTAGCAATCATTGCATACATCAAACTACCCACTACAGACGCATATGGAATCTTATCCATTTCAACCTGTTCTTCCTCAGACACAGGATAATCTTGTTTCCTAAGTTTCACATATGGTGGCAATGGAACACTCAATGCCTTTCCCTTCTCCATATTGAAACGTTGCAAAACCTTGTAAATATACTCTGTTTGAGATAACCAAATCAACTTCTTTGATCTGTCTCTCTCAATGCGCATACCAAGTATATGACTTGCCTCACCCATGTCTTTCATGTCAAACGATTTTGCCATCTTTGACTTCAAAACTGAAATTTCTTCCAAGTGCTTGCCAGCAATCAACATGTCATCCACATACAAAATAAGGATCAACCAACTGCCATCCTTAGCCTTCTTTGTATATAGACAGTGATCGAACTCACTATGTTTGTAGCCTTGAGAAAGCATAAACTTATGGAATTTATGGTACCATGCCCTCGGTGATTGTTTTAAGCCATAAAGACTCTTTAACAACTGGCATACCCAATCTTCCTTGCCTTTCTCAACAAACCCTTCTGGCTGCTGCATGTAAATTTCCACGTCTAAATCACCATGCAAGAACGCTCTCTTGACATCCATTTGATGCAACACCAAATCTAATATGGCAACCAATGCAAGAAAGCATCTCAATGTAGTCATCTTGACCACCGGAGAGAAGACTTCATCAAAGTCAATGCCTTGTTCTTGCTTAAAGCCCTTGGCAACAAGCCTTGCTTTGTACTTTGGCTGACTATCATGAGCGGTGATCTTATACCTGTAAACCCATTTACAGGGTAGAGCCTTTTTGCCCCGTGGTAATTTAACTAGCTTCCATGTCTGGTTTTTATGCAGAGCTGTCATCTCTGTCTGCATGGCCAATTGCCAATTCCCGGAGTCCTTCATTTGCACTGCTTCCTTGTAACATGAAGGCTCATTGCAATCAGTTAACATGACGTAGTTCATAGATGGAACAAACCTATCAGGAGGTTGCATGATACGTCCAGATCTACGCACAATAGGTGGCTCAGGCTCAGCCACAACCTGTGGTTCCACTCTATCCTGTCCTTGCTCCTCTTGGGCCGTGACATTTTGTCTTGCACGTGCAGTTCCATCTTCTTGGAAGACAACTCTTCTAATCTCCTCAACCCTCTCTGGTTTAGAATGATATTTGGATTCATTAAAGTGAACATCATTGCTGCGGACAACCTTTCTGGATTCGGGATCTCAAAGTCTGTACCCCATCTCACCAGAATTACCATAGCCTAGAAAGATGCACTTTCTACTCTTTGGCTCAAGTTTGTTCCTAAATTCCTTTGGAACGTGAGTATATGCCTCACAGCCAAAGACTCTGAGATGCTTGTATGAGGGCATTTTGCCTAACCATACCATCTCTGGCACTGAATCCTTCTGCAAAACCTTGCTAGGAGATCTATTTACAAGATGAACAGCTGTTGATACAGCTTCAGCCCAAAACCCATTTGGCAACTGTGCATTAGACAACATACTTCTGACCTTCTCTTGTATGGTCCTATTCATCCTCTCAGCAACACCATTTTGAGGAGGATTGTAAGGAGCAGTAAGTTCACGTTTTATACCTTTTGACTCACAAAAGTCCTGAAAGGCCTTTGAAACATACTCTCCACCATTGTCAGTGCGTAAGCATTTAAGCTTCTTGCCACTCTGATTCTCCACAAGTGTCACAAACGTTTTGAAAACATTAAACGCTTCATCCTTGTGCTTGAGAAAGTAAACCCATACTTTCCGCGAGTAATCATCTATAAATGTCATAAAGTAAGAAGCTCCCCCTAGAGATAGGTTAGGCATAGGTCCACACAAATCACTATGAACAAGTGCCAACTGTGTATCTCTTCTATTGCTTCTATGCTTATGTGGCTGCTGTGTTTGCTTACCATACAGACCATGTTCACAGAATTCAAAATCATTAAATGAAAAGCCAGGAAAATAACCAGAACGAGACAAGATTTCCATTCCCTTCTTGGACATATGTCCTAACCGGCTATGCCACAAAGAAACGTTCGGCTGCTCGGTTACATTGATTACATTTTTAGAGACTTTTGATATATAAATCATGTAAAGTCCTCCAGACTTTACTCCATGTGCTACTGTCATAGAACCTTTGGATATCTTCCACATGTTCTGTCCAAAAGTGGTGACGTAGCCAGCATCATAAAGTAAACCTGTGCTGATCAAGCTCTTTGTAATTACGGGAACATGTCTCGCATTCTTCAGCGTGAAAGAAGAGCCATTCTGAAACTTCAATTGAACATCTCCAACACCTAAGATCTCACATGGCTGCCCATTGCCTAGCCGAACATGATCTTTAGTGGTCACATAAGAAGTAAACCACTCCTTGTTTGGAGACACATGAAGTGATGCCCCTGAGTCTATAATCCAGTCACTCAGTGCATTTCCATCAGATGCTGTAAGAAGAGCTGAGTCCATTGTATTCTTCAAGAAGTAAATGTCTCCTGACACTAGACTGTCATCCTCTGCAACAGTGTTTGTCACATTTATTTCTTGAATCTTCACTGAGGACTTGTTCTTCCCACCATGGTCTTCAGCTTTCTCTTTGCCTTTTTCTGCTTTCCATTCTTTGCAGTCTCTTTTCATGTGACCCTTCTTGCCACAATGGTAGCATTCTATGTCACTCTTGCCTTTAGCACTGCGAGACTTGCTACGAGATTGATTCCTCTTTCCACCTTTGTACTGTTCTTTGGTCCTTCCCCTGACAACTAAGGCTGTTCCTTTGCCTTTGTCCATTGTCTTTCTATTGGTTTCTTCAGTAAGCAGACTTCCTTCTAAACCTGCTATGTTCAAACCATCTGGAGGTGCAGAATTACTCAAAGCTGTGCAAAAAGTGTCCCATCTTTCCGGCAATGTGATCAACAGGAACATAGCTCTAACAGGTTCATCAAACTTGACACCTTGAGCTGACAACTGACTGTAGATTGTGTTGAATTCATTAAGATGATTGGACATAGGTGTCCCTTCTTTCATCTTCAAGTCAACAAGCTTCTTAAGCCAGTATACCTGTGAAGCTGCACTCTGCTTCTCATAAAGATCACTCAGCTTTAACCATGCTTGATAAGCCGACATCTCGTCTGCTACATTGAAGTAAACGCTTTTTGCCAAAGTCAGCATAATGGTAGAAAGTGCCAATTCATCCATTTCGCTCCATTTATCTTCGTCCATATCTTCTAGTTTTATCCCCTTGAGCTTTATAGGTTTTATCTGCTTCTTTTGTACCAACACGTGCCAAATCTGCTTCTTCCACAATGGGAAATTGGTTCCATCCAGCTTCTTGATATTGTAAAGAGCAGTGTCCTGTGATCCAGCCATAGCTACGCTTCACAGTGGTTTACTTTCTTGGGAAAAATTCGGCAGAGTTTCCCCTGTAAACTGACCTCTGAACCAAGAAAGCTTTAGGTTCTGCATAAATTTCGGCAGAGTCTCCTTTGTAAAATGGCTATGGTGTACTCAAAAACAGACCAAAAAACAGCTGAAAAAACACTGTCTCTCTGACACTGTAAGCTGTGGGTAAACCTGTCCTGCACCTGTACTGTCTCTGACTGTCCTATCACTGTCCTATAAGCATAGACTGCGACAATCCCTCAACGGCAGTAAAGCAAAGATGCAATCCCAACTGTCTAACTCACAGTCAATACATCCTAGCTGCCTATCTAAGGGTGCTCGAGGGATCGCTCCAAGACCTGTATCACCGAAAGGATCTCAACATTTGAGAATCCCCCAGCTCAATAAAACCTCACTCGACCCTCAACAAAGGCTGCAGTAAATTTGACAGTACATAGACTTCCCACAAAGTCATACATCCACAAATTTCCCACTGTATGCTGTATTCACTGTGGCGGTTGTTTGCTGTGTGACTCACAGCCAGCAAACCCTCAACAGACATACATCATCTCTGACAATACATCCCATGTGGAAGTACCTGCAATGTCAGGATGAAATCTGGAATATCAAGCAGCAAACACAAGCTACCTGATGAACTAGTGGATGTCGCCTACAGTCTGTGTGTAGATGCGTCCGTGTCGTATGTGAAACGCCTCCAAGAACTGTGAGCCGTCCTTCGATGTGTAGACAGCCACAAATCAGCACTCTGGGAGTGTCGATATCCTCAGCACCTGCAGTCGTAGGCCGAAAACCCCAAATTTGTAGAGTCGGATCTGCACCCGTTGAGACCACGTAGTCGAAAACGACCTGCGCAGAACTTTGTCGAAGCCGAACGATGGCCGAGATGACCTCAGAATGAAATTCTGAGCACACCAAGCCCTACGGGCTAGCCCACAAGATTTGGGGCCGTGTTTTTGCCTGTCAAATTTCACTCCAATCTGAGCTGGTGACTCTAGCCTCCTGCAGTGCTGCCCCGAGCCTCGATCTGAGCTCTGATACCAGTTGAAGGAGTACGAGCAGAAGTGCGACGCGAGAGAGAGCGCGAGAAGAAGAGCACGACGATATGGTGAACTCGCTCTACTGGAATGTGTAGAGCATAGTGAGTTCTTATTAGGTTTTTACAAAAGAATATGTGTACATACCTGGCGGCCCGCCCACTTACCTGGGCGACCACATTGGGCTTTATACCCCAACAGGACCAAGAGAATTGAAGAAATGGCTAGGCAAATTGCAGAGATTAGCCACACAAGACAACCGGTCTGGAAGATGGAGACTTGGTGTTCAAGATGTAAATCCAAGGACCACATCTCCACGGAATGCCTACAATGCACCTACTGCAAGGCCTTCGGTCACCTATGGAATAATTGTGGCATCCGAATTCATCATTTTAAGAAAGGAAAGGATCTATCAGTGGTTGCCTACACTGAACCAGTGAAGGCAGAGCCAATCAAAGTAGCCCAAGAAGAAGGACCAGGTACCAGTGGTACTGGTCAAGGACGAGGCAGATACCAACCAGGAATGGGCAGAGGAAGAGGAAGAGGCAACTTCCAGACCAGAAGCATGAATTGCTACACCTGTGGGAAGTATGGTCATTTTGCAGCCCAATGTCCAGATGCACTGGTAACAACTGCTACTGAGGCTAAGGTACCAAAGCCAGTCCCAGTCAGAGTAGTTACCAGGAGCAAAGGAGTGATCATTGAAGAGATTCCAATTATTTCAGAAGTACCAGCCAACTCCAACAGCAACAAGTGGGCCCAACAAAGGGAAGTTTGGAAGGCCAAGGGTAAGGAAAAGGTGGTAGATGAGTGGCAAGAGCAACGGGAACTAGCAGCTAAAATCACAGAGGATTTAGCTAAGAAGCTGCCAGAGCAGCCAAAAAGTTCCGAGGCTAGAGTCATTAAGAAGATACCAGCCCAATCGACTGATAAAGATCAGTCAGTACCGGCCATGACAGAGACCATGCTGGTTGTGGTACATGGACTAGCTGGTGAGATGGAAGAGGAAGGAAAGAGTAGAAGTACTGCTAAAGAAGAATGGCAGTATGAAAACACTAGCTCTTCAAGCTCTGACAATCAGTCTGACCAGGAGCAAGAGGAAATTCAGGTGAAAATTTGTGATAGAATCCAGAAGCCGACTGTAGAGCTGGAGGATATAAGAAAGACCTTACCTGAGGTGACCAACTTTATCAGGCAGCGTAGGAAAACTGAGGCAGAGGCCAGAACAGTAGACCTGATGGCTGTCCAGGATGATGAAGTTCCACTTATTCAGGTAGACTACAAGGTCAGGAAGCAATGGGAACCTCTCTCAAGGGTCATACTAGATGGAGGAGCAAGAGTCAATATAATGGGAGCCCATCTTCAGCAAAGAATGGGTATCACTAACATGAAACCAGCACCATTCAAAGTAAGAATGGCAGATCATCGAGTCGTACAAGCGACGGGCATGATTGAAAACATGTAGATAAGAGTGGGGAGGGAAAAATTCAAAACTAGTTTCCTAGTTTTGGATGTCCAGGGAGCATATGGAATGCTATTAGGCCGCCCATGGTTAAGAACAGCACATGTTGTTCATGACTACGCCAACCAGACCTTAATCATAGAAGGGGCCAGTGGCAGAATCAGAATCCAGACCAACAACACCAGGAGCTGGAAAAAGAAACTGAGGCCGAAGGAGTTGTGTCAAAAATACCGAGCTAAGAAAATTGAGCGAATGCTAGCAGCAATGAACATCTTTCCTTTGGCAGAAATTGATTTGAATGCAGTCCTAATAAACAAAGAACAAGCTGACAAGCAGAAGAGACAATTCCCTGATCAGTTTACTGAAGCCAATACAGGGGAAATAACCGCTCAGCTAACTGGAAGAATGGAGGAACCAGCGGATACTGGCAAAATAGAAGAATCAGTATGTGCTGAAGAGGATCCACTAAATCAGAATAATGATTCAGAGATGAATGGACCTTCTTGGGACTACGCTGAAGATTCGACCAAACGAAAAGGAGGAGGACCAAATTGGTTGCTTCCAGATGATCAAGAAGTGGAGGAGTGGAACCTGGGATCAGAGGAAAATCCCAGAATGATCAAGTCAACAAGCACCTGAAACTGGCAATGAAGGAAAAGGCAAGGAAAATGTTCCAAAACTATAAAGATGTATTTGCCTTGGAACATACAGATTTGAAGGGAGTAGATCCTGAAGTCTGTCAGCACCGAATACCACTAAAACCAGAAGCTAGGCTAGTCAGATTGCAAAGATACCGGATGAACCCCAACTATGCAAAGAAGGTCAAGGAGGAGATTGATAATCTTCTCAAGGCTGGGTTCATTACGGAGGTAGCAAGTAGTGATTGGTTATTTCCAATAGTCGTCGTTCCTAAGAAGAATGGGAAATTAAGGGTTTGTGTCGACTATAGGAAACTAAATGCCCAGACCATCAAGGATCCGTTTCCCTTACCTTTTACTGATATGTTGCTTGATGAGATCACAGGATATGAGATGTACAGCTTCATGGATGGTTATAGCGGCTATAACCAGTTACAGATTGCTCCGGAAGATAGGGCCAAGACCACTTTCATCACTGAGTGGGGAGCATTCATGTATCTGGTGATGCCTTTTGGCCTGTGCAATGCACCAGCTACTTTTCAGCGGTGTATGATGGAGATGTTTAATGAATTTCTTCATCGGTTCCTCGCCATTTTCATGGATGAGTTCACTGTCTATTCAGCTGAGGAACAACACCTTCTATTCCTAGAGATGGTTTTTAAACGCTGTCAGGAGAAAAGGATTTGCTTGAATCCATTTAAATCAGTATTTCTGGTTTGGAAGGGATAACTACTGGGACATGTGGTTTCCCGCAATGGAATAGAAATGGCCAATGACAAAATACAATGTGTCCACCAAGCTAAAGCGCTTAGAACTGCTTCTGAGTTGAGTTCTTTCTTGGGGTATGTGAATTTTTATAGAAGATTTGTACACAAATTTGCTTCTCAAGCAGTACCACTATATGAGCTTACAAAGAAGATCAGTAAGTTCAATTGGACTGCTGAATGTGAGGAGAGTTTCCAGAATTTGAAAAAAGCCATTACCAGCAAACCAGTCCTCAGGCAGCCGAATTGGGATATTATTTTTCATGTACACGTAGATGCTTCAGGATTGGCAATGGGGGCAATATTAGCTCAGCCAGATGGCAGGACAGACTATCCGGTCTATTTTGCTAGTCGGAGATTCAGTCAGGCTGAACAAGGCTATACGACTACTGAAAGAGAAGCCCTCAGAATGGTTTTTAGCGCTACAAAGTTCAGGCATTACCTATTGGGGAAGTTATTCCATTTTTATGTGGATCATCAAGCTCTTCTGTTTCTCATTAACAAAGTCATTATTCAAGGCAGGCTGATAAGATGGATGATGTTCCTTATAGAATTTGAGTTCAGAATTTTCCATAAGCCTGGCCGAAACCACTGTGGAGCTGACTTCCTTTCCAGAAGTACACAAGGATATTCAGAATCACCTCTGAGAGATGAACCAGTGGATGCTGATTTATTTCAGTTAGAAGCAGAAGAATCAATGGATCCTGAATGGTATGATATTTATCGATTCCTTTCCCAAGGTGCCTTTCTAGAAGATTGGAAACAGAATCAGAAGAAGGCTCTGATCATAAAAATCCTGAAATTTACCATCATTGGGGGAGTACTTTATCGATTGGGTGTGGATGGTATACTTCGGAGATGTGTTCCAATGGAGGGAAGAATGCAAGTTATCTCAGAGGCACATAATGGAGAGTCTGGTGGACACTTTTCCAACAAAGTAACCTACAAGAAGATTCTGCAAGCAGGTCTGTGGTGGCAAACAATGATTGCTTATGTCAGAAGCTTTTGTAAAACTTGTGATATATGCCAGAGAATGGGCCGACCAATAGCTGTAGACATGACTCCCTTAATGCCAATACAACCATTGGGAGTATTCATGAAATGGGGATTGGATTTTATGGGACCTTTTAAGAAGGTGACTCCCAGGAAGAACAAGTACATCGTGATGGCTACTTGTTATGTTACCAAGTGGGTTGAAGATAAGGCTCTTCCTGACAACACAGCCAAGTCAATTGCAAGATTTCTATTTGAGAATATTGTCTGCCGATATGGATGTCCAGTGGAAATTGTGACCGATCAAGGGACACATTTCATCAATGATACTATGGAAATCCTATTGGATATGCTTTCACTCAAGCATCGGAAGTCTACTCCTTCCTATCCCAGATGCAATGGACAGGCTGAAAGTAGCAATAAGACAATTAAGACTATTCTCACTAAGGTGGTACAAAAGAAACCAGACCGGTGGTATTTGAAGCTTCAGACTGCTCTCTGGGCTTATAGGACAGCTTATAAGGTAACTACTGGAATGACACCATTCAGAATGGTGTATGGAACTGAAGCTGTGGTTCCTATGGAGTTTATAATCCCCAGCCTGAGAATGGCTGTAAAGTATGAACTAGACTTCAACCATAATCTTAAGAAAAGAGTGGATGAACTGATGCAGTTAGATGAACTCAGGCAAAGAGCTATATTGGAACAGGAAATTGTTCAACAAAGAAGGAAGCACTGGCATGATCGCCGAATTAAAGTCCGAGAATTCCAGAAAGGAGACTTAGTGCTTCTATATCAGTCAAGACTGGGTCCAAAGAAGCTGAATTTGAAGATTGCCTGGGCAGGACCTTTTGAGGTTGATTGGGTCTTCTCCAATGGCATAGTTAGATTAAAAGACTTATCGGGACTGATGTTGCTGGGATTATATAATGGAGCAAAGATTAAACTGTGTTAGAAGAAGTCACTAAGGAACTGAAGGTTGTTGATCAAGAGATACCAGAATCAGATATTTTTGGTCTTTTCCATGTGCAACCAGTTCCAGCTTCAGAACCAGTACCTGAAGAATCAGATCAGGCAGATTTAAGAACCAGTACCAGTATGGTCCATCCAGAGTGGGAATCAGTTCAGAACCAGTATGAACACATTTTCCAAATTTTAAGTGGTCAACGGTCAAATGGTATGCCAGTGATAATTATTACAAGGATGGGTTGCAGTCTTGTCCAATGCATGTTTGCCACGACAGCAACGACGCACACAAGTCTAGGTGCGGCGAGTGGTGGAGCTTTTATGGTGCGAACACATATAACAGTTAGGAGAGTTAGCATTTTTCCTCATAAATCTCCTTCGCGACGTTTTCCTCCTGTCAACCATTCGCCATCGCCAAGCTCTGAGGTTTCTTCACTACAGCCGCAAACTTCAACCTCTGACGAGACAGCTGACTGTCAGACAACCTTACCAGCGACACCAGGCAACGGCTTTAACACAAGTAAGTCCTCTTCGCCTTCGCCTGTTTCATCGTCGTCGACCTCACAGTGTATGGGTAGAAGGAAACGTTCAGAGAAGATGCAGGAAACTCTTGAAGAAACCCAGTCTATCGTTGCAGAGGCAAAGGCAAGCCTTCATGTTCTTCCATACAGTAAAATCCAACCGATATGTCTTTACTGATCATGCAATGACTCTGCTACAACTCTGGGATCTGCGAGTTGTATTGCAAGCGTCAAGGATTGCTTTTGATGCAGGGATCATCAAGCAAGTTCTTGATTCCTTTGATGCAGAAAAAAACAGTGCTATGATAAATAATAGGAGGGTGTTAGTGACACCAGAAGCCATTGCATTTGCATTTCGGATGCCCAATGAGCCTAAACCATCGGTGGCAACTGCGTAGCAAATAAGTATTGCTCTAAAGGAGGATGAAGCAGCTCGAAAGAAGCGCAAGGCAAGTGCTCAAGGAGTTCCAGTAGCAAGACTGGAAGCCTCCGCTGCTTACATATGTTAATGAGCAGGTAAAGCTGGCTTGGAGTGAGCAGCCTATTTCTGAACCTAAGAAAATTGAACTGTCCTCAGACGACGAGGAAACGGACAGTCAGACGATTTCCAATGACCTGAAAAGGAAAGCCACTGCAGAGGAAGCTGGCAGTTCAAAGAAGCCAAGAATTACACTGACAAAAAGCAGTGAGTTTCTGAAGCAAATAGAAAGCCAGGTTAAGGCAGTGAGCACTTAGAAAGCTGAGAGAAGTAAAACGGAGCAGCATATTATTCATCAAGCTGTGCCTGATCAGTTAGTTGGTGCTACTGGGAAAGATCAGGTAAAGCCAGTCACTGAGGCAAAGGTACCAGACCAGTCAGGGGACAAAGGCAAGAATCAACTGGATAAGGGGAAAGGTCCAGCGTCCTCAACTATGTCTGAAACAGTTCCTGTCATTTCTCAAAACCCTCTGCAACTGGTTAAAAAGGATAAGTTACAGCAAATGCAAACTCAGAAATTAAGAGGACATCTCTTACTCACCAAAACTGATTATGCATCTCTACCTTATGTGGCTCCTGTGGCAATATATGAACCAATTGATTCTGATCCAACAACGGTCAAAGACAGATGTTCAGTACTGATACAGTCCTCTTGGAATACCATTGTCAGCTGTATGGGACAATTGGTGGAGGCTGCTGGATCAGAAGATGAAGTTAAAAAGCTTAAAGCTGACTTGGCAGAAGCACAGCATCAGATTGCCACACTCCAGAAAGCCCAGGAAGTGCAGAACATACAACACAGGGTATTGGAAGCTCAATCAGAAAGAGCTCAGAAGTTGTTGAACAAAAAGTTAGCTAAAGCTGAGTATGAAATTATGATCATAAAGAGTCAAAGGAATGAAGCATCGAGAGCTGTCGAGCAAGCTGGAATGGGGCTCAGAACGAAGCGGGCAGAATTTAGAAAGCTGCTATTACACCATACAGCCCTGAAGCGTTTGCTGACAGAGAGATACATCTACAATAGCTTGTCTGAAATTTTGAACCTCGCAGGCAATGCTATTTTTGATTTAGAAAATTTAAAGTCCTTGATGGAAAGTTTGCAAAGTGATTTGCAGGACAAGGTGAGTGAGTTCAACAATGCTCTGATGAACCAAGCCATCATGGATTATATTGAGCAACAGACATCCCCAGAGGAGGACGAAGAAGAAGAAGATGATGAAGCTGATAAGGAGGAGGATGATCAAGAAGCCGGGCATACACAGGATGATGATGATGCCCCACCACCATCTCCACCCCCAGGACCTGGTACTGGTGGGACAGGGCCAGATGAAGGAGGTCAGTCACAGCCAGACCAACCAGACCAGACTGAGGAACAACAGGAAAGACAGGAAACAGAACAACAGTCGGGTCATCAGCAGACTGAAGAACAGCAGCCCAGTAACACTGGAGATGAGCCAACTAATCAGTCCCATCACAGCAGAGAGGCTAAAGGGAAAATGAAGGTTAAGGATGAAGGACCAGTGAATGATCATCAGTATTCACTGCAGCTCATTACCTTGAATAAGCAGTTGAGACATCAACAAGCCTCCATCACCAGACAGTATCTGGAGGATGATGCTCTATGGGCTGATTTAGAAAGGTTCCAAAGATTATATGTGGGAGCCAGGGAAATGGTGGAACATTGGAAATCTGCTGCTTTCCATGATAAAGAAGCCTGCAGACTACCTGCGCATCCCAGTACAGTTCAGCTGTTGGAACGAGTTCTAGAATGGATACTTAATGCTGATGAGAAAGTGGTAAACCCGCACTGGCAAAGACAGTCTACTGCAGATTGTCACTCTTTAGCTCTAGAACTGGAACTTCTGCTGGGTAACAAACCAACTTACCACTGCATGAAGGATGTTAGGGTCCAACTTAAGGATGTTTTGGTACAACTGCAAACTGCCAGAGGTGTTTTGGACCAGAGAGTGAAAGCTATCCTGGAGGACCAGACAGCCACTAGTAGAGGACCCCAAACGCGAATGTCAGTAGGAGCATAGGCAACTGCTCTCCGAACCCTATTCCAGCTAGTAAGAATTACTAGGAAGATGATGCAACAAGAGAACCAGGCAGTTCTAAATTTCCTGGAATTTGTGCATGATTCTCCAGTTCTCTTGTATGCTGTTCCAGCAAGAGAAACTGAGTTGCCAAGATTTTTTCCAACGCTGTATCCTCAACATCAAGAACCAGTTGATCGACTCACATATTTCAAAATAACTGATGAGCTTAAGGATTGGTATGAGCGATCAACTGTGGAATGGAAGACTTGGCAGACATTTCTCAATGATGCTCTTCAAATCAATGATATCCAGGCAATGAAGGAAGAGCTACACAGGATTCAGCTGTGTATGGGCCAGTGGAAGATTCAGGTCAGAGGATTGACTAAGATTACTAATCAGCTACTACAGCTCACGATCGAATCTTCCAAACTGCCTGAGAAAGACATTGCAGCAAATCCGGGTTTGGCACCGCAGTACAGGGAGATGGCTGAGATTCTTTTCGAAGCTCGCGTCAAAACCAATCAGCCTCTTCTCGAAGGATGGATCCATACTGCTTCGCATTGTCATAAAATGGCCATAACCAGATTGAGCAAGGGCAGGCGTACACTCTATGATCCTGACACCAAAACCTATCATTCTCTCACACCTTATGAGGTAGAGATGACCACAGACCGGCGGGATCAGCTTGAGCAGGAGGCCATTTACCGACTGATTCAGAAGGAGAATGCTGATGTTGGGACTTCTCAGGCACCAACACGGTCAAAGAGCAAGGGCAAAAGGAAGACGCTCCAATGGAAGGATACTGGGTAGTTCTATCTCAGAATTCAGGGGCGACTTTTCTTCTCAGCAGGCAGGGAGAGATGACAGCTCCACCTTGGCCTTTTCAGCTGCCTCTAGAAAAGATAGTGCTCTTTTCTAGAGCTCTGCATCCTTCACCATCTTCTCAATGTCAGACTCTGACAATCCACCAGAAGATGGATTGTCAACATCAGAACCAGACGATGGATTTTTCAGTTCCACATCAGAACCAGACAATGGATTTTTCAGAAATTTTGGAATCTTGCCAAAATTCAAGAAAGAAGGGAAGGATGTAGACGGCTGGCGCGTCACCATGTGGGAACGTGTTCTTAGAAGATGGGCAGTGAATCACTTAGTAATTACTAGAGCAATTACTACGGTAAACCCGAAGCATATAAATAGGGCCCATTACTTTGATATCGGGTTGGCAATCGTTATCACTTGTATTAGCGCTTTGAGCTATAATTGCACTTGAGCATCAGTGGCAGTATTATCGGCTACACTTTCTCTCTCTCTAATCACATTCACTGTAATCTCAATCATGATATATATATATTCCAGTGATACTGACTTCTCAATAGTCTTCTGAATCTGAATCTGAACTTTATTCCAGTCTTTAAGTCTGATTCTCATTCCAGTATTCATATTTCAGTCTAGTCACTGATTTCTATCTAGTCTGCTGTCTGAACTCTTCCTACTCTAAGTAGTTGAAATCCTTCAACACTGGAATTAGTTGTCTCAAGAGATCAGCTCCAATTCCACATCACTACCAGAGCAGTGCAGATTAAGTGCCAATGTGTGCTGCTTTTCGAGCATGGTGTAACCGCCATCGCTACCATAGTTGTTGTAGAAGTGCACTTCTACACCCGCCATTGCAAGCTACCATAGTGTGCTACCATGCAATTGCGCCCTATGTATGCCGACCAAGGGTTCGAGAGTTGGATCCACCCTGTAATTCATAAATGAAAGTTGCCAGCTCCTTTGACACCTGGGAAAGCTACGTTGTGTGTGTGTGTGTGTGTGTGTGTGTGTGAGAGAGAGAGAGAGAGAGAGAGAGAGAGAGAGAGAGAGAGAGAGAGAGAGAGAGAGAGAGAGAGAGAGAGAGAGAGAGAGAGAGAGAGATGGGCCTGGGAACACCCGATTCTCAATACCTTGCACCATGTGCAACTATGTTGCTATATTTGACTACAGTCCCCACCCCACACAATACACACATTTGGAGGTCGAGTAGCACCAAAGGATCCCGTCTTGCCCATTGCCAGTTGATCATCACGCCCACCATTTTTCTTGAGGGACTCTGCTACCCCTGTCAGTGGCCTGGCAATCTGCTGGAGGATTGTCCACCTGTTGTTATGGCAGATGCACCACCCAATCCCATGGACGTCCACAACGTGCCTCAGCAATGAGACTCCATGATTAGTCGACTTCAACCATGCTCGAAATGGACCTAGTTTTGGTACAACCTACAAAATTTAGATACATTTTGCGTAAAAACCTTCAGATATAATGCTTAATTTTCACCTTCCAACAAAAAACTCTCGAGAGTCTAGAAATCCCATTTAGTTTTGTAACATTTAATGCACTAGTAGCTTGTGTGTAGCGGAAATTGATAACATAGTGAGCATTTCATTAAGAACAAGTTCCTAATTAGCGTAGAGAGAGTACTTAATTGAGAAAGCAACATAGCAATTTACACCTAGCTAATTTGGCATTGATAATACTTGAAAAGAGAGAGAAATAGAACAATTGACAACAGTTGAGGACCGGATTTGCATGGAGCCGGTCCCCCCTCCATAAAAGCTTTGTATTATAACTTCTCCCATCAAACAAGACTTTTGTACAATACAATTCTTGTGTTCCTTGACAAAAATCGTTGGTGCAATGAATATGGAAGCTTCATGCACCAAATTATGCTTGAAAATCACACTTAGTGTCCCAAGCCTCAATCCCAAGACCTCACACACCTTCAAAAATGGTGAGGGCTAGCAGGGAATGGGGATAGATTGAGAGGAAAAAGAGGTATCTTACAAGAAAGAAGTATTTCTCCTCACATAATCACTCTTAATAGCTAAGCATAGCTTAGTAATTAGCATGGCAGAGGAGATGAGCATGCATTGGAGCTTGGCTCTTGGTTGGATGTGCGTCACAAAGCCAAGAGTTGTTGGTGTAGGCCTCCCTTCTCACAAGCTTGGAGTAGATGATGAGCTTTCCATTAAAGCTTGAGAAGGAGATATTCTTCTTTACTTCACACATGAGTTTGAGTGAGTGTGTGTGTGTGTAATGAGTTAGAGTAAAAAGCAACCTTCTCTCTCATCTTGGTCGACCCCTCTTGCTAATTGCTCATGCTGGCATCCCATTGGCCCCTGTAAAGCTTAGCCAATTATAAACTAGAAGCATAATTGCTAGCCTTGTGACATGTGTCTCCCTTTCCCCTTTTGTGAGAGCTTTAGCTATTTAAATAATTCAATTAAACTCTCATTGGACCTCTTAGTCTTCTGGCCAATATGAATCAGGCAAGCCATTGGGCTGTTGAATGCTCATTGGACCCCTTGGTAGACTGTCCAATAGTCTTCTAGGGAGCTTAATTTCTATTGGTTCTTTTATCAAGCATTTTTAAATTGATTAGACTAAATTTACTCTAGCCTAATTCTCATTGGTCCACCTCTATGGCCATCCAATAGGATTTGAGGGGAGGTTGGGGGCAACTGGCCTAGGAGCTTGACATGTGTCCAGGATTCCCTTTGTGTAAAGGGGGAGCCTTTGAGTGAGTGAGTGTGTGTGTGTGTGTGTGTATGTTTCTCTCTCATCCCCTCCTTCCTAGGGATGTGGGAAGACTTTTTAGTCTTCCCACGACCATCCAATTTTCCCCTACATAGGCCTTTGGACAATAAAATTAAAAATTAGGAACCTTAGCCTATGGAAGTCTTAATGGAGCTGAACCTTAGGTCTTTTAAACCCCATTTAAGCACATTGCTCTTTTGCATAGTGTCCCCCTTTGGATCCTGTTTTCCCTCCTTTAGATCCATGACAGAGACCGATTTGGCAGATTTACCAATATTCTAGCTTTTACTCCCCTGGTACTTCCCCATATTAAATGATCAGTTAAACATGAGAAAATCATTTGGGAGTATTAGATATTAGTTTTTATGACATTACCTCTCCCTTGAAATCATAGTCGTCCTCGACTATGAGGTAGAGAAGATAAAGGCTAGTCATTAGTCCGTTTGCTAGCGGGTAGAGGACCCCTATTTTACCCTACGACATCGTCCCAGAATGGATGACTAGTCCATTTGGTGCTTGCATGTCTGCACATTAGTCCATATCAATCTTCCATAGTAGAGTGACAAGCTCTACTTGGTGTTTGGGAGATGTTGTCTCCACAAACATGATCCTAAGCATGCATACTTATTAACATGTGCGCACAATAAAGAAAAAGAGAG
The DNA here is from genome assembly GCF_014529385.1 of Adiantum capillus-veneris. Classification (NCBI taxonomy): domain Eukaryota; kingdom Viridiplantae; phylum Streptophyta; class Polypodiopsida; order Polypodiales; family Pteridaceae; genus Adiantum; species Adiantum capillus-veneris. The sequence continues at coordinate 103,362,014 of NC_140960.1, read as the reverse complement.
TCTTATAAGACAAAAACTTTGTTCATTTATACATATTTACATTTGCTTACTCTAGGGAATCATTGTAAGCATTGACACGGTTTAGGTTATCTTCTTGGTCCTCGATCTTTGGTGGGTCTTCAATAATTGGTTCTTGAGGTGGCTCTCCTTTGTAAGGCTTTAGTAGGCTCACATGGAAAGCATTGTGTATGAACCAATGGCTGGGAAACTTGAGTTGATAGTCCATCTCATTGATTGGTCTAAGAATCTAGAAGGGACCATAGTACCTTTTTGCTAACCTAGCATAGTACTTTTGGTGTCCTGTAGGATTCTTGCCCGCTGTGTGCTTTAATCGAGCCTTGGGAAACTTAAGCAAGACCCAATCATTTTGTTTAAAGGCTAGGGCTCTTCTGTGCTTATCAGTAGAAACCTTTTACCTTTGCTGAGAGATGGATACAGCATCCTTAATCTTTTGCAGTTCTCGGCTGTATTCATTTGCAGCGAAGAAATTCCCATGTACCTTGAGTAGCAAGGGACTTTTTGATCTTCCCTCTATCACCTCAAAAGGTTCTTTTACTGTGGAAGTATGTACAGTGTTATTGTAAACATATTCCACTAAGGGTAAGTACTTCTCCCATTGGGACTTTTGATCTACTTTGGTGACATAAGCTTTTAGTAGATCAAGAATGGTTAGCTTAGCTATTTCACTTTGTCCATCCATTTGGGGATGATAGGACGAAGAGAAGTTCAACCTTGTACCTAATTCTCAAAGAGACCCTTCTAGAAATAACTGTCATTCTAGGACCTCTATCCGACACTATAGACATTGGTAAGCCGTGGTACTTGAAGATTTGTGATATAAAGAGGGTTGCCATTTGATGGGCTTTGATAGTCTTTTTGACAGTTTTGTACTTGTTTGCTAAACCTGTCTACTATTGTCCATATTCCTGTATTCTCATGGATAGACTTGGACAATCCAAAGATAAAATCCATGGATATGCTCTCCCATGGTGAATTAGGGATTGGCAGAGGTTGAAGCAATCTAGGTTGCTTCCCTTTATCAAACTTCGTCTTTTGGCATACCACACATTTCGAAACATACTCTTGTATGTTTGCTTTCATGGCAAGCCAATAGAAATATGTTTCTATCCCCTTTGGGGTAGACTGAATCCCTCTATGCCCCGCATAAGGAGGAGCATGAATTTCATACATTACTGTCTCACGTAGTGAGTTAGTAGCGCATAGTCTATTGCCATAGAGAAGATAACCATCTTGTAGGGTAAATGGTTCTTCCTTCTTCCCTACTGCAAGGGCTGAAACCACATCTCTAAAATTGCTATGGAAACCACATTCACTCTTGAAGGAGTACGAGCGGAAGTGTGACGCGAGAGAGAGTGCGAGAAGAAGAGCACGACGATATGGTGAACTCGCTCTACTGTAATGTGTAGAGCATAGTGAGTTCTTATTAGGTTTTTACAAAAGAACATGTGTACATACCTGGCGGCCCGCCCACTTACCTGGGCGACCACATTGGGCTTTATACCCCAACAACCTCCCACTTAAAGTCCAATGTGGTACTTTAAGTGTGAGAGAAGCTACTATACAAGCTAGTATACAAGAGATGTAGAGAAGTGATGTACTACCCTACACCTAACTGCTTGCGAAAATGCGCAAAGCTCTCTGAGGGAAGTCCTTTTGTAAGTAGATCAGCAGGATTTTCTGTGGTGTGAACTTTGACAAGCTGAAGTTGCTTATCCTCGAGCATTTCCCTGATGAAATGATACTTCACATCCACATGCTTTGTCTTTGAGTGATAAACTGGATTGCGAGCCAATTGTATACACTTTGACTATCACAATATAACACAGGCATCTCTTCTTTGATTCCCAAATCTGTTACTAGTCGATTAAGCCAAATTGATTCTTTGTATGCCTCTGATGCTGCAACATATTCAGCCTCTATAGTAGACTGAGTAACACAATCTTGTAATCTAGAACGCCATGATACTGCTCCACCAGCCAATGTAAAGACATACCCTGACGTAGACCTTCGGTTGTCTAAGTCACCTGCATAATCCGAGTCTGTAAAACCCTTTACACTTAGCTCCTGACTCCCATAGCATATACGCATACTCTTTGTAGCTTTCAGGTATCTCAATATTCCTTTCACTGCCTCCCAATGTTTCTTGCCTGGGTTTGACAAGTATCAACTTACTACTCCCACTGCAAATGCAATGTCTGGGCGAGTAGCGATCATTGCATACATCAAACTACCCACTGCAGACGCATATGGAATATTATCCATTTCAGCATGTTCTTCATCAGACACAAGACAATCTTGTTTGCTAAGTTTCACATATGGTGGCAATGGAACACTCAATGCCTTTCCCTTCTCCATATTGAAACGTTGCAAAACCTTGTCAATATACTCTATTTGATATAACCAAATCAACTTCTTTGATCTGTCTCTCTCAATGCGCATACCAAGTATATGACTTGCCTCACCCATGTCTTTCATGTCAAACTATTTTGCCATCTTTGACTTCAAAGCTGAAATTTCTTCCAAGTGCTTGCCAGCAATCAACATGTCATCCACATAAAAAATAAGGATCAGCCAACTGCCATCCTTAGCCTTCTTTGTATATAGACAGTGATCGAACTCACTACGTTTGTAGCCTTGAGAAAGCATAAACTTGTGGAATTTATAGTACCATGCCATCGGTGATTGTTTTAAGCCATAAAGACTCTTTAACAACTGGCATACCCAATCTTCCTTGCCTTTCTCAACAAACCCTTCTGGCTGCTGCATGTAAATTTCCACATCTAAATCACCATGCAAGAACGCTGTCTTGACATCCATTTGGTGCAACACCAAATCTAATATGGCAACCAATGCAAGAAAGCATCTCAATGTAGTCATCTTGACCACCGGAGAGAAGACTTCATCAAAGTCAATGCCTTGTTCTTGCTTAAAGCCCTTGGCAACAAGCCTTGCTTTGTACTTTGGCTGACTATCATGAGCAGTGATCTTATACCTGTAAACCCATTTACAGGGTAGAGCCTTTTTGCCCCGTGGTAATTTAACTAGCTTCCATGTCTGGTTTTTATGCAGAGCTGTCATCTCTGTCTGCATGGCCAATTGCCAATTCCCGGAGTCCTTCATTTGCACTGCTTCCTTGTAACATGAAGGCTCATTGCAATCAGTTAACATGACGTAGTTCATAGATGGAACAAACCTATCAGGAGGTTGCATGATACGTCCAGATCTACGCACAATAGGTGGCTCAGGCTCAGCCACAACCTGTGGTTCCACTCTATCCTGTCCTTGCTCCTCTTGGGCCGTGACATTTTGTCTTGCACGTGCAGGTCCATCTTCTTGGAAGACAACTCTTCTAATCTCCTCAACCCTCTCTGGTTTAGAATGATATTTGGATTCATTAAAGTGAACATCATTTTTGCGGACAACCTTTCTGGATTCGGGATCTCAAAGTCTGTACCCCATCTCACCAGAATTACCATAGCCTAGAAAGATGCACTTTCTACTCTTTGGCTCAAGTTTGTTCCTAAATTCCTTTGGAACGTGAGTATATGCCTCACAGCCAAAGACTCTGAGATGCTTGTATGAGGGCATTTTGCCTGACCATACCATCTCTGGCACTGAATCCTTCTGCAAAACCTTGCTAGGAGATCTATTTACAAGATGAACAGCTGTTGATACAGCTTCAGCCCAAAACCCATTTGGCAACTGTGCATTAGACAACATACTTCTAACCTTCTCTTGTATGGTCCTATTCATCCTCTCAGCAACACCATTTTGAGGAGGATTGTAAGGAGCAGTAAGTTCACGTTTTATACCTTTTGACTCACAAAAGTCCTGAAAGGCCTTTGAAACATACTCTCCACCATTGTCAGTGCGTAAGCATTTAAGCTTCTTGCCACTCTGATTCTCCACAAGTGTCACAAACGTTTTGAAAACATTAAACGCTTCATCCTTGTGCTTGAGAAAGTAAACCCATCCTTTCCGCGAGTAATCATCTATAAATGTCATAAAGTAAGAAGCTCCCCCTAGAGATAGGTTAGGCATAGGTCCACACAAATCACTATGAACAAGTGCCAACTGTGTATCTCTTCTACTGCTTCTATGCTTATGTGGCTGCTGTGTTTGCTTACCATACAGACCATGTTCACAGAATTCAAAATCATTAAATGAAAAGCCAGGAAAATAACCAGAACGAGACAAGATTTCCATTCCCTTCTTGGACATATGTCCTAACCGGCTATGCCACAAAGAAACGTTCGGCTGCTCGGTTACATTGATTACATTTTTAGAGACTTTTGATATATAAATCATGTAAAGTCCTCCAGACTTTACTCCATGTGCTACTGTCATAGAACCCTTGGATATCTTCCACATGTTCTGTCCAAAAGTGGTGACGTAGCCAGCATCATAAAGTAAACCTGTGCTGATCAAGCTCTTTGTAATTGCGGGAACATGTCTCGCATTCTTCAGCGTGAAAGAAGAGCCATTTTGAAACTTCAATTGAACATCTCCAACACCTAAGATCTCACATGGCTGCCCATTGCCTAGCCGAACATGATCTTTAGTGGTCACATAAGAAGTAAACCACTCCTTGTTTGGAGACACATGAAGTGATGCCCCTGAGTCTATAATCCAGTCACTCAGTGCATTTCCATCAGATGCTGTAAGAAGAGCTGAGTCCATTGTATTCTTCAAGAAGTAAATGTCTCCTGACACTAGACTGTCATCCTCTGCAACAGTGTTTGTCACATTTATTTCTTGAATCTTCACTGAGGACTTGTTCTTCCCACCATGGTCTTCAGCTTTCTCTTTGCCTTTTTCTGCTTTCCATTCTCTGCAGTCTCTTTTCATGTGACCCTTCTTGCCACAATGGTAGCATTCTATGTCACTCTTGCCTTTAGCACTGCGAGACTTGCTACGAGATTGATTCCTCTTTCCACCTTTGTACTGTTCTTTGGTCCTTCCCCTGACAACTAAGGCTGTTCCTTTGCCTTTGTCCATTGTCTTTCTATTGGTTTCTTCAGTAAGCAGACTTCCTTCTACACCTGCTATGTTCAAACCATCTGGAGGTGCAGAATTACTCAAAGCTGTGCAAAAAGTGTCCCATCTTTCCGGCAATGTGATCAATAGGAACATATCTCTAACAGGTTCATCAAACTTGACACCTTGAGCTGACAACTGCTAACTGTAGATTGTGTTGAATTCATTAAGATGATTGGACATAGGTGTCCCTTCTTTCATCTTCAAGTCAACAAGCTTCTTAAGCCAGTACACCTGTGAAGCTGCACTCTGCTTCTCATAAAGATCACTCAGCTTTAACCATGCTTGATAAGCCGACATCTCGTCTGCTACATTGAAGTAAACGCTTTCTGCCAAAGTCAACATAATGGTAGAAAGTTCCAATTCATCCATTTCGCTCCATTCATCTTCGTCCATATCTTCTGGTTTTATCCCCTTGAGCTTTATAGGTTTTATCTGCTTCTTTTGTACCAACCCGTGCCAAATCTGCTTCCTCCACAATGGGAAATTGGTTCCATCCAGCTTCTTGATATTGTAAAGAGCAGTGTCCTGTGATCCAGCCATAGCTACGCTTCACAGTGGTTTACTTTCTTGGGAAAAATTCGGCAGAGTTTCCCCTGTAAACTGACCTCTGAACCAATATCAACCTGTCAAGTGAACCAAGAAAGCTTCAGATTCTGCATAAATTTCGGCAGAGTCTACTTTGTAAAATGGCTCTAGTGTACTAAAAACAGACCAAAAAACAGCTCAAAAAACATTGTCTCTCTGACACTGTAAGCTGTGGGTAAACCTGTCCTGCACCTGTACTGTCTCTGACTGTCCTGTCACTGTCGTGTAAGCATAGACTGCGACAATGCATCAACGACAGTAAAGCAAAGATGCAATCCCAACTGTCTAACGCACAGTCAATACATCCTAGCTGCCTATCTAAGGGTGCTCGAGGGATCTCTCCAAGACCTGTATCACCGAAAGGATCTCAACATTCGAGAATCCCCCAGCTCAATAAAACCTCACTCGACCCTCAACAAAGGCTGCAGTAAATTTGACAGTACATAGACTTCCCACAAAGTCATACATCCACAAATTTCCCACTGTATGCTGTAACCGCTGCGGCGGTTGTTTGCTGCGTGACTCACAGCCAGCAAACCCTCAACAGACATACATCATCTCTGACAATACATCCCATGTGGAAGTACCTGCCATGTCAGGATGAAATCTGGAATATCAAGGAGCAAACACAAGCTACCTGATGAACTAGTGGATGTCGCCTACAGTCTGTGTGTAGATGCGCCCGTGTGGTATGTGACACGCCTCCAAGAACTGTGAGCCGTCCTTCGATGTGTAGACAGCCACAAATCAACACTCTGGGAGTGTCGATATCCTCAGCACCTGCAGTCGTAGGCCGAAAACCCCAAAATTGCAGAGTCGGATATGCACCCATTGAGACCACGTAGTCGAAAATGGCCCGCGCAGAACTTTGTCGAAGCCGAACGGTGGCCGAGATGACCTCAGAATGAAATTCTGAGAACACCAAGTCCTTCGGGTCGTCCCACAAGATTTGAGGCCGTGTCTTCGCCTGTCGAATTTCACTCCAATCTGAGTTGGTGACTCTAGCCTCCTGCAGTGCTGCCCCGAGCCTCGATCTGAGTTTTGATACCAGTTGAAGGAGTACGAGCGAAAGTGCGATGCGAGAGAAAGTGCGAGAAGAAGAGCACGACGATATGGTGAACTCGCTCTACTGTAATGTGTAGAGCATAGTGAGTTCTTATTAGGTTTTTACAAAAGAACATGTGTACATACCTGGCGGCCCGCCCACTTACCTGGGCGACCACATTGGGATTTATACCCCAACAACTCTTGGTCGTCTTAAGAGTGCATCGGCTACTTGATTATGCTTGCCAACAATGTGAGCAATATGAAAATGAAATTGTGGAACGAAATTTTCCCACCTCATTTGTTTGTCGGAGAGCTTGGTCTGCGTCATGAAGTACTAAAGGCTTTGGTGATCCATCCGCAGAATGAAAGGAGTCCCCAATAAATAGGGCTTCCACGAATCTAGAGCATGTAGAATTGCTAAGAGTTCCTTCTCATATATGCCTAGAGCTTGCTCAACAGGGTCGAGCCTTCGACTTTCATAGGCTATGGCGTGCCTTTCTTGGAGAAAAACAGCTCCAAGGCAATCACCACGCCCCTTGAGGAAATTGGATAACTCTAATTCCTTTTGATTATTTATACTTTCATTGCTAAAGCATTAGATTCATTTTGAGGATCTTTAACAAAAATCATGTACATGGAAATAGAGCTCTTTATTGACTTATTGAAATCTTGCTTATGTAGAAGAGGTATGGTACTACTCAACTCCTTAGCATCTATATACATATCTTTTCCTTGAACCTAAAGTAGATTTGCCTTTCACGGAATTTAACATTGGCAGCCATGCAATCAAACTATGGTGCCCCTAGGATTACATCCTTGTGCTTGAGAGGAGAGATAAAGAAATCCTCCTTGTCCACATAACTTTGGACATGGAGCCTCAATTTCCCAATTAAGGGACTGATTGAGGCTTCTTGCCCCTTGAAAGCACCATTGGTAGGTAGGACATCTCCCATCTCATAGGCTTGGATGCCTAGCCTGGTGGCAAACTCTGTGGATATGAAATTGTGAGTATAACCAGGGTCAAAGAGAATAAAAGCATAATGTTCTCTTACCTTTCCCCAAGCATGGCATAGAGGAGATCCTTTGTGATGAGCATCCTCTTCTTGAATTTCGACCAAGGTAGCTCTAGGAGGCTCATTACGTGTATTCTTGTGGGGGCAAGCATGATAGGCATGCCCTTGCTCCCTGCACTTGAAACAACGGTTATCTTTCCGATAACACTCTAGCTCTTCAGGAGAGAGTTTATTTTTGCCTTTATAAACTCCCTTTACCTTAGCTTTGTTGTTGTTGGCGTTGCCTTTGGGAGACTTTTGGACATTGTCCTTCCCCTTAGGCTCGTTATGGTCCTTGTTTTTCGTGGGCTTAAGATTTATCTGAGCCCCTTGTTGGAAATTGATTTGTGAAGCCACCATGGTATGGTGTATGACCACAAATATGGTGCGTGGCCTTTGGGAGTTAACATACTCCGCTGTATCCTCAGTTAAACCCGCACAAAATTGTTGTTTTTGCTCTCCAAAATCCATCTTTTTGAAGATAGTGTCTTTGATATGTAAATCCCAAAACTTGTCTAAATATTTGTGAATAGATTTGTGGGGAGAGAGCTTCAAGCTTTGCCATTTGGTGAGTACTTTGTCTTTGGCATCCGTAGCCAAAAATTGCTTCATAATGGAAGCTCTTACAGCTTTCCATGTTCAAGGAGCCTCATCGTTTGCTTGTAGTCTAGACCACCATTGTCTGGCAAAGTTTTGAAAATGCATAGCTACATGGTGTAGCTTAGAGGACTCTGTGAAGCCCTCAACACCGTATTCAATTGTTGGATAAAGGCCAAGACTTTGTCCGTAGCACCAAAGGTGCCATCGTAGGTAAGGAAAGAGATGTTCTTTCCTCCCTCTTTGAACTTTTTGAACTTGGACGACCTCTTCCACATGGCATAGGATTTCCTATGGCCTCTCTTTTAGGTGGTTCAAGAGCTGCATCATCACTTTCTTCAGAAGAGAAAGAGTATGAGGAGGATGGAGAAGAGGGTGACCTCTTTCTGTCCTTTTTCTTCCCTTGTTCCTCCTTGTCTGCACCATAACTTTCTTCACAAGAGGAAGAGGATGAAGAAGATGGAGAAGAGCGTGACCTCTTTCTCGCCTTTTTCTTCTCTTGTTTTATCTCGTCCCTCTTTGAATTATGGTGTAGAGAAGTGTGCATTGGTATTCTCCATTTAGGGGGTGTTGGAGAGCGTTTTATCCACCGTCTTCGTGGAGCCATCTCCGCCGAGGTGGCAGGAGACTCACTTCTTTCTTGTTCTTTTGGTGGGGGCTCTATCGTTAAAACTTGAGTTCTCCTTTGGGAAGGAGATGCGTCATCAAGTAGTAGATTTTTGAGCCCTTCCTATGGATCCTCCTCTTCTTCCCTTATCGGAGAGAGACCTCTTTTGGAAGTCTCACTAAGAGGCCTCCTAGGTATTCTCTCTTCTTGGTGGGGACTTTGGAGAATACCATGGGTGCACAATTGCTGTAGCACTTCACCTTGGAGGGATGGGTTGCCCAGGGATTGTTGCAGCTTAGAAACAAGATAGTTTACAAGCATAGGGGCATCATTAGTTGCTCTTTCATTAGCAAAATCAAAGCTATCAACATTCATTTCAATCTCTTTTCCTTTGTCAGCCATACTAGAAAATTTTAGGTGTAAACTTTTACTTGTACTTTGGCACTTCAAGCCCTAGTTGCTACTCCTCTTTATCTTCAAAGATAAGCACTCAAGCATCTATACCCATGGCTCAAATATTATTAATTGCAAGGAATAGAAGAGAGGGTTCAACAGATCCAAGAGAGCAACGGTTTTTGTTAAGCTTCTAATAGCTCAATAATGGTATAAGCCATAAGCAAGCCCCATAGGAGTCCATTATTAAGGCCATAGCTCTTGACGATGTCCGTGTTAACTGCATAAAGCAGGCGTGCTTCAAGGATGAAAAATCCCTATTCTACTTACTCTTTTGCAATTAATAACTCCAACCATTTGTAGCAAGCTTGAGGACCTCTCTTCTTGAGCAAGAAAAGAGAACCAATAGCTCTAATACCAATGTAACATTTAATGCACTAGTGTGTAGCGAAAATTGATAACATAGTGAGCACTTCATTAAGAACAAGTTCCTAATGAGCATAGAGAGAGTACTTAGTTGAGAAAGAAACATAGAAATTTACACCTAGCTAATTTGGCATTGACAATACTTGAAAAAGAGAAATAGAACAATTGACAACAGTTGAGGACCGGATTTACATGGAGCCGGTCCCCCCTCCATAAAGGCTTTGTATTATAGCTTCTCCCATCACACAAGACTTTTGTACAATACAATTCTTGTGTTCCTTGACAAAACTCGTTGGTGCAATGAAGATGGAAGCTTCATGCACCAAATTATGCTTGAAAATCACACCTAGTGTCCCAAGCCTCAATCCCAAGACCTCACACACCTTCAAAAATGGTGAGAGCTAGCAGGGAATGAGGATAGATTGAGAGAAGAAGAGGTATCTTACGAGAAAAAAGTATTTCTCCTCACAGAATCACTCTTAATAGCTTAGCATAGCTTAGTAATTAGCATGGTAGAGGAGATGAGCATGCATTGGAGCTTGGCTCTTGGTTGGATGTGCATCACAAAGCCAAGAGTTGTTGGTGTAGTCCTCACTTCTCACAAGCTTGGAGTAGATGATGAGCTTTCCATTAAAGATTGAGAAGGAGATAGTCTTCTTTACTTCACACATGGGTTTGTGTGTAATGAGTTAGAGTAAAAAGAAACCTTCTCTCTCATCTTGGTCGACCCCTCTTGCTGATTGCTCATGTTGGCATCCCATTGGCCCCTGTAAAGCTTAGCCAATTATAATTTAGAAGCATAACTGCTACCCTTGTGACATGTGTATAGTATTCCCTTTGTGTAAAGGGGGAGCCTTTGAGTGTGTGTGTGTGTGTGTGTGTGTGTGTGTGTTTCTCTCTCATCCCCTACAATCTAGGCTCGCCCCCTCCTTCCTAGGGATGTGGGAACACTTTTTAGTCTTCCCATGACCATCCAATTTTCCCCTACATAGGCCTTGGGACAATTAAATAAAAAATTAGGAACCTTAGCCTATGGAAGTCTTAATGGAGCTGAACCTTAGGTATTTTAAGCCCCATCGAAGCACATTGCTCTTTTGCAGACTGTCCCCCTTCAGATCCCTATTTTCCCTTCTTTGGATCCCTGACAGAGACCGGTCTGGCAGCTTTACCAATATTATAGCTTTTACTCCCCTGGTACTTCCCCATATTAAATGATCAATTTAACATGAGAAAATCATTTGGGAGTATTAGATATTAGTGTTTATGACAAGTTTGGTATGGATACCTTCTTTTTTTGTTGATGAGAGAGAGAGAGAGAGAGAGAGAGAGAGAGAGAGAGAGAGAGAGAGATTGAGAGATTTTAGTATCATCCTCGGAGGTCAAATATGACCTATGGGACCAAAGTTACATGTAATGTAGTATTTGTATGGCTGATGAGTGACTCTCGATGCTCCAAAATTGTAGTGATGAGAGTCGCAATGGAGAGCCCACACTTTGGCTGGGAGAGGAAAGTGTGTAGGTCTAAGTTATGGCTGAAAATGTGAGAGAAGCAAGTTCGGATGTGACCAAAATCTGAGCACTCTAGTAGCATGTGGTACTCAGACTCTCGAACTTGCAGTGAGCATAATGTGCACACTGGATTTGTCTCTTCTTTATTGCCCCAACGCCCTATCTCGCATCGAAGGAAATGGGAGCTAAGCCGAATGGCTACGATAGTGCATATCTCCGACAAGGGGATAGGCTCAAGCATGTAAGTGTGAGTACGGTTTCCTCTCTCAGCGAAGAACATGGTTTTGTAGTTGGGGGCAATATGGGTGGTGTAATGTATGAAGCGTGACCCACCGGATTTCTCCCAAGCCGTAATACATTGGCGTTGTAGAAAAGCTTCATTCACTTGGGAGTCAATTGAAGCATCATGTAACAAGTGTAATGCATCCCATCTCCCAAACCACTTCTTTATGTCTTGCATCCATCCCGTGCTCAAGATCTTGCTTTTATGCGTCTTTTGAACCTTTTTTCTTGCTTCCCATGCAATTGTAGGAAGTCGATGTGAGGGGTTTTGACGCATCTTTATCATGTACTCCACAACCCTTTCCATGCCCATAACCTCAATTGGAAGACATCCCGACTCAAGAAGTAGGAGCATATATGGTGTTTGTGTCTTCACTTGGAGAAACTTTGTAAGAAAACACTTTTGGACATTCTCAAACTCTTTCCCAGTAGATTTTGAGATGCTCCCGCCCCACACTTCAACTCCATAAAGACGCATTACACATGTTCTCAAATGCATAAAATGCTCTCTTTCCCGCTTCCAAACTACGCATAGCACATTCATGCCACTTGTGATTGGACGGAACCTCAAGGCCAATTACTTAAAGCTCTCAACCACTTCAAGTGTCTCATTGTTGTACACAATGCATGGCTTCTCCTTATGGTTGGTTTTCACAAGCATAACCTTTGTATTGGACTCATTCACAATCAACCCACTATGCAAGCAAAAGTTCACAAGAACAACCATAAGCTTTTGTGCATCTTCTAAAGTGTGTGTTAGAAGCACTACATCATCCGCATACAACAAAAGCATGATTACCGCATTGCAAAGAGTGACCTCTTCAATGCCTTCTTCTTGCATAAAGTCAAGTACCATTTGTTCCAATTGATCGATGCATAGACCAAAGAGAGTTGGTGACAACGGACATCCTTGTTTAACCTCAATAGTGCTTACAAATTTTTTTGAAATTTCTCTTCCCATGCGCAATTGACAAATCACCTTCTCATAGATTTGAGAAACCGTAAGCATAAACTCGCTTGGCACTTGGAGTTCTTCCATCCTTCTCCACAAATTGTTACATGGAATCATATCAAAGGCTTTCTTAAAGTCCACAAAACAACAATACAATCGCTTACCTTTCAACCGAATTTCCTCCATGAGAACACGAAGAGTGACAAGATGATCAATGGTGCTATGGCATGGACGAAACCCGCTTGTCCCTTTGCACGCTTGTCATTATCTTCAGCCCAATCACTCAATTTCATCTCCATTATGCATCCAAACAAATCTGCCATAAGAGACCCAATCATTATAGTCCGGTAGTTGTTTACATTCTTTACATCCCCTCCTTTGTGTAAAGGCTTAACCCAATTAGTACTCCAATCATAAGGCATACCATGTTGAAGTGCAAGGTTGAACATATCACACATCCATTCATGGGTAAAATCTCCCGTCCATTTGATCATCTCGGGCTTGATACCTTGAAGATTTCCCGCTTTGCGCAAGTGGCCAACTTTTCAAGCCCACTGCATACATCCTCAATGGTAAAAAAAGAGGCATACATGGGAGTGAACCATAAAATGGTATTTTTTCAGCATTTTCTTGCTCATATAATTGCCTACAATGTGTATACATATCCACAAGACTCAAGTTACCAAAATTCTCAACCCGCTTGCCCCTCAAGTTTCTCCAAAATCTTCCACATGCATGTGCCTTTTCTTGGACTTGAAAAATTTATTGCTTTACTTCCCATCTTCTTCTCTTCTTTTGAATCAATGCCTTGTATGTATACAAATGAATTTGATAGTTTTCTTTGTCCATAGTTGCATCAAGCTTTATCAAGGACTTTCGAGCATCTTGACATTCTTTATCAAACCTCCTTTTGCGTTATCTATCTTTGTTGATATCGTGGAGATGCTTTATAGCAAAGCATTCTTCGGCACAAGAGCAAATAACTTTCTTGAAAGCTTCCCATTTAGTTTCCAATGGTGCATCATATTGAAGCTTCTTCATCCATAATTTTTGCTCAACCATTTCAATGTACATTGGTGCCCGTTTGAAATCCATACATAGTGATAATTTCTGTTTCCTTTGGCTGAGATTATCATGCGTAGTTACTTCTCCATAGGAAAGGTCAATACATAAGGTGCGATGGTCGAATTCCGAGATCCATTGGCCAAGCATAAAACTCTTTATGCGATGCATGATGGCTTCGGAGAGTAGCATATAGTCAATCACACTATCCCCATTATGTCTCCTACATGTAAATCCATTGGTTCCACTCCACAAAGATACACCATTGGCAATGAGCATACCCGTGCTATTACACACGTGTAAAAGTAGCTTTCCATAGTGATTCGACTCTTTCTCATCCATTGAAGAACGATCATACAAGTGAACTTCCTCCAAATCACTTGAAATGTATGGCATATCAAATTGTTGAGTATCATGTTGCAATGTTTTTGTGCGAGCATTCATATCCCCAAATACAATAACATCACCTTCACCTTTGAAATAAGCAATGTCCTCTTCTAAATCAAAAAATGGTTGATCTCTATCCATGCAAGCGTAAAAGGGAGAATCATGATGAGGAATGTAGAAACCGGCTACAAAAATGGGTGCTCTTTTTGGTGTCATAATTTTCAGCCATACATAATGTTTGTACTTGCCATCTTTCACAATTGATACAAATTCTTCCAATCCTTTCTTAACCATACATGCTACCCCTCCTTTTCCTCTTCGTTGCTTAAGATTCTTTGACCACATCAATGAATGTACATTGTAATTCTCCAAGCCGTTAATCGTTTGTGTATCATGCTCCCAAGTTTCAACAAGAAGTACAAGATCGGATTTGCTTGTTAGTTCATCAATGAACTCCCAATCTTCGTTGCTTAAGATTCTTTGACCACATCAATGAATGTACATTGTAATTCTCCAAGCCGTTAATCATTTGTGTATCATGCTCCCAAGTTTCAACAAGAAGTACAACATTGGATTTGCTTGTTAGTTCATCAATGCCAACCTGCGCATTCCATGGGTATCCATTACAATTCCAAAAGCATATTTTCAATTGTAACTCGGTCTCATAGGTCACGCATTCCTATTTGCTCGAGGGACTTGCCTCCTCCTTGGGCACATTTTCTTCATGAAAGATCTCCTTATTTTTCTTATTCTTTTCCTCATATGCCTTGTGACACATATTTTGTTGCTTAACAGTGCGATCTTCACATACAAAACATTTTGTATCCCTCGAATAGATCCAAATATTATCAAGGATAATCTTTCGCTTGGTCTCATCCGGCATGGTGCATACAATTGGCCGTTCTCCCAAGCAAGGAGCTCCTTGCTTCCCCACTCTATGTGCTCCATAGAACATAACTCCAGACATGCCAAAGTGGGTTTTGAAGAAATCTTCAATAACAATGGCAAGAGAAAGAGGTGTCTCTAGCTTCTCTTCGGGAATTCCATGAATAACAATGTTCTTGGAATGTCGCTCCCGTTCCTTCAACTCCTCACCATCTACATTCTCAACATTCTTTGTTTGAGCCATATCTTGCATGAGTGAGGAATTAGAAACCACATTGCTACCAAATACATCACCCCAAGACTTGTTTGTGCATACATTTTTCATGTCACATACATCCCAGCTCATGGTGTCAAATTTCTCCTTATTCAATACATGGTCATGCTTTACTTTGCTCATCCGCTCCTTCAAAGCATTCAAGTCCACAAGAGAGCATTTACATTCCTTGACTTCCTCTTCAAGTTGCATCAAATGTGTTGTTTGCATCTCAAGTGTCCTCTTGAGATTCTCATTCTCAACCACAAGTACCCTTAGTGTGCCATTCTCCATTGCAAGTGCTCGTAAGTCTTCACCTTGTTTGTTTACGGTCTCTTGCAATGATACCAAGTATGCCATGATCATGGTTTCCGATGTCGTTCGTTGGGTGGTTGTGTTGCTATCTCCACACTTAGGAGATCTTGGATCATTTTCCACAATGGTTGTGGACCTTGTTGAAGAAGAAGAACCCTTGTGAGTGCCGGAAGACAATGTATGTAAAATAAGAGATGAGAGTCAATTTCCTTGAACCCGTTCACTTCAAAAATGCTGTTACAGAAATGCCTTCCATAACTCTAATTTTTTTTGTCTTTACATCAATGTGTAGAGGGCTTTGTACTCTTTGATTGAGGCTATAGATCACCCAAATCGGAGTTCGGATGAAGAAGTTATGATAGAGAGAGAGAGAGAGAGAGAGAGAGAGAGAGAGAGAGAGAGAGAGAGAGATGAAATGTTATATTAACGTCTTAAAAGGCCAAAATGACCTATGAGATTAAAATGTTATACACACACACACACACACACACACACACACACAGAGGCCCATACAAGTCGTAAGTGTGTGTGTGTGTGTGTGTGTGTGTATGGGGAAGGATGGGATCAACAAGTGCCCTCGCTGTCACCTTTGCTCATGAGTTAAGACCTTTGTTTGTTCAACTACAATGACTTTTTGAATTCAGCTACGCTATTCCAGTCGACTACATCCCCTGCTCCAGCGTGTCTCCTGTTTCCTCTGAGCACCGCCATAGGCCTGGCATCATCATCCATGGTTGTAGCTAGATGTGCTCTTCTCCTCCTCACATGCTTAGCTCTACAAACCTTCCTTCATCGGGGCTCTGTGAGGCTGCAAGTCATAGGTATGCAGATCATGATTTCCAATGGCTATGTCTTTTACGTTTCATATGCACCATGTCTTGTCTTTTTAGCATACTACATTGTTATTACATGCATATTAAGGTATGTGGATATCCATGGCATGCATCTTCAAGATCAATATCCATGGTGTGGAGTGTCAAGATGATGATGGTGGGCATGTCTTAAGCATCAAGCCGAATATCCATTGCAATTTGCATGCATGCTAAAGGCGTTGACGGCGAGCACTTCCCAAGCTCACGAGTCAATATCAAAGGTGTCAGACAACAAGACGTATGTTGAGACTCGCAAAAACAAGGCTTATTCCTTTGATGAAGAGGCCAGGTTTATAGGTTATATGGGATCATGTAGAACCCATATTACGACCTCTATAGAAGGTCCTCTCTCTCTCTCTCTCTCTCTCTCTCTCTCAACCATTTCTCTAGGCCACTAAAAGGCATTGCCAATGCTCACCTTGCTTCTCCTACTCTATGCCGAACATTGTAAGCAGCATGGCCCCGTTGTCTACAATCAAATTGATCTTTCCCTCGGTGCCGCTCTATCACTCTTCCTCCCCTCCCCCACGGATGTGATTTCAATGTTAATTGCACCATCATTGAAATCCTCCTCACTTTCTCTTTTGCATCCCTCCATGGGCTCAAGGAAAAACTTGAGTGTGATGTCTGCCTCTCTTGCTTTGACATCCACAATATCCTCGAAATTATCTTTTGCATCCATTTATGGGATCAAGGAATAACTTGAGTGTAATGTCTGTCTCTCTTGCTTTGACATCCACGATATCCTCCGAATTCTTTCCAAATACGAGCATGCCTTTCACCTCAAGTGCATCTATACATGGCTAGATGGTAAAGATTTATGAGAGAACGAAGGAGGGATTGATGTCATTGTGGAGGATTTTTTGTCTATATTTAAGCACAACATCGATGAACCCTGTTGAAATTCCAGTGCGAGGTAATTAAAATCTTGAATCCTCATATGAGCATTTTAGGTTTATGTGCAAAGAGAAACTGGAAACTTGAGAATGCAATTGATGATCCTAAAAACAACACAAGGAAGAAAATGAGCTTATGGAGGTCTAGAAGTAGAAAATTGAAGCGTGGGAAAATACCTTTCGACAATCAATAAGAGTTCACAAAACGTTTGGGAATTGCATCATCCTCGAAGATGCTCTTTTTGAACATTGGTGGAGTTACTTTTTACTATCAGATGCACTTTTTCTGAGCTTAGGAAAATTTTTGAGCATGGATGTCATCCGCATTGGTAGAGTTACTTTTTACTCTCAGATGCACTCTTTTTGAGCTTAGGAAAATTTCGGGCAAGGAGGTACCAACGTTGTCAAGATCAAGCAACATGGATTTACCGACAAGACTATCAGGCTTAAAAATTCAAGACACGTTCCTATCACTACTAACAACATCACAAAAGGTAGAAGTTGGGCTATTGTATGGAAGAGACAGGGATTTTGATGTTGCTGCATTGCTAAATGCAACAATCACGATGCAAGCTCGAGGACGCAGGAGGGGCAAAAAAGCAATCAATTTTTGATAGGACATTTCAGCCTCAAGGAAGAAGCTGCTGGCATCATGGAAGGCAAAATGAAGTCTCATCACACCTATCAGCGTCAAGGAAGGCACAAGTTGGGCTAAGCTGGGCTATGGGTTTTGAGCATTGGGATTTTGAGGTTGTTATGTTGCTAAGTGCAGCAAGCATGATGCAAGATAGGCAAAAAAGAAATCATTTTTTTATAGGACATTTAGCCTGAAGGGAGAAGCTATTGGCATCATGGAAGGCACAAGTTGGGCTAAACTGGGCTGTGGAATTTGAGCGAGAGAGATTTTGAGGTTGCAAGGATGCCAGATGTGGCAAGCAGGATGGAAGAGGGGAAGAAAAGCAGTCCATTTTGCAAGGCAAGCAAGCTTTCTATGGCCAGCTTTTGCATTGGGGAGTGAGAACCCGAGTAGTGATTTGCAAATGCCTACCTATTAAAGGTGTCAAGCAGATCAAGGGCTGGTATGCTGATCTAGCAAGAACACATCTTTGTCCTCTAATAAAGAGGCCTCTCTCTCTCTCATACACACACACACACACGCACACACACATATGATGAATTGCATAGACCATTCTCCATTTCTTAGCACACTCAGTCACACGCCAAAGTTTTCAAGCATCAACGTCGTGTTTTTGCCTCGTTGTTTCTCTCTCTCTCTCTCTCTCACTCTCTCTCTCTCTCTCTCTCTCTCTCACACACACACACACACACACACACACACACACACACACACACACACACACACAATGCATGCAAGACATCCACAACAAATTGTTGGACTCCCATTGCTAAATCGTCGAGCTTACTGGACTCCCATTGTTGAATCATTGACATCGCTGCACTTCATTAATGCAACGCGCGTGCATGCAATTGTTGAGCTTCGAGTATCGAGGGTCGGAGATCATTTATGGTGTGGAAGGTCCATGCAACTCTGCATAGTAGATTTGTTGGAGGGGAGTTCTTTATGGACTTCAAAATGCAAAGTAGAGCCACCCTTCAAATGGATTTCAATAACAAAAGTAGTCACCCTTAAAATTTGAGTTTGAGGGCTGGAGTGAAACTCCATGGCCTTCCCAAGGACTATAAATACTAGTACAATGGCACCGCCTTTGGTGGTGCTATGTGGATTCTCTTAGCTTAGACAACATGTAGTGCCTTTGGGTAGGCCGAAGAAGCAGCTATAAAAGACATGATCGATGTACACACACACACACACACATAGAGAGAGAGAGAGAGAGAGAGAGAGAGAGAGAGAGAGAGAGAGAGAGAGAGAGAGAGAGAGAGAGAGAGGGCTCTCACACCGGCACTAGAGAGAGAGAGAGGGGGGGGGGGAGGGAGAATAAACATTGGTCTTACAATCAACAATCGACGAAATCCACAATCGAGAATAAAAAATGGACAATCAACATCGACATATATAGAATCAAGAATCAACATAATCGGGAAAGTTCAATCGGGTGAAGCCAAGGCGGAAGTCGTGCAAGCCCATGGTAGGAATGGACCTCAACAGGAGGCAACTCTGGTAAATCTAGGCTATTTTTAAAGGTTTTTAGCTAGATTTCTTTGAGCTTTGTAGGTGCTCTTGTCAGTTGACTTGGAATTTAAAGGTGAATCTCAAAATTCATAGGTAGGATTCCACTTAATTTAAGTTTTTCGAGGCTTAAAGGAAAAGCAGATTTTTTGAAGAAAATATGTAGTGTGTTACACTAATCGAGGTTCTTTCTCTTAAGAACTTGGAAACTTATGTATGAGAAATTTTAGAGACAACTTTATTATATTTGAAGGCTTTCACTCAATTTCTCTATACTTTGTAGGTCTCTTCATCTTCAAATCTTTTAGAGGTAAATTTTAAATATTGTAGATGGGATTACATTAGAATTAGGAATTTGTGAACATTCAGCTATACTAAGCTTTTTTCCAAAAACTTTAGAGGCAATATTACTATATTTGAAGGTTTTTGGACTAAACTTCTCTGCACTTTGTAGTTTTTTGAACTTTGATTTAGGTTCCCTTAACTTTGTAGTTTCTTTGAACTTTGGAGGTATTCTCACCTTTAAGGTTGTGATGTTAAGTTTTTTTTTTTTCATCCATAGCTCTTTTAGAGCATGGGGTTGTTATACTTCTTATGTTTATAATTCATTACAACTCACTTTGTTGAGTGAGTGTTGCTAAAAATAAATAAAAATACAAATTAGAGGTGAATCTCAAAATTTGTAAGTGGGATTATACTAAACCTAAATCTCAAAATTTGTAAGTGGGATTATACTAAACCTATATTTTTTCCTCCAATTGTTGTGGGTGTCTTAACCTTCAAATTAAATCTTTTTTTAAGAAGTGCTCATTTGAGCTTGAATTGCTTAAAATTTAGAAAGGTACAAAGAGCCCTGACATATCCTTTACACAAGGTTATCTAAGAAAAAATTACATCAGAGGGTGATCAGATTAACCTTACATATTTAACTTGCGGGGCTTCCTACAATGTATTCTCCACCAGCATGCTTCTAGAACAACATTAAATTCCAAGGGCTCACACTTCCCTTGAAACAATAGCGCATTCTTGGATTGCCAAATAGCTCTCAATATCATGGCTCTTACTATGCATATGTCAGTCAAAAGATCCACATCACCAATGATCCTGGAGCCCATAGCGAGGTCGTGCCTAAAGAAGGGAGTTCTTAGATGTATGTGTACCCTCCTGCAGATTGCACCTGTGAAATAACTGATTTTCGGACATCCCTAGAATAGGTGCAAAAGGGATTCATTCGGGTGCTTGTATCTGACACAGGAACTGCGGCAAGACCCCTAGCTTTGGCTTTCTCACCACTCGGGAATTGGCATGAAGCTAAATAGAGCTCTCCAAAGAAATATTTTTTCCCTTTCTTCACACTTGGCCCTCTAGATGTTCCCAAGAACCTTACCCCATTTGCTTGCCGCCCACTTTTTGAACCAAATCCTGTTGAGGTGATAAATGCATTCCTCCATAAAGCACAACTTTTTGTAGATAATCTTAGTCCTGGGAGAGCTAAACAGTCTCTCTCCATGCCACTTCCAAGCTTTGCAATCCAGAGATGTGGAGCAAGGAGGAAGGGTTAGGATTGATACTCTTTCTAGAAGCCTTCTGACGAGAACTTCCTCCTGGAGTGAGAGGTTACAAAAAATCTTCAGATGAGCCAAGGTTTTCTAATCCCCTTTTTGTTCATTCCACATAGCATCTAAGGTGTCAAGGCCCTTGTTATTTAGATTCTTGGCAATTTCTAGCCAATGGTTATCAAGGTTCAAATCTTCCACAATTGGGCCCCATAAATACCAGTGCCTAGCCGTCCCTTTCCAATATCTAATTTCCTCTTTCCACTTAAGTGCCACGATAGCTTTATAAAAATTTTCAATAAAATTCCCATTAAAACCCCCTACTTCACTCTAGACGGGGGAACGGTGTCTATTTTGTAGGTTGAAATTGGACCAAAAACCACCCGTGGATTTCATGCATGCTTCCATAAACATTTCTCTTGCCCATGACAACCTAACTCTCATTAGAATTGGTGAGGGTGCAAAAACATTTAGCACATAGAGCTAGATCATGAGTAATAGGGTCAAGTATGCCCACTCTGCCTTGAGCTTTTGGTTTGGTGATAGCCACCCATTTACCCCATTGCTAGGGCATTCTTTCCCTCACTAGGAGGTTTTTTCCCCTGTGCATTGTATATATGACCATCACTCTAGGGCTATATATCTTTCCATTGCACACTAAGTAATACAATCTTGATTGTGTGCCTTGAGCTTCCTTGATCTTCTCCAAGCTGTGTGTGTTTTCTTGCAACCCTAATTTCAACAATTGCAGGGTGCATCCTCCTGGGGGCTTAGTCACCGGCAGCTCCAGCACACGCCTGCTCCCTTTCTCTGACTTCTGTGAGCTTTGGCGAGCGTTCGCAGGACGACAAAAATTTTGGGTAGGCTCAAAGAGCTGGGTCTTCTCAGAATTTTGATATGGGCTCATTTTGGCCTCCGTTTCCCCTACATGCAGTACTGCACATGCTATTTTGTCATTTTGTGTAGAATTTTTGTTAGTGCTATTTTCTGCATAACAGGTCCCTTACAGTCTTCTATGGTTTGTGCTATATAGCACATGTTGTTCCCGCTTTTCTCCTCTTTTCGGGTAGTTTTCACATCAGGTGCATGCATTCGCCATGGCCGACAACAACACATATGTGTTCAAGATGTTTGCTGTTGAGGAAAGATTTGCTGGGGACAATTACCCTATGAGGGCTTACATGATGCAACATGTTCTTGTGTCAAAGGGGGTGTCTAGAATATTGTGCAGGGCATAAATGTACGTCCTGGTTCTGAGGATGTAGACGATGCTGCAAGTCTTGTTGCAAGGATTGCTATTGTTAAATTTGTTTTGCCAACGGCAAAACAAGCTCGTTGGGATGTAAAAGATGCACATGCTCATGCATTGATTGTGTTAGCTGTGAACTCGCACTATTACCCCTCACATTCGTTCAATGAAATCTGCAAAATAGGCTTGGGATATTCTGGTTAGTCTTGATGCAAGCCGCAATGAGGTGACCCACAAACATTGGCACCATGGATGGGGATATGATCCTTAGGTGGTGAGTGACCTAGTCATACTCATAGCCTTCTTTCCTAGAGATTTTGTTACCCATTCCGTTTACACCTCAGCAGTGAAGTAGCTAGACAAGGGGTTTAGTGCTTGGTAGAGGCTAGAAGTTAAGGACTTGGTAGATCTCCTCTTGATAGGCAAAGAGAGTTGTGAATGAGATACAAAAGGCATTTCATTCTACAGTTTTTGTGATGCTTTGATTGTCATTAAATATCTAATATCTAACCAACCCAAATGATTTTCTCATATTAAACTGATCATTTAATATGGGATAATAAACGAAAACAAGGGTTAGAATATAGACATGTGCTTACGGATCTATCTCAACACGGGGCCAATGGTAAAGTGGCCCAAATGAGAGATGGTCTATCAAAGAGAAAGGTTACCTATTGAAGCTTAAAAGACCTTAGGGTTAGCTTCATTAAAGACCTCCAATGGTTAGTGTTAAAAGTCCTTTGACCTTAAGCAAGCTAGGGTTGAGCTTGAGGTGGGAACCCGACCTAAACTTAAGCAAGCGAGGGTTGTGCTTGAGGTGGGAACCCGACCTAAACTTAAAAAAGCTAGGGATGTGCTTGAGGTGGGAACTCCACCTAAGGTGCTTGTCATGCTTGATGACTAAGGTACTTGAGGTACTTGTCGCATTTAATGAGGAAGTTTCTTCAGAAGCTTCCTATGCATGGGGGGTAAGATGCTTGAGTCAAAAAGATAACCTACACACTTAATGAGAAAGTTGCTTGAGAAACTTCCTATGCATAAAAATCTCAAAGTTAGGGAATTCTAAAAGAGCACATGGGACACATGTCAGACTCTCACTAAGCCTAACCACATGGTGTGCTTGAATGCTATTGGTTGGGCTAAAGAGGGGTCCAATGAGCTTCTACTTCCATCTAACAAATATCTAGATATTTTCAAGGTCTCTCTCTATAAGGGGTAAGGAGGACACTTGTCAAAAGACTACCCATGTGCTTGACTGCATGCTGCATGTGATTGGCTAAGGGGAGAGGGGTCCAATGAGCTTGCAGCATGTAGAAATTTTTCCCAAAGCAAGGAAGGGGGGTTCTAGGGGGATATACTCCACACACACACACTCATTTGCAAGGCCATTCTCACTTGGTGAAAGTTGAGGAACACCACCTCCTTCTCCAAGCTTGTGAGAGTGAAAGCCTACACCAAAACTCTTGGCTATGGAATGCAAATCCAACCAAGAGTCATGCTTCAATGCTTAAGCTTGCCATCTTCTCCATCTTCATTACTATGCTATTATGTATGCTAGCAAGAAGAGTAATGATAAGTGTCATAATAATCAATATCTAATTCTCCTAAATGATTTTCTCATATTAAACTGATCATTTAATGTGGGGAAGTGCCAAGGGAGAAAAAGCTAGAATATTGGTTAAGTTAGCAGACCGGCCACAGTAGGGATCCAAAGGAGGGAAAATAGGGATCCAAAGGGGGGGCCATCTGCAAAAGAGCCATGTGAAACAATGGGCTAAAAAGACCCTAAGGTTCAACCCATTAAGACTTCCAAAATGCTAAGGTTCCAAAATTCAAAGGTTGTGTCCAAAGGTCAACCTTAGGGAAAATTGGATGCTTAGTGTGTGTCCAAAAAGTCTTTCTACATCCCTACATGGGAGGGGGCGAGCCCCAAAGCTAGGGGATGAGAGAGAAAGCCACACACACACACACAGGCTCCCTTTACACAAAGGGAATGAGGGACACATGTCAGCTCCCTAGGCCAGATGCCCACAAGGTGTGCCCAATTCCTATTGGAAGACCCTTGAAGTGGACCAATGAGAATTAAGCTAGAGTAAATCTAGTTTAATTAATTTAAAAACATTTAATAAAAGAAACCAATAAGAATTAAGTGTCCTAGAAGACTATTGGGCAGTCTCCCAAGGGGTCCAATGAGCATTCAGGAGCCCCATGGCTTGCCTGATTCCTATTGGCCAAAAGGCAAAGGGGTCCAATGAGAGTTTAGTTTAATTATTTAATTACCTAAAGCTCTCACAAAAGGGGAAAGGGGGACACATGTCAGAAGGCTATCACTTATGCTGCTTAATCCCTATTGGCTTGACCTGGGGAGGTCCAATGAGGCAAAAGCCAGACTAACTTAGCAGCTAGGGCTCACCCAAGAGAGAGAGGGGGCTGATTTTTGCTTGGCATTGACACACACACACACACACACACTCTCACACTTGACCATGTGTGAAGGGAAAATACTCTATCTCCTCCCAAGCTTTAATGGAGAGCTCATCACCTACTCCAAGCTTGTGAGATAGAAGCCTACATCAACACTCTCTTGGCATGTGGATGCAAATCCAACCAAGAGCCAAGCTCAAATGCATGCTCATCTTCTCTACCAAGCTAATTACTAAGCTAAGCTATGCTAATATGAGTGATTATGTGAGGAGATGTACTTCTTTCTCGTAAGATACTTCTTTTTCCTCTCAATCTACTCTCATACCCTGCTAGCTCTCACCATCTTCGAAGGTGTGTGAGGTCTTGGGTCTGAGAACGGGGATAATTCAAGTTGTGTTTGATTAAGTGTTTTGCTTGGTGTATGAAGCTTCCATCTTCATTGCACTAGCTAGTCTTGAAGGAACACAAAGAATTGTACTGTACAATGTCTCTCTTGATGGGAGAAACCATAATACAAAGCCTTTTGGAGGGGGGACCGGCTCCATGCAAATCCGGTCCTCAACTGTTGTCAATAGCTTAATTGCTCTCTCTTTTGAAAGTATTGTCGATGCTATCTAACTAGGTGTTATGCTTTTTGTTGCTCTCTCCACCCAAGCACTCTTGTAATTCTCGTTAGGAATCTATTCTAATGAAATGCCCTCTATGTTCATGCTAATTTCCGCTACAAATAAGATTTTAGGGCATTAAATGTTACATTGGTATCAGAGCTCAAGGTTTCTCTTTTCTTGCTCAAGAAGGGAGGTCCTCAAGCTAGCTACAAATGGTTGGTATTATTAATTGCCTGTGAGTAAGTAGAATAGGGATTTTTCAGCCTTGCAGTGCGCCTGCCTTTGTGCAGTTAACGGGGCATCACCGTCGAGAGCTATGGTCTTAATAGTGGAGTCCTACAGGGCTTGCCTACGGCTTAACCACTATTGAGCTATTAGAAGCTTGACAGGAGCCGGTGCTGTTTTGGTGTCGAAAGACCCTCTCTTCTATTCCTTGCAATTAATGGTATTCGAGCCGCGGGTACAGTAGCTTGAGTGCTTTTTCTAAAGGGGTAAAGAGGAGTAGCAACTAGGGCTTGAAGTGCCAAAGTACACCTAAAAAGTTTACACCTAAAAGTTGTTTAGAATGGCTGACAATATTAAAGAGAGTGAAATTAATGTTGATAACTTTGATTTTGCTCATGAGCAAGCTACTAATGATGCTTCAATGCTTGTTAATTATCTTGTTTCTAGGCTTCAACAAGCCATGGGCAATCCATCTCTCCAAAGTGAAGTGCAACGGCAGCTCCGTGCTCACGGGATTCTCCAAGCTCATCACCATGACGAGAGAACACCTAGGAAGCCTCCTTGTGAGACTACCAAAAGAGGTCTCTCTCCGATTCGGGAAGAAGAAGAGAATCCATATGAAGGGCTCAAGAACTTACTTGTTGATGATGCATCTCCTTCCCAAAGGAGAACTCAAGAGCCTCCACCGAAGGAACGAGAAAGAAGCGAGTCTCCCGCCACCTCGGCGGAGATGGCTCCACGAAGACGGCGGGCTAAACGCTCTCCATCACCACCAAAGCGGAGAAGACCATCACACTCTTCTCCACGCCATAATTCAAAGAGGGATGATAAAAAGCAAGAGAAGAAAAAGGCGAGAAAGAGGACACCCTCTTCTCCATCTTCTTTATCCTCTTCCTCTTATGAAAGCTATGGTGAAGACGACAAAGATCAAGACAAGAAAAAGGCGAGAAAGAGGTCACCCTCTTCTCCACCTTCTTCAAATTCTTCATCTTCTGAAGAAAGTGATGGTGCAACTTTTGAACCATCAAAAAGAAGAGGCCATAGGAAATCCTATGCCGCATGGAAGAGGTCGTCCAAGCTGAAGAAATTCAAAGAGGGAGGGAAGAGCATCTCTTTCCTTACCTATGATGGCACCTTCAGTGCTACAGACAAAGTTTTGGCCTTTATCCAGCAATTCGATGCGGCGTTTGGAGATGAGGGCTTCACGGAGTCCTCTAAGCTACGCCATGTAGATATGCACTTTCAAAAGTCCGCCAGACAATGGTGGTCTAGCCTACGAGCCAACGGTGAAGCTCCACGAACATGGAAGGCTTTAAGAGCTTCCATTATGAAGCAGTTTTTGGCCACCGATGCCAAAGACAAAGTACTCACCGAATGGCGAAGTTTAAAGCTCTCTCCCAATGAATCCATCCACAAATATGTAGACAAGTTTTGGGACCTACAACTCAAAGCCATTGTCTTCAAAAAGTTGGATTTTGGAGAGCAAAAGCAACAATTTTGTGCGGGCTTAACCGAAGAAATGGCGGAGTATGTCAACTCCCAAAGGCCACGTAGCATATCGGCGGTAATACACCATACTATGGTGGCCTCGCGAATCAATTTCCAAACGGGGGGTAAAAGAAATAATAAGCCCCCGGAAAACAAAGGTTCCAATGAGCCTAAGGGGAAGGACAATGTCCAAAAGTCTCCTAAGGGCAATTCCAACAAAGCTAAAGAGAAGGGAGTTTACAAAGGAAAGAATAAACTCTCTCCTGAAGAGCTTGAGCGTTATCGTAAAGATAACCGGTGTTTCAAGTGCGGCGAACAAGGGCATGCGTACCGCGCTTGTCCCCAAAAGAACAACCGCCAAGATCCTCCTAGAGCTTCTTTGGTTGAAATCCAAGAGGAGGAGATTCACCAAACTCACCACAAAGGATCTCCTCTATGCCATGCTTGGGGAAAGGTAAGAGAACATGATGCTTTTATTCTCTTTGACCCTGGTTCTACTCACAATTTTATATCTATGGAGTTAGCCACCAAGCTAGGCATACAATCCTACGAGATGGGAGATATCCTACCCGCAGACAGTGCCTTCAAGGGGCAAGAAGCTTCAGTCACTCCCTTGATCGGGAAATTGAGGCTTCATGTCCAAGGCTATGTGGACAAAGAGGACTTCTTTATCTCTCCTCTCAAGCATGAGGATGTAATCCTAGGGGCACCATGGTTTGACCGTTTGGCTGCCCATGTTAAATTTCCTGAAAGGAGAATCTCCTTTAAGTTCAGGGAAAAGGACATGTATATAGATGCTAGGGAGATGGGTAACACCATCCCCATTGTACATACACCAGCTTTCAACAAGTCAATAACTAAGTACCATGTTTATGTTGCTACTGTCAATTAAGTTCAACCGCTATGCTCACAAAGAATCTCTCAAAAGTGCTTCACCTAATTTCCTAATTCCGCTACTCTCAAAGTTCATAGGCAATTTCCATTACATTGATAGTAGTGTACCACAATCCATTTCACTTTCAATTTGCATTGTTTGGCTTGTTTTTGTTCATAGATTCATTTCAGTACCTAAAGTTCAAGGCAAAAACTATCGAAAACCATATTTTGGCAAAAGAGACCATAACTCTGAAAATTGGAAAATTTGATGGTCAGAGCTTAAAAGATGATCAAAACCCAAAAATTTGGTTCAAAAGGGAATCACCAAAATCACAAGAAGCAAACTGGAAATTTCACCCTGTTAGGTGGAGGAACATGGATCACGGTCCATGTAGCTTTGTGGACAGCTCGACCAAAAACTGATACCTTTGGACTAAAAGTGCTTCCAAGCAACAAAATCCAAAACTTTGGAGTGAAATTGACACAAAACACACACTCAAAATCAGGAAATTGGAGAATATCCTACAAATGCTTGGAAAATTGACCAAAACTTACGGTTTTCCAACTTTTAGTGATCCAAATTCAAAAAAGGTTGGGGATTGGCCTTTGCAGGGCATATACAACCAGCTGGCCAAGTTTCATACCAAAAGAGGTCAAACATGGATCGCGATCCTTATACCTTTTTATGTTTTGGAGTTGAGATTTGGGCGACAAGTAACTGAGACCATTTGGAACAATTTTCTCAAAAGGTACATTAGCAAAAAGTAGAAAAAAGTTGGTCAAAATAGGAAAACATCAAAAACTACTTAAAAACCACAAAGCAGACACAAAATCTTACTTGTTGTGATTAGAAAAAAAAATTCCAAATCCCAAAATGTTTTGGGAGTAGACTGGAGACAAAAAGCATATAGCTAGGATTAGTATACCAAGCGCAACCTGTGTATGACGTTCATCACATTCTGACACAAAGGTACATGGGTCACGATCCATGTTCCTTTATCACAGATTGAGACCAAACTTGTACCACAAGTAGAATAGTCACAAGGACCCTAGTGGTCTTTCCAAAATCAAATTTTGACTTCATTTGTGGATTTAACAAGCAAAATAGTAATTTTTGTCAAAATCGCATAAATTATTGTTGACTTCAGATTTCGGATGTAACATAGCCACCAAGTTTTTTTTGTACATATTTTAAGGGCTAGAGTGTGCAGCTCAAAGTGCTAACTACTTTGGGATTTGGATACAAGAAAAACGATAACAGGTTAAGGTTTTGTGATAGTGCTTTTCTTGATGTATTTGCGATCAAGCAAACTATATCGAAGTAGAAACCCTGCTATAAGAGACCACGTTAGTCACTTTTCTATTGAAGAGAGTGTTAATCAGAGTCTGTTGTCGATCTTAGAGCCAATTCTAGAGGAAAATGTCTTTGATACTACCTCACAGAGATCTTACACCTACATGGATGGAGGGTTCAAGAGTGTGAGTTTCAAAGAGGTAACCAACATGGGGGTAGGACCATCCCAACCCATACCAATCATGAAACATTCTCACTTGAAATACCAGTTTGAAAATGAGTAGAGTGCAAACATTTAGAAAGAGGGTATGGATTGCTACTGTGTGAGGAAAGACCTAGTGAGTTCGAGATCAATGCTTCAATGATGAGGGTACCATGTATTTAGTTGTGAAAATCCCTATATTGTGCACAAATGGGGATTGATAGACACCAAGGATAAAGTTGATGTTGAATTTGAAGAGAAGACACCTAAGCTAGACATTCCTAATGCAAAGCTAAGGTGAGTGAATGAGGCAACTCAAGTCAACACAAATAACACTCATGTGGGGTTGTACAAGTACGACAATGGAGAGAAAATGCTCTATTACATGTGTGATGAGCCCTACATTGAGAGCAAAAAAGATTGTACGTTCTTACATACAAGGAAGGCAGAGATACCCATGTGATCATGCTTGATAAATATGGGTGAAGATACTCTGTTGTAGGCCACAAGAAGCTGGAGAGATATACATACTTTGGAGGGGCCCTCCATCGATATTGTTGCGGTAAAGGCCTCTATGACTTGCTCGGCCACCCATCCACTGACCATCCCCTTATTATTTTACATATATCAAGAATATGGAGCTCCTCGCTTAGAGGCTAACTCCACCCACACACCTTGCACTCCTTCTCCTTCTTCCCCTTCCCACATGCACCACACTGCATGCATTCCACACTGCACTGAACTCTTCAATTGGTATTAGAGCCACGACGGTGATTGGCACGCATGCAACAACTTCCAGATGATCGGCACAGAAGCGGTGAGCTCTCCGGCTATGGTGGAGCTTGGAGCTCAAGATCGAGCTTGGCAGCATTAGCACTGGCTCTTCCCTCTCACGCGCGCATTTCCCCCTCTCGACAAGCTCTTGGTGGTGGTCTTGGGAGCTTGAAGCTCGCAATCGATTCCGAGATCGTGAGTGGTCGGATTAGGAGTAGAGACAATGATAGATTTTGGATCTTGGAACCTCGCGGTGATGGTGGATCTTGGATCCGGAGCTTGATTGGTGTAGATCGAGTGAAGTTCTCTGAGATTCGAGCTTCTTAGATCAATTGGCGTGTGCAGCCACGCTTGCACACACATTCAATGGCTAATGATTGGGGGGGAAGCCAATTATTGGTAGATCAAAGGTTTTGTGTTGGGTTTGCATAGTAGTGAAACAAGGGAGCTTGAAGCTCAGGGAATCTATAGCAAGGAGAGATTAAACGGGTTGAATTTAACCAAGCTTGGAGGGAATCAAGCAAGTGAGCTCGTAGGCAGTGAGAATTGAGCAAACACTTAAAGTAATCTGCTGGGAATTGAGCAGCGGGACATTGAAAAAGTTAGGAAGGGAGCTCGTAATCAAAGCTTTAGGTGTTGTGTGTGTAGTGTGTGTGTACACACACACACACACGTGCACACACACACACACACACACACACACACACACACACACACACACACACACACACACATACACACACACACACACACACACACACACACTAGTGTACTGGTTAAAATTCACTCTCTCACCCCCCCTGGGTTTTTTCCTTCCCCCCCCATTTGCATAGTAGTGATATTTTTTTGCTATGCTACTGAAACCTACCCTATAATGGGGCAATGCCCCTGCTTAAACAAAGCGTGAAAGAAACGTGCTATCATTATACGGGGAAGGCGGCCCCTTTCTACTCTCTATCGCCCTCCCCAGGCGATGGCATTCGCAGGCTCGTGCAGCAGAGGGCGGCCGAGCGCATTCATCCTAGCTACTCTAGAAGCGTGCACACCATCCTATTTAAACTGAGGTGAGGGCATACCCTGGCCCTCACTTAGCCTTGGATTAGGAATTTTTCTTCTGCTTAGTTTCGCTACTATTTGAACTTGCTAAAGAGATGGAGCTTGCAACTCAAGCATCACACGTGTTGTGTTTTACCTTACTATCAATTCCAGTTTTGGTTTGTTTTTTGTTGTAATGCTATGCATGGTTGATAAATATTGGAGCTGTTTGTTATATACACTGTATATTGGTCTTGTTCATGAGATGAACAAACTGCTGTGCCATGGCATGGTTGGCTTGGGTCTTGAGATCTCGTTTTGCATTAAAGATGGTGATGGTCTCTGCTGAACACTTGCACGGACTGGGCGTTTTTGCTGCAAGTTGTTGTATTAGGCTCTGTGCTAGCC
Source organism: Adiantum capillus-veneris (assembly GCF_014529385.1). Classification (NCBI taxonomy): domain Eukaryota; kingdom Viridiplantae; phylum Streptophyta; class Polypodiopsida; order Polypodiales; family Pteridaceae; genus Adiantum; species Adiantum capillus-veneris. Next base: position 103,330,545 of record NC_140960.1, on the reverse strand, counting down.
GTTGAGGGTTGTTTTTGTTTTGCTACTGGTTATTGTAATTACGTGGTTTATAGCCACTGCAGGTTTATTCGCTACCGGTTAAGCTCTGTTCTTAAACCACTGTAGAAATCTCTTGCTTAATCTATTTTTTTTTTTAAAGGGGGCATGACTGGCACGTTTGGAAACTATTGGTTTTTCTCTTTGGTAAACTATTGCCACACCTGGACTTGTGTACAGTATTTGCCCTCATGATTTCATATGAGGTGAAGGTTTGGGGTGTTTTTGTAGCTCATCTAGTACCTATGGTTGTTAAAACAGTAAGGCATCCTACTCAAGCAGGGCCGGACACTACCGTTATTTATGGGATGCTAATGACTTAATAGAAATCTTGGGATTTTGAAGGTAAGTATATGGCTGTTACTTTCAGCTTTGGCATAACTACTGAGCTATGGCTCGTGACATGAGGTTCCACTTGGTAAAGATGGAGTTTTCGATACTCTATTGATTGGTCATACTGTCATTTTACTGGTTGTAAAAAGGGAGATATTCATTACCCTCACCTAGTGCCTTTGGTTAATGAACAAATGATTAGGCATCTTATACAGTTAAAGTCGTTCTTGACCTTCCTTTGCTTAAAAGGATGCCAATGATACTTTGAGATTGCTACTCCTGAAGGTAAGTATATGGTTACTACTACAAGCTTAAGCATAACTACCACGCTATGTTTAAACAAATAAACCTCACAATGGTTTATTTTTCTAAAGAAAACTCTTGATATTTGGTTTCTTGTTGGGCTTCACAGCTTTGAGTAAAAGGTAGAATGTAACACTCATTTTGGAAGTAATAAGTAAAGACTGCTAACTTACAAGTTCTAATAAATAACCTAGCTTGTCTAAAGTAATTAAAATCTGTAAGATGGACATGGATAACAACTGATAGGGTCCATTGATACCTGTAAAACACATCCAAGGCTAACTAAATTGTTGTCTTGTTTGGATGGATGTAGGTAAGGACTCTATCTTATCTTGGAGGGTTTTCTTTTCTTTGGCAAGCTACCCTACTTTAATGAAGCACTCACTGAGGACCAGGGAAGTTCTTTTACTACTTGTTTAACTGGAAGAGGATCTCTTTCCTACAATCATTGTACCTAAATAATTCTAATACTGATTTATTTTTGTGCTTATCTGTTCATTGTTCCTTGACCAACTTTCTTTTGAATGTAAAAATTCAATTATGTCTTATTAGTTAAGATTTAAACAGCTACACACACATCCTATACATAAGTTTTTTCCTTTCTGAGGGAAACCAGGATGCTGGCTTGGGAAATTGTCTTTGAAATTGAGCTCTAAATTGGACCCACAGTTTGTAAATCCTTTATTGGTAGACTGGTGTTAGGTGGCCCCTTTTAGACTCTTTTTCTGGTTCCCTGCTCACGGCTACCATAGTCTTTGACTTTGCCGCTTAAAGGTTTGCAGGCCCGAATACACATTACAATTTCGACACTTTACTGATTTTTATGTCACCTCTGTTTCAGGACTGCTCACGTTATAGAATGACAGCTCGCATGAGCACTAATCACAACCCTGAGAATCATGCAAAGATTCTAGAATAGATTAAGCTTTACCTTAAAGACCTTAAACCAAAGAATGCCTTGGCAGGTAGAACTAGACCTTTCCTTTCTAGGAAGGCCAAATTATGTATTACATAATATGGCAAGAATATGTGCTTTGACTTACTTTTTGGAAATCATAAACTGCTTGACAATATTCTCATAGGATGGAAATATCATCATCCCATAAAAGGATTAATGCAAAATAATGACTTCAAAATAATGACTTCCTTCGGCAAAAAGCAGTCCCTCAATGTACATGTGTTCATTTTACCACATTTTACAGGAATTTTGAAGAAATTGGTAACCGTGTCTGCACTCATGATCTTAGCATTATTGATAATGCCAAAAGACGTAAGCTATTGGCCAAAGGGCTCAATAATATACCTAACTTCCAAAAAAAACCCTTGCCTTATCCTATCAGCTTTACTAAGCTGCCTTACTGACCTTGTCAGTGCTCTCCGACTACACACACACACACACACACACACACACACACACACACACACACACACACACAATCATAGGCCTTAGAGTAGGGAGATTGATAGAGACCATATAATTGATTTAAATTTCTCTAGGGTGTGTGTAAGGGTACATTCACACACAAAAGAGGCAGCACAATTGAGAGAGAGAGAGAGAGAGAGAGAGAGAGAGAGAGAGAGAGAGAGAGAGAGAAGAGAATTTGCCGTGTTTCTTCTCTGGCATTGGACGAGAAGGTGGAGAATGTGTTTGTGCACACACACACACACACACACACACACACACACACACACACACACACACACACACACACACACACACACACACACACACACACACGATTTTACTTTTGGCTTTGAATTGCAACATCGACGTGGTATTCTCACAATTTCGGCCTTCTTCTGGCATTGGTTTTTTTCCACATTCTTCTCAGGTTTCAATGTTCTCCTCTATGACTTGACATCGATTAGGCAATTCAGCATCTTTTCTTTGCACCTGCTTTGAGAATCGGTGATTGGCTTCGGCTCTGCGCAACAATTTTGACACCAATCTGGTGGCTATTCGGCTCGCGTGCTTCTCTCTGGCGGCAAAAGGCGACATTAAGCTTTTTCTTGACTTTGAGCGAGAGCAAGAGTGTCACAAAATATAATATCTAACTTTACCAAATGATTTTCTCATATTAAACTGATCATTTAATATGGGAAGATAAAAGGCAAACAAGAGTTAGGATATAGATATGTGCTTCTAGACCTATCTCAATAGAGGATTAAAATGAGAAATGGTTGCATCTCAATAGGGGTCCAAAAGGAGAGCGGTCTACCAAAGAGCAACGTGCAATAAGTGCTTTTAGATTTACGTCAGCAAGGGACCAAGAGGAGAGATGGTTACATCTCAATAGGGGTCCAAAAGGAGGTATATCAAAGAGCAACATGCTTCTAATGGAGCTTAAAAGACCGTAGGGTTAGTTTCATTAAAGACCTCCAAAAGTGAGTGTTAAAAAGTCCTTTGACCTTAGGTAAGCTAGGGCTGACCTTGAGGTGGGAATCCTACCCAAGCATGAGGTGCTTGTCAGCTTGCTAACTAAAGTGCTTAAAGTGTTTGTGGGAACCTTGCCCAAGCTTAAAGCGATTCTCATGCTTAAATAACTAAGGTTCTTGAAGTGTTCAATTCAAAGATAAACTCTCAAGAGGCACAAACGGTTTCCATGCTGAATTAACTAAGTGCTTGAAGTGTTCAATTCAAACCAAATGACTTAAGAAGCATAAAAGACACATGTGAGAATCCTCCAAATGCGGCCCTCATGTTGTGTTGGAATCCTATTGGATAGGCTTTAAAAGGGTCCAATGATAATTAAGTTCTTTCTCTTAAAGAGGAAAAAGAGGACACATGTCCAAATGATATAATTAAATATTACGAGCGAGAGAGAGAGAGAGAGAGAGAGAGAGAGAGAGAGAGAGAGAGAGAGAGAGAGAGAGAGGTGGACTGAGCTTGACAGCGAGTATACTCTCCCACACACACACACACATTCTCTCATGGTGTGAAGTGCAAAGTGCAAGAGCTCCATCTCCTTCTCCAAGCTTGTTGAGAAGTTGAGAGCCTACACCAACACTCTTGGCTATGTAATGCAAATCCAACCAAGAGCCATGCTTCAATGCTTAAGCTTTCCATCTCCTTAATCTTCATTGCTATGCTATTATGCTATGCTAAGAAAGAAGAGTGATGATATGTGAGGAACTATTTCTTTCTTCTATGGATGATTCTTCTTCCTCTTCCCTACCCTCATTCCCCGCTAGCTCTCTCCACCTTCGAAGGTGTTTGAGGCCTTGGGATAGTTAATGCTTTTTGCAAAGTTTATGTTATGATTGTGATGCATAAAGCTTTCCATCTTCATAGTCTCACCAAGGTCACAAGGAACACAAAGATTGTATTGTACCAGGTCTCACTTGATTGGAGAATCTATAATACAAATGCGTTTTGGAGGGGGGACCGGCTCCAAGTAAATCCGGTCCTCAACTAATGTCATGTTTTTTAATACTCTCTCTCTTGAAAAAGTATTGTTCATGCCAAGTTAATTAAGTACTATGTTTGTGTTGCTACCAGCAATTAAGTTCACCCTCTATGTTCTCAAAGTGATCTCACAAACATGCTCACTATAATTCGCTTAATTCCGCTATTCTCAAAGTTCATAGTCCATTTCCATTACAAAGAGAGAGCGGTATGGCTCTCCTCAAGCATAGATTTGCCATCGACTACCATTTGACGTAGTCTCCATTGCGTTTTGGCTTCGATGGTACGTCCATTTTTTTTCTTTTGATGACACACACCGATGCATAGCGTCTTTGATGGACCATTCTAGAGCAGTTTTTCCCGCGAGTGCGGCTCTCGGATGGCAATTTTGACCACACAAACGGTTGATTGTGTTTTGTGTTTGGTTTCCGATCGGTGTGTTTTTTGACCAATGAGATAGTGCACCGAATTCCCAACATTTTTTTCACAGTTTGCGCTTTCTTGAAGTGCAAACTATGTATGATTGTGTGGAGAATTCCATAGAGCAGTTTTTAGCACAATTTTGTGTAGTTCATACTATGTATGCATATGCAGATACAACTTGAGCTAGGTATAGCTCACATATAGCAGGTTCATAGGTTTACAACTTTTTTGGACAAGTATAGATCCATAGAGCCACTCGTTCAAGAGTGAGCCAGTTTGTGAGGGTTTTGGCAGTGCATGTATACCATTTGTGGATCTGAGTACTGAGACACTGAGTGTCTGGGCTGGTACCCTCAAAACTTGGCATAAATACCAAGATTTGGCTCAAGAAATGAGGTTCCATTGGTAAAAACTGGTATTTTTTTACTTTAGTGCTTAATAAGTAGATGGTTGTTATTATAGGCTCAAACATAGCTACCAAGCTATGGATTAACAAGTAAACCTCACTATTCTTAAAAATGTTTTTTATGATGGACTTCACCACTCATATTAGAAAGTATACCACTAATTTTTGAAGGAATATGTAAAGAGTACTAATAAACCTAAAATCTTGTCTAAAGTAATTAAATTCTGTAAGATGGACATGGATAACAACTGATATAGTCCATTAATACCTATAAAACACATCCAAGGCTAACTGAATTTTTGTCTTGTTTGGATGGATGCAGGTAAGGACTCTATCTTATCTTGGAGGGTTTTATTTTCTTTGGCCGGCAACATTACTATGATGAAATACCCACTGAGGAACGGGGAAGTCTTTTTTACTTCCAACCTTACTGAAAGAGGACCTCTTTCTTACAATCATTGTACCTAAATACTTCTGATACTGAGTTATTTTTGTACTTATAAGTTCATTGTTCCTTGGCCATCTGTCTTATTAGTTAAGATTAAACAACTACACACACATCCTATACATAAGGCTTCTCCTCTTCGGGGAAACCGGGATGCTCTCCTAGGAAATTATCGTAGGAATGGAGCTCTAAATTGGACCCACAGTCGTTAAATCCTTCATTGGTAGACTGGTGTTAGTTGGCCCCTTTTAGACTCTCTTCTGGTTCCCTGCTCACGGCTACCAAAGTCTCAGACTTTGCCGGTTGAAGGGTTGCAGGACCAAAAAGACATTACATTCTAGAACACCTTGCTAATATTTTTTTTATCACCTCTGTTTCAGGACTGCTCATGTTATAGAATGATAGATTGCATGAGTACTAATCACAACCCTGAGAATCATGCAAAGATTCTTCATCAGATTAAGCTCTACCTTAAAGACCGTACACCAAAGGATACCTTAGCTGCTAGAACTAGACCTTTCCTTGCTTGGAAAGACAAACTATGTATCATACTATGGCAAGAAAAAATAAACCTGACCTCACTGTTTTTGCAGACTGTTGCTTTATCTCAAGGATTGAGACTTACCGCGGAGCCCCTCTCTGTGGCCTCCTCTTTGGTCCTCAGATGTATTAACAATTTGGATGCTTCACAACTTATTTATGATTCAACTCTTGTCTCAGACAAAAAACTTTCTGTCTTGCATATGTTGTCATTTAATGACCGGGTAAAATTTTTGGCATCATTGGACAAAGACCCTCTAGAAGGTGTTAATCTGCTATCCCAATATATTGCCAACTCCCTGTCCTTGCTTCACAATATCAGCAAGAGCTTGCCTTGTTCTCCTCATCTGGAGCCGAACTTTCAAATTTCCTTAGAAAACTCTATGGGCTTAACCCCTCGTTTGTTTGCACCCCAAATACCCCCTCTATCCCTTCTACTGGTGGCCTCTTCTGTCGAGATAGTGCAGCTCTAGAAGCAGTAAAAGACTTTCAAAATAATCTCTGCTCTCTCAATGATGTCAACCTCCTTGAGATGGTACCTAAAATCTCAAAAGTCTTTCCTGTCTTACCAATAAGACAAATAGAAATTGAATCTCTCGGAGTAGACCATCAACTATGGGTTCTACCAAAAAAATCCTTCCTGGCTCCTATTCTTAGTGAAACCTGGGTATACTTGGCCAACCTCCCCGCCTCTACAATGGAAGATTGTAAGCTTAAAATCCTTAAAGGTAGGCAATTCTTGAACAAGGGAGAACTGATTAAAGCCCCCTTTAACCTTCATAAAATCGACCACTCCAAATGCCCCTCAAATGCTGGATTGTATATACGTACTAAGGGTAGAATGGAATTCGCAAAAAGTAACCCAGATTTCTACGCAAAGTCAATCTGGAATATCTTTCGTCCCTATGTAAAATGTGCCTGCAGATTTCTTGATTCAAAAGCTACCCGTGAATACTACCCGTGAATTAGGCATCATGTGGTTTGATCATGCAATATGGTACATCCTCAACTATTTGGATCTATTGTTCCCAGAGAAACCAGTTGACTTTCATCTATCCCTAATTTGCTCATGGCTAAGTGGACAGGCTAAGCAGATTGTGATTGCACAAGTCGCCTTCAATATCTTCCGAGGTCTGATGCATGATATTCTGAAAGAACTTAAAGCTGATGAGCCCGGTCTATACCTCACAACTTATGCTAACTACAAAGGAGTCAAATACATCACTAATCTTCTTAAAACTTGTATTGAAGATGATGATTCTCCTGCTCTAAAAAGAGCTAACTCTTTAGCTTCTCCCAACTCCTTCACCTCTTTTTTAACACCTAGCTCCTCATCTAATCGAGGAAAGTCTCGTAGATTTACAAGAGGGAGAGGCAGATTCCCTGCAATCAGAAACTTCCCTGAAATCTAATCCCTAAATATATTGCAGGTCTCTACAAACCCATGTCGAAGAAAAGTCCTCAGCAAAGATGATTCGAATTATGGTGCTATCTACATACACTGTCTGTTTCACAACATACTTCTCGATTGGATCTCACCAAAAAGTCTTTTTTGTGAGTGCTTTGACTTATTTTTTGGGAATCATAAACTGCTTGACAATATTCTCATTGGATGGAAATACCATATCCTATAAAAGGATTAGTTTAAAATAATGACTTTCTTAGACAAGAAACAATCCCTTACTGTACATGCATAAAATTTACCTCATTTTGCAAGGATTTTGAAGGATTTGGGAGCCATGTCTGTACTCAGGACCTCAATATTATAGATAATGTCACAATACATAAGGTATTGACCAAAGGACTCAATCACATACCCAACTATCCAAAAAACCCTTACCTTGCACTATCAGCTTTACTTAGCTGCCTCAGTGACCTTGTCGGTGCTCTCCGACTGGAGATGACAGTCCTACCGGACTTAAAGGAATTAGTGAAAGAATGCTTCCTTTACAAAATTTCTCTACTTCCTAGAAAATGGCTTTCTTCTGAGAGTTCTTGGCTTACACCTCAACTAGCTTTTGACTTTCAACTAATCTCAGATAAATGGTTTGTGGTCGGGCTTGACAAAAGCTCTAACTACCCTACTATTATGTGCATATTCCTTGCTTGGAAAGCAGCTCGGGATCGAGTATCAGGAAAAGAGTTCTGTCATACCAACAAAATGCCGCAAGATATCTCTAACAATATCTCTAAACATTTAGAACAACTTGGTTACTCTATTAGCAACACCAAGTTACCAGTAGTATTTCCTACATATAAATTCCACAAACATAAATTCATATGGATATCTGATGCCTCTAACTGTATCTTCACAGATATCACCAAAGATATTACTCTTTGCCTTGATATTATTCTCACAGAATTAGAACTCATTTGTGCTGAGAAGCAAAAAATCTGCAAGGACTTCCTAAATATCCAATACAATCCCTTCTGGCTGGCAAAAAATGCCACAAAAGTCACACTTAACCTTCCTCAACATATTTTCCACATTTTCACAGATATTACACAATGCCCACTTAGTGGGGATCTTGGCCTTAAGACGGTTTAGCCAAGGCTATTAACTTAGCTTTTACCAATGCTAAAAAAAGAAAGCATCATTATATCTCCCTAGCCAAGAAACCCAGATGGATTCATGCATCTCACTCTGAACACCCTCTACACTTCAATGAAACAAAGCTTTGCTCATATATTTTTTGGCTGTTGAATAACTGCACTATACTACAGGCGGTTTCTGCTTTAATCAATGCCTTGGCATTCCTATGGGCTTCTCTTGCTCACCATTGATGTGTAACATCTACCTGGATTTTTTTGAATACAAATGGTGTCTAAAGAACATGAAAGCCAACCATAAAAAACTTCCACTATTCAATCATACTTTTAGATATATGGATGACCTGCTTAGTATTAACAACAGATTGTTCTCTACTGAGATTGAGCAAATATATCTCCATTGCCTAAAAATTGAGCCTACTTCCATCCCAGATATTTTGACTCTTGGGATCTTTTGCAAATCAACCCAATTTTCTAACCTTTCAATATCACTTCACTCCCCATCTACAGGTGGATATGACCTTAGATTTATATGGAGAAAGGATCTTCTTAAGCTGCCTCACATAGAATTCATCAAAAGAAATAGCAATAGGCCATACAAAGCCTCTATCTGCTCCTGTACTGGCCTTCTTTACCTAATCTGCTACTCTTCATCTACACACTCCATGGAATGGGAAGAAATCTCTGTACTAATTAAAAAATACTGCCATAACGGATTTAATCGGAACCAGATCCGTAACACCATCATTCAAGCTTTCATTCAGCATAATTGGCCGGGATTATTATTTAATAAAGAGAGTCTCATCTCTTTGATAAGGTAGTAGGCCCATACACAATGGGCCTACTACCAACCCATTGTGTGTGGTGCCTATGTTAGGGCGGGTACACACACACACACACACACACTGTGGTACTGTTAAGGCTTTAGTTTTTCCTCCTCCTATCCCCCCCCCCCCCCCCCCCCCCCCCCCCCCACCTTGAAGCACTCATGTGATGATAACTTATGACATTCAACTTATGGGACTAAGCCCTTGCATAACAAATCCCTCCTAGGATTGGGCGTGAGTAAAACGCCGAGCTCTCATTGTAAATGCTAGGCGGCCTGCGCATCTTGGGTATGGATTTCCCTAGCAAGGCTTTCTGTGCATCTCTTGAAGAATATACACAGCAGGGCGGCTTGCCTCTCTCATCGATCATGCTCATGGGAATGCAACTCAAAACTCTATAAATAAGGTGAGGGCGCACCTTGCCTCTCACTTAGCATGTGTATGTTTTTGTTGTTCTGACTAAAGGCAATAGGCTGTCTGCTTCACTGTCCGAGCTATGGAGCTCGCCGCTCAAAACACTCAGGTTTTTTTCTCTATGCTTTTTTTGAAATCTATTGGTTATCTATTGCTTCAAAAAACAGTTAGTTAATACTACTTGTAGTAGTCCTCATAGCATAACATGTTGGAATTAGGGTTGCAGAGAAACACACACAGCTTGGAGAAGACGAAGGAAGCTCAAGGCACACAATAGAGAATGTGTTACTTAGTGTGCAATGGAAAGATCGATAGCCCTAGAGTGATGGGCGTATATACAATGCATGGGGGAAAAAACCTCCTAAAGAGGGAAAAAATGCCCCGGCGGTCCTAGTGTGTTCACACACATCACTACCACATGTATATGGTAACAAATCCCCCCTGGAGTGATGCGGTGAACGAGAGCTGGCACATGAGTAAAGGGAAGTGCCATGCCCTGAGGACAGGATCAGTCCACAAAGGGGAGTAAGCCCAAAGCTTTGCGGAAAGCTTCAAGCTTCTCACGAGACAATGCCTTTGTGAAAAGATCTGCAAGGTTGTCCTGTGTTGGCACATAAGCCAAGCTGATCTCTCCTGCTGAGAGCCTCTCCCTGACATAGTGGTAATGCACCTCAATGTGCTTTGTGCGAGCATGAAAAACTGGGTTCCTCGCAACTGCCAATGCGCTCTGACTGTCAGTGTAGATAGTGTTGGCAGTGTCCTGTCCAACACCCAAGTCAGCCATAAGGCGTCTGAGCCATACACACTCAACCGTAGCTGTGAAGACTGCCCTGTACTCAGCCTCACAACTCGAAGTGGCCACAATAGGTTGCTTCTTGCTCAACCATGATATACATGAACTGCCAAGCATGAAATGAAAACCACTTGTGGACACTCGCGTGTCAAAACAACCAGCCCAATCTGAGTCCGAAAAAGCATGTAAGTCTGGCGGCAATGATCCCCCCTTGGGATAAAACAAGCCAAGATGTAAAGTGCCACTAAGGTAGCGGAAAATCCTCTTGACATCCTGCCAATGCTTAGACCCTGGGCTATGCATAAATCTGCTGACCTGCGAGACTGCAAACTGATTATCTGGCCTCGTGTTGCATACATAAATGAGGCAGCAAACAGCAGTTTGGTAAAGAGTGACATCAGCACGATCGCCAGCATCATGTAGACTCAACTTCAAACCTGTTTCCATGGGAGTGGAAATAGGTTTGCAATCCTCAAGTCCAAACTTACATAGCAATGTCTCTATGTAACTTTTCTGACACAAGGCAATACCACCATCACACTGCTTAAACTGTATACCCAAGTAATGATGCAACAGCCCCAAATCTTTCATGTTGAAAGTAGCATTCAAATCAGCCTTAAATTCAGCAATATGTCTCTCATTTGGTCCAGTGATCAGCAAATCATCAACATAAAGAACCACAATGAGAAATACATCATCCTCACGCTTTACATACAATGTGCTTTCTGTTGGACTGTTACGGAAGCCTCGTTTAACCAAATGAGTGTCAGCTTTCTCATACCAAGCACGAGGAGATTGCTTCAACCCATACAAAGCCTTCTTACATTTGCACACTTTGTCCTCTTGTCCTTTTATGACAAAACCGCGAGGCTGCGTTACATAAACTTCCTCAAATATGTCACCATTCAAGAAAGCAGTAACAATGTCTGATTGATGTACATCCCAACCAAAATGAGCTGCCAATGCACATAGAAAACGCACAGTAGTCATACGACAAGTGGGAGCAAAAGTCTCTTCATAATCTATGCCTTTTTGTTGTGCATAACCCTTTGCAACAAGTCGAGCCTTATGGCGATCGATCTCACCATCCGGCTTGCGTTTCAACTTGTAAACCCACTTCGTACCAATGGTCTTTTTGCCAGGAGGCAAATCACATAAAGTCCATGTGTCATTCTCTATAAGTGCATCATATTCTGATTTCATGGCAGCAATCCAATTTTCTGAATTCTGTGCTTCATCAAAAGACAGAGGCTCCTCAACATCATGTAAACTAGACACAGCCAAAGCATAACAATCTGATGCATAAGATGCATGGCGAGAGCCTGAATGAGTACGACTAGATAAAGGTGCATCCAATTTACTGTCACGCAAAGTGTGCACCAGCCACGTTGGCATACCTCTAGCCTGCTCATTTTCAGCCCTTTCCTCATCAAGTACATCATGTACATCTGCATCAGTAATAGGCTGTTCTAAAACATTTTTAGAAACCCCCATAGGCTGTACATTTGCCTCATTGGAACTTACATTCGTATTTCCACCACTGAAAAGAGGCAACAAAGTGTCATAAATGTCCTCTGAGCTTACATTACTGTCTCTAGTACATGACAGCAAGGGCTGAACAGAGTCTTCCACAAACACTACATCCCGTGAAACCAGAATACGTTTTGTTTGCGGATGATACAACCTATAACCTTTGCTTTCAGCACTATAACCAACAAAAATACATTTGACAGCCTTATCATCCAATTTTCTGCGCTGCACTTGTGGCACCAAAGCATATGCCAAACAGCCAAAAACACGCATGTGCTCAATAGAAGGTTTTCTATCATTCCATGCTTCATATGGAGTAATAGACTGCAAAGCTTTCGTAGGACACCTGTTAAGTACATAAGTGGCACACATGATGGCCTCAAGACAAAAAGAATGCGGCAAAGCTTGACTTTTGACCATACATCGTGCCATTTCCGTTAGTGACCTGTTTTTCCTCTCAGCAACACCATTTTGGTGAGGTGTATAAGGCACTGTACATTGGTGTTTTATCCCACGACTAGCCAGAAATGCATTAAATTCATGAGACATATACTCCCCCCCTCGATCGGAACGGAGGGTGCCCATAGTACATTTTGAGACATTTTCAGCCATAGCCAAAAATTGTTTGAAGCACATAAAAACTTCGGACTTCGCTTTAAGCGGAAATACCCATGCATGCCTGGAGTAATCATCAATGAAAGTCACGAAGTACAGGTAATTGCCCAAGGACGGAGTTTGCATGGGCACACAAACATCACTATGCACAAGCTGCAACCTGCATGTGGCCCTAACTGAACCATCCTTTGGAAACTTAGGAACGCTGCATTTTACCCAGAATACAGCCTTCACAAACATGTTTGACAGGTGCTTCAAGAGGCGGCAAAGAAGCAACCATATCAGATTTCTGCAAACGCAGCAAACTGGCAAAATTCAGATGACCAAAACGTGCATGCCAAAGTTTTGCATCTGAAATAGCCCTTGAATCTGCAACAGCATTTGCAAAATTTTGTCCACACTTGTCATACAAAGTGAGCTTATACAGCCCACGGCACAAAAGCCCAGATGCAACAATTTCATCACCAAAGCTGAGATCATGAACTGTACATCTGTCATCCACAAATTTGACTACAAGTCCAAGTCTAGCAAGTGCGGATACAGACAAGAGATTCTTCTTGATCCCAGGTACATAAAGTGCATCAACAAGTGTAAAGGAACTGCCATTAGCAGCAGTGAGCACAATCTTTCCAACTCCCTGAAGTGGATAAGAGGCGTTGTTGGCACAAGTGACTGAATTCCCATGAGGGACAGACTCGAGAGAGGTAAACAATTCACGATGTGAGGTAATGTGCTTTGTAGCACCACTGTCGAAATACCACACATGTGAATCTGCAGCAACTGACAAGCATGCATCATGGACAACAGGATTGTAAGTGCACTCTGCGCTAAAAGCCCATTCTGCATCAACATCAGCATCACAATCTCCTTTCACAGAAGACTCAACAATGGCTGCATTTGTAGTGGAACCAGCATTTGCAGTGGAACCACCCTCTTTCTTCTTAGCCTCTTTGGCCTTCAACTTAGGACACGACTTGATCAAGTGATCATTGGCTTTACAATAATGGCAACGCATCTTCTTTTTGCCCTTATCACCAGAATTGCCAGACGAAGTGCTGCCAGCAGAAGCATTAGGAACAGAATTTTTGCCACTTGCAGCAGAACCATAAGAAGTGGCTGCATTACTGTTACCACCCTTTCTTTGAGAAGCAATAAAAGCCTGTTCAACTGCACGCTGCCTAGTCCTATTTTTTCTAGAAAGTGACTCTTGCAACAGCAATGTGCATAATGCATCAAACTTGACAACTTCAGGATTTCCTTGGGTCATGAGTCTCCAAGTACTAGCAAAAGTCTGGTAGGAATCTGGTAAGGCATCAAGAACAGTCTGCACAAGGGAACTGTCCGAAATGACTTCACCTGCAGAAATGAGTTGCTCATTGATATCCTTGACACTAGCAAGGAAAGTGTCCATATCATCTTCCTCATGCATAATCTTCGACTCTAGCTCTTTACGCAGCAAAGCAATTTTAGCCTCATTGTGGCTTGCATAAAGACCTGCTAGAATATCCCAAGCCTGTTTTGCAGATTTTGCTGAACGGATGTGAGGAATAATGGTGCGCTTCACAGACAACGCAATCAATGCATGAGCCTGCGCATCCTTAACATCCCAACGAGCTTGTTCTGCCGTAGGCAAAACAACTCTAACAGCTGCAATCCTTGCAGCAAGACCTGCAACATCCTCAGCATCGCCTACATCTTCAGAACCAGGACGTACATCAATGCCCTGCACAATGTTCCAGACACCTTTTGACACAAGAACATGTTGCATCATATAAGCCCACATAGGGTAGTTGTCCCCATCCAACCTGTCCTCAGCAGCAAACATCTTGAACACATCTGTGTTGTTGTTGTCAGCCATGGTAAATGCTGCACCTGATGTGAAAACTGCCCGAAAATAGGAGAAATGGAGCGGGAACAACTTGTGCTATACAACACAAACCGTAGAAGACTATAAGGCACCTGTTATGCAGAAAACGGCACTGACAGAAAATCTGCACAAAATGACGAAATAGCCTGTGCAGTACTGCCTGTTGTGGAAACGGAGGCCGAAATGAGCCCAAATCAAAATTCTGAGTAGACCAAGCTCATCGAGCTTGTCCAAAATATTTGTCGACCTGCGAACGCTCGCCAAAGCTCACTGAAATCGGAGAAAGTGAGCAGGCGTGTGCTGGAGCAGCTGGCGACTAAGCCCGGGAGGACGTGACCTGCTCTGATACCAATTGTTGGAATTAGGGTTGCAGAGAAACACACACATCTTGGAGAAGATGAAGGAAGCTCAAGGCACACAATATAGAATGTGTTACTTAGTGTGCAATGGAAAGATCGATAGCCCTAGAGTGATGGGCGTATATACAATGCACGGGGGAAAAAACCTCCTAAAGAGGGAAAAAATGCCCCGGCGGTCCTAGTGTGTTCACACACATCACTACCACATGTATATGGTAACATAACACAGAATTGAATGACATTCATTAAGGTTTTTTTCTTTACGAAGTGGTCTTTACAATACTCTGCGTAGACTGGTTTTTTTCATGAAAACTGCTGCAGCCCTTAAAAATGGTAGCAATGTATACAAAGGGGACTTAGTAGAAGGATGGGGGATTTGCTGACTGATCTTGTTGAAAAAATATGGGTATCTTGGCTTAGCTTAAGCCGCTATAGGTCCTGTCGTCTAACAACCTACCTAAAGTGTGTTCAAAAAAAGATGGCTCTGTTTTTTAGCCGATACATGCTTTTTTTTAAAAGCTGTTTTTGCCGACACTGGTTTCTTTTTGGGGGCTCGGTTTTAAGCCGACTATGGTCTTTTTTTCTGTTCAAGCCTGACAGTAACCGAACATTGCAATGGTCTGGATGATAACTAATCACTTGGCTCTTGGAGGGAGTAAGTATAGAGCTAATGCACTTGTTGCTCTGGCTTATAGCTAAAGCTAGTAGCCGTATAAGAAGTAAATGGAACCTTGAATTTTCTTAAAGCTTATGATTGTTTTGGTAATAAAACTCTGTCTAAACACAACAAGGAGACGTCTGTCTCTTTGGTGTTTAGAAATATGGCAACTCTTGGACTTTGGCATAATACCTTTCCTCATGGTTTCATATGGGGAGAAGGTGTTAAGGTTATCTAGCACCCAGGACAATGGAGGTATCTTGGAGAAAAACAGGGCTGAAATCTGCCGAGCTGTATTGAATACTTAAAACTTAAAGTTTTTTGAAGGTAAGTATATACTCTCAGCAAAAAAGCTGGCCTTTGGTTCATGACATAAAATTACACTTGATTGGTAAGTATATGGTTGCTACTGTTAGTGTAAAGCATAGCTACCAAGCTATGAAGAAATCTTTGGATATTGAAGGTAAGTATATGGCTGGTATCCTCAAAACTTGGCATAAATACCAAGATTTGGCTCAAGAAATGAGGTTCCACTAGTAAAAAATGGTATTTTTTTACTTTAGTGCTTAATAAGTAGATGGTTGTTATTATGGGCTCAAACATAGCTACCAAGCTGTGGATTAACAAGTAAACCTCAATATTCTTAAAAATGTTTTTTATGATGGACTTCACCACTCATATTAGAAAGTATACCACTGATTTTTGAAGGAATATGTAAAGAGTGCTAATAAACCTAAAAGCTTGTCTAAAGTAAGTAAATTCTGTAAGATGGACATGGATAACAACTGATATAGTCCATTAATACCTGTAAAACACATCCAAGGCTAACTGAATTGTTGTCTTGTTTGGATGGATGCAGGTAAGGAATCTATCTTATCTTGGAGGGTTTTCTTTTCTTTGGCAAGCAACATTACTATGATGAAATACCCACTGAGGAATGGGGAAGTCTTTTTTACTTTCAACCTTACTGAAAGAGGACCTCTTTCTTACAATCATTGTACCTAAATAATTCTGATACTGAGTTATTTTTGTACTTATCAGTTCATTGTTCCTTGGCCACCTGTCTTTTGAATGTAAAAATTCAATTATGTCTTATTAGTTAAGATTAAACAGCTACACACACACACACACACACACACACACACACACACACACACACACACACACACACACACACACACACACACACACACACACACACACTCACGCATACACACACACACACATAGAGAGCGAGAGCACTTAACTTATGTGAGTCATCTGTGTATCATTCCAATTTCATCAGATGCTTCAAATCTTTGAAATAACTCGAGATTTTTCTATAATGTTAGAATATTCGATAATCTCTTTATTGACATAAAAATTTTCCTAAGCTCTTGACTTCTCCACACTTAACCCTCCCCTTCTATCCTTGCATAGTGTCAATCAGATAAGATGGTCGCAAACCAGTGTATCAACAAATATCGGTTGCCGCATGTGTGTCTCCTTTGACTAGGCGATGTGCCCCTCCCTCTCTCTCTCTCTCTCTCTCTCTCTCCCCCCCCCCAACACACACACACACAAGCACTCAAGAACTTTTGGCACCTATCTTTTTGTAGCCAAAATGGACTTCACTTTGTTGATGTATCTACAATGCACATCTCATTTCCATTAAGATGCACAGTAAAAGTACTACCAACACACACACACACACACACACACACACACACACACACACACACACACACACACACACACACACACACACACACACACACACACACACACACACAAGTGCTCGAGAACCTTTTGGCACCTATCCTTTTGTAGCCAAAATGGAATTCACGTTGTTGATGTATCTACAATGCACATCTCATTTCCATTAAGATGCACACCAAAAGTACTAATAATCTCTAAAATCTACAATTTTTGAGCATTTTTTGATTATTTTTGCCCGCTTTACTTCCTATTAACCCGGTTTGCAAAACTTTAATTTAAACTCAATGGTTAGGCAAACCTTCTCAAAACACTACCTAGAAAGAAGTCATCGTGTTGCATAGCTTAAATAAGACATACACGCGTGTGCACATACACACACACACGCGCGCGCGTGCACACACACAGAAAATGTTCAACATCACCAAAATAATAAGTGAGTGACAAATACTATCCAATGATTTGTGTGTGTGTGTGTGTGTGTGTGAGAGAGAGAGAGAGAGAGAGAGAGAGAGAGAGAGTGAGAGAGAGAGAGAGGAGGAGGAGGAGGAGGAGAAGAAGCAAAAGAAGAAGAAGAAGAAGAAGAAGAAGAAGGAAAGAGGCCTAAAAATATAGTTAATGAGTCTCGATGCTTGAATGCAAGTGCTTACATGATTGCATACTTTCTCAAGGAGGGAGAGGGGGTGGGATTTTAATATTGTTGAAACAATCGCAGTGACCTCAGAGGTTAGGGAGAGAGAGAGAGAGAGAGAGAGAGAGAGAGAGAGAGAGAGAGAGAGAGAGAGAGAGAGAGAGTCATCGTCCTTGAACATTAGATTGACCTATGGGAGCAAATACTACAGGTAGCATGCTTGAAGACCATGGATATAATGGTGGTAACTAATAAATTAAATCCATGAAGTTTTTGGGAGATAGACAAGAAATGTAGGCCATGATCCAGGCTAGAATGTAAGACAAGAAATTTCATGTGATCAAAATGTGAGCACTCAAGTAGGGTATAATCTCTATACTCTCAAATTTTCAAGGGACATAATGTGTATACGAGAAGAAGCTCTCCTACACTGCCTCAATGTATGGTCTCACATTTAAGGCAGTAAGATCTAAGCCAAATGGTTGGTATGATATAGATTGTGTGTAAGGGAATAGGCTCAAGCATGTGAATGGTTGAATACAATCTGCTCTCTCAACAAGGAACATGCTTTTATAATTTGGAGAGAGCGGGAGATACAAATCAATGACATGCATGATTTCAGGTCACAATTTCAATTTTACACCACGTCCTTCAGTTTAACATAATGGCCTCTTGCAAAAATAAACAATTGAGTGACCTTATTTTGTTTTCATTTCTGTCAAATTTTAGAGTGCAAATATGACGCGAAAGTGTACATGAACAAATAGTGTGCACCTTATTGTACTAAGCTACTTATGCATTATTGTATTAGGTGATGATGTAAAACATTGCTATGCTTTTGTAGAAAACATAGATAGAGATGCAAGCAAGGCATCTAGAGAGAAACATAGATGTAAGGGTCAATTACATTTTTAATATTAAAAGAAATCATCTCTTTGAAATTGGAAGCTTTCCTGGTACATTGAAAAGTATGAGCCCTAATCTTTTTATGACTCTACTCTTAGATATGAAAAGTTTTATAACTACACAATGTAGCAGTTATGGGCCTTCATCTTTAAAAGCTTGCTAGCTTACCCAGTTTTTACTTCTTAACTTGGTAGTATTTTTGTCAATCCTAAGTAGTTATGATGTGCACTACTACCATGTCTTGCTGGTAAGAAACATACAAGGATATAAGCAAGTAAGAGAGTGGAGAAGACATTGAATCCAATTTCGTTCCTATCATTGAAACCAATTCTAGAACCCACTCCATTTTTAGAAAAAGTTTTATTATTACATTGACTTCACTTAGCTTTCATCTCTTAACACCATGCTAGCTTATCTAATCTCTATAAACAAGATTGCTAGCACCGATCAAGGTAGACCAAAAGGAGGAATCTCTGTGTGTGTGTGTGTGTGTGTGTGTGTGTGTGTGTGTGTGTGTGTGTTTATGTATATATATATATATATGTGTGTATATATATATATATATATATATACATAAACACACACACACACACACCCCATATGAATTAGAGCACTCCTAAGTTTGTTGAAAAAGGGCTAGCACTTCATAAAAAAATAATGTCTATGAGAAGTTTCCAACCTTGGTATCAAAGAATGCTTTGCAACATCTATCAAGAGGTCGTGTCATGCATCACTTTTATAAATGTGGTAGACTATACATGTAGGAAAAGCATATTGATAGTGTTCCACTTGGAAGAGAAGATAGTCCTATGAGAATGGAGGCATTCTTTCCTTGACGGAAGGAATGGGCGGGTCACACAATTGTATCATAAAACAATAAAGAAGTGCTAAGAAGATAACAATAAATACGACACACTAAATACCCATAACCATTACTCTTGCCAAATAAACCCAAAAAACATAAGCATAAGCATGACCATAAATGGGTGTCAAAACCATAAACATTGCTACTGACATAACCATAAAAAAATCATAACCACGTTGTTAAAACCATGACCGTTGTGACTATCATAAGCATAAACATAAACATAACTATAACCATCAAAGCATTGTCAAAACCATAACCATTATCACTAGCATAACAAAAAATAAACCATAACCATAAGCATTACCAAAATTGTAACCATTGCTTCTATAATAACCATAAGCATAAGCATAACAATAAAAGTCTTGTTAGAACTATAAACATTGTCATTATCATAACTATAATCTTAAGCATAACCATAAAGCGTGATTATATGTGTGTGGTAATGCATGTGTGTAGCTATATGTGCATATTTATGTGTATGTGTGTTTATGTATGTATGCATGCATGCATGCATGCATGAAAGCAAAAAAAAGAGCACTCATATTAAAAGAATGCGAGTGTGCCAAGAGTATTGAGTAGATACTTGCAAAAACAATGCATAAGCAGTTTGTTACCCCCCCACACACACACACACATATTTTTTCACACAAATACAACAAAAATATGTACCTTCTGTGTGTAGTAATGTGTGGAAGCGTAGATCAAAGGTCAGAAGAGGAAACTTTACGAAGGTCTACAAGGCAAGAGGAGGTGGTGGTGGGGAGCTATGGAGACGATGTGGAGAAGAAAAAAAATGTAGAAAAGAAGCTCCTGGGTACTGTAAAATAGTAGGTCATCGATACATGCGTCTGACGTCAATATATGCATTGATATAGGCATCAGTATACGCATCAATAACGCTTCTTCGATATAGGCGTTGGTATATGCATCGATAAAAGCGTTGATATACGCGAGAAAATTTTAAATTTTAATTTTCAATTAAGGAATATCTCCCTCTATCTTTATCAATGCTTATTTTGACGTCTGCTAACGACGTCGAAAAAATGACCTTGATATACGGATTGATATAGGCATCGATATACGCATCGATAACGCTTCGTCGATATAGGCGTCGGTATATGCATCGATGAAAGTGTCGATATACATGAGAAAAATTTAAATTTTAGTTTTGAATTGAGCAATATCTCCCTCCATCTTTATCAGTGCTTATTTTGAGGTCAACTAACGACGTCAAAAAAATGACGTTGATATACGCATTGATGTAGGCATCGGTATACGCATTGGTAATGCTTCATTGATATAGGCATGAAAGCGTCGATATCCGTGAGAAAAAATTAAATTTGAATTTTGAATTGAACAATATCTCCCTCCATCTTTATCAATGCTTATTCTGACGTTCGCTAAGGATGTCGAAAAATGGCATCAATAACGAAGTGATCCCTTGTAGTGAAAGCCATATGGGTTTCTAGGAATGAACAAATATTCTAGAAAAAGAACGGAGTGTTGCATGCAAAATTAGTGTTGGAAACTTGTGTATGGTTTTAATCAAGCACGAGGAAGCGGCTTGCCGAGAAGTAGAAATATAGCACAACACCAAAAAGCTTGTAACTTGGATTAAGGGTACGATTAGGATTATTGGTCTCAAATCCCTTAGAGTTCATTGTGCCCATTGAAGTGACCTTTTTGTACATGTTGGAAGTCCTTGTGCAAAGGATATCCCATGTCTGCATTGTATTATTTTGAGTTAATTCAAAACAAGCTCTAACAAGCATGTCAAGAAAAACAAAAACAAAAGTCATTGTACTCTCTATGCTGTGTATTGCTCGTGCAATGTGTGTGTGCCATTTTTGGCTTTCTAAAAAAACCCTTAGTGTTGGGTTGGGTTACGGGGACTTTCATAGTTTTAAGTGCATGATGGAAACTTACCTTTCATTTCACATCGTATCTTTACTTTTCTTCCATTCTATTGTTTTAGAATGCTAAAGTGAAATAACCTTACATAACTTTAGTAAATTTTACACACACACACACACACATTTTTTCTATAGCATTCTATTGTTTTAGAATGCTAAAGTAAAACTTCACCTTGCATAATTCTAATAAATTCTGCACACACACATAGATTAATTAGTTCTTTTTATTACACACACACATTTTTTCTATAGCATTCTATTGTTTTAGAATGCTAAAGTAAAACTTCACCTTGCATAATTCTAATAAATTCTGCACACACACATAGATTAATTAGTTCTTTTTATTTCACCTTTCATTTCAGAACTTCACATGGCTTTACATTTTTTGCAATTTATAGCTTGATTCCAATTAGTGTTAACATATGAGAAAGTCTCTTTTATTAAAGGGCTGTTGATCGAGTTTCCTCCTTAAAAAGAAAAAAATTGGAAATACTCTTAAAAATTTTGAGATTTGCAAAATTTTTGGACGACTTTCTCACATATTTCATCCATTTTTCTTTCGTTTACTGTGGTTTGCAGTTAGCTAGTCTCGATTTTCAATCGACTTAAGACTAAGCTGATGCAATCCTTTCCCAAACATTGATACCATTTTAACTCAACGTAACAATTTTATCATTTTCTTATTGTTTTTGAAAGCCGTCATGACCCTTTCACTTGTTTTTGTTCTATCTGTCTTTTCGTTAGCTTCTCTCTTCTCGTTCGAAAAATCCTTACACATTGAATTGGCGAATTGGTATAAGTGAAAATGTTGATTTGGTGCAAAGAAAGTGAAAATACATAACGCTATTTCTCTAGGAGGAGATAACAAAGGCTAACGGTGTAATAAAACAAGGCTAGGATAGTGGGATTGGGGGTTTACAAAGGTTCTACTTAGGGGGTGTGATGCATCCACAATCCGTCCGCGGGGACAGAGGGGTAGAAGATGCCGAGGCGACTGTTGTCTAGGCAATCACGCACCGTCACTTTCACCAAGTTTTGGTCCTCGTCGTAGAAGATGAAGCTGGCATTGAGGAAGTCTGGGTCGCTGAAGAGCGGGCGAGGCCCGCTAGGCAACGAGAAGCGCCACACGTCCCACAAGCGATCCACATTGGCATGGTGTGCATAGAATATGGGGTCTCGTCCTGCCCTGTCAAAGGAGCCCATGTCGATCCTCCTGGGAAGTAGTGGATTCCCCACCCATGCGTGCACGTTGCCATGTACCTCATTGTCAAACACCCCGCCTATTTCCTCGCTTTGCTCGTCTATGCTTGAAAAGCTATAGCCCAGCCTATAAATTCCACACCACATATTTATTAGCAAAGGAATACATGCATTGTGTGTGTGTGTGTGTGTGTGTGGAGAGAGAGAGAGAGAGAGAGAGAGAGAGAGAGAGAGAGAGGTAACAATTCTATTACCTCTCCAATAAGTTTTGAGCTTAAAGCCCATTATGCAAGACGGGAATGGGAGTGAGGGAGATGAAGAAGATGATGAAATAAAGGAGCTTTAGCATGTGAACTCAAAGCAGAGGAGCATGAGGGGAACGGGAGGGAGGGAGATGAAAAAGGTGATGAAGGAGAGGAGCTTTAGCACTTTCCATCAATCCAAAGAGACTATAGAGGAGGCTAAAGAGGATAATGAAGTAGAGAAACTCTGGTTCAAAGCAACTAGGAAGAAGATGACCACAAAAGAGGATGAGGTAGGGTAGAGGAGCGAGTTTAGGTATGCTCAAAATCGTATGGGCAAATTTAAGGAAATTAAAATCTTTGGAGTTCAATCTCCATGGTTTAGAATCAAAATTATGTGAAGAGCAACTTTGAAAAAGGGATTATCTCTTTAAATATACCTAAAAATGCCCCCCATGAAAGAAGAAGCTGTGGAGGGAGCAACCACGTCTTGGTACATTTGGTTGAGATTCTCCCTGATTATTTCTCGATTGTTTGTTGTGTTGAAGTCTCCGTTAAGTTGAATGAGAGCAGGAGGAGCATGGTTGGCATCACGATTGGGATCATAAAGTGAACTATTCTGATCATCAAAGTAAGCAGGCATTGAATTTCCATCAAATTGATTGTCCCAGTTCCAAAATGGAAGAGCAAAAGTTGGATCCCCCAAAAGCTTTGCAAGTATACGCTCATGGAAGTAGATGAACCTGTGACACAAAATGATAGATGTGATGATTATGCACATTATAATTTTTTTAAAATTCAGATGAGATCCACGATTCGAGATGTACCAACGATGCCAAGGGAAAAAAAGCCAAGAGTAATGGATGTGCAAAATTGCATCTGTGCCTGGTTGTAAGTAAGCACCGGTGCACATTGAACAATGTGTATCTCCTTGCTTCAAGAGGCTCCGAGGATCATTGGAAGGCAGAGCTCTTATGAGCTCATAGGCTCTCTTATATTTCTCAATGTAAGAAGCATCAACAAGATGAGCTGGCTTCCTTATTCTCTTGACAGGTGGATACAAATCAAAGGAGAAATTGATTTTTTTCTTTGTCGGCAAGAGCATGCAACAATCAACTTCATCACTGACATTTGCGACTCGTAAACATTGTTCAAGGTTTTGAGGTCCAATGGGGGCTCCATGGGCTAAGTAATCAGCAATTAGCATAAGAAAGATTGCTACAACAGACTGCATATTTGATCTAGCTCAAGTTGTTGCAAACTAGAGGACTATAATCTCAAAATGACACTTCTTGTCGTGCTTAACACTAAGGCATTGCCATGTTTATATAGCCCTATCTTTCATTAATGGCATTAAATTGGAGTCACATCACAACCATATTTCCTTATATTAGTGGTGTGAATAGTTCAAACGCTGAGAAACAACATTTGAAAAGCTCTCAAAACACTTGAACGTAAAGCAAGGGAAAAATGAGGACATGAAAGTCTTGTTTCCTACAAAACCTAAAAAGCTTCTCCCAAAAAGCATACGACTAGAACTTACCTACACGACTCGAGTACAAATAAATGCAAACCTTTATTAAACTTCCTTTTGTGCTTTTGTGAGAGAAAAACAAGGTGAAAGGTTCACGCTGGCACTCTAAAACAATAGAATGAAAAGGAATCGGAGTCATGTAAAGCTGTTTAAAGTCCAAATAGGAAAAATGTCAATGGTGAATAGTTGGGTCTACAATTTCCTTCACAAGTTAACCCATAACTCACAATTGTTGTAGATCGGGGAGTAGCGTGTGATACGAGCATGACACGGAGCTGCTTGGTAGAGACGTTGGAGCACAAGAGCAACATTTGAAGCACATGAGAGCACTTGACATAGTCCTACGTGCAATACGAGCAACACCAGAAGCGCACAAGGTAGGCCTACATCTTGCATGCGAACAAGCAACATTGCCTGTTGTGAACTCAATGCCAAAGGCATGGTCCCTCACACAATGCAAGACACATACATTTCCTTCTCTTTTCTCTTCTGAAATAATACACCTCCAAAGATTGCCTCACGACTCACGACCGACATAGAGAAAATATCCCACCCCATGCTAAAAAGAAAGAAGATAGAGAGAGATACACTGTCAAGAAGTATGCAGTAAGGTTAGGACAACATTGGGCCTTTGATTGTGAGGGTTTGTAGCAAAATAAAGGGAATCGTCAAACTTTGGAAGCAAAAGACACACTAAGAAAAAAACATTAGTCCAACCGTTAAAGCCTCACTATAGAAAACAACCAAGATCAATTCAAAACTCTTCTGTGTGTAAACATTTGATGTAGCCTCGCCCCCAATCACACTGATACAGTGCTCTTTTGCCCTGTTAAAAACCCTAAATTAACGCTTCAATTCTTAGTTGTGACCATTTCATGGAAGCTTCAAAACTTCTTTAGACAAGCCCAAATGATCATTAGACGAGGGAAAAGCCTAATTGGTGGCCTCGCAGCCTCGAACATGCAGTGGAAACATCACGAGACTGCACTAGCACCCTGACTTGCAACTGTTGTATCTCCTTCATTAGATGTCCAAAAGAGGTCATTTTGGGCGCTATGAACTCTCCCCGATCTTGAGCAAAGATGGCACTATCATTTTTTTGTCATTTTGTGTCATTTTATGCTATTTTTGACCATTTATGGCCATTTTAGCCTAAAAATACTCTCTTTATTCGTCAAAACCCCAAACAAGCTGGTAAAAGTCCCTAAATTTGTGGAAAAGTTCCTTTGGGCTCAAATTACATGCTAAAACTCATTGTTCCACTTGGTAAGCACTTTAAATATATCTTTTGCGGCCACACATAAAGCTGTTATTTTTGGTCGATATCGTCTGCATTGAACTTTCTACAAAAAACGAGTATGCCATCTCTACACATTTCGATACATACATTCCTAAACCAAAGTGATCATATTTTAATGTGATAAAATATGCAATAGTGCCATGTTTAGGGCCTCGTTTCCCCCCATAAGATATGTATACGACTACAACATTCGTGGCAATTGTTATCACAAATACAACAATATGTACATTGTAGCATTTGATCTTACATAATAAAAGCACTAAGAGTAAGTAGATATTTGAGTTTCACATTATGCACGTGTCACGACACAACATCCATCCCCTCTAAACCTACACATCCTCTCGCATGCACCACACATATCTCTTTGCTAAGCATCAAAAGTCATTATAAGATAACATACGTTCCTTTTCATTGTATACAATCAGGCACATCCTCTTCTTCACATGCTTTGGCTCAAATGGATCCACATCCCTTCTTGTTTAAACTAATTTGTTTTCATGCAATGCCAATTTTTACTTTTGTCAAATCAAACTCACTCAAGGCGTATGTAGCATTTCCATGTGTATGTTTAACAAAATATAGCCCAAATGATCTCTTTGTAAACTATCTTTCTACACTATGCTTGTTATCTACTTGCATAATGTTGGATCATGGGGACTTGTTGTAAAGTATGGAGCCTAAGTTACCCCTTGTAATTTTTAGTATTAAAAACACACATTTGTAAGACTTCCATTCCTCATATAAGGAGAAGCCATTGTGCATGAAGAAATATCACTCGTCGAAAAACCAAAACCGGAATATTTATTTTCATCGGAATATTATGGCCGGATGGCGGTTGAAAAGTGGACGGAAAATGGTCGATCTGTTGGCCGATGGTTGATGACCAGTGGTCAATTTTAAGTCGGACTTGTCTTCTCAAGGGCGGCCACACATGGACGCATTGGAGAGTCAACTTGGACTTGTCTACACAAGGGTGGCTACACATGGCTGCCTCTCATGAGAGAGGGCATCCCTTTTGGCCTGTAAAAGACGGCCTTTTCTACACACAAAAGAAGTGAAGCATTGTGGTGCATTGTGAAGTTGATGCTACAAGGTGGGTATGAGGTGGTGAGAGTGAAGCAAGGTGGGAGCTCTATTAATGGTATAATATATTTGTAACCTACTTCTTGGTTGAAGTACTAAAACCATTGAGTGGTTGATTTCCCCTGGATGTAGCACACATTGGATGAACCACGTATATCGTGCTCTCTCTCTCTCTCTCTCTCTCTCTCTCTCTAATTTCTCGTGTGTGAACAATTGTCTCTCTCCATTAAGTAAGCTACTCTATTATCTACTTAGCTACGTCCTATTTCCTAACACTTGTTGTGCGTCATGTGTGAGCCACGGAGGCTGCGAACACACAGCATGTGTGTAGGTAAGCTCACAGATGCAGATAGGTGTGTCACTCACCTCCGTGTAGCTGTTGATGTAGAAAATTCATGTTTCTATGAAGAGGGAGCTCGTCGCGACTGCTCAATTTCCTTGCCGCTATCGTATAGTCACCCGCTCGCGCACACATACAAACTCTCACGCTCACACACAGTAAGAGATGGCACATGAGAGGAGGAGAGCAAGAGTAAAACCATACATTCAAGTATGAGCAAAAGTTAGGGTTATAGACCACTTATGTGATTCATCCCATCCACATATGGGCGCCCACACTTGGTCGACTGTCGAACATGCTATCTCTCTCTCTCTCTCTCTCTCTCTCTAATAAATATGGTGTGCGCCTATCATTGGTGATCATCCATGAATGAACATGTGGAATCGAGAAGCCCGACCCATGACTCAATATAAAGAAATGAGAATGCTGCTTAAAGTGAACATGCCCCCCTTCCTGATGTAAATTT
The DNA here is from genome assembly GCF_014529385.1 of Adiantum capillus-veneris. Lineage (NCBI taxonomy): Eukaryota > Viridiplantae > Streptophyta > Polypodiopsida > Polypodiales > Pteridaceae > Adiantum > Adiantum capillus-veneris. The sequence goes on along the minus strand of NC_140960.1, from coordinate 103,302,862 downwards.
CGTCCTTGAAATTTTGGAGTGTGTGTTTGAAAAGCAGGAACTTATGGATCCACTCATTTGGCTCTTGTATTAGTTAAAAATCTTGATGAGAGTAGTGGTCCATGGATGTGCCCTCAATCAAGAAGTTTAGCACTACAAGAGGTTGCATTTATCCTCTTCCAGAGCACAATCTTCATCTTCACTCGAATGCTACCAAATCAACAAAAAATTAACACAGTAACTGCATTGTCATAAGAACACGGATAACTAAAAATCATATACAGTGAATAAGCACAATGAATGATTGGTAACAAAACATTAAGCAATTTGTTGAGTAGTAAACATTAAAATGCAATATAATTAAACTCATGAGCACTTGTAAAGGTCAACAAATCAAAAAAATCTAGCGTCACTAATTTAACTGTCAATAGGCACTAAAGGTCAACTATTAATTCCACAGGCAAGCTTCTTAATTCTCCATAGGCACTAAAGGTCAACTATTACCTAAAAGACCGTCAAGTTAAGGTACGATAAAGGAAATCACACATGAAATTCTCACATGAATTGTTCCCTTTGTTTGACCCCCCAAAGTGTTTATGTTATAGACTATGTTGCCACGTAGAGCCTTAATTGATCTTTTGAGCTCTCTTTGTTTTTGTTTTTCCTTTTCTTTTTTAAGTGGTTTTTTCTTTCATTGATTTTCAATTGTGTAATTTTTGGAGATCATTTTGACATTGTTACCCTCCCCAGCTCATCACAATATTCAATCTTCCTTTATAATACTTAATCTAAAGGTCAAGAGGGATTAAGCTCACTAGAAAGCACTAACACACTGCACACAATGCTTCATAATATCCGATTAAGAGCCTAAAGTAACCATTGAAAATTAGGAAGGCATCTCCTACGGTATTAAGAGAAGATCTCTAACGCTCTATCTTAGTCAGACTAGCTTAGTTGGAATTCTTCATTAATAAACCTAGACAAGGAACTATGACATAAAATTAAATTGAATCTAATGTCCAATACTAAGAAAATGTGTTAAATACACATCCGTTACAAACATCAAATGAAATCCAAATGTAATGAAACTTCTAGGGCATGTTTATAATTGGTATTAGAGCCAACAGAGTGCAGGGAGAGAAATGGTCTTGAGGGAGAGCACGATGAAGCCTAGAGCTTAGAGCTCGGCTATGGTGGAGATGACACATATCAACTTTGAGGAGGAGCAGATGGAGAGCTTACAGTAGAGCGGGAAGCTCTACATGGAGAGCTTCCCGCTCGGAGGCTTGCGTGAGTGGGCAGCTCTACATGGAGAGGAGCTTGTGGGCAGCCATTCGGAGGCTTGAGTGAGTGCTCATGGTGAGCTCTTAGTGCCCACAGAGATTAGCTTACTCTCATCATAGATTAGCCCGAGGAAGGCCCTCAGATCAGCCGTTATGTTGGGCAACCTACCTCACCTACCTCACCCACTACCGACACCTGCTACACCCAACACCTACCCACATCAAAGGTGCCTTGCTTGGGCACATTCAGGTGCTCATTCCCCACACAAGAGGAAACCAAAGTCAGCCCATAATTCAGTATTTTCATGCATGGATGAAGGCATTATTTTCACCCTTGTGGAGCGCATCAGAAGCACTTCCTAGATGAGCTTCCTACCAACGTTTTTGCTCACCTAGAAGGGGGAAACCCATTGTGGCCATGTGTTAGGTGAGTACCAGGAAATTGTTTTGGGCACATCTTGGTGCTTCTACATCAGATTATTTGCAGCTCTACACAAGTGAAATGTGCAAGGGATTTTTAGCCCATGTGTAGCCATCATGGTTGTGGTGACAAGTGAAAGTTAGGCACATGGTTTGTGCATGATTTAGGAATTGAATTAGGGGTTTACTTCAAGGTTTTGGACAGCTCTAGAGTGCTGAATAATTAGCCATAGATAGGTGCATGTATGCATGTGTGGGTGGACCGACTAGTGGTCGATATACACGATGGGTGTTCTTTCCATATGCAGGTGTTCTTTCCAGGTTATTTTCAGCTCTACATAGATGAGAATTGAGGGCATTTATAGCCATGTTTTTCATGGGGAAACGGTCCATGTGTGGGTTGGGATTTGACACTTACATGCATACCCATGTACACCGTTGGTAGTGGAGACATTTGCGGAGGTTTTACAGGTGTTTTGTACATGATATTTTCATCTTTGCATTGCTGAAATTTTACAGACTTTTTAATCATATTATGGTTATGTACGACTCCCAAATATAACTCACAACATAGCTAGTTTTTTACCTATGCACATGCACATGCTTCGTGCATTGTTAAGGCACTTCTAGTGCGGATTTTGTGTGGTCTATCTCGTCTTTGACGATTGGATATAGGTACAGGTTTGTTGGTGCATGGCTTGCCATCGCACAACATATGGTTGCAGACAGTTTATCCTATGTATAATTTGTGTGGATACCCAAAGAGGACGGTAGCACATGCTTTGTGCGGGTTTATGCCATGTGTGGTCATGCAAATATTGTTAAAGCTTTTGACAACTCGTTCGGTGAGGCGGCTTGTCTCCGGATCTTTTCAGGTTAAGATTTGGTTGGGATTTTTCTCATTTTGCAAGGGAGACTTTGTTCAATTTTCCCCATATTTCTTGCCATAAAATACGTATTCGCACAAAATCCTTCTCTTTTGATTGTTTGGTGGTCGAGTCTGACTCCCATTTGTGTGCAATTTGGTGATCGAGCTTTTCTCCCACCTTGTTACTCAGATTTGGTAGTTGATCTCATTTCTTGGACATCTATATTGGCATGTAACTCAGTTTATGTGCATAGACGTACTTGTGCTTTTCTCTTATGGTTTCAAAGATTCTTTGCAACCATTGTGGCATGGTCTTGATGTATGGTCTTTGTGGCTTCTAAGTGTGAATTGCTATTGCAGTGCCAGTCTTTTGGAGAGTTTTGTGGTTGAGGCCTTACTTACACACTGCCATTTATAATTATTTGATAGTGATCGAGTGTTTCCCCTCACTTGGACACATGTGTTGTGTTGTTTCCGCTCTTGCACAGGAGCGAGATGTGCGGTACACATGTAGTGGCTATGAGTGGATCCATCTTATGTACTATATCCAATCGACGGATATTCCAATCATGAGCCTATTCATACAGTTTATAGGTACTGACTGGCTATAGGTTCTACAAGGATAGGTACCCATTTATGTATCTTTGGTAGAGCTTGGTAGGGCTACTGGTGCATTTTCCATCACATTCTTATTGTGGTTGAGGTTTTCTCCCACATTGATACATTTGCAGTGATTGACAGTATGTGTGATAGAGAGTTGTTAGAGATGGCTTGTGACAGACAGAGGTCTCATAGAGATGTTGTACATTGGTGTTGTGGTCACATAGGGCACATCCAACGTTTTTGTTTTAGATGTATGATATAGAGACAACAACATATGCTTGATGCAGAGACAGTTTTGACACAGGCTAGAGAAAGGGCTTCTTATGCCAGTGATGGTGTTGTCACATTTACCTCTAGTTTCCTCTTGCTTTCATGTCTAGCATATATCTTGCAGGTCTTAGATGTCTGTTAGATGAGTCTACAACATTTCACATCACATCGTGTCGTGATTGGTTTAGCACTTTCACTAGTGGGAGTCTTGCTTGTGTGCAACTTGCTGATGCGTCAGCATATGACATTGAGGGTGAAGGAGATGTATTCTTGTCATTACCTAGTGGTGCATTGTATATGCTACAACATGTGCGGTATGTTCCTAAGCTAAGATAGAGTTTGATCTCAATCAAATGTTTGAGAGACAGTGGATGTCAGGTACTGCTTTGAGGGTAGTCTTTCTAGGTGAAGTTGGGTTGCCTAGTCCTTGTGCGAGGAACTAGGTCCTACATCGTCTACCCACAGTAGGTTTCTCAGGCGCAAGATGATAGAGTCTTGATGACGACTCTAATATTTGAGGAGCGACAAACAAGACTTGTCTCCTTTGTGATAGCTCATGAGATAGAGCATTCAGTTGTGCAAGACGTGTCAGTGGACTCTATAGAGGCAGAGATGGAGTGTGCTTGCTCTAATGAGACATAGCAAGTGTCATGAAACTTTGTGTAGAGAGAGGTAGAGCGTGTTTGATTCCTAGGGAAACCAATAGAGATGATGTACATAGAGTTCTTAACTTCTTTGATATGCTTATGCTAGAGGTTGATGAGGATTCATTAGGACACAGGGTTTTACCTTTGGATGATAGGTACGTATCCATCCTAGTGTTGATATTGACACATACATGCGTGATGAGTAGTCTTAATGATGTAGTGCATGCATATAGCACAGAGGTGGTGGAGACAACCAGGATTGCGTAGATATCATTAGGATTTGGGTGTCTAATGTACGACTTGTTAGTCGGTCAGTGGATGATACTAGCATGATGCTCCATGGAGATCTACTGACCATACAGAGTTTTGTTTGAGATTTTCATGAAGGTTCTATAGTAGATACACATGCTCACCTATCACTAGAGCCAATACGGCTACATGCCGATCATATGAGCAAGCCAATGGGTGTAGGCTGAGAGAGTTTCTCACCTATCTTTCTTGACTACTAGTCTGAATAGTAGGACCCACTTATTGACATATTCACCTTTAAGTGGGAGATTGTTGGGGTTAAAGGTAGTTGTGCCTTTGTCTTGTGCCAAACGTCAGTGTCCGACTACCCACTGACTTATTAACCTATTCCTTATATACATAGTCAATAAGGAGATAGGGGTTGCCTGCTCCATTCTCCACCCACACAGTGCGTGTATTGTTCTCTATCCCTTCCCCGTACACCAGCACGCTCCCTGCATGCGCACTCTTCACCTCATTTAGAAAGTTTACTCTAGTCCTTCTTTACTAAGCTTGACTAGACTACATGTCTAAAGTAGCACCAACTTGCGTTATGCTAAGTTAGCAAGTGTGTGTGAGTGTGTGTGGTGTGTACACTTGCTAACTTGTGAAGTTAGCAAGTGCGTGTGGTGTGGTGTACACTTACCAAGACAAGTCCTAGAGAAGGGGGCGGGGGGGGGGGGATTTTTTTCAGGCATAGAAAGCTTGGACAATTGTATAAGCATGTATTAAATGAACATTGAGTGTTCACTTCTTAGTGGTCAAGTTGTATGCATTCCAATTGAAGACTAGTTGAAATTTTGCATGAGGATTTAAGCTAGGCCTTGTATGATTTACTTTTCTAGGTATCGTTACATACTACACCGCTTGCTATCCCACACAAGCAAGACCATAATGCAACTCCTACTTATGACACGGTATACATAACCTTCCCACATTTTTCTTTGCTTCATTTATGATTGCCATTCATTATGCTTACTATTGTTTTCTTTTAGGTTTTTTGCAATCAGTCCACTTTCTCTACACCATTGATGGAGCCACCTCCATCAACCAGGGCTTTGACGCCATTAATGCTCACTATTGCTAGCACAGCTTCACAGGTACAGTCACTCACCTATGGTTTTAATAATTACAAACAAAAAAAGAAAGTTAACTCTCTAAGTGTGTTTAGTTGTGTTTGATGTAGGTTGACCCCTCTTTGGAGCTCCACATCCGTGTAGAGAAGCACACACAAGAGCTGACCATAGCGCAACAAAGGGTTAGAGAGCTGGAGCAGGTGCTTAGAGACACTCGAGCGGCTTTGGGGGACTCTCTTATTCTCTTTTATTTTTCTTACACTTTCTTTAGTGGCTAAATTAAGATGAAAATATTTTTAGAAGGTTAGAAGTTAATTTTCATGAAATTACATCTCCCTTGGAATTTTAGTCGGCCTTGACTATGGCGCATAGAAAATAAAGTCATTACTAGTCCTATTACTTTGGGTAGAGAATCCGTTTTTACCCATCAACATTCTTCCATAGTGGTGACTAATTTTATTTGGTTCTTGGAACACTTAGCTATCGCAAACATGTCTTTACTTAGCCCTTCTTATCTTCCATAGTAGATTGGTGAGGTCTACTAGGTGTTTGAGAGACTATGTTACCGTAAGGCTGATTCATTGTATACATACACTTAAAAACTTATGAAAATTTAAAAGAAAGGAATCTTAAAGTTAAACAAGACAAAAATTTTAATTGTTCATACATGGTTCTTACCTTTGACATGCATCATTGTAAGCACTTACAAGGTTTATAGTATCCTTTAGGTGTATGTCTTGCATCCACCTTACATCTCTGAAAGGATTATTCTTAAATTTGATGAGATATCATTGGATAGTCTTACCACTTTTTAAAATCCTTTCTTCATGTTGTAGAATTCTCTTTGGCTACGAGATCTCTTCTTGACCTTCAAACTCGGGTGGATCTTTGGTTATTGGTTCTTTGGGTGGCTCGCCTTCATAGGCTGAGCTTCGAGGTCAGTAGGTTTTGCAAGGGCCAACGAGGGTAACGTTTGTGAAAGCAAGGGGGACGAGATGATTGCATACATAACGTGTCTCTTGCAAAAGCATTAAGGTGAGCAGAGTGTCAAAAAGAGAAGATTGATAGATAAAAATCTAAAGGGCACACTGCTTGTGTGTAGAGCAATAAGGAGCATGCCGTTGAAGGGCTTCTACATAAGAAAAAAAAGACAAGCACTGTGCTACCAAGCAAAGAAATATTTGAATTCTCATTTAAAATTCAACTTAGTTGAAAGCTAAAGGAGTCTATTCACATGCAATGAAGTGCCTCAATGAGCAGTATAATAAGCGAAGTTGATAACTAAAGGATTGAGTAGAGATTGGGATGGAGCAGGGAACAAGAAGTGTTTGTAATGAAGGAAGAGCAGGGCAAGGGAGAAAAGAGTTAGATTTCACTCGCACTCTTTGATTTGGCCATGGTTTCTCTTGCTTCATTCTTGACTAGATAGATGGGAGTGTAAGTGCTCTTTAAATAGTAAATCGTGACTTTTCTAAGAAGACTAGGGACACCATCTTATTCATGGGCTTGTTTTGATCCGTTTTGCACTGCGTTTAGCTATTGTTCTACTTATCACACTATCTCGACACTAATAAATTTTCAGACAGCACATTGCATCGAAAAATTTATTCGTTTATATAAATTATTAATCGATATCAATAAATTCATAAATTTATTTTGTGTGCATAAAAATCATCTTCATTTATAGCCGTAGCTAAAACTATTATATCTTTTTGCATTCTATAAAATTTTTCTCAATTGTAGGGCTTCCCGATACTTAGGCATGATGTCTGAAAAATCATTCAATTCTGATTCTTCCATTCAAGCAGAATCTAGAGGAAAGTAATCCCTGAATTTTTCTAAGTACCCACAATGAGTCCTTCCAAACTATAGCGTGGAGCTCCAGATGGTGGATAATTTGTTTTGGAAAAAGTATTTCTTTAGTTTCATCTATCTTATGGGCATCTTCTATAATCAATTTTGCAAGAGGTTTTCCACCAACGAAGGGTCATAGAAGGCTCATGTGGAAAGTATTATGGACTTTCCAAGTCCGTGGAAGATCTAGAGGAAAGTAATTCCTGAACTTTTCTAAGTACTTAAAATGAGTCCTTCCAGTTTGTAGCTGGAGCTCTGGATGGTGGATAATTTGTTGTGGAAGAAGTATTTATTCAATTTCATCTACCTTAGGGGGATCTTCCACTTTGTAGGTGGAGCTCTGGATGGTGGATAATTTGTTATGGAAGAAGTATTTATTCAATTTCAACTACCTTAGGGGGATCTTCTATAATCAATTTTGTAGGAGGCTTGCCACAACAAAGGGTCATAGAAGGCTCATGTGAAAAGTATTATGGACTTTCCAAGTCCCTCAAAGATCTACTAGTCTAGATGTGACTTTATTTATTTGTTCTGTAATCTTAAACGGGCTTGTCATATCTATTGGAAAGATTTACAAATTTCCCTTTTTGATTGGCATATTTCTTTGGCATGTTTCTTAGTTTGATTTTATCAAACAAATTTCCCTTCAACTAGCTTGAGATCATGATGATGTCTATCTACGTTTATCTTATGCTTTTCTTGAGATCTAAGGATAGCGTGTTTCACTTGTGTGTAAGCGGTACTTAGGTCTTGAACAAATTCATTAGCTGTGAAGATCTCATTCTTGGTGATAAGAATTGGGGGATGATGTCATTTGTTGTAAATAAGCTCAAGGAGATTTTTCTATAGAGGAATTTACAATGTTATTAAAGGAAAATTTTGCAAGAGGTAGATACTTCTGCCATTATCGTCGCTTATCAGAGGCATAGCACTTTAAAATGTCTACGACTGGAAGTTAGCAATTTTGCTTTGTCCATCTATTTGAGAATGATAAGCTGAAGAAACAATTAGCTTAGTTCCTAGGTTTGTAAAAAGTGCTTTTGCTAGAAATTCTCAATCATTCGTGCGTCACAATCACTGATAGTAATTTTGGGAATACCATGATGTTTAAAAATTGGGCCAAATAGATCTTGGCCATGTGATCAAATTTGATTGTCTTTCTTACTGGAATGAAATGAGCTAGCTTGCTGAATCTATCTAATAGTCCAAATTGCATCATTTCCATTTGTTCATAGTAGCAAAACCAGTATAAAATCCATGGCAATGCTTTCTCAGGGTACTGAGGTACCAGTAGGGGCTGAAGTAGGCTAGGAATTTTATGGTGATCACTTTTTGCTATGTTACACATTCTCTGATGTGTTTATCTATGTTAGCTCGTAGTGTTGGCCAATAAAAGTATCTTTCTAAGGCCTATGTTGTGGACATGTTACCTCTATATTCTGCATAAGGAGCATCATGGAGTTCATCCATCATCTTTGTTATGAGTAGTCTTGCCACACAAAGTGTCTGGTGAAAATAAAGATAGCTATCCTTAATTGACTAGGGAAAAATTATAGTACTAGTTTGTCGCAGTTGCTAGATTTCACCAAAGTTGTTGTCAAGATACATCTTGAGTAGAGATTCCAAATCTTGATTATGTATGCTTGTTATATGTAATGGAATTGGTCTATTAACTTTGAGAGTAGCGGAAATTAGAGAAAGTACTTTTGTGAATTTAATTTGTGAGCATAGAGGGTGAACTTAATTGATGGTAGCAACATAAATATAGCATTTAGTTAACTTGGCATGAACAATATTTTGCAAAAGAGAGAGTTTAGAGAACATGACAACAATTGAGGACCGGATGTATGTGGATCCGGTCCCCCCCTCCAATAGGCATTTGTATGATAGTTTCTCCCATCAAGAGAGACTTGGTACAATACATTCTTTGTGTTCCTTGTGTAGGGTTAAGGTGGATAGCTTAGTGTGTCATTCATGGCATAAGCATGCTTGGAGAGGTTAGTGTAGATCTTGAAAGAGAAACTATTGCACAATACAACATAGAGTATACTTGCAAATGACAAAGCTTACAATTATTTAGCAAAATGTGCCTCTATATAGGCTTATACAACTAGACAACCTTTTGACACATGAGCACAAGATGTGGCTGCCCATGCACAAATACAAGTGGTTTCTCTTTACGCAAAGGTTGTAAGAGGTTCTTCACATGGCTTGACACATGAGGTAGAAGGGGTTGTTCACACAAGAGATGAGACAAAATTTTTCATCCCAACAATCCTCCCCTATGTGGTTTTGGTTGCATATCACTCAAACAATCCTCCCCTCAAAACACACTAGGGTGAGGCACAATTCACAAGCCTCCCCTTGAGCACAAAGCTGCCTTCCTTAGACACAAAAGGTGTAGGCATACAAAACATCAGGGTGTAGGCACACACAAGCCTTCCCTGGCACAAATAGAGGGTAAGGTACAATTGAGAGAATGCTCAGCACATGTTGTTTGTTGTTTGGTGGAGGATTTTCTCCCGCACAAATATGCAAAAGGGTTGTACTTTGTTGTCGGTATTCATGGCACATTTTGATGTTGTTGTTGTTCTCGTCAATGTTTTGATCCAAAGCAGAATACAAAGGAAGACACAATGCACATATATGTATAGTGGAGGAAGAAACCCGTGGGAAAAAGACCTCAAATTATTTTATGCTATGCCAAAGGACTTTGAAATTATATTGAATATGTTGGAGAATGTCCCCCAACTGCTATCCCTTTGTCTTGATGTTGTGAGCTTCGCTGTGTGTCGACACTTTCTTCATCATTTTCATGTTGATGTTGATTTTCTTTATTCAGGTTGTTGGTTTGCTCTAACAAAGATGCAATCTCCATAGAGAATGGTGTACAATGTAGTGCATCACAAGTGATTGATGCATGTGTAGGCATAACTTACGTATCATGGTGCACACACTCACAGCCCATGAGGAAGGTCTTACAATCATGATGACAGTAGTGTCTAATCCTCTCACAAGGATGGGCATACATGTGAAAGAATAAATGTAATCATACATATCATATGTGACGTCACATTGGTGCAGAAAGATATCATACATAGCTTGTTTCTTGGTGTGGTGCTCAAAATAAAAATACCATTACACTCAATAGTTGCCGCACACTCAGGTCTAGTGCTGAGGAACACTTAAGGCTAGATATTTTTACAGTGCAGCAGTGGTTCAAATGGTGTGAAGAGGCTCTAACAAATAGCACTAAAAGAGGGCACTTGTTTTCATATGAAAACGGCCCCTTGGATACTGGCAAAGGGGCTTTGGGAAGCTTCCTCTATATTAATTTATGAGCTCGAGGTGGTTAGTGAGGTAGCGTGGGAATGAGGCCTTTTAAAAAAGATGCTTAATGTTAAAAATAAATGTTAATCACTAACTGCAGATGCTGATGAGAGACGTGGGTTCATGAGCAGGTGTGCATGCAAGAAAGGTCCATGGCTTGTGAGTAGTAGTGGTTGGTGTCGCAGGTGGTACAAGCCTCAAGGTGCAGAAGGCAGAGGGGATCATGGAGTTGGAGATGATGACGAGGGTTAGTGGAGATGGGTGAGCAGAGAGTGGGGCTGACTAGGCAATGACAGAATGAGGCTCGTACGTTGGGTCTGTGAGTACTCAGCTACAAAGGTTGTTGGAATTAGGGTTGCAGAGAAACGCACACAGCTTGTAGAAGACGAAGGAAGCTCAAGGCACACATTAGAGAGTGTGTTACTTAGTACGCAATGGAAAGATAGATAGCCCTAGAGTGATGGGAGTATATACAATGCACGGGGGAAAAAACCTCCTAAAGAGGGAAAAAAATGCCCCGGCAGTCCTAGTGTGTTCACACACATCACTACCACATGTACATGGTAACAAATCTCCCCTAGAGTGATGTGGTGAACGAGAGCTGGCACATGAGTAAAGGGAAGTGCCATGCCCTAAGGACATGATCAGTCCACAAAAGGGAGTAAGCCCAAAGCTTTGCAGAAAGCTTCAAGCTTCTCACGAGACAATGCCTTTGTGAAAAGATCTGCAAGGCTGTCCTGTGTTGTCACATAAGCCAAGCTGATCTCTCCTGCTGAGAGACTCTCCCTGACATAGTGGTAATGCACCTCAATGTGCTTTGTGAAAGCATGAAAAACTGGGTTCCTCGCAACTGCCAATGCGCTTTGACTGTCAGTGTAGATAGTGTTGGCAGTGTCCTGTCCAACACCCAAATCAGCCATAAGGTGTCTGAGCCATACACACTCAACTGTAGATGTGAAGACTGCCCTGTACTCAGCCTCACAACTCGAAGTGGCCAGAGTAGGTTGCTTCTTGCTCAACCATGATATACATGAATTGCCAAGCATGAAACAAAAACCACCTGTGGACACTCGCGTGTCAAAACAACCAACCCAATCTGAGTCCGAAAAAGCATGTAAGTCTGGCGGCAATGATCCCCCCCTGGGATAAAACAAGCCAAGATGTAAAGTGCCACTAAGGCAGCGGAAAATCCTCTTGACAACTTGCCAATGCTTAGACCCTGGGCTATGCATAAATCTGATGACCTGTGAGACTGCAAATTGAATATCCGGCCTCGTGTTGCATACATAAATGAGGCAGCCAACAACAGTTTGATAAAGAGTGACATTAGCAGGATCTCCAGCATCATGTAGACTCAACTTCAAACCAATTTCCATGGGAGTGGCAATAGGTTTGCAATCCTCTAGTCAAAACTTACATAGCAATGTCTCTATGTAACTTTTCTAACACAAGGCAATACCACCATCACACTGCTTAAACCGTATACCCAAGTAATGATGCAACAAACCCAAATCTTTCATGTTGAAAGTGGCATTCAAATCAGCCTTAAATTCAACAATATGTCTCTCATCTGGTCCAGTGATCAGCAAATCATCGACATAAAGAACCACAATGAGAAGTACATCACCCTCACGCTTTACATACAATGTGCTGTTGGACGGGAGAGACTCACACACCCATGAAGTGCATGCAAACACTACCTAGATCAACATAATGTCGATCGAGGACACAGATGACACAATAGGCACACGGAGGAAATCTCTTAAGCTTGTCAGGCTGAGACCATCCTACACATACAACACTCAGGAAGGCCAACTAAACCACAATCAAGAACCTCACTGCTCTCACCTACACCACCTAGCCACATACACACATACAAAAGGTAACTCACCTAATCATGCGAGATTCGTACGAAACTTAAGGAACACCATCCCCTCACTAGGATACACTTGTCCCTAAGCTTCTACACTCAAAACCCTCACTCTAAACCCGTATGCGGAAAACGCGTAGGATGACAGAGCAGAATTTTGAAAGTGCCCGAAACTGAAATTTATGAGTACCTATGCGTAGCTTATGTCGCCACGATTCTATAGACTACTAGCACGCAGAAAACAGACATCGTTTGATACACTTACGGCCACAAATAGCTCATAGATGCGTCGGCGTGTGCGCTTCGTCTCGCGTGGAATGCTTGGCGTTGTCGCGTAGCTCTCCTCGAGCCTACCGCAATGGTGCAGTCGGATCTCCAATGTGTTGAGCGAGCCGGGCGTAGCGGGAGGATGAAGCTCACACTCACTCTCTTTCTCTCTCACACACAGTAGACGACAGCGCTAAGTTTGATTATGATAAAAGTCTTCTTTACAAAATGACCTAGGTACCTTATATACTAAGGCTACCTTAGGTTTAACCAAAATTGGGGTTGAAAGGGTCAAATGGCTTTGTATTTACAATCTAGAAGTGCCATTGTACCCCGGCTTCTGAAACTAGAATAACTACTCATTTCAAATGACGTTTATAGCCATAATCCGCAGCATTTCATAACCCGCAAAAGATAAGACTTTGGTACGAAACTTGAGTTATATTGTGTTGTTGACCAAGCGGTCAACATTCCCCCCTTCCGCGTTCATGTCGTCCCCGACATGACCTGATTGTCGATGGCGATGTGGTCTTTGCTGTCGTTATGTTGTTGGAAAGAAAGTATAGACTATAGCCTTTGCAATAGCTTGTCTTGTTTGTCCAATCCGATGTACATAGTCTTCACATGATTCAGGAAAATCATAATTGATGACGAACTCTATGTCTTTCACATCCATGCTCTGAGCTGCAGCATCTGTTTCTGTCATTACAGGTCTACTGCCAGATCTAAATTCAAAAAGAACCCAATGTCGTTGAACTTGACTCTTATCATCATGGATAGAGAAAGCTCCATCCATCACTTGCTCTAGCAAATCTGTGAATTCGGAGTATTTGTGATTCTCAGAAACAACTTCTACAATCTGTAGAGTCGAGTGATTGGCTTTCTGTTCTTGTGAGCCAATGACAACTTTGTAAGAATTTTGTAGAAATTGTATGGCTAAACCCTTAACTTCTTTAGGCCAAGTTGCACTCCAATGCAAAGTCTGTCTGTCAGGCCGAATCCAGGACTTAATTTTTCTAATTTGAGGTTCAAAACCGTACCAAGCATTCGATGCGCATTATCAAGGACAAGCTTTTGAGATCCTCTGATTACTTTTATGTCTGGTCTTCTTCATTGGGGACTTCTTTGTTCCTGTGCAATCATGTTGTTAGTGTTGTCTGCAACTTTGTCATTGTAGGCCATTCTTCGACTCGCCATTGAGGAGAAGTATGCTATGATCTGAAATTGGTGCTCCAATTCATTTGTCAATTGATTTGAGTAGCATTTCCTTATTGTTGATGTAGAAGGAATATGTAAAAGAGGATGGTGATATGTGTCTTTAGATTAGGGTCTAAAACCTGGATGACCAAAGGGAAAAACCCGGTGGGAAAAAAATGCTTTTAGTATACGCTCTTATTGGAGTTGAGTAGTTGAACGTGAAGTACATGTTCATGAAAGGTGAGTGCTTGGGTGAAACACGGAAAGAGTGCCTGATGCAAGTGCCAATTATGGGACACTCTATATGCATATGAGAAATTTGTCAACAAAAGCATGCAATGTGAAAGAAGGAGATGATGGGTGTTTCGAGGAATAAATGTAGCACATGTGACATCAAAAGATGTCTCAATAGCTTCCACCTTTCCAAGAAGGGTTTTCGATGTAGAAGTTTCTCCACTCGTATCTGAGTGTGCTCAGTATGTGAGTGTCTTTTGGACCTTCTCCTTCACTTCACCAGACTTAAGTACTTAGACTTCGACTCTTTTGCTCACCTATACCAGCATGAGCGACACAACGTAAATATGCTCAACTCTTCCAGCTTGAGCAGTACCTAGAATAGCTAAGACGCTTAGACCACATAGAATATTACTTGAAGCTTTGGGACTAACACCTCACTCATTTTGTGGCTTAGCTCGACTCTGACTTGTATGACTTGTCGGTTGCAAGTTTACACTGCTTTGTGACAAGTTCTTCGGATGTTGTAGTGGCTGCTGAGACATACTTCGGGAAGTTTCATCGTTTTCCTGTACCTTCTTCTCTTTGTAGTGCTCAGGCCTCTCATCAGTCTTTTCTTCATGTGGATTATGGATTTTTTTTTTTTAATCTTAATAATAAACAAAGAAAATCTTAAAACAACTCAACAAAAGAAAAATCATTCAAATAGAAATCTAAATGCTATGTACACTATACACATGTCCCTAGGGGCTCATATATGGATTTTGTCCCCATACTCCTCTGTAACACTACTATGAGGGCATATACTCTAAATTTCGTCAAAAATTTATCACAATAAAACGCAAAAATTCAATGCATCTCACAAAACATTGCCCTCTAATAGTCATAATGTTAGGTCCACATTCAGAATGCCTCCCCCCTTCCTATTTGGAGTCATCCTTTACGACTGGGTATCGCAAAGGGTATGTGTTGTGCTTGGGCAATTAAAAGTTGTGCCTATGCAGGCCTTGTAATGTAGCCCTATTATGCATACACAGTCAATGCATGGAAAAGATTTATGTTGTGCAAGATGTGGGTATAAGCAATTTTCTTATTGGCATTTTTTGGCGAGGCTTCCTATTCTAAGCAATGTAATGGTCTTTGAAGCTCCTGTATCGTTGCTTGATTGAAGAGACTTGCTCTCTTCTAAGTGTACTGTAATCGTAGGAAGAATTGTAAGAATTCAAGCGGCGATGCACTGACAATAGTTTTGTTGTTCTTCTTTGGGACCCATTTCTTTGCGATTATTGGCTATTTTGTTGCTGGCTCTCGTTTGGGAACCCATACTTGCCCGTGCTTTGTTTGTGTTTGAAGAGACTTCTTTGGGATCCACCTTTTTGTTGTGTGAGTCAACAATGGTCTTTGCTTCAGCCCTTGTACGCTTGGTTGGTGACGGGATTCAGGCTTTGAAAGTTGATACTCTGGTTGTTTTGGAATCCAAATGAATTCTTGATTTTTTTGTGCATGAATCAACTTCTTTGGAGCCCAAACCTGAGTTGTGAAAGCTTGCGACTTTGTGATATTCTTACCCGTTCGTGCACGCTTTCCTTGTTTTTGTTTTGGTGTTGGATCTTGTGATTTGTCATTAGAGATCTTTGTCTTCTTGATCCATATCTGTTTTTGGCCGATCTAGCTTTTTGGTATCTAGATTTGTCGAGCTTTTTGGCTTTGACTTGTTGTCCTGTTGTTTTGACCTATCATGGTTGTTGCTGAAGGGGTTGGTGATAGTGATGGTCTAAGTTGATGATAGGGGATGTCGTAAGATTCATCACTATCGCTACTATCCTCAACAAGGTTGACTTCTTGTACTTTCCCTTGATTTTTTGGCTGGTAGTGGAAAGTTACTGTCTGTTTTCTCGTGGGTGGTAGTTTCTTGGAGGAATTTTCTAGCCCATTGATTAGAGCATTGTTAGCTCATTGCTCTGGTCGTATTCCTCCTAGTTGAGTCTTTGCATCCTTATTAGGATCCATGTATGAGGATGCTTGTGGTGGCTGTGTCTTCACCGAGGACTTTGGAATCCACTTTTGATGCACTTTATTCATGTAGCGATGACATTGATTCCTGGGCCGTTGATCTTCTTGAAGCTCGAAGTGTTCTACGGAGTCATAGAACTCGTCGTCTTCTTCATCTTTTGATTCTCCACATTTCTTTGTTTGATCCTTATTTCGAGAGCTTGTTGATGTCTGGTTCTCTTCATTTTCCTGGATTACACTCACTGCAAAATAAGGAACGACATCATAGCCATTTTCATGACAAAACTTTGTTGTGGGAGCATCCTCCACGGCGCACACGTCCAGAGTAGCCAAGATGTGTTCCCATCCAAAAGGCTCTAACTCTTCTTTAGGAAATGGTTCTGGGATATATTCCATATCCTCTATAACCCGTTCTAGGATACATTCCTCACGTTTCAAGCTACCACATTGTGAAGCTCCACACATCCACAGTTCTTTAGGCTTACCTAACCAAGCTAGCAGTTCTGATCCTGCAACTGTGGCGGAATCAAACTCCTCAATCGGTGTTCTCGTCACATCCCTGTAGCTATGGTCCCTCAAGTTTACCTTTGTTATGGTTTCCATATGTCTCAGGTATATATGGTCATAACCCCAATCTTGGACCATTTTCAATTGTCGCATGAATGGTCTTCCTAGAATGATTTCATAGTTGTTCTTCTTGCCAAAGTCGACAACAGCAAAAGTGTGTTCATATTCAATGCCACAAGAAGTAACAAGTACTTTTTCTAGCAATCCTAGGGGCTTTTCCTTGTGTCTGTCTGCAAGCTACAGGGTCATTCGTGTGGATCTCAAGGCAAGTTTTCCCCATTTTTTCCAAACCTCTTTGGTTTCAATGGCCACACCAGCTCCACTGTCAAGGATTGCCATGGTTTGTATACCATTGAATTCCACAGGAAGGGCGGTGTTTCCATCTTCTCCCTCGTAATACTCGCCTACCTTGTTTAATGGAACTGGCCTAGTATTTAGTTGAGGCATTTCAAGCTCTTTGATGACTTCCTCGATTTGAGTCATTGGGGTTTTTACACCAAATTTCTCTAGACATTTACCCACATTAGCCCACATGTTTGGTCTTATTCTGAGCAACTCGGCTAACACTATTGTACAGGTGACTGGGGTAGATAGAATATCTACTAGCCCCTTTGAATCGATGGCCTTGTTGGGAGACAGTCTCTGTGATGGGACTGCAACCACATCTGACTTGGTCTCGTACTCTCCCATGTAGGACAGTAGTGTTCTTAGTGAATGGGGTTGACTATCCATAGATTGTACAGATCCTTTGTCGCCCCAACACGATCTCACGTCTAGATTCATTTGAGATCCAGTCTCAAATTCCTCTATTGGTGGTAGAAACACTCCTCGTTCATCACCAGTCTTGTCTACTCATCTTCTTAGGTCATCGGCTTCATTGGCCTCTCTGACTTGTTTCCACAATTCGTCAAGACCATCTATCTCTTTACAATCCTCAGGTATAGCTTGGTGAAATCCCTCGGAAGAGTTATCCGTGGTATTCAGTACTATCCTTGATTCTAATGCTGGGTCTTTGAGTTTTGGTCTGTGCTCATGACTAGAATTTGGCTCTTTTAGTTCCTGGTTTGGTGGGATTGCTTGTGTAGGCATGACACGGATCACATCCTCACGTTTTGCAACTGGTGGTTCTAGTAAAGCTTGGGCTGTTTGAATCATTTTCCTGCACATTTCCAACCTTTGCTTTTCTAATTCCGCATAGGGATATGTCATCTACCTCTGTTCTTGGGTTTGGTTGTTTTTGAGCCTCCCATCATAGGCTTTCAAGAGGGCATCTAATGTCTCATTAACCTTTTCTGCCAACACAGATCCTCCTGAACTAGCACTTCTCGGTTTCTCATCTGTGGATGGTTCTTCTAGAGGTTTAACCATCTGTGTAAGAGAAGGTGCCTCCTTTTCCTCATGTTGTTTTATCTTCTCCTCAGGTTCGGTAAGCTTCTCAGCTAGGGATTTTTGCTCTCGTTCCCTGCGTGCTTTCATCCTAGTCTTTCTAGCTTTCCAACTATTGCATTTGCTCTTAGTTTTCTGACTAGGTGCGTCTGTCTTTGGTCCATTATCTGTCTTTGGACTCGTGTCGCTTTTCGTGTACTTTGTCTCTGGATTCTCATCAGCTTTCTTTTGGGCTTGTGCTCTTGTAACCACTTGAACTGGTACAACATTTTCATTTTCTGAGCTACTAGGGAGCTGAACAATCCCTGATACATTTGTCGTGATTTTCCTGATTTGGTTTGGTTTTTTCGGGCAATCGGGGATCAAGTGAGTGATGCCACACTCAAGACAATAGGCATTTACTTCAGTGATCTCCGTATGAGGACATTGTTTGACCAAGTGGTTGTCACGACTTTTGTGACAATCTGTCTCTGGTTGAGGAGATTCTTTTAGCATTTCCTCTTGGCTATAAGCAAGATTTGACCTAGATAAGCTGTTATTTGCAATGAATCGCAATGTCCTTTCGTCCATTTCATACCTTCTTTATTTCGACTGAAACCCAGGAGGTGGAGGTTGTACCGGCCTCACCACTCCATGTGTTTCTCTCACATTTTGTTGCTCCGAAGGGTAGTACTCACTTTGGTTTCTATACCACATTGTAGCTGGTATTGGCGTTGGTTTATTTGATGCTTCCATCATTGGCATGTATCTCATGTCTACCGGCATTCTAGCACCTGGCAACGGAGGTTGTTGTCCTAAGACAAGCTGTGGCCCTAAAACTCTTACTAGTCCTGGAGCATTCCCCGTAATGTATCTAGGTGGAATAGGTGCTTCTGGAACAGGTTGTACATACCTCTCCCTAGCATTTTCCATGCTATAATATCACTCTTCCTCCGTATGGTTCATCCATTTTCTCTCAATTTCACACCACTTCGGTTCTCCCGAATCAGAGCTTACAAGAGGAATCAACCTCTTGACCAAGTCGTCAATAAGCTTTTCTTGATCAATAGGTGCCGTTGGCTTGGCAATGGACTCACTTATCTGTGAAACACTGTTCTGAGAGGATGTGTCATCTCCTTGACTCTTTAAGTCCTTTTCTTTGTATGTCTCACAATTATCCACTAGATAAAGAGCTTCTTTGATCAACTCGTTTAGCGTCATTCTCCTTATCATATGCAGATCCTTCTGAAGGCCTGCATGTCTCATTCCCTGGATAAAGATCAGCATTAGTCGTGCTTACGTAGGTAATTCCGCTCTCGGACAGAGCTTAACATATCTCTTGAGCCGTAATGATGCTTTGCGTACTAATTCATCCTCTTTCTGTTGGAATCTATGGATTTGCGAGACCGTGTTGTGAGCAATGCCTTTTGGCGAGAATTCTTCAATAAACTCCTCAAACAGCTCATCTAGGGTCTCAAAATCCCATTTTTCCACCGAGTCGAACCATGTAGCTACATCATCTTCTAGAGTCAATCCAAATCCCGCAAACTGTGTCGCAAAATCTGAAACTTCCTCTGCTCTAATCATTCTTCTAAAAGCCGCTACGTGATCTCTCGGATCTTTATCTCCGGAGTATTTTCTGTCTACCCATTTCTGGACTTGGGATGGTCTAACTCGTCGATTGTCTACAAGTCTAACCAAAGACTCTCCCAATCCTTCTCTCATTATCGCTCTCGAAGGGAATCCTGGTGGCTCTCTTCTTGGAATTCCTATAGATATTCTCATGTTTGGTGGAGGCATTTGTGGTCCTTCATTGACCAAATATCCTCCTCTTTCTAGAACAGTGTGTGGATTTGTGCTTTCTGCAACTCTGTATTCTCGTCCATACTTGTCGACAACTATAGATCTCCATTGACAGTCGACTCCGTATGTGTAGACATATAAGAGCTTGTAATCCGTTACTCTTCTAGGTATGGATCTGAGCACCTATAAAGATTGACCTCATTGTCGTCAATGTATCTATATAGTCCTTCACTCTCCTGACCAATCATCCAAACTCTCTCAACAAGATTGGTCTTTATCAATTGCAAGTTTGGAAGATCCATTGTGGGAGGATATTCCTCTATCGTCGAGATCTCCAAGCTTGTGTAAGCTGCGTTTGAATCTAGGGTAGACATGATTTCTGGGCTTAAGAGCTTCTGCTTGGTTCAAGTAGACTTAGTCCACTGTGTTCAAGTGCTTTGGTTAGGGAAAAGTCGAAACTATGTCCAAAACCGCAACCGTTTCGTCACAATTCTCGCAAATTGTCGCTTTTAGACACCCCTGACTTCCGGATGAATTTTGAGGCCGCTCTCAGGCTACGTTTTGATATAAAAACTTTTCCAATCCGATACCGTTTATGAAAGTTATGGCCAAAACAGTGAAATGCAGTTTAGAATGGTCAAAATGAGTCCAAATTCAATTTTATAAGAAGATTTGGGATCTCTGTGACACTGTGAACACTTCTGTGTGGTTAAAAGTACAATTGGACCCTAAAACTGGCCTGGAGACATCCTACGCGTAGTATGTCTATATGCTCAGAATTTAACAAAATTTGGTTCAGAGACTCCCCTTAAGTCCAGCAACCCAATGGTATGCTTAGATTTTGGTTTGGATTTAAAAATGGCCTTGAGACATCCTACGCGTAGGATGTCTTTTTGCTCAGAATGACTTGAAATTTTCACCCCAGCTTCTTCTTGGTGTGCTGATCACAGTGGTGTGCTCATAAGTTGGTTTGGAGTCCTAAATCAAGCTAGAGACATCCTACGCGTAGGATGTCTTTTTGCTCTGTTTCAGCTGAAACTTGCACTGTAGCTTCCCCTTGATGTGCTTAACTCACAGCTATTTTTACTTTTTGATTCTGACACCTATAGGTTGGTCAAATGATCAAGAATCTGTTCCAAAATCCTGATGTCTGTTCTGATGAATTCCCAAGTCAGCTCAACTCCAAATTGGACCAAAATTGACTAGGAGGCTTGCCTAAGGCTATATGACAGCATGGTATGGTCAAAGTAGAATTTTGGTCTCAAAATCATGCAGGAGACATCCTACGTGTAGGATGTCTTTTTGCTCAGAATGAACCCAAATTTGAACTACAGACTCTCCTTAAGGTGCTGATCACTCTGGTATGCTCAAAATTAAGTTTGGAGTGCAAAATCACACATATGACATCCTACGCGTAGGATGTCTTTTTGGCCTGTTTGACCCCAGACTTGACCCAAAGCTTCCCCTTGATGTCAGCAACCCAATGGTATGCTTAGATTTTGGTTTGGATTTCAAAAGACCCAAATTTTGGCTGTTCTTGCCTTTTTCATTCAAAAGTGTTAAAGTCCGCTTTGAACCCAATTTTCTCACCCAAATGAGGTGAAACCCTTTGCAGTCACTCAATACAACATTTAGAACATGCCTATGGAGTCATCCTATGGTTTGGTCTCAAAATTAGGCCTTGGACACAATTTGGGTAGGATGTCTGGCAATTCTCGTCTTTTGGCTTTGATCTGTCAAAATTTGGTCAAATTTCCACTTTCCAGGTGAAAATAGGGTAAAACCTACCTTCTAAACACACTGGTAACCTCAAATTTTCAAAAAAATGCCCAGATCACCCTGTAGACATCCTACGCATAGGATGTCTACTGCTAATTTTTTGAGACTGAAGTGTCCCTGATACTTCCTTATGCTCTCATCAAGTGCAAGTATGCTTCACAATTGCAAAAACATGCAAAAATCACTCAATTTAAGCCTTTTCTGAACTTTTGCGTTTTCTGACTCCGTCTTTTGGCTTTTGGTCAACAAAAATAGAGAAAAACACTCAAGTCAATATGTTACTAGGGTAAAACCTACCCTCTGAACACACTGGTGCAGTCAGAATTTTCAAATTTGGTTTCCAGAACCCCCTTGAGACATCCTACGCGTAGGATGTCTATCTTTACAGAATTGCAGGTTTTCTTCACAGAACCCTTGCAAATGCTCTTCTATATGCACAACATCAGTCATTCATACAAAAATGTCCACAAAACCTTGTTTAATGCATTTTTACCCTCAAAAGCACACTTTTCCGTGATTTCAAATGAAATCAAGTACTTTAGCAAATAATTCAGTGTTGAATAGCTCTAGATCAGAATCAGATCACTTACCTAAAGCTACTCCTACAAATCATATGGGGTTTTGCATCTATGAGTAGAAAAACGCTTCACTGCCACGCACGGACTAGTAAATGCTTTTATCACCTCACAAATCACTCGACCACCAACAACTACTCTAATCCTCAGATCCTAACTAAACCTATCTAGTCCCAGACCCTCGGCAAGACACACGCTTCCTGGCTATCCACTTGATCACGGAATATCCTCTTCCGGATCCACTTAAGAAAAATGCTTTCTTTAGCCGAAACTAAATCAAGCAACCATCACACGAGTGTTAGTAGGAAACCTACTTAGGTCCTTGTGTCCCCGGCAGCGGCGCCAATGTTGGACGGGAGAGACTCACACACCCATGAAGTGCATGCAAACACTACCTAGATCAACATAATGTCAATGGAGGACACAGATGACACAATAGGCACACAGAGGAAATCTCTTAATCTTGTCAGGATGAGACCATCCTACACATACAACACTCAGGAAGGCCAACTAAACCACAATCAAGAACCTCACTGCTCTCAACTACACCACCTAGCCACATACACACATACAAAAGGTAACTCACCTAATCATGCCAGATTCGTACGAAACTTAAGGAACACCATCCCCTCACTAGGATACACCTGTCCCTAAGCTTCTACACTCAAAACCCTCACTCTAAACCCGTCTGCGGAAAACACGTAGGATGACAGAGCAGAATTTTGAAAGTGCCCGAAACTAAAATTTATGAGTACCTATGCGTAGCTTATGTCGCCACGATTCTATAGACTACTAACACGCAGAAAACAAACATCGTTTGATACACTTACGGCCACAAATAGCTCGTAGATGCGTCGGCGTGTGCGCTTCGTCTCGCGTAGCTCTCCTCGAGCCTACCGCAATGGTGCAACCGGATCTCCAATGTATTGAGCGAGCCGGGCGTAGCGGGAGGATGAAGCTCACACTCACTCTCTTTCTCTCTCACACACAGTAGACGGCAGCGCTAAGTTTGATTATGATAAAAGTCTACTTTACAAAATGACCTAGGTACCTTATATACTAAGGCTACCTTAGGTTTAACCAAAATTGGGGTTGAAAGGGTCAAATGGCTTTGTATTTACAATCTGGAAGTGCCATTGCACCCCGGCTTCTGAAACTAGAATAACTACTCATTTCAAATGACGTTTATAGCCATAATCCGCAACATTTCATAACTCACAAAAGATAAGACTTTGGTACGAAACTTGAGTTATATTGTGTTGTTGACCCAGCGGTCAACATGTGCTTTCTGTTGGACTGTTATGAAAACCTCCTGTGACCAAATGAGTGTCAGCTTTCTCATACCAAGCACGGGGAGATTGCTTCAACCCATACAAAGCCTTCTTACATCTGCACACTTTACATCCTTTTGTCCTTTTATGACAAAAGCGCGAGGCTGCGTTACATAAACTTCCTCAAATATGTCACCATTCAAGAAAGTAGTAACAATCTCTGATTGATGTACATCCCAACCAAAATGAGCTGCCAATGCACATAGAAAACGCACAGTAGTCATACGACAAGTGGGAGAAAAAGTATCTTCATAATCGATGCCTTTTTGCTGTGCATAACCCTTTGCAACAAGTCGAGCCTTATGGCGATCGATCTCACCATCCGGCTTGCGTTTCAACTTGTAAACCCACTTCGTACCAATGGCGTTTTTGCCAGGAGGCAAATCACATAAAGTCCATATGTCATTTTCTATAAGTGCATCATATTCTGATTGCATGGCAACCATCCAATTTTTTGAATTCTGTGCTTCATCAAAAGACAGAGGCTCCTCAACATCATGTAAGCTAGACATAGCCAAAGCATAATAATCTGATGCATAAGATGCATGGTGAGAGCCTGAACGAGTACAACTAGACAAAGGTGCATCCAATTTAGTGTCACGCAAAGTGTGCACCAGCCATTTTGGCATACCTCTAGCCTGTTCATTTTCAGCCCTTTCCGCATTAAGTACATCATGTACATCTGCATCAGCAATAGGCTGGTTTGTAACATTTTCAGAAACCCCCATAGGCTGTACATTTGCCTCATTGGAACTTACATTCGTATTTGCACCACTGAAAAGAGGCAACAAAGTGTCATAAATGTCCTGTGAGCTTACATTACTGTCTCTAGTACATAATGGCAAGGGTTGAACAGAATCTTTCACAAACAATACATCCCGTGAAACTAGAATACGTTTTGTTTGTGGATGATACAACCTGTAACCTTTGCTTTCAGCACTATAACCAACAAAAATACATTTGACAGCCTTATCATCCAATTTTCTGCGCTGTGTTTGTGGCACCAGAGCATATGCCAAACAGCCAAAAACACGCATGTGCTCAACAGAAGGCTTTCTATCATGCCATGATTCATATGGATTAATAGACTGCAAAGCTTTCGTAGGACACCTGTTAACTACATAAGTGGCACACATGATGGCCTCAAGCCAAAAGGAATGCGGCAAAGCTTGACTTTTGACCATATATCGTGCCATTTCCATAAGTGACCTGTTTTTCCTCTCAGCAACACCATTTTGTTGAGGTGTGTAAGGCACTGTACATTGGTGTTTTATCCCACGACTAGCCAGAAATGCATGAAATTCATGAGACATATACTCCCCCCCTCGATTGGAACGGAGGGTGCCCATAGTACATTTCAAGACTTTTGCAGCCATAGCCAGAAATTGTTTGAAGCACATAAAAACTTTGGACTTCGCTTTAAGAGGAAATACCCATGCATGCATGGAGTAATCATCAATGAATTTCACGAAGTAAAGGTAATTGCCTAAGGAAGGAGTTTGCATGGGCCCACAAACATCACTATGCACAAGCTGCAACCTACATGTGGCCCGAACTGAACCATTCTTTGGAAACTTAGAACACTTTATCTTACCCAAAATACAGCCTTCACAAACATGTTTGACAAGTGCTTCAAGAGGCGGCAAAGAAGCAATCATATCAGATTTTTGCAAACGCAGCAAACTGGCAAAATTCAGATGACCAAAACGTGCATGCCAAAGTTTTGCATCTAAAATAGCCCTTAAATCTGCAACAACATTCGCAAAATTTTGTCCACACTTGTCATACAAAGTGAGCTTATACAACCCACGGCACAAAAGGACAGATGCAACAATTTCATCACCAAAGCTGAGATCATGAACTGTACATCTGTCATCCACAAATTTGACTACAAGTCCAAGTCTAGCAAGTGCGGATACAGACAAGAGATTCTTCTTGATCCCAGGTACATAAAGTGCATCAACAAGTGTGAAGGAACTGCCATTTGCAGCAGTAAGCACAATCTTTCCAACTCCCTAAACCGGATAAGAGGCATTGTTGGCACAAGTGACTGAATTCCCATGAGGGACAGACAAGAGAGAGGTGAACAATTCGCGATGGGAGGTAATGTGCTTTGTAGCACCACTGTCAAAATACCACACATGTGAATCTGCAGCAACTGACAAGCATGCATCATGGACAGCAGGATTGTAAGTGCACTCTTCGCTAAAAGCCCATTCTGCATCAACATCAGCAACATAGTCTCCTTTCACAGAAGACAACAATGGCTGCATTTGTAGTGGAACTAGCATTTGCAGTGGAACCACCCTCTTTCTTCTTAGCCTCTTTGGCCTTCAACTTAGGACACGACTTGATCAAGTGATCATTAGCTTTACAATAATGGCAACGCATCTTCTTTTTGCCCATATCACCAAAATTGCCAGACGAAGTGCTACCAGCAGAAGCATTAGGAACAGAAGTTTTGCCACTCGCAGTAGAACCATAAGAAGTGGCTGCATTGCTGTTACCACCCTTTCTTTGAGAAGCAATAAAAGCTTGTGCAATTGCACGCCGTTGATGGGGGATTTTCACAAGCCAAGCTCCCATACCCCTCTTCTCTCGTCCCCACCCCATGAAAACCCCTCTTAGGGAGGGAGTGATAAAAGGCATTGGAAAAATTAAGAAAAAAATAAAGTATGATTATGTAAATATATAAGAAAGGTAAAATAGGCCACCTCATGCCTGCGGGGTATGCCTGCGGGACTCAAAAGGTCAACCCCCTCTCTCTTCCCCTTGTCCTTTCTCCTTTCTCTCTCCCCTCAAGCTACCCCACCTCTCACCAATAATGCATTATAACTCACCAATAATGCACCAACTCACATGCAACTTACCCTATCTTCCAAAATAGTATACCCCACCCCCTCTTTCTCTCTCCTATCATATCCCATGACCCAAATATCCCCCTCTCTCTCTAAAGGGCGCCATGTCTCTTGTCTTGTAGCTAAATAACCTCCCCCACACTCACACACACTCAGTTTCACTGAAAAAGGTGCCCACAGACCCATCCCCACCCGATGGTTACCTGATTTTTCTTGTGTTCACACACATCTGCACACAGATTCACCTCTGAACACACTCCCCTCTCTCCCCTCTTGTAATTACTTTATTCTCCATGTCACCTCTCACTTTTTTTCATCAACCCATCTCTCTCTCTTAGTCTCTCTCTCATGAGACTGCTGTTCTGGCACATATACACACAGCCAGACAAGAGGGGCCCACAGTCACATGGCCTATGTAGATAATGATTTCTTCATTTCTAAATTCTAGAATTTCTCCCCCCTCCTCCCCTATATAAAGAGGGGTCACCATCACACAAAAACACACAACATCACCAAAGAGTACACCATGCACTGTGTGTGCCTAGTGCACACACACACACACACACACCATCACCATCACCATCACCGCAATCACCATGCTTGTCTTGAGCATGACCTCTACACCCTTGGCTATGGAAGATGAAGGGCAACTAAATGAAGGATGATGGCCATAATCCTCGTGCGAGTCTTCGCCATCAACTCCCACCTATCCGCCATGTGCTCTACCACTCTCTCCCTTCTCATTCCCCTACCCTATGCTCCCCATTTCATCGCCTAATTCTCTAAATAAAGCTTGAGGTTTTGTGAGAATGTTTTCTTGCAATGTTTTGCCCATGTGAGGTGTGCGGAATCGCCACCTAGTCTTGTGTTTTGGAGTGAGCTTGTGTATGTGAGAAGGGTGTGCGGATTCGCCATCCTTTTGTGGTGCCTAAGTACTAAGCCGCTATACCCCTCCCTCTCTCTCTCTCTCTCTCTCTCTCTCTCTCACTTGATCTCATTCCCTTTCCTCTTCATCATTACTCCCAAGCATCCATCTCTCTTGGATGAAAACTTTGTTATGGTGGTGTGTTGTTTGCGTCCTAGCCGCTGAAGCTAGGTGGTGCCCCCTGTTTGCTTTACCATGACAGGCTCGAGGCGCGCCATTCGGTCCCCGGTGTTTTAGAGGCCATCGGGGGTTCGGGGTTTGCTTTGCTCCCGTCATTTGGTGCCCCCACTGAGGATCTTTTCATGAAACCCTTCAGTTTACAAGACTGAAACCCCTAAACTATTGTGAATGGATGAATGGCTAGCAGGATTTGCTAATTGGACGACAGAAGAAGAAGAGCTCCAAGCACAACTAGATGAACTCCGCATCTCCATCGAAGCTCGAGTGCCAGGCGTAACGGTAATCGATTTGCAGTGGGAGAGTCAACCAACACGCCAAACCCAGTGGATATACATAGACCAAGTGCCAAGAAGAAGAAGGAGAAGGTCGAAACCATGTCCGCAACCTACAACCAACCCACAACAACAAAATGGAAGGAGCTCTACAAAATAGAGAATCAACACTATTCTACTTTGAGAATCGGGTAACTCAAGTCACCGAGGTAATTACCACAGTCAGTTTTCAAGTCGCACCTGATGCTGCAGCACAGATAACGGAAGCATTGGCTCACACTCTCACTAGAGAAACTAGGGATCTACTGAGTTTGTTTCAGGAAAGAACACCACCCTCTCCCACAAGCTTGGACAGTGACTAAGCACCTCTAAGCTTCACATGAATCAGTACAACCTACCTCAAGACAGATCACACATACCAACACGTGTACGCTCAATCAAGGTAATACTGGATTTGAAGGCTCACTACCAGCACGTCATTGACACCATGCCGGGTGGGGAGCGGTTTTTGGAGGTTCTGGCATCAGATCAACCATTTGTCTTACCTTTGGTACAAGGCAATGTACTGTTTGAAGTTTTAATCTATGTCCTAGTATAAGAGGGTATACACGCCTCCTTGTAAAGAAGAAAAAAACTTTTGCAAGTTAAGCAGTGTGTCTTTCTAGCTCTCTCTCAGTAATCATGGCAAGTGTAGCATTTCCAACATTTAAAGGAAAGAAGGGGGAGGATTTGGTAACAGACTTCCTAGATGACTTTGAAGTAGCATGTGTAGTGAGCAACAAAGATACGGATGAATCCCGGGTTAGAATCTTTAAGCATCTCATGAAGCTAGAAGCTAGATCATGGTACAATGCACTTCCACAAGAAACCAAGGATGACTGGGAACCCTTAAAAACCTCTTTTAAGAGGCGCTTTGGGGGAGGTACCACTTCAGAAAAGTTGTGGGACAAGTTGAGAGACTTGAAGCAAGAGGGTCTTTTAGAATATGCCACCTATGAGTCCAAATTTGTGGATTTGTGGGAACAGTGGGTTGAGTCACTGGCTAGGAGGGAAGCTGCACCCGATTTCCTAAAAAAAGATCGGTTCACGCATGGCTTATGGTCGCTTCTCAAGGAGAAGGTGAAAGGTAGATTCCCGGCTACGTACGAGTTAGCCGTTGAGATTGCTCGCCTTAAGGACAAGAAGCTGCGAATGAAATCCAAAGAAACCGAGTCAACAGAAGCAGGAACATCGCGTCGACCAACAACTACGACAACCACCATACCACCACCACCGGCTCTTGGGGTAAGAGATGACCAACAAGATATGTTGGCCCATATTACTGACCAACTGCAGAATTTGTCTGTCCACTTAATACAGCAAGGGAGGAGTCAAGAAAGAGATCAAGACTCTGGAAGAGCACGACGACAAAACAGGGAGTATCATTGCTACAACTACGGAGAAGACGGTCACGATATGTACTACTGTCCCAAACCACGACAAAACTATAATAGAGGAGGTAGGAGGAACCAATTGTCACCCCCTAGAGAAAGAACACCCCCACCCCGAGCACCACCCCCACCAACACAAATTCTACGTCCACCCCAGACACCACTACAAGCATCCATCCCACCTCTTCCACCAGCCCCACCACCTGATCGCCCTGTAAACATCATAAGGCTAGAAGAGAAAGGAAAATCCATAGTAGTGGATCCACCCAGAGCAAAGGAGAGGGACAAGGGTAAGGAGAAGGTAACCTTTTTAGAACCACTTGAAGCCATGACTGTGAAAAGAGCTAGGAGGGAGAAAGCTACACAATCAGATGATGAGAGAAGCATGAGAGGAGAAACTAGCAAGAGGCCATCCAGGCCACGACGGAAATTGGGCATCACCGACTTCCAGCTAGGGGAGAGTTCTAAGCCCTATGATCTAACATTGGATGTGGCAGAGCAAGGATCGAAGATTACATGGCCACAACTGCTACATCTTGTACCTAAAGTAAGGCGACAATGGTCCAAAATGGTAAGTACAAGACGCTCCAAAACAAAGGTAGCCGGAGCAATTTTGGGATGCAACATGGATGACATCCTTCCAATTGTCGACGTAAACATAAAAGGAAAGAGGGTTGGAAACACCTACATTGATGGAGGTGCACAAATCTGTGTAATGAGCGAAGCTATGATGCTTCGATTAGGGCTCGAGGTTGACAGGCCTTCTCCATGCAAGGCAAAGATGGCAAACAACGCAAAAGTTAAGTGTGTGGGTGTGGTAAGTGCCGTGAAAATCAAAGCTTTCAACACTGAGGTAGAGGTAGATGTTTTTGTGATGCTTACTAAGGGGGAGGGCTATCCACTAATTTTGGGAAGGCCATGGTTGATGGCCATGAAGGCAAAACAGGACTGGGGTACTGGCCTTCTACGCATGACCGGTAAGAAAGGGGGAGACAATCTACTACGACATGAGGATTGGCAAGCAGAAGCAAATGAATCTGGAAACATCGGCAGATGAAACCACTAGCGAATCTTCCAGTTCTGAGGAGGAGACCACATCCACCGACGAAAGTGACAGTTCCATTGATGTGATGGGTATCATTATGAAGGATCCACAAAGGGTAAGCACAACTGGTGATCCATCACCAAAAGGGCAACCCAATGAAGGGGAGAGCAAATCACCTGGCCTAGGAGGAAGTAGGTTGAAGGGTATGTTGTCTACGGAATTAACACTTGAGGAGAAAGATAGTTTTTTGCAAATGTTGATGGGATTTCCTAACCTGTTCATTGACAACTATGAAAGAATCATAGGCATTACAGTGGTGGAACATCATATTAAGCTGAAGGAAGGGGTAAAACCAGTTGTGCAAAAGCTACGACGACTGGGGGTCATACAAGAAAAGGCACTCTTGGCCGAGGTAAGGAAACTGCTGGAGGCGGGATTCATCTATCCTGTAGAAAACTCAGAATGGGTGTCACCCGTAGTGGTGACGCCTAAAAAGAATGGTAAGTGGAGGGTCTGTGTTGACTACAAACCACTAAATGCAGCTACAAAGAGAGACCACTTTCCTCTCCCTTTCTTGGATGAAATTCTGAATGAAGTAGCGGGTTTTGAATGCTATACCGTCTGTGATGGTTATTCTGGATACTTTCAAATACGCATAGCCTTGGAAGATCAGCTAAAAACCACTTTTATCACGCCATGGGGTTGTTTTGCATACAGGGTTATGCCATTTGGTCTCACAAATGCACCTGCCACATTCCAAAGATATGTCACATATGTTTTTCAACCGTTCTTTGGAACATCCATAAGAGTGTTCATTGATGATTTTTGTATATATAGCTCCCATATTTCACATTTAGAAAAGGTAACTGAAGGTTTGGCCAGGTTGCAGAGCATAGGTGGGCAATTAAATGTGGATAAATGCCACATTGGGGAGAGTAAAGTCATTCTACTAGGTCATGAAATTTCAGTAAAAGGTATCAACGCCGACCCAAGTAAGGTGTCCGCACTCATAGCCCTACCTTCACCAATGACCGCACGTCAACTGGTCTCTTTTCTACACAAGGTGAGGTACTTAAGTAGATTCATACATCTACTATCACAACTTGTTCTACCACTGCAACAACTCACTCAAAGATCAACTTTCACTTGGGACGAGCAAAGCGAACATCACTACAACAAGGTAAAGGAGGTCTTAGCCACTCTGCCAACTATCTCACCACCTAAGTGGGATGAAAAATTCTATGTCACCTCAAGTGTTGGTGATGACTCATTGGGGGCTGTGCTACTCCAAAAGGATACAACGACATCTTTCATGAGGCCAATCTACTTCTCTAGTCGAATGATGACAGCAGGAGAGAAAGGTTTCACCCATGTGGAACACTTAGTCCTAGCTCTTAGATTTGCAACTACAAAGTTTAGGTCATATTTGTGATTCTAACCACGGATGAAATATTTCCCTATGTTGTACAACACATGGATGTGTCTGCTAGAATTACTAAATGGCTAGTTCGTCTGCAAGAGTTTGACTACACGGTACAGGTAGAAAGCACGACAGGGCAAGTTTGGGGGGACTCATGACCTACCAAGTCTTTGAAAGGAAGGAGAAGCAATCTAAGGAAGGAGAAGTCCGATTACCTCCAGTACCACCGATGGTAGAAGGAGCATACTCTCTCTACTTTGATGGAGCCTACAAGCGAGCGTCTGACAAAGCAGCTGCAGGCATAGTGGTCTTTGATGACAAAGGGACAAAGGTATTTTCGTTGGGCCAATTGTTAGATTCACATTCTAACAATGAAACTGAGTATGCAGCACTAACCAAGGGTCTACAATGGTGCGTCTCGCAAGGTGTACAACGCCTTAATGTATTTGGGGATGCTCTACTTCTGGTAAGGCAAGTAAATGGAGCATGGACATGCAAGAATCCTAGTTTAAGGACTCACTTAAGTGGTGTAAAAACCTTGTTGGGTAAGTTTGAAGAAGTTCAAATACACCATATCCCAAGGGCTCAAAACCAAGAATCAGATGCCCTAGCAAGTGAAAGACTACAGGAAGTGGTGGTTGGAGCAATAAAGCTAAAGCTCCCTCTATTTCAAGGCAGTGATGCCTTGCCTGACATCATGCATTTTTTGGAAACAGGAGAATGCCCATCAGATTTAACAAAGGGACAGAAGCAATGGCTGACGCGGAAGGCCACAAGGTATCGACTCATCAATGATGGTTTGTACTATAAGGGTAAGGACCAAATACTCAGGAAGGTCCCTCTCTCTCAGGAAATCATGGGAGTAATTTCTAGTTGTCACGATGGGGTTTGTGGTGTTCACTTTGCCCTAGACATAACAAGTAGGAAAATCTTGCAGGCAGGCTTCATATGGCCTAGCCTCAACCGTGATGTACACCACTGGTGCAAAACGTGTAAGTTGTGTCAAAAGGCCGGCACTAGGTCACTTATGCCTGAACCACAGACACCTATTCTCTCATATGGCCCATTTGAAAAATGGGGTATCAATGCCATTGGGCCATTACCTAGGGACAACTCAGGAAAATTCTACATTATCATGGGGGTCGACTACATGACTAGATGGGCAGAGGCTACAGTCACCACTAGAATCACAGCGGTAGAGGTAGCTAAATTTATCTACGAGCACATATGCTGTAGGTTTGGCACACCTTTAGAGATCATCTCTGATAGAGGGCCAGGTTTCAGAGCAGACTTGGTAGGAGAATTAATGCAGAAACTGGGCATTACAAGGAGGCACTCTTCACCATATTACCCTCAATGTAATGGCCTAGTTGAAAAGGTAAATGGAATGGTTTCTAAAATTATTACCAAGCAGGTAAACAATCATCCTGGAGACTGGGATAAGTATCTACTACCAGCTTTATGGGCCTATAGAACTTCATTTCGTACATCCTTGGGATTCACACCGTATCATCTAGTATTTGGTAAGGAAGCAATCTTGCCCATTGAAGTGCAACTACAAAGCCTCAGAGTAATGGCAAGCCAACTTCAACAACCCAACATGCATTTGAGAGATCACATCATCAACTTAGAAAGACTGCAGCTAGACAGAGAAGAAGCAATAAATTATTATGCAGCACAAGCAGAGCATAGACGGCTTAGCTTTAACGAGCATCTCCGGAAAAAAGAATTGAAGAAAGGAATGTTGGTGCTCCGCTACGACAATCGCTTCGACACGCGCAAGGATAAGAAACTGCTACTCCGATGGGAAGGCCCTTTCATCATCAGGAAAAAGTATGCCAATGGAAGCTACCAGCTTATGGAGGCTGATGGAAAACTTCATAAAACCAGGGTTGGCGACTTAAACCTTATTTTCTTCGATTTAACCAGGCTCCACCAATTGACATTCCAGATGAGGACACACCATCAGCCGCCACCTCCGACGATAATGATCAAACAGATGAGCTAGAGACATGAATGCCTCTAGCCAAAAGGGGAGGGCTAATGATGGGGGCTTTTCACAAGCCAAGCTCCCATACCCCTCTTCTCTTGTCCCCACCCCATGAAAACCCCCTCTTAGGGAGGGAGTGATAAAAGGCATTGGAAAAAGTAAGAAAAAAATAAAGTATGATTATGTAAATATATAAGAAAGGTAAAATAGGCCACCTCATGCCTGCGGGGTAGCCCATCCCCACCTTGCCTCCTTTTTCTTCACTGTTGCCCCGCCGTGTGTCCCTTTTCCTCTCCTCCACTCAAAAGGTCAACCCCCTCTCTCTTCCCCTTGTCCTTTCTCCTTTCTCTCTCCCCTCAAGCTACCCCACCTCTCACCAATAATGCATTATAACTCACCAATAATGCACCAACTCACATGCAATTTACCCTATCTTCCAAAATAGTATACCTCACCCCATCTTTCTCTCTCCTATCATATCCCATGACCCAAATACCCCCCTCTCTCTCTAAAGGGCGCCATGTCTCTTGTCTTGTAGCTAAATAACCTCCCCCACAATCACACACACTCAGTTTCACTGAAAAAGGTGCCCACAGACCCATCCCCACCCGGTGGTTACCTGATTTTTCTTGTGTTCACACACATCTGCACACAGATTCACCTCTGAACACACTCCCCTCTCTCCCCTCTTGTAATTACTTTATTCTCCATGTCACCTCTCACTTTTTTTCATCAACCCATCTCTCTCTCTTAGTCTCTCTCTCATGAGACTGCTGTTCTGGCACATATACACACAGCCAGACAAGTGGGGCCCACAGTCACATGGCCTATGTAGATAATGATTTCTTCATTTCTAAATTCTAGAATTTCTCCCCCCTCCTCCCCTATATAAAGAGGGGTCACCATCACACAAAAACACACAACATCACCAAAGAGTACACTATGCACTGTGTGTGCCTAGTGCACACACACACACACACACACACACCATCACCATCACCATCACCGCAATCACCATGCTTGTCTTGAGCATGACCTCTACACCCTTGGCTATGGAAGATGAAGGGCAACTAAATGAAAGATGATGGCCATAATCCTCGTGCGAGTCTTCGCCATCAACTCCCACCTATCCGCCATGTGCTCTACCACTCTCTCCCTTCTCATTCCCCTACCCTATGCTCCCCATTTCATCGCCTAATTCTCTAAATAAAGCTTGAGGTTTTGTGAGAATGTTTTCTTGCAATGTTTTGCCCATGTGAGGTGTGCGGAATCGCCACCTAGTCTTGTGTTTTGGAGTGAGCTTGTGTATGTGTGAAGGGTGTGCGGATTCGCCATCCTTTTGTGGTGCCTAAGTACTAAGCCGCTATACCCCCTCCCTCTCTCTCTCTCTCTCTCTCTCTCTCTCACTTGATCTCATTCCCTTTCCTCTTCATCATTACTCCCAAGCATCCATCTCTCTTGGATGAAAACTTTGTTATGGTGGTGTGTTGTTTGCATCCTAGCCGCTGAAGCTAGGTGGTGCCCCCTGTTTGCTTTACCATGACAGGCTCGAGGCGCGCCATTCGGTCCCCGGTGTTTTAGAGGCCGTCGGGGGTTCGGGGTTCGCTTTGCTCCCGTCACCGTCTAGTCCTGTTTTTTTTGGAAAGTGACTCATGCAACAGCAATGTGCATTATGCATCAAACTTGACAACTTCTGGATTTCCTTGGGTCATAAGTCTCCAAGTACTAGCAAAAGTCTGGTAAGAATCTGGTAAGGCATCAAGAACAGTCTGCACATGGGAACTATCTGAAATGACTTCACATGCAAAAATGAGTTGCTCATTGATATCCTTGACACCAGAAAGAAAAGTGTCCATATCATCTTCCTCATGCATAATCTTCGACTCCAGCTCTTTACGCAGCAAAGCAATTTTAGCCTCATTGCGGCTTGCATAAAGACCAGACAAAATATCCCAAGCCTGTTTTGTAGATTTTGTTGAACGGATGTGAGGAACAATGGTGCACTTCACAGACAACGTAATTAATGCATGAGCCTGTGCATCCTTTACATCCCAACGAGCTTGTTCTGCCGTAGGCAAAACAACTCCAAGACCTGCAACATCCTCAACATCGCCTGCATCCTCAGAACCAGGATGTACATCAATGCCCTTTGACACAAGAACATGTTGCATCATGTAAGCCCACATAGGGTAATTGTCCCCATCCAACTTGTCCTTAGCAGCAAACATCTTGAACACATTTGTGTTGTTGTCAGCCATGGTAAATGCTGCATCTGATGTGAAAACTGCAGGAAAAGAGGAGAAAGGAAGCGGGAACAACACGTGCTATATAGCAAAAACCGTAGAAGACTATAAGGCACCTGTTATGCAAAAAATGGCACTGACAAAAATTCTGCACAAAATGACGAAATAGCCTATGAAGTACTGCCTGTAGTGGAATTGTGACTCAATGGGCTAGTACCATGAACATATCCCTCAATTACAAGTTAATTGGGCAATGAGCTAGTGCTAACCCAAAAATGAAAATGCAACAAAGTATATTAGCAATCAAAATTTGCAAGAGAGGAAGTGCTAATGTGACCTAACACACAAATGCATAACAATAAACCTAGACAGCACACCATGGCTTTGATACCACTTGATGGGAATGGGATCGTGCTAGCTAAGGTGGTGATAGACAAACATTGTGCACACTTGTGAGTGTGTGTAGTCTAGATTGTTACTCAAGAGAATTAGGTTCCAAGATAGATTAACTTGGACTCATAAACACTCTTGAGTAGTTGACTAACCCATCACAAGCTTACCATAGACAAGATACATGTAATGGAAACTTGGAATGATTGTTTATTCATAAAAGGAGATTTAAGTAGCTCTACAATCTCACACCTTTACATGTGGGATAATTCCTCCTCTTTTTTCATTCACATACACACACTCTAGTGTCTCTAAGCCCATACCTTACAATGAATGGTTCGAATGAGACACATATTGCTAAATTTAAAAATGATTTGAATGCTACTTTCAAGATGAAAGATTTGGGACTGTTGGTTTGGGCATACAATTTAAGCAATGTGATGGTGGTATTGCCTTGTGTCAAACACATTACATGGAGACATTGCTATGTAAGTTTGGAATTATGTATTGCAAGCCTATTGCCACTCCCATGGAAACAAGTTTGAAGTTGAGTCTTCATGATGCTGAGGATCCTGCCAATGTCACTCTTCACCAAACTGCTATTGGGTGCTCTATTTATGTATGCTATGTGAGGCCAGATATTCAGTTTTCAATCTCACAAGTCAGCAAATTTATGCATAGCCCAGAGTTTAAGCATCCACAGGATGTTAAGAGAATCTTTTGTTACTTGAGTAACACTTTAAGTCTTGGGTTTTTTAATCCCAGTGGGAGATAATTGCTGCCAAATTTACATGATTTTTTGGACTTCGATTGGACTGTTTCTTTTGACATTCTGTTAGCGGGATGGAAACACACACAACACCTCTATAATGACCCAACACACACTCTTGGGATGATACACACACACACACACACACACACACACACACACACACACACACACACACACACACACACACACACACACACACACACACACACACACACTATGGGGCACCACTCGGCTTACACAATCGACCTGGCCGAGACAGGGAACACACCGATGGAGTGAAAGGAGAGAGACTACCCATTTACCCACTCCACACAGAGACACACACACACACACACACACACCCAAAAAACTCAACTCAAAAGAGGAGAATTTCTGATGATTAGATACAATTGAGCTTGGGACAACACCAAATAGCTCACACAATATGGGTAAAATATGCCAGATACAATCACAAATTGGAGCAGAAGCTTTGCTCATAGGAGAAACTTACATAGTCAAAACAACAAAAAAATAGTGAGGAATTTGGTAAAATGGACAGTGCCATCACGTTCGGAACGGCCCAAAACCCCAGTCTACAATGTCAAAGTGCTCAAATCCGACCTCGGATAAGCAGTTTATGGCCAAAACAGGCTCCAAAAACAGCAAAAACACAGTTGCAGCTGTTCCTCCTCTTCTCTCCACATTTTTTATGGTCTTTTTCAATTCCCACACTTAGCTTTATTAGTTGGTCACCTTTGGCCTTTTAGTTGACCTCAAACGGACCCCAAACTGGCCAAAAAGTGGTCTTGCAGTAGTTGTCACCCTGCTGCATACATCCGTACACCTGGCACTCAACTTCTTTTAATAATGCATCCCGCCACCACATGAAGTGCCCCCCAATTATAGTCCTCATGATGACCTTTTTGCATAATTATCACAAGGAAACACCCACGTTGTGTTCGTACTTATCCGCGTGCAAGTATTGACCCCATTCGACCTCCTGACGCCACTAGATGCCATCTGACGCACCTATCTACCTCATGTCATCGGCCCGCGGATAGCTTCCTCGAGAAGTTTTACGTGCTACCAACTCCTTATTATTATAGAAAAAACACACTGGTACTGGTGATAGTGAAAATCGAGGCACTATGTACATGCTGTCCTACTTGTACACATGTGGGCCCCACGTAACCACCTGGCTATGGAAAATGGGCAATCCTTTATTTGATGCACTATGCATGGGTATGTACATATACGCAATCACTTCTTCCAAAAAACTCCTGACATAATTTGCCCATCCCCTAGCCTGGTAGATCATTCATGATCAGCAACAGCAAAAAGAGATATGAGACTCGCCGCATCACAGGTCTCCTCATCCCTCACCAACATTACTTCCTTCACAGACAACTCATCTTGCTCCACCATCATTAACCTAGCATGATATAATATAAGACGCAATCCATTTATCCTTGACTTATGTAAAATCTCATCCAGGTTAGCCAACTGATATGTACCATTTGGAAAACACTCCACTACCTTGAAAGGGCCTTTCCACTTAATCTGAAACTTCTTTTGGAAGGTGTTGTCCAGCTTACTATTGTAGCGCAAAACCAAGTCATGCTTCTTGATACCCTTACTTTTGACCTTTTCATTTATCTTTGCCAAAGCCTTATCCTGCATCTGCCCATAATGTTCCAATGTACTCATCCTATCTAGCTTAACCTCTTGTAACTGCAAGAGCCTCTCTTTGAATGCATCACTAGGCGGCTCAAGCAACTTCTCTAGCCTCTTTACTGCAGGAAACTCTACTTCCATAGGCAATTGTGCTTCCTTTCCATATACCAAATGGAATGGAGTAAACCATGTACCTGTCTTCACCGAAGTACGGTAAGCCCATAATGAACTAGGCAATTCCAAATCCCAATTCTTTCCTTGGTGCTTTGTCACTTTCGAAAGAATTTGTACCAACTCACCATTGAATCTTTCATTTAAGCCATTACACTGCGGCTAATAAGGAGTGGTATGCTGGTGCCTAATCTTCATCTTCGCGCATAAAAAGTCTAGCAGTTTAGCTCTAAATCCTGGCCCCTTATCCGAAAGTAGCTCCAATGGCACCCCAAACTTGCAACATATTTCATCATACACAAATTTTTCCACATCCTTTGCAGTGATCTGTTTTACTGCTATAGCCTCTGCCCATCTAGAGAGATAGTCCACTGCAGTCAAAATATAGCTTTTGCCCCTGCTTGTGATAGGTAATGGGCCTATTGCATCAATCCCCCACTTTTCAAACACATCAAATGCCATAATGGTTTTTCGTAGCTCTGGCTTCAACACTATCTTCCCAAATGCTTGACACCTATTGCAAGACCTACACCAATGGTGAACATCCTTGTGCGAACTAGGCCATACATATCCCTCTTGCAAGATCTTAGGTGATCTTTAGAGAAAAATGGCCACCACATGCACCTTCATGATTCTCTTCCAGCACTCTATAAAGTTCCTCCCGCAAAGGTACACGTCTCAACACAAGATCAACCCCTTTCATGTATAAGACATCACCAATCAATTTGTACATGTATGCTCTACGGACGAAACCATACTTCTTAGACTTCTGAATGTCTTTCAGAATGATTCCTGTTAGCAAAAACTCCTCTTCTTGAGCCAAACTTTCCCGGCCATGATAAAGAGGTAAGTTGGTCCTCAAAACAAATAGCTCCCCAATCATGCTTTGAGCTGCTTCATGTGCCTCTCCATTTAGAGCGCGTTCAATGTGTCTGATGCTCCATGCTTCAAACTTTTTTAACAGGTCTTTAATTCTAAAACACATTTCCTTCAATGAGGTGTTCTTGCTCTTCCACACACCCAGCACTTACTTCACCACTAACAAGGCATCACCTTTTATGCTCAACCTTCTAATCCCATGCTTCAAACAAATGTGTAATCCGGCTTCCAAAGTTGCATGTTCAGCTTCATTGTTACTATGCGCATCCAACTTGAACCCTCTCTTGCATACTAGCTTCCCCTCTAGATCATAAAGTGCTATACCCCCTGAAGCTGCATCATGGCTCTGCATCATGGTTCTTTCTGTATGAGCCATCAAAGAACAACACATGTGCATTGTTGATATGTGGAACTTCTTTGACTACCTTTCTCACCACCTCTTCCTTAACAAGAAGGGGATTCTCCTTCTAAGTCAACAAATCAGCTAGGGTATCCCTTGTACTGTCTTCCACTAGAAAAGAGAACTCAAACTCTTGCAGCTCAATTACCCATTTCTTCACCACATTTGACATGTTAGTGCCATTAATTAATTGTAGAAAAAAAGCGTAACTCGTCAAGAAAACAAAAGGTCGTGGTAGCAAGTAATGACAAAATCGTCGACAAGCAAATATTACGCTGGCCATCACTAGCTCTACTTCCGAGAATTTTCTCTCTGCTACCAGCTTCACTCGGCTTGCACAATACACTGGCCTCATATAATGGCTGCCCTTCCCCTTTTGAAATAGCATGGATCCAATGTCACCATCCCCTACTGATGGATTTACATAAAACACTTTCTCCCAATCAGAAGCCTGCATGGCTGACAACCCCCCTAACACCTCTTTGACCTCTTGAAACACCTCTTCACACTTGTCATCCCATTGCAATGGATAATGCTTTGCGACTTGTTGTAATGGATAAAGTGAAGAGTGCGTGCGAGAGCGCGTGTGTGTGTGCAGCAATGGAGAAGAGAGGAGACACAGGTTTGGGTGGACTCCAAACACAATAGTGTTAGGGTTATGAGTCCTTACTTTTTGTATAGAATGAATGGTCAGTGTTATTTTTCGGTTAGTCTCCGGCCACCCAACACTCAAGCACGGCACATTGGGCTTTACCACCCCAACAACCTCCCACTTAAAGAACAATGTGCCTTTAAGTTGGGGTGATAATGTATATATACATACAATACAGGTAGACAATGACCATGACTATCTACCCAATGCCCATGAGTGCCCGACAATGTGCAAACTGCTCTGAAGGTAAGACCTTTGTTAGAAGATCATCAGGATTCTCAGTGGTGTGAATTTTGGCAAGCTGCAATCGCTTGTCCTCAAGCACCTCACGAATGAAGTGATACTTTACATCCACATGCTTTGTCTTTGCATGAAACACTGGATTCTTTGCCAATTGTATAGCACTTTGGCTATCACAATGTAACACAGGCATCTCAACATTGATTCCCAAGTCTCCCATGAGCCGACCAAGCCATATAGCTTCCTTGCAAGCTTCTGAAGCTGCAACATATTCAGCCCTGCTGCTGTTTAAATCCTTTAGCAACAAGCCATGCCTTGTACTTGGGTTTATTATCATGAGGTGTAATTTTCTGCTTGTACACCCATTTTCATGGTAATGCCTTTTTACCTTTAGGCAACCGAACCAACTTCCAAGTTTGATTCTTATGCAATGAGTCCATTTCTGATTGCATAGCTTTCTCCCACTTCACCTTGTCATCCATTGACATGGCTTCCTTATAGCAGGAAGGCTCTCCGCAATCTGTCAACATAATGTAGTCCAATGAGGGAGTAAATCTATCAAGAGGCCTTGAAACTCTTGTAGACCTGCTAATAACTGCTTGAGCTGGTTGTCCCTCAGCATTATCTTCTACTACAGGAGGATTTTGCACTTGTTGTCTGACATTAGGCACTTCAGCCCGATTGTGGACAATTCCATCTTCTTGGAAGATAACTCGCCTGACCTCCACTGTATACACAGGCTTCTTATGCATCTGTTCTTCATTGAAGTACACGTCATTGCTGCAAACTATCTTTTTAGCTTTAGGATCCCATAACCGAAATCCCATCTCGCCAGGATTGCCATAGCCAAGAAATATGCATTTCTTTGACTTAGGAGCCAACTTACTTTGAAACTCCTTTGGAACATGGCAATACGCCGCACAGCCAAAGACTCCAAGATGCTTGTAAGAAGGTGACTTCCCAAACCAAATCTTTTCAGGTACCTTCTCATCCAAAGCCTTGTTAGAAGATCTATTAATAAGATAGACAGCAGTTGCTAACGCTTCCGCCCAAAATCCATTAGGAAACTCTGCATTAGACAACATGCTACGTAACTTCTCTTGTATGGTATGGTTCATCCTCTCAGTAACAACACCATTTTGTGGAGGGTTATATGGAGAAGTCAGCTCTCTTTTGATGCCTTTGGAATCACAAAAAATTTGAAAGGCTTTAGTGACATACTCACCACCATTGTCTGACCTTAAGCACTTGACTTTCTTGCCAGACTGATTCTCCACTAATGCCACAAAATTCTGAAATTTTGAAAGAACTTCATCCTTCTTCCTGAGAGGATATGTCCACACTTTCCTTGAGAAGTCATCAATGAATGTAACAAAGTACAATGAACCTCCCATGGATACGTTAGGCATAGGTCCACACACATCACTATGCACTAACTCT
This sequence comes from Adiantum capillus-veneris, assembly GCF_014529385.1. Taxonomy (NCBI): domain Eukaryota; kingdom Viridiplantae; phylum Streptophyta; class Polypodiopsida; order Polypodiales; family Pteridaceae; genus Adiantum; species Adiantum capillus-veneris. The sequence goes on along the minus strand of NC_140960.1, from coordinate 103,260,283 downwards.
AATGGCTCACTTTTCCGAGTGCTTCCCCTTTTGTGTGGTGACTATGTTTTTTTACCATAAAGACAATGATCACAAGCTGAAAAATTTGAGAAATTGAAGCCAAGAACATAACCAAAATGAGATAAGATTTTCATTCCCTTTTGAGACATATGTCCTAACCGGCGATGCCACAAAGAAACACTTGGCTGCTCGGTTACACAAATTATATGGTTTTTAACATTGGATACATGTAGCATGTACAAAGTCCTAGACTTTGAACCATGTGCTACCACTAAAGAACCTTTGGTGATCTTCCACTAGCTATCAACAAATGTGCAGTAATATCCTGCGTCCTCCAATTGTCATGTACTAATCAAACTTTTAGTAAGCTTCGGCACATGTCTCACATTCTTGAGCATGAATGAGGAACCATTCTGAAATTTCACTTGCACATCACCGACACCAACGATGTCGCAAGCAAAATCATTGCCAAGACGAACACGACCTTTACGGGCTGCATCATATGTATTGAACCAGTCTCTGTGAGGAGTCACATGAAATGATGCACCCGAGTCAATAACCCAATCCTGTAAAGCATAGCCATCAGTGGCAACCAAAAATGTTGAATCCATAGCAGATGTGAGATAAATATCTCCATCAAAATCTTCAACAAAAACATTGTTGATCTCTTTAATCTTTATACTGCTTTCCTTAGTCTTGACTTCTTCCGACTTCTTGTCTTTACCTTTGTCTTGTTTCCACTTTCGACAGTCTTTCTTCATATGACCCTTTTTGTGACAATGATAGCACTCAATGTCTTTTCCTCCACGTGATTTGCTACGAGATTTTCCTCTCTAATTTTGCTTGCCCTTTTCTTGTGATCGACCACGAACAACGAGAGCATTGCTAGTACCACGAGAAGTATCAAGATTCTTCTTGCTAACCTCTTCAGTGAGAAAACTACCCTCAACATCAACACATGTTAAACCATTAGGAGGTGCTGAGTTACTTATGGCTGTGCGAAAAGTATCCCAACTTTCTGGCAACGTAACTAGCAAGAACATTGCTTTGATCGAATTGTTGAAATTGACTCCTTGCGCAGAAAGGTGACTGAAAATTGTGTTGAACTCATTGAGATGGTTGCACATGGGTGTGCCCTCATCCATCTTCAAATCAACTAGCTTTTTCAGCCAATAAACTTGTGATGCTGCACTTTGCTTCTCATATAGGTCACATAACTTCTTCCACAGCTCATAACTAGTCTGTGCCATGTTCACATTGAAGTACACATTCTTTGACAAAGTCAGCATGATGGTGGACTTGGCAAGCTCATCCAACTCCTCCCAGTCATACTCATCCATATCCTCATGCTTTATTCCCTTCATCTTTATCGGCCGGATCTGCTTCTTTTGTACTATGACATTGTAAATTTGTTCCTTCCAAAATGGGAAGTTAGTGCCATCCAACTTCTCAATGTTAAACAAAGAGTTCTCCGATGATGAAGCCATCACTCGACAAGGAACAAAAGTGATAGATCCGCTCCACTGAAGAAGATGATAAAAAACCTGGAAAATTTTGGCAGAGTCTCCCCTGCAAAATTGACTTTTGAACCCAAAACAAATGTGTACAATGACTGAAACGCTGAGCAAAGTGGCTAAACCGACAAGATAAAATCTCAAAGAACTGTCACTGTCAATGTCTCCAACTCTAGAAGAGTGTCTCTGACCAACTGAACACTGTCAAAGGCATACGCATAAAGATGACAGCAATGCCAACAATGGCGGGTCAGCAGATGCACACCAATACTGCACTAACCGCATAAACATACATCCTATATCGATGCCGAAACTATGGGGATGTCGGGGGCTCGCTCCAAAACCTGTATCACCGAAAGGATCTCCACATTTGAGAATCCCCCAGCTGAATAAAACCTCACTACGACCCTTAACAATAGGCTTTGCATATTTCCATCACAATACATAAACCGCATAAGATCTTACATCAACCACAGAAACCCTTTTTTGTAACCGCTGCGGTGGTTTGTCTGATATAACAGACCCTCAAGACCTTACATCAAATATGCATGTGACAGACATTGCAGAAAGAGTCTGCAACGAAAACATGTACGCAGAAGAACCGACGAGGGTAGACCACCCTGCTGTCTGAATTGAATATCTCCTGTGCAAAATTTATAGAGACTTCCTTCTGCAAAGTTGTAGACCACGCAAAAATGGTTGGGGTTAGCGGGAATGGACTTGAAATAAGATGTTCTTACAGATCGAAACAGATCTATAAAAAACTGCAGCTTCTACTTCACGACCTACAGGCAGTCTGAGTGACGTATCTCAAAATTGGTCAAGATTTTGAGAAAACGTTCTTCTGCAAAGTTGAAGAGGACAAAACATCGAATAGGAAATGCAAGGATTGGTTTGAATAAAGACGTTTTGATAGGCCAAAATAGATCTGCAAAAACGTGCTGCAGTTTTTGCTGCTTCTCTGCCTGCTTCCCCGCTGAGCTCCCAATCCCTGAGCTGTGATACCAATTGAAGAGTGCGTGCGAGAGTGCGTGTGTGTGTGTGCAGCAATGGAGAAGAGAGGAGACACAGGTTTGGGTGGACTCCAAAAACAAAAGTGTTAGGGTTATGAGTCCTTATTCTTTTGTATAGAATGAATGGTCAGTGTTAGTTCCCGATTAGTCTCCGGCCGCCCAACACTCAGGCACAGCACATTGGACTTTACCACCCCAACATAAAGGAGCTACGAAGACAATGGAATAAACCGTGCCATGTATTTCACTTTGTGTATAAAGGTTGCCAATTGCTTTGTACTCGTAGGCCATGGAAGAAGAATAATAGACTTAACCTTGTCTGGATCAGCCTCAATGCCATTTTCTGACACCATATGGCCCAATAACTTCACCCTTGGCTGCGCTAGAGACATTTCTTGGTATTTAGTTGTCCTCCACATTCATCATATCGAGCCAATAGCATCTGCAACTTCTCATGGTGTTCAACCCTACTGCTATAGACACAGAAGTCATCCATAAAAGCTTTAACAAAACTACCAATGAACGGTGCCAATACCCAATTTGCTCTCTCTTGATAGAAAGATGGTCCATTTGACAACCCAAATGGCAATACCGTGTAGCAATAGCAGCCCCATGGTGTAATAGAAGTTGTCTTTGTGCGATATTTAAGAGCAATCTTCAATTGAAAATAGCCTGAAAAACAATCACACACACTGTACCTTTCATAACCTGCCACTGAATCCAAGATCTGATCGATGAATGGAAGAGGATATGGGTTCTTCTTAGTGGCTGCATTTAAGGGTTTAAAATCTACATAAATCCTCCACTTTCCATCCTTCTTTGGGCTGACTACTACTAGACTCACCCATTCTATGGTCTCCACTGGAACTATGAACCCTGCCTTTAATAACTTATCCACTTCTTCCCGCAAGGCTTCCATTTGCTCTTGACCCATCCTTCTTAGCCTTTGCCGCACTGGCTTAGCACCTTCTTTCAACTCAATATGCATCTCTTTGCCTTTGAACCCTCTAATCTCTTCATATGAAGTAATGAAAAAATCAGGAAAACTAGCCAGCATGTGTAAATATATCTCCTTCTCCATAGCTGAGAGGTCTCCACTGATCATTTGTGTCATCAATTCTTGCTTCTTCGACAATTCGGTTTGCATTAGCCCTTCAATCACTTCATCAGGCCCTTCACTTTCATCTTCAACCTCATTCGCAAATGCAACTAAACCAGACTCCAGGTTTTCTTTGTCCATCAAAAGAAATGCAACATCAACATCCTCATCACTGCTGGTAGTACTATCACTGTCCTCATCAGACACTGTGGAATAGTCTTCATCACTAGACTCAACTTCATCTTCATAAAGATCCTCCAATCGTCTCCTTGTGTCCATATTATATAGCTTCTTGGCACCTGTCTTTCCATAGAGGCTAATCGTACCACGTCTCCAATCTTGAATAGCTCCCACTGCACGTAACCATGGTCTGTCCAATATAATAGGATATGCTCCCAACCCCGCTGGCATCACATGAAAATCAACCACTGCCTTTGCATCATGCGCCTCCACTTCTAAGCTCTTTACAACACCCAAACATTTTAGTTTCTGATGGTTTGCCAATCTGATCCAAAAGCCTGACACCCCAGTCACTGTGAGACCCATCTTCTCAACACATGTGTGTGTTATGACACATATTTGGGCTCCACTATCCACATAACCTTGTCCCAAATTTTTTCTTTTATGCCACACATCTACTATTGGACAAATGTCTGGTAGCTCACCCATCGCCAACACCTTTACTGAACCTCTCTTTGGCTCTTTCTCCATTGGGTTAACCATCCTCTTCCACTGTCGCTTTAGCTTAGGCACCATCTCTATAAGCTGCCCAAAAGTAAGATCTGCCTTCTTGTTCGTCAAATCCTCCTTCAAGTCATAGATTAATTGCCCATCCCCTAGTGGAAAATCTGAAACATGAAACTTGCGATGAGCCCTCCTTTTCCTCTTGGCCTTGACATCTTCACCTTCATGACTCTTTCCCTTCTTTTTTCCAGGACCTCGGGCACTTCTTCCTTCCTTTTCCTCTATTGTCCTCTTTCCAATAGGCATCACTAATGTATCCTCTAGATTTGATGCCTTCTCCAAGGTGACTACACTTATCACTTTTGTCTTTCCCTTTTCCTCCTGGGTTAATCCAGTGGCTCCTTCTTCTCCTTTAATTTCGATGCCATAATCATTTGACCTAGTTAGCACCTGTCTTGGCAATGGATACATATCTCCCCCCATCCTTGGTGGCTTATCACATTGCGAGCTGATGTGTCCCAACTCTCCACAATTATAACAGGTGGGCGTTTGCCTCCAGAACCTACCATTGCTTTGTCCAACACCATTCCTGGGCCTTTCTTCACCTCCTGGCTAATTTTCAAACCTCCCTCGACCTCGATTATTTCCCACTTTCCCTAGCATGTCTAGGCTGAGATTCTTCATTAAATCTACCACTTGCCTCATGTCTTGCCTTAGCCCATCATCGTGCACTGCTGTAGTGACCACTGCTGGCATAACTTGAGGAGTAACAGAAACCACTAGTTCATGATGAACCCTTGGTATGCGACCTTGCAAAGAATCCATAGGCTGAAATTCAGACCTCATGGGCAAAGACTCTACTCCTAGCTGGCTCATTTTCCTCAGCTTCCACTCTTTGTTCCTCGCTACCTCTAGTGCATCTTCATATATCCTAGGCTTCTTTAGCTCCACTCTCCAACGTATATTCTCCCAAAGACTAGCCAAGAACCTGTCCTTCTTCATCATGTCACGCGGGGGTACTTGTGGTGCTAAGGCCTTTCACATCCGCTCCCATGCCAATGAAAACTTTCCTATGTACGCATCTACTGGCTTACCTTCCTTTTGCACTAAAGCCTGTACTTCTTGCCACACTTTGTCAGGGTCTTTTGTCTTCACAAACTCCACTTCCAATCCACGGCTTAGATTGTCCCAACTCAATCTTACAGGTGGATCAGCCACACACAACTCCTCTTCAAATGCTTTGGACCAAAGTCGTGCATCACTCTTCAAACAGATTTGGAGAAGACGTAACATCTACGTCGGATCATGAATCTGGTTGCTAATGCAGGCAACCTCCATCTTCTCCAAAAATTCTTCCACATCTTCATCACTTCTTCCATGAAACTCCGGATAAGAGAAATCCATGGCTACCCAAGTTACGATGCTTCAAGAACCCCTTCAAACACATGTGCAAGAACCCAAAACTTTTGACTGACTCAATTCCCAAAAACTTCAATGTAGCTCAACTTTAGATAAGGACAAACACATGCACATCAAATGAGTTTTCATAGTTAATCATCGGAATTACAACAGGCAAAGGACATTCTAGTATCTCTCATAATCTTCTTGGCCCAAACATAAAGACTATGCGCTGCTGGAAAAATATCTTCCTGGACACATGAACATTTATCTGGATTCTTTGAGTTAAATGAAAGGAGTGAATTGAGGGCCATTTTGATCATCCATTAAAGTCAACCATGCAACTCCCAAGAAAGCACACCTGTCTTATCCTCTGATTTTGCCAAAATTTCAGCAGCATAACAACATAAATGGCTTAAAAGACCAAAAAACCAGCCATCATAACTTGGAAAATTTTTGACAGAGTTTCCCAAGAAGTAGAGCAGTAAGAACCCAAAATATAGATTGTATATGTATGCATAAACTGCCAACAATAGAACCCGAGCATCAAGTAGGAATCACAAGTACATAGCCTATGGTGAGTTCACGAAAAGGGTTCTCCAGCCACCTGTATCACCGAAAGGATCTCACATTTGAGAATCCCCCAGCTCAATAAAACCTCATGCTATCGACCCTCTCACGATGGCTTATGCAAATTTCGTATAGTCAAGTCTCAGAAATGGCTGGGACTGCCAAATAAAACCAAGTATGGCTCCACAAAGGCGTACAATGGTAGTTTCCACAAGCAACGTACAACCAACAAACAATGCGCTCAAATAGGCGCCAAATGATGCATACCCACGGCAACTGCAAGTGACTCCACTATCAGTGTATCACTCTACTCTAGCTACCTGTACCTGTGTGAATCACCTGTACCTGTCCATGTAACCTATAACATGTAACCTGTACTCTGTAATCTGCAACCTGTAATCCCAAAGCTAAAGGTACTCGAAGAAGATCCTCCGTGGGGGCGCCAAAAGACTATTAGCGGGATGGAAACACACACAACGCCTCTATGATGACCTGACACACACTCTTGGAATGATACACACACACACACACTATGGGGCACCACTCGGCTTACACAACCCACCTAGCCAAGACAAGGAACAAACCGATGGAGTGAAAGGAGAGAGACTACCCATTTACCCACTCCACATAGAGACACACACACACACACACCCAAAAAACTCAGCTCAAAAGAGGATAATTTTTTATGATTAGATACAATTGATCTTGGTCCAACACCAATGGGGAAAATAGCTCACACAATACGGGTTAAATATGCCAGATACAATCACAAATTGGAGCAGAAGCTTTGCTCATAGGAGAAACTTACACAACCAAAACAGAAAAAAAAGAAGTGAGGAATTTGGCAAAATGGACAAGGTCATTGCTTCCGGAATGGCCCAAAACCCCAGTCTAAAATGTCAAAGTGCTCAAATCCGACCTCGGATGAGCAGTTTATATCCACATTTTCTGGTCTTTTCTCAGTTTTTTCCACACTTAGCATTATTAGTTGGGCACCTTTGGCATTTTAGTTGACCTCAAACGAACTCCAAACAAGCCAAAAAGTGGCCTCACAGTAGTTGTCACCCTACTGCATCCATCCGCACACCTAGCACTCAACTTTTTTTAATAATGCATCCCGCCACCACGTGAAGTGGCCCCCAAATATAGTCCTCATGATGACCTTTCTGCATAATTATCACAAGGAAACACCCACGTTGTGTTCGTACTTATCCGCGTGCAAGTATTGACCCCATTCGACCTCCTGACGCCACTAGATGCCATCTGACGCACCTATCTACCTCATGTCATCGGCCCGCGGATAGCTTCCTCGAGAAGTTTTACGTGCTACCAACTCCTTATTATTATAGAAAAAACACACTGGTATTGGTGATAGTGAAAGTCGAGGCACTATGTAAATGATGTCCTACCTGTACACATGTGGACCCCATGTAACCACCTGGCTATGGAAAATGGGAAATCCTTTATTTGATGCACCATGCATGGGTATGTACATATACACAATCACTTCTTCCAAAAAAATCCTGACAACGTGAGTGTCCACAAGTGGTTTTTGTTTCATGCTCAATAGTTCATGCATATCATGTTTGAGCAAGGATAAATCTGCTCTAGACACTTCCAATTGTGAGGCTGAGTACAAGGCAATCTTCACAGTATGGTTGAATGTTTATGGCTCAAATGCTTTATGGCTAATTTGTGTGTTGGATAGGACACTACCAACATCATCTACACTGATAGCCAGAGTGCATTGGTAGTTGCAAGGGACCCAGTTTGGCATGTTCTTGCAAAGCACATTGAGGTGAATTATCAGTATGTCATGGAGAGACTCTCAACATGAGAGGTCAACTTGGCTTATGTGCCAACAGAGGAAAACATTTCAGACCTTTTCACAAAGGCATTGTCTCATGAGAAGTTCAAAGCTTTTTGAAAAGCCTATGTGGTAGTGATGTGTGTGAACACACTTAGGACCGCCGATGTATTTTTTACCTCACTAGGAGGTTTTTCCCCTGTGCATTGTATACACCCATCACTCCAGGGCTATCTTATCTTTCATTGTGCACTAAGAAATACATACTCTCTGCTGCATGCCTTGAGCTTCTTCGTTTTCATTAAGCTTTGTGTGTTTCCTTGCAAGCATATTTCCAACAACCTTCAAATCTTACAGGTGCAAGGGAGTCAAGTGGAACCACCTTTGGCATCTTAATATCATTGATGAACCCTTTGAGCATCTGAACATGTATTGCTAGAAGCTTTGGGATCTCTGGAGCATTTATAGAAATATGCTACTATATATGGAGACAAGCTTTGTGTGACATTTATGAGAACTATAAAGTCTAGGGTCTAGGATTGATATTCAATTTCCACACCATAACAGTCTAAGGTTTACCTTATTTACCTATTAGAATTTTGTTGCATCCTTTTGTATTTGATTGTTTATTTTTCAATGCATGCACCAATTGCAGCAGTCAAAGCATGGAGGTGACCACCCTCCATAGCAGCCAGCACCCCCTCAGTTGTCGGTTCCCCCATAGTAGCCACAACCACTGAGGCGGTCCAGGGTGGGCAACAAGAGAGGCGACCTCTAAACACCCCTCAAGGCTCCCGTGCTGCTCAATTGGGGCTGGGGCAACCACAAGCACAACACAACAACCAACCCACAGCCAAACCCAAACAAGATAGGGGCACCACCTAGTTAGAGAGCGAACTAGGATACAAAAGAGGAGAATCCCTTAGCAATACAAGCGAGAAGGAAGGGTACACTATCACTAAATTAAATGCTACAAATACACACACCAAACACACAAGAAAGAGATAGATCTTTGTGCAAGAATTTAGCTTCAGTTTTAATGATTGACGTGGGTGTATGAACAGCTTGGAGGAGAGTCAAGAGACACGATTAAGTTTGATGATGTTGCAAACTACACATTATCTTAGGATTATGGGAGACCTCTCACCATATAACCCTCTTATAATGTTTTCCCAAGCAACAAAAACAAACACAAGAGCTCTTGAGTCACATACAAGCAGATACTACAAAAGAATCTCAAAATGAAAATGCGTCACCTTAAACCAAACGAGATGAGGTTGCCAAGCGTGAATTGGAGAGACTCAAGAGAGTTTTGACCCGCGATTTGCACCCAACTTATTGTTTAAATTGATGCACAAGAGTAGGTACAGCTTTGATTGGAAGTTATGAATCACTCACCCCTTGCAATGTTACAACTAGCTCAAAGAAGCTTTTCTATACACCACATGTAATGGTGTATAGAGAGCTCACTCTCACTCCCTAAAACTAAGATGGTGAATGGCACGCTCAAAGTAGTGAGCAATAGTGTAGGGATCCTTCCATTTACAAAGGGAGAAGGGCTCTATTTATAGGTGAGGAGAGCCCTAATTAGGATTATACCTAATCAACATTTTCATAGAAAACCGTGTTTATGAAATTTTTTATATGTTCTTGTGAGAGTGGGGATCTCTTGTCTCTTGAGTCACATGGATGTGGGCTCAAGAGGAGAGAATTATTGAGGTGAAATAGAGAAGATTCTAGAGAGGTGAGTGATTTTTTGTGTGAGGTTGCCTACTCCACGGTAGAGTAGAGTGGGTGAAATTTACAAAAAAAAAAGGGTTAGCAGTTACTGTAAATAGTTTGAAGTTAGTAGGATGGGGTAAAATTACATGGCATATGCACTCAAGGTGCATTATATGATTTATACAATGATAAAAAGTAAGAGAAGGATGAGAATATACACAATTTGGTTGAAACCACAAGATGTAAATGAAATTTTCCACCTTCTCCTCGAGTGAATGAAGCGGTTGTAGAACTTTGTCGGTGCAGTTCTTGTGACCATGGGGAAGTTGAATTCTCCATGATCAAACTCCTCCTTTTGCAGGGCTTGAGCTTGGTTATTTGCTGATTTTTTCTCTTTTTATGAAAGGATGAAGAGGTTATGGTAATATGAATTTGATTCTAGAGAGAGAAATTGAGCTATATGTGTGTAGAGATGATAATCTTTTGAGCTATGGAGTAAGGAGATATGGAAATGGTGAAGAAGATGAAGTAAGCCATGAAAGTTGCAGGTTTGAGCGAGGGATGGAAAGGAATGAGTGCATGTGTATGGAAGTGGGAAAGAAGGTGAGAGAAGACTATGGGTTACTTTGTGAGAAAAGTGGGCAGACTGGGGTCCACTCAAAAACTCATAGCTCACCGGTGGTTGCTCCAAAAATCACCAAAATTTTTGAGGTGATTATTCAGCTTTTGTTCCACATTTTATTTTTTAACCGCCGCTCCAAATTCAGAGTGGCGATGAGTGCCAAAAATCTTACCAAAAAGCCTGTTTTTTATGCCTGCAAAAGTCTTTTAGTGGCCCCCTCCTTTGTTAAATTTGTACAATGGATCCAAGAGTGAGCCCCTCCTTTGTCATATCATAATACAAAGCATCCAAGTTGCCCTTTACACATGCATGGAGGAGGATTATTGGTGAATAAAGCAATATATACATGGTGGGACTAGTGTATGGACTATTCATGAATTTTAGCTCAATGAGCACATGGTGTTAGAATAATGAGTAAAAATAATAAGAAAAAATATGGAGGAATTATGGATATGGAAAGATATTGGAATCATATGATATGGTCCCTCTTTGTATTATTTTGGGTGAAAGAGGAAAAGGTATGCAAGTAAATGAAAATAATATAATAAACATGACTAAGAAAGTAGGAATCAATTTTTTTGTTTTCACGAGGGTGAGGGTGAAAATGTGGAGGTGGTTTTTATAAAAGAAAAATATGAGGTTAGAGTATGTACACATTGGCAAAAAATACACTTATGGTGCAAGAAGGCATACATAAGTTTAATACAACACACACCTAGGTATAAATATTTAAATAAAATATCAAAATAATTATAAAAATCCCTATATTTAGGCCATATATATAATGAAATATTTACACACAAAGAGGCCATAATATAATTTTTTTAAATTATTTTTTTATTTTTTTGGCTCAACTAGCCCAGTGACTAGCTAATTGAGGGTTTTTAAGAAAATATGGGGAAAGTCCCCTAACTCACACACGCCAATATATAGTGAAATGGTAGGGACAGCCATAGTGTTTGGGTGAATTTGGTAGGGTGAGGTAGCTCACTATGACAATTTTGAATAGCCAAAAAACGGCTATCATTAGCCCTCCCCCAAGATGATGGTATATTCATGTACCATCATAAAGCATCTTTTCCAAAGAGAGTACATCAGAGTCCTTGACAAGATCTTCATTGTTTGGCCCCTCGGCATTTTGACTGGAGTTACATTGGTGCTTCATGTAATAATGCTTACATGAGACAACGGCCTTTTGACAAATCTTTGGTAGATCCTTTGGTAGAAGGGGACTCAAATAGGGCTTCAAGCGATACCCGTTTAACTTACTGGAGTGCTCTTTACCATTCAAGTCCATAAGCTGATAGTAACTTGAATTGAAAGCCTTCTTGACTATGTATGGCCCTTGCCATCTAGTTTCAAACTTGGCATCAAAACGATTGTCAAGTCGATTGTCATACCTTAGCACAAGCTCTCCTTCCTTGATGCCTTTGTCCTTCAGTTTCTTGTCGAGCTTTTCTTTCGCTTGTGTGGCTTTCCTCTTATCATCAACATCAGGTAGAGGCGATGGTTCCTTGGTGCTTAGTCCAAGGGCTCAACACACAGCTTCGAATAAGAGGTCCGATCTATGGGCAACACACTCAGCCACCTTTTTCAAGTGATTTGCACAGCTAGGAGACCCTTCTGAGGTACATCCAAGCATCATTATAAATATTAAGTTGGTAGAGTGGTAGGTAACGCTTTTTTTCTACCTCTTACCATGTTGTTCTTTCTCCTTGCTGAGGTAGAAAAAGAGTTGGTAGAGTGGAAAGGAGGGTTATACCATGGAATCTTGAAGAACACCATCTTCTTGATTCAAGAAAAGCTCTACAAGAGCACAAGTTGAAATTAAATCTCTCTTTGAGAGAGGATTATAATACAAAGTTCTTTTGGAGGGGAGACCGGCTCCAAGAAAATACGATCCTCATCAAGTTGTCAATCTTAATTGTGGTATTCTCTTTGAATTATGTGCATGATTTTGATGTTCTAATGTGTAATTGTGTACAAAAATTAGCTTGACACAATCTCTAATCTCCTCTTGTTATATTCTCTTAAAGAAAACTCTCTCCTTTCATAAGTTAAAATTCCGTTGAACCCAAAGTAAGTATTAGATGCAAAGGGTCTTGTTTGCCCTAGTACTTGTCCTTTTTGTTCACCAATTTTGCTTGTTCAAAAGAAAGGCGACATTTTCAAATGTGCATCGATTATCATTCTCTAAATAAGATCACGATCAAGAATAGATTCGGATTCCTCAAATCGATGTTATCTTAGACAAGCTACAAGGGGCACAAGTTTGTAGTTGTATAGATCTCGAGAGCGGCTATCATCAAATTTGTATAGTTCCAAAAGATCGTACATAAGACTGCATTTTGTACAACCTTCAAATTTTTTAGTAATGTCTTTCAGAGGCTTACTAACACTCCAACAACTGTTAATAGAGTGATGGATTGAATCTTTTGTCCTCATCAACAATTCATAGGAATCTTCTTTAAAAACATTTTGATCTTCTCTCGCACAAAGAAACATCATAAATGACACCTACACACTATCTTCAAAGACCTATAGTAGCATAAAGGATCTGTCATCGGTTTTGTTGAGCCCACTATGCCCTCAAGATCTTTGGACTTAATAATGGGGTCTTTTTAGACTTGCCTACAACTTTACCATTATTGAGCCATAAGAAGTCCGAAAGGAGCTAGCCCTCGGCAACTCTGCAATATTAGACCCACTCCACTAATAATTAACCACTATGAGCCGTGGATGTAGATATTTAAGTCCCTATTTTCAAAGGCTAAGAGGAGTAGCAATTAAGGTTTTGAATTGCCAAAGTTGTTAACATGGATGACAATAACCAAGAGAGTAGAATGAACATCGATAACTTTGATTTTGCACATGATGGTGCTAATGATGATGCCCCCATGTTTGTCAATTATCTTTTACTAGGTTGCAGCAAGCTATGGGAAACCCTGTTTTGCAAGCCGAAGTTACTCCACAACTTTGTTCTTATGGGATTACCCTTCCTCTCCAAGAGGAGAGAGCTTAGGAGGCCTCTTGAAGAGACCCCGAAAAGAAGACTCTCTCCCATATGAGAGGAGGAATATAAAGAGAAAGAAAGTAATGAAACTTTAAGTTATTCTAAAGATGTGGCTCCACGAAGATGGCGGTTTAGAAGATCGCCAACTCCTCTCAAGAGGAAAAGATCAACACACAGTCCTTCTTCTCGTCACTCTGAAAGGGAAGCGAGGAAACAAAGGAAGAAAAGGACAAGAAAGAGGTCACCCTCTTCTCCTTCTTCTTCACCTTCCTTCGCTTCTGACAAAAGCTATGGCTATTCTCCTAGAGATACAAGAGGGGAGTACATTGCAAATCATATCCTGCATGGAGAAGGTCACAAAAGCTCGAGAAGTTCAAAGAGGGAGGAAAGAGTATCTCTTTTCTCACCTATGATGGCACCTTTGGTCCCACCAACAAGGTATTGGCCTTCATCCAACAATTTGATGCGGTCTTTGGAGACGAGGGCTTGACGGAGTCCTCCAAGCTACACCATGTAGCTATGCACTTCCAAAAATTGGCTCGTCAATGGTAGGCTAGCCTTCGTGGAAACTGAGAAGCCCCAAAGACATGGAAAACTCTACGAGTTTCCATCATGAAGCAATTCCTTGCAAAGCAATGCAAAGGACAAAGTGCTCAACGAATGGTGCAGTTTGAAGCTTCTCTCTCATGAGTCTATCCGCAAATACGTAGACAAGTTTTGGGACTTACATTTCAAGGCTACTATCTTCCAAAAGATAGACTTTGCCAAGCAAAAGCAATAGTTTTGTGTGGGATTGCTTGAAGAGATGGCCAAGTATGTCAACTCTCAACGGCCTGGTTCTATCATCGAAGTAATCCACCGCACCATGGTTGCTTTGCACATCAATTTCCAACAAAGGGCTAGACGGAATGTCAATCCCATGGAAAACAAAGACAAAAATGATGCAAAGAGGAAAACCAATGCCCAAAATTCTTCCCAAGGCAATTCCAACAACAACAACAACAACAATCGGTCGAAAGAGAAGGGAGCCTACAAAGATTAAAAAAAACTCTCTCCTGAAGATCTTGAAGCTTTTCGCAAGGACCATAAGTGTTTAAAGTGTGGGGAGCAAGGACATGGATATCTTTCTTGCCCCAAAAAAAATGCCCGCAACTAGAGCTTCCACCATCAAAGCTCCAAAAGAGGATGCTCATTGCAAATGTGCACCTCTCTCCTATGCTTGGGGAAAGGTAAGGGAGAATGATGCCTTCATCTTGTTCGACCCTGGCTCTACTCACAAATTCATATCAATGGAGTTGGCCACCAAGTTGGTTATTCAAGCTTTCAAGATGGAGATGTTGTAATGGCCGACACTGCTTTCAAGGTACAATGAGCCTTTGTTACTCCCTTAATTGGGAAGTTGAGGATTCATGTCCAAATCTATGTCGACAAAGAAGACTTTTTCATCTCTCCTCTCCAACATGAGGATGCTATCCTAGGGGAACCATGGTTCAATCGCATGGTTGCCAACATGAAGTTCCCTGAAAGGAGAATCTACTTCACCTAGAGGGGAAAGAACATGTATATAGATGTTAGTGAGTTTGGTCATACTATACTTGTAAATTCACCTGCTTTTGATAAATCAATGAAGAGCTCAAGTTTTTGCGTACATGATTTTTGTTAAAGAGTCCCTAAAAGGTCCTAATGTTTTATCAAATGTAAATAGTAGGAATCAAGAAGAGTTAGACTTGTTGTTAACTGAGTCAACATCAGTTAACAGAAGCTACTAAAGGCCGAGCTTTACGGATGCACATCAAAGATCAATACAAAGAAGCAATAAAAATTGGAGTTACACATTTTTCACATTTTTCCAAAATGGTCATGTATTGTAAATTCCCGACTTATTTCAAGCCAAATGGGAGTTCCAAGTAGTAAATAACAGGTTAGTTAGTGTGCCTAGGTAGCAAATTCAGTAAGTGGTGGAGCCCTAAAGGCCTTGGGCGCCCATACATTGCATATTTTTACCCTAGGTATATCAGGCAGTGTGTAAAAGAAATTAGGGTTCTCAATCTTATTTGTTGAGAGCACTCTTTGGTGAGAGCTCTTGAGGTGTGTGGCTATGGAGTCCTTGAGCTTCTCCTTGCCCTCATGATTTTGATTTTGGACGGAAAAAACCAAAGGTTGCGAGCTCGCGATGGGAACAATTCCTTGCGATGCTAAAGGTTCAACTTTACCAAAAAAAAATTAAAAAAATAAAAAATCCCTCCCCCTCCCAAAAGCACGCTTATTAGCACTCTCTCTCCTTCCCACTCTCTCTCTTACTTTCTCTCCCTCTCTCCGATTATTTACTCTCTCTCTCTCTAGTCTCCCCTCTCTCTCTCCTCCCCAAACGCTTATTAACCCCCTCTCTCTTCTCTCTTTCATTCTCTCTCTCTCTCTCTCTCTCTCTCTCTCTCTCTCTCTCTCTCTCTCTCTCTCTCTCCTCTGCCATGTCAAGCACCGTCAAGGCTCGTACAATGTACCTACTCTCTCTCTCTCTCATCACTCTCTCTCTTCCCGTCAGCACGCGCACTCTTTCTCTCCCTCGTCTTCTCTGCGTACCCCACTGTCAGCCCCGCATTCAACGCTGACGTCCACGACCTCCCCGCCTTCACCACAGGTCAACAGCCCGCCCCGCCAGCTGCCAGCGCTGCCAAGTAATAACCTTTTGTTTTGCAATATAAAAATAAAAACCCATTGAAAATTTTTAAAAAATAGAAAAAAGGGTTTAGAAAACTCACATAAAAATCAACAAGTCAAAAAAAACATTAGAAATCACAAAAACGATTAAAAAGCCAAAAATCACAAAATAAAAAGAAAATTAAAGTTTTAAAATTTAGAAAAAAATAGAAAAAAACTCATCAAAAACTTTCAAAAAATAAAAACTTCACAAATACTCATTAAAAAATCAAAAATTACACAAATAAATCACAAAAATGATAAGAAAAATCATGAAAATTTATAAATATAAAAAATTGCTCAAAAAATAACAATAAATCAAATAAATTCATAAAACCTTCAAAAAATTCCGTAAAAATTACGAATTCACAGAAAAATCACATCAAAATCAAATTTTTTTCAAAAAGTCATAAAAATACTAAATTTCTTAGAAAATTCAAAATTTCACAAAAAACTAATAAAAATCAAAAGAAAGTCGTCGAAAGAGCGAGAAAGAGGCAGAAAAGTAGAAACCACGCCGTCGAAAGAATCACACTGAGAAAATCGCAAAAAAGTCAGAAACAGCAGAAAAACGACCAACTCAAAGCCATTTGAGGGGCAGGCAAATTTCAAAGTATTGCATGCTAGAAATTGGCAAGTGCAAGCAATTGCATTGACAATTAGCTTCCAGTCGGACAAACAGGGACATTACTCACATGTGATTGTAGATTAAGCTAGTACGAGCAACAAAAATTCTGTTAATCAATACCAGAATCTGCTAGGAGATAGTTTTTACAAAACCAGTCGACATGGACTCAAATCGAACTGAGAGTTCAAGTACAACAGAGCAAGCTAGTAGCAGTGGCAACACATACACAACTGCAACAGAGCAGATTTTTCAGCTATATGGCTACAATAGAGATAAGGTCTTATGTGCAGATTCAGAAGGCCGTAGATACTTGATGAGCAGCAAAAGCAGGACAGGAGCCAAGATCCTATTGATCAGAGTAAAGCCAAATCTAGAGAACTCCCAGATGTTCACAGATTTCAGTGGAGCCAGGTATTGCAAGCTCAAAGATGAAGTGTAGATAGAAGTGCAAAAGATGGATCCAAGTGGTTATCCAGAAACCTGCACAAGCCCGCAAAGCATCCAGACTGTTAATAATCGGACAGGAGAGGAGAGAGAGAGACATAGGGGAGGAGAGAGAGAGGTAATAATCGCGCTTTTGGGAGGGGGAGGAATTTTTATGTTTTTATTTTTATTTTTGTTGATAACTTTGAACCTTAGCACCACAAGGAGCCGTTCTCACCGCGAGCCCAGAAAAAATAAAAAATCACCGCCATCGAGTTTGCCATGAACGTTGAAGGCGTATTAGACTGCACGCCAAGGTTCGGGAAATCCCGCCAATCTGCACTGAAGCTCAAAATTCATCTTATTTTTATTTTTGAACGTCCAAAAGTGCCAAAATTAGGCCGAAAATCATACGAGAACACAGAAAATTATTTGAAAATTCCAAAAATTGCCCAAAAAATCTCTTAAAATTATTGGCAATCACAATCAAACACTTTCAACATGCATAAGCACACCAAAAATAGTAGTTTTTATCAAAAATACGATTTACAACAAAATCATCAACCCGACCCCCGAAAATAGCGAAACACTCAAAACTCAACCAAGGAGGGCACAAATGCGCTCAAAATGATGCTGTACATACGCACACAAAACAGCTCCTAAAGATCACACGGTATCAATTTTTTCATGAAATTAAGCAAAAATTAATGAAAATTTTACCCAAAAATTTTAAAAATTATCCGAAAAATACTCAAAAATTTTCTGAAAATTCTCCACACATAGGGGAGTACTGCAGCCAAATAGAATCACGATAATCACATCAATTCAATTGCCAAATAATTTCATGAATAAAATCCAAACTAAGCAATTAAACCGGCAAAATCATGTCAAAATTTGACACATTTGGAGTGTGTAAATCCTTGTTTTGAGCTAATAAACACAACAATTAACCATTACACACATCAAATATAAAATCAAACATTGTATTAATCATGCACATTAAGCAACTTTTTGGCACACACACACACACACACACTAATAATTGGCAGTTTTTACCAATCTTTAGGTGCGCACACAAAAGGGTTAATCTTGTTGAAATTGCAATGTGATTTCACAAATCTCTAGTTGGGCATGACCACAACACGAATCAATCATCACAATTAAAAATCATTAAGCATACATTGATTTGTAGGTGCACAATCAAGGGCAAAATAGTGCATACACATTTAAAATTAGGCATACATACACTCAATTAGAATGCACACATACTTGATTTTAGTGCACACACACTTGGAATTGACCATTCAAGCATGCAATTAGATCAATTAGGCACACAAATAGGGATGTACAATCACCACTTAGAAATTGAACTTGTCAATTTCATACGCCACCAAATCTGAAATTTTTTTGCATTACGACGGCATGAAAATGAACAATTCAAAAATTTTCATAGCATAACATTGCATTGCAATTAACATAGCATTGACATGACATTGCATCATCATGGAATCTCTTTACATATCTACACTTGTTTAGATTCTAGGGTGGTTGAGAATACCACCTTGATTGCCTTTTTAATGAAGATCGATTGAATGGTTGAAAGCTCCAATCCTTAGTAGCAAATTAGTGTGTAAGTTAGCAAAATTAGTGAATTTAGCAAGAGGTTAGTGTGAAATTAAAGTGTGTCAACATACAATTGGCAAGATATGACGAGAAATTAGGGAATAATGAACACATTGCTTCATGCACACACATCCAAAATCTACAAAACCATAAACACACAAGTGAAATTAGTAGTGAAATTAGTGAGAAAACACATTTGATTATGCCACAATTACACTAGCGTAGGCCATCATCCCCAGCAACGGAGCCAAATGTGGGGGGTTCCATCGTTGCATAGCTCCAATGACCAACAAAATTATCAATCCGGAGGGATGAGCTACCCGGCTAAGGCATGGAAACACTCACACGATTAGTGAGCTAATCATGGCAACATGAATGGTGACTTTACGAGGTGAGCTTCTCGGCATATAGAGAAACTAAGCCACAATGATGGTCAATCTTCCCATCCACTTCTCTTCACCTCCAATCAACCCAATCACACACACTAATGATTGCCAGATGCACACAACACTAATCCCATCATGTAACACACTAGTCGCAAGCACACACACATAGATCTATCGAGCACCACACTCCAATCAAACCTACATGCACACACAAGAAAGAGAGGGCAATCACACAAGATTAGAGAGGGATCAACCACTAATTAGTTACGATCTAGCTAATCAAAGCATCATTAGCAATCACAAAAAGCATGAGAGAGGCATAATGAAAGAGAATTAAGCATTGATTAGTGTTAACCAATTCACATGAACAAGGAGAAGCTCAAGGACTCCATATCCACACACCTCAAGACCTCTCACCAAAGAGTGCTCTCAACAAATGAGCTTGAGAACCCTAATTTCTTTTACACACTGCCTTATATACCTAGGGTAAAAATATGCAATGTCCGGGCGCCCAAGGCCTTTAGGGCTTCACCACTTACTGAATCTGCAACCTAGGCACACTAACTGACCTGTTCTTTATAGCTTGGAACTCCCATTGATCCCGTAACACATTAAAATATTACAATGGCTTGAAATAAATTGAGAATTTACAATACATTATCATTTTGCAAAAATGTGGAAAATGTGTAACTCCAATCTCTACTGCTTCTTCCTGTTGATCTTTGATGTGTATCTGTAAGGCTCGGACCTTTAGCAGCTTCTGTTAACTAACATTGACTCAATTAACAACGGGAAGTGGGTACACATGATCATGCATACACCCTGGGCCTTTTAAGAGGTAGCGCTACCTACTGAGGGGGTGTTGGTAGAACACACATGTACATACACAAAATTATCTCTCGGTTCTCATTTCAGCTCTCTCTCTCTCTCTCTCTCTCTCTCTCTCTCTCTCTCTCTCTCTCTCTCTCTCTCTCTCTCTCTCTCTCTCTCTCTCTCTCTCTCCAATGATTTCATGTTCCGGCGTCCGTAAAGGCCATTCAGAGGGTTACAAAACTTGCAATGAAGGTGGTGGGTGACTGTAAGAGTTTGTGTGCATCATTGTTGGAAGGCTATTAGCCGCACTTAGACAAGCTTAACATCAATTTCCCATGCAATTTTCAGCACTTCGATGAATTCCAAAAGCAATTTTGAATTAAGGTGAATTCCCTTGTAAATCTCCTATGTGAGCAAATAGCAAAAGGAACTTCGCCTGCCAAGAAGGCTCCAAAACAAAGTAGATATAGCCATTCTTGGGTACATGTATGGAAAATTTCAGCCAAATGGCTCATGAATACATTCATCTTTATGCATCAAATTAGTCTCTCAGGATAGAGAACAATATAAATTCCTCCGATTTATGTTCTTCTAACAGTTCAAAATTAATAGAAAAGCGGGGGAGGGGGGACAACCGATCTTATGGTGTTATAAAAACTAATATCTAATTCTCCCAAATGATTTTCTCATGTTAAACTGATCATTTAATCTGGGGAGATACCAGGGGAGTAAAAGCTAGAATATTGGTAAGGCTGTCAGACTGGTCTCAGCAAGGATCCAAATGAGGGAAAATAGGGATCCAAAGGGGGACAATCTGCAAAAGAGCAATGTGCATCATTGGAGCTTAAAAGACCTAAGGTTCAGCTCCATTAAGACTTCCATATCCTAAGGGTTCCAAAAATTAATTAAAAAGTCTCTTGGCCAAAAGTGGGAAAATTGGATGGTTATGGGAAGACTAAAAAGTCTTCCCACATCCCTAGGAAGGAGGGGGAGAGCCCTAAAGGTAGGGGAAGAGAGAAAAACACACACACACTCCCAAGCTCCCCCTTTACACAAAGGGAGTAATGGACACATGGCAGGCTCCTAGCCCAGATGCCCCTAATCTTGCCTCAAATCCTATTGGATGGTCATTGAGGTGGACCAATAAGAATTAGGCTAGATTAAAACTAGTCTAATCAATTTAAAAATGCCTGATAAAAGAACCAATATTAAGCTCCCTAGAAGACTATTGGACAGTCTACCAAGGGTTCCAATGAGCATCCAACAGCCCAATGGCTTGCTTGATTCCTATTGGCCAGAACACTAAAAGGTCTAATGAGAGTTTAAATGAATTATCTTAATTACCTAAAGCTCTCACAAAAGGGGAAAGGAGGACACTTGTCACAAGGCTATCAACTATGCTTCTTAATTGCTATTGGGTGGTTAAGCTTTGCTAAAAGAGGACTCTCTCCGATAAGGGAAGAAGAGGAGGGTCCGTACGAAGGGCTCAAAAACTTACTATTCGATGAGGCATCTCCCTCTCAAAGGAGAGCCCAAGTTTCAACGGTAGAGCCCCCATCGAAAGAACGATAAAGAAGCGAGTCTCCTGCCACCTCAACAAAGATGGCTCCACGAAGACGGCGGGCAAAACGCTCTCCAACACCCCCTAAACAAAGAAGACCATCGCATAATCTTCTCCACCACAATTCAAAGAGAGAAGAGAGGAAACAAGAGAAGAAAAAGACGAGAAAGAGGCCACCCTCTTCTTCTTCCTCATCCTCTTCCTCTTCTGAAGAAAGTAATGGTGTAGAAAAGGAGGAATAAGGTAAGAAAAAGGTGAGAAAGAGGTCACCCTCTTCTCCATCCTCCTCATTCTCTTCCTCTTCTGAAGAAAGTGATGGTGCAGCTTCAGAACCGCCCAAGAGAAGAGGCCATAGGAAATCCTATGCCGCCTGGGAAAGGTCGTTCAAGCTCAAAAAATTCAAAGAGGGAGGAAAGAACATCTCTTTCCTTACCTACGATGGCACCTTTGGTGCTACGGACAAAGTCTTGGCCTTTATTCAACAATTCGATCCGGCATTTTGAGATGAGGGCTTCACGAAGTCCTCTAAGCTACATCATGTAGGTATGCATTTTCAAAAATCTTCCATGCAATGGTGGTCTAGCCTAAAGCCATTTGAGGTCAAATGCGATGCTTGTGGTGATTGTCTTTGTCAAACTAGGGACTTGCTATGCGCCGTGTGCGAGCCACAAAGGCTCCTAGCACACAGTCATACAACAGACAAGCTCACAAGGAAGAACGGTGTGTCACTCACCTTCCTGCGTAGTTGCGAATGAAGGATTCCCGCGCCGCGAAGAAGAGGGAGACGCTGCTACGCCGCGCTCAACCGCCTCGCCACCGTCGTGCCGCCGCAACGCTCGATCGCACACACACTCTCACACTCTCTCTCACACGCACACACACAAGGAGATGGTGAAGGAGAAGGTGGAGATGGAGCAAGAGCAGCTTCTATTGCACAATGAGAGAATGACTCAATTTTAGGTTTAATCGGCTTTTATGTGAGCTCACCCCATTCACACTTGGGCACCCATGCTTAGCCAACTAACCCTAGCATGTTCGTGTTAGAGTGCGCCTCTCATCGGCGATCACTCTACCTTTCCCTATTGGACCGAGAAGCCCGGTGCCTGACTCTACTTAAATAAATAATACGGTTACAGTGTCCATCGTAGGCGATAGGGTGTCCGTGAGCCACGAGGGTTAACATTGCCCCCCTTCCTGATGTAGATTCCGTCCTCGGAAGCTATTGAGTTGAAGCTTGGTATGTCCATGTTGTAGAGCATCTAGATTTGAATCTGCAAGGCAAAGTCACTGTTTTAGCAAGCGGAATTATATTGCCATAAATCATGAGGGGAATGTAAAGTACATGTGGAAATGAGTAAATGCAAGATTTATGAAATGTTAGACTACCATTAAGGACAAATAAATTGCACTTTGAGTAAATTAATTAATCAAGAGTTTTGAGCTTATGGGTGAGTCTATCAATTAGTTAGCTATGACTAAGGTTAAAACAACTACTCTAGTACTAGCTAAGCTAAGAAGATTATCTAAATGCAAGATTCCCTAATTATGCTTTTCAGCTTTGATTAGCCAACTCGGTCTCACAACTGCAAACAAAAGCTTGAAATGTTAACTGTAAGCTCAATGGAAGTCTTTTATTTTTTTATTTTTATTTTTTTTAATACTTTTTTACTTTGGGTCACAATCATGTGACGTGTGTGCTTATTTTGTATGTCCGGGGTTTTTTGCTTCTCAAGGAAAAGCGCCCACACTGGGAACCTCTAGGGCTCTAGTACCATAGACAATACATGTGAGTGAAGTACCAATTCAAGCCAGGATTTCTCTTCCAGCGTAAGATTTTTCATTTGTGGCACTTATGTTTTTTTTTTTTGCTTCCATTTCCTTGGTATTCGCACTAGTGTTTTTTGTTGTTTGAGTGAGCAAGCCTTTCTCTGCCTAAAACATTCCTAAGGTCTCAAATACTCGGATAATTTTATTAGCTAGTCCTAGTGGTCAAGTAAATGAGTTAACCTAAAGTCACGGTCTCCTAATCTCCAGGCTCATCCATAAGATTAAACTGGAGTTCAATCAACTTAAGCAAAGACAAATTTATACATCTATAATGGCAGATAACAATCATAACTATTGCACTCAAACAAAGAATGAAAAATCATTATTAGCAATTACACATATCCACCAACATGAATCATGGAAAGTAGTACACCTGGAGGTATGGAGTGGCTCATTTCGTTGAAGCAGATGTCCTCAGCCATGTGGATGGAGATCCATATAAGTCCTACCTAACACATCCAAAAACAGGCACTATACCTCTAGGAGGCATGTCAGTGTGAAAAATTAAAACTCCTAAAAAACAAACTCAAAACACAATCTAGACCCCTAACCTACCTATCTGTCACCCCTTTTAGAATCAAGGAAAGAGGATATTATATAAACCGGGTGGCCACCCTAAGGCTAGGCCTCTATCCTCATCATCTAGATAAATAAAATCGTTGTCCGTGAGGCCATAGTCTTCCTCGGTCTCTATTAGTTCCTCTTCATCATCCTCTTGTGCAAGCATGCTAATCAAGAACCTTGCGATGCGTGGATACTCATCTTGTGCAAAAGAATAAGCATGTGCCATTGGAGACACATTCGCTACTGGGTAGGGATCACTAGTTAGCCATAGACGTATCAACCATTCTAACTCCTCAAAATTTCTCTCACATGCAAGGCTCTCTATCAAATCCCATTCGCAAGAAAGTATAGGGTAGCATACGTAGAACACTTGAGGAAAAGACAAAGGGTACCTTTCATTAAAAATAGAAGTGCATGCCTCTGGTGAAGTAGCCATTTCTGACAAGACAGATAGATTTGGTTAGGCCTTTAAAACATAAAAGTTGTTTTTGTGTGTTGCTTGAATTGACACGGTGAATTTGGACTTATATGTAAGATCTGATAGGTGCTCTCTCGTTGCTAGTCTCTCTTGCTCTTTACTATTTTTGTTTTTTGTGAGTATAAGGCTATATATATACATTCCCTAAGATTGGAATTGAGAGGTCAGGGAGGAAGGTTGAGAGGGGAGCGAGTGAATGATTGATGTTAGCAAACACTCCCCCCTTCCTTGGGTAGATCATACCTTTTGGAATGAGGTCGTCACCTTTTGAAACCAATTGTTCCAAGTTGTTATGGGTGAAGGTTTTAACCAATAGTTTTCGACCGCCCTATGCGTTTCATCTAGTTGCAAGGGTGGTAAGGTACTCTCCCATGATTTTATTTGCAACGTTGTTGTAGGTGGTGAACTTACCCCGGGAGGTGCAAACTCTTTCGTGCTTGTATGGATATGTACAGTGGTAGGTGGAGGTTGTGTCGAAGCTTCTATTTGCGTATAGGAACTACATGAAGAGCAAGAAGCTTCATTTGATTTCCCTGTTCCTGAGCTAGGTGGAAC
Organism: Adiantum capillus-veneris; assembly: GCF_014529385.1. Taxonomy (NCBI): domain Eukaryota; kingdom Viridiplantae; phylum Streptophyta; class Polypodiopsida; order Polypodiales; family Pteridaceae; genus Adiantum; species Adiantum capillus-veneris. The sequence continues at coordinate 103,235,286 of NC_140960.1, read as the reverse complement.
AAATCGTTCTTTCTTTGGTACCCAAACTAGCTCTAGATCGGGTGTGTAACATTCCATGATTTTTTCCTTTTCACGATTTTCAATTTGTTTTGGAGCCACAGGAATGGGTTTACATGGGCCAAGTGACAGGTAAGAGTACACTTTACGTTTGGGCACCCAGATTTGATCATTTCTTTCATAGTATCCTTGGGCTTCCAATAGTCGTTTAGGAATCCAACGCAACGTTTCTTTACATTTCTTGGAGTGAGTGGGACGGTTCTTACGAGGTTTCCGTTTTTTTGCATCAACCATGCTCACTACAGAAGCTTTAGGGACCCACTTGTATGTTTTCTCTGTTATATTAGGATGGTTCTTGTGTGTCTCAAGCTTTCTTTCAACTACATCAGTTGAAGCTCTAGAGAGTTGGGCTATGGGGACGTATGGTTCAACCTCCTGGGCATGCAATGTCTTGGGTTTTATTTCCTTAGGCAATATCTCAGGGAATATGGCTTGAGTGGTAGGGCTAAGAGTTAGTTTTTGCGTTGTAACACCCCCGGTCCCCCAATCAATAGTGCATTTGGTGGCTATCATCCATGTGCGGCCTAGGTTTATATTACCCTCCATAGTTCCAGTAGGCATGACCAAAAAGTCTTGAGCTACAATTCCATTGTCATAACTGACAGAAGTGTGCCAGATTCCAAAAACCGTAGTTTTTTTCTTGTTGACACCCTTGACTTGGATAATACTCTCAGATAGAGGTGGCTTCCCTAACTGACACCACACCCCATAGGATAGCAGATTATATTTAGCACCCGTGTCCAATAAGGCGTTATATAGCACTTTTCCATAGGCACTATTTAACTCAATAGGGTATCGTAGAGGTGTGTCAGAGTCCAACCAATTCTCTTCGATTTCCACGTGAAATGCATTTGTGACTCCAAGGTTAGCCTCTCGTTTTTGTCTTATACGTTGTTGTCGCTCCTTAGCCTCAGCTTGAGCTTGTATCTTCTTTAACTCGGTTTGTGCTTTGGCGGCCTTTTTTCGATGAATGGCCCGTAGTTCTTCTTGGCTTAAAGGATCATAATATCTTTTGAATTTACTCCCATTGAGGAATCCAATGGTTTCAACTCCATCAATAGTTTCCACACGAAGGGTACCTTGTGGGGTAATTTCACATACTCTATATGGTCCTTTACCAGCATATTTCAACTTTTTCTTCTCTTTACGTACTCCATACATAAGGACTTTATCACCAACTTTGATGTCCTTGTCCTTCACATGGTGATCAAACCACTTCTTTCTCCTATCCTTTTCCACAAGAGCATTTTGCACAGCCAACTGTCTCTCTTCGTCTAGTTTTTCTAAGATATACAAACGCTCGGTTAAGGGGTTACCATTCCATCCTTCTTGCGAAGCTACCCTAAGACTAGGAATGACAAACTCCCAAGGCATAACCGCTTCTTGGCCGTATACCATTTTGAATGGCGTACAATTAATAGCCACTTTATAAGCAGTACGATAAGCCCATAGAGTAGATGTCAACTTCAAATCCCAATCAGTGCGATGAGCTTCTACCGTCTTGGTTAAAATAGAGATTAGAGTCTTGTTGGTGCTCTCGGCTTGTCCATTAGCTTGCAGGTAATAAGGTGTAGACTTATGGTGGGATATCATAAAGGTCGTGGTAAGCTCTCTTATTACCTCATTTATAAAATGGGTACCATTATCACTAACAATTTCAAAAGGGCAACCAAATCTTGTGATAATGTTCTCAAAAAGAAACTTAGCTGTTGTCCTCGCGTCAACTTTTTGTGAAGCCTTAGCTTCAGACCACTTTGTAAGAGGTCTAGTGCTATCAATGTTTACTGCTCAGTATAGAAGGCCAGAGTTTTGGATTTTAAAGTTGAAATCGGCAAAAGATCTGTAAAGGAAGTTCTTGTTTAGCATGTATTTACCCATCCAGACGTGATAGCAAACGGTGGAAATGTGTCAGATATACATCAACCACGTTGCAATTGTAAGTATTCTTCACATCTCAACTGCATTTGATTTGTCATTTCACTTATTGATACTCTCAGTTTAACTTTTGTTATATATTTTGCAACGTTTATCCCTCTTCTTATGAGCAATGGCTCCACTCTTCACATCTCAACTACATTAGATTTGTCATTTTCACTTATTGATACTCTTAGTTTAACTCTTGTTATATATTTTGTAGATGTTTATCCCTCTTCTTATAAGCAATGGGAGTCTGTGGAGTGCATAATAGGCCTCTTCCTTGTCGTTCATGCCCACATTGGTTCTCTACAGTATTCAGGGAGAACCAGCAAAAGCCTGGCTGATGAAGGAATATTTTTCTATGACCACTTCTACCAACTCTGTCCAGGGAATAAGAATGGCATGTCGGTGAAAGTGTCTCTACCAACCGACTGGAACACTATGGACTGGCCAATTCCTGAGGAAACAATGGTGGAGGCAATGCGAAGTAAGCTCTACAAGGATATACAGAGGTCTCTACATAGCTCTATTCCCACCAAACTGGTTAGAATTGCAAACTTTTGTCATGCTGCACTGTCCATAGAGTTGTTTCATAACTACAATATACGTGTTATGAAAACTATGTTCATGTGAAAATCATTTCAACAGTCATCCTATGAAAAACTTCTTGACAGAGGATGGTATGTAAAGGAAGAGATTGGCATGCGGTGTGAGGTCGCGCTTGACACTCTAGTTGTCAAGTACATGATTGCAAGCCAATCATTGTTAGTCTCCTTTTGGTATATGCGATCACAAATGCTCAGACGTAAGTACATTCCTATGGACCAGATGTGGAAGTGTTTGATAAAGAGCATGGCCTAATGTTGGTAGTTACAATAAGGGATCTATGCAGTCTTCTGCAGTTGCGGCACGACATAATTGAAGAGTCAATGGACAGGGACCTTTCAGATTTTTCCTTTTTCCTAGCTGACCGTAAGCTGATGCAGCGTAGGGAGAAAGATATTTTGTGCAAAGAGTTGGATGGTCAGGTTGAAATAGTGTCAATGTAACAAAGATTCTTGTGAACCCAAGTGTATACGAGTGACTTTCAATACATGAAGTTTTTTTGAGCTCATTTGTCAATTGTGGTCTGTGAATATAAGTGTTCTTGAAATACATTTCTTTAGCCATTGCCACATCTCTCTCTCTCTCTCTCTCTCTCTCTCTCTCTCTCTCTCTCTCTCTCTCTCTCTCAATGTAAGGCAACACAAAGACATGATAGAAGAGTCATCTTAATTCATTAGAAAGTACAAACTCGTCCGTGAACAATGGACTGAGAGACAATTTCGGTAAGTATGGAATCAAAATGTCTTCAAGGTAAAAATCAAAGGTATACCCTTTAAAAGAGGGTGGTGAGATAGTTGTTCCTGGTGGATTTAGGTCTCCCTTTTCAGGAGTATCATCAATCAGTAATGTATTATTTGCATCAAAGGGTGCATCGATTTGGCTGAACAGTTTGTACAAAAGATGTAAGTTGGGTTTTTAAGGGTGGTAGTGGCCCTTGACGATAACGCATCTTCTCTGATCATACAAAAAGGCAAAATCTGTCGTATCAGCACCGGATACACCGCAAACTATTCTAACTAGTGGCGACAAGTTTTGCCTTTGCGCTGAAGACCATACGGCAACTCTGAAGCGCGGAAGAAGAAACTGAATAAATTCTTTTGTTCCTGGACAAACCACAACTGGACAAGTACCCATCCGAAATGTTTGCAAATCCTCGTAGGTGTCTGTTATACCCAGAGGCACGTGCATCATCAGCAATCGATTGATGTCCAAGATAATCAACCTCTGCAAAAGTTGACAAGTACATATAAGTAGTTAGAAGCTGAACATATTTTGCTATACTTGAATAGAGATTACTGGAACAACCGTATCTACAGGTAGAAAGGGTCCATACTGGGTATCTATAGTGTTGTTGTCATTGTTGCTATCCTCTGCTTTTGCTTCGTTGTCGTAGTCATCATTCTCATCTTCATCAAGGGTCTCCCCATGGCTCTTTCTGCCTCATCCAGGGTTTCCTCCAAGGTCTTTTCCTCACCCTCTGTTGGCCGGCTTGCCTCATCCATAGGCCTGCTTTCCTTATCCATGCTTGCCTCATCCAGGGTTTCCTCCATGGGCTGTTTTGGCTCCTCCACTGGCCTACTTGCCTCTTTCATTGTCTCCTCCATAAGCCCCTCTTCTTGTACACTAGCACCTTGCATATCCTCGTTTGGCCTTTCTGCATCCTCGGCCCTTTCATCTTTAGCTGGTATGACCCCCTCGGCCCGTTGTGGTTCCACTGTATCTGATGCAGGGGCTTGTGGTGGTGGCTCATCATGTATTGTCTTATCGATTGTGCAGTCATCCAAGCAACTATCTTCAGCTTCTCTGGGGTTCTACATAGTGAGAAGGTGTTGTATTAGACTTGCACGATATCTTTGCAAATAATCATATGTGTAGTTTTGCACAACACTCTACAAAATTGAAAGACCACATAGTGAGAAGTCTTGTATAAAGAAAACCAAAACTGACCGAATGCATTGCCAAATGGTTACCTTAGTCATGAAAGTTTGTAATGCAAAGTAGCTTTGCAGGACATATTTTGCATGGAGAAGACATCTCCAGCCGCAAGAAGTTGCATCAGTTTGATTTGGTACTGGCACATCTTTGATTGGGGCCTTGTATAGTCGTACCTTCCACATAGCTTGCCGTAAGCAAGCAATAATCTCTTTACACAACTGCGTAAAGGAGTATCAGGATGTTAGCTTGAGGCTTTCAAATTTACATGGATATCCATACGAAACACTTTCTGATACATAACACTTACAGCCTAATTTCAGGGTGGGTTCTTTTTATTGAATTGAACACCCACACTGTTGGTTGGTCAACATCAAGGCATATGAGACTCCAGTGATGGTTGTTTTCATAAGAAAAGATGATGACGGTTACTTCCAGCATAGCACAGTGGAGAAACCGACTTTCGAGTGTGCCAGATGGACTGTTCTTCTGTCTAATAATCACAGACATTTGTGGATCAAGAAGAAACACCTCTGTGTGGGTGTGCGGTGGAAGTTGACTTTTGATCAAACTGCAAGGAGTGTACCTAATTTAGTACACCTATCATTTGAGTTTTCAAAGTTAGCAAAATATTAAAACTTACTTAAGACAAACATAGATAATTGTATCTGATATCTGAGCATCTGGATCTAGCAATATATTAATGTCCACTGTATCCAAAGCCAGGTTTCTGGCTCCATCTATAAATGGTATCTCTGCAAGCAAACCATCCTTCATTGAAAGTAGAGTATCTTTGTTGCTGGCATCTATGGATCGGGTCACATTGCATTCTCTTTGCCTATGGGAATCCACTGCTGCTTTCATGTTCTCCTTAAGTTCTGCTTCCCTTATGTCTTCTGTTTGGCGAGCAACCGTCTCTGCCCTTGCCCTTGTATTAACATCATGTGTGACATCTACAACTGTGACTTGTGGCAATAGTTCAGGGGGGTTTAGCAAAATTTCCCTCATTTTCTTATCCCTGCAGTCATTGGGTACCAGAAGTTTGTCATACCTCCACCTTACCCTTTTTAGTGTCTCGTTGTCTTTGTCCATTACAGTCACCCTGTGGGCATGGGCTGCTACAATGGTCATGTCACTGAAGTACTCAAGCAGGAAGTCCTCTTCTGCTTCCTGAAGAGCCATCAATGCAACCACTTTCCACCTTTTAGTGCCCCAGGTCGCTTCCTCACAAATCGACCTCACCATCCTCTCGAAGGGCAGATTTGGTATGCACAAATCAACACATTTCTCCGCCTTCCTAATTTCTCTGAAAAGTCCCATGCAGCTCTGTAACTTCTTCATCCTTGGACCTTTCAAAATCTTACTTGGTTTTCCAGGTCTCTTCTTTGGGGTTGCAGATCTGCTACTTGCCTTAGCTGCTAACCCTGGTCCCTTGCCTCCCTTTCTTGCAGTGGCCTTTGTTCTAGCCATTCCATTGTATACAAATAGAAGAGTGTCTCTCTCTCTCTCTCTCTCTCTCTCCCTCCCCAAAACTCTCCCTGTCTCTCACCAAAACGTATCTCATTACTAACGACGCCCGTGAAAGAATTTTTTGACGATAAAATACGCCTCTGTGCGCCGTTAGTGAAAAGGAGAGAGAGAGAGAGAGAGAGAGAGAGAGAGAGAGAGAGAGAGAGAGAGAGAGAGAGAGAGAGAGAGAGTTCGAACTCTCTCTCTCTCTCTCTCTCTCTCTCTCTCTCTCTCTCTCTCTCTCCTTCCCCCTTGTCTCCACCTATTTCTCCCTCTCTCTGTCATAATAATCAATATCTAATTCTCCTAAATGATTTTCTCATATTAAACTGATCATTTAATGTGGGGAAGGCCAAGGGAGAAAAAGCTAGAATATTGGTTAAGCTAGCAGACCGGCCACAGTAGAGATCCAAAGGAGGGAAAATAGGGATCCAAAGACGGGGCCATCTGCAAAAGAGACATGTGTAACAATGGGCTAAAAAGACCCTAAGGTTCAGCCCATTAAGTCTTCCAAAATTATAAGGTTCCAAAATTCAAAGGTTGTGTCCAAAGGTCAACTCTAGGGAAAATTGGATGCTTTGTGTGTGCCCTAAAAGTCTTTGCACATCCCTACATGGGAGGGGGCGAGCCCTAAAGGTAGGGGATGAGAGAGAAATCCACACACACACACACACACACACACACACACACAGGCTCCCTTTACACAAAGGGAATGAGGGACACATGTTAGCTCCCTAGGCCAGATGCCCACAAGGTGTGCCCAATTTCTATTGGATGACCCTTGAAGTGGACCAATGAGAATTAAGCTAGAGTAAATCTAGTTTAATTAATTTAAAAACATTTAATAAAAGAAACCAATGAGAATTAAGTCTCCTAGAAGACTATTGGGCAGTCTCCCAAGGGGTCCAATGAGCATTCAAGAGCCCCATGGCTTGCCTGATTCCTATTGGCCAAGAGGCAAAGGGGTCCAATGAGAGTTTAGTTTAATTATTTAATTACCTAAAGCTCTCACAAAAGGGGAAAGGGGGACACATGTCAGAAGGCTATCACTTATGCTGCTTAATTGTAATTGGCTTTTGACTTGGGGAGGGCCAATGAGGCTGCAGCAAGAGCAATTAGCAAGAGGGCTCGCCCAAGAGAGAGAGGGGGCTGATTTTTGCAAAGCATTATCACACACACACTCACACAAGCTCATGTGTGAAGAAAGAGAAGACTATCTCGTCCCAAGCTTTAATGGAGAACTCATCACCTACTCCAAGCTTGTGAGATAGAAGCCTACATCAACACTCTCTTGGCATGTGGATGCAAATCCAACGAAGAGCCAAGCTTCAATGCATGCTCATCTCCTCTACCAAGCTAATTACTAAGCTAAGCTATGCTACATATGAGTGATTATGTGAGGAGATGTACATCTTTCTCGTAAGATACTCCTTCTTCCTCTCAATCTACTCTCATACCCTGCTAGCTCTCACCATCTTCGAAGGTGTGTGAGGTCTTGGGTCTGAGAAAGGGGATAATTCAAGTTGTGTTTGTTAAGTGTTTTGCTTAGTGCATGAAGTTTCCATCTTCATTGCACTAGCTAGTCTTGAAGGAACACAAAGAATTGTATTGTACAATGTCTCTCTTGATGGGAGAAACCATAATACAAAGCCTTTTGGAGGGGGGACCGGCTCCATGAAAATCCGGTCCTCAACTGTTGTCAATAGCTTAATTGCTCTCTCTTTTGAAAGTATTGTCGATGCTATCTAACTAGGTGTTATGCTTTTTGTTGCTCTCTCCACCCAAGCACTCTTGTAATTCTCATTAGGAATCTATTCTAATGAAATGCCCACTATGTTCATGCTAATTTCCGCTACACATAAGTTATTAGGCCATTAAATGTTACATTGGTATCAGAGCTCAAGGTTTCTCTTTTCTTGCTCAAGAAGGGAGCTAGCTACAAATGGTTGGTATTATTAATTGCCTGTGAGTAAGTAGAATAGGGATTTGTCAGCCTTGCAGTGCGCCTGCCTTCGTGCAGTTAACGGGGCATCACCGTCGAGAGCTATGGTTTTAATAGTGGAGTCCTATGGGGCTTGCCTACGGTTTAACCACTATTGAGCTATTAGAAGCTTGACAGGAGCCGGTGCTGTTTTGGTGTCGAAAGACCCTCTCTTCTATTCCTTGCAATTAATGGTATTCGAGCCGCGGGTACAGTAGCTTGAGTGCTTTTTCTAAAGGGGTAAAGAGGAGTAGCAACTAGGGCTTGAAGTGCCAAAGTACACCTAAAAGTTGTTAGAATGGCTGACAATAGTAAAGAGAGTGAAATTAATTTTGATAACTTTGATTTTGCTCATGAGCAAGCTACTAATGATGCTTCAATGCTTGTTAACAATCTTGTTTCTAGGCTTCAACAAGCCATGGGCAATCCATCTCTCCAAAGTGAAGTGCAACGGCAGCTCCGTGCTCACGGGATTCTCCAAGCTCATCACCATGACGAGAGAACACCTAGGAAGCCTCCTTGTGAGACTACCAAAAGAGGTCTCTCTCCGATTCGGGAAGAAGAAGAGAATCCATATGAAGGGCTCAAGAATTTACTTCTTGATGATGCATCTCCTTCCCAAAGGAGAACTCAAGAGCCTCCACCGAAGGAACGAGAAAGAAGCGAGTCTCCCGCCACCTCGGCGGAGATGGCTCCACGAAGACGACGGGCTAAATGCTCTCCATCACCACCAAAGCGGAGAAGACCATCACACTCTTCTCCACGCCATAATTCAAAGAGGGATGATAAAAAGCAAGAGAAGAAAAAGGCGAGAAAGAGGACACCCTCTTCTCCATCTTCTTCATCCTCTTCCTCTTATGAAAACTATGGTGAAGATGACAAAGATCGAGACAAGAAAAAGGCAAGAAAGAGGTCACCCTCTTCTCCACCTTCTTCAAATTCTTCACCCTCTGAAGAAAGTGATGGTGCAACCTTTGGACCATCAAAAAGAAGAGGCCATAGGAAATCCTATGCCGCATGGAAGAGGTCGTCCAAGTTGAAGAAATTCAAAGAGGGAGGGAAGAGCATCTCTTTCCTTACCTATGATGGTACCTTTGGTGCTACGGACAAAGTCTTGGCCTTTATCCAGCAATTCGATGCGGCGTTTGGAGATGAGGGCTTCACGGAGTCCTCTAAGCTATGCCATGTAGCTATGCACTTTCAAAAGTCCTGCAGACAATGGTGGTCTAGCCTACGAGCCAATGGTGAAGCTCCACGAGCATGGAAGGCTTTAAGAGCTTCCATTATGAAGCAATTTTTGGCCACCGATGCCAAAGACAAAGTACTCACCGAATGGCGAAGCTTAAAGCTCTCTCCCAATGAATCCATCCACAAATATGTAGACAAGTTTTGGGACCTACAACTCAAAGCCACTGTCTTCAAAAGGTTGGATTTTGGAGAGAAAAAGCAACAATTTTGTGCGGGCTTAACCAAAGAAATGGCGGAGTATGTCAACTCCCAAAGACCACGTACCATATCGGCGGTAATACAGCACACTATGGTCGCCTCTCGAATCAATTTCCAAACGGGGGCAAAAAAGAATAATAAGCCCCCGGAAAACAAGGGTTCCAATGAGCCTAAAGGGAAGGACAATGTCCAAAAGTCTCCTAAGAGCAACTCCAACAAAGCTGAAGAGAAGGGAGTTTACAAAGGTAAGAATAAACTCTCTCCTGAAGAGCTTGAGCGTTATCGTAAGGATAACTGGTGTTTCAAGTGCGGCGAACAAGGGCATGCGTACCGCGCTTGTCCCCAAAAGAAAAATCGCCAAGATCCTCCTAGAGCATCCTTGGTTGAAATCCAAGAGGAGGAGACTCACCAAACTCACCACAAAGGATCTCCTCTATGCCATGCTTGGGGAAAGGTAAGAGAACATGATTCTTTTATTCTCTTTGACCCTGGTTCTACTCACAATTTTATATCTATAGAGTTGGCCACCAAGCTAGGAATACAATCCTACGAGATGGGAGATGTCCTACCCGCAGACACTGCCTTTAAGGGGAAAGAAGCTTCAGTCACTCCCTTAATTGGGAAATTGAGGCTTCATGTCCAAGGCTATGTGGACAAAGAGGACTTCTTTATCTCTCCTCTCAAGCATGAGGATGTAATCCTAGGAGCACCATGGTTTGACCGCCTGGCTACCGATGTTAAATTTCCTGAAAGGAGAATCTCCTTTAAGTTCAGGGAAAAAGACATGTATATAGATGCTAAGGAAATGGGTAACACCATCCCCATTGTACATACACAAGCTTTCAACAAGTCAATAAAGAGCTCTATTTCCGTGTACATGATTTTTGTTAAAGACTCTCAAAATGAACCTAATGCTTTAGCAAAAGAAAATAAAAGCAACCAAAAGGAATTAGAGTTATCCAATTTTCTCCAGGGGTTTCAAGATGTTTTTATTGACTACATCCCTTCTGAGCTACCTCGTTTAACCTCCTAAACGAGGTAATGATGACCATGCAATTGAACTTCTTCCAGGAAGTTCACCGCCTAATAACCTCCTTATAGAGTTTCTCAAGCTCAACAAGAGGAGATTATGCGGCAAGTGCATGAGTTAGTTGAGAAGGGCATGGTTGCGCCTAGCTCATCTCCATTTTGCTCACCTGTGCTATTAGTGCAAAAGAAAGACAACACATATCGTATGTGTGTCGACTATAGAGCACTAAATAGGATCACTATCAAGAATAGGTTTCCCGTTCCACGGGTAGAAGACCTATTTGATAAGCTACAAGGATCGACCTACTTCAGTAGGGTTGACCTAAAGAGTGGCTATCATCAAATAAGGATAGTTGATCAAGACATTGTAAAGACCGCGTTTCGCACTACATTTGGTCTTTACGAATACATTGTCATGCCTTTTGGCTTGACCAATGCACCAGCCACATTCAACCGCTTGATGTTCAGGCCTCATCGAACCTTCACTGGAGTGTTATTTGATGATATTATCATCTACTCTAATTCATTGGAGGAACACAAGCAACACCTCCAGGTAATATTTCAAGTTTTAAGAGAGAATAAACTTTATGTTAATCGAAAGAAAAGTGAATTTTTCTTGCAAGAGATTCAGTATTTAGGTCATATTATCTCTCAAGATGGCATCCAAATGGATCCATCCAAGTTAGAGGTAATAAAAGGATGGCCTAAACCAAGGAATCTTCATGAACTAAGAAGCTTCATAGGTATGTGTGCATACTATAGATGCTTCATAGAAAAGTTCTCACAAATTGCGGGACCATTACATGTCCTAACAAAGAAAAGCGTTAGGTATACATGGTCTGCTAAGGAGAACAATGCTTTCGAAAAGCTTAAAGAAAAGTTTATCTCTCAACCTGTGCTTACACTACCGGATCTCTCAAAACCATTTGAGGTCCAATGCGATGCTTGTGGTGATTGCCTTGGAGCTGTTTTGCTCCAAGAAGGGCACGCCATAGGTTATGAGAGTCGAAGGCTCGACCCTGTTGAGCAAGCTCTAGGCATATACGAAAAGGAACTCCTTGCAGTTCTACATGCCTTAGACTCATGGAAGCACTATTTATTGGGGACTCCTTTCATTCTGCGAACGGATCACCAAAGTCTTAAGTACTTCATGACGCAGACCAAGCTCTCCGACAAACAAATGAGGTGGGAAAATTTCCTTTCGCAATTTCATTTTCATATTGCTCACATTGCTGGCAAGCATAATCAAGTAGCCGATGCACTCTCAAGACGGCCGAGAGTGAATGCGGTTTCCATAGCAACTCACAATGATCTATCTTCAATGATAGATGAGTATGCTATTGATCCCGATTTTAGAGATGTGATTTCAACCCTTACATTAGGGAAGAAAGAAGAACCATTTACTTTACAAGATGGTTATCTTCTCTATGGCAATAGACTATGCGTTACTAACTCCCTGCGTGAGAAACTAATGTATGAATCTCATGCTCCCCCGTATGCGGGGCATAGAGGGATTCAGTCTACCTTAAAGGGAATTGAAACATATTTCTATTGGCCTACCATGAAAGTCAACATACAAGAGTATGTTTCCAAATGTGTGGTATGTCAAAAGACAAAATTTGATAGAGGGAAGCAACCTGGATTGCTTCAACCCTTGCCAATCCCTAATTCACCATGGGAGAGCATATCCATGGATTTTATCTTTGGATTGCCCAAGTCTATCCATGGGAATACGGGAATATGGACGATAGTAGACAGGTTCAGTAAACAAGCTCATTTTATACCTGTCAAAAAGACTATCAAAGCCCATCAAATGGAAACCCTCTTCATTTCACAAATTTTCAAATACCATGGCTTGCCAATGTCCATAGTGTCGGATAGAGATCCTAGAATGACCAGTAATTTCTGGAAGGGTCTCTTTGAGAATTTAGGGACAAGGCTAAATTTCTCTTCGGCCTATCATCCACAAACGGATGGCCAAAGTGAAATAGCTAACCTAACAATTCTCGATCTACTAAAAGCCTATGTAACGGAAGTAGATCAAAGATCCCAATGGGAGAAGTACTTACCCTTAGTGGAGTATGCTTACAATAACACTGTACATACTTCCACGGGAAAAGCACCTTTCGAGGTAATTGAGGGAAGATCAAAAAGTCCCTTGATACTTAAGGTACATGGGAAGATCTTCGCTGCAGATGAGTATAGCCGAGACCTACAAGAATCTTTCCAAAAGATTAAGGATGCTATCTCTATCTCACAGCAAAGGCAAAAGGCTGCTTCTGACAAGCACAAAAGATCCCAAGCCTTTAAAGAAAACGATTGGGTCTTGTTAAAGTTTCCCAAGGCTCGATTAAGGCACACAATGGGCAAGAATCCTACGGGTCACCAAAAGTACTATGCTAAACTAGCAAAAAGGTACTATGGTCCCTTTCATATTCTTAGGCCAATCAATGAGATGGCCTATCAACTCAAGTTGCCCAATCATTGGCTCATACACAATGCTTTTCATGTGAGCCTATTAAAGCCTTACAAAGGAGAGCCACCTCAAGAACCAACTATTGAAGACCCACCGGAGATCGAGGAACAAGAAGAGGTGCTGTAGCCCGAGTCCATTCTCCGACATGAAGACAAGGTACTAAGAGGCGGTAAGACTATCCGACGATATCTTATTAAGTTTAAGAATTATCCTTTTGAAGATGCTAGATGGATGCAAGGCATACAATTAAAGGATAACCTAAACCTTGTCAATGCTTACAATGCTTCCCAAGAGTAAGCAAATGTACAAAATGTTAAAAATGAACAAAATTTTTATCTTATAAGACTCTCTTTTTCTTTATTTGTGCACAAAAATGAAGTAGTATGCATGCTTAGATCAAGTTTGCGGAGACGACGTCTCCCAAACACCAAGTAGAGCTTGTCACTCTACTATGGAAGATTGATAGGAGTAATGTGCAGACATGCTTGCGGCAGCCTCAGGCTCTCAAGCGCCAAATGGACTAGTCATCCATTGTGGAATGATGTCGTAGGGTAACATAGGGATCCTCTACCCGCTAAGAAAAAGGACTCATGAACATGCTTTATCTTCTCTACACCATAGTCGAGGACGACTATGATTTCAAGAGAGAGGTAATGTCATAATAATCAATATCTAATTCTCCTAAATGATTTTCTCATATTAAACTGATCATTTAATGTGGGGAAGGCTAGGGGAGAAAAAGCTAGAATATTGGTTAAGCTAGCAGACCGGCCACAGTAGGGATCCAAAGGAGGGAAAATAGGGATCCAACGGGGGGGCCATCTGCAAAAGAGCCATGTGTAACAATGGGCTAAAAAGACCCTAAGGTTCAGCCCATTAAGACTTCCAAAATGCCAAGGTTCCAAAATTCAAAGGTTGTGTCCAAAGGTCAACCCTAGGGAAAATTGGATGCTTTGTGTGTGCCCTAAAAGTCTTTGCACATCCCTACATGGGAGGGGGCGAGCCCTAAAGGTAGGGGATGAGAGATAAAGCCACACACACACACACACACAGGCTCCCTTTACACAAAGGGAATGAGGGACACATGTTAGCTCCCTAGGCCAGATGCCCACAAGGTGTGCCCAATTTCTATTGGATGACCCTTGAAGTGGACCAATGAGAATTAAGCTAGAGTAAATCTAGTTTAATTAATTTAAAAACATTTAATAAAAGAAACCAATGAGAATTAAGTCTCCTAGAAGACTATTGGGCAGTCTCCCAAGGGGTCCAATGAGCATTCAAGAGCCCCATGGCTTGCCTGATTCCTATTGGCCAAGAGGCAAAGGGGTCCAATGAGAGTTTAGTTTAATTATTTAATTACCTAAAGCTCTCACAAAAGGGGAAAGGGGGACACATGTCAGAAGGCTATCACTTATGCTGCTTAATTGTAATTGGCTTGACTTGGGGAGGGCCAATGAGGCTGCAGCAAGAGCAATTAGCAAGAGGGCTCGCCCAAGAGAGAGAGGGGGCTGATTTTTGCAAAGCATTATCACACACACACTCACACAAGCTCATGTGTGAAGAAAGAGAAGACTATCTCTTCCCAAGCTTTAATGGAGAACTCATCACCTACTCCAAGCTTGTGAGATAGAAGCCTACATCAACACTCTCTTGGCATGTGGCTGCAAATCCAACCAAGAGCCAAGCTTCAATGCATGCTCATCTCCTCTACCAAGCTAATTACTAAGCTAAGCTATGCTATATATGAGTGATTATGTGAGGAGATGTACATCTTTCTCGTAAGATACTCCTTCTTCCTCTCAATCTACTCTCATACCCTGCTAGCTCTCACCATCTTCGAAGGTGTGTGAGGTCTTGGGTCTGAGAAAGGGGATAATTCAAGTTGTGTTTGTTAAGTGTTTTGCTTAGTGCATGAAGTTTCCATCTTCATTGCACTAGCTAGTCTTGAAGGAACACAAAGAATTGTATTGTACAATGTCTCTCTTGATGGGAGAAACCATAATACAAAGCCTTTTGGAGGGGGGACCGGCTCCATGAAAATCCGGTCCTCAACTGTTGTCAATAGCTTAATTGCTCTCTCTTTTGAAAGTATTGTCGATGCTATCTAACTAGGTGTTATGCTTTTTGTTGCTCTCTCCACCCAAGCACTCTTGTAATTCTCATTAGGAATCTATTCTAATGAAATGCCCACTATGTTTATGCTAATTTCCGCTACACATAAGTTATTAGGCCATTAAATGTTACACTCTCTATAACACACACACACACACACACACACACACACACACACACAAACTCTCTCTCTCTCTCTCTCTCTCTCTCTCTCTCTCTCTCTCTCTCTCTCTCCAAAGCAGACCAAAACACACTCACACACACACACACTCACTCATTCGCTTTGCCTCTCCACAATACTAAAGGCGTGCGTAGAGACATCCAAAGAGTAGTTGGCTATCTCCGCGCGCCTTTAGTACACACACACACACACAGAGAGGTTCTGTGTGTGTGTGTGTGTGTGTGTGTGTGTAAGAGACAGAGATATGTGACAGAGAAAGAGAGAGAGAGAAAGAAACAGAGAGAGAGAGACCTTTAAGAAAGAGAGAGGGTGATAGAGAGAGAGAGAGAGGCACAAGGACCTTTGAGAAAGAGAGAGAGAGAGAGAGAGAGAGAGAGAGAGAGAGAAGGCCAAACCTTGGTAGAAGACGCAGACGTAGTCTCTTTTTCACCTTCTCTCTGTCGCAGACATAGACGTAGACGCATTCTCACTTTCTCCTTCTCTTACTCTCTTTCATTCTCTCGGTGTCTCTCTTTCTCTCTCATACTTTTTAGGTGTCACTTACTAACCAATCCCGCCGCATTAAATGACCGAACGTGCGGCATCATTCCATAGAGATTCTATTTTAATGAACACATGGGGCGCCGCCGGGTGTTAACCTTTATACGTGTCTAGAGAGAGAGAGAGAGAGAGAGAGAGAGAGAGAGAGAGAGAGAGAGAGAGAGAGAGAGAGAGAGAGAGAGAGGATCATAGAAAGAGAGTGAAAACTCAGAAATTGAGCAAGAGAGAGAGAGAGGGAGACTTATTACTGTCACAGAGACATAGAGAGAGAGAGAGAGAGGGACTGATTCTTGTCAAAGAGACAGAGACAGAGAGAGAGAGAGAGAGAGAGAGCGCAATGGAGCAGACGCCTCCCATGGAGTTTCTGGAAACTCCCCCCACAAAAGGTCATTTCTTTCACTCTCTCTCTCTCTCTTTATAACAATAGCTAGCGGTGTGCGTGTGTGTGTGTGTGTGGAAACAAACAAATCTATACTGTTGAACACACACACACACACACACACAGATACACACATACAGACACAAGGGCGCACACAGACTCTCTCTCTCTCTCTCTCTCTCTCTCTCTCTCTCTCTCTCTCTCTCTCTCTCTCTCTCTCTCTCTCTCTCTCGCTCTCTATCTATCTATCTATCTATCTATCTATCTATCTATCTCTCTCTATGCCTCTCCACAGTACTAAAGGCGCGCGTAGGGACTTCCAAAGAGTACTTGGTTGTCTCTGTGCACCTTTAGTACTCTCTCTCTCTCTCTCTCTTTGTGTGCCTCTCCACAGTACTAAAGGCGCGCGTAGGGACTTCCAAAGAGTACTTGGTTGTCTCTGCGCGCCTTTAGTACACACACACACACACACACACACACACACACACACACACACACACAGAGAGAGAGAGAGAGAGAGAGAGAGAGAGAGAGTCTCTCTGTTTTTTGGTGTGCTTTGGAGAGAGAGAGAGAGAGAGAGAGAGAGTCTCTCTGTTTTTTGGTGTGCTTTGGAGAGAGAGAGAGAGAGAGAGAGAGAGAGAGAGAGAGAGAGAGAGAGAGAGAGTCTCTCTGTTTTTTGGTGTGCTTTGGAGAGAGAGAGAGAGAGAGAGTTTGTGTGTGTGTGTGTGTGTGTGTGTGTGTGTGTTGGTGTGCTTTATAGAGACAGAGAGAGAGAGAGAGAGAGAGTTTGTGTGTGTGTGTGTTTTGGAGACATAGAGAGAGAGAGAGAGTGTATGTGTGTGTGTATATCTGTGTCTATCTGTGTGTGTGTGTGTGTGTGTGTGTGTGTGTGTGTGTGTGTGTGTGTGTGTGTGTGTGTGTGTTTTGGTGTGCTTTGGAGAGAGAGAGAGAGAGAGAGAGAGAGAGAGAGAGAGAGAGAGAGAGAGAAAACAAAGACTTGACATTGTTTTCTGATGAATAGGATTAAGGTCCAGTAGGCAGAAGAGACTAAAACCGGACCCAGAGCTTGTGTCAGGATTCCAACCTTTATAAGCTCAGTTGCTTAGCACTTCTGCCAAAAGAACTGTTGACTTTTGTCAAGACTTTGATCAAGAAGAGTCAATCTGTGAAGATGAGTCAGAGAGGTCGGCTAGCCAAGAGGATCCCTCACCCTCTATAGTACTTATCAAGAAAAATACTTGAAAGAGGAATATAGACTTCTCAGATGATGCACATCTCCCAGCAAGCAGTCCTTGTTCAAGTAAAGGTAAAGCCAAAGAGGATGTGCCGTCTTTGGAAGAGCCAGTTGTAACTGATGAGAGGCTCTTCGATTTTGCAGCATCGTGTGGTGCTGGGAACAAATATGATCTAGTTCATTCTATGTTTAACCCAAAATTTGATATTGAAGACCTTTCAGCTCAGCACAGTGAATTCTTGCAGCCCTACAGAGATCAATTTGAACTTATGGTGCAGGTGGAGGGTTGTTCTGCCTAGTATGGTTGTGGTTCATTTAAATGACTGTGGTGGCAAAGGATAGGGACTGAAGAAGTATAGGGAATTACCACCTGCTTGCCGACATTGAGCTTGCCCTTTGCGCCAAAAAGAGTGCAAACTTATTCAGGAATCCTTTGGCTTTATGATTTACCTGAACAGCCTGTTTGGATTCCTCATGCAGAATCCTGATGAGGTGATAAAGGAGCAGGACGCAGCACCAAATGAAGAATGCGAGGAGACAACACACATACAAGAAGTCGAGGAGGTTGAAGATACAGTCGACCTTGAGGTTGAGGCAATTGAAGTTCAAAGAAGTAAAATGCTCTCTGTGAAAACAACAGAAATCAAACTATCCTTGGATGTCAGTAACTTCACTGAGAAGCATGCTCAGATGATGTTGCCTGATGTGCCTACGTTCAGGATTGGAGACAGGACCTATATCTTTTTACATGATGTGCAAAGCATCTTTTATTTAAGGGAGGACTTCTCCCTGGCTATCATTTCTAGAATCCAAGAGGAAAGGAGTGGATTTGTTTAGAGGATAGTAGTGATGATGAGGCAATGGAAGCATCCAGCAATCCGATGGAATGCCTCCGAAGTTGCTTTGAGAAAGCTGAAAAATACAAGGAGACACTACCAAATGAAGCCACCTTCCAAGCAATAAAACAAAGCTTAAGACCATCAACAAGTCACAAAGAAGTGGAGGATTGGTTTAACCATTCAGGTTAGGAGTCAACTACGTCTGTGGACCTATGGCAGGAAAACCTCTTTTTGCAGGATGAGAGCTTCATGGTAACTCTCTCTCTCTCTCTCTCTCTCTCTCTCTCTCTCTCTCTCTCTCTCTCTCTCTCTCTCTCTCTCTCTCTCTCTCTAAAAACGCAGCCGTTTTTTGACCTAGTAGATATCAGTCCACTCTTTTGATCATAACTTCTTCATCCGAACTCCGATTTGGGTGATCTATAGCCTCAATCGAAGAGCACAAAGTCCTCTACGCATTGATGTAAAGACAGAAATTTTCAGAGTTATGGAAGGCGTTTTTGTAGCAGCATTTCCGAAGTGAACAGGTTCAACAAAATTGATTCTCATCTCCTATTTTACATACAATGTCTTCCGGCACTCGCGAGGGTTCTTCTTCTTCAACAAGGTCCACAACCATTGTGGAAAATGATCCAAAATCTCCTAAGTGTGGAGATAGCAACACAACCACCCAACCAACAACATCGAAAACCATGATCATGGCGTACTTGGTATCATTGCAAGAGACCGTAAACAAACAAGGCGAAGACTTACGAGCACTTGCAATGGAGAATGACACACTAAGGGTACTTGTGGTTGAGAATGAGAATCTCAAGAGGACACTTGAGATGCAAACAACACGTTTGATGCAACTTGAAGAGGAAGTCAAGGAATGTAAACGCTCTCTTGTGGACTTGAATGCTTTGAAGAAGCGGATGAGCAAAGTAGAGCATGACCATGTATTGAAAGAGGAGAAATTTGACACTATGAGCCGGGATGTATGCGACATGAAAAATGTATGCACAAACAAGTCTTGGGCTGATGTATGTGGTAGCAATGTGGTTTCTAATTCCTCACTCATGCAAGCTATGGTTCAAACAAAGAATGTTGAGAATGTGGATTTGGAGGAGTTGAAGGAACGGGAGCGACGTTCCAAGAACATTGTTATTCGTGGAATTTCCGAAGAGAAGTTAGAGACACCTCCTTCTATTGCCATTGTTATTGAAGATTTCTTCAAAACCCACTTTGGCATGTCCGGAGTTATGGTCTATGGAGCACATAGAGTGGGGAAGCAAGGAGCTCCTCGCTCGGGAGAATGGCCAATTGTATGTACCATGCCGGATGAGACCAAGCGAAAGATTATCCTTGATAATAGTTGGATCTATTTGAGGGATACAAAATGTTTTGTATGTGAAGATCGCACTATTAAGCAACAAAATATGCGTCGCAAGGCATATGAGGAAAAGAATAATAAAAACAAGGAGATCTCTCATGAAGAAAATGTGCCCAAGGAGGAGGCAAGTCTCTCAAGCAAATAGGAATGCGTGACCTATGAGACCGAGTTACAATTGAAAATATGCTTTTGGAATTGTAATGGATACCCATGGAATGCGGGGTTTGGCATTGATGAACTAACAAACAAAGCCGATGTTGTACTTCTTGTTGAAACTTGGGAGCATGATACACAAAGGATTAACGGCTTGGAGGATTACAATGTACATTCATTGATGTGGTCAAAGAATCTCAAGCAACGAAGAGGACAAGGAGGGTTAGCATGTATGGTTAAGAAAGGATTGGAAGATTTTGTATCAATTGTGAAAGATGACAAGTACAAACGTTATGTATGACTGAAAATTATGACACCAAAAAGAGCACCCATTTTTGTAGCCGGTTGCTACATTCCTCATCATGATTCTCCCTTTTATGCTTGCATGGATAGAGATCAACCATTTTCTGATTTGGAAGAGGACATTGCTTATTTCAAAGGTGAAGGTGATGTTATTGTATTTGGGGATATGAATGCTCGCACAAAAACATTGCAACATGATACTCAACAATTTGATATGCCATACATTTCAAAGGAGTTGGAGAAAGTTCACTTGTATGATCGTACTTCAATGGATGAGAAAGAGCCGGATCACTATGGAAAGTTACTTTTACACATGTTTAATAGCACGGGTATGCTCATTGCCAATGGTGTATCTTTGTGGAGTGGAACCAATGGATTTACATGTAGGAGACATAATGGGGATAGTGTGATTGACTATATGCTACTCTCTGAAGCCATCATGTATCGCATAAAGAGTTTTATGTTTGGTCAATGGACCCCGGAATCCGACCATCGCACCTTATGTATTGACCTTTCATGTGGAGAAGCAACTAAGCATGATAATCTCAACCAAAGGAAAGAGAAGTTATCACTATGTATGGATTTCAAACGGACATCAATGTACATTGAAATGGTTGAGCAAAAATTATGGATGACAAAGCTTCAATGTGATGCACCATTGGAAACTAAATGGGAAGCTTTCAAGAAAGCTATTTGTTCTTGTGTGGAAGAATGCTTTGCCATAAAGCATCTCCATGGTATCAACAAAGATAGATCACGAAAAAGGTGGTTTGATAAAGAATGTCAAGATGCTCGAAAGTCCTTGATAAAGCTTGATGCAACTATGGACAAAGACAACTATCAAAGTCATTTGCATACATACAAGGCATTGATTCAAAAGAAGAGAAGAAGATGGGAAGTAAAGCAACAAGAATTTCAAGTCCAAGAAAAGGCACATGCATGTGGAAGATTTTGGAGAAACTTGAGAGGCAAGCGGGTTGAGAATTTTGGTAACTTGAGTCTAGTGGATATGTACACACATTGTAGGCAATTATATGAGCAAGCAAATACTGAAAAAATGCCATTTTATGGTTCACTCCCATGTATGCCGTCTTTTTTTACTATTGAGGATGTATGCGGTGGGCTTGAAAAGTTGGCCACTCGCAAAGCGGGAGATCTTCAAGATATCAAGCCGGAGATGATCAAATGGACGGGAGATTTTACCCATGAGTGGATGTGTGATATGTTCAACCTTGCACTTCAACATGGTATACCTTATGATTGGAGTACTAATTGGGTTAAGCCTTTGCATAAAGGAGGGGATGTAAAGAATGTAAGCAACTACCGGACTATAATGATTGGGTCTCTTATGGAAAAGTTGTTTGGGTGCATAATGGAGATGAAATTGAGTGATTGGACTAAAGAGAATGACAAGAGTGCAAAGGGACAAGCGGGTTTTCGTCGATGCCATAGCACCATTGATCATCTTGTCACTCTTCGTGTTCTCATGGAGGAAAGTCGGTTGAAAGGCAAGCGATTGTATTGTTGTTTTGTGGACTTTAAGAAAGCCTTTGATATGATTCCACGTAACAATTTGTGGAGAAGGATGGAAGAACTCCAAGTGCCAAGTGAGTTTATGCTTGCGGTTTCTCGAATCTATGAGAAGGTGATTTGTCAATTGCGCATGGGAAGAGAAATTTCAGAAATTTTTGTAAGCACTATTGGGGTTAAACAAGGATGTCCATTGTCACCAACTCTCTTTGGTCTATGCATCGATCAATTGGAACAAATGGTACTTGACTTTATACAAGAAGAAGGCATTGAAGAGGTCACTATTTGCAATGCGGTAATCATGCTTTTGTTGTATGCGGATGATGTAGTGCTTCTAGCACACACTTTAGAAGATGCACAAAAGCTTATGGTTGTCCTTGAGAACTTTTGCTTGCATAGTGGGCTGATTGTAAATGAATCCAAAACAAAGGTTATGCTTGTGAAAACCAACCATAAGGAGAAGCCATGCATTGTGTACAACAACGAGACACTTGAAGTTGTTGAGAGCTTTAAGTACCTTGGCCTTGAGGTTCCATCCAATCACAAGTGGCATGAATGTGCTATGCGTTGTTTGGAAGCGGGAAAGAGAGCATATTATGCATTTGAGAACATGTGTAATGCGGGAAACATCAAGTGTTGGGTTCTCAAGAAGTATCTTTTTGATGCATTGGTGACACCGGTTCTTCTTTATGGAGTTGAAGTGTGGGGCGGGAGCATCTCAAAGTCTACTTGGAAAGAGTTTGAGAATGTCCAAAAGCGTTTTCTTACAAACTTTCTCCAAGTTAAGACACAAACACCATATATGCTCCTACTTCTTGAGTCGGGATCTCTTCCAATTGAGGTTATGGGCATGGAAAGGGTTGTGGAGAACATGATAAAGATGCGTCAAAACCCCTCACATCGACTTCCTACAATTGCATGGGAAGCAAGCAAAAAAGTTCAAAAGACGCATAAAAGCAAGATCTTGAGCACGGGATGGATGCAAGACATAAAGAAGTGGTTTGGGAGATGGGATGCATTACACTTGCTACATGATGCTTCAATTGACTCTCAAGTGAATGAAGCTTTTCTACAACGCCAATGTATTATGGCTTGGGAGAAATCCGGTGAGTCACGCTTCATATATTACACCACCTATATTGCCCCCAACTACAAAACCATGTTCTTCGCTGAGAGAGGAAACCGTAGTCACACTTACATGCTTGAGCCTATTCCCTTGTCCGCGATACGCACTATCGCAGCAATTCGGCTTAGCTCCCATTTCCTTCGATGCGAGATAGGGCGTTGGGGCAATGGAGAAGAGTCAAATCGATTGTGCACATTATGCTCACTGCAAGTTCGAGAGTCTGAGTACCACACACTACTAGAGTGCTCAGCTTTTGATCACATCTGAACTTGCTTCTCTCACATTTTCAACCATAGCTTAGACCTACACACTTTCCTCTCCCAGCCAAAGTGTGGGCTCTCCATTGCGACTCTCATCACTACAATTTTGGAGCATCGAGAGTCACTCATCAGCCATACACATACTACATCACATGTAACTTTGGTCCCATAGGTCATATTTGACCTCCGAGGACGATAATAAAATCTCTCTCTCTCTCTCTCTCTCTCTCTCTCTCTCTCTCTCTCTCTCTCTCTCTCTGTGTCACTTACTCAGACATGATATGTGCAGTCTTGGATTGATGACAAGGATGACTTCCTTCGACGGCGGACTCGAGAGTATCATGGAAGGGATGCGGCCTGGCACATTACCTTTCAAAGCTTTGCGAGGCGCCGATAATAGTTTTTCATAATGGAACGTCACAAGAGGGTACAACAGTAACTTACACATTAAAGACACTATCACGCTTCTTGGGTGGACCCGTGCTATCCAAAAGTGCAGATAAAGTCATTCTTGTGGAAAAAGTGTTTGCCAGAGATTGTTTTGGTTATTGCCCGGGCTATACAGGTGGTCGGGCGGCGTATTACTACACTCACACAACAATGGCACTAGCTCTTGGCAGACAAAACCCGGATGAACTTTTAGAGTATGGCAAACATCTCATGATTCGTTACAAGGGTGATGTGCCAAAAAACAAAATTGAACCTTCAAAATCTTGATACACTTCAAGTAGCAATTGTATTAACATCATGTATTACATAAACATTGAAATTTTGTACAATGTCATCCACTCATAGTATCTTTCTCCACTTGTGGTTCACATACACCATTGTCTCTCTCCACCTTCGTTGACCTTCACGAGCACCGGAGTTGTTGTATGCCATTGATCTTTTAATTTTATTTTGTTGTAAATGTCTGATGGCTTGTGCTGTTGCTGAAGAGGCCAAGACTTCTTTTGCCTGCATTCGATGAATGATTCTATGATAGAACCATTCAAATAGTTCTCTCAAACTGTTAGCCTTGATCCGAGAGCCACCATGTTGTGTGTGCCTGAAATAGGCATTTCTGGCCATGTAATGAGACTTTTCCATCCCTTGGGTCTTCCATATAGCCGTGTTCCCATACTTTTGTATAAAATATGGTAAATGATTGAAAATGATGTGCTCGATATGAAAACAGATTACTTAGAATGTTTTACACTCACATAGTTACACATAAAAGAGAATCAAATACACAATAATAGCATGTAGTGAGTAATCTGAGTGTCTGTCCATGTTGTCTTGAATGATTTCCTGAGAAGGTTGAGATTCTCCTTGAACTTTCATATCACCTTGTGACTAGTCACACATCAAAAATAGCATGTCTATCGATCGTCAAACCTCAGCCTTCGCGTTACGAGTAGTTGGTTCTTGATCTTTGACTGCAATATGTAGCTTTTTCCAGCTCTGATACTCTACCTTGCTAACATAAGATGTGTTATATATTTTTCCATGCTTTGTTAGCTTCGGATCTCATATTCCTTGGGGTTTAGATAAAAACCTCCGTGCCTTCACCCCACCGATAGATGGTTTGCATGGGGCATCCTTCTCAGTAGTTGATCTCTTTTTATCCCGCTAGATTTTCACATTGCCACCATGAAGCCCCATATCCGACAGTACCAATTCTAAGCACTGCAGAGCCACCTGTCGCTCTGCTGAGTTCTTGATTTTCCAAGCAAACCCGATATATAAGTAGACCAATTTCTCCACAATTCTACAAAGGGCATGCATTGTACATATGTGGACATTCACAAGTGGCATTTTCAAAACCGGTCGAAAAGCAGGGTCCTCAATGTGACGTATTGAAGCTTTTCTCCACCACTTTGGGTCCATGACCTTTGTAGGCTCCATGCAAAACAAACACGGCGACTTTGCCATTGCACCCATTCTACAATTATATATGCACTTTAATGTTTTGAGGTCACCTGCAAGATGCCATTGAACTTGAAAGTCTCCCCTTCCATCTAGACGTAGTACCTCTCCCTGGTTAGTCTGTCGATCAATCACCTCTAGAACATTAGTTTGATGGAACACCCAATATAGAATCTCATGATCTTCTTTCTTTACCTGCAACACAAAATAAATGAGACAAGTAGATGTGAACATTTGAGCTCAGTTGAGAATCTCGCTTACCTCAAAAGCACCAAGCCACCATATGTTAGATTCTGATTGAGCACTAAAATACAAAGGATCATCAGTGGGACACTTTGAGAGGGCTCTATTCATTAAAGTAATAGTAACACGCTCTAACTTCTTGTCTTTAACAAGCTCACACTCATCCAGTCTCAAAACAAACACGGCGACTTTGCCATTGCACCCATTCTACAATTATATATGCACTTTAATGTTTTGAGGTCACCTGCAAGATGCCATTGAACTTGAAAGTCTCCCCTTCCATCTAGACGTAGTACCTCTCCCTGGTTAGTCTGTCGATCAATCACCTCTAGAACATTAGTTTGATGGAACACCCAATATAGAATCTCATGATCTTCTTTCTTTACCTGCAACACAAAATAAATGAGACAAGTAGATGTGAACATTTGAGCTCAGTTGAGAATCTCGCTTACCTCAAAAGCACCAAGCCACCATATGTTAGATTCTGATTGAGCACTAAAATACAAAGGATCATCAGTGGGACACTTTGAGAGGGCTCTATTCATTAAAGTAATAGTAACACGCTCTAACTTCTTGTCTTTAACAAGCTCACACTCATACAGTTTCAACACAAAATGTAATACCCCTCGTGACTCTTCAAAATGTGATGTTGTAAAACTCCACCATTCTCTTCTGCAACATCTGCAGGTCCATAAAAATATTATTGAACTCATCATATGCTATGTTTGCTCCATGGCCAGTGTAAGTTACTTTAATATGAAACGGCTGTCCAAAATATTCTCCCTGTGCGTCGTTAAGCTGAAGCCTCTCTTTCCAAACACTTGAGGCTGATGGTAAAAGTTTGGATTTTATTCCCTTTTTAACAAAGATGGATGAGACAGATTTCTGTATAGCCGAATATCCTCTTTTGCTTACACCAAGTGAATCAAGTGTGCCTTGTATCTCTTTTGCACGCACTGAGTTCTCTGAAATAAAGCGGACCACTACATTTCGTTGTAGGACCTTAAACTTCCATGTACTATATCTGCTGCAAGGCTTCTACTTATAAGTGGCTTCAATCTCTTTCCTATATTGGCTTTGGGGTCAATGTTTTCCTTGTCATGATAGATTGAATCTCTACATGAAGACAATGCATAAGTAAATAACACAAAATTTACTTAACTAACACTATTTAGACACATGAAAACAATGCATAACTAGAAAAACAAAAATTTACTTAACTAAGACTATTTAGTCAACCAAGAAGCATCACTTTAATGCTCGGATTCTTTTCTTGAGACCTCCGGATGCAACCTGCAATGTTTCAAGATTGCGCAATTTCTTCTTTCGGATACGACCACCCAAGATGGTGTGCTTCATTTGACAACTTCGTACCTTTCCTTTCAGTTTCTGTACCTCTATTTTGTGTTGCAAGATGGTAACCTGATATGTAGAATGCAAATGTGAAAGACGAACAATCTCACATTGTTGATCTTGGAGAATGTCCTTATAAGTTTCAGCTTGCCTTGTAAGAGATTTACAATAACCCAAAAGGCCGTTTTCTCCATAACCAGCAAAGGTCAATAAGCTTGTAGGATTGACAATTGCTGAAAACGCATTAGTCATTGGATTCTTAGGATAGAGAGAGCCTCTCGTCCAGATATCTATGTGTTTAGCTCCCAGAGCTCTAAGCATGTATATGGATGTGGGAGGTATATGTGTGTTTGCTTTACTCCGCTTAATCAATGGTTGGTACTCGTTGTCCAAATCAATGTGAAGGTGATATTTGGCTTGTTTCTGCGTAACATTTGTGCCATTTGAGGAGTACGCCATTAGCCAAAGGTGCAGGTTTAATGAAAAGTGAATAGTTGATGCGGCTTCGTCCTTCCATGTTAGCTTCATTCCCTCCATGTTGACGAGGTTCATTCAATGCAACTGAAAAGAAGATTATCCCTCAATCATTACGGACAAATGTTCAAAAGGGTAAAGAATCTACTTAAAGTATATTTTTTGAACTTTTACCATGACAGATCCGCCTCTATTATTCGCCATATTTTCTAAAAAGAGAGTGCGAAAAATACATTTTTTTAGAAGGCCCTCCAAATGACCTCCGAAATTTCCTAATGACACCTATTGTTACACACTAACACACTTCATTAGCTCTCACAGATCTACTTCCTACTTACTGTACTTTGCATTACACGGAACTAACAACCTTAATATTAACACCTTATACAGAGAAAAAACACAGTACCTTTGAAAACTCCATTAACAAAGAAATACAAAGTAGCAACACAAAATCCTTCTTCTCAACACACATACCTTCCTTTCATACCTTTCCTACAATTGAAATTGCATCACAAAAGAAGCACAGAGTGCCATTCAAACTTAGTGTATGGCATTCCCCGGCAACGGCGCTAAAAATGTGCGCATATGTCCCACGTGTCAAAGCAAAGAACTTGCCGATACACTGTGTGCGAGCCACAAATGGCTCAAAGCACACAACAAGCATACACTAGTAAACTCAAAGATGACGATGGTGTGTTACTCACCGCTCTACGCTTCCTGTCGTGGAGGATTCCTCGTCGCAAAGAAAAGAGAGACGCCGCTACTCCGCACTCAACCGCCTCACTGCCGTCGTGCCGCCACAATGCTCAATCGCTCGCTCGCTCGCTCTCGCTCTCTCTCTCTCTCTCTCTCTCTCTCTCTCTCTCTTACACACACAAACACAAAGAGATGACGAAGAAGAAAATGAAGATGAAGCAAGAGCACTCTTCAATTGCACAAATGAGAGAATGGCTAAATTTTAGGTTTAGTTGACTTTTATATGAGCTCGTCCCATTCACACTTGGGCGTCCATGCTTAGCTAACTAATCCCTTAAATGAGTGCGCCTCTCATCGACGATCACTCTTACCCTTTTCCTATTGGACCAACAAGCCCGGTACCTGACTCTACCAGGTAAATAATACAACGTCCGTCGTAGGTGATAGGGTATCTGTGAGCCGTGAGGGTTAACAGTTTGCCAATGAGTTCTTTTGAGCACGAGCTTGCTGGAGTCGAAGGACTTGCAAGAAGGGTGCAATTTCCTAGTTAGATGGCTATCATCTCAAAGCATGGCTTTCACAGATGATCAAAAAGAAGGGCTCGAGAAAATTCTCTTTATCCAAAGCCTGTTCAAATTGAAAAATGATCGGCTCAAATTTGGGTAAGAAGGTTCTCAAGCCGGTTCAAATTATGGAATTTTCAAATTATGAAATTTTCAGTTATAATATGAGATTTTGAGTGTGATTATCCTTCTCAAATTTAAGGTTAGCCTGTTCGTATCGTTGAAAAGGTTCCAAAGCCGGGTCCACAAAAAATGTTTCCCGAGCCTTGTGAATCAATTAGAAAGACATTTCAAGTTAAAAGGTATAGCATATTGATTGCTTTCTTTAACTTCTTTGTGCTCAATGAGATGGCCCCATTTGTTACAAAAGGTAGGTTGTCAATGTTTTAACATTGAGCCAAAGAGAGAAGGAGAGCTTCTACCACCCATGCAATCTCAAAATGAGTGTTCTTCTACTCTTCAGTATTCTAGCATAAACATACAAGCATTTTCGTGCATTAGGATACATGTGGTGCCTTACTTTTTGTACATTGTGGAAATGAACAAAACAGGAACCCAAACCCCATCTCAGTCTTGAAAACATTAATCCAAACATCCTTACTTTCTCTAAGAGCACCATTTTCCCTTGTTTTGGTAGCACAACGTAGTGATTGAGTGGTACAAATTAATCTCCTTGTCCCAAACTGTCAAGACAAAAGGAAAAAAAGAAACATATTGTGTAGGGTAGTTGTGCCTAAGCTAGACACAAATTTTGTTACACCGTGCCAGTATTGATTCCTCTCAGTGACGCAATTTACCTTCATTGACACACAAAACCTTTGCTCACCATCATTCACTATCTTCCCAATCAGCCATTCAATAAGATTATGGGTACTATGTTGCTGACTACTAACCACTCAATTTCACTCTATCAGAATACATATATCAACATGCTCTTCCTTTCCATGCTGAACTTCCATAATATCTGACTGTTGGTTATCAAATAATGCGCACAATAACCAAAGCTTCAATTTTTTGCTCAGTATAAACAGCACTGATTATTTACGAGAGACTATACTAAAGTAGTGCTACTGTAGTATTTTGTGCCATTACAAGCAATCACTATCTGAGTAGTAACACACAATCCAAGCACAGACCCCAATTGATAGCAGACTTGTATCGACATGCCTCTACCCGACCTACAAAACTGTCTTAGAACAAGAAATGCTCAACCTGACAAAACATAAATAAAGCAGATAACTGCTAAACCAAAGAGATATGACAAGACAGTCTCTTCCGAGAGAATTAAAATGCCCATTGATAATTGATATAGCTTGTGAGCCCCTGTATGAAAAACAGCTCTTGACATGTCAATTGAAACAAGTGCAAAGCGTAAGTAGGGTAGCTAAGAAGCATGTGGTGGGTTGTTAGGAGATTCAAAGATTCAAGCTTCTTGATCCCAACAACAACAAACGCCAACAACAAACAAGCAACCATCTGCTAATGTGTTCTCCCACTCTCTCTCACACAGTGGCCAGGAAGAAGAAACTTAAACCTTTCGTGATGATTCAGCAGAAACGATGGGAGGCTGACACCAGAGTAAGACCTTGGGACCTCACCACTCTTCAGTAAGAGGTCCTTAAAGGAGTATGCTTCTGGTAGCATGTCAAACAGATCGGCCCCTTTGCACACAATTGCCTGTATTCTCTGGGTCTCCAAAAATACGCGCGACTTTACCCTGTCCGCATGGCTATATGCCAGCATTTTGAATGCAATGTCCTCAATGTGCCTGAAGCAGAAGCTACAATGCCAGCCCGCATCGGCGAGAATGAGATCTGTCTGCCTGCCATGGTCATACTGTGTCTTCCCTGGTGCATACACATGTACACTAGGCCTCCAAGTGTCCTTGTCCAAGAGGAACTCAAAGGAGTAAAGATATGTACTCATTTGCAGATGCATTACATCTGGGATACCATCACACCATCTGAGAAGGTTGGTCGTATGTGCACTCGGTATTTCGTCGACATCAGCCATTATAAGGAGATCCCCTTGATCAATCCCCGCACCTTGTAACACCTTGTCCATGTGAACTCTCTGTGCATACTCAAGAACAAATGGGTTCTCCCCTCTCGCTAGCTGCCTGCCTCCCATGCACGCATATACCACTTGTGATTCCACAAATGCGAACCTTTGGAGATTCTCCGTGAACCAGAGAGGCTTTCCTTGACCTGTGAAGGTGCTGTTCGATTCAAGTATGACAAATTTGGCGATGACAGAAGCGAGCTCCTGCCATCGGAGCTCGAGGAGGTCAAGCTCATTGTTAAATATGACAGCATCAAAGACACGGCGAGGATGTGTCCGAACAGTCCACCCATGGAGAGAGCATAAGGTTGCCATGGAGACATTTTCTGCATAGTAATGGGCAATATGGTGAAAGGGCTTGGGAGGGGTATCCCACATGGGTCTGAGTGCATACCCTATGGTTTGCCAGTAAGAGTAGAGGGCCCAGAGGAGGACGAGGAGGAGGAAGATCAGACAAGTAGCCATGGTGGGAATCCGCCTGCGCACGAGGGTGAGGCGCAATGCAGGCAACCTTGGATGCATGTTCCCATGGATCCTGACAGAAGGGAGCACTTCCTGCTGGGCCTTCACGTGCGAGTGCTTCTTCTTCATCGTCTGCTTCAAGAGAAGCCATGGAACCTGTCTCAACTAGGGTAGAAAGGGAGACGGTTTCAAGATATAGGAGGCCGTTCATATGTTTAAATCTACAAGAGGCCTTGCATATATATGTTTAAGTTGTTGCAAACAAGGGTTATGACATATGTTGCAGGTATGAGCTTCACATGGCTAAGAGGTTGGACACTCGTATATATCCATGGCTTCAGTTCACAATATTTAAGAAATTCAAAAGGTCTACGCATTGATCTATCTAGGCAATTGTGTGTGCTTTTCCTACAGCCTCCCTTGGGTCTATAGAAAGTGAAAGGCCAAAGGAGGATTCCTTTTCCTGCACTGCTAAAAAGAAAACAATGTTGAACAGCTCTATTGGAAGCATAGTATGTGGCTCGCAACCTTCATGAGTATTTTTTTAATGCCCGCTTTTCCACCCTCATACCTCTCATACCACTACATTCTACCAAGTTCTCATAAGAATTCCTTGAGCTCCTGATTCCTACAAGAAGCTCACTCTGTGGAAAGTACCACACTAAGCATGCATACATACTTACCGAAATAGCTAAGAGCTTCTTTGCCTTGCCCATGTTGGGCCATCCACTACAATAATTGAAGTCCAATACCTTGAACCAAAATCTTCTGAATGACCTATTGTGATGGAGCAATTGCATCATACTTGGCATACATAGTCACCAAAATAGCGTAGAGTTTCTTTGCACTACTGAAGTCAAACAATAAGCGTGGTCTAAGGGATGACATCTCATATCGAAAGTTCTTGAATGAATTTTCGTGCTCTGAAAGATGCACCGATAGATACTCACTAAAACACCACAAAGTAGATTTGTCTATCCATGTTGAGAACATGCCTTGCAATAAGCATACTTGAAGAGACAAAATCTTGAATCAAAAGCTCATCAATCACTTGTTATGCTCTACCTTGTACACGACACTCAACATACATACTGAATCACATGTTGTTGAAGTATGTGTCCTTCTCAAGTAATCCATCATTCATATGGTCAACTATGTCAAACTTCTTGCATAATAATACATGTGTAAGGACAAGGCTAGGGTTCTAGTGGCTAGGGGCCATAGGATAGCATGTATGGGGGCATATATAGTATACTATATCTCGATACTTGGGAGGAGTATTTGGCTATCCATCTCTCTTTTGGGTTTTGAGGGTCTCATGAGGCTCCGGAGTTGTGCTCCCCTCTTGCCCTCTTCTTCACAGAAAGATTCTCTTCTCCTTACATGCATGGGAAAGGCCACCAATTCCCTTTCTAAGCATTTCCCCATATTCTTGAAGGGTCCCATGAAATTGATTCCACATTTCATGAGTAGAGCTATGGGTTGAATAGGTTGTAATGGCACCATGTTGCTGGGTAAGGGCCTCCCCATTCTCTAACATGCGTCGCACACCTTGGCCCATGCTTAGGAGTCTCTGAAGAGTGAATTTCACCAGTATGATAGTATCTAGCTTGTAATAGTTTCCTAGTTGTCATATTCCCCTGACATGTATCCTCCTGCTTTCCTTCATGAGCTTCTTTTAGCAGTTCAATTCGTTCCTCGGTTGGCATGCATCGTCTCATTATTCCATCCTTCCCTAGTTTGTATAGTGCTCCGACTTCCCATGTGAAGTTCCTAGCTTGGATGATCAATGCCCATTTCTTTTTCATAGGCCAACTGGTGGGTAGTTCTCTTTTTTGCAGGTAAGTTTCCATTTTTTTATGTTCCATCGTGGTGCTACAAAGCACATTACTTCACATCGTGATTGTTTACTTCTCTCGAGTCTATCTCTAATGGGAATACAGTCACTTTGTGCCAACAATGCCTCTTATCCAATCAAGGGAGTTGAAAAGATTATGATAACTACTATGAATGGCAGTTCTTTCACACTTGTTGATGGACCTGATGTACCAGGGATAAAAAGGAATCTTTCTTTTGTATCTGCACTTGTAAGAATTGGTCTCGTTGTAAAATTTGTGGATGATAGATATACAGCTCATGATCTCAATTTTGATGATGAAATAGTTGCATCTGGCATTTTGTGCCGCTAGATTTACATGCTTTTTTGGACTCATTGGGCTGCTTGTTATGAGACGTGAGTGTCCACAAGTGGATTTTGTTTCATTCTTGGAAGTTCATGCATATCATGGGTGAGCAAGAAGAAACCTATTGTGGCCACTTCTAATTTTGAGGTTGAGTACATGGCAGCCTTCACAGCTATGATTGAGTGTGTATGGCTTAGATGCCTTATGATTGATTTGGGTGTTGGACAAGACACTGCCATCATCATCTACCTTGACAGCCAAAGCGCATTGGCAGTTGCAAGTAACCCAATTTTTCATTCTCACACAAGCACATTGAGGTGCATTATCACTATGTTAGAGAGAGACTCTCAGCTTTAAGAGAGATTAGTTAGGTTTATGTGCCGACCCAGGACAACCTTGCAGATCTGTTCACAAAGGTATTGCCTCATGAGAAGTTTGAAGCTTTTCGCAAAGCTTTGGGCTTGCTTCCCTTCATAAATGGAACATGTCCTCATGGCATGGCACTTCCCTATACATTAGGTGTCATATTATACTC
Organism: Adiantum capillus-veneris; assembly: GCF_014529385.1. Classification (NCBI taxonomy): domain Eukaryota; kingdom Viridiplantae; phylum Streptophyta; class Polypodiopsida; order Polypodiales; family Pteridaceae; genus Adiantum; species Adiantum capillus-veneris. The sequence continues at coordinate 103,201,829 of NC_140960.1, read as the reverse complement.
AATGGGAACTTGTTACCATATTATACATGGTAGTGATGTGTGTGAACACACTTAGGACCGCCGAGGCATTTTTTTCCCTCACAAGGCAGTTTTTTCCCTCGTGCATTGCATATACTCCCATCAATCTAGGGCTAACTTATCTTTCCATTATGTACTAATCAATACACTCTCTGTTGTGTGCCTTGAGCTTCTTCATCTATTCCAAGCTGTGTGTGTTTCCTTGCAACCCTAATTCCAATAAAAGGCTACTAACAAAGGACTTTTCCATTTGGCTCAATTGTGGGATGCCAGCAAGAGATGGAAAGAAGTAGACCAATTGACTACCCAGTTTCACTTCAACAAAAGTGAAAGACTTCTAATTAATAGGGTCATCAAAGGGTTGAAGAATGTTTTGATGCCAATTAGTGAGATTGAATTTGATTGGAAAGCATGGCAATAGCCCAAAAAACAAAAATTTGTCTGAATTGCAAACCAAAAAAATCTACAACAATCGAAGGTTCAAAAGAGATTGGTTCTCCCCCCTCAATAAATTGTGGCAAAAGAAATGGCCAGCATTTAGGTGGAAGGTACTATGGGAGGCTATTCCAACCGGGATCAAGATACTATCTAGAGGGATAGGCTCTGATAGATGCTCATGGTGAAAAGCAATAAGTGAAGACCCCTCACTTGTTCTCAAGCATTGCCCGACTATAGGAGGCCTCGCAGGTAAAAACTTGTAAATGGATACAAAAGACCAGGAAGATTCTATACTTCAACAGCGACCTACTCCTAGGTGTGAAGAAACAAGCTATGTTAATCTGCACACAAATTTTCTATTTCTGCTTCCTCAAACAGGTCTTGAAGTCTAAGAACTGGCGAGTCTTTGAAAATGACCTCTCAATAGCTAGCTTCGAAGAGATTGTTCAGGAAAGCAGGGACATGATCGTAGCTATTGGAAAAATCAATAAATCTGGGGAGCTATTGCAGCCACCATGGTCTTATTCACAACTAGATCACTTCATAAAATGTAACTCGCAAAGTAGCTTATGTCATTATGGGGGTTTGTAGCTCCATATTGTATCATTTGGCCCCTCAAGGAACATCTCATGCTACTTGAGAGTTATTGTACTTCCCTTTCTCATTGAATATAATACATCCACTCACAATTGTGAGTATGGCAAGAAAAAAAAGAGTGTTGTGATATTAAATAGTTTCTTTCTTGGATTTTTTCTCTTGATGTGGAACGTCACTATATAATGGTATGGTGATACAACCAAACTCTATATATTGTATTGCCTATTGATGTGAGTATGTGGTCACGATTCTGCTACTCACTCCAAAATCAAAAGGTATTCCTAATGGCTTCAAAACATTAAAAGGTGTTCCTAATTCAAAAATTTCCTCAACAAAAACAAAAATGATGCGCTAGTCTATAGCGTGTAGCAATAGACAATGACGAAACACATAGTCTTTTGACTTTCAACCTTCATATGTCTTTTGACTTAATGCGTTTTTGTCCTTTAGGGGTGCCAATATACTGCTGTTAGAAAATTTCGTTGAAGGATCCTATTGATTCTTTTATTTTGAAATAGCCTAAGCTAAGGGGCAGCCCTCCTTTTAGGTGCTCAAAAATATAATAAAGTTCAGTTTTTTTGTGAACACTTCTATGATCCATTCTTCTTTCTTCTATCAAAGCCATCCCACATGGTGAAAAGTAAGCTTTTCGAAAAGCCCTGCCAAAATTCTTAATCCATGCCACTAGAGAAATCTTGCATACATGACCTTGAAATAAAAGGACTAAAATTGAACATATGCACGCTCCAAGGACTAAAACTGAACTCACTCCAAGGAAAGGAACAACATCTGTGGAAATTCACTAGGAATATGAGCCGCTAGCATTTAGTATGTGTGTTGCCCTACTTTCATGGTCTTGATATTGTGGGAAGAATTTTCCGACCAGGTCTGCATGTTCTCAACCAATGGTGATTCTCTCTTTGTATGTGGGTCACCAGGTGCCATGTGGGCCTTGGTGTGCTAGAAAACTCATAATCGTGCCTGTTTGTATTCAAAATTTTCGGTTGAGAGCTAGAGGAAAATGGAAGAACACACCTGGATTATGACAAGAATAATGTGAAAATGGAAGTGAAAAACTCAATTTTTCAAAATATCCTTTTGAAAAAGTCATAACTAGAGTGCTTCTTTGGCCACGTTTGTATTGAATTGAAGTGAGTTTGAGGGTAAGAGAAAACGATTGAGAAAGCTTGCGATGTGTCACAAACATGGATGCAACTGTTAAAAATCCCAACCACATTCACGAAGGAGCTGCAAGAAGATTTTTGAATTTGACTATATGCTAACGAAGTAGCAAGAACCTAAAAGAGAAAATCTTGGAGATAGATAGATAGATAGATAGATGAATTATCATCCACGGAGGTCACATATGACCTATGGGACTAAAAACAAGACATTACAACGTTGCTTTTAAGTGGAGTCATTGGGTACATATCAGTTAAGGACTGAGGGTCCATTGGCTAGGAAGAAAGAAAAGAACAAAAACTAAAACAAAGACTAAGAGGTGGGGTCAAATGTGGGAGAGGCCGGTTTGGAAGTTCGAAACTCCTAGATGACGGTTTTACCGCCTCAATAGACTGCCCATTTTCCTTGTTTGCACGCTTTGTGCGTCTTCTTGAGCTCGCTTGCTTTAGTCTTCAGTTGATTCGTAGTTAATTCTTCGACAATCCAAAAATTTGTCCCTAGAGAAGGCCCGATTGGCGTAGCAACCGCATCTGCTCGTCTTTTTTCTTGAAGGTGAGGATACAATGTTTAGGTGGTACTTGCCTATGTGTGTCGTTGATCCAAGAGATGGTTTCGGGCTTTATGTTAACTGGTTGGAGAATATCATTCAGCTTGGAGATGGCTTCTTCGAGAGTGTTTTCATCGAGGGATTCTTGTAGCCGACGTTCCTATAAAACTGCATATACCTTAGTGTCAATCTCCTTAGTAATGGTATGTGTGGCCGAGTGGGCTTGCGTGACTTTTTCCTCAACTTGCTTCATCTTGTCGGTGGTGAGATCTACCATAGAGTCAAATTGTGCCTCAAGTTTGCTAAGGCGGGCCTTGAGCTCACGATTTTCTTCCATGACTCGGTCCAAGGCCTCCTGAAGTTGTCCGATGCTTTCAGCTTTGTTCGAGGCCACTACGATGGCGGCAAAACTTGGCCGTGTTCTCGTGGGTGTTTTTGGTAGTGCTGTATTTGCATTCGTCGACATTATCTTCACCAGCTTGTTGGTCGAGAAACTCTTGGTTGATACACTACGTGACCCTCTCTTTCTCTGAAACACAAACCCTTGGTCAATCCACTGAGTGACCCTCTCTTTCTCTGAAGCAATTAATCAATCAAGCATGCAATTAATCAAAGCCTGAAACAATTGAAACAGCTGTCATGACCATTGTGCGGTCGTGGACAGAGCGAAAGCCGGCAACGGTGAAGCATAGCAGCTATCACGAGCATGGTGTGGCCGTGGACAGAACGAAAGCCTGCAAACAGGCCGTGGACAAAGCGCGTGGACATGGGCTTTAGATGGGGCGAAGCTATTGGCTAACACCCCCCACAGGGCAGCCCTCGCCCAAGGGAAACATGCGGCAGCACAGGAAGAGGAGGGGAAATGACGCGTAGAGAGAGCTCTAGGTTGTGAGAGAGAGAGAGAGAGAGAGAGAGAGAGAGAGATGGATAAAAGCGTGTTCCCTAAGCACCAATGGATTAGCGTTAGGCTATGGGGGATGAAGCCTTAGATTAACCATGGTGTTATGGTTAGGGTTAGAGAGATGGAAATTAGGGCTAGGTTTATGCAAAAAGCAAAAGCATAGAGAGAGTATAGACACAACGGTGATAGCTCAAAGAGAAAAGATTGATTAGAAAAGAGCCTTTCAAATAGGCTTGGTGCTTTACAATCATTGGCTAGTGCTATTGTATCCTCTTGCTATTGGACCATGTCATAATTCTATCCTTCCTAGGTGGCTAGCTGGCTTTCCTATAGAAGCCTTGAGTTGGGCTTATCCCAACGAGAGAGAGAGAGAGAGAGAGAGAGAGAGAGAGAGAGAGAGGGGTTGTACTTCACTTTCCACAAATCTTGTTACCTTAAGTTGACATGGTCTTGTATTTACAATGCCATGATATTCATGTCCCAATTTTTGATATGTCTAAATATGTTCTTAGCTTTTAGATTGTATTAATTATTTGATTCAATGTCTCTCTATTGTGTGCATTCTTGTCATTTGTGTAAGTGTGGTTGTGTCATTTGAAGATTCAACAAGAGTATTTATCCATGGTGAAGAAAATGGAGAGAGAGAGAGAGAGAGAGAGAGAGAGAGAGAGAGAGAGATCTTGATACCTTTCACTGACTCAAGTTTTCTTATATAAAGTGATGATATGGATCATTAGAAATATGTTCACTTTTAGATGTTGTTTCCTTTTATGTTTGGAAAAAAAAAATTGAAGTCTCCTTGCATGGGAGTTTGCACATTCCTCCATAATTTTTATAATATGAGGGAACGTGCCATTTTCACGGCAGCATGCAATTTTCAATGTGTTCATTTCACTACATTGTTAGTAATGAGTATAGAATTCAAAGTATTTTACGTACCCTTTTGGCTCGACATTCATTTGTCGATTGTCGTAATGAACACAATGATGCTGGCTAAAGCTTTGTGAATGAGTTTTTCGACATGATGATTGTCTTCCCTATTGGTATATCTTCCAATCCAATCAGGGATTCTCATTTGTGTGAAGGCGTTATGTTAGGCCACATACTTTCAAAGAGCTAACTCAACTGTAGGAAGTGTTTGGATAGAGACGTTCCCTTAAACTAGCTTAGAACTTCGTCGCAACAGTGCAAGAGACTTTGTCTTAAGAGAAACACTCACCTCGCTTACTAATTTAAAATGTCTCTCATGGGCATGACGGCATGCAATCTTTATCTTGGTGGTGATACACCATTCACATAAATCTTGTAGAATCATTTGAAGCAGCTTTGGGCTGAGTCTCCACAATTATTACCCACAAATTAATCAAGCACCATTGCAAAAACACAATCCATTTCTAAAATGGTGAACCTTGTAGGCATTTGATATTATGATTTCTCTCATTTCCACCTTGGAAATGAACTTTCCTGTTGTATGGCAATCAAGACATACACTCAAGTTTTTGCCTACCCAGAAGGTTGTGCCTTGAGAATTGCCGCAAGTTTGGAAATGAACTTTGCTATTGTATGGCAAATTACCGTCAAGTCTTTGCCTACCCGAATGGTTTTGCCTTGAGAAGTGCTATAATCTACTTTGTCTTTAGCAACTATGGTATTGGAATGTTGATACTCAGATCCTCTCTACACACCATCTAATCATGGTAGTTATGGTCCTGTCGTATGGGCATGAAATGTCAGCATACCTCCTCAACCTTGCCTACATGACTGCAAGTGGAGAACAAACTGGTGGAAGTCACATCATTTAACATGAGCACGTAATCTAACATGCTCTGAAAATAACCACAAGCCAGGAGAAGTTGCTTTATAGAGCACAACCATCAAATTGTTGCACTCCATGTAACAAATTTCTTATTGGAAATCGCTACAATAGCATGTAAGCATCCTCTAGAATCCCGTAACTTGCGTACATATTTATAAGTATGTTGCCTTCAAGGTGGAAGCATAGGTGATTGCAATTAGATACACGCCTTCCCTTCGGATCCAACCAGGCTGGGTATATCCCACAATTTGTCTGATCAAAAAAGAAAAATTTGTTCCTTGTAACTCCTCATCATGCTTTGCTTATTTATGCTTTACTCGTGTTCCGAATATTGCTTTTTCATGGATTTTGTTAGTCAAAAAGTGAGAATATGAATTGTATTTGAAGATCTCGTATAAGGCCACAATAATTTGAGGTGGTAGGTGAGTGTAATTAGAGACAAGCCTTCCTGACGCATCTGGTAAAAACAGCCCAAAGTTTCCTTGCCACAACTAGGTTGACCATATCTTGCAATCCACTCACTCCAAGAGATGACAACCTAGAGTGGATCCCCATCAAAACTTCTCATGCGATCGTGACGGCACCACAATTGGCATACATATAGATCAAGGCACCACAATCAATGCATTCCAAGAGACAACTTTCCAAACAAAAAGCTCCTCAAGCACTTTCTGTGCTTTTTCAAGCGCACCACATTCGGCGTACATATTGACCAAGGTAGTGCCAAGCAAGACATCTTTTTCAATAGCCTCTGACTAATTGTGAATTTTTGTGCCATGCCAGCATCTTGCATAGATCCACATGTCTTCAAGATGCATGCCTAGGTGATTGCATCTGGAGAGAGGCCCTCACTTCGCATCTGCTAAAAACAGAGTAGAGCTTTTTGGACTTGGGCCCTTGGGGGAAAATCTTGCAATCAGTGCATTTCAAGAGCCACCTATCTTCAAGATGTAAGCATAGTCTTAAGCACGAAAGTATGGGTGATTGAATTTGGAGAGATACACATGCTTTGCATCCACTAGAAACAGGCTAGAGCTTTTTGGATCTACTCTTGTTGTGCACATTCCTCAATCAATGCATTTCAAGAGGCATACATATCAACCAAGACAATGCCAAGCACCACATCTTTTTTCAACTGTCCTAATCTTGTTGCGCACATCCCACAATTAGTGCTTTCCAAGAGGCAACATTCTAGACAAGAATATCCTCAAGAACTTCTTGTGCTTTCTCAAGTGCACCACATTTGGCATACATGTTGTTTAAGGTAGTGCCAAGCACGACATCTTTTTTCAACAGCCTCTGACTAACAATATAATTGTGATTACTTGTGCCTATACCAACATCTTGCCTCGGGGGTTGCACTATGTAATCATGCTAATGTATAACGTGAATTCAAAAGGAGTGGTTTTCAAATACAAAAGTTTTAGGCAATTTAACAGAGATACATTAAAATAAGGGGGTTTTATATTCAATTTTCGAAAAATTCCTAAAATAAGGGGTCATTTTATTCATTTGGACATGTTAAAAGAGGGGTTTTTCAAATGCACGTTATATAGGGGTCACTGAATAGTGAACCCCTCGAGCATCTTGCAAAGAGCCACATGCCTTCAACATGCATGCGTAGGTGATTGCATCTCGAGAGAGGCCCCACTTCGCATCTTCTAAAAACAGACTAAAGCTTTTTTGACCTGCCCCTGTGGGGCAAATCTTGCAATCAATGCATTCCAAGTGTCCACAATACGGATAGGAAGCTTCTCTAGAGCACTTGCGTAGAGCCACATGCAAGATGTAAGCATAGCCTCGAGCTTTTTGGCCCTGCTCTTGTTGTGCACATCCACAATCAATGCATTCCAAGAGGCGACATATTGAACATGAATCTCCTCAAGCACTTTTTGTGCTTTCTCAAGCGCACCACATTTGGCATACATATCGACCAAGGCAGTGCCAACCACGATATATTTTTTCAATAGACCTGCTCTTTTGCCCACATCTCGCAATCAATGCATTCCAAGAGGCGACATTCCAAACAAGAAGCTCCTCAAGCACATTTTGTGCTCTCAAGAGCACCACATCTAGCATACTTATCGACCAAGGCAGAGTCAAGCACGACAGCCTTTGACCAACAATATGATTGTGAATTTTTGTGCTCATATCAAAATCTTGCATAGAGCCAAATGCCTTCAAGATGCATGCTTAGGTGATTGCATATGGAGAGAGGCCTTGCTTCACATCTACTGAAAATACATTAGAGCGTTCTCTTGTGGGGCAAATCCTGCAATTAGTGCGTTTCAAGAGTCCACACTCCGGATAGGAAGCTCCTTGAGCACTTGCGTAGAGCCACATGCCTTCAAGATGTAAGCATAGGCTTCAAGAAGAAAGTATATGTGATTGAATTTGGAAAGATACACCTGCTTTGCATTTGTTGAAAAAACCCTAGATATTTTTGGCCCTGCTCTTGTTGCGTACATCCCGTAATCAGTGCACTCAAAGAGGCAACATTCCAGATAAGAAGTGAAGGGGATCGGGGAGCACCACAGACGGAGAGTGAGAGAGAGAGAGAGAAGGAGACACACACACGATGTGGGTGGGGAGACTCCAAAGAGTGAGCAGCCCCCTATACACTTATGCTATGTATAAGGTATACAAGTCAGTGGGCGCCCAGACTCTGGGCGGCCGGGCAAGGCACAGACGCCTATACCCCAACAACCTCCCACTTAAAGGTGAATGTGCCTTTAAGCAAGAGAACCTAGTCTAAAGACTACAAAAGGCGAGAGAAAACCGCTCTCAACCGATGCCCACTGGCTGGCTGTGATCGTGTGCATCCGGCTGTCCTGCTTCCGTGTAAGTCCATACACCACCAGACGTACCGCACACGTACTGCAAGTATGTACGCAATACCTGCATATCTCCCTCGTGCACTATGCCATCATCAGTCAACAAACGACTGACAACCCCAACTGCAAATGCTCCCACTACAGCTGCGATATCCGGTCTCAAGATCAGCATCTCATACATGAGACCACCGAATGCCGATGCAATGCTAGCGGGCCCTGCTAGCTCTACAGAGCATGCATCAATATATATATCCCTGGCAATAGGCATCTCTGACTGACAAGGCGCGTCAGCCACATGCATCTCCCGACTGTCCTCAAAAGACGCATCAACCTGTCGTGAAACCTCAGAGCAAACCAGCTGCTCTAGGTGTCTGCTGGAAGACATATCTTGCACAACTATATTCCCATGCTCACTGTCGAGCATAGAAAGGAATGATTGCATAATCGCTGACGTCTCAGCCTCCTCTGCAATCATCCACTGCAAACATGACCACTCAATCTGCTGTGACTCACTAGAGCTCTCATGCTCTAACTCTGTATGCATAGACTCTTGCACAACGTCCTCCTGTCGAGACTCACTAGAGCAAGACCGCTCTACCTGTCTATCCTGCATAGAAGTATCTCGCACAACTGACTCTCTGCTTTGCTCGGTCACTAGCAAAGCATGCATGTCTTACTCTGTCACCTCTCTGTGTGACTGCTCAAGTCGTGCCCCAACTGTGTGCACAACGAGCTCACTACTCTGCACTCCATGCAAAGCATCCTGCAACCCATGAGCAAAAGAGACTCGCCTGCTCTCTCGCTCTCTACCTGGCTGCATGATCACAGAGACAACACCGTCTCTCACGTGATCCACATGCAATGGGTAACCTGTACCACTCCTGGCACCTCTCGCAATCACTAGCGAACCCAAATGCATCACAAAATCTCGCTCTCGTAGCGAAATTTGACATCCACAATCTCTAAGCTGACCAATCGAGATCAAACTCACTGTCAAATCTGGTACATAGCGCACATGTCATAACAAGTAAGATGCACCACTCGGTAATGACAATCTCACATCTCCTGCACCTACTATCGCATGCACCGATCCATCGGTCAAACGTACACTGCCAAGCATCCCGCTAGAATAGCTACAAAACCATGCACGATGCGGCGTGACATGAAACATAGCATCTGCGTCTAGCAACCACTGCGAAGGGAGTGCACTATCCACATGTATAGCATCTCGTGCATAGCTCGAGGTAAAAGTGACATCCCCGTCACTAGTATACTCCGACACTACATCTGCCTCAACTGTCAAAGCAACTGAGTCCATGGCATCACTACATACATCTCTGAGACTGTCATGTCTCCTACGATGTCGCATACGACGAAAACAGTGCCGTCTAACGTGTCCAGAATGACCACAATACCAACATATCACCTGTCGGCGTACTCGTGAATGTACATGTCTCACACGAGTCCATGATGACTCAGATCTATCATACATTTCATGTAATCTGCGCCAAAGTGCTCTCGAAGTAGCCTCATACATAACAAGAGCATATACAGATTCCACAAGGTGCAAAGAGACTGTAGATAGTGCCATCTCCTCTAGCTCCTGCCACTGATCGTCAGACATGTTTGAAGGTCTACCTGCATCACCACTCAATGGTCGATGCAACCCTCGTTGTGTCAATGCATCAAGCATACACTCTCTCCATGCTGCAAAGTCTGACCCATCAAACATGCACATTTCGGAGAGATCATAATTTGAGCGATCACCTGTCTCTGCCATGAGCACAATGTAGCAAACTAGAAAGCAAAACCACCCCGCCAACAACACCTGGAAACTGTCTACAAATATGGCCAGAAACACAATGTAAAACCTGTGAGACACACTCCAAAATAGAGCTCCCGCAATGTCAATACAAGCCTCGCATGCTCTAGTATCTGTTGAGATGTCGAGCTCTACACCTTGAGCTGGCATCCACTACAGGTCTTGGCCGCTTACGGCATTTACTCACTGGCGCGTTAGGTGACCGACACGGAGGATCTCTGCCAGTGATTCTACAGCTGGACTACACTTATAGTGCCAGCCTAGTACGCTTCTAGCGAGTTAACACTTAGTGACCACATGTACATATGTGCTACTTTTCAGCTTTAGCACTTAGTCATTTTTGTACTCTCTTTTCTGTGAAGAAGAAGAAGAAGCTTTCCATCTCTGTGTGCTTTGTGCTTGTCTTGTGTAGCTCTCTTGCATCCTCATTCTTTACATGGTATCAGAGCCTGGTGCAGGCAAGAGAGGCTAAGAGAGCAAGAGCATCACAATCCCTTTGTTCGCAATCCACGACCAGATGCCGAAGGCGCCTCGCGCAGCGAAAAAAATTTTAGGGGTTTTTCGCACAAGTTTCTGAACAGGTCTCCAAAGTGCAGTATACAGAGATTTACTGTACAAGTACAGTGGTTGTGAAACGCTTGATTGTGGACACTCGTTGAGTGTAGAAAGCGTTACAGGAACCACGATAGCAGGTTTAACAGATTTACAGGTTTTTGCAGATTGCAGCTATTTTGTCTTAGTGCTTCAAGATGTCTGACGGTTTCAGTCAGATTGTTACTGAGAAGCTTGAGAAAAATAACTACCCTGCATGGAAGTTCAGAATAACAAATTTCCTAAAAGGAAAAGGTTATTGGGACTATGTAGAAGGAGACAATGAAAAGGAACCAGAGATTCCCGAGGCAAATGCTACAGCAGAACAAAGGAAAGCTTTGAGGGACTGGCAACAAGGCCAGAGCAAAGTGATGTATTGGCTGTCTATGAGCATCACAGATGGCATGATGGGCTATCTACAGGATGCTGAAACCCCCGCCATTGCATGGAGAAACTTAGGCAGAGTGTTCGAGGTGAACACCAAGGCCAGGAAGCTTCAACTAAAGTCGGAGCTAAATCAGGTTAAGAGGAACAACCTCTCCATCAATGATTATGCTTTGAAGATCAAGAGTATCATTGAGGCTCTTGGATCTATTAAAGTCTCAGTGGAAGACGATGACATTGTCCGTGCATGCTTGGATGGTCTAGGAGATGAGTATGTACATTTTAGGTCTTCCATGAATACAAGAGACGACATCCCCGTGTTCCAAGATTTGATTTCTATGCTTATTCTTGAGGAGAAGAACCTTGAAACATCTTCTTCTCATGGCAGAAATAATTCTGAACAGGCCTTCTATTCTAACTCCAACAGAGGTAGAGGTAGAGGTCATGGTCGAGGCCCAAGGGGTTGCAGGGGCCAATTTCTGGAAGGTCAATCAAATCAAAACAATACAGGTGGCAGGGGAAACCAGTCTCAAGGCAGGGGGAGTCAAAGAGGTCGTGGTGCAGGATCAAGCAGGCAGCAACATACTCCAGATAGTAGAGAATGTTGGACTTGTGGTGAAAGAGGTCACATGTCACGTGACTGTCCAAAGGGAAAAGCAAGTAGAAAGAGAGAACAGGGAAACTATGCATCTACTAGCAGAGATGCAGATGACAGCAAAAACGAGCGCATGTTTGTTATGCAGCATGTAATGAATACAATGACTGCAGAGAATTCCACGCAAGATGATGTTTGGTATGTGGATTCAGGTGCCTCTAATCACATGACGTCTCGTGGAGAGTGGTTTAGAGATATGCGCAAACCAGATGTTTCAGGCTATGTGCAGACAGGAGATGACACAGCTCACCCCATTGCTCATGTAGGGGACATACCTCTAAATACGAAGAGTGGGAAATCAAAGTACTTAGCAGATGTACTTCATGTCCCAAACATTACAAAGAATCTTGTTTCTGTTGGACAAATGGTTGAGCAGGGTTTGCAGGTTCGCTTCAATCCAAATGGCTGTTATGTAGAAGATTTCCAGAATGGCTGTAAGCTGATCACAGAGGGCAAATGTGTGGGCAGAATGTTTACGCTGAATGTAGACATGCCTGAGGTAAAAGCTGCATTATTTGCACAGGGCACAGGTGTTGTGGCTGATGTTGACATTTGGCACAAACGCATTGGCCATGTCAATGAGCAGAGATTGCGCAGCATGCAATCAAAACAGATTGTAAAAGGTTTGCCCAAATTCAAGGTGGATGGTATGCATAAAGTGTGTGCAGCATGCCAGTTTGGAAAACAGTCAAAGGGCTCATTTCCACATGAGCGCAATGTATGTAAAAGGCCACTTGAGGTGGTGCACACAGATGTTTGGGGTCCAACCGATACTGCAAGTATACATGGTTGCAGGTATTATGTCTCTTTCATTGATGACCATACAAGGAAAGTATGGGTCTACTTCATGCGTAACAAAAGTGAAGTGTTTGGTCACTTTCAAGACTTCAAAGTCATGATTGAGAAGGAGACAGATATGCAAATCAAGACATTGAGGTCAGATGGAGGGGGAGAGTACTTCTCCAATGATTTTTCAGATTTTCTGCGAATGCATGGTATACACAGGCAGTTTACATGCAGATATACTCCACAACAGAATGGGGTCGTAGAAAGGAAAAACAGGCACATTGCAGAGGTTGCACGTGCATTGATGAATGAGAAGAACATGCCTCATCATTTCTGGGCTGAAGCTGTAAATACAGCTGTGTACATTATGAACAGGACACCTACAGCTGCGGTGCATGATGTAACACCTGAGGAAAAGTTTACAGGTACAAAGCCTGATTTGGCACACTTGAAAGTGTTTGGCTGCATAGCTTACGTGCATGTACCAGATGAGTTGCGTAGGAAATTGGATCCTAAAGTAGAGAAATGTATTCTTGTGGGATATTCCCTTGAACAAAAGGGGTACAAGTGCTACAATCCTACTACACGAGAATTACGAGTGAGCAGAGATGTAGTCTTTGATGAGATGAGCAGCTGGTACAGTAATGCACATGGCACTATTGGGGCTGATGTAAAAGATGATGTGGTTGTACAAAATGTGAGGCCACAGTCACAGGTTTTGAGTGGACCACAAGAGTCCTCTTCTCGTGGCTCTATTGAGAAACCATGGAATGGTAGACTACGTACGCAGGTTACTCCACCAACAGGTATAGGGAATGTATCACGAAAAGGAAAGGAAAAGGTTGATGAACCTCCCTTTATGGCTGATGCATCATCAGGTTTTTCACATGTAGACATGGATTCAGATGGTTCTGAACAAAGTCTTGATGAGGAATTTGGAATTCCGGCTGTCAGGACACCTGGTGTAAGGAAAGTACAAGAAGATGCTAGAGGGCAAAGGAGTGACCCAGGACCGCGCAGATCTAATAGAGTCAGAAATCCAGTTCAGAAATTGACTTATGATGGGTATCTAGCGCATCACCAAGCCTACATGGCTAAGGTGATACAGGATGTGGAGCCCACATGTTTTGAGGATGCAGTTGGAAATGTGCATTGGGATGATGCAATGAATGAAGAGATGGCTGCATTGGAAGCAAATGACACATGGGAGTTGGTGCCATTGCCAAGTGGCAAGAAAGCTATTGGCTGTAAATGGGTGTATAAAACCAAGCATAAGGTTGATGGTAACATTGAGCGTCACAAGGCAAGGCTAGTCGCAAAGGGTTATGCACAGACGTATGACATAGACTATGAGGAGACCTTTGCTCCAGTGGCAAAGATGACGACTGTGAGAGCTGTCATAGCAGTGGCTGCATCTAGAGGATGGATTATACATCAAATGGATGTAAAGAATGCCTTCTTGAATGGTGAGTTGCAAGAGGAAGTGTATATGGATCAGCCACCTGGTTATGTCGATCCAGGTTACCCAGATTATGTATGCAGACTTCTCAAAGCTTTGTATGGTTTGAAGCAGGGCTCTAGAGCATGGTATGACAGGATTGCCAAGTATCTTGTCAGTATTGGTTTTAGGAGAGCTCATGCTGATCATTCACTCTATGTACGTGAGAGTGATGTGGGGATTGTGGTCATTAACATATATGTAGATGACCTTATTATTGTTGGTGACAATGCTATGGAGATTGACCATGTGAAGGGTCTTCTCAAACAGGAGTTTGAAATGAAAGATTTAGGCGAGTTGCGCTACTTTCTTGGCATTGAGGTGATCAGGACTCCAGAGGGTGTATGGCTATCACAGAGACAGTATGCTTTGGACATGTTGTCAAAGTATGGTATGGCTGATTGTAAGCCAATTTCTATTCCCTTGGATGTGAATGCAAAGCTGAGTGCAGAGAAGGGTGATGTTGTTGAGGATGTCAACATGTACAGGAAGATTGTGGGTAGTCTAATCTACTTGACTATCACAAGGCCAGACTTGAGCTACACAGTAGGCTTGGAGAGTCAGTTCATGCAGCTTCCGAGGAAGCCACATTTGGATGGAGTACGACGCACACTTAGGTATGTGCAAGGTACTCTTGACTACGCATTGTTCTATGCAGCAGATGCACCATTAGCATTGTATGGGTATACAGATGCAGATTGGGCAGGTAGCATTGTTGATAGGAGATCTACGAGTGGCTTCATGTTCTCTTTTGGGAGTGCTGCTGTTACTTGGAGCAGCAAAAAGCAGCCTACGGTTGCTTTATCGAGCACAGAGGCCGAGTACAGAGGTGCAGCAGGTGCGGCGTGCGAGGTAGCTTGGCTACGCACATTACTTGAGGACTTGGGAGTGCAGGTGGACCAGCAGATTTTCATCCATTGTGACAACCTCAGCAGCATGCAATTGGCTAGGAACCCAGTGTTCCATGCCAGGACCAAACACATAGAGGTCCATTACCACTACGTTCGAGAGAGAGTGTTGGCGGGCGACATCGACTTGGTCTACGTCAGCACAGAGGAGCAGATAGCGGATATCTTTACCAAGGCCCTCGGAGCTGAGAAGCTTCGACGTTTCCGGACTATGCTTGGACTCTACGACATGCAGAGCTCGAGGGGGAGTGTTGAGATGTCGAGCTCTACACCTTGAGCTGGCATCCACTACAGGTCTTGGCCGCTTACGGCATTTACTCACTGGCGCGTTAGGTGACCGACACGGAGGATCTCTGCCAGTGATTCTACAGCTGGACTACACTTATAGTGCCAGCCTAGTACGCTTCTAGCGAGTTAACACTTAGTGACCACATGTACATATGTGCTACTTTTCAGCTTTAGCACTTAGTCATTTTTGTACTCTCTTTTCTGTGAAGAAGAAGAAGAAGCTTTCCATCTCTGTGTGCTTTGTGCTTGTCTTGTGTAGCTCTCTTGCATCCTCATTCTTTACAGTATCACACTGCAATCTGTGAGCTAATCACCAAGCCCACACTGTGCGGTATCGATGCCTACACACGCACAAATCTCCCACCTGCAAAGAACACCGCACGCAAATGCTGAGTGAAACACGCAATCTCTACCTAGATCGCATAAATGATACGCATAAAACTCCTGGGAAAATTTCGCCAGAGTTTCGACGTACAATGGCTATCAACACAAAATAACCATTGTCCTGCAAGCTCAATACAATGAGCAATCAATGCGCATCAAACTACACTCAACATATATGCATAAGCTCTGCAAAACTATGGCAAACAATCCTCGAGATCACAAGACTCTCCCACCCGAGAGCAAAACACTGTCTCAAGCAAAGAAAGATACACAACTCCGCACTCTTGCAAGAGTGGATACAAAAACACAAAACTGTGTCCAAACTGACAAAACTTGTCAAAGTGAGAGTAAACACTCGATCAGAAACTATGGCGAGAATTTGAGAAAAATTCGACAGAATTTCCCTTGAAAACTGAGCAAAAAACTCAAGTACAATCTCTACCATAAACCATAACACTACTCAATGCCAATGAGTAGAAATGCTAAAATGGCTCCACATTTTCACATACAATGGCAATCCGCACTCAACGTACATCAACGGAGTGACTGCGCATAAGCAAACGCCAAAAGATTTGCAATCCGGAAACTTGATCAATGCGAAAACAATGCTCTCAAGAGAGCTTACCGGCACTTGAAAGTGCTCGCCAAAATGCATGTATGATGGGCATTAACCATGCGCCATAACCATATGCAAACCATTCGCAAAGACCATGAATCCAAGCACAAAATCATTGCCAAAGTATCCTGTGAAAACCAGTGAAAGAAGCTCCACCTGTGTGCTCCAAAAAACCTGCGTCTCTCAAGAGACCGCTTCGGTGGTGTGTAAACGCCTCCGTACTTCGTTGCCCAAGTCTACCAAAAAACCCTCAAACCACAAGCTTAACACAAGCTGCAATTGCATCTTCAGCTCAAAATTTATGCACTCAACTTCAAGCATCTCCCGTGCTTCCAAAAGTGCATCAAACTCGCACACAATGCGACAACAGAAAATTTGGAATTTCTGTATACAGTCAGTCTGAGCTGAATATCAGCAAAACGGTGAGGAATTTGCAAAAAGTTTCTTCTGCAAAGTTGTAGACCACGTCGAAACGAAAGGGCTTGGCGAATAGAATTCTCAGATCTGCATTCTACAAGGAGAAAAACGAATCTAAAAACAGTGCTGCTGCGCACACAGTTTTAGGGCAGCACCTTCACTTACACACAGTCTTCCACACTCCTTTCTGAGCTTCCACAAGAGCATACATCACTCTCAAGTGAGCTCACAAGCTCCCATTGCATTCTCACAAAGCTTCCAAGATTTCTTAATCTCTCTACAGTCGAGAGCGAGCGAGCTATCGCCTCGAAGCTCTCAAAGCTGTCGTGCTCTCCGCGGTCACCATAGCTCTGATACCAATTGAAGGGGATCGGGGAGCACCAAAGACAGAGAGTGAGAGAGAGAGAAGGAGACACACACACGATGTGGGTGGGGAGACTCCAAAGAGTGAGCAGCCCCCTATACACTTATGCTATGTATAAGGTATACAAGTCAGTGGGCGCCCAGACTCTGGGCGGCCGGGCAAGGCACAGACGCCTAGACCCCAACAAGAAGCTCCTCAAACACTTTTTGTGCTTTCTCAAGTGCACCACATTTGGCATACATATCGACCAAGACAATGCCAAGCACAACATCTTTTTTCAAGAGCCCTACTCTTCTTGCGCACATCCCGCAATCAGAGCATTCCGAGAGGCAACATTACAGACAAAAAGCTCCTCAAGCACTTTTTGTGCTTTCTCAAGCGCACCACATTTGGCATACATATTGATGAAGGCAGTGCTAAGCACGACATCTTTTTTCAACAGCCTTCGACTAACAATATAATTGTGAATTTTTGTGCCTATATTAGCATCTTGTGTAGAGCCAGATGCCTTCAAGATGCATGAGTAGGTGATTGCATCTCGAGAGAGGCCCTCGCTTCGCATCTGCTGAAAACAGACTAGAGCTTTCTCTTGTGGGGTAAATCCTACAATCAGAGCATTCCAAGAGTCCACACTCCAGATAGGAAGCTGAAAACGGCTTAGAGCTTTTTGCATGTGTAGGTGATGGCATATGAAGAGAGCCCCTCGCTTTGCATCTGTTGAAAAAAAACTAGAGCTTTCTGGACCTGCCCATGTGGGGCAAATCTTGCAATCAATGCATTCCAAGAGTCCACACTGCGGACAAGAAGCTCCAGCTCGAGCCTTTGCACAGAGCCACATGCCTTCAAGACGAAAGTACATGTGATTGAATTTGGAGAGATACACTTGCTTTGCAACAGCCTAGAGCTTTATGTCCCTTCTCTTGTTGCACACATCCCGCAATCAGTGCCTTCCAAGCGGCAACATTCTGGACAGGAAGCTCCTCAAGCACTTTTTGTTCTTTCTCAAGCGCACAACATTTGGCATATATATCGACAAGGCAATGCCAAGCACCACATCTCTTTTGAATAGCCTTGCTCTTCTTGCGCACATCCTGCAATCAGTGCCATTCAGGAGGCGACATTCTGGACATGAAGCTCATAAAGCACTTTTTGTTCTTTCTCAAGCGCACATTAGGAAGTGCCAAGCACGCCATTCTTTTTCAACAGCCTCTGACTAACAATATAATGATGAATCTTTGTGCCCGTATAAGTATCTTCCGTTGAGCCACACGCCTTCAAGATGCATGTGTAGGTGATTGTATTTGGAAGAGAGCCCCTCGCTTCGCTATGTATCATTGCTTTGAGGTCTCTTGTATCGATATATAGTCTGTCTTCTTATGACAACTTCTTATATTTTTGAAATTATTTAATATCACAACCAGGGGTATTTTGGAAAATTTGAAGAACATTTTGAGAATTTAGGAATTTTTGAAACTTGAGAGATATTTTCGGAATTTCCACAAAGTACAGGTATTTTGGTAATTTTCCCTAAATAGAAACAATTGTGGCGCTTTCTTCCACTTGAAGTTTCCGGGCGAAAAGAAAAGATTATTGTCCGGGCGCGTGTGAAATGGGCAAAGGTTGTCTATAAATAGAGAAGTGTGAGGCTACGGGTACAGTTCCGAAAAATGTCTTCCTCTTCTTCTGTTTCCTTTACTTCATCCACCTCTTCCACTTCTACGTCTGCAGGCAAGGCCGGCCATGGCCATGGCCATGGTGGTAGTGGTAGTGGTGGCAGCAGCAAGAAGGGCGGCAGCGGCGGATACAATATGAGCTTTAACGAGATGATGTCCTACGGCTTCAAGTATGGCGAGTCGTGGTCTGAGGACAAGCGTGCTTTCGAGAAGGCCTTCAATGCTGCTGACCGTAGCAACGCCAAGTCCAAGAAGTGAGACTCTCCTCCATGCATGCCTGAGGCCTCTTTAATCAGGCTGCCGTTTTTACTGTCATGCGTTTCTGATCTCCTTTCATGTTGAAAGCAAGTTCTTGTCCTTTAATTTTTATATAGCATTAAGGCACATCCAGTTTCTATGTGTGTTTTTGAGATAGCTCTTGGATGTCGAAGCCTTACGATAAGAAACCCTCGCTCTCATGGCAAGTTTTCCAATAAATGGGGACTCTCAATTGCTGAAAGATGCAGATCTATAGGTCAATTTATGTGAATGGCATAGATCATTGCCTTTAATATTGACAACTCTTGATGATAAGACTCCTTTGTGCTTTCTAGGTTGGCAAGAGTTTTTTGTACATTATTATTTGCAGCCTTGCCTGTGTCATACATTTTCGAATGCATGCTTGATGAGGGATTCAGATCCCATTCTCTCTCATCACGATAGGTTTAAGTGGAATACCATCATTGATGAGGGATTTGGAGGGCATTTTCTCTCATCACGACAGTGATGAGCAGTTACATTGGCGTTCCAGAAATTTATTGGATGCTAGATCTCTCCCAGCTCTGTTGCTTTGCTTGATCTGATATTGATAGTTAATCCAATCGAACCCTTGCATTTTGTCGATTGAGTGTATAAGGCAGGTTGTTGATGCCTGGGGAGGTCAAATAGCATCTTGAGGGCAGTTGAAGATGGGTGCATGGACATGGGTAGTTAGTGGCCCTAGGTGAGGCACAAGCATGCACAGGAGTTGCGAACGCATACAGATGGGATCATCTTACACGACGATGTATACTGAAATTACATTCTTGCTCTACCTCTCCTTGTGCCATTCAGGACCCTAAAATTTTCACTACAGATGGATATATTCAATGCTCTCCCTTTTTCCATTCAGTATGAGTGGGAGTTGTGAATGCGGGCAGATGGGTTTCCTCCACGGAGTGATAGATATCAGACTTACATTCTTACTCTACCTCTCCTCGCACCGTTCACGACCTTAAAATTTTCACTTAAGACGGGTTGATTTCCAATGCTCTTCCATTTTCCATTGATTCCTAAGAGTTGGGTCGTGCCAGTGCGTGTGGGGCGAGTAGGGGCAAGGCTACAAACCAGTCGTGCCTCTACATCGAGTTTGTGGGATGATATGGGTTTTTTGGTGAACACTACTTATCTCTTCAATCTGCCTTTTATCGCCCCATTTGGGCATAGGTCCTAAACAACACGAAAGAAATCATAGCTTTTCAATCTACCATTCATCACATCCTAGCACCATTGCTTTCTATCCTCTACCTTCTACCCTCTTGTTTGCAATATGAGCCCTCTTTTGCTCTCTTTAGGTGTTTTGATTTGTAGTTTGAAAGTCTACCTATGAAGTGCTTGCGTTATTGGCAACCTTTGGAGTAGTAGGCATTCTTTTGGTGGCAATAGTGGCAGTCATGCTACACCATCAGTGTTTGGGGAACTCTTTCTTCCTAACTGGCCGGATTTCCTCCTTGTACATATGCAAACCGGAAATTTGCACAATCTTGATGTCATGTGCAAAGGAACATATATTGTAGCTTTGTTACATAGTAAAAATTGACAGTGTTTTGCAAAGGGATTTTCAGTAATTGAGGAAGGTGTTTTTTGTTGCTTTAGTAATCTTATTTGTTGTAAAGTTTTGGGGATGCCTTACTTTGTTGTTTTTACTCTACACTATATCGTTTAAATAAAAAATAACTGTTTAAAGAAATATTAGCTTTGGCTTTGTATTCTACTAAAACCTATTAAGTTGAGGAGGATGTGATAGTGGGGCAGACATGAGATGGTCTTCCAAGTTGGTGTATTGGTACTAAATGAGGCATAATGAAAAGATAACGACACAAGTGTCACAATGTTGGACAAGATGGTATCAGATGGTAATGCACTCAATGAGTACATCAAGCTCTCTTGGGGGGAGGGGTGAATGTTACGGGTCTCCTTTTGCAAGGTCATCTCAAGACCCTCCACTACCTCTCGGCCCTTACGTGCAATCTCGACTCTCAAGGCATCGAGGACTCTCAAGACTTACCATCAATCTCGATTCTCAGCGCGGCTTATGGATGGTAGGGGGACTTGATCTATGGGCATGGTCCCTTGAGTTATTAGACAAGATTGATGGTAAGTCAAGATGTAAGTGGATTTTAGGACTTGGCAAAGGGATAATGTTATTAAGCTTACGGACATGCAAAGATAGAGATAAGAGAGAAGAGCTTCATCCAAGGATCTGCGAGTTTTGGCCTATGGGGAGTAGTCGTCCCTTGCGAGTTGTCTCACAGGTCTGTCTTGTTTTGCTTGTGGAGACCACGTGCTGTCTTGTGAGGTAGCAACATGCTATGGGTTTTTGGAGAAAATTCAAAGATGTAGGGTTAATAGTCTCTTACTCTCCCTTGTTTTGAGCCTTGAAATCCATAGTGGGTTGTGGTGATGCTTCCCCTCGTGAGGGATTTGATTATGCAGTAGAGTGAACTGTTGCGCATTAGAGCCTTCTTTTTTAGAGTTATATGCAAGCAAGTCTTTAACAATTGGTTGGCACAAAATGAGAAGGGTTCCAATATAGTTAGTGAGACAACTTTTGACATGCCAACATGAAACAATGTAGAAATCCATGGTTATGGTCAATTCGAATTGTCACACGAAGAGGTAGCTTATGGGGGCAAGGAATTAGTGGTAAAAGGAAATACATCATGGGTAGAGCTTGACTTGGAGATCATGGACAAATTGGTGGTGCAATCGCCTGCTAGAGTACAAGATGTAAAGTCCATGATTAGGTGGAAACAGGGAGAGCTTGAGAGCATGCAGCAATCCATGTGGAAGATCAAAAGGCAATCATTGGAAGCTTAACTACATATAAAGCAAAGGGATGAGATTCAAATCAAGTGCCATAAAATTAAGTGGATGGTGGACGAAGACAACTCATTCATTGTAGCACTTGAGGCATAGATTTTTTCGAGTCTTACAATAGACTGAGCGAAATTTACCGAGCAAATGGTAAAGCCGAGCAAGACCCATCAGAAAGAATGCAATTGAACACTATCCTTAGGCGAGAGACCTATGGTTGCCATACATTGAGTGCCAGATTTAATTAAATAACTTTTGTTCAAACTCTACCATATGAGTTGACAATAGGTCACTCTACTAGCACAAATGTAGCCACACCACTTACTACCACCACCTCTTCTTGATTTTTCATGGAGCTGCGACAATGAAACATCACATACATTCCCTATGATGCTCCTCCAAGGCTCCTAGGGTCATAATACTAGACCACTGCTATAACTAGAGGTTTCTGAAAAAATAAACTAACATATTATCACTAGCTTAAAAGTCAAAAGACAAACTAGTTTTCAAGAAGAAAACTGGTTTAAAAAATGGATGAAATTAAATTTACATTCTTTTTCGCAAAAACTAAAAAGTAGTTGCACTAGATGGTTGTGTGCCAACCCAATGAGACTTCTCTCTCTCTCTCTCTCTCTCTCTCTCACACACACACACACACACACACACACACACACACAAACAAAAACAAAGTCACTCTATTGTGGAGACATCTTGGTATACACGAGAGATAGACATGAGAAGGTACCCAACAAAATATGTGGGACTTCATGTGAGAAAGAAATGCTAAAAAACATTACTAAACTGCACTATGGATCAATAGTCCAAACCACATTATACCATCGGATACATACAAATTATTAACTTGAAGCACACTCATCATCTATGAAGAGATGCCGTCTTCGAGGCCTATCTTTTGGACGACCATCGTAACGTGGGTCCAATGTCATGTGTCTCGCCTCCGCCTCGATATATTCAGGTAATGCACTTCAATGAAACAAAATACACACAAAATTTCAATTCAACAAAACAACCATGACCCATAAATTCATATGCAAAAAAATCTACAAGTGGTAATAGCAATGTTTAGCCATGAATCATACAATGTTTTGGAAGACAACAAAAAGATAATCAACCATAAATGTCTACTAACATAACCCAAACAAAAGAAAAACACTATGAATGTCTTGTGGTAAGTCGAGAATGGGAATCTCACAAATAATCACAAGGGTTCCCACCCACGGGACGGTCTCCGTCGTCCACCACATCGATGTGGTCGCATCCTCTCTCCCTCTCTTCCTTGGTCGAAGCAAGGGTTGCAAGCAAGTAGAAACAAGTGCCTCATCAAAATCTAGAGATGCACATGCACGGCCAGAGACCAAACAACCTGTCAAAATAAGAGCCGTCCCACATCCAAACTCAAGGCACAACCCCCCAGGACGACACAACAACTCAATAAAGCATGCCACAAAAGTATGGCTCTTCTGTGCAGACCCTCTCCATGGCAATCCGGAATCCATAAGGACTCGACCTGAATCTGGCAAATAGTGGCGCATAGTGCTATCCATCGCACTCATCCCTAGTCCATGAAACAAAGAAGCACTCTCTGCAATGTAAAGTGGTGGGGGTGGTCCATGCCTGTGGACCAAGAACATGATAGAAGTGTCGCACTACAAGGAAGCAAAAAAACCAATTTCAAAAGCTGCACATTGGCTCTTACTTACCATGAAATTATAAATAGAGTGATCACCTCATGTCGCTCGCCGAATGACTCTACATATCTATAAGGTGCATGATGCAAAACCACCACACGTCGATGAATAATCAACTCCGATGCCCTGCAAAATCGCTCAACCCAAAAGACTGTGTCTCCTACAAGGACAAAATCCATCAATGATTAAAACTGAACATATTAATGACAATATCAATATCTAGGACTAATTTTGTTACCTGCAAGAGGCGCCATCACAAGTAGCCACCCCGAGTCCGCCAGGGTATTATGGCTCAAATGAATAATTGATCGTACATGATCCTCTGTACATGTATCCCATGTAGGTTGAGGTGATGGTGAGTGTAGAAAGCCTCCAAAAGGTAAGTCAACAAAGATAAAGTCAGCTGCCCATGACACTGATCTACCACTCCTCCGATATGTAATATCTGTGGATCGAGCTCTAGTCATATGCTCGTGTACATGAATCCATGATCTAGACTGCACGCCGCTACGAAAATCCCCACCAATCGCAATATAGTCACCATGCAAAGCAACACACCTACTATCACTGCAACCATTCTGCACAACAGGCTGAATAGGCAATGGTGCATACACAAAATGTAGGGCATGTCGCAATCTCTGTGTGCCCCCACTCTCTACATGAGCAAACACATTATCTATATAAATATGAGTAATACAATAGAGCTGCAACAACAAGACTCCAATAAAAAACAAGATTATACCTAAGATAGACGGCAGATCATCAATCACATGGTCTGTAGTAGCAGATGCATTCTGATTCTTATCCAAAAAGCTTGTTGCTTAAATTTAGAAAAAAGTGTCAAAATTATTAATAATTCTTAAATTAGCAAAGTGTAGGACACATAGAAAGTGAGAATGAATCTAACTCACAAGTTCGAGTAGGTGGACGAGATGGTAGAGATTGAGAAGATGGATCAGCAACATCTGTGGCTTTGGGTGGTGGAAGATCCGTAGATGCGGCTCCTTTAAACTGCACATTATGCAATTCTCTCTCTCTAGCAAGGACATGGCCTCTATCCATGTCAATCCACCAAGGGCAATGATCAAGCTCCCACTGTGAGAGCTGATGCATGGTTGGTGGATACATGCATCCCTCACCGCTCTCAATGTGTGTCCAAGAGCGTGCAAGAACAGGTATCGCAACAATGTGATGCATGGTCAAGAGGTGAGCAAAGTATCTACAAAAGACAACAAAGAATTATTCTAAACTCAAAAAGGAATGCATACCCTATATTAGTTGAAGCATATATTATGATACAAAAATAGTCAAATCATTATCTACCTGTAAACTAGTCGCTGAGAAGCCATGCGGCAATAGTCAATCCTCTTTAAGGCTTGCAACTCTACATCCTTCGTTTTGTTTTCCAAAGCCACCTCAAGAGGGAATAAGAATTTTCTTCCCTCCACCACAATCTCCGTGTAAAACATATCCATGGTGCACGAGGGAGGAATATCAATCCCTCCAGGCACATCCACATAGTCCACAAGAAGCTTCTTAGATTTTTCTAAGATACTTTGCAAAGCTCCCTCTCGTTTTAACCACCTTTCACACCAAGCATGCAAGAGAAGAATCAAACTTCTTATTAACATTCACAAGTTCAATCATAAACCATTTGCATAAAGATGCTCACCCTCGAAACTTGTGGTCTCCTTTCACCATGCAATAAGCAGCACGAGTGATCTTGCTTGCCTCTAGTAAGGACACCCAGAGGTTTTTATTTTCTATGGAAGCATCATGTAGAGCAATCAAGTTAAGTTTCTCTAGAGTGGCCCAACTATCTTCCCCCCATTGAAGGCTCATCACACGATCAAACCAATCCTTTCCTAACCTTGGATCAACAATATTGAGAATCTACCAAACAAGGACATTATTCAATTAAAATAAAATTGCATCTTACCATGTATTAAAAAAAACACCAAGAGATCGTTATATACCTTCTCTACACGATCTGAATATTTATAATAAAGATCATTCATGATCTTAGTCTCTTCTTTTTTCAAGTCCTCTTTAGAAAGCAATGATTTCTTGCTCTCTAGCTTAGTGTGTAGTTCTTTTGACATTTGAACCTTCAAAATAAACTACTACTTTTTAAAACAAACAGCTTCAGATAAAGCATACAAAAAAGAGATCCAATGTCAAACACACTTACATAAAAAAGAAGCCTAGCTAGATATCTTCGTGTAAGAGGATGCCATGGCTCTTCTCCCTTTGTGGTTCTCTTGCGTAGAGTGTCGATCAATTTCTAGTCATTCTCCGGTAATGCACGAAGGTAATCTTCATGATCCGAAGAGCAAATGTTTGCACAATTCACCAACTCATCTCTTAGATGAGAAGATACTAAAGCATGAGTGTTCATACTGATGAAAATATTAGTAAGTTAGTCAACCTTCAATCATTTAAATCTTACCTAATAACAAGAGTATAGTGTCACTCACAAATTCATGCGTTGCAAGCTCGTCAATAATGCTATTTCGGAAACCTTTGTGGGGTCAATGATAGTACACAAGACCCTACAATGCTTCTCTCTGCTATTGGAAAACATTTCTCTAACAGCTGCTTGCCAAGCTACCGTCCTGTGATTGCCTTCCCACACGTAGAACATTCTACCAAACAGTGACTCTAGTTGTGGCTGCAAAGCTAACTCCTCTTCATACTCTTTATTTATGTCTTTCCAAAGTGGGTCCCATGTCTCAACAATATCATCTATTTCAAAAAATAAATAAGACTCCAAAAGAACCTTAAACATTCTAAAGAAAAAGCAACATGTCAATCCATAAAATTACTTTGAAACAACAATGATTACCTGTCAACAATGTCTGTTCCTTGTGGCATGTTTGCAGTGAAACTATAAAAGCACCTTTTTCCTTTATGTAACCTTCTCTGGCAAATGCAGCCTTCAAGCCAGAAACATCTGATCTGAGGCCACGTACATGAGCATATGGAATGAGTCTACACAAAGGAACTAGAGGACACTCAAAACAACTAAAAACCCTGGTGGTTTTGAGAATGTCCTCTCCTCTATCCATATGCAAATGACTATCATCCACATCATCAGCAGACGGCCCAACTTCTGGGGCAATATGAAATGGAACCAATTCCAAAGTTGCCTCTTGTCTAGCTATTTGAGCATCAACTTCATTCATTGATCCTAATCCAATGTCGGCACTCTCACTCTCATCACCAATAAAATCATTGTCATCGAAGTCTTCTGTGACTGCCACAGAGCTGACCTGATCACTGCATATAGGAACAAGAGGCATAGCCTCTTTGCCCTTTCGACGAGAACATCTCCCAGTTGCAGGACTACAGATAAATTTACAAACTCAAATTAATCTAGATCTAGAATTTATCTACTTTTGCCTAGAATCAAACCCAAAATATTTCATCCTATTAACTAGATCAAAGACTAAACATACAAATTGCCTACCCTAATGAATATGTTCCTTTCTTTTGTCAGTACCAATCCATACTAACCACTTAAATTGTAGACAAGCGACTTCACACAAAATATACTGAACCAAACAATTCTAAGCAACATATAATATACCTTACACTTAAAAGGACATTGTCGTAAATTATTATCATATCAAAAAATTTTAGCAAAAAAAAGGCCCCGGTCCTGTTGTTGGAGTTGGACAGCTGTCGGAACTGTTCTGCACCGGTGCGGAACAGTTCTGACAGCTGTCTAACTCCAATAGTTGGACTGGGGCCTTTTTCTTTTTTGGCATCTCAACACTGAGCAAGATGTCTCATAGTCAATGCAATCACATAATAACAACATTTTCATAGAAAATTTATCAAAAAAATCCTCAACGTCTTGTTGAAGCCAATGGCCATTTGATTTCACGGAGTCCGGAATGCAGCTAGAACCAGTCCGCGCCGGCGCGGACTGGTTCCCGGCGCGGACTGGTTCTAGCAGCATTCCGGACTCCGTGAAACCGAATGGCCATTGGCTTCAACAAGACGTTGAGGATTTGTTATAAAGGGTGCACCTAGTTGGGGGTCGTTTACGAGGTGGCATCTCCTTGTCGTAGCAGGCCGTGGAATGGAAGAAATAACTCCGAGAAAGTGTATTGACGATAGAATTAGTATCGAGTCGATGATGTTCTCTCACTGCATATAATTCAACTTTGCACTCTCCCTTTGTTGTTCTCACTGCATTAGGGTTTAAAAATTGGCATCATTCTTTATACCATCACAAGTCTATGCTAGTTGATGAATAAAAGGAGTACAAAATCACCATCCTGTACCGTGCAGGTGCCTAGACAAAAGCACTGGCTTCACTAATGCGCTTCATTCGCAGAAATCCTTATGTCACAACGCTGTTAATATTAAAATCTGCAGCGATGTTAATATCGCAAACGAACTCAATTTGCATTAAAAAAAAAGCCTGTCTACTGCTCCTCGGCCCGCGAGAACGCAAATGCAACAAGGGCTGGTTCAGTGCTGCAACCAGTGGTTGCAGCACTGAACCAGCCCTTAGTGCATAGGCGTTCTCACGGGCCCAGGAGCAATAGACAGGCGGCATATTACCCACTAGACAGGCGTTAGACTTGCTTTCTTACAGGCAGTATGCAGACTCGAGGGAGGTGGCGACCATGCGCAGGATCAACTGCATCGCATCATACTTTGCCAAGCATTGAACTTCAATATGCTGCGCAATACTAAACAACGTTAATTTTGCAATTCCAAGCATCAAAACTCTAAACTGCAGCGCAAATCAACCATCTTGTAGAATAGATTTGACCAAAAATTTCGCCCTCCTGCTGCTCCTCAACCCGCACGTATTCCAATGGGCAAAGGGCTGGTTCGGTGCTCCAACCAGTCCGGCGCGGACTGGTTGGAGCACCGAACCAGCCCTTTGCCCATTGGAATACGTGCGGGCTGAGGAGCAGCAGGAGGGCGAAATAACATTCAAGGAATTGATATAAACTGCAAGAGTAGCAAGCGACTGAAGAGGTTCACTTACCCGCAACAAGCACTGTGGTTGGAGGCGGCGAGCATGCGCAGGTATGGCCCGAGCTCTGTGCGCCAACAGTAGCCAAATTAATTAGGTTCAATAGGATAGATGTTAGATTCAAACTTGGCCGGACGCCCACAAAGGCAAGAAGAGCTGTGAGTGAGCAAGGAAATTGGAGCAATAAAATCTAGCTTGTGTTCATTTAGAATCACTATTTAATGCGTGAAAAAAGGAAAATATTTAAAAGTTAGCGATATTTTTTTCAAATTTTAATATGTTAAGGCAATATTTTTCACAGATTTAAACAAGAAAATACTATAGTCCATTTAGAATCACTACTAAATGCTCTAAAAAAATTAAGAAAATTGATAAGTTTAAGTATGATTTTTTTGAATTGTATTATTTTTAGTCTGCAATTATTTCCACGTTATAGGTATATTGTATTTTTCAACACTTCATCTCGACATGGCTGTCAGTAACGACTTTAAGACTCTGACACCTACGACGTTTTCAAGGATGATCTTCAAATACAAATCATTGTTAAAATATTTTTTATGCTCATGAAAAAGCAAGCACCGACTACGATTTTGATAACATTTGAAAATATAAAAAATGTTATACTAAATAACACATATTATTGTGGCGAGTATCACCTTTTCTCTTTCTTTTCCCACTACATCTGTTCTTTTTTCTCGCTATTTCCTGTCTAATTTGGAGCAATGAGCAGACACTTTACTGTTTACGGAACCCAGAGAGGTCAAAAGCTTGTTCTTCTATGTGACAATCGGTTCCAAGAGATCAAGGTAGCCACAATTAAGCAGCATTTTGATATTCAAAATGTTGATTTCGCTCTATGTCCCCTTACATTGTCTGGAGATACTGGCCATCTTGAAACCAGAGAAAACAATGATGGGGAACTATTTTACACCCTTGACCACGAAGTTTCACAGTTTTACAAGATTCTTGTCACCTCTTATCTATTGCCTAATGTTGATGGCTCAAAGGTTTCACCGATAGTGATCAAAGAGAAATTAGACGACATGTGGCTTCCATGTGCGAGTGTAATTGACTTCATTAGAACTCTACCACTGCAAACTAACCTGGTTGTGGCTTTGAGTCAAGTTCAGAAAGTTGTGCAAGTGTTTGAGCTCCCATCTCAGTATGATGGGTATATTGCTTTTGAGTTACCTCCACAAACTGAAAACTCAAGTATGAGTGGTATGGAGCAACGTTTTGATGGTCATTCTTGGGTAGAATATGTGACTTGTAGCATTGATTTTTTCAAAGGTGTCGTGCGATTTAGCAGATGCTGTGGCCATCTGCGATGTGTCAATCTTGATTGTAGTTATCATTTGAGAACAAAGCTTCCAAATGAGAGTCAATGGAAGGGACGATTATCGCGAGCACCACAAAGGGGATTAATTGGAGCAGAATTTGGAAAGCTTGTGTGTGTCCATTGTCATCAGATACCAAAATGTGTAAATGCTTGTGCTGCAGTCATTTATTATTGCATCCCTATTGAAAAGGAGTCTGTTAGTAGATGTGTGCTTCATCTTGGTTATCACAAGCATCCAATGGCTGAGGGAAAAAGAAGAGCTGCTGACAAGGTTATTTCGCAAGCTTTGCTTGCACGCGCAGTTTTAGATCCTTTGACAACAGCCAAACAATTGGAGAGAGTAACAACAGAAGAGATAATAATGGATAGGCTCATGGGGCTAAGTTCCTCTAGGAATACTGCCTTGGACGAAGATGAATTTGTCACGTTCCTTGACACAGTGACTCCACTCTCTAATAAGCATCGTGTGCAGCAGATTTTGGAAACAACCAAGAAAGCCAAGGGCATCACTTCAATGGGATTTGAGTCCATATTGAAATTAAAAAGCAATAGCCGATACCCATACCTGCACAGTGTTCTTTTTCCAGGCCAGTTGGGAGCAGAGAAACAACCTCATGTTTTCAAAATGTCTACAATGGGTCCAGGTAGTGGGGTGGACTTGGTGAATCGTATGCGTCCTGGAGGTAACTTGCAAGATATGTGGGTACACTTTGACCATGTGCATAGAGTTGATGGATGGCCTACTATGTCAGCACATGTATATGATCCTTACGTTCGAGAACTTTTAACTTTTGCAATATGTGAATTTACAGTTGAAAATAAGCATGCACAGATTGAGTTTTGGAGAATGCTTAACAAGGTGGTGATGGATCTGGGATTCCAAAAACCCGAGTTTAGAGGTTTCATGGCAAATGAGGCTAATGCAAATTGGATTGCTATTCGCACGGTTTACTTTGGCGGTGCAAATAAGAAAATGCCTGAGAAAGAAAGATCATGCGTTTTCCATTGGGAGCAAAGTATGGTTAGGCATACTTCAAAATGTATCCGAAATTCTTACCAAGAAGAGCACAAACTTAAATGCCGAAAGTGGATGCATGCCTCCACAGAGAATGCTGCAAATGTTTGTAAAGAGGAGATTAGACAATTTTGGCATGTTGGGCATGCCATTGAGTCAGAGATTCCATCATTGGAAACATGGTTGTCTTGGTGGGATGTAAGAGTGCCTCATTGGGGTGATAGATTTGTTTGTCAAGATGCAGCAGGTGCTTTTGTGCCAAGAACCAATCTAGCTGAGGCAAAGCATGCTAGCATGCGTGCAGCTATTGGATACAAGTCTAGTATAGGTTTGTATGAAGCCACATGTGCAGATATGGCTCTAGCTGTGTTGCAGAGTGTTAGATACAATGCATACCTTAAAGGGAGTAACACATGCACTGGACCAGTAGTGGTAGATTTGGCTGCAAGGTTTATGAGTCAACATGCTGCTAGTGGGTCGGGTAAGAAGCTCATAGACCTGGCTAATTCTTCTTTGAGGGAGATGAGCATGCCAAGTCCTGAGATGAACAGAGAATCAATGAGGGAAAAGAGTGTTCGAAGATCTAGACCAATATTTGTGGAGCCTGATGAAATTCTAGAAGATGATAGCCACAGACCTGAGTATGTGACAGTCACAACGACAAATGGGCTACCTAGGAGTGCACAGCAGAAAGATTCCACAGCTCCCCTCGTGTGGTTGGAGCAAAAAGTGTCTCGGACTCTGTGGGCAATTAGGCGTACTGAGCCAGGGAGAAAAATGACATGCTTTGGCGTTCTTGCAAATCATACAACAAGATGTGGTAGGTTTATTAATGAAATTGCACCTTCTGTTAAACACGGAGTGCCTACACCAAGCTTCTGGGGAAGGCGGAGATATCCTGCAAAAGGATCCAATCTAGGAGGCATTGTTGAGGGATTTGTATGGTTCTGCAACAGTAGTAACACTCCAGGACCTGCACCTGGGACTTGGGTTGTGGATGAGGGCACTAATCTGCAGCCATCTGAAGTTGAAATGTTGTTGAACAATGGGTTTGTTCTTAAAGAAGCAAATGCAAATGCTGAGTGTAGTCGCAATGTTAAAACAAGTGGGAGCACACCGAGTTCATTTCGTCCAAAATTTAGAGATGGCAAACTTGTTAGATGGAGATCAAAACTTACAAGAGATTTTCACGATAGGATTGCGCAGGGAAGAACTATGGCTGCCAAATTAGTAAGGGAGGTAATTGTGGTCTCGAATGTATCACATGTGCTTCATGTTAGTACAGCTGGATCGGTGGAGAAAGGTGTTACGTATGCTATCACACTTGCAGACTTCCCTGGATGCTCATGTGAGGATTTTCAAAGGCATGATAGCAAACGTGTTGCATATGTGCCTTGCAAGCACATCTACTTTGTGTTTTTTAGAATCTTGGGTTTGGACTCCTTTGCTCATGAGTTTGTGCATCAATCTGCACTTACAAAAGTAGAGCTATTTCAAGCTTTAGGAGGTTCTCGGATAGCATCATAGGTGCTAGAGTTCATGTGTTGACTTTTTTTGGGAAATGTTTGTGCCAAATTTGTGGTTGCCTATTTTGGAGAGGATCACCTAGAATTACGCAATGTGTGAAGTATTATGTTTTATGAATGATTCTAAAATCTAAATTTGTCTCCATTGGTTCACATATTTGTGTTAATGAAAATAACATGCATGGCATAATTATTTTATTTCACAATTGTTTCTATTGTGGCTGCTTACCCTTGGACTTGCTCGGAATGTGACTTCGCTCGATTTTTTTTGCTCGATGATTAGAAATCCCTGATTTTTTCCCTTGAGTCTTGAGGGGGTGGAAATCGCAAATCTATAATGCGGGCAAGTAACCTTTTGAAGCTTGCAAAGCTTTGTAATAGCATCGATAGTATCAAGCAAGTTGTAGATCTGGGAGCCATAAAAAATTTGACGCTTATTGAAGCTTTATTGGAGCGCTAGTGTGTACGAAGCATTAACGTAAAGCCTCAAGTTTTTAATCTTCGGTTGTGCGCGCGCGCGCGCGCACACACACACACACACACACACACACACACACACACACACACACACACACATTACATTGGTGGAATATGCCATTGACAACCTGGCTGGATTACTAACACACGTGAATGAAATATCGATTTTAATGTGCTTACAAGAAAGTTCTACATCCTTGGTTACCAATACAACCAACAATATTAATTCTCTAGGGAGTACGGAGTAACTATGGAACTACCCTTGAAGATTGGTTTATCTACCATCTCAAAAACGTGTAGCCCTGTGTAGCTTCTTAACACCAATCTATAGATATGCTTTGGTATTGTGATTAATAAAAACCTCCTTTTGGCAACATTGGTCGTCTCCTACAATCTAGCCAAAATTTTGACTTACACACCTCTTCCTAGTCTTCTTGATGTGATTATCTACCACACTGGATCGATGTTACTACTTTTATGTCTATAGGGTTTGATAAGTTCCGTCATTTGAGAACTCATCGTAGGAATAATCAACATATCCAGTATCGTTGCGATTTTAGCCGACCATCTAAAATGTTTTTAAACATAGGACATATTGATAAAACTAAAAGGATTATTGGATTTTTCCATGGATATGCTTACCATGGCTCAAGCATTCTAAAATACAACCAATCCTCATGTCCAAAGTTGGTTGTGGCCCGATGGTGGCACGTCCATATCTTTAAATGCACCGAATTACTTTTTTAGGAGAGTTAGGACGTGTTATTAACAACATCATGCGTTTTTGCATGGCGCTTTGATTTTTGTTCTTTGTAGCTACTGCTCACATAGAGTTGCTCATTGATTTTTCCTATTCGCCATACCAAAAAGCGTTGCTTGCTCACCCCACACACACACACACACACACACACACACACACACACACACACACACACACACACATATTTTGAAAGGAATTCGTCCTCAACTATCATTGTATACCCCACCCTTATACGCACACATACACACACACACACACTTCTCTAGACAAGACAATATATTTTTACCCCAAGGGATGTGGATAAGCATCATTTAAGGCACTACGCATGCTTAAGAGTGGAGCCACCCACATACTCACCCACATAACTGCTGAAGGTTAAGAACATTCCTTGTGCATCGAATGCCAAATTTGTGCAGATGAATAGAAGCCTTCACACTCATTAAAAAGTCCCATGCTAATGCTCATATCCGCTTGCATGTTTTAAGCTCTCATAAAGTGCCAATTTTCCTGGTTCACCCTCCTGTC
Organism: Adiantum capillus-veneris; assembly: GCF_014529385.1. Classification (NCBI taxonomy): domain Eukaryota; kingdom Viridiplantae; phylum Streptophyta; class Polypodiopsida; order Polypodiales; family Pteridaceae; genus Adiantum; species Adiantum capillus-veneris. The sequence continues at coordinate 103,167,646 of NC_140960.1, read as the reverse complement.
CTGCTCTCGCTTACCCCCCTCCCCCCCCTCTGCCCTTTTTTTTCTAGCTTGGTTCGCTCACGACATCACAGTCCCTCACGCTTACCGTGCACACATCTCTCTCTTAGCTCGCATGATGAAACCTCATGGCTTTATCTGATTGGGAAGGTTCTAAGTCTTGCTTTTGGCGCACCAGCGAAAACACACACACACACACACACCCCTACCCCGGTGACCTATGCCAAGCCTCACTTATGCATGGAGGAATTCTCTCTTTCTCTATCTCTCTCTCTCTCTCTCTCTCACACACACACGCATGCTTGCGGGCACTTGCTCTGGCCAGGTTGAAGTTTGTGATCCACTTCTTGCTCGCCTAATGCACGCACACACACACATACAAACACACACAAACACACACACAGATTGTCACAGGAAGACATCTATAGCAGCATTCTGTAATCTTCAAACAAAGGGTAGCTCTACCCTTTGGGATCAACAATATCTGGATGACAGACAAAAAAGCGATAAATGAAGGTTTTTGCACATTGCCAATCAACCTCTATGGGGCTGTCGCCATTTGAATGATAGAAAGATACATTTACGCAACATTTTTCTCTCTTATTTTATCCGATGGACATACAGGTAGGTGCCTATGCACCTACTCAGTGTGTATAAGTTTTTTTCTTCTTGAAAATAAAGGTGTGAAACTAGTCTTTAAAACACTACCTGCTGATGATACTTCCGATGAAGAGGTTTGTTGGTTGACATCTAAAATACAACACATTAGGCTGATCTGCCAATAATAACCGAGTTTGAAATACGCTCTGATTTGAAATTTTTGAAATAACATGTGGATAACTATGTGGATTTACATTTATAACCTTAGGGATGTTCTGTCAAGAGATGCTATATGTGGTTGATTTCAAAAAAATGATGATATTACAAATAAAATGCTCGTAGACTTTTTGGTAGATTTTTACATATATGCACACATATGGAATTGACTGGTAGATGATGATACCGATTGATGTTTTTGAATGTAAAATATGGGGAAGTTGTAGCATACCTTAATCATGGAGTCACAGATACATGAAAGTGTGTATGTACACAAACCACTTATTATGGAGAAACCACTAACTTGCTTATAGAGGCTGTAAATGATTCTGGTTTTTAAACATGTCTACACTAAAATCAATAGAATATATGGGTTCTTGGACATGTACCTTTGGTCTACTTGCCGTAAACCTCTAGTGAGGATCTCTGAGGATATGGCAATGACTGGACTTTTGGAAAATAAGGCCAAAACGTAAACAAAACTCTGGCAAATTATTTATAGGAAATATTAGCGACGGAAGATGACCCTTTAGCTTTAATATTTGGGCTTCAGTCTTACCGCTTGATACGTTGGAATCTGGATTGAATTTTATTGATTTATTGAGGTGAGATATTTTGATACTTTTTACTCATTGTTGGCCTAAAACCATGGTTTTAGGACTATCTTTCCCACCTGTTGACGACGGAACACAGAAGAAGTTTCCCCAATATGTTGTACCATTATTTTTGAACCGAACTGATACTTTTTGTAATATTTGAGTAGCCATTAGACTTTGTGGGAATGAGCCTCTATGGAGGAATGTATATAAATCAATATTTGTAACACTAAACCCAACTTTTGAATTAATTAAATCCGGTTATCACTGTGCGTGGTGTCTGAAAGTGTGATTTCTTCTCTCCCCTACGCGCACTACGGAAGGTACATTGCTAAAGAAACACCACCATCGTGTTAGCAACGGCGAGGGCTTCCATTCAACGCCAAGAGTGTGCGATTTCGACTACGACGCGAAGTGAGCTCCTACGAGCTTCTGGATGAGTTTTCTTGCAAACTAGGTGTTCGTTTGGTGAGTTCTTTACACCTATGGATTCATGGAGAGTAGGACTACGCATTAAGACCATATGCCACGAAAAATGGTAACCTGTATTTTGCTGCATGTTTTTATACGTGATTATCGCAAGAGGTAGTTGGAGGTCGGTTATCAAGTCACGTTCCATAGGGTATTGATCTCATGACAAGGAGAGTATATCTTGTGAGTTTTGTGACATTTCGAATGCATTTGGCATAGATTTGGATAGCATTAGCATCGTAGATTGGGTTGCTTTCACTAGTGCATAAAAACGTTTGGATTTGATTTCCTCGATTAGAGATTGTCTTAGAAGGTCGAGAAGGAGATTGATACCCATCTTTTTGTTTCCATGCACCTACGGTTAAGCTTTTCCCTTGGCCGACATAGAGTTATTGGGTTTTTTCTCGCTATGCTAGCGTCAGCTCGCGGCATATCTGCTAACATTGGCGCCATTGCCGGGGAACAAAGCCCTAGGTAGGTGACCTTAGACTAATCCTATGAGGTGAGAGTTCCTCTAGTGTGCCAAAGTATTCTTTTCTATCTTAGTTTAGTTTGGACCTATAGAGAGGTGATAGGAAGCGTGTGTCTTGCCTTGGTCACCTGTGTTGATGATTTTATTTTATAATTGTATTGGTTTGAGAGCTTGAGTGGTTGAAGAGGTGATAAAAGCATTGGCTAGTCCGTGTGTGTCAGTTAAGTGCTCATCTACTTACAATTGCAAAAGCCCAATTTTTTATGTTTAGGAGTAGCTTTAGGTAGATGAATTGATCTTCATCTAGCGTTGTCCATCAATGAAAATTTGATCGGGTTAATTGATTGCATTGAAATCTTGAAAAGAGAGTGATTCTTAGTTGAAACAATGCAAAACAAGGTTCATAATTTTTTTTGCATGATTGAGGATTGCTGAGAGCATAAGAAGGCATCAGAAAGGGCCCTGTGCATAAAAAAATGAAATTTGCAAGGTTAGACTTTATACGCGTATAAAGTCTCAAGGGCTAACAAGAGACCAAACTTGTGGAAACTGATTGTACCAGAATGTTCAAATGAGTATTTATACCCTAGGAACACCTTGAGTGTGAAACTTTGTCATAGAATTGGAGACCAAAAGACAAAACTCGGAGTGGTTGTAACTGAAAAAAGCAGAAACTTGGGTTTGTAAGCACTTTTAAACTTTAAATTCTTCTATGAACACATGTACATGATGCTGATAAGTAGGGGAACTTAAGGTAGAAACAGATTTGGATTTTGAGACAGGAGACTGTATACGCGTATAATGTCTCCAGCATAGATTTGGGCAATATCTTGCATGTTGTCATCACTAAGCCATTTGGGAGGTGTCTATAAGCTTGACTACAAGATTCTATACCATTTGGTTAGCCAACTTTACATATGAAGAGAATTTTGCAATTTGTTACAAAAAACAAAGAAAAGAGGTGCATTGGTGAATCATTGACATCAAACTTGATTTTGAGCACATATGCTTTGAGTACACACAAAAGAGAACCTTGGGTTGAGATTTAACTTAATTTTTGTCAAATAGACTTTATACGCGTATAAAATCTTTTTGCCCAGAATAGACTCAAATTGTACAAAGGTGTCACGTGCCACATCCAACCCTATGTGTCCGTGGACAAGCTACAACATGACCAGGGTTTAGTTCAGTCAAGTCAGTCTAGAATGGGAAGCGATCTGACACCTTTGTGAGTCTGTTCGCAGACCATGTATGTCTAGACACTTAGATTAGATGCATATCCTCCCGTTGCTCCACAGCATAAACCTAGCATTTTTGGACCAGATCAGCCATCTTTTTTGGATCTTGCAGATTCCTAGCGATAGTAAGAAGCAAAAGCCCCAGCGTTAGCAGATTCACCGCACCAGGACCATTTTTCAGCCTAGCGTTTTTGCCTCAACCCGAAGCCATCGTCATTTTTGCAAACCTGAAGCCATCGTCATCAACAAGAAGACCAACGTTTTCAGTTTTCAGCAGTCAAGCAGAACAATAGAACCCATAAACCTCGCAGATCTCACCTTCTTGCAACAGATCCTCGCCGCACGATGAGATTCATCAAGGTTTACAGTATCACCCCAGAAAACGCAGATTTCAGCATCTGTGTTTTCAGCGCATTGTAGTCGCATCATCGTCATCTACATCGTCATCGACATAGAGTCAGAATTCAGCAGATAAAGATTTTTAGATTTCAGCCCTAGCATTTGCAGATTTCAGCCCGTCTTGTCATCGTCCTCATCGTTGTCGACATCGTCGGCAAGTCCAAGCATTGTAGAGATTTGTGTAATCATAAGTAGACCGCTCTCGCCATAGAGAGTGGGGCCTTCAAAGGAGGGTTTTACGTCTCTGGTGTCGTATTCTCTTCTCTCTCTATCTCTCAGTCTCATGCACTTCCATTCCCAGTGTCCATTTACTTTGTTTGTGTCCATTGCACTCTCTCACTAAAGGAACGGAAGGCTCTCCCTTCCGTAAGTAAAAGGAACCCTTGAGCATAGTTCGGAGCACTCATCTTGAGCAAAGTTCAACATTCATTCTGCTGCACCTTACATTGGTATCAGAGCTTTGACAGTGTTCTGTATCACTCAAGGAAAGAACCACATATTTTTTTGCTTATTGAGGTCGCATGTAACCCAAGTTCCCTTGGGCGTGTCAATTCTTAATCGTGTTTTTGAAGAGTGACAGGAATCTCAAGAAAGAAGGGCTTGTCCAGACTCTCCTTGTGCCTCTTTTCACTCATTGAGAGCGGACCGTGCACTTAGTGGCCGGCCAATCGATGTGAGGTGGGAAAAAGCAACCTTGGTGTGAGCGCAAGGCCGCCAAGGGGTGCGTCCACGGAAAAGAGCAGAACTTGGGTGAAGAGAAGATCCTTCTCTAACACATATTGCAAGCAAAAGAAGAACCTTAAGAACCTTAAGAACCCAAGAACCTCAAGACCCTAAAGAACCCCAAGACCCGCAAGAACCCAAGTTCGTCGTGAACTTAAGAACCCAAGACTACAAGAACCCACGACTTCAGTGGATGGTCATCACTCGAAGCGGAATGGATACTTCGCTTAGAGGTCATGAGCATGAGAGAGGCGAAGAAGAATTTTCCCCACCAGGAGGTTTTTCCGACCCTTCCCAATCTACGTCAAGGATTGCACTAACTCCTATGGAGGCTTTAGATCTAATGTTTATGGAAAGGGAGTTAGAACGCCATGCAAGAACAACAGAAAGAATGACAAAAATTGATCGTCAGTACCAAGACAAAATGACAGCCATAGCACGTGAGCTCGAGCAAGCACGCTTGGAAGCCAAAGTAAGACAAGCAGAATTTGATCGTAAGAACAAAGCAAGACAAGAGAAGGGCGACCAACACATGAAAGAGTTGTGCGACTCCTTTCTCAAGTGCAGGCACAGATGAAAGAGATTCGAGAAAAGGAGACTCTCTTAGTCTCTTCTTCTTCCAAGCATGACACACAAGATTTGCATGATGATTTGAATGACAAACATGATGATTTGCATGATGCTCACAATGTGATTTCTCACAAGCATGATGATTTGCATGATGATCAAGATGTGATTTCTCACGAGCATGATGATTTGTATGCCCATGATGTAATTGCTCACAAAAATGATGGTTTAGTTGATGCTTTTTCTAGCGAAGCTAACCTCGTTGCAGATTCAATCAATCACGAAGAACCGATCTTGGCTCTCGAGCCGAGGTCCAAAGACCCCCCTCAGGAAGAATCGATCTTGGCTCTCGAGTCGAGGTCCAAAGCACCCTCACAGGAAGTACTATGTGTTCTAATGATTCATCAGCTCGCATTGAACGAGTGTTTCAGTCGTGATCGTTTCTTGTATTTTGGTCATTGTCTTTATGTGATCCCTTTTGCTAGGCATGACATATTGTACATTGAGCACGTTTCACTCATGAATGAGCACTGGTGTATAATGATTATTCATGAAAAGCTGAAAAGTATGCATTCAAGGAAGTCACATTCCATATCTCTCCCTTGGCACGACACAGTTTCAGAAAGAGCACAAGAAAGATTGAGCATCAAGCGTAGGGATTTCCATTGTGTTTTGCCACAGTTGATTGATTTAGATCAGAAGAAAAGATTCGATCTCATTGTTTGCGTGTGTGTGGTGAACGACACTCTATTGGAAGTGGTTTCAGGAATTTTCAACCATGGAGATTCTTGAAGAAGCACGAAGCATGACTCTAGATGAAGTTGAAGCATCGAAGGAGCCACATAAGACTTTGTGTTTTCGGCACTTCCCAAAGAAGCAAGCGTTACAGACCTTTATTAAGTTCGAGTATCGCACGACCCACACATTAGAGTGGGCCGGTGAAGAGTCCTTTCGAGGATTCCGGATGTTATTGGCGATTTCCCTCGATGCCATACAGTTTGGTACCAGTACCTCACTTTGAAAAGGAGGGGATGTTGCATGACAAATCCAACCCTATGTGTCTGTGGACAAGCTACAACATGACCAGGGTTCAGTTCAGTTTAGAATAGGAAGTGATCTGGCACCTTTGTGAGTCTGTTCGCAGACCATGCATGTCCAAACACTTAGATTAGATGCATATCCTCTGGTTGCTCCACAACATAAACCTAGCGTTTTCGGACCAGATCAGCTAGCGTTTTTGGATCTTGCAGATTCCTGGCGATAACAAGAAGTAGAAGCCCTAGCGTTAGCAGATTCACCGCAGCAGGACCATTTTTCAGCCTAGCGTTTTTGCCTCAACTAGAAGCCATCAACGTTTTTGCAAACTTTCGCAACAAGACCAACAAGAAGACCAGTGTTTTCAGTTTTTAATAGTCAAGCACAGCAGTAGAACCCTTGAACCTCGTAGATCTCACCTCCCCGCAGAGCAGATCCTCGCCGCACGATGAGATTCATCAAGGTTTACAGTTTCAACCCAGAAAACGTAGATTTCAGCATTTGTATTTTAAGCGCGTCGTCGTCGCATCGTCGTCATCGACATAGAGTCAGAATTCAACAGATAAAGATTTGCAAATTTCAGCCCTTAGCATTTGCAGATTTCAGCTCGTCTCATCGTCGTCCTCATTGTCGTCGACATCGTCGGCAAGTCCAAGCATTGTAGAGTTTTGTGCAATCATAAGTAGACCGCTCTCGCCATAGAGAGTGGGGCCTTCGGAGGAGGGTTTTACAATGTCTCTGGTGTCGTATTCTCTTCTCTCTCTATCTCTCAGTCTCATGCACTTCCATTCACAGTGTCTGTTCACTTTGTTTGTGTCCATTGCACTCTCTCACTAAAGGAACGGAAGGCTCTCCCTTTTATAAGTAAAGGGAACCCTTGAGCACAGTTCGGAGCACTCATCTTGAGCAAAGTTCAACATTCATTCCGCTGCACCTTACAAAAGGTATATGGCTAAATCTTCCGAAAGACTTGGAGAAGTCCATAGATTATATTTTATTTCATTTGGACCAAATCTAAGTTTAAAAAGACCGGGATATAATATATGGGTTCTTGGACATATACCTTTGATGTACTTGGCGTAAACCTCTATTGAGGATCTCCGAGGATATGGCAATGACTGGACTTTTGGAAAATAAGGCCAAAATGTAAACAAAACTCTGGCAAATTATTTATAGGAAATATTAGCAACGAATTTAATATTTGGGCTTCAGTCTTACCATTTGATAGGTTGGAATTTGACTGAATCTGGATTGAATTTTATTGATTTATTGATGAGATATTACTCATTGTTGGCCTAAAACCATGGTTTTAGGACCAGCTTTCCCACCTCTTCATTATTTCTGGCTCAACTAGGCTTTACCTAAATGTTGGGGTTCTCTCTCAATCACACAACACTAGACACAAATACACTGATTACATCACTTACAATAGGTGATTGAGATTAATTGGAATGTCAACTAATGAGGTGCTAAATATATCTTAACATGCTCAAACTATGCTTCAGATCACAACATTATTATCCTTCTATCTTATACAGGAACTCACTCTTATTGAAGGTAATATATCTTAACATGCTCAAACTATGCTTCAGATCACAACATTATTATCCTTCTATCTTATACAGGAACTCACTCTTATTGAAGGTAAGTATACAGTGTTGAATTCAAAATTGTAAAGTGCTTTTAATGATATCCTTTTTTGGTGAATAAATGCATAATTCTTGTGCTAGTAATGTACTTTGAAATCAATCCAATGTGTGTTACAAGATCCTTAATCCTCATGTGGGGGTCTCAAATGAGATGGCATTCAAAAATTGATCCAATTTACAAAAGGACATGCTGTCCGATCTTTTTTGAATTAAAAGATGTAAACATTATAGTAAAAAAATGGCTCAATCTATAAACATAAAATTTGATCTGTGTTAGGTTGTTAATTTTTTTGTGATTTTTGACACCGATAACAAGGGGAGGGAGTCATTGACACCTGTCTTCCCAAGTAATGCCAGTTCTGACGAGCTTGTGTTTCTTGGATGGTGGCAGGTAAGAGATTTCTTCCTTGAGATTACGACAACAACTGCAACAATAACAAAAGATCATCCATCGTTCGATTATTTTTATGATTGATAGATAGACCTAGTATATGATTCTTTGATAATATTCACAAGTAGATACATTATAAGTCAATGTCAATTGTAGTCTTTTGTTTGTCATTTTTCAGACTACTTTTTATCTAATGTATACATAGTTTTTGGTTATTTACACACTGTCTGGTCTCTATTCCCATTGTATGGTTCAATAGTTTGTGAAATCAAACTATTTTTAGATAATCAATCTTAAACACACTTATACTTGTTTCTAGCTAGCCTTTGGTTGGGTTAGCACCATACAATGGGGCCTAGACCAGCTATATTTTTAGATATATTTGTGAAATCAAACTATTTTTAGATAATCAATCTTAAACACACTTATACTTGTTTCTAGCTAGCCTTTGGTTGGGTTAGCACCATACAATGGGGCCTAGACCAGCTATATTTTTTGACTTGACCCACCTAATCCAATAGGATGGGTTGGGGCCACGGCTCATGATCAATCGTATATAGCATATAGTTCTATTAGCTTAGAATGCAGTTTCTCAAAGAGTGTATACCCCTATTACACCTTTTATCCTGCTGAACAGATTGAGACCTTTATGTCTACAATATGGTCACCATTGTGTATATCCTATTGGATGTAGAACCTGATATTCTTGAGTGCACTTAATATTCTGATACAAATTTGTAAAACTATCTAGATATCTAGAAGTGATTTTTTGTCATTGATTTCCGATGAAGATATGAACCTAAGATATAGTGTTTTTATAGGGTATTGGACGATTCCATATAGAACACTGGAAACGATGTTCTTGAACATAGATCAATCTAGCTAGGGTGAACAATAGTAAGACATTCTCTCTTACTCAGTACCTGACAAAGTATACTTAATCAGACGGCTTTTTCTATGAATGTGATGTTTATATATATTAGCCCTATTGACACCAATTTACCAAAACGATAACTTTTCTACATATGATAAATACCTCTTTGAACACTTCACTTATTTGGATATTTTTGTCACTCAATTGTTTACACTTGGTTGGGGGTAGGGTTCCACATGGTGGGCTCTATTTCCCACCATGTGGATCTTCTCCTCAGGGATGGAAGAGGGCAACACACACACACACACACTCTCTCTCTCTCTCTCTCTCTCTCTCACTCACACACACACACACACACACACACACACACACACACACACACACACACACACACACACACACACACACACACACACACACACACACACACACACACACACACACACACACACTTGTCTAGACGAGACACTATATTTTTACCCCAAGGGATGTGGATAAGCATCATTTAAGGCACTAGACATGCTTAAGAGTGGAGCCACCCACATAGTCACCCACATAACTGATGAAGGTTAAGAGCATTCCCTCTGCATCAAATGCCAATTTTGTTCTTATGAATAGAAGCCTTCACACTCGTTAAAAAGTCCCAAGCTAATGCTCATATCCGCTTGCATGTTCCAAGATCTCATAAAGTGCCGATTTTCCTAGCTCACCCACCCATCCTACTCCGGCTTAACTCCCCCCGCCCTTTTTTTTCTAGCTTGGGCATCACAGTCTCTCACGCTTACCGTGCACACATGCCTCCTTGATCTCTCTTTTACCTCAATGGCTTTATCATCTCATTGTGTAGGTTCTAAGTCCTGCTTTTGGCTCACCAGACAATAGTCTTCAGATGTAAATCCCAAAACTTGTCTACATATTTGTGGATAGACTCATGGGAGAGAATCTTCAAACTGCGCCATTCGATGAGCACTTTGTCCTTTGTATCACTTGCAAGGAGTTTCTTCATGATGGAAACTTGTCTTTGGGGCTTCATTGTTGCCACAAATGCTAGCCCACATTGACGATCCAATTTCTAGAAATGCATAGCTACATGGCATAGCTTGGAGAACTCCATAAAGCCCTCATCTCCAAAGGCCACATCAAATTGTTGGATGAAGGCCAACACTTTGTAGGTAGCACCAAAGGTGCCATCATAGGTGAGAAAACAGATACTCTTTCCTTCCTCCTTGAACTTCTTGAGCTTTGGTGTCCTTCATCATGCAGGATATGATTTACGATGTCCTCCCCTCTTGTATTCTCTAGGAGAATAGCCATAGGAAGGTGAAGAAGAAGGAGAAGAAGAAGGAGAAGAGGGTGACCTATTTCTTGCCCTTCTCTTCTTTTTTTTCCTCTCTTCCCTTTTAGAATGATGAGGAGAAGGACTGTATGTTGATCTTTTTCTCTTGGGAGGAGTTGTCAATCGTCTAGACTGCCATCTTCCTGGACCTACATCTTCAGAGGAACTTAAAGTTTCATTGATTTCTTGCTCTTTGGATTCCTCCTCTCGTATGGGAGAGAGTCTTCTTTTGGGGGTCTCTTCAAGAGGCCCCCTAAGATCTCTCTCCTCTTGCAGAGGAAGGGAAATCCCATAAGCGCAAAGTTGTTAACTTCAGCTTGCAAAGCAGGATTGCCCATAGCTTCTTGCAACCTAGTAACAAGATAATTGACAAACATGGGGACATCATCATTAGCACCTTCATGTGCAAAATCAAAGCTATCAATGTTTATTCTACTCTCTTGGTTATTGCCGGCCATGTTAACACTCCTCTTAGCCTTTGAAAATTGGCTCTTAAGTATCTACACCCACAGCTCAAAGTGGTTAATTATAGAGAGTAGTGGAGTGGGTCTAATATTGCAGATTTTTCAAGGGCTAGCTCCTTTCATACTTCTTATGGCTCAATAATGGTAAAGCCGTAGGCAAGTCTAAAAAGACTCCATTATTAAGTCCAAAGCTCCCGAGGTGTGCAGCATATCCCACATAGTGAGCTCAACCAAACCGATAATAGATCACAGCCCCACTTATCCTAATATAATTAACAAAATCAACCATTTATAGGCTACTTAAGGACCTCTCTTCTTAAGCAAGAAAAGAGAAACTAAATGCTCTAATACCAATCTAATGGAATTGGCCTATTTACTTGAGAGTAGCGAAAATTAGAGAGAGTACTTTTGTGAAATTACTTTGTGAGCATAGAGGGTGAACATAATTGATGGTAGCAACATAAACATAGCATTTAGTTAACTTGGCATGAACAATGCTTTTGCAAGAGAGAGAGTTTAGAGAACATGACAACCATTGAGGACCAGATTTATGTGGAGCCGGTCCCTCCTCCAATAGCATTTGTATTATAGTTTCTCCCATCAAGAGAGACTTGTTACAATACAATATTTGTGTTCCTTGTGACCTAGGTGATGCAATGAAGATGGAAAACTTCACATCACGAGCATACCGTAAACTTTGTGGAAAGCATTAACTATCCCAAGCCTCAGTCCCAAGACCTCAAACACCTTCGAAGGTGGAGAGAGCTAGCAAGGAATGAGGGTAGGGAAGAGAAAGAAGAAACTATCCGAAGCCTCAGTCCCAAGACCTCAAACACCTCTGAAGGTAGAGAGAGATAGCAGGGAATAAGGGTAGGGAAGAGGAAGAAGAAAAATTTCATAGGAGAAAGAGTTAGTTCCTCACTTATCATCACTCTTCTTGCTAGCATACATAATAGAATAGTAATGAAGATGGAGAAGATGGTAAGCTTAAGCATTGAAGCATGGCTCTTGGTTGGATTTGCATTCCATAGCCAAGAGTGTTAGTGTAGGCTCTCAACCTCTCTACTTGCTTGGAGAAGGAGAGGGAGCTCTGGCACTTTGCACTTCACATAATGAGTGTGTGTGTGTGTGTGTGTGTGTGTGTGAGGGGGGGGGGGCAAGGGGGGGGGGGGGGGGGGGAGAGTATAGACCTCAAGCAGGCCCCCTACTTGCTTTGGTCGACCCCCCCTTGTAGCTCATGCTTGAAGCTCATTGGACCCCTCTAAGCCTAGCCAAGCACAAGCAAGAGTCATACCAAGGAACAAGGGTAGCCTTGGAGCAAGTGTCCCCCTTTTCCCTTTGAGAGAGAGGGCTTGATAAATGCTAAAAAAATAAATTAAATCCACTAAATTATCATTGGACCCCTTGGAAGGCCAACCAATAGGCTTTAGGCACACCATGAGGGTAACCTAGCTAGGGGCTTGACATGTGTCCTACTTGCCTCTTGGGCAAGGGGTGCCCTTTGGGAGAGAGAGTGGTCTAGAAACCACCCCCCCTTCTTGCATGGATCACCCCCTCCTTGTAGGGATTTGCTTTGACTTTTGTGGCATCTCCAACCCCTCAACCTTGAGAGTAGTTCTCACCACAAGCTTGGTCCTTAAGTTCCTCAAGCTTGGGCTGGGTTCCCACCTCGAGTACATCCCTAGCATCTCAAGCATGACAAGCAGCTCAAGCATCTCAATCATCAAGCACTTCAAGCATCTCAGTCATCAGACATGACAAGCACCTCAAGCTTGGGCCAGGCTGCCACCTAAAGCACAACCCTAGCTTACCTAAGGTCAAAGGACTTTTAACACTAATTATTGGAGGTCTGCAATGAAGCTAACCCTAAGGTCTTTATGCTCCATTCGTTATCCTTGATCTTTGATAGACCATCTCTCATTTGGGCCCCTTTACCATTGGTCCCGTGTTGAGATAGACCTATAAGCACATGTCTGTAGCCTAATCATTGTTCACGTTTATTCTCCTACATTAAATGATCAGTTTAATATGAGAAGATCATTTGGGTTGGTTAGATATCAGATTTTATGACATTAGTACTGCTTAACCAGTCCAAGAAAGACCCTACCCAATAAATCCTAAGTATGCAAAGATTATTCAAGAAGAACTGAAAAAGCTTATCAAATGTGGATTCATATACCCTATTGAGCACTTAGAATGGGTGTCTCCAATAGTTATTGTGAAAAAAAAGAATGGGAAACTCAGGGTGTACGTGGATCTCAAGAAGGTTAATCTTGCCACTAGAAGAGACCATTATCCCTTGCCATATTCGGAACATGTGCTTGAGAGAGTCACAGGGAAGGAAGCTTATAGCTTTTTAGATGGGTACTATGGTTACAATCAAATCACAATTGCGTTAGAGGACCAAGCTAAAACCGCTTTTATAATAATTGAATTTGGAGTGTTCGCATTTCGTGTTATGGCTTTTGGCTTAACTAATGCCCGTGCTACATACCAAAGATTAATAAATAGTGATTTTAGGAAATATTTAAGAGAGTTTTACGAAGCTTTTATAGATGACCTTTGTGTTTATTCTTTGTGGAGAGAACATCTATCATGTTTACCAAAAGTGTTTGAAAGGTGCAGATTGTATCGCATCTCATTGAACCCTTTCAAATGCCAATCTTGGGTTAAACATGGGGCCATTTTAGGGCATATTGTGTCCAAGAATGGGATTTCCACCAAAGATGAAAGAAAAATTAAAGCCATTGCTAATTTACCACCACCTACAAACTATAAGGGAGTTCAAAGATTCATAGGGTACGTTGGTTATTATCAATGGTTTATTTTAAACTTTGCTTAGATAACTTGTCCATTGTACAAGCTTCTTATCGAGTTTCACTAGACCGAGCAGTGTGACCATGCCTATGAATTATAAATAAGGGCCGTGGCAAGTGCTCCAATCTTGTGAGTGCCTGATTGGAACGTAATTTTCCATGTGCATATTGATACATTAAACTTTGCTATTGGGTGTGTTTTAGCTCAACCAAAAGAACATAAATTGGACACCCAATTAGCTTTTCAAGTCACCAACTGAATGATGCTGACAGGAACTACACCACTACAGAGCGGGAAGGTTTAACTATGATTTATGCACTAAAAAAAATTCACTATTACCTTCTTGCCAACAAGTTTGTTTTTTGTGTGGATCATCAAGCGTTGTTGTATCTAGTAAACAAACCATGTTCCACGGGAAGAATTACACGATGGTTATTAATTCTTCTTGAGTTTGATCTTACCGTCTTGGGTGGTGAGACTCAATAAAATGCATGTCATGGCTAATCATTTGTCTCACATACCCAATGGTGAAGTCCCTACCTAGAATCGATGATGAATTGCCCGATACTTCCCTATTCCTAGTTGAGACCATGCCTGAATAGAGTGAGAAGATTGTAAACTTTTTAGTTAATGGTTTTTCACCCAAGGAGCTTTATAAGGATATAGCTCAAAAGCTACTTAAGGAAGGTGAACCTTACTTTCTAATTGCAGGTACTCTCTGCAAGGTAGGCAAGGAGGACATTCTTAGACAATGTGCTCGTGAGGATGACTATTTGTACATAGTGCAAGAAGCACACATGGGCATAGCCGGAGGATAGTTTTTAGGACAACTAACTGCTAAGAAGGTGTTGCAATCAAGCTATTGGTGGCCCACCTTATTCAAGGATGCATCACTTTTTGCGAAGGGATGCAATGAATGCCAACGTTACAAGACCACACAATGGAAGGATTGGATGCCCTTACATCTTATAAAAAGCGACCCAACCATTTGAAAAATGGGGTTTAGACTTTGTAGGCCTTAGTTTGGCAGACCATAACACCCAATCCCGATATATTATTGTTGCGACTCAAAGTGGGCCGAAGCTAAGGCAACACGGAAGGCTAATGCAAGGTCAACCGCTAAGTTTCTCTTTGAGAACATTATTACGTGATTTGGTTGTCCCTTTGAAATTGTGAGTGATAATGGCATTCATTTTATAAATGAAGTGATAAAGGAATTCAACAAGCTTCATGATATCCCACCATAAGTCAATACCTTATTATCCACAAGCAAATGGGCAAGCTGAGAGTACTAGCAAGACTTTAATTTATATCTTGACCAAGACAATAGAGGCTCATCACATATATTGGGATTTGAACCTAGCATCAACTCTATGGGCTTATCTTATTGCGTATTAATTGTACACAATTTAAGATGGTATATGGCCAAGGAGCAATTATGACCTGGGAGTTTGTCTGCTTCAAGTAGCTTCACATGAAGGTTGGGATGGTAACCCTTTAGTTGAGTATTATATATCCTTGAGCAGTTAGATGAAGAGAGGCAATTGGTTGTGCAAAAGGCACTTGTGGAGAAGGATAGGCAAAAGAAATGCTTTGGTCATAAGTTAAAGAACAAGGATATCAAGGTTGGGGATAAAGTTCTTATGTATGAAGTGCATAACGAGAAGAAAAAGCTGAAATATATGGGAAAAGGACCATATAAAGTATGCAAAATCACCCTACAAGGTACCATTTTTGTGGAAACTCTTGATGGAGTGGAAATCATTGGATTCCTCAATGGGAGTGAATTTAAAAAATACTATGATCCTTTAGGCCAAGAGGAGCTACGTGCCATTCATCAGAAAAAGGCAGCCAAGGTAAAAGAAAATTTGAGAAAGATACAAGCTCAAGCCGAGGCTCAAGAGCGACAACAACGTATTAGGCACCAACGAGAGGCCAAACTTGGAGTTACACATGCATTTTTAGTTACAAGATGATTTGAAAGATTCTGACCCACCTCTACGATACCCCATCGACTTAAATAGCACTTATGGGAAAGTGCTATATAACGTTGTCAAAGAGTTGGCGGTCTTGCCAGGAAGGCGCCAGGCCTCTAGCTATGAGGGTTTGTGGGGAGACTGTGTAGCTTTTCACTTAAGCAAGCTTAGTGTTTGTAGCAAATACATTGTGTGTAGCCATTGGAATCTCACACGCAGACACACACATACGCACACGTGAAACCCTCAAAACAAAACAAAGATAAAAACATCAAGGCTTTGATCGTATCTAATCAAAGGTAGGATGAAAGGGTTCACTGATGCATTTATAATAGCAAGTCGTTGTGCTCCAAATAGACTGCGAATGGTTCTTTGAAACTGTAACTTAGTGCTTACAAAGATGTACATATTTTGCCTAGCGATAGGAATGAGCCGTGTATACAAGTCTTCTTGGTTCATAGTAATATTAAGAAAGCAGGACTCAACCCCTAGAGGAGAATAAATATGTGCACATCGAAAGAATTAGAGTAGTCTAGCAGTGGCAAAATAAGAGGATGTGGAGAAATAAGAATCTCTTGCAGTCTTTCCGGCCCAAAGAGAAACACAATTCTCTGTTGGAAGTGGATTTTACGGCTAATACAAACGTTAATTCTAATATGTTGCACAAAATGAAAGGGTTGAAAAGTTACACCATCGGGGTTATTCATCTAAGAAAGCTCAGAAAGCAGTCCAAACAATGGAGGAAAGAGATAAGAGAGACAATCAACACACAAACACCCACACAAGCTTAATACAAAGAAGTGAAGCACACCTTAAGACTTGTGATATTGTAGCCAACTTAATGAAGTAGATGATGCGTAGTAGTCCCCAACACCGTTTGCAAGCCACCAACAATGCATCTTTATTGAAGAAAGAAGGTTACATAGAGTGTATGAGTTTTACAAGTGAGGAGATAGAAGGCTTGAGGAATGAAGTAGTAAGCTCAAGATGTGTTGGGCTGAGATTGAGAGAGAGTTTTCCTCACGGAGATGGCTAGGAGGTTGGGTGATGGCTTGATAGAGTGGTTTGATTATGGGGATTGCTTGAGCGCTTGGTTGCTTGATGGTTTTCTTCATGCCCAAGTGAGGAGCAAGAGGCTCTATTTATAGGTGAGGTTGCCTCTTGAAGAAGATATTTGCTTAGAAATATCTAAGGGATTTGTGTGACAATATCTTCAAAGTTTCTAGATCTTTCTCATCAATAAATATCTAGAGGTTCTTCTAGATCTTTCTCCAAATATCTTCTCCTTGCCGCCATAAGCCTCCAAGAGTAGCTTTATAAAAAATTGAGAGAGAGCTTGGCATACATCATGGATGACATCAAACAAACTCGTAACCACTTTTCTAAGGGATTTTTCTAGGTCCATAATCACTCCAAAGTGCACCTACTATGTGTAGAATGACACCTCATGGGGTATACTATGACTAAGGCCACTTTTGGCCATGCTATACATGTCATATGCCACCTAGGATGCCTAGTAGATAGGAGGTAAGTTTTATAGGCTCATTTCATCATGGCTCCAAGAAGAAATTCACAAAGAAGCCCGGGATCGAAACCCATTCCCAACAAGAGTGACACATCAGACTTCGACTAGCTTTTTGCATGCTAAATAGAAAATGCATATACTTATGCATGCTTAAGGTATACACATAAAATCCATAATATTGTAGGGCTTAGCTTCCGTTCCCACCATGCACGTGCCGCGGCACGACATCCACCCCCTCTAAACCTGCACATCCTCCGGTATGTGCCACAGCCAATGTTTGCAGGTTCGACTCTCTTAGAGTTTCTTCTTCTTCATCTTCACTTGGTGATTCCAAACCTTCATTCTCGCTTACTTGATCAGCCGGATGACTATCCTCTCTTCTTTTGAATACCTTGATTACATTTCCTGCAATGTGTATCTTTATCTCTGTTTCATCCAATTCAGCCAAGGTGTAAGTGGCATTGTCATGTACGTAGTTGACTATATACGGTCCAGACCATCTTTTTGAAACCTTTCGCATGACAATATTTTATTATCAAGACTACTGTCGTACACTAAAACCCAATCTCCTTGCTTAATTACCTTCCTTCTTAGCCTGTTTCGTCTATCAAAGTAGTCCTTGCTTTTCAACCTAGCATTCTTCAATCTCTCTTTTGCAACCTCAATGTCTTCAGGCCTTCTTTCTAGCTCTCTTATACGCAAGGCAAGGAGCTCTTCTCTGCTAAGCCCATCTTGCCAAGGTAGCGCATTCCATGTGGGAATGGTCTCTTCAATGGGCATTACAGGCTTTTGACCATACATCAATTCTGCAGGCATGTAGCCAGTTACTGAGCTATGTGTCGTGCGATCAGCCCATAGAGCATATGGCAATAGTTTTGGCCACTCACTAATTCTCCCTTCACAAGATTTAGCCAAGGATTTGATGATTGGCGGATGCCCTCTTTCACTTTTCCCGTTGCCTTCCGGATTGTAAGCGGTGGTAAGGGAAAGATTAATTCCTATTCTGGAAAAGAATTCCCTTGCTTCCACGGCATCTAGCTCTCCTCTGTCTGCAGTTATATTCCCCACACAACCATAGCAACAGATTACATCTTCAAGGAGAAATTTACACACTGCCTCTGTAGTCTTTGTCCTTAAAGCTCGCCCGTCAACCTGATTAGTCAAGTCTTCTCTTGCAAGAACCAAGTACCTCATCTGCCAGAGTCCTAAAGGCATGGTGACTAGATCCACAACCCATTTGTAATGCATGGCTAGTGGATAAGTAGGATGTAATCCATCACGATGTCGGACATTTGAATACATTTGACATGTTACACATGATTCCACAAAGTGGGATACATCCTTGTACATACCTTTCCACCAATACCTTTCCTTCAGCTTTGAAAAGGTTTCCCACACACCGTCGGTGTCCAGCCCATAGGTTCTGATGAAACTCCTGCATGAGCTTTACCTGACTCTGTTTGTTACATACTACCCTTCGCGGTATAGCACCCTTCTTTTTGGGATGTTTCCATAAGTAACCATCCTGCAGAAAGTACCCATATGCTTTTCTGCGTATCCTCTTAAACTCATGCTCAGACCAGTCACCCTGTTTTGTTAAAGTACTCAAATAACGAAAAATAAGCAACCAATCTCCTTCATACCCATCTTCTAGAAACAACTCAAGTGCACTAGGTGTGCCAACATCATTATGCTCAACATGATTAATGGAGTAGAACTTTGTGCCTACATCTTCACTATCATCTACCATGTCTTGCTCATCCTCATACCTTGCCCTTGACAGCATATCCGCTACCGGGTTGTCTTTTCCTACAATATGCTTGAACTCAAGATTCAAGGACTTAATGTAGGCAATCCATCTTAGCATGGCAATGTTGGGTGTTGAGCAGCTTGTAACCATTCCAAGGAGTGGAAGACAATCTGTTTCCACAACCACATATGCTCCAATCAAGTACTACTTTTCACACCTTAGTGCTGTAACCATGCCCCACAACTCCCGTTTTACCTGTGGGTAGTTCCTTTGTCGAGTACTTAGAACCTTGGCTCCAAACCTTACCACATACATATGTCCCTCTTCATCATCCTGCCCTATTGCCCATCCAATTCCTGTCGGACTCGTATCCACTGTCACTATTACTGGCTTTCCACACTCATAGTTTACCTTTCTTAAAGTTGGTGCTTGTTTTAGTAAATCCTTTAGATTTCTCATAGCCCTTGCTTGTGCATCTCCCCAATGAAACTTTTTGGTTTTTCCTTAACAACTGATACAAAGGATCTGCTACATGTGCATAATGTGGGATCCATATAACATAAAACACACATGCACCAAGAAATCTGCGAACTTCACTCCCAGATATGCATACCTCCTTCATCTTCTGAATTGCATCAATTTTTGCTGGACAAGGTCGTCTCCCATTGGGGCCACACATGTGCCCAACAATCAACACCTCCTTCACTCCAAACATAGACTTTTGTCCTGAGAGGGTAAGGTTCACCTCTTCCAGTCTGGATAGGATCTTGTCACAATCATCTATGTGTTGTGCCACAAAGTTGTAGCACCCCTTGGAATCCAAAGCTTCATCTTTATTACTTTCTTCACATCCTTTGATAGGAACATCATCAAGAAAGGGCATAGTTACCTGGGAAATAAAGTCACGTAAGACCTTATTCATACCATTTATCATATGTGCAAACGAATTGGTTGCTCCCTATGGTAAGGTACACATCCTCACCAAACCCAAAGGTGTCCTCATGGTAGTCATATCCCTGCTTTCTATTGCTAGTTGGAATTGATCATACCCTGAGTACAAATCTCCCATAGAATATATTGCCCTTCCTGCAAATGCTTCTGTAAACTCATCCACAATTGGCCCTGTACCCATATTCCTGATTGTGTCTTTGTTGACCGGCTACATATCTTGGATGAAGCGCAAAGCTCCATTCTTCTTTGGTACTGTGAACCACCTGCTTGAGTATGGAGCACATGAAGGCTCCAAAATACCCATCTTGATCTTCTCATTTAGCAACTCAATTAACTTTGGTAAGTGAGCCTTTGGAACTGGTATTGGCCGTAAGTTCCAAGGTACATGAGGGATGGTAAAGATCACCATAGGAGCAACAATGGTAGGATCTACACATCCTATTTCATGTGGCTCAAACGCAAATGCTTTTCCATGTTTAGAGATCATCTCTTCAAAACATTCATTTTCAACCTGTGTCAAGGATTCCTCATTCCCAATCTTCAATTGCTTTAGAGACTCCTTTGTAAGCCTGTGTCCAATCCCTTTTGGATTTCTGAGACTAGGTTGCAAAGAAGCCTGTTCTAGCTTGTTGGACGGGATGCGACTCACACACCCATGAAGTGCATGCAAACACTACCTAGATCAACATAATGTCAATCAAGGACACAGATGACATGATAGGCACACGGAGGAAATCGCTTTAGCTTGTCAGGCTGAGACCATCCTACACATACAACACTCTGGAAGGCCAACTAAACCACAATCAAGAACCTCACTGCTCTCAACGACACCACCTAGCCACATACACACATACGGAAGGTAACTCACCTAATCATGCCAGATTTATACGAAACTTAAGGAACACCATCCCCTCACTAGGATACACTGGTCCCTAAGCTTCTACACTCAAAACCCTCACTCTAAACCCGTCTGTGGAAAACGCGTAGGATGATAGAGCAAAATTTTGAAAGTGCCGGAAATTGAAATTTATGAGTACCTATGCGTAGCTTATGTCCCCACAATTCTATAGACTACTAGCACGCAAAAAACAGACATCGTTTGATACACTTACGGCCACAAATAGCTCATAGATGCGTCGGCGTGTGCGCTTCATCTCGCGTGGAATGCTTGGCATTGTTGCGTAGCTCTCCTCGAGCCTACAACAATGGTGCAGTTGGATCTCCAATGCGTTGAGCGAGCCAGGCGTAGCGAGAGGATGAAGCTCACACTCACTCTCTTTCTCTCTCACACACTGTAGACGATAGCGCTAAAAGTTTGATTATGATTAAAGTCCTCCTTTACAAAATGACCTAGGTACCTTATATACTAAGGCTACCTTAGGTTTAACCAAAAATGGGGTTGAAAGGGTCAAATGGCTTTGTATTTACAATCTGGAAGTGCCATTGCACCCCGGCTTCTGAAACTAGAATAACTACTCATTACAAATGACGTTTATAGGCATAATCCGCAGCATTTCATAACTCACAAAAGATAAGACTTTGGTACGAAACTTGAGTTATGTTGTGTTGTTGACCCAGCGGTCAAAATTCCCCGCTTCCGCGTTCATGTCGTCCCCGACATGACCTGATTGTCGATGGCGATGTGGTCTTTGCTGTCGTTTTGTTGTTGGAAAGAAAGTATAGACTATAGCCTTTGCAGTAGCTTGTCTTGTTCGTCCAATCCGATGTACATAGTCTTCACATGATTCAGGAAAATCATAATTGATGACGAACTTTATGCCTTTCACATCCATGCTCCGAGCTGCAGCATCTGTTTCTGTCATTATAGGTCTACTGCCAGATCTAAATTCAAAAAGAACCCAATGTCGTTTAACTTGACTCTTATCATCATGGATAGAGAAAGCTCCATCCATCACTTGCTCCATCAAATCTATCAATTCGGAGTATTTGTGATTCTCAAGAACAACTTCTACAATCTGTAGAATTGAGTGACTGGCTTTCTGATCTTGTGAGCCAATGACAACTTTGTAAGGATTTTGTAGAAATTGTATGGCTAAACCCTTAACTTCTTTAGGCCAAGTTGCACTCCAATGCAAAGTCTGTCTGTTAGGCCGAATCCAGGACTTAATTATTCTAATTTGAGGTTCAAAACCCTTCCTAGCATTCGATGCGCATTATCAAGGACAAGCTTTTGAGATTCTATGATTACTTTTATGTCTGCTCTTCTTCATTGGGGACTTCTTTGTTCCTGTGCAATCATGTTGTTAGTGTTGTCTGCAGCTTCGTCATTGTAGGCCATTCTTCGACTCGCCATTGAGGAGAAGTATGCTATGATCAGAAATTAGTGCTCGAATTCATTTGTCAATTGATTTGAGTAGCATTTCCTTATTGTTGATGTAGAAGGAATATGTACAAGAGGATGGTGATAGGTGGCTTTAGATTAGGGTCTAAAACGTGGATGACCAAAGGGAAAAAACCCGGTGGGAAAAAAATGCCTTTGGTATATGCTCTTATTGGAGTTGAGGAGTTGAACGTGAAGTACATGTTCATGAAAGGTGAGTGCTTGGGTGAAACACGGAAAGAGTGCCTGATGCAAGTGCCAATTATGGGACACTCTATATGCATATGAGAAATTTGTCATCAAAAGCATGCAATGTGAAAGAAGGAGATGATGGGTGTTTCGAGGAATAAATGTATCACATGTGACATCAAAAGATGTCTCAATAGCTTCCACCTTTCCAAGAAGGGTTGTCGATGTTGAAGTTTCTCCACTCGTATCACACTGTGCTCAGTACGTGAGTGTCTTTTGGACCTTCTCCTTCACTTCACGAGACTTAAGTACTTAGACTTCGACTCTTTTGCTCACCTATACCAGCATGAGCGACACAACGTAAATATGCTCAACTCTTCCAGCTTGAGCAGTACCTAGAATAGCTAAGACGCTTAGACCACAGAGAATATTACTTGAAGCTTTGGGACTAACACCTCACTCATTTTGTGGCTTAGCTACTCGATTCTGACTATTATGACTTGTCGGTTGCATGTTGACACTGCTTTGTGACAAGTTCTGCGGCTGTTGTAGTGGCTGCTGAGACATACTTCGTGAAGTTTCATCGTTTACCTGTACCTTCTTCTCTTTGTAGTGCTCAGGCCTCTCGTTAGTCTTTTCTTCATGTGGATTATGGATTTTTTTATTTTTTCTTAATAATAAACAAAGAAAATATTAAAGCAACTCAACAAAAGAAAAATAATTCAAATAGAAATCTAAATGCTATGTACACTATACACATGTACCTATGGGCTCATATATGTATTTTGTCCCCATACTCCTCTGTAGCACTACTATGAGGGCATATACTCTAAATTTCGTCAAAAAAATTATCACAATAAAATGCAAAAATTCAATGCCTCTCTCAAAAAATTTCCCTCTAATAGTCATAATGTTAGGTCCGCATTCAGAATGCCTCCCCCCTTCCTATTTGGAGTCATCCTTTACAACATGGTATCGCAAAGGGTATGTGTTGTGCTTGGGCAATTAAAAGTTGTTCCTATGCACGCCTTGTAATGTAGCCCTATTATGCATACACAGTCAATGCATGGAAAAGATTTATGTTGTGCAAGATGTGGGTATAAGCAATTTGCTTATTGGCATTTGTTGGCGAGGATTCCTATTCTAAGCAATGTAATGGTCTTTGAAGCTTTTGTATCGTTGCTTGATTGAAGGGACTTGATCTCTTCTAACTGTACTGTAATTGTAGGAAGAATTGCAAGAATTCAAGTGGCGATGCACTGACAGCAGTTTTGTTGTTCTTCTTTGGGACCCATTTCTTTGTGATTATTGACTGTTTTGTTGCTGACGCTCGTTTGGGAACCCATACTTGCCCGTGCTTCGTTTGTGTTTGAAGAGACTTCTTTGGGATCCACCTTTTTGTTGTGTGAGTCGACAATGGTCTTTGCTTCATCCCTTGTACGCTTGGTTGGGGACAGGATTTAGGCTTTGAAAGTTGATACTGTGGTTGGCTTGAATCAACTTCTTTGGAGCCCAAACCTGAGTTGTGAAAGCTTGCGGCTTTGTGATATTCTGACCTGTTCGTGCACATTTTACTTGTTTTTGTTTTGGTGTTGGATCTTGTGATTTGTCATTAGAGATCTTTGTCTTCTTGATCCATATCAGTTTTTGGAAGATCTGGCTTTTTGGCATCCAGATTTGTCGAGCTTTTTGGCTTTGACTTGTTGTCCTGTTCTTTTGACCTGTCATGGTTGTTGCTGAAGGGGTTGGTGATAGTGATGGCCTGAGTAGATGATAGGGGATGTCGTAAGATTCATCACTATCGCTACTATCCTCAGCAAGGTTGACTTCTTGTACTTTCCCTTGATTTTTTGGCTGGTAGTGGAAAGTTATTGTCTGTTTGCTCGTGGGTGGTAGTTTCTTGGAGGACTTTTCTAGCCCATTGATTAGAGCATTGTTAGCTCGTTGCTCTGGTCGTATTCCTCCTAGCTGAGTCTTTGCATCCTTATTAGGAGCCCTATATGAGGATTCTTGTGGTGGCTGTGTCTTCACTGAGGACTTTGGAATCCATTTTTGATGCACTTTATTGGTGTAGCGATGACATTGATTCCCAGGTCGTTGATCTTCTTGAAGCTCGAAGTGTTCTACAGAGTCATAGAACTCGTCGTCTTCTTCATCTTTTGATTCTCCACATTTCTTTGTTTGCTCCTTATTTCGAGAGCTTGTTGATGTCTGGACCTCTTCATTTTCCTGGACTACACTCACTGCAAAATAAGGAACGACATCATAGCCATTTTCATCACAAAACTTTGTTGTGGGAGCATCCTCCACGGCGCACACGTCCAGAGTAGCCAAGATGTGTTCCCATCCAAAAGGTTCTAACTCTTCTTCAGGAAATGGTTCTGGGATATAGTCCCTATCCTCTATAACTCTCTCTAGGATACATTCATCACGTTTCAAGCTACCACATTGTGAAGCTCCACACATCCACAGTTCTTTAGGCTTACCTAACCAAGCTGGAAGTTCTGATCCTGCTACTGTGGCGGAATCAAACTCCTCAACAGGTGTTCTCGTCACATCCCTATAGCTATGGTCCCTCGAGTTTATTTTTGTTATGGTTTCCATATGTCTCAGGTATATATGGTCATAACCCCAATCTTGGACCATTTTCAATTGTCGCATGAATGGTCTTCCCAGAATGATGTCATAGTTGTTCTTCTTGCCAAAGTCAACAATAGCAAAAGTGTGTTCATATTCAATGCCACAAGAAGTAAAAAGTACTTTTTCTAGAAGTGCAAAGGGGATTTTCCTTGTGTCCGTCTGCAAGCTGCAGGGTCATTCGTGTGGATATCAAGGCAGGTTTTCCCCATGTTTTCCAAGCTTCTTTGGTTGCAATGCCCACACCAGCTCCACTATCAAGGATTGCCATGGTTTCTACACCATTGAATTCCAAAGGAAGGGTGGTGTTTCCATCTTCTCCCTCGTAATACTCGCCTACCTTGTTTAATGGCACTGGCCTAGTATTTAGTTGAGGCATTTCAAGCTCTTTGATGCCTTCCTCGATTTGAGTCATTGGGGTTTTTACACCAAATTTCTCTAGACATTTACCCACATTAGCCCACATGTTTGGTCTTATTTTGAGCAACTCGGCTAACATTATTGTACATGTGACTGGGGTAGATAGAATATCTACTAGCCCCTTTGAATCGATGGCCTTGTTGGGAGACAGTCTCTGAGATGGGATTGCAACCATATCTGACTTGGTCTCGGACCCTCCCATGTAGGACGGTAGTGTTCTTAGCGAATGGGGTTGACTATCCATAGATTGTACAGATCCTTTCTCGCCCCAATAAGATTGCATGTCTAGATTCATTTGAGATCCAGTCTCAAATTCCTCTATTGGTGGTATAAACACTCCTCGTTCATCACCAGTCTTGTCTACTCGTCTTCTTAGGTCATCGGCTTCATTGGCCTCTCTGACTTGTTTCCACAATTCGTCAAGACCATCTATCTCTTTACAATCCTCAAGTATAGCTTGGTGAAATCCCTCGGAAGAGTTATCCGTGGTATTCAATACTATCCTTGGTTCTAATGCTGGGTCTTTGAGGTTTGGTCTGTGCTCATGACTAGAATATGGCTCTTTTAGTTCCTGGTTTGGTGGGATTACTTGTGTAGGCATGAAACGGATCACATTCTCAGGTTTTGCAACTGGTGGTTCTAGTAAAGCTTGGGCTGTTTGAATCATTTTTTGGCACATTTCAAACTTTTGCTTTTCTAGTTTCACATAGGGATATGTCATCCACCTGTGTTCTTGGGTTTGGTTGTTTTTGAGCCTCACATCATAGGCTTTCAAGAGGGCATCTAATGTCTCATTAACCTTATCTACCAACACAGATCCTCCTGAACTAGCACTTCTTGGTTTCTCATGCGTGGATGGTTCTTCTAGAGGTTTAACCATCTGTGTAAGAGAAGGTGCCTCCTTTTCCTCATGTTGTTTTATCTTCTCCTCAGCTTCGGTAAGCTCCTCAACTAGGGATTTTTGCTCTCGTTCCCTGCGTGCTTTCATCCTAGTCTTTCTAGCTTTCCAACTATTTCATTTGCTCTTGGTTTTCTGACTAGGTGCGTTTGTCTTTGGTCCATCATCTGTCTTTGGACTCGTGTCACTTTTTGTGTTCTTTGTCTCTGGATTCTCATCAGCTTTCTTTTGGGCTTGTGCTCTCGTCACCACTTGAACTGGTACGACATTTTCATTTTCTGAGCTACTAGGTAGCTGAACAATCCCTAATACATTTGTCATGCTTTTCTTGATTTGGTTTGGGTTTTTCGGGCAATCAGGGATCAAGTGAGTGATGCCACACTCAAGACAATAGGCATTTACTTCAGTGATCTCCGTATGAGGACATTGTTTGACCAAGTGGTTGTCACGACTTTTGTGACAATCTGTCTCTGGTTGAGGAGATTCTTTTAGCATTTCCTCTTGGCTATAAGCAAGATTTGACCTAGATAAGCCGTTATTTGCAATGAATCGCAATGCCCTTTCGTCCATTTCATACCTTCTTTCTTTCGACTGAAACCTAGGAGGTGGAGGTTGTACCGGCCTCACCACTCCATGTGTTTCTCTCACATTTTGTTGCTTCGAAGGGTAACACTCACTTTGGTTGCTATACCACATTGTAGCTGGTACTAGCGTTGGTTTATTTGATGCTTCCATCATTGGCATGTATCTCATGTCTACCTGCATTCTAGCACCTGGCAGCGGAGGTTGTTGTCCTAAGACAAGCTGTGGCCTTAAAGCTCCTACTGGTCCTGGCGCATTCCCCGTAATGTATCTAGGTGGAGTAGGTGCTTCTGGAACAGGTTGTACATACCTTTCCCTAGCATTTTCCATGTTATAATAGCACTCTTCCTCCGTATGGTTCTTCCATTTTCTCTCAATTTCACATTTTCTCTCCGTAAAAAATGCTAAAGTCTGTTCAATCTTCCTTTCACTGACCCAAATGAGATGAAATTTATCACATGCACTCAATACAACATTTAGAACATGCCTATGGAGTCATCCTATGGTTTGGTCTCAAAATTAGGCCTTGGACTCAATTTGGGTAGGATGTCTGGCAATTCTTGTCTTTTGGCTTTGATCTGTCAAAATTTGGTCAAATTTCCACTTTCCAGGTGAAAATAGAAAAAACCTACCTTCTAAACACACTGGTAACCTCAGATTTTCAAAATTTCCACCAGATCACCCTGTAGACATCCTACGCATAGGATGTCTACTGCTGATTTTTTGAGACTGAAATGTCCTTGATGCTTCCTTATGCTCTCAGCAAGTGCAAGTATGCTTCACAATTGCAAAAACATGCAAAAATCACTCAATTTAAGCCTTTTCTAAAATTTTACGTTTTTTGATTCCGCCTTTTGGCTTTTGATCAACAAAAATAGGGAAAAACACCCAAGTCAATATGTTACTAGGGTAAAACCTACCCTGTGAATCCACAGGTAACTTGAGTTTCCCCAAATTCCCTACCAAAAGTGCCCTGGAGACATCCTACGCGTAGGATGTCTACTGATGAAATTTTTGGCAGAATTCATCCACAGGCATCCCCAAGTCTTGAGCACTACTTTTCAAGCATTCCTACCAGTTTTTATGCAAAATATTGCTCAGAATCTTAAGTTTCTTGTTTTCGCGTTTTTGACACTCCGTCTTTGGTCTTTTGGGTGTCAAGAGTTGGTCAAAACTCTAGCTTCAATGTATACTTACGGTAAACCCCCCCTTTTGAACACACTAGTGCAGTCAGAATTTTCAAATTTGGTCTCCAGAACCCCCTTGAGACATCCTACGCGTAGGATGTCTATGTTTATAGAATTGCAGGTTTTCTTCACAAAACCCTTGCAAATGCTCTTTTATATGCACAACATCAATCAGTCATACAAAAATAGCCACAAAAGCTTGTTTAATGCATTTTTACCCTCAAAAGCACACTTTTCCGTGATTTCAAATGTAATCAAGCACTTTAGCAAATAATTCAGTGTTGAATAGCTCTAGATCAGAATCGGATCACTTACCTAAAGCTACTCCTACAAATCATATGGGTTTTTGCATCTATGAGTAGAAAAACGCTTCACTGCCACACACGGACTAGTAAACGCTTTTATCACCTCACAAATCACTCGACCACCAACAACTACTCTAATCCACAGATCTTAACTAAACCTATCTAGTCACAGACCCTCGGCAATACACATGCTTCCTGGCTATCCACTTGATTGCGGAATATCCTCTTCTGGATCCACTTAAGAAAAATGTTTTTTTTAGCCGAAACTAAATCAAGAAACCATCACACGAGTGTTAGTAAGAAACCTACTTAGGTCCTTGTGTCCCCGGCAACGGCGCCAATGTTGGACAGGATGCGACTCACACATCCATGAAGGGCATGCAAACACTACCTAGATGAACGTAATGTCAATCGAGGACACAGATGACACGATAGGCACACAGAGGAAATCTCTTTAGCTTGTCAAGCTGAGACCATCCTACACATACAACACTCTGGAAGGCCAACTGAACCACAATCAAGAACCTCACTGCTCTCAACTACACCACCTAGCCACATACACACATACGGAAGGTAACTCACCTAATCATGCCAGATTCATACGAAACTTAAGGAACACCATCCCCTCACTAGGATACACCCGTCCCTAATCTTCTACACTCAAAACCCTCACTCTAAACCCGTCTGCGGAAAATGCGTAGGATGATAGAGCAGAATTTTAAAGTGCCCGAAACTGAAATTTATGAGTACCTATGTGTAGCTTATGTCGCCACGCTTCTATAGACTACTAGCACGCAGAAAACAGACATCGTTTGATACACTTACGACCACAAATAGCTCGTAGATGCGTCGGCGTGTGCGCTTCGTCTCGCGTGGAATGCTTGGCGTTGTTGCGTAGCTCTCCTTGAGCGTACAACAATGGTGCAGTCGGATCTCCAATGCGTTGAGCGAGCCGGGCGTAGCGAGAGGATGAAGCTCACACTCACTCTCTTTCTCTCTCACACAGAGTAGACGACATCGCCAAAAGATTGATTATGATTAAAGTCCTCCTTTACAAAATGACCTAGGTACCTTATATACTAAGGCTACCTTAGGTTTAACCAAAAATGGGGTTGAAAGGGTCAAATGGCTTTGTATTTACAATCTGGAAGTGCCACTTCACCCCGGCTTCTGAAACTAGAATAACTACTCATTACAAATGACGTTTATAGGCATAATCCACTGTCGAGAAATTTGCGGTCTTGCCAGGAAAGCACCGGTCTTATGATTGTGAGAGTTTGTGAGAGAACTCCAAAAAACTATATGAAGGAGTTAAACCATAGATGCCATGAAGACTAGTGTTTGGATGAAAGTGCAATAAAAAAAGTTTCACTCTTTCTCTCTTGCACTCACACACACAAAGAAAGAACACAAAAGAGAATGTCAAAACAACACAAAGATGAAAACATCAAGGCTATGGTCATATCGTATCATGGGTAGTATGAAAGGGTTAATAGATGAGTTAATGGAATTCAATCTTGGTTGACCAAATAGGCTACGAATTGTTCTTTGGAATTGTAGTTTTGTGCTTACCATAATTATTACTCTTGTAGGATGCGTTCCCACTATGTACGTGTCACAGCACGACATCCACCCCCTCTAAACCTGCACATCCTCCGGCATGTGCCAACCTCATGGTAACTTGTGAAAGCAATTGTATCCCCTGTCATCTCATGACCTCCTCCAGGATCATATGGGTAACTCAAAAACTTGTATTGTACTAAGCATTGAGATTCTCCGCATCTTTTAATTCCTCTTGGATCAGAAGGAATTGTTATATACATCTGTCTCCAAAACATCTGTAACAAATCTCCATTATGTGCAAAATCTTCATGACGTAGAGACATAAGTTCCTCATCCTCCTCTTCAAAAAACACTTCCAGGCTTCCTATAATATACTTGAAAGATTTTTGAAACTGCACTTCAACCTTCTCACCAACCTCTAAATCCATATGTACCTCTTTTGCATAGAAGTCTGAATCTGGATCTTCATTCTCAAAAGAATCCTCTAGATAGCCTTTCTCAACATCGAGAGAAAGCTCAGAAATATGCATGGTAAACCTCTCATCAATTCTCTCACCTTTTACCAAATACCTCTCTAGCTTTACATCATAAAACTTTGCATACCTCTCAGATATGGTGTCTAATTCCCTTTCCAAATCATCCTAGTAGGTATGCTCCCGGTCACTTGAAACCGACTGCTCAAAAACCTCCTTGGAGTTAGTCTCTGACACAATATCTTCACCCCTTCTTCCTTTTTGACCCATCGCTAAATTATCTTCAACTGAATCATGTCTCCACTCATCTAGGGAGAACCCTTCTTCATTACATGACTCTGGTGTCAGCATAGAGCTAGCATCCTCTTCTTGCTTCAAGGCATCACCATGTATACCCTTCCTATCCATAGCAGAAAGATGCTCACAAACCTGCTTGCAATTTATACCCTGTGACACAAGACCTAAATCCCTTTTATGCCTCAGATATTGTTTGCATACCATATCCGAAGAGGTTTCTTGCTCTTCTACTCTATCCTCTGATGTCACTTCAACCTGTATAGCATTCCCAAACACTTCTCTATCTTTGATTTGTGAATCTTGAAGATTCGTAGCTTCATCTGCAGAACCCCAATCCTCATGTAAAGAATCTGCATCTATCATTCCTTCGTCTACCATGGAATTGTGAAATCTTGCTGCATCTAGCTCTAAATAAGGCACAATTTCATGAGTCATCTGCATCACATCTTCTACCCCATATATACAAGACATACATATTACTCTGTCAATGCACTCCTCTTCTTCCACCTCGTCTAGCTGAGGTACTTCACAATCCGCAATGCTACTAGCAGAGCTATACTCACAAAGGAAGAGATTTTCAGCCACCCCCTCTAAATTAGCACTTTCGCAGCTAGGCATATCCATTTGGGTAGTACCACATGCATAAAACTCGCATAGGAAAGCATGATAATGGCTTCTTCATCCTGGTATATGTCTTAAGCATAGGCATCCGGCTCTTTTAAACTTGGTAAAAGTTCCTGGATCTTCTCAAAAGTAGATTGTAGCACATCACTAATATAGCCGTCTTCCACCTGTTTTCCCTTCACATCCTCTGTCAAAACCATAGCATCCTCATCCTTGTATATACACTCATGTGCATCTTCAAACGAATCAAAAGGAGTGTCCAAATCATCTATCATAGCCGACGAGTTTGCATCATCCTCTAAGTCGCTTTGAGCCATTTCAGGCGCTTGGATAGCATCATGAGAGTCATTATCTTGAGATACGAAGGTTAAAAGACCCAAACGTGCATAAATAGCTTCCACTATGTTTGCTTCATCCGCATATAATAAATTTGCATCTTGCAAAAGATATGCATCTATTACTGCTTCTAAATTAGCCTGTATGGATGTGTTGACACTTGCATGGCTTACAGGAGACACCAACTCTAGCTGGTCACATCCACTTCCACTCTGCTCCATCTCTTGGTCTTGATGTTCCAAGCATACCTGTGTTATAGCTGTAGAAAACTCACCCCAGTTGCTTGCATATACACTTGCATAGTCTT
This sequence comes from Adiantum capillus-veneris, assembly GCF_014529385.1. NCBI lineage: Eukaryota > Viridiplantae > Streptophyta > Polypodiopsida > Polypodiales > Pteridaceae > Adiantum > Adiantum capillus-veneris. The sequence continues at coordinate 103,135,440 of NC_140960.1, read as the reverse complement.
GAACTTGGTGCTTGAAATGATCACTCACAAGTTCAACAAATGCTGCAATCATCCGAGCTTCTGGAATTTCTTGAATCCTCATCTCTGTCACATAACACTCAAGATATTCTTCTGGATCATAGCCTTCGAATATATTAAGCTCATTATATACGGATTGCATAGCGCTTTCAATCGCTTTTTGAATCCGGTCTTCTTCTTCAATCCATTTGCATCTGTCTGCAAGCTCTTTCATTTCAGCATATAGCTGCTCCACTTTGCTAGCTATCTTTATGTACTCTCACCCCGGCTTGTTCGTGTCGGGTTCACCAAAAAACATGTCGAGAAATTTGCGGTCTTGCTGGGAAAGCACCGGGCTTATGGCTGTGAGAGTTTGTGAGAGAACTCCAAAAAACTATATGAAGGAGTTAAACCATAGATGCCATGAAGACTAGGGTTTGGACGGAAGTGTAATCAAAGAAGTTTCACTCTTTCTCTCTTGCACTCACACACACAAAGAAAGAACACAAAAGAGAATGTCAAAACAACACAAAGATGAAAACATCAAGGCTATGGTCATATTGTATCATGGTTAGTATGAAAGGGTTAATAGATGAGTTAATGGCATTCAATCTTGGCTGACTAAATAGGCTACGAATTGTTCTTTGGAATTGTAGTTTTGTGCTTACCATAATATATATATTTTGTCTAGTGATTGGGATTAATTGTGTGTACAAATCCTCTTGGTTCATAGCAAGATAACTATGCTTACATCAAAAGAAAAATTATAGTCTATGAGAGGTAGTATGATGGGATCCGGTGATAGAAGTATTTCATTGAGCCTTTCTGGGCCAAAGAGAAACACTATACGTTGTTGAAAGTGTATTTTACGGCTAATCCATACGTTAATTCTAATAGATCATACAGAGTAAAAGCGATAGAAATTATCATCATGTGGATTATTCATCTAGGATAGTATGTGAGAAATGTAGATATGACAGAAGTAAAGAGATGAGAAGTTTCCCTCCCAAGCCCTATTCTTACCCGTAGGCAATAAGGATACAGCGGGGAGAGATGTACCTGTAGCAAAGAGAACCTAAAATTTGTAGAGAGGATGAATTACTAAGAATGAGAGAGATAGGTTTGGTTAAGGAGATGATATTAGATACATATATATATATATATGTTGGATTAGAGATGAAAATGAAAACAACAAGAAATCAAGAAAACATCAATGTAGAACACATCTTACTTGAAACCCTTTGGCACCATTATTGATGGGAGAGAGAAGAAGAGGGGAGAACTCCACTTTGATTGATACGCCAAGTGCAAGACCTTCTTTGATTTGAGTTGATCTTCCAAGGATAGCGTACAAGAATGGCTAGTCTTCCTCTAGGAGAAAGTGTAGGCTTGGGCTTATGTTAATGGCTAAGTAAAATTAGGCATTACTACTCACTCCCTCAAGAATTCCTCTCATCAATGGCTTGAATGCTTGAGTTTCCCCTTTCAAGGAAGAAGAGGTCCCCTTTTATAGGTGAAGGAAACCCCCAAGGGTTTACACAAGAAGAGAGGAGCTAGTGTGAACAGAAATTGAAAAAGTTGGAAATGAGTTGTCCCTGCATGATGTGGGCAAACTGGGGTCCAGTATTTTGATCATATCTCCTCAACCGTGGCTTCAAATGAAAAAGTAAAAATATGGACAGAAACTTCAACTCATTAGCTACGATTTTCATTTTAAAATTGTTTCCCAATTCGGATTGGAACCTTGTGTAAAAAAATAATCAAAATAGGATCCATTTCTGGCAGCAAAAGTCTTCCTGTGGTCCCCTTAGCCTAGACTTTCATTTGATTCCAAAGGACACCTGATGCCATATGAAAGCATGACATTGCTCCTTGACAAAGCTTTATAATCATGCTTGCAATAATGCATTAAAATAAGTGTATCTTTGAAATTATGCCACCTAGTGTCTCACTAGGATTTTTGATTCCCTCCTAGTAGCTATTTAAAAAGAAATATAAGAAAAATATGAAAAATACATAGAATATATATATATTGGAGTTTACCCTAGATATAGGATCTAGCTAGGGTGTGAGATGATAATGAGATAGTAGAAATAAAGAATCAATGCTTTTTGCCCCATGTTAAAGAGGCGGAGCTATTGATGCTTTTCCCATAGTATTTTTTGATGGTAAAGTAAGAATAGGTTACCCTTGAGAAAAATAATAGGATGAGATAGAAAGCATATAATTATACTTAAATATGCATATGTACATTATAGAAAATATAACTATGTATCTAAAAAGTTACAAGATAACTCTTGTAGGATGCGTTCCCACTATGCACGTGTCACAACACGACACCGCAACATTTCATAACTCGCAAAAGATAAGACTTTGGTACGAAACTTGAGTTATGTTGTGTTGTTGACCCAGCGGTCAACATAGATTTTCCTTGCAATCCTTTGGCAAAGGAAGTGTCACTGGTTTTACATTCTTTGCCACAGTCTGGTACTTGGTGTCACCTTTACTTCATGTTTTTGCTTTTTATCCTCCTGTTCCTTTTGAAATGCCTCAACCACATTGTACATTTCAAGTGAGCACACTTTCACTATCTCATTTTGGTCATGCGAAGGATAATCTATTATAGACTGCAGATCCTGTAATGTGTCCACAAAAGAAAACTCCTCAAACATACCTGTTATGTTTTCATTGTTACCTAGCAGACCATGCTCTTTCCACTCCTTTTGTAGACTATGTATATGTTTGCGGGAACCTCGACTCAAGTTCTCACATTTTAGAAAAGAGACATATCCATATTCTGTTAGACCTGTAAAACCTGTACAAAAATCCTCCTTATGTGAGAACCTTTCCCTTTTTGTACCATCGTAATCCCGCTCTACAATGGTACCTGGCCAAAACCCATTCTCTCTCGATGATCATAAAACTCTTTGCTCAACCTGGGTAATGGGCGCTCTCGGAGACTATCACGGTTTCTTTCATGATTCACATAGACAGTGAGAAATTGAACAGCGCGTTTTCCATCTTTACTTCTTATCCTAGTATAAGCAGAACCATCATCCATTACCTTTGTTTCCATTCTAACCCCTACAATGTAGGGTTGTCCAAGGATGAGATCATAAGAAGACGTGTCTTGTACAAAGAAATTCTGGCTCTTCAAGATCACCCACCTTGACCATTGTCTCTGTCGTAGCTCTTGCCCAACGGTTCCTGGAAAAGTGACTTCTTGGAATGGCTTCGTACTCCTCATTTCCATTTGAAAATTATACTTTCTTTGCTCTTCCAGAAGAATGGTAGCACCCTACAATATCCTCATCATGCTCTCTGTCTTCTACCTGTATTACCTGTGTCTTTAAGCTTTCTCCTTCAGATTGCGGGCGAGTGGTATCAACAAGAGTTTTCCTCTTTCTCTTGATGATATCAATGATCTCCTCGTGAAACTCACGCTTGGCTATGCCAAGGACTTCTCCCAAGGTAAACTCTATTTTGCTATTCTAAATTCTTTCTTCTAGAACTTTCTTTAAGTCTGTAGCAGCCTCAATATCAGACTGTAACTTATAAGTTGGAGTTTTGGGCTTACCTTTTGATGACTTCTTTTTCCTCCCAGTTGTACTTTCTTCCATAGTTACTTCAAGTGGGGGTGCTTCCTGTGTTGGAGGCGCTCGAGGAGGTATTGTATCGCTTCTTCTAGTAATTCTTTTTGATGGTCCTTCGTCACCACTCTCTCGCCTGCGCTTTTCTTCCACAAAAACTTCGTTGTTTTGACATTTTGCAATATAGGCATGCACTGACAAGGAGTCCACAGGATCATTCCATCCTGCTTCTAGAAGAATACAGTCACCTGCTTCATGTAGGACTTCTCTTGTAAGCTTTCCTTTCCTTGCTAGCTCCATAGCACTTGGCCATATCTTACAATTTTCTTCAAAACTCCTCAATGGTTCAATCTTGACTCTATAAGTAGATGCCTCAGATGCAGAGATGGCATGGGTAGTAGCCATATCCTCTACCAGACTCTGCATTCCTCCTTTCCCAAAGTTAGTCCTTAAGGGTGAACCTGTCTCCCTTAAGTGAATCTTCCCATCCTTGAAGAAGACAAGATCTTTTCTCAAAGCTTCACTGAAGCTGTCACACTCTCTCCTAGCATGCTCTGTGCTATCACACCATATGCATCTATGAACAAAACCTTCTTTAGGTTGTTGTTTTTTCCTTGAAGATGGTGCCAATGGTTGCCCCTTCTCTTCAAGATTTGTGAGTTTTACTTTTAAATCCCTCATACCTTTCATAAGCTCATCTATTACAGTGTCATCAACTTTTGGAAGTATAAAGGAAGAAGGCTTTACCATCTTTTCAGAAGCTGTGGAGGTAGATGGTGCACTACCAACAACCATCTTATCCCGTCTCCTTTGGTGCTTGGCAAGTAATGAAACAGTAGCTTCAACTTCGTTCCAATCTGTCTTCACTCCCTGCGCAACATCTTTGTCCTCAAGAAGTAGCTCCGATTGCTCTTGGAGCTCCTTTCCTGTTGCTTGTAAGAAGAGCTCTGTCTTTTTTGAGTCACGTGTGGCCTTCTCTATCCTTGTGAGTTGAGCATATCGTTGCTCAAACTCCCTGAGTAGCTCTGTTGGAGAGAGCCCCTCCTTCGGCTTGGCTACCCACTCCAGGAAAGTTCTCTTTGTTACTCTCTCAGAGTCCTCCATGAAATACTCCTCCTTCATCGCTAGCTTGAACTCCTCCCAATTTCTTCCATGCTCATTCCTGATTCCTCTCACATGCTCTCTAATCTCAGGAGTCACAACAAGATCAAAGCTTTGCAGCATCTCATCTTTCTGGCACACGATGAAACTCCATCTCCTTTACATAGCCACGAAGATACTTTGTCAAATCTTTCCCATTAAACTGGTCCATTTTGTGCACCACTGCTTGAATAGCTTTGGTTGCTGACACTTCTCGTCTTTCTGTAGCATGCTGTTGTTGCATAAACAAGGAAAATGCTTGAAACATTTGCATTGTAGCGGGATCAAAAGGCATACCTTGCTGATGCGGATGATGATCACCCATGGTTGAAGTAGCTTGCAGATCCCCACTAACTCACCCTGACAAACTTCACGTCGAGTTCACCAAAAAGTGTGTCAAAGGGTTGGTGGCCTTGCCAGGAAGGCGCCAGGCCTCTATCTGTGAGGGTTTGTGGGGAGACTGTGTAGCTTTTCACTTCAGCAAGCTTAGTGTTTGTAGCAAATACATTGTGTGTAGCCATTGGAATCTCACACGCAGACACACACATACGCACACGTGAAAACCTCAAAACAAAACAAAGATAAAAACATCAAGGCTTTGATCGTATCTAATCAAAGGTAGGATGAAAGGGTTCACTGATGCATTTATAATAGCAAGTCGTTGTGCTCTGAATAGACTGCGAATGGTTCTTTGAAACTATAACTTAGTGCTTACAAAGATGTACATATTTTGCCTAGCAATAGGAATGAGCCGTGTATACAAGTCTTCTTGGTTCATAGTAATATTAAGAAAGCAGGACTCAACCCCTAGAGGAGAATAAACATGTGCACATCCAAAGAATTAGAGTAGTCTAGCAGTGGCAAAATAAGAGGATGTGGAGAAATAAGAATCTCTTGCAGTCTTTCCGGCCCAAAGAGAAACACAATTCTCTGTTGGAAGTGGATTTTACGGCTAATACAAACGTTAATTCTCATATGTTGCACAAAATGAAAGGGTTGAAAAGTTACACCATCGGGGTTATTCATCTAAGAAAGCTCAAAAAGAAGTCCAAACAATGGAGGAAAGAGATAAGAGAGACAATCAACACACAAAGACCCACACAAGCTTAATCCAAAGAAGTGAAGTACACCTTAAGACTTGTGATATTGTAGCCAACTTGATGAAGTAGATGATGCGTAGTAGTCCCCAACACCGTTTGCAAGCCACCAACAATGCGTCTTTATTGAAGAAAGAAGGTTACATAGAGTGTATGAGTTTTACAAGTGAGGAGATAGAAGGCTTGAGGAATGAAGTAGCAAGCTCAAGATGTGTTGGGCTGAGATTGAGAGAGAGTTTTCCTCACGGAGATGGCTAGGAGGTTGGGTGATGGCTTGATAGAGTGGCTTGATTATGGGGATTGCTTGAGCGCTTGGTTGCTTGATGGTTTTCTTCATGCCCAAGTGAGGAGCAAGAGGCTCTATTTATAGGTGAGGTTGCCTCTTGAAGAAGATATTTTCTTAGAAATATCTAAGGGATTTGTGTGACAAGTGTCTCCCTTTTCAAAAATATCTTGAAATTATCTTCAAAGTTTCTAGATCTTTCTCATCAATAAATATCTAGAGGTTCTTCTAGATCTTTCTCCAAATATCTTCTCCTTGCCGCCATAAGCCTCCAAGAGTAGCTTTATAAAAAATTGAGAGAGAGCTTGGCATACATCATGGATGACATCAAACAAACTCGTAACCACTTTTCTAAGGGATTTTTCTAGGTCCATAATCACTCCAAAGTGCACCTACTATGTGTAGAATGACACCTCATGGGGTATACTATGACTAAGGCCACTTTTGGCCATGCTATACATGTCATATGCCACCTAGGATGCCTAGTAGATAGGAGGTAAGTTTTATAGGCTCATTTCATCATGGCTCCAAGAAGAAATTCATAAAGAAGCCCGGGATCGAAGCCCATTCCCAACAAGAGTGACACATCAGACTTAGACTAGCTTTTTGCATGCTAAATAGAAAATGCATATACTTATGCATGCTTAAGGTATACACATAAAATCCATAATATTGTAGGGCTTAGCTTCCGTTCCCACCATGCACGTGCCGCGGCACGATATCCACCCCCTCTAAACCTGCACATCCTCCGGTATGTGCCACAGCCAATGTTTGCAGGTTCGACTCTCTTGGAGTTTCTTCTTCTTCATCTTCACTTGGTGATTCCAAACCTTCATTCTCGCTTACTTGATCAGCCGGATGACTATCCTCTCTTCTTTTGAATACCTTGATTACATTTCCTGCAATGTGTATCTTTATCTCTGTTTCATCCAATTCAGCCAAGGTGTAAGTGGCATTGTCATGTACGTAGTTGACTATATACGGTCCAGACCATCTTTTTGAAACCTTTTGCATGACAATATTTTATTATCAAGACTACTGTCGTACACTAAAACCCAATCTCCTTGCTTAATTACCTTCCTTCTTAGCCTGTGTCGTCTATCAAAGTAGTCCTTGCTTTTCAACCTAGCATTCTTCAATCTCTCTTTTGCAACCTCAATGTCTTCAGGCCTTCTTTCTAGCTGTCTTATACGCAAGGCAAGGAGCTCTTCTCTGCTAAGCCCATCTTGCCCAGGTAGCACATTCCATGTGGGAATGGTCTCTTCAATGGGCATTACAGGCTTTTGACCATACATCAATTCTGCAGGCATGTAGCCAATTACTGAGCTATGTGTCGTACGATCAGCCCATAGAGCATATGGCAATAGTTTTGGCCACTCACTAATTCTCCCTTCACTTTTCCGGTTGCCTTACGGATTGTAAGCGGTGGTAAGGGAAAGCTTAATTCCTATTCTGGAAAAGAATTCCCTTGCTTCCTTGGCATCTAGCTCTCTTCTGTCTGCAATTATCTTCCCCACACAACCATAGCGACAGATTATATCTTCAAGGAGAAATTTACATACTGCCTCTGTAGTCTTTGTCCTTAAAGCTCGCCCTTCAACCTGATTAGTCAAGTCTTCTCTTGCAAAAACCAAGTACCTCATCTGCCAGAGTCCTAAAGGCATGGTGACTAGATCCACAACCCATTTGTAATGCATGGCTAGTGGATAAGTAGGATGTAATCCATCAGGATGTCGGACATTTGAATACATTTGACATGTTACACATGATTCCACAAAGTGGGATACATCCTTGTACATACCTTTCCACCAATACCTTTCCTTTAGCTTTGAAAAGGTTGCCCACACACCACGGTGTCCAGCCCTTTAGTAAAATCATTTACTTGACTACTAGTCCTGCTTGGTAAAATTATATGGGTGTTTGAGACCTTAGGAGTTTTTTAGGCATAGAGAATTTTTCTCACTTCAACAACGAAAGACACTAGTGAGAATACATAGGACATGGAAGCAAAAGAAAAAAGTACCACAAAGGTAAAATCTTAAGCTGAAAGAGAAATCCCAAAGTGATTGGGTACCTCACTCACATGTATTGTCTATGGTAGTAGAGTCCTCGAGGTTCCCAGTGTGAGTGCTTTTCTTTAAAAAGCAAAAATCCCCAAACATACAAAATAAGCACACACATCAAATAATTTTGTATAAAATAGAAAAAAAGACATGAAAAAGACTTCCATTAATCTTAAAGTGAAAAATTCAAGCTCTTGTTTGGAGTTGTGAGAGTTAGTTAGCTAATCAAAGCTAAAGGCACAATTGGGGAATCTTGCCATTAAATAATCTTCCTAACTTTGCTACTACTAGAGTAGTTGTTTTAACCTTAGCCATACCTACCTTATTGATAGATTCATCGATAAGCCCAAAACTCTTGATAGATTAATTTCATCAAAGTGCAATTTATTCGTCCTTAATGGCAGTGTAGCATTTCATAATTCTTTGCAATTACTCATGTTCTCATGTACTTCATATTTCCCTCATGCTTTATTGAAATATAGTTTTGCTTGCATACTCTCACGGTGAAATTTGTTGTGCATACAATCTATCCCGGATGCTCTACCACCTCAAAGAACAAGCTTCACCTCACTAGCTTTCGAGGAAGGATCTACATCAAGAAGGGGGGCATGTTAAACCATGATGCCGCCATTATTCTTTTGTGCATTTGTTTAGTGATGGGTCGGGCTTGTTGATCCAAGAGGTTTATAGTAAAAGTCTGGTGATTGCCAATGAAAGACACACCAGAACCATTTAGCACTGGCTGACAAATTATGGATGCCCATATGTGAAAAGGACGACAAGCCCTAGATAAGGCTATAAACTAGGGTTTTCAAGGAATTTTGAACGTGCAAGTTTGCTCTGGCTTCAGCTCTTCTTGCCTGTCTATGAGAGTGAGAGGAGAGAGAGAGCAATCGAGTATTGATGCCCATGGCAACACGAAGAAGGATGAGCAACGACGTGATGGCTTCTTCTTCTCTACGTGCACGCAAAGTCCCTCGGTGGTAGCATTGTAGGAGGTGAGTGACACACTGACCTACAGACGTAGAGCTTGTTTGCATATGTCAAGTTGTGTACTTGTAGCCCAGTGGCTTGCACACAGCGTATAGAAAGTCCCTAGAAGTAGACAACAACACTAATCAAGTGATCATATTCCACAATTCAATTCACATTGCAATGTCCATAAAAATATCAAATAATCTTTAAATAGTTCAACAAAATACCAGTTCTATTACATATCTTGGGATTGAATGACAAGTTTAATTCATTGTTACCAAAACCAAACTAATTGGCAGTGGTGACTAGCCACTTGTAGAATGGTTTAGTAATTAATGTTTCCTAAATTAACGGATCTCCACCAATGGATGTGTTGCCTACATCTATGAATTTGCACTTATCCTGCCTAAACTGATGGATCTATAATTTTGTCAAAGATGCTTAAATTGGTGAGTCTATACTGATACTACCTAAAACAATGGATCTCCATCTCTGGTCGTGCTATTTAAATCGACAAATTTTCATTTGTAGTGCTTAAACTGATGGATTCACTCTACAAGAGAATCACTGCCTAAACTGTCAAATATTTGTCTCTAAGTGTGTGATATGCAAGTATGAAGTTATGGTAGTGTGGATGTCGGGATGCTTCTGATATCCACTAGCACTCTTCAAAAAGAGATATTTTCACTAGATAACTTTTGTACAAATTAACCATGCAGTCAGCACTCAGGTCATGGCCAAGGATTGTTTTGAGAATAAAACAAAATCATCATCCTTAATCAAGGGAGGTCATTTATGGTAGGAATATTGGGAATAGGTCCCTTGTGTGGTCCCAATAAACTGACGTGGAAGGAGTTGCCAATTTTCTAGTGTGAGGGAATGCCCAAGTGAAACATGTTGTCAATGGTCACATTGATCTCTTCATGGATTCGGAATGAAGCCATAAAAGCTAGGGGTCAATTTGACTTTAGGGTGGTTTTTGACACTTTTCAATCTTCGTTTTTCTATTTCAAGACACACAAGGTCATTTTCTCTAAAGGGTGATGGTCATCTTTTCTTCTTAATGTATAACATGTACCGTTGTTTGGCTCCTTTAATATTGTGGGGGGTGGTGTTCGTGGGTGTGTAGAAAAGGCACGAGCATCAGACATGGGTGGAGGGTGATGAGGGGGCGAGGGCTTAGGAGAGGTATCTGGGGAAATGGTGATGGGGGCAGTCTGCTGCATTGTTGAGGCCATGGAGTGGGCCTTGGTACTAGCAACACAAACACATAGTGCACTCCTTTCAGGTGTTTTGTTATAAGAAAGTTGATCATGTTCTTGACCAATGTGGTCGAAAAAGAACCAACATGCATATCTATATAATTTGCTAGTTTTCTGCAAAATCGTTCAACCCTATAAGTTAGTTTAAGAGGTTATAAGTCATGGATAGTGATGAACAAAAAGCAGGTGCTTGTATTGTTTTCTGCAAAATCGTTCAACCGTATAAGTTAGTTTAAGAGGTTATAAGTCATGGATAGTGATGAACAAAAGCAGGTGCTTGTATTTCTACACTTCTCCCCATACATGCGCTCAAACAGGAGCTTTGCGTTCATTAACACCCTCGTCCCACAGGAATGCCGGTCTTGTTGTTTGAGGACCTTGCAACTCAAAATGGTCATCTCTTCCCATATCTCCTCATGGGTTAGAGCCTCTAGAGTAGCTACCAGCTTTTGAATAGACCTTAAACAATTGGAATTAAGTGTCATAACAATTGTACAAATAGATTGTGACACTCAAGAAAGGACTCCAATGACCTTGAAACATTCTCGTGGAAACCATGCGTGGAGTTTGCAAGGTAGAAACGCTTTTGATCCACGGTCAAAGCAACCAAGCTCTAGTGGGAGTTGTTTTAACAAGTAAGGTCAAGTGAGATGCATGTTTCCAATGTACACATAGAAGGTAGATTTTTATTAATAACAACTCTTACTCTTCATTGTTGTAAGCTAGCAAAAAAAATTTGTTGTCTACGGTTTGAAACCAATCAACTATCTCCACCATTGCTGTATTCTTGGATGAGAGAACTACAAAAAGATGGGAGTTGAGAACAACAACCTCGCTTTGGAAATTCCATGTCAGGTTCCAAACCACAAAACTGCGAGCAAATATATATTCTATCATGCAAAACATATAGTAAACTTGCAACCAACACAAGATGGGGAAAAAATCACTAACCACAAAAATAGTTAATCATTGAGTTCGTCAACTCCGTGCTAAGGTCCCCCAAAATTTCGATCTCATGGGGCCCAAAACCAAAATAGAGGACGCATCCCCGTACCACAATAGCAACGTCAAATGTGGGTAAAGACACTCCAGGGAGTCTACATGAGCTTCGTGGTGCACCGTTGCCAATTGTTGCTCAGGGCGCTCAACGTCACGTGTTTCCTCCTTTGTTTGAACGTCTAGTTTCTGTGTTTCCACTTGTCTTTTAAACTCCCATTCTATATTTAGAAGGGTGCTATACTATTAAATCTATAGAAATTTCAACCACCTTGAGCTTTCCTACTGGTGGGATTCTCAAAATGTTGTCCATCATTTTGTAGGATATACCCACATGCACCAATGTTTTGTCACACGTAAACCTGATGAGCCAAAGGGAGTTGAAATCTCGTGGCATGAGTGTTGATATGTGGGCATGAGCAGTCATAACGTAGCTATCTTGAAACAACTCAACGAAAAATCATCCATCGCTTTGTGGAAGCAACCCATTGCACTGCGAGAACATTTGAAAATTAAGGTTGTTTTGGTCATAGATTTCATGGACAACTCTCTGAAAAGGTAGCTTTGGTATAGCTAGGGAAATATGTTTTTGGAGTTTTTTGAGATCCAATAGCACACTTCAATTCTGCTCGTATCTCCTGCTTCTCATGGTCATGCGTAGACAAGGCAGAGTTTTTCTTGGCATACATGACATTGATGCTTGACGAGCATCAGACATTGCCTGATTCTCATGGTCATGCATAGACAAGGTAGAGTTTTTCCTGTCACACGTGACATTGATGCTTGACTAGCATCAGACATCACCTTGCTAGATGACCCTTCAACCTGGTAAACCTTCTTGTGGCAGTCTGCTTCATACGAGCCATCGAGGAACGGGTAATAACGTGGAAATCAGGGAGAGTGAAAACAGTTAAACGAGTGCCGAGGTAGGTCAAAGAGCACTATCGAGGCTAAGAGAGAGAACTATTATGGAATAGCAAAAAAAGGTTGACAAGAGTGAGGTGGACATGTTGTATACCGGGGCCAATTCTTTCTTCATTGGGGTGGAGAGCATCTGAACCTTCTTGTTGCATATCCTTGGAAAGTCTTTCTTTGACTTGCAGTAGCTCCACCTTTATAAAAAGGTAGGGTAGTGAATCTTGATGCCATTGAGCAGTGATTTGGTTGGGAGTGAGTTGGGTTACATTGACTGAGTGGAGAAATCTCAACTCCTAATCCCTTGCTGCTTTCCATTTGGTATCTACTTCATGGACAATCTGTTCTTTTAGTGCATCTTCTTTAGCTTTAAAAAGTTGGACCATTGGCATTTGTTCTTCTTCAGTGATTGGTACTTCGAATTCAAAATCTCCAATCTTCCCTTCTGTTGGTTGTGTTTCCATATCCACAAAGGAGACTGATGGTATGTCTATAATTGGCTTTTTATGGGTTCCTGCCTCCTCTTGAGCTTTCGTATGCCCTTCTCTCAGCAATTGGTTGGCTCTCTTTAAATCCTCTATCTCCTTGAGCAACTGCTCTTCCCTTTGTACTCGCATTAAGGTGAATTCTCGTCTTTGTGCCTGTTCCAGCTTCAACTCAAGTTCCAAGTCCTTGTTTCTCTTTTCCAAAGTCTAGTAGACTTCTTATGTCCCCTTGAGTGAACCTAGGCCTGGGTTTTCCTTGATCTTCCTTAGGAATGCTGCTTGGTCATTGATTCTTTGCTCGGAGTATTGCAATGAGGCATTGGCTATATCTAATTGCAGTTGGATCTTTTGGACTGAGTGAGTAGTGATTAAAAGTTCGTTGGTCACTTTCGTTAGCTGCTGGTCCTTGCTTTTGCATGCATCTAACAGCTTCATGAGGAGCTCCCCTAAATCTTCCATCTCTTTCTAATACCTTTCCTTGATAGTTTGGTGTTTTTTTGCTTCATCTTTTAGTTCTTTGATCTATCCTTGGAGATCTTCAATGATGTTCATCTTGTCCTCGAGCTCACCTTGTAGAGCATCTATTACCTGCTCCAACTCTTTAGCTTTAGCACTGCGGCTCAGAGCTATTTCTCGCATCTTTTCTGTCATCATTTGCATCTGCTTTGCATACTCATTAACCTGAATGATGACCTCATTCGTTGTTTTCCATTCTTCAGGTTCTACCTGAGGCTGCTTAGAAGTTCCAGCAGATTCGGCTTGCGGCTCTTTCGATGGTGCAACGGATTCTGCTTGTGGCTTCGTAGATGGTTCAGCCGATTCTTCTTGAGCTGCTTCATTTGATTTTGGTTGTGTTGTTGTAGAAGGTCCAACTTCACCTTTGTCACTTTCCTTAGGTTGTTCATAATTGGCTTCCTCATGTTGTTTCTCTCTTCCCTTTGCTTCCTCGCCTTCATTGGATTTAGCAGTTGGTGAAGGGCTTGGATTCTGCATGGGATGGTCTTCTTGTTCCGTAGTGGGTGAAGTGGGTCTTTGAAAGTGGCATTGTTGGCAGTTTAGTACGCACTCTTGAACATCATGATGTAAGCCCTCGGGGGGTTCACTATGTGTAAAACTACCATATCACGTGCGTTCAAGAGATGTTTGTAAAACCCCTTATCTCTGAATTTTGTTAAGAATATAATGTATACTTTTCTTTTAAAATACATAAGTTTTTTTCAAATTTGAAAAAATAATGCCCTTCTGTATATATATTTATGTAAGTTTCAAGAACTCTAAATACCCTTCTGTTGAACTTACGTGATAGGTTACATTTTTATTAGGTGACCTCCCCGGGTGTAAGCCCGGCCAATAAAATTGCCGTTGAACTAAGGCATACGTCTTATGGATACCTGGATGACCAACACTTGGACTATCGTGACACTCAAATAAGATTTGGTGCTTAGTGTCTGAGTCCTTTGGCACACGTACTCTACCTTTGTAGAGTAAGTAGCCATTGTTAATGGAAAAATTCTTCCATCACTTAAGCTCTTCTTGAGTAGGGGTGGAGCTCTGTGTGTTGGAGTTTCTATCTGTACGTGCAGAGACATGTTGATCTAGCTGTTCAGTGACATGTGAGTGTGAGGGATCTCTTTTAACTGCACTCCACACTTTAGCATATGATTAATCTTGTGCACACTTTCCACATAATGACTCCAAAAATCCACTCTTTAGTTCCGTGAAAGCAAGTGAATTAATCTGAGACATCCGACTTAGTGCATCCGCTACTACATTATATCGCCCCTTGCGATATCGTAGCTTGCTATCATAATCTTGAAGGATATCTGCCCATCTAGCTTTACGGCCCTTCAAGTCTGTTTGTGTAGTAAACCATTTGATACTCTCATGGTCAAAAACTACTTCAAAGTCGGCACCATACAAATAGTGTCACCACTTTCGTAAAGCGTGAATTATGGCATAGAGCTCTCTCTCATAGAGAAAATAATTCTGTTGAGCTCTATCTAACTTTTCACTTTCAAAGGCTATAGGTCTTCCCTCCTAGAGAAGTACCGCACCAATGGCTTTATCACTAGCATCAGTCTCTACCACAAACGGCTTAAGTGGGTCGACAATTGCTAGGATGGGAGCAATGGCTATAGCTATCTTGAGCTGTTCGAAACTACATTTTTGGGCTTCTTCCCAAGAAAAGGTCTTACCTTTTGCTTTAAGTTGATCCGTCATAGGAACAATGATTTTGGCATAGTCAGGGATATATTGTCGATAAAATCCAGCCATGCCTAAAAATATTGGAAGCTCCTCAACCGTGTTGGGATGTAGCCATCGAAGAATGGAAGTGATCTTGTCAATGTCCATCTTGATGCCAAAATAAGAGATCACATGACCGAGGTAATGTATCTCTGTTTGAAAGAAATCACACGTGTTTTGCTTAGCATACAACGCGTGAGCTCGTAGTTGTTCAAACACTAATCGTAAGTGTTCTATGTGTTCATCTTCATACTTACTATAAATGAGAATATCATCAAGGAAAACCACAACAAATTTTCCAAGATAGGGACGTAAGACACTATCCATGAGTGTCGTAAATGTAGCTGGAGCATTGGTTAGACCAAAAGGCATAACCAAAAATTCAAAATGCTCGAACCGTGTTCTAAAGGCTGTTTTGGAGATATCTTGCAGTAGGATACGTACCTGGTGGTATCATGAACGAAGATCTATCTTTGTATAGTATCTTGCCCCATGGAGTTGATCAAACAACTCATTCACTCGAGGCAGAGGATACTTGTTCTTGATGGTTATCGCATTTAATCCGCGATAATCTACGCACATGCGCATAGTACCATCTTTCTTATTTACGAATAGAATTGGTGATGCCCAAGGTGAAGTGCTATGTCTAATGACACCACGAGCAAGGTAGTCAGCCAACTGAATCTCAACCTCCTTGGCTTCTTTAGCACTCATACAATAAGGTGGCTTACTCATCGGTTTAGTGCCTGGTAAGACATCTATGCCATGCTGCACATCCGGTGTAGGGGGTAAACCCGGTGGTAAATCACTTGAGAACACATCACTATACGCCGTGAGTAAGTGAGTCAGCTTTTGCCGTGCAAAAGGAGAAATTAAACTAGAGTTATGATGGGATGGAGAATCTTGTAATTCCTGTAATGTTTGTTTTACAACAGTTGCACGTTGCTCTATAGAATTAAAATTGAGAGCACTTTGCTCGTTAGATTTTTTAAAACTTTGTTTATCAGTAGAATTCATTGCACTTTGTATACCATTACTAGAATTCATTGCACTTTGCATACCATTACTAGAATTCACCGCACTTTGCTCTTGAGAATTCACAAGACTTGGATACAAGCAGTAACACAAAAAGACTTCATCTATTGGATTTGCTATCTGCAAAATAGAAAGCTGGGCTGTACATATAAGAGGTGCAGATGGTATATTTTTCTCACCAAGCAAAAGCACATGTTTACCATTGGCCATAAAGGATAAGGAGTTGTGTTCATAACTAGTGTGCAATGTGTTTCCTAAACCATGTAGCCACTCCCGTCCTAAAACTACATTAGCACGGTCCATGTTCATAACTTGGAAGTCAAGGGTCATCGTATGATCTTGAACAATAAGCTCAACCCCTTGAACTACCGTGTCCCATACTTCTTTATCATTCCTAGACATCTACTCCACCACATACTTGTGAGAGCAGGGAGTCTGTGTAAGCTTCAATTTCTTGACTAGCTTATAGTTCAAGAAGTTATGAGTTGCACCATCATCCACTGAAATACGAACACGTTGTCCGTTAATAGTTCCATGCATGTGAATCAAATCATGGGGACCAAAGGTGGGCTGCCACATTGAAGCATGCACAACAACACTTGTGCTTTTCTTCCATATGAAGAACCTCTACAACACAATATTTAGGAGATGAATCTAATGTGAGACATTGCACCGTGTGCATGGCCTTTTCTTGGCCTTGCAAAAGAGGAAAATATTTCTTGTTATGTTGGTCCGAAAGGCATCTAAAACACAAATTGTGTTTCTTTGCACGCTCAAAATCAGCAGTGTTGAGAGACCCACGCGGAGTATCTCGTGATGGCTTAGGCTTCTTAGCCTCTTGTGGGTGTGGAGAGGTAGATTGTCTCTTATTGCTCTTGGAACGTGTGGGAGATCTACCTCGCCATTGGCTCTTAGCCACATTGCTCTTAGCAAAATTATCCTGAGAGTAGTGAACATTTCCTTTCCTCTCTTGGTCTCACCATATCTTTGTGCATGACTAATGGCTTCTTCTAAAGTTTTTGGATGCTGGGTCTTGACATGAAGACGATAGTCTTAGTCAAGACCCCTATTAAAACCCCGTATCTTTTGGAATTCATCTAGACCTTCTAGTTCTAATATGATTTCCCGATACTTTGAAAGGTATTATGTGAGAGAGAGGCCAGACATGCGGCATGCATCCCATGCTAACCAATTCTTATCTTCTTCATTGGAGTCCAAAAACTCTTTGGAGAAAGAAGCTTGAAACGTAGCCCAAGACGGAGGACGAGCATCTATTGAAAATTTCATCCACCACTTATAGGCCTTGATTTTAATAGATAGACTTGTTTCCACAGTCGTCTTTATATCCGGGGTGTGTCTCAATCTATGAATATCACTCCATTTGTGTAAGAACGTATTGACCGCATCCTTGTTGTAAGTAATGCATTGCTACCTTCTGCATCTTCTGCAGCACTTGTCTCTTGGACTCCTTGAGTCGTGCGAACTTGGTTTCCTTGAACCGTGCCACTTGTGGCTCCTTGAGTTGTCTGTGAATTCATAAATTTCACAAGTAACTCTGGAAGATTAGTAACATTTGCATCGAGTGCAAAGAGGTTTCTTTCAAGTACGCTTTGGCAATGTTCCAAAGTCTTGAAAGAATCCATATCTACACGCCCATGATCTCCTAGATCATCATCATCATGCATATTAGTGTTAGCAGCACCCGTGGTGCCCTGATTTTGATCTACATACTCAACATCAAACGTGTGTGTAGGTGGGATATCTTCACTAGCCATGGTAAACACACACTAATGCAAAGAGAGGAAAAGAAACGATAACTTGTACATTGAGAAATTAAAGTCTTTGTGTTTTGTATGCTTCGCGATTTGCGTTGCATGTGAACCTAGCATTGCGGGAATTTGAGCTCTTCACTTGTCGTTCCTTGTAAGAACACCTTTGATGATTCTTCACAAAAACTCGTCATTTTTGTGAAGGCTTTTCTTCACTTTGAAGCTACTTCCTTGAGGAAAAAAGAATTTTTAGAGAAAAACTTGCCTTCCTAAGTGAAAAGGAAGGGTAAAGCTACTTCCTTGAAGTTTGAAGCTTTCCCTTTCCTTCTAGTTTTCCTTTCAACACAAGTAAACTATCTTTCTTTGTTATACACAACAAGGGCCAATAGCTTGATGGTAAAGTGTTGGCCTCTTGCCCTCATGGGGTGGGTTCAACCCTCCTTCATGCAAGGGTTAAGCAGGCCTTCCTATGCGTGCAGCCAATGGTTCCAATGGAAGCCATTGGGGCCTCGGTGTCGTCGAGTTGCCGATTGAGTTTTCCTTGGTCGCCCGCTATGGAGGACGTAGATGGGGCGGCCTCAATCAACTATCACTGTCTGTCCATGCACTGCTCGCACAAGAAACTGTGCATGTCTTCTTTTTGCTGCACAACAGAGACGTCATTGTCTGCGGAACGTGGGAGAGAAGCAAGGTGTCGCACACACATGCAAGCCGCTTTTAGCCTCCTCCCAAAAATAGCTATGATACTAGTGGAAGGGCGATGGTAATGTGTGTACTAGTCTCCACCCAACTGTGCTATCTTATAGCCTCCCCCTAGCGTACACACTGTCTGGTCGTGCCGGTGGCCTTGCCCATGGGACCCATGTCCTTACAGTCTTGGAGACATCTCTCCTTGTTCACGTTGTGGTTCAGGTTGTTGTACAGCTTCTGCTTGCCTTTGTTGCATAGCCTATTCTTCTCTTGCTTTCCTTTGAGCTTCTAGAGCTTCTTGTATCTTCAAGGCTTCAGCTTTTTCATACATGAGTTCAGGCATATCCTTCGGATCTTCTGGGACCTTCTCCGTGGGGTTCTTGGTCCTTGGACCCTTGATCTCCCTCGAACTCCATGATTCCGGGTTTTCTCCTGTAGCTTGGCAACTTCTTTCATAAGACTCTTTTTCCCTCTCAGGCCGTTCCTTCTTCTGCTGAGGTTCTTCCTGATGGGTTGCCACTGCTTTCTTCTTCATTTCCTCTCTCGTTGCCCTCTTTTCTTCATTGTCAGAGCTTTCACTGCTCTGGGATTCAGGAAAGCTTTCTCGTCTGATTTATATACCCTTTTCTTCTTTGATCTAGTGGTTCATGGAGAGGGTTGAGCTGAGACTATCCATGTATTATGATCTGGCGCTTGCGGAAAGTTATCAACCATTCCAATAGCATGGTGTGCGATTTGTGTTAGAACTCTGGAGCACCTAGATATGTTATCTTTCTTTCCTTCTTTGTGCTCTTGAGTGTTGTAATCACATACTGCGCGTGATCTATTGCTTGACTTGTTGTTGACTTCAACATTTGCGTGAAAGTAGTTGCAACTGCATGATTTGGAGTTGTGTATCTTGGTGGTCTCTTTGAGAGGAAATGGAAGTGTTGGTGATAAAGACGGGCGAGATCGTCCACTTGATCTAGAATGAGGTTGAAGAAAGTGGTAGCAACTGTATCCTTGGTAAAAGTACCTGTTGTCTTCCTATTCCTGGCCCTCATTGTCATATCTTTCATTGGCAGCTTTAGTGCCTTGGCCACTATGTCCTTGTTGATAACCACTTCAACTTTCCGGCCTTGCTGATCCGTGATCTGAGCAGATCCATCCTCTTTGATAGTGGATAATAGTTCATAGGCCCACTAAAAATCTACTCCACATGGCTCTTGGTCGTAGAATTCTCGAAGTCCTGGTCTTCTGTTGGCTTCTTTAGTGTATGGCTTTGCGGCTACATCATAAAATTCCTTGGGTAGCATTGTAACTCTACCTGGTTTTCATCTTCACTCTTGAATGTGCCCGTGAAGACTGTAGTGTTGTGTTCTTCAAGCTATTCTTTGGATAGGTAGGTTACCTTTGCCATTTTCATAGAGCTCGGCTCCAAGTGGTATGGTGTTAATTCTTGCAGCTTCTCTTTCTGAATCATCCTCTTCTTTGCTTTTTCAGCTCCTTGCATTGCATGTAATAGGAGAATACAGTGTCAAAGTTAGAAAATTCCACGGATTTCGCTTTGAAATGCCCCGAGTCTAAATTGCTGGAAAATGAAGTCCATTTTGCTTCAAATCAATTTTGAAGCATGCATAGATGCATAGAAACATGTAAAGATCAAAACCATGCAATCTAGGAAAAATTTGCAACTAAAGTATATAATCGCGATTATTTACAGCTGAATTTTTTTCCAACTTTTTGCAATTTTGATATCATAATCTTGAAAAACATGTGATTTAGATACTCCGAGTGAAGTGTGGACTCATTTGAGTGTACTGGGTGAAAATGGTACCAAAATTAGGTTTCAAACTCTGAAACAATAGATATGAAGGGAATTTGAGTTTTTGTGATCCAAAATGTGATCAAACTTGATTGGCTTGGAACATCATGTACTTTGGTCCCATAAGGTCAAATTTGAAATTTGAGCTCATTTTGGTAAAAAAGTAAATAATTGCGATTATTAACTTTCTCATCAACTTTGACATTTTTTGTTGCAAGTTGGTTCTAGGCATGATATAGAGCCCTTGTGTGAGATATGGGATGATTTGGATCAAAAAATTTGATAGCTAACTTGAAATTTGGACAGAAGAGCCTTTAGTGCATTTTTTTAACAAAATCAGAGATTTTCTTGCTCTTTTGGGCTCATACTTGACATATGGCATGTGATAGATGTGTACAAGTGATAGGTGAAGTGACAATATAATTTTCAAGCCAAATGTGCACAAAAGTAAATAATCATGATTATTTACAACAATCACTTTTTTTGCATGAAAATATAATTTTATGACCTACACATCTTTAATACATCTAAAACAAGTCCTAAAATGAATTTGGTAAGATTTGGTCGTGTCAGCATCACTTCGTGCTCTTGTCGACTCTAAAATCACCAGTTTTTGTTACTACTTGGTGTGTAGAGTTGTTTGGTCACTTTTGAAGCCATGGACTTGTCCACTACATAGTCTTGATGCTGCTCATCCAGTTTGGGCTCATTCGGAGTCAGTTTGACTTCATATGTCAAATTTGACACTTTGTAGTCTTCGATCTTTTTCCTTTTGTTTGAGAGCTTGCCTTGATTGTTTTCTTGAAACCATCTAGGTACATTATGTATAGACCTTGTCTATAAGCTACTCGTGGAATGAGAATCCAATTCTGGCATGCGACCAAAACCTAGATTATTTACTTGGGACACCCTTGACCCCTGCCAAATGGTCATCTAATGATATGGAAGTGTTCTACTATCTAGGGGCATGCTACAGTTCAAGTCTTGTCTAATTCGGTTGAGCTGACAGGCTGTTATGGTCATTTTTGTGTCATAGAAATTCGTACACATCTGGGATTCTAAGGTTTTGTCATAAAATCTAATATCTAACTAACCCAAATGATTTTCTCATATTAAATTGATCACTTAATGTGGGAGAATAAACGGGAACAAGTGTTAAGATATAGGTATGTGCTTTTAGATCTATCTCAACACGGGGCCAATGTAAAGGGGCCCAAAAGGGAGATGGTCTATCAAAGAGCAAGGCTAACCAATGGAGCATAAGACCTTAGGGTTAGCTTCATTGAAGACCTCCAATCAATGTGTGTAAAAGTCCTTTTGACCTTAAGTAAGCTAGGGCTGAGGTGGGAACCCGGCCCAAGCTCGAGGTGCTTGTCCTGCTTGAGGTGCTTGTCATGCTTGAGGTGTTTTTCATGCTTGAGGTGCTTGATTAAGATGCTTGAGGTGCTTGACTGGCTCCATGCTTGAGGTGCTTGACTTGCTGCATGATTAAGGTACTTGAGGTGCCTTGAGAAGCTTGCCTGAGATGCTTGTGGGAACACCCCCTAGTTCAAGTGCTTTGTCATGCTTGATGAGTAAGGTGCTTGATCACCTAAAGTCAAAATCATTCCTACAAGAGGGGGGGCGAGCCCTTTTCCTAGGAGCTAGAGAGAGAACACCCACTCACACACACAAGGGAAGCCCCAACTTGAAGAGGCAGCAAGGACACATGTCAGGCCCCTACCCATGTTACCTTCATGTGTTGCTTGAAGCCTATTGGCTAAGCTTCAAAGGGGTCCAATGATAAATTACATGAATTATCTAATTGTTTTAGCATTTATCAAGTCCTCTCTCTCAAAGGGGAAAGGGGGACACTTGTCCCAAGGCTACCCATGTTGCTTGTAATGGCTCCTGCTTGTGATTGGCTAGGCCTGGAGGGGTCCAATGAGCTTCAGGCATGAGCTACAAGGGGGGGTCGACCCAAGCAAGCTAGGGGGGTGCCTAGGGGGTATACTCACCCACACACACTCACAATCACTCTCGTGGTGTGCTATGCAAAGTGCAAGAGCTCCCTCTCCAAGCAAGTAGAGGTTGAGAGCCTACACCAACACTCTTGGCTATGGAGTGCAAATCCAACCAAGAGCCATGCTTCAATGCTTAAGCTTGCCATCTCCTTCTTCTTCATTACTATGCTATTATGTATGCTAGCAACAAGAGTATGATAAGTGAGGAACTAATTCTTTCTCTTACGAAATGTTTCTTCTTCCTCTTCCCTACCCTCATTCCCTGCTAGCTCTCTCCACCTTCGAAGGTGTTTGAGGTCTTGGGACTGAGGCTTGGGATAGTTAAAGCTTTCTTCAAGTTTATGTTTTGTTTGTGGTGCATGAAGCCTTCCATCTTCATGGCATCACCTAGGTCACAAGGAACACAAAGACTGTATTGTAACAAGTCTCTCTTTATGGGAGAAATCATAATACAAATGCCTATTGGAGGGGGGACCGGCTCCACATAAATCCGGTCCTCAATTGTTGTCATGTTCTCTAAACTCTCTCTCTTGCAAAAGTATTGTCTATGCCAAGTTAACTAATTGCTATGATTATGTTGCTATCTTCAATTATGTCTACCCGCTATGCTCACAAAATCATTTCTTGAAAGTACTCTCATTAAATTCCGCTATTCTCAAATTGAATAGGCAAATTCCATTACATTGGTATCAGAGCATTTGGTTTCTCTTTTCTTGCTTAAGAAGAGAGGTCCTTAAGTAGCCTATAAATGGTTGATGTTGTTAATTATAATAGAGTAAGTGGAACTGGGATCTAATACCGGTTTTGTTAAGCCCACTATGTGGGGGATGGTGCACACCTCGGGAGCTTTGGACTTAATAATGGAGTCTTTTTAGACTTGCCTACGGCTTTACCATTATTGAGCCATAAGAAGTCCGAAAGGAGCTAGCCCTTGGCAACTCTGCTATGTTAGACCTACTCCTCTATTCTCTATAATTAACCACTTTGAGCCGTGGGTGTAGATACTTAAGAGCCGATTTTCAAAGGCTAAGAGGAGTGGCAACTAAGGTTTTGAATTGCCAAAGCATACACTAAGTACATACATAAAATTTTGTTATCATGGCTGACAATAATCAAGAGAGTAGAATGAACATTGATAGCTTTGATTTTGCACATGAAGGTGCTAATGATGATGCTCCCATGTTTGTGAATTATCTTGTGACTAGGTTGCAACAAGCTATGGGCAACCCAACCTTGCAAGCCGAAGTTACTCAACAACTTCGTGCTTATGGAATTTCCCTTCCTCTCCAAGAGGAGAGAGAGCTTAGGAGGCCTCTTGAAGAGACCCCCAAAAGAAGACTCTCTCCCATTCGAGAGGAGGAATCCAAAGAGAAAGAAAGCAATGAAAGTCTAAGTTCTTCTGAAGATGTGGCTCCACAAAGAAGGCGGTCTAGACGATCGCCTACTCCTCCCAAGAGGAAAAGAGCAACCCATAGTCCTTCTCCTCATCACTCTCAAAGGCAAGAGAGGAAACAAAGGAAGAAAAGGGCTAGGAAGAGGTCACCCTCTTCTCCTTCTTCTTCACCTTCCTTCTCTTCCGATGAAAGTTATGGCTATTCTCCTAGAGAATACAAGAGGGGAGGACATCGCAAATCATTTCCTGCATGGCGAAGGTCACAAAAGCTAAAGAAGTTCAAGGAGGGAGGAAAGAGTATCTCTTTTCTCACCTACGATGGCACCTTTGGTGCTACCGACAAAGTGTTGGCCTTCATCCAGCAATTTGATGCGGCCTTTGGGGACGAGGGCTTCACAGAGTCCTCTAAGCTACGCCATGTAGCTATGCACTTCCAAAAATCAGCTCGTCAATGGTGGGCTAGCCTTCGTGGCAATGGAGAAGCCCCAAAGACATGGAAAACTCTACGAGTTTCCATCATGAAGCAATTTCTTCCAAGCGATGCTAAAGATAAAGTTCTTACCGAATGGCGCGGCTTGAAGCTCCTCTCTCATGAGTCTATCAACAAGTATGTAGATAAGTTTTGGGATTTACATCTCAAAGCTACAGTCTTTCAAAAGATAGACTTTGCCGAGCAAAGACAACAATTCTGTGCGGGATTACCTGAAGAGATGGCCGAATATATCAACTCTCAACGGCCCGGTACTATTACCGAAGTAATCCACCACACCATGGTTGCTTCACGCATCAATTTCCATCAAGGGGCTAGACGTAATGTCAAGCCCATGGAAAACAAAGATAAAAATGATGCAAAGGGGAAATCCAATGCTCAAAATAATTCCCAAGGCACTTCCAACAACAACAACAACAATCGGTCCAAGGAGAAGGGAGTTTACAAAGGTAAAAACAAACTCTCTCCTGAAGAGCTTGAAGCTTTTCGCAAGGACCATAAGTGTTTCAAGTGTGGGGAGCAAGGACATGGCTATCGTTCTTGCCCCAAGAAGAATACTCGCAATGAGACTCCTAGGGCTTCCACCATCGAAGCTCCAAAAGAGGATGCTCATTGCAAAGGATCATCACTCTCCTATGCTTGGGGAAAGGTAAGAGAGCATGATGCCTTCATCTTGTTTGATCCTGGCTCTACTCTCAACTTCATATCAATAGAGTTGGCCACCAAGTTGGGCATTCAAGCTTTTGAGATGGGAGATATAGTAACAGCTGATGCAGCTTTCAAGGGACAACAAGCCTCCGTTACTCCCTTGATTGGGAAGTTGAGGCTTCATGTCCAAAGCTATGTCGACAAAGAAGACTTCTTCATCTCTCCCCTCCAACATCAGGATGTTATCCTAGGGGCACCATGGTTTGATCGCATGGCTGCCAACATGAAGTTCCCTGAAAGGAGAATTTACTTCACCTACAGGGGAAAGAACATGTATATAGATGCTAGTGAGCGTGGTCGCACTATTCCACTTGTAAATCCTCTTTCTTTTGATAAATCAATGAAGAGCTCAGTTTCTGCGTACATGATTTATGTCAAAGAGTCTCTAGAAGCTAATAATGTTTCATCAAATGAAAATGATAGGAATCAAGAAGAGTTAGACTTGTCTACTTTTCTAAAAGGATTCCAAGATGTGTTCATCGATGATATCCCTATGGACCTACCTCCAAAACGAGGGGATGATGACCATCGTATTGAGCTCCTTCCAGGAAGCTCACCGCCTAACAAACCTCCTTATCGAGTCTCACAAGCTCAACAAGAGGAGATCATGAGGCAAGTACAAGAGCTGGTAGACAAAGGGATGGTGAGGCCTAGTTCCTCTCCCTTTTGTTCTCCAGTCCTTTTAGTGCAAAAGAAAGATGGTACATACCGTATGTGTGTGGACTATCGAGCACTAAACCATATCACTATCAAAAACAGATTTCCCGTACCTCGGGTAGAAGATCTGTTTGATAAGCTACAAGGCTCTACCTACTTCAGTAGGATTGACCTTAAGAGTGGCTATCATCAAATAAGGATAGTGGATGAGGATATCTTAAAGACCGCGTTTCGCACAACATTTGGTCTTTATGAATATCTAGTCATGCCTTTTGGCTTGACTAATGCACCAGCTACGTTCAATCGTTTGATGGAGAAAATTTTTAGACCATATCGAAAATTCACTGGAGTGTTCTTCGATGATATCATCATCTACTCCAAGTCTTTGGAGGAACATAAGCAACATCTCCAAGTGATTTTTCAAGCCTTGAGGGAGAACAAACTTTTTCTCAACCAAAAGAAAAGTGAATTCTTCCTTCAAGAGATTCAATATCTAGGCCATATTATCTCTCACGATGGTATTCGTATGGATCCATCAAAGTTAGAGGTAATAAAATCATGGCCTAACCCAAGGAATCTACATGAGCTAAGAAGCTTTATTGGTATGTGTGCATACTATAGACGCTTCATAGCAAAATTCTCTCAAGTAGCAGGACCACTACACGACTTAACCAAGAAGAACGTTAAGTTTGTATGGTCTGCTAAGGAGCAAAATGCTTTTGAAAAACTCAAAGAGAAGCTTACTTCCCAACCAGTCCTCGTGCTTCCGGATCTCTCAAAGCCATTTGAGGTCCAATGTGATGCTTGTGGTGATTGCCTTGGAGCAGTTTTACTTCAAGAAGGGCATGCCATAGCATATGAGAGCCGAAGGCTCAATGGTGATGAACGAGTCTTGGGCATTTATGAGAAAGAGCTTTTAGCTGTTCTACATGCCCTAGACACATGGAAGCACTACCTATTGGGGACTCCATTTATCCTACGAACCGACCACCAAAGTCTCAAGTATTTCATGACGCAAACCAAGCTTTCCGACAAACAAATGAGGTGGGCAAATTTTCTTTCGCAATTTAATTTCCATATTGCTCACATAGCTGGTAAGCACAATCAAGTTGCCGATGCACTTTCACGACGACCAAAAGTTAATGCGGTGTCTATAGCTACTCACAATGATCTATCCTCTATGATAGATGAGTATGCTACTGACCCTTACTTTAGAGACATAATGTCAGCCCTTGCTTTGGGGAAGAAAGAGGAACCATTCACCTTGCAGGATGGTTATCTTCTCCACGGCAATAGGCTATGTGTTACCCATTCCCTTCGTGAGAAGGTTATGTATGAATCCCATGCTCCTCCATATGCAGGGCATAGAGGTATTCAACCTACTCTCCGAGGAGTAGAGACGTATTTCTATTGGCCTACCATGAAAGTGGACATACAAGAGTATGTTTCAAAATGTGTAGTATGCCAAAAGACCAAGTATGATAGAGGGAAGCAACCTGGATTACTCCAGCCATTGCCTATTCCAAATTCACCATGGGAGAGTATATCCATGGATTTCATCTTTGGATTACCCAAGTCTATCCATGGGAATACAGGAATATGGACAATAGTCGACAGGTTTAGCAAGCAAGCACATTTTATTCCTGTCAAAAAGACTATTAAGGCACATCAAATGGCAACTCTCTTCATATCTCAGATTTTCAAACACCATGGATTACCCACATCCATCGTGTCAGATAGAGATCCTAGAATGACCAGTAATTTCTGGAAAGGTCTCTTTGAAAATCTAGGAACAAGATTGAATTTCTCTTCGGCCTATCACCCACAAACGGATGGCCAAAGTGAGATAGCCAATCTTACGATACTCGATCTACTCAAGACTTATGTTACCGAAGTAGATCAACGCTCACAATGGGAAAAGTATTTACCGCTAGTAGAGTATGCCTACAATAATACTGTACATACTTCTACGGGCAAAGCACCTTTCGAGATCATAGAAGGAAGACCTAAAAGTCCCTTGCTACTGAAAGTACATGGGAAGATCTTCGCCGCCGATGAGTATAGCCGTGACCTACAAGAATCTTTTCAAAAGATTAGGGAGGCTATAGCCATCTCTCAACAAAGGCAAAAAGCTGCTGCTGATAAGCACAGAAGAGCCTTAATGTTCAAAGAAAATGATTGGGTCTTACTCAAGTTTCCTAAGGCTCGATTAAGGCAAAAGACGGGCAAAAATCCTACGGGCCATCAAAAGTATTATGCTAAACTAGCAAAAAGATACTATGGTCCTTTCCAAATCTTGAAGCCTATCAATGAGACGGCTTATCAACTCAAGTTGCCCAACCATTGGCTTATACACAATGCCTTTCATGTAAGCTTACTTAAGCCCTACAAAGGAGAGCCACCAATTGAACCAATTATTGAAGACCCTCCCGAAGTTGAAGACCAAGAAGAGGTGCTACAACCCGAAGCTATCCTTCGGCATGAAGACAAGGTACTACGACATGGTAAGATTATCCGACGGTATCTTATTAAGTTCAAAAATTATCCTTTTGAAGATGCTAAATGGATGCAAGGAGTACAACTTAAGGATAGTATGAACCTTGTCAATGCTTACAATGCTACATTAGAGTAAGCAAATGTACAAATTTCTTTTAAATAACTCATGTTTTTGTCTTATATGACTAGACCTCTTTTTAATTGTGCACAAATTTAACTAGTATGCATGCTTAGAATCATGTTTGTGATGACGACGTCTCTCAAACACCAAGTAGAATTTGTCACTCTACTTCGGGAGAATGAAATGGACTAAAGAGCAGACATGCTTGCGGCAGCTATGTCTCCCAAGCACCAAATGGATTAGTCATCCATCTTGGAAAGATGTCGTAGGGTGAAAAGGGATCCTTTACCCGCTAAGTACGATTGACTAATGACTAAGACTTTATCTCTTCTACCTCATAGTCGAGGACGACTATGATTTCAAGAGAGAGGTAATGTCATAAAATCTAATATCTAACTAACCCAAATGATTTTCTCATATTAAATTGATCACTTAATGTGGGAGAATAAACGGGAACAAGTGTTAAGATATAGGTATGTGCTTTTAGATCTATCTCAACACGGGGCCAATGTAAAGGGGCCCAAAAGGGAGATGGTCTATCAAAGAGCAAGGCTAACCAATGGAGCATAAGACCTTAGGGTTAGCTTCATTGAAGACCTCCAATCAATGTGTGTAAAAGTCCTTTTGACCTTAAGTAAGCTAGGGCTGAGGTGGGAACCCGGCCCAAGCTCGAGGTGCTTGTCCTGCTTGAGGTGCTTGTCATGCTTGAGGTGTTTTTCATGCTTGAGGTGCTTGATTAAGATGCTTGAGGTGCTTGACTGGCTCCATGCTTGAGGTGCTTGACTTGCTGCATGATTAAGGTACTTGAGGTGCCTTGAGAAGCTTGCCTGAGATGCTTGTGGGAACACCCCCTAGTTCAAGTGCTTTGTCATGCTTGATGAGTAAGGTGCTTGATCACCTAAAGTCAAAATCATTCCTACAAGAGGGGGGGCGAGCCCTTTTCCTAGGAGCTAGAGAGAGAACACCCACTCACACACACAAGGGAAGCCCCAACTTGAAGAGGCAGCAAGGACACATGTCAGGCCCCTACCCATGTTACCTTCATGTGTTGCTTGAAGCCTATTGGCTAAGCTTCAAAGGGGTCCAATGATAAATTACATGAATTATCTAATTGTTTTAGCATTTATCAAGTCCTCTCTCTCAAAGGGGAAAGGGGGACACTTGTCCCAAGGCTACCCATGTTGCTTGTAATGGCTCCTGCTTGTGATTGGCTAGGCCTGGAGGGGTCCAATGAGCTTCAGGCATGAGCTACAAGGGGGGGTCGACCCAAGCAAGCTAGGGGGGTGCCTAGGGGGTATACTCACCCACACACACTCACAATCACTCTCATGGTGTGCTATGCAAAGTGCAAGAGCTCCCTCTCCAAGCAAGTAGAGGTTGAGAGCCTACACCAACACTCTTGGCTATGGAGTGCAAATCCAACCAAGAGCCATGCTTCAATGCTTAAGCTTGCCATCTCCTTCTTCTTCATTACTATGCTATTATGTATGCTAGCAACAAGAGTATGATAAGTGAGGAACTAATTCTTTCTCTTACGAAATGTTTCTTCTTCCTCTTCCCTACCCTCATTCCCTGCTAGCTCTCTCCACCTTCGAAGGTGTTTGAGGTCTTGGGACTGAGGCTTGGGATAGTTAAAGCTTTCTTCAAGTTTATGTTTTGTTTGTGGTGCATGAAGCCTTCCATCTTCATGGCATCACCTAGGTCACAAGGAACACAAAGACTGTATTGTAACAAGTCTCTCTTTATGGGAGAAATCATAATACAAATGCCTATTGGAGGGGGGACCGGCTCCACATAAATCCGGTCCTCAATTGTTGTCATGTTCTCTAAACTCTCTCTCTTGCAAAAGTATTGTCTATGCCAAGTTAACTAATTGCTATGATTATGTTGCTATCTTCAATTATGTCTACCCGCTATGCTCACAAAATCATTTCTTGAAAGTACTCTCATTAAATTCCGCTATTCTCAAATTGAATAGGCAAATTCCATTACAGGTTTTCTAAGAGGGTGTCAATCTCTTGGAAAATAATAGACAACTCAAATCTAACACAAGCTACACTCAAATGTCCTAAGTCATCGAAAGCTAATCACTAACCGGCAAAAAAATCATAACCGTTACAGCATCAAACAACATTCGAATTTTACAAAACTTCTAGGACATGTATATAAGACCTAAGCACACATACATAGGTCACAAATCTCACTTTTGATGAAATATAAAAATCGCGATTATTAACATCAGTGAGTTTTTGACCTGGTCGGTTTTGACCTCGAATACATCTAAATGCTTAGCAATGCTGCCCCAATACCCCGCCTATGCTTACTTTTTGATTTCCTAGCTTAAATTCTTACTTATGATGAAATTAGGCCGCGGATCGACGATGCCAAAAGCTATGGTTTACCATGATATGTTTACGTCAATGCATATAGCTCTTACCTGCGGTTGGAATGCAACATACGGCACTGCAATGTGATAATCGAAAAGGGAGTAGGAAGTACGAGAAAGAGAGAAGTGAGCGCCGTTAGCTCACGTTGTGTTTCTATTATCCAAAACTTAACAGTAAAAAAATTGGCTTTTATACCTTAACGAAGGTTTCTTTGGTCAAAAACTAATAATCTGGGAGCTCTAACTAAGGATAGATTGATACAATCTAGAAGCTTATAGCCCCGGCTCATTGATTACAATATCCACTTGGAAAATAGTAGTTACAATATTCTCAATTTATCAAAATAATAATTGTTTTTATAATAAAATCTCTCAAAAAATGTAACATGGCTTAGCTTGCTTCTAATACTCTCAATCTACTATCTCCAATAGGCACATTAAATGGGTCGGCTTTATTCAAAACTTTCACCCAATGATACAGTACCAACCTGGAAAATCCAATGTTGTAGCTGATGCACTTAATCATAGGCCAGTAGTAGCTGATGCGCCACCCTCTGACCTTCACTCTTACACATTTGCGCACATTCAAGCGGTGTATCTTAATCATCTTTTTGTTGCTGAAATTCAATCTTTTGATGCTTTGATTGCTGATTATGAAACATGTATGGATTTTTCAATAATGATTTGATTTGGTTGCCAACAATTATTTGTCTGTCGTCGGTTACTATTCTTTTGCAAATGGTTTTGTCTTTTATTGTCAAAAGCTTTGTGTCACTGCACACTTTAAATAACTTGTTATTCGCGAAATGCATGCACCAAATATGGGTCACTGTGGTATTCAAAGCACTCTATTTGCTTGAACTGACTATTTCTTTTGGCCTGACCTGAAGCACAATGTTGCACAATTGGTCTCACTCTGCATTGTTTGTCAACATGTCAAGAGACACCATGGTAAAACTCATGGACTTCTTATGCCCCTGCCTATTCCAAAGGGCCCTTGGGAAGAGATTTCCATGGGTTTTGTCACAGGTTTTTGACCCACCTCTTCACATAATGATATGATACGAAATGTCGATAGGTTTAGCAAGCAAGCATATTTTACTCCCTGTAAAAAGACTCTAACTGCACCTCAAGATACAAAAAAAGATTTAAATCTCATTTTTCCTTACCATGGTTTTCCTAAAGTATTACTTTTTTATCGTGATGGTCGATTTTGCAATCATATTTGGTATGCGGTGTGCACTAATCTAGGCTCCAAAATGGACTTCACATCTGCTTTCCACCCAAAAAGTAATGGCGAGACCGAAGCTACCAATAGTACTATCCTTGGCCTCCTTAGGGCCTACACAATCAACAATGCAACAAATTGGGACCAACATCTTCCTCTCCTCCAATTTGCTTACAACAACACTCCCCACTCTGCCACTAACAAAGTTCCCTTTGAGATTGTCTATGGTAAGAAGTTGCATGTCCCTATGACCACCATCACTAGTAATGTTCCTACGGCCAACACCCTTGCACAAGATCACATTTGCATTTTGCAAGAAGTCACCACAGTTATCCCAAAAACCCAAGCACGCTACACCGCACAAGCAAATGAAAAGCATAAAATGATTATGTTGTGATTATGTTTGGTTGCATATTAAAAAGCGTCGTTTGAAGAACATTGAAAAGCACCCCAAGGTCAAGTTAGCCCCTAGATTTTTATGGTCCCTTCAAGATCACTGAAATCATTAACCCCAATGCATACAGGCTTAACATTCCACATCAGTGACACATACACAACTCCTTCGATATTAGTTTGTTGCGAAAATTTAAAGGTAACCCACCTATTGCACCTGTTTTTGAAGCCCCACCTATTGCGAAAATTTAAAGGTAACCCACCTATTGCACCTGTTTTTGAAGCCCCACCGTTTACTCCAAGACGATGAATAATTATTACTTCTAGAATCAATTATTGATCATGATTTCATTTCTACACGCACCGGTACACAATATTACAGATACTTTGTTAAATAGAAGAATCACTCTGTTGAAGAATGTCAATGGCTTCTTACAGCCACTTTAGTCCCATGTACCAGCACTTGATTTCTGTATACCACAATCACCATAACGCATTTAGGCATGACGAGGCACCATTAGGCAATACAGCATATCACAATGGAAATGCCAATGCTTGATGCTCAATCTTTCTTGTGCTCTTTCTACGACTATGTCATGCCAAGGAAGAGACATGAAATGTGACTTCCTTGAATGCATACTTTCAGCTTTCATGAGAAATCCACATACATCCGTGCTCATTCATGAGTAAATCGTGCTCAACGTACAATATGGCATGCCTGTGAAAAGGGATCACATAAGGACAGTGACTAAAATATAGGAAAGCATCACAAATGCAACACTCGAACAATGCGTGCTGACTAATCATACGAACATAGAATACTTCCTGTGGGGTTCTTTGGACCTAGGCTCGAGAGCCAAGATCGGTTTTTCCTGATTGATCGTCTTTGCAATGAGGTTAGCTTCACTAGGCAAAGTATCCACTAACACATCATCCTTGTGAACAATCACATCCTTTTCCTGCAAATCATCATGCTCGTGCGAAATCACATCTTGATCATAAAAATCATCATGCTTGTGATTGTCATCCAAATCATCATGCTCATCATTATCATTCAAATCATCATGCTTATCATCATGCAAATCCTGTGTATCATGCTTTGGAGAAGAAGAGACGGAGAGAGTCTCCTTTTCTCGAATCTCTTGCATTTGTGCCTGTACTTGAGAAAAGAGTCGCAACATCTCCTTCATGTGTTGGTCATTCATTGATTTTCTTGCTTTGTTATTGCGATCCATTTCTACTTTTCTTTCTTTGTTCTCGCGATCAAATTTGGCTTCTCTTTCTTCGCGCTCACGCGCTAGGCTACCATTTTGTCTTCGTATTTACGCTCAATTTTTTCTTTTCTTTCTTTGTAGTCACAATCTATAGCTGCCCTTGTTTCTTCGTGTTCTAACTTCCTGTCCATAAACAAATGCGGAAACTCCTCCATAGGAGTTAGCGCAATCCTTGTCGTAGATGGGGAAGGGGGACGGTCGGAAAAACCTAATGGTGGGGAAAATTCTTCTTCGCCTCTCTCATGCTCATCATTTCCAAGCGAAGTATCCATTCCGCTTCGAGTGATGACCATCCACTGAAGTCATGGGTTCTTGTGGATTCTTGTGGATTCTTGTGGTCTTGGGTTCACGAGGAACTTGGGTTCTTGTGGGTCTTGGTTCTTGGCGTTCTTGAGGGTCTTGAGGGTCTTGAGGTTCTTGAGTTCTTGCGGTTCTTCTTTCGCTTCCAATCTGTGTTAGAGAAGGATCTTCTCTTCACCCGCGTTCTGCTCTTTTCCGCGGGTGCACCCCTTAGCGGCCTTGCGCTCACACCAAGGTTGCTTTTTCCCACCTCACGTCGATTGACCGGCCGCTAAATGCACGGTCCCCTCTCAATGAGTGAAGAGAGGCACAAGGGGAGGCTAGACAAGCCCTTCTTTCTTGGGTTTCCTGTCACTCTTCAAAAACACGATTAGGAATCGACACGCCCAAGAGGTATTGGGTTACGTGCGACCGCAACAAGCAAAAAAAATCATGTGGTTCTTGTGGTTCTTTCCTTGAGTGATATAGAACATTGCCAAAGCTTTGCTACCAATGTAAGGTGCAACGGAAGTGAATGCCGAACTTTGCTCAAGATGAGTGCTCCGAACTGTGCTCAAGGTTCCTTTTACTTACGGAAGGGAGAGCCTTCCGTTCCTTTAGTGAGAGAGTGCAATGGACACAAAAAAGTGGTGATCACTATGAATGAAGGTGCTGAGACTGATAGATAGAGAGAAAAGAATACGACATCAAAATGTTGTCAAACCCTCCTCTGAAGGCCCTACTCTCTATGGCGAGAGCGGTCTACTATTGATTGCACAAATCTCTACAATGCTTGGACTTGCCGACGAAGTCGAAGACGAGACGGGTTGAGATCTAAAAATGCTACAGGCTGGAATCTGCAAATCGTTATCTACTGAATTCTAACTCTATGTCAGTGACGATGTCGATGGCGACGACGCACTGAAACTGCAAACTACACGGGATCTAACCGTGCGGCGAGGGTCTGCTCCTGCTGTAGGAAGGTGAGATTTGCGAGGTTTGGGACTTCTTCTGCGGGTTCTAACTGCTGAAAACTAAAAACGCTCGTTTATGGGCTGATCTGTCGCGACGATCTGCAAAAACGTTGGGAGGTTCTGCAAATGCAAAAATTCTATGGCTGAATTCATGTCTGTTACGAAAACGCTAGTGGTTCTGTGGTCCTGCTGTTGCCAAATGTCTTGCAAATGCAAAACGCTAGGCTGATCTATCGTTCTGCTATCGCCGGGAATCTGCAAGTGCAAAAACGCAGATCTGGGAATGGAAACGCTAGTCTCTGCTGTTGGGCAAAAATGCTAGGTTGGTCTTGGGGGGTTCTGCTGAGAAGGTGCCTGTTGAACCGGAGCTCCTGCTGCCTCTTCTTCTGTGGAATGCTAGCACTAGGTTTGCTTATATACTCACTTAGTCAAATTGCCCTACCCAGCTCCCAACAAAAGTCACTTAAAAATAATAAGTGAAAAATGTAAAAAATAGGTTTTGTGCACTTGAAAATGCTCCCGATGGGAAATCTGATGATCATGCTGTGTGCAACCAGAGGATATGCATCTACTCTAAGTGTCTGGGCATGCACGGTCTGCGAACACTCACAAAAGTGCCAAATCACTTCCTATTCTAACTGAACTAGATTGGACTAAACCCATGTCGTGGAGTAGCTTGTCCACGGACACATAGGGTTGGATGTGTCACGTGACACCCCAAGACGCTTGGGAGTGCAAAGTTTCTCCATTGCTAACTAGTGTGCCACAAGTGAGATACAATACCTGACATAAAGGTGAGAGCGAGTGTGACAACGGCAAGTAAAACTGAACATATGCCATCATGATACTTTGGACAATACGAAGGCGAACATGTAACGGCCATGTAGATAGTTTCCAATATTGCAATTTGGCATTCAATCGTTGCATGACCAATCGAATTGCTAGATATTAGTGACCTACCAACCAATAGGATATCCTAAGGGTCTGACCACCACATGCAGATCAAGAATTTTACCAAGCCACAAAAGATGATGCCGATCACAATCACCAAGAGGCAAGAGTTTCAATTTTCGAAAGGTAACCCTCAGACTTGCTGCGAGACCAAATATATTCAATGCTTGCATAATCTCTCGCACATCATCCTCGTTATTGCGGGGCATGAACAACAAATCATCAGCATAGGCCTGCCATATATAGTTATTGCCTTCGAGTAATTTCCGCCCGTGAAGACGACCAAGCAAAGTCAAGTGATCCAGATGAAGTGACCGTTAGACTTACACCACTCTGCTGCTTCACAGGTCTAGGGCATATTTGTATGGCTAGTATGTCTCCGGGTTGCTCTTGGTCTAGCCGCCCGAGTTTGGGGTCGGCCGTCCACTTTTGTCCGAGCGCACACATATATTTCCATATATCATTTTTTTGTTGGGTCGTGGGGATTTTTTATCAGGCCTTGCCCTACCTCCCCTTGGGCACCTATTTATGGGGCCGGGGGATATCCACTTCCACATCTCTCATCTCACAGAGATCATACATCTGAGTGTATTGGGTCTTCTGCTCATGGTGGTCATGGGGGGACTGATCACCCCCTCTTCACCATACCTTGCGTTTGTGTCTACTCTCTCTCTCTCTCTCTCTCTCTCTCTCTCTCTCTCTCTCTCTCTCTCTCTCTCTCTCTCTCTCTCTCTCTCTCTCTCTCTCTCACGCTTCCACACACCCGTACTCACATGGTATCAATCGCTAGTTCACATGGTATCAGACGTCGGTTCACATGGTATCTGCAGCTTCAGGCT
The DNA here is from genome assembly GCF_014529385.1 of Adiantum capillus-veneris. NCBI lineage: Eukaryota > Viridiplantae > Streptophyta > Polypodiopsida > Polypodiales > Pteridaceae > Adiantum > Adiantum capillus-veneris. The sequence continues at coordinate 103,098,903 of NC_140960.1, read as the reverse complement.
TTGCCGTGTTCCAAGGTGCATTTTCAGCATGAGTTTCCTCTTCCCAAGCGATCACAATAGTCAGCGTTTTTGCAAAACAGCCAATGATCTCTGCAAGAGGGGGTGGCGCCATCATATGAACAACGTTCCTTGCGACTTGATATTTGCATTTTTGCAAGATCTCATCACCATGTTTTGCGTTTTTGTTGTTGGCTGCTAGCGTTGGGCTTCATAGCCACTTTCGAACGTTTTTGTTGCAAAGAGTTCCCCCAACCCTATTTGCGTTTTTTGGCCCAATCAAGGGCTTGCATTTTTTTGGTGGTGCTGCTTGCATTTTTCAGCCAGGCATGGGGGGAGCGCCTGACACCTCACCTCCTTGGTCTTGCCTCTACCCTTTGGCCTTGCATCCGGTGCATCGCCGACACAATCGTCATCATTCAGATCAGGTTTCAGCTTTGTGTTGCTTGTTGTTTTCTCTGTTTTCAGCCGATCTGAGGCGGCTACTTTGATTACCCACCCTCCTTACACCCTCTGCACCACTCCGGACCCTGCTGGGAGCGCTCGAGCATGCTGAAATTCGATGCACAACAGCGTTTTCATCACCTTGCAGTTGCATTTTTGGGTGGACAGCAAACACTTGGCTTGCGTTTTTCACAGAGGATGGAGTTGCCTCCTGTCCGCACACCATATGGTAGTGGTCCTTGCGGTCTATCAGTGACTGCTGCACGACACGGTACCTTCAACATCGGCTTGATCATACACGGTGTCAGGAGTTTTTTGGAGCAAGGAATTGCGCATATGTACATATACATGCATGGTGCATCAAATAAAGGATTGCCCATTTTCCAGAGCCAGGTGGTTACGTGGGGCCCACATGTGTACAGGTAGGACAGCATGTACATAGTGCAGCGATTTTCACTATTATCAGTATTAGTGTATTTTTTCTGCAATAAAGTGAACTTGGTAGCGTGTAAAACTTCTCGAGGAAGCTATCCGCAGGCCGATGACGTGAGGTCAGCAGGTGCGTCAGATGGCATCTAGTGGCATCAGGAGGGCGAACGAGGTCAATATTTGCACACGGATGAGGACCAACACAACGTGGGTGTTTTCTGGTGAGAATTATGCAGAAAGGTCATCATTAGGACCACTTTTTGGGGCCACTTCACGTGGTGACGAGATGCATTATTGAAAAAAAGCTGAGTGCCAGGTGTGCGAATGATGCAAAAAGGTGACAACTATGCACTGCGAGGTCAGTTTTTGGCCTGTTCGGGGTCCGTTTGAGGTCATCTAAAAGGCCAAGGGTGCCCAACTAAAAAATCTAAGTGTGGGAACTGAAAAAACAGAGAGAAGACCAGAAAAAACGTGGAGAAGAGAGGAGGAACAGCCGCAGGTGTGTTTTTGCCCATTTTGGAGCCTGTTTTGGCCGTAAACTGCTCATCCGATGTCGGATTTGAGCACTTTGACATTGTAGACTGGGGTTTTGGGCCGTTCTGGACGCGATGGCGCTATCCATTTTGCCAAATTCCTCACTCTTTTTCTGCTGTTTTTCTGTGTAATCTTCTCCGGTGAGTGAAGCTTCTCCTCCAATTTGTGATTGTATCTGGTATCTTTTACCCATATTGTGTGAGCTATTTGCCCCATTGGTGTTGGCCCAAGCTCAATTGTATCTAAAAATCAGAAATTCTCCTCTTTTGAGCTGAGTTTTTTGGGTGTGTGTGTGTGTGTGTGTGTCTGTGTGGAGTGGGCAAGTGGATAGTCTCTCTCCTCTCACTCCAGAGGTGTGTTCCCTGTCTCGGCCAGGTATGTTGTCTAAGCCGAGTGGTGCCCCATAGTGTGTGTGTGTATCTTCCCAAGAGTGTGTGTCGGGTCGTTATAGAGGCGCTGTGTGTGTTTTTATCCCGCTCACATTCTTTTGGCGCCCCCACGGAGGATCTTCTTCGAGTACCTTCTGCTTCGAGCTTCGAGCTTCGAGCTTCGGGATTACAGGTTGTAGGTTGCAGGTTGCAGGTTGCAAATTACAGGTTACAGGGACAGGTACAGGTAATTCACACAGGTACAGGTAGCTGGAGTACAGTGATATACTAGCAGTGATGTCACTTACAGTTGTTGTGGGTATGCATCACTTGGCGCCAGTTTGAGCGCATTGTCTGTTGGATTGTACGTTACTTGTGGAAACTGCCATGGTACGCCTTTGTGGAGCCATATATGGTTTTATTTGGCAGTCCCAGCCATTTCTGAGACTTGGTCTGGAAGATAGTCATTTCTGAGACTTGACTATACGCGATTTGCATTAGCCTTCGTGTGAGGGTCGATAGTGTGAGGTTTTATTGAGCTGGGGGATTCTCAAATGTGGAGATCCTTTCGGTGATACAGGTAGCTGGAGCACCCTTTTTGTGACCTCGCCATAGGCTATGTACTAGTGAGTCCTACTTGATGCTCGGGTTCTATTGTTGACAGTTTATGCATACATAGACAGTCTATATTTTGGGTTCCTACTGCTCTACTTCTGGGGAAACTCTGTCGAAATTTTCCCAAGTTATGATGGCTGGTTTTTTGGTATTTTGAGCCATTTATGCTGTTATGCTGCTGAAATTTTGGCAAAATCAGAGGTTAAGTCACGTGTGCCTTCTTGGGAGTTGCATGGTTGGCTTTAATGGATGATCAAAATGGCCCTCAATTCACTCCTTTTCATTTAACTCAAAGAATTCAGATTAATGTTCATGTGTCCAGGAAGATCTTTTTCCAGCAGCGCATAGTCTTTATGTTCGGGCCAAGAAGATTACGAGAGATCCTGGAATGTCCTTTGCCTGTTGTAATCCCGATGATCAACTATGAAAACTCATTTGATGTGCATGTGTTTGTCCTTATCTAAAGTTGAGCTCCATTGAAGTTTCTGGGGATTGGGTAGTCAAAAGTTTTGGGTTCTTGCACGTGTGTTCAAAGGGGTTCTCAAAGCATTGTAACTTGGGTAGCCATGGCTTTCTCTTATCCCGAGTTTCATGTAAGAAGTGATGAAGATGTGGAAGAATTTTTGGAAAAGATGGAGGTTGCCTGCATTAGCAACCAGATTCATGACCCTACGCAAATGTTACGCCTTCTCCAAATTTGTTTGAAGAGTGATGCACGAGTTTGGTCTAAAGCATTTGAGGAGGAGTTGCGTGTGGCTGATCCACCTGTAAGGTTGAGTTGGGACAGTCTACGAGCAGGGTTGGAAGTGGAGTTTGTGAAGATAGAAGATCCTGACAAGGTGTGGCAAGAAGTACAGGCTTTGGTGCAAAAGGAAGGTGAGCCAGTAGATGCGTACATACGTAAGTTTTCATTGGCATGGGAGTGAATGTGCAAGGCTTTAGCACCATAGGTACCCCCGCCTGACATGATGAAGAAGGACAGGTTCTTGGCTGGTCTTTGGGAGAATATACGTTGGAGAGTGGAGCTAAAGAAGCCTAGGACATATGAGGATGCACTAGAGGTAGCAAGGAACAAAGAGTGGAAGCTGAGGAAAATGAGCCAGTTAGGGGTGGAGTCTTTGCCAATGAGGTCTGAATTTCAGCCTATAGAGTCTTTACAAGGGCGCATGTTAGGGGTTCATCATGAACCAGTGGTTCCTGTTACTACTCAGGTTATGCCAGCAGTGGTCACTACAGCAGTGCAAGATGATGGGCTAAGGCAAGACATGAGGCAAATGGTAGATTTGATGAAGAATCTCAGCCTAAACATGCTAGGTCAAGTGGGAAATAATCGAGGTCGAGGGAGGTTTGCAAATCAGCCAGGAGGTGAAGAAAGGCCTAGGAATGGTGTTGGACAAAGCAATGGTAGGTTTTGGAGGCAGACGCCCACATGTTATAATTGTGGAGAGTTGGGTCACATCAGCCCGCAATGTGATAAGCCACCAAGGATGGGGGGAGACATGTATCCATTGCCAAGACAGGTGTTAACTAGGTCAAATGATTATGGCATCGAAATTAAGGGAGATGAAGGAACCAGTGGACTGACCCAGGAGGAAAAGGGAAAGACAAAAGTGCTAAGTGTAGTCACCTTGGAGAAGGCATCAAAGCTAGAGGATACATTAGTGATGCCTATTGGGAAGAGGACCACAGAGGAAAAGGAAGGAAGAAGTGCCCCAGGTTCTAGTAAGAAGAAAGGAAAGAGCCATGAAGGCGAGGATGTCAAGGCCAAGAGGAAAAGGAGAGCTCGTCGAAAGTTTCATGTTTCAGATTTTCCACTAGGGGATGGGCAATTAAGCTATGACTTGAGGGAGGATCTGACGAGCAGGAAGGAAGATGTTACTTTTGGGCAGCTTATAGAGATGGTGCCTAAGCTAAAGCGACAGTGGAAGAGGATGGTTAACCCAATGGAGAAAGAGCCAGAGAGAGGTTCAGTAAAGGTGTTGGCAATGGACGAGCTACCAGACATTTATCCAATAGTAGATGTGTGGCATAAAAGGAAAAATTTGGGACAAGGTTATGTGGATGGCGGAGCCCAAATATGCGTCATAACACACTCATGCGTTGAGAAGATGGGTCTCACAGTGGCTGGGGTGTCAGGGTTTCGAATCAGATTGGCAAACCATCAAAAAGTAAAATGCTTGGGTGTTGTAAAGAGCTTAGAAGTGGAGGCATATGATGCAAAGACAGTGGTTGATTTTCATGTGATGCCAGCAGGGTTGGGAGCATATCCTATTATACTGGGCAGACCATGGTTACGTGCAGTGGGAGCTGTTCAAGATTGGCGACATGGTACGATTAGCCTCTATGGAAAGACAGGTACCAAGAAGCTTTATAATATGGACACAAGGAAACGATTAGAGGAGCTTTATGAAGATGAGGATGAGTCTAGTGATGAAGACTCTTCCACGGTGACAGATGAGGACAGTGATAGCACTACTAGCAGTGATGAGGATGCTGATGTTGCATTTCTTTTGATGGACAAAGAAATCCAGGAGATTGGTTTAGTTGCATTTGCGAATGAGGTTGAAGATGAAAGTGAAGGGCCTTATGAAGTGATTGAAGGGCTGATGCAAACCAAGGTTGAGTTGTCAAAGAAGCAGGAATTAATGACACAAATGATCAGTGGAGACCTCTCAACTATGGAGAAGGACATATATTTGCATATGCTGGCTAGTTTTCCTGATTTGTTCATTACTTCATATGAAGAGATCAGAGGGTTCAAGGGTGAAGAGATGCATATAGAGCTGAAAGAAGGTGCTAAGCGAGTGCGGCAAAGGCTAAGAAGGATGGGTCAAGAGCAAATGGAAGCCTTGCGAGAAGAGGTGGACAAGTTGTTGAAGGCAGGGTTCATAGTCCCTGTGGAGACCACAGAATGGGTGAGTCCAGTAGTAGTCAGTCCAAAGAAGGATGGGAAGTGGAGGATTTGTGTAGATTTTAAACCCTTAAATGCAGCCACTAAGAAGAACCCATATCCTCTTCCATTCATTGATCAAATCTTGGATTCAGTGGCAGGTTTTGAGAGGTACAGTGTGTGTGATGGTTTTTCAAGCTATTTTCAATTGAAGATTTCTCTTAAAGACCGCACAAAGACAACTTTCATTACGCCATGGGGCTGCTATTGCTACACAGTTTTGCCGTTTGGGTTGTCAAATGGACCATCTTTCTATCAAGAGAGAGCAAATTGGGTGTTGGAACCATTCATTGGTAGTTGTGTTAAAGCTTTTATGGATGACTTCTGTGTTTATAGCAGTAGGGCTGAACACCATGAGAAGCTGCAGATGGTATTGGCTCGATATGATGAATGTGGAGGACAACTAAATCCAAAGAAATGTCATTTAGCACAGCCAAGGGTGAAGTTATTGGGCCACATGGTGTCAGAAAATGGCATTGAGGCTGATCCAGACAAGGTTAAGTCTATTATTCTTCTTCCATCACCTACGAGTACGAAGCAATTGGCAACCTTTATACACAAAGTGAAGTACATGGCACGGTTTATTCCATTGTCTTCGCAGCTTCTTTATCCATTACAGCAAGTGGCAAAGCTTGATCCATTGCAATGGGATGACAAGTGTGAAGAAGTGTTTCAAGAGGTGAAAGAGGTGTTAGGGGGTTTGTCAGCCATGCAGGCTCCTGATTGGGAGAAAGTTTTTTATGTAAATCCATCAGTAGGGGATGATGCCATTGGAGCTATGCTATTGCAAAAGGGGAAGGGCAGCCATTATATGAGGCCAGTGTATTGTGCAAGCCGAGTGAAGTTGGTAGCGGAGAGAAAGTTATCGGAAGTAGAGCTAGTGATGGCCAGTGTAATATTTGCTTGTCGACGATTTCGTCATTACTTGCTACCACGGCCTTTTGTTTTCTTGACGAGTTATGCCTTTTTGCCACAGTTAATTAATGGTATTAACATGTCAAATGTGGTGAAGAAATGGGTAATTGAGCTGCAAGAGTTTGAGTTCTCTTTTCTAGTGGAAGATAGTACAAGGGCTACCCTAGCTGATTTGTTGACCTACAAGGAGAATCCCCTTATTGTTAAGGAAGAGGTGGTGAGAAAGGTAGTTGAAGAAGTGCCACAGATCAGCAATGCACATGTGTTGTTCTTTGATGGTTCATACAGAAAGAGCCACGATGCAGCTTCAGGGGGTATAGCACTTTATGATCCAGAGGGGAAGCTAGTATGCAAGAGAGGGTTCAAATTGGATGCTCATAGTAACAATGAGGCTGAATATGCTACATTGGAAGCCGGATTACACATTTGTTTGAAGCATGGGGTTCGAAGGTTGAGCATAAAAGGTGATGCCTTGTTAGTGGTGAAGCAAGTGCTGGGTGTGTGGAAGAGCAAGAACACCTCATTGAAGGAAATGCGCTTTAGAATTAAAGGCCTGTTAAAAAAGTTTGAAGCATGGAGCATCAAACACATTGAACGTGCTCTAAATGGAGAGGCACATGAAGCAGCTCAAGGCATGATTGGGGAACTATTTGTGTTGAGGACCACTTTACCTCTTTATCATGGCCGGGAAAGTTTGGCTCAAGAAGAGGAGTTTTTGCTAACAGGAATCATTCCAAAGGAGATTCAGAAGTCTAAGAAGTATGGCTTTGTGCGTAGAGCATACAGGTACAAATTGATTGGTGATGTCTTATACATGAAAGGGGCTGATCTCGTGTTGAGACGTGTACCTTGGCGGGAGGAGCTTTACAGAGTGTTGGAAGAGAATCACGAAGGCGCATGTGGTGGCCATTTTGCTCTAAAGATCACCTTGCATAAGATTTTGCAAAAGGGGTATGTATGGCCTAGTTTGCACAAGGATGTTCACCATTGGTGTAGGTCTTGCAATAGGTGTCAAGCATTTGGGAAGAGAGTGTTGAAGCCAGAGCTACGAAAAACCATTATGGCGTTTGATGTGTTTGAAAAGTGGGGAATTGATGCAATAGGCCCGTTACCTATCACAAGCAGGGGCAAAAGCTATATTTTGACGGCAGTGGACTATCTCTCTAGATGGGCAGAGGCTATAGCAGTAAAACAGATCACTGCAAAGGATGTGGCAAAATTTGTGTATGATGAAATATGTTGCAAGTTTGGGGTGCCACTGGAGCTACTTTCAGATAAGGGGCCAGGATTTAGGGCTAAATTGCTAGACTTCTTATGCACAAAGATGAAGATTAGGCACCAGCATACCACTCCTTATTACCCGCAGTGTAATGGCTTAAATGAAAGATTTAATGGTGAGTTGGTACAAATTCTTTCTAAAGTGACAGAGCACCAAGGAAAGAATTGGGATTTGGAATTGCCTAGTGCATTATGGGCTTACCGTACTTCGGTGAAGACAGGTACAACGTTTACTCCATTTCATTTGGTGTATGGAAAGGAAGCACTATTGCCTGTGGAGGTAGAGTTGCCTGCGGTCAAGATGTTAGAGAAGTTTCTTGGGTCGCCTAGTGATGCATTCAAAGAGAGGCTCTTGCAGTTACAAGAGGTCCAGTTGGATAGGATGAGCGCATTGGAGCATTATGGGCAGATGCAGGATAAGGCTTTGGCAAAGATAAATGAAAAGGTTAAAAGTAAGGGTATCAAGAAACATGACTTGGTTTTGCGCTACAACAGTAAGCTGGGCAACACCTTCCAAAAGAAGTTTCAAATTAAGTGGGAAGGCCCTTTCAAGGTAGTAGAGTGTTTTCCAAATGGCACATATCAGCTGGCTAACCTGGATGGTATTCTACATAAGTCAAGGGTAAATGGATTGCGTCTTAAATTGTATCATGCTAGATTGATGATGGTGGAGCAAGATGAGCTGTCTGTGGATCAAGATGTGTTGGTGAGGGATGAGGAGACCTGTGATGCGGCGAGTCTCATATCTCTCTTTGCTGCTGCTGATCATGAATGATCTAGCAGGCTAGGGGATGGGCAAATTATGTCAGGAGTTTTTTGGAGCAAGGAATTGCGCATATGTACATATACATGCATGGTGCATCAAATAAAGGATTGCCCATTTTCCAGAGCCAGGTGGTTACGTGGGGCCCACATGTGTACATGTAGGACAGCATGTACATAGTGCAGCGATTTTCACTATTATCAGTATTAGTGTGTTTTTTCTGCAATAAAGTGAAGTTGGTAGCGCGTAAAACTTCTCGAGGAAGCTATCCGCGGGCCGACGACGTGAAGTCAGCAGGTGCGTCAGATGGCATCTAGTGGCATCAGGAGGGCGAACGAGGTCAATATTTGCACGCGGATGAGGACCAACACAACGTGGGTGTTTTCTGGTGAGAATTATGCAGAAAGGTCATCATTAGGACCACTTTTTGGGGCCACTTCACGTGGTGGCGAGATGCATTATTGAAAAAAAGCTGAGTGCCAGGTGTGCGAATGATGCAAAAAGGTGACAACTATGCACTGCGAGGTCAGTTTTTGGCCTGTTCGGGGTCCGTTTGAGGTCATCTAAAAGGCCAAGGGTGCCCAACTAAAAAATCTAAGTGTGGGAACTGAAAAAACAGAGAGAAGACCAGAAAAAACGTGGAGAAGAGAGGAGGAACAGCCGCAGGTGTGTTTTTGCCCATTTTGGAGCCTGTTTTGGCCGTAAACTGCTCATCCGATGTCGGATTTGAGCACTTTGACATTGTAGACTGGGGTTTTGGGCCGTTCCGGACGCGACGGCACTGTCCATTTTGCCAAATTCCTCACCCTTTTTCTGCTGTTTTTCTGTGTAATCTTCTCCGGTGAGTGAAGCTTCTCCTCCAATTTGTGATTGTATCTGGTATCTTTTACCCATATTGTGTGAGCTATTTGCCCCATTGGTGTTGGCCCAAGCTCAATTGTATCTAAAAATCAGAAATTCTCCTCTTTTGAGCTGAGTTTTTTGGGTGTGTGTGTGTGTGTGTGTCTGTGTGGAGTGGACAAGTGGATAGTCTCTCTCCTCTCACTCCAGAGGTGTGTTCCCTGTCTCGGCCAGGTATGTTGTCTAAGCCGAGTGGTGCCCCATAGTGTGTGTGTGTATCTTCCCAAGAGTGTGTGTCGGGTCGTTATAGAGGCGCTGTGTGTGTTTTCATCCCGCTCACAACGGGTGTCAGATTCTTGGGAGATCCATCCATTCCAGCCATCATTCGACGGTTGCGCACTCCAGAGGGGGTGGTGACTTGTGGTTTGTTTTGGACACACCTATGCACTCATCAGAGGAGTTCACACGAGATATCGCCATGATCATGGCATATGGGATTCTGACATTCCTAGAGAAGACACCACCATCTTGGGTGGACAGACACGTACCACTTGACCTCGACAGGTTAGATTAATTGCTTACACAGGAGCATCTACATGGACTTAGGGAGAGGATCTTAGATATTTTCTTGGACCGGTTCATTACTTGGATCTACAGATTGGACTGGAACTTTAGTGCTTTGTACTCTCTTGGAGAGTTTACCCACGAGATGCGGGAGATCATGCATACGCGACTACATCCGGAGTCACCCAGAGCTTGTCTTGGATGGTAGTGCAGTTGCTCTTCTACACTCCTGATCATTTGGATTTCTACCTTCAGAGTTGATTACACTCACCCTCAATAACCTTACAACAGACTTATCCCTCGACCTGGGCAGTAGGCAACACCGAGATGAGGTTTGGTGGCGTTGTTGGCGTGTAATCTCTTTTGGTTGACACTGGATGATTGGAGGCAGGAGATACAGGCAAGACGGCACAGACAGATTGGTCTGGCCTTTAGTCTTCTCGGAGGATCTTCACAGCGTAGACTGTTGAGTCTGGCTTTACCCTCATCTTGGATTACCCTACCTATTGACAGGACACCATCCGGTGGTGGTCTGTGCGGTCTACCAGTGACTGTTGTAGCTTACGATAGCTTCTACAATGCAGACTGTTTAGTTTGGCTTTCCTTGATTCGGAGGGAGTTTATGGCCGAGATTACTACATTTGGACTTCCTGGAGTTTTACACAGCTTAGCCACCTGGCCACATTGGTTTGTAGGTACATGCATTTGCAGGATTTCGTGCATTCTCATGATGGTTCCTGGGCTTCTCCATTTTCTCCAGATGATTTGACTACAGACACCATAGATCCTATTGAGTGGGACACTTGCAGGTCTATTGGCACTTCTTTCACGACAAGGAGTTGTTTTCACACTCAGTTTGGGACCTTCACATAGTATCTTCACCCTGTATTGATGGAGTACAACAGTTTACTGCACTGCTTGTGACGGAACTTTGGGTATACAACATTGTAGAAGTATAATGTTGAATACTTCTACAATGTTGTATCAATGCTTGTTCTCACAAAGCGCTTTTTTAGGTAACAACTTCAACAAACCCTCTTTCCAAGATATCGGCAAATGCTGTTTCGCCCACGCAACATTCATCATGTAGAGTAAAGGTTCTTTGAGAGTCTCCCAAAAGGAGATAATAAATTCCACATTGAGGCCATCCCAACCAGGCAAACGCCATCGTCCGAGAGAAAGCAATGGTGAGTGCAATTCATTTTTTGTAAAATCCACCTCCATGGCTTAAGCATCTTGAGGCAAGATAATTGAATGCACTGTAGATAACAAAAGTTTGCATGCATGAAGAACCTCGGCACATGCCGCGGGGGGAGCAACAAAAACATTCCTAAAATGGCAAGCTCACGTTTTGTGGTTGTCCAAGCGCCTGGTTGGAGCATAACTCGCTTAATAGTTTGAGATGCCCTTGAATGATGCAAGTGCTTAAAAAAATGTTTCGAGGCTCATTCCTTATCTACAAACACTTGATTACGAGCATGAGTCTGCCATTTGTCAAATTTTCGTTTATCATTATGTTGTAGACACACCCGTGCCTGACAATGAGCCGTCGATTCACTTTCAGACAATACACTTGTGTCAGCTAAAAGTTGGAGATGTTGATACACATGCTTGGCATCTTCAACATTACCACGTAATTGAAACATGTAATGCTTGCCATAATCCTGAATTACATTGTGTAAATCATCTCACGGAATGCTTCTTGTGAAAGATATACATTGTTGATATGGAGCAAACTTTTCTTAGCAAGAGGCTAATCAGAGTGTAGTTTCCCAAAGCGCAACAACATCACAACAGGAGCATGATCAGATAAAAGCAAAGAATGCTCAATTCTCATTTCGCATATAAACTCATCAAATTGTTGCATGTTGAGAACATACCACCGATCTAATCTTGCACAATATTCAGAATGAGCATTATAGTGAAACGTGTACCCCGAAACATTGGGATGCAAAAGGGTCCGCAAGTCCAATATCCGTTTGTATGTAACAAGATCTTTCTATGCCTGTAATTCTATACTCAGCATGTGCGAATGTCCTTGTGGTATTATCTGATACAGCAAGTGCATTGTCAAAATCACCACAAAGCAAAGTGCTTGGGTACTTAGAAATCTAGGATGGTAGTGCCTTGGTGCTTCCATATTATACCTTTGTATTTTCTTGATCTCTTTGGTGCATATAATACCCTTGTACTCTTAGGTAAGTTTTTGGTAGTTTTTGTAGGTAGTTTTGATCCTTTGCTTTGTTTTTGTAGTGCCTTGGAACTTATCATTGTAGGAATGGTCTGCCTTGGTATTTCCTTGGCATAGTGGCAATCGTTTAGTCTTGGTACCTTTCCATAGTCTCTTGGGTGGTTTTTAATTCCTGCCTTCTACTATTTTTGGTATTGTATCTAGCTACTTTTTGTACTAGTGCCTAGTTACTACCTTTGTACTTTGCTTGGTAGTCTTAGTGGTTTTGAATATAGGTAGCAAGTTCAAATCTGCATGGGTAATGATTGAATGTGAAAGAGGGTGTGGCATGGTAATTCTTACAGTGGCAAAAATGTATATCAGTGGGAATTATACTATAAAGGGTAAGTTGGCACTATTTTCAATAAGTTGAGGCTTTCTACTCTGGGATTACAATGTTGATTGAGTGAGTCATTTGTCTTGTGAAGATGAGGAAGATGTAACACTTGCAAGCCAAGATGTGCAAGGAACAGACACGATCGGTGTGAAGAATGGTGGACCTGGACCAGCAAAGGTTTCTGTTAAGGATGTGGAGGACCTTGCCAGTATGGAACGCGTTCAAGAAGTCCTTGTAGATGCGTCGAGATAATTTTTTGGTCTCCATCTATTACCATATGTTTTAAGTATAGCTTACATTTTCCTTCTTATATTGTGCTCTCTTGTAATAGACTTTGACCCTTTGATCTTTGAATTGACACTGTAAGTAAGTTATTATAGGATCTTCATTGTGTGCTAATTGACTCAAAATATTGTTGGCAGTGTAGAAATTGATATGGCGTGGCTAAAGGAAAAATCAGCTCACACAGAGCTGCCAAAAGATGTTACGGCTATAGGCAGGTGACTGATTGTATTTGATGTGAATGATGTTCTCTTAAAGAGCTGTCACCAACCACCACTGTAGATGCAATTTTTGCACTTTCCAAGGGAGGTAAGATCATTTGTATATCGTATGGGTCGAGAGTTATGGTGTGCGGTGAGGCCGAATGCAGAGGATGTGCTTGTAAAGTTGTCCATGAAATCATATATTATGATATGGTCTTGTTGTAGAAGTGAAAAGCTAATGCACTTTCTAGAAAAATTCTTGCCATACTATCGTAGTAAATGAGTGGTCAAAGGTATACATCTGACCCTCTTCTTGCCTCATGGTGATTACCAGTGTGTACTATCATTAATTTTGCTTAACCTTCATGTACTTTTATAGATGTGTTCAGCCAAGAATATTGTGAGATGTGGCTACCCAACATCCTTGATGTCCCGTGTGTGCCAAGGGATGTTGGTGCTAAGCCTATTTTCCTGAAGCTACTGAGATCAGTGCGGGCAAAACACCCATTGTATAATGCCAGCACTACCATACTTGTAGATGACTATGAGAACTGTCTAGACTTTCGATCATATGAGCCTTCTTACCTTGATCTCTACACCCCTTGTACCTCAGGACTTGCTCAAGCCCTGGCTGGAGGGCTGGATTTCTGCTCCCTACCCAACAACATATAGTTGTCAACACCCCCTCTTTGATGTAGAAGGCAACGTTAGCCCTCTCGTTGTTGATTATTACATTCAACGAGAGGGATACATATATCGCTTTGACTCCCCTGTCAACCCATGATTTGTGGAACAAAGAAAAAAAAATCTTGCTGCAATCTACTATGCATTCCTCTTTATGTGAAAATGAAAATCCAGTAATGTCCATTTAGTCATTTTTCTTATAGTATGCTTTTGTTATCATTTTGTCTTTATCTTTGGATTTGGTACTAGTAAGTTTCAAATTTGGTATTGTTCTTCTCATCGTAGGGTGACTGTAACTCATGGTATGAAATTTATACTAGAGAGATTTTTTTGGGAAAAATTTACCATTGTGTGCTTGAGAAATTATAATTACTAGTATCAAATTTGAAGCTTTTGATACTGAGACTGACAACTTTTAGGCTTTGGTACTGGTAAATTGGGTACTGTAAAGTATCAAATTTGGTAATTCTCATCTCACTACAGGGTGATTGTAGAAGAAAGCTTATTTTGGAGAGAGCTTATTTTGGAAAAGAACAATATTATGGGCCGGGAAAGTTAGGTACACCAATACAAAACTTGGTGCTTTTGATAATGGCATTGGAAACTAAAAAATTTGGTCCTGTAAAGTACCAAATTGGGTGTTGATCATCTCATTATAGGGTAGTTGTAGAAGATAGCTTATTTTGGAAAAGAACAATATTATGGGCTAGGGAAGTTAGGTATACCAATATAAAATTTGGTGCTTTTGATACTGGCATTTGCATCTACCAGATTTGGTACTATAAATTACCAAATTTGGTGTTGATCATCTCACTATAGGTTGATTGTACAAGAAAGCTTATTTTGGAAAAATCCTATTTTGGAAAAAAAAACAATATTATGGGCTAGGGAAGTTAGGTATACTAGAAAAAATTCGGTGCTTTTGATACTGGCGTTGGAGACTACCAAATTTGGTAGTGTAAAGTGTTAAAATTAGTGTTGAACATCTCACTACAGACTGATTGTAGAAGAAAGCTTATTTTGGGGAAAAAAATATTACGGGCTAGGGAAGTTATAATAACGGTACCAAATTTGAAGCTTTTGAGGCTTGAGGTACTGGTATTGGTAAGTACCAAATTTGGTACTGGTCTTCTGATTGTAGGGTGAGTGTATGTCATGGAAGGTCGATCATACAAACTTTATAGTAGAGTTATCCTTGTTTTGAAAAAAAACAACAACATTGTGAGCTCGGGAAGTTACAATTACCAGTGCTAGTAAGTTCCAAATTTGGTAGTGGTCCTCTCATCGTAAGACGATTGTAACTCACTGTTTTTCAAGTTCCTGTAAATTATGTTAAATTACTAATCTCAATAGTGTAGCATGTGATGTGCATACATAGTGGAGGTAGGGAGGGAAAGGACAAATTACTCAAGTACAAATTACTCAATCTCCCAAATGGTAGAGGTGGGGATGTTTCAAATGCCCTCATCCTCTTCTCCATCATCATCATACGGCATACTATTGTATACATTTCCATAGACCTCATTGGCTAACATAATCATGTTTTGGAGTTTAGGCATAGGCTCCATCAAAATCTGTATGTCTCTTACAAGGTGGGAATAGATCATGACTGGTGGTGTATGAAGAAAGCTATATGTATCACATTTCCCATCCACTTGTCCATAGTACAAGCCTTTAACCACAAGTCCACCTCTAACAATCTTGTTGTGCCACTTATCCCTTTGTGATTTTTTGTTTGATACATGGCTTTGGTGCATTTCAAAAGATAAAAGTCCTCACCACCTTCAGCTGCCTTCACTGCAAAGTTTGTCCCCAACAGATAACATTTCACACATTGTGTGTGGATTTCCCTCGTACATTGGCAAGTTGATGTCCGATATCATTGCCACAATTTTCATGTTGCTATCATCCTCCCTGGCTCCCTCCTCTTCCTCACTATGCTCATTGTCCACCTCTTTCACCGGTACAATGGATATGTAATTTCATTCTTCAATGTTGTGCTTGCTCTTGCATCTCCTCCCTTGCATGCCTAAACATGCATCACAAAAGCATGAGAGTATGCAAAGACGTAGAACACATGGGTCCTTAGGTGCATAACCATCTACATAATGGGTCTCACGTGAGCCTTGGATTTTTTGACATTCCCACTGGATATCCCATTGCACTTCATCCTTTGAAACCATCCAAAACACTCTTTGTGTGTTAGATCTGTGTGACCCAGTTGTGTCTCCAATTTTTTCCTTAGAAAATTAACAACATCAACCGCACCCTTCATCGGCGCCCTGTCTCGTTTCAGCTCCTCATGTGTTAGTGTTCTCTTGATGACAACACTAGCTCCATGGTGCTCCCCTTTTCAATGCTCTGATGCGAAGAAGTACCACATCATGTGCAAGCCTATCGATTGATGGTACGTGGCAGTAAAGTAAAAATTTGCAGTGCCTTGAATTGCGATGTTGCACCATCTGACCACACCCAATGATATCGCAAACGATGACCTTGATCTTTCAGTCACCTGTCTTGAAGCATAAAGCAATGCTGCACAAACAAAGTATCATGCTGCTTATCATCAGATATGTAGAAATGCAGTGTCTTCTATACGGCACCTCCCAAATTTCTAACATATGTAATATGCACAAGGATTGTTACTTGTGTTGACCACCAATGCATCGATTGTATTTCATTTTGTACTTTGAATGAATAATTCTCCGCAAAGTCAATTACAAATACAACATTGTTAGGAAATCTAAGTATGGTTTCTTTAAACTATTGTGCCTGCCACCGAAAGATGAAGTTGTGCTTGATGAAATATTTTGAATGCTTTACAAAAATCACATGGAAAGAAGCACTTGACATTCTTTGTAGAACCAAGTCCTTTCTTTACTTTTCGCA
Organism: Adiantum capillus-veneris; assembly: GCF_014529385.1. Taxonomy (NCBI): domain Eukaryota; kingdom Viridiplantae; phylum Streptophyta; class Polypodiopsida; order Polypodiales; family Pteridaceae; genus Adiantum; species Adiantum capillus-veneris. The sequence continues at coordinate 103,082,581 of NC_140960.1, read as the reverse complement.
TCTGCAAGTATGAGCTTTTCCATGATGCCCAAACTTATTTTTTCGCATGTGATTGAAAGCCTCCTTGAAGAATAGCATCTACACGTGATACACAACAGAGAAACAAGTATACAGTTCTTTTAGCTTTCGAACAAATAATGGCTTCAAGGCCTCAAAAGACCTAAGAGACAGCTCGATTGTGGGGTAAGTGCATTTGAATCTCTCGTACAACTCCACCTGAGATACAAAAAAAATGCAGGTTAGAATCCTTGAAGATGACATAGAGATGCAATCTTCAAAAGTTATAGTAACCATGCCCAAAAGTTGATAGTAAACTACCAAATTTGAAACTAAGAATTTAGATAGTAGAGAATTCAGCACAATACCAGCCTCAGAGACTTGGTACTATTAAAATAGTACCCAAGCCATTTAAAGCACCAAAATGAGTGAAATCCAAGTTGAGTAATAGCATCTGCACATGATACACACAGCAAGTATACCCTTCTTTTAGCTTTTGAACAAAGAATGGCTTCAAGGCCTCAAAAGACCTAAGAGATAAACCCGAACCGGCCGGTCAGATTTTAAAGAAAGCCAAAAGCCTATTTCGAGTTGTTCTAATAACTTTTGCAGGATCCGGAATTACTGTTTGTGGAATTTCCTGAAATCTTCATGTCGGCATCGTATGCCGAATATGGATTCGTTATCTCTACATCTGCTGCGGCTGAATTTGGACAGATAGATCAATCGTGGGGTATGTTCGTTTGAATCTCTTGTACAGCTCCAATTGAGATATTAAAAAAATGCAGGTTAGATTCCTTGAAGATAACATAGAGATGCAAGCTTCAAAAGTTACAATAACCAAACCCAAAAGTTGATAGTAAACTACCAAATTTGAAATTGACTAGTAGAGAATTCACGACAGTACTAGCCACAGGGACTTGGTACTGTGCAAATAGTACCCAAGCCATTGGGGGAATTCCAAACTCCGAGCAAAAATTTTCGAGCAATCATAAAATCTAGCAGACCCAAACATGATTGATATTTTAAAAAAATCATAAAAGGAATTTGCATAGCAAAAGACATACAGTAATTTAGCTTTCCCTAACCCCCCCCCCCCCCCCCCCCCCCACCCCCCTTTTGTCTCTACCCAACCCGCAACTTATTTGAAAAGTTGGAATATCCAACTATACTCTAAGGTATCCCTAAATCATCATTTTAGATTGCCCACCATGGCTTTAGATTTGTTAGTCCTTAGTTTCCCTTCCTCATGTCTTAGAAGCTTGACACTTATAGTGGAATCCAATTGTGTTGGAGTGGTGCTACAAGCCAACAAGGAAGTTCAAGGCTATTGAATTTTTCTACAATGCACATCGGTTATTGCCATTCATATCATTAGTAGGAGCTGTGTGTGGTTGTCTCCGAGAGCTTTGCTTACTGCCAATTCAAGGTTTTTATTTTAGTTTTGAAGACCGCCACCATGTTCTCTCTCTCTCTCTCTCTCTCTCTCTCTCTCTCTCTCTCTCTCTCTCTCTAAAAAAATCATCTCTTGAGTAGTCTTATGTTTACAAGTGTTTACAAGTATAAATGCACCAAGACAAATCCGGTACACAGACCAAGACGGGAGAGAGAGATATATTCAAAGACCTATTTGGGTATGCTCATAACATCACCTGCATAAATATCTTCACCGCCATTCCCATTTGAAGTTTTTTGAATCATGCACTGAAATGGTGAAACACCCATTATTGGGCGCAATGGAGTAGAGAGTGTCTCATTTCTCAATGTGGTACCTGGGTGGTATACTTGTGTTTGTAGAGAAGTGGCTTCACCATCTTGTAGAAGCTCCATGCAATGCCACAGAGAACAAGTCTTTGCCACCACTCCGTTTTTATTTCTATTTCCGCTTGGTCTAGTAGACTAGATGCTCTCGGGTCTCTTTTATGCAGTAGACAACAAACAACCCCACAAGCCCAAGTCTCAATCGACTGTAGTTGAAAGTGCCCCCCCCCCCCCCCCCCCCCCCCCCTCTCTCTCCAAAAATTTAAAAAGGGAAAATTACCAAAACACCCCTCCTATTTATGGAAATTCCCAAAATACCCCTCAAATTTCAAAAATTCCCAAAATACCATTGTATCTGTTTAGGTTGGATTTCTCAAGATTTCCTAATCTTTATTTCCTTTTTACAATCCAGATCCGTGTTTAATTGCTTAGCATGTAATTTGTCACAAAATTATGTCTAAAAATAATGAAGCAATTCATCTTCGAAGCCTACATAAATAACTCAAATTCTAGTTTTAACATATTGTATTGATAGATAATCAGCCTCCTTTTGAAAAGCTACTAATTTTTTTAACTTTGGAGAAATTTAATCTCACCACCCCCTGGTATTTTAGAAGATTTGGGAAATTTGAAGGGAATTTAAGAAATTTATGACAAAATATTGGGAGAATTTGGGTTGGGAATTTCAACAAATTAGTCCCATTTTAAAAATTAAACAAAACCTCTTGAAACAATCCGCGCCGGGACGGAGGTTAAAAAAAATTAAATTGGATGTCTTGTCGACACTTTTGGATTGCTCCACCATGTCGATTTTCTCTTTGTATGGTCTGGTCTACAAAGTCCATTACTCCATCATGCGAGCGTTTGGTCTACAGATATGCTCTCTCGCTTGTCTTATATCAACAGCTATGTAATAGAACCCTCTCTCTCAACTCTCTCTCTCTTGCAAAAGCTAAAAAAAAAGCTGCTGAAAAAACAGTCGGCGCGGACTGTTTTCAACAGGTTTTTTTTAGCTTTTGCAAGAGAGAGAGAGAGAGAGAGAGAGAGAGAGTTGAGAGAGAGGGCTCCGCTACGAGCAGAGAGAGAGAGAGAGAGAGAGAGAGAGAGAGAGAGAGAGAGAGAGAGAGGGCCTCCCCTTCATGTGTAGCTCTTTTGAGCCAAGCCAACTCTTCATGCGCAGCTCTCTTGGAAAAATTTTTAAAAAAAATGCTGGAAACAGTTCGCGCCGGCCCGGACTGTTTCCAACAAATTTGATAGTTTTTGGACAACAAAGAGAGAGTTGAGCGAGATGTTCGAGCCACCTCTGGACAGCCTCGGCTACCGCTTATATCACACCTTGGCAATTCCCGACCTTATCCGCCAAGGCAAATCGGGCAAAGGCGAGCACCCATTGACTTGAGCAACATGTAGAGCTACGCTAGAAATTGAATGCAACACACACAGAGTCACTCCATGCCAGCCAAGTGGAGTACCGTTGCCAGCACAATAGCTCTAAGTGACTAGGGTGACATTTAGAGTTGCACTAGCAATGGAATGCAACACTCAGGATCACTACTCTGTTGAAAGTAGAAGAGAGAGAGAGAGAGAGAGAGAGAGAGAGAGAGAGAGAGAGAGAGAGAGAGAGAGAGAGAGAGAGAGAAATTGAAGAAGATCGCCTGCGTTGTATTCGTGTTTGTGTGTGTTGTGTGGGACACAGAGAGTCAAAATACTGGGCAGCTGTATGCTTGCAAATATGCGCAAGTTGATTTTTTGTGAGATCTTGTTTTAGTTTTTGCAACTCATTTGAGATCTCTCTCTCTCTCTCTCTCTCTCTCTCTCTCTCCAACGCAGACTGTTTGCATTAGTTTTTTTTTTTGTTTTTGGGAGAGAGAGAGAGAGAGTGTGAGACAGAGACCGAGAGAGACCCATTGATTTCTCAAATCAGTTGCAGAGAAGCGCATGGGTGGTGTGGCGCAAGAGAGAGAGAGAGAGAGAGAGAGAGAGAGAGAGAGAGAGAGAGAGAGAGAGAGAGAGGGGGAGGGGGGGGGGGGTGAGTGTTGGCATAAGTGTTCGGGGAAAATCAATTTCACAAACGTAGAGTTTCGAGATTCAAATAGAAAATTTTTCCAAATAACATACAATTCTTACAATTTAATCGTATTTTTCATGAATTTTACAAGCGGATTTTCTCCTTCCCACCACCCTTTTACTAGCTATTTTGAATTTTCAACATGCACTAAGGAAGAAGGGCCAATGACGGACTTAGGTCCAAAACAAGGCCACCTTTAAACTAAATGGAAAATATTACCTAAATAGATGGGACTTATGATTGGGATGGCATTGGGAATGGCAAGCGCTTTATATGATCTATCTTTCTATATCAATTTCATTGAAAACTGTCAATCCTATCATTTAATCCATATCTTTCAAATTGAACGTCCCTCTATTGGTCCCCATGTTTTAAGTGGCCTTATATTGGCCCCTTTACCCTGCTCACATGCCACTTGGTCAACCTTCTCAATTTCACTTTAAATCAATAGAAGGGATCTTATTTGATTCTCACTAATAAAACACTTTTAGAATCGTGCCAGGTTACTCACCCAAAGCCTTTTAAAAAAAAGGAAAAATTACCAAAATACCCCTCTAATTTGTGGAAATTTCCAAAATATCCCTAAAATTTGAAAAATTCCCAAAATACCCTTGTATCTATTTTGGTTGGATTGTTCAAGATTTTTTTAATGTTTATTCCTTTTTTATCATTGAGATCCGTTTTTGCATGCTTAGCATGTAATTTGCCACAAATTTCCTCGCAAAAAAAGGCAAGTATGTCTGTACAATTACCTTGCAAAATAGGCAACTATGTCTAAAGATAATGAAGCAGTTCGTCTCCAAGCCTACATAATCAACTCAAATTCTGGATTTAGCATCTTATATTGATAAGCAATGAGTCTTCTTATGAAAAGCTACAAATTTTTTAATCTTAGGAGAAATTTAATCTCACAACCAAGGATATTTTGGAAAATTTGAAGGGCATTTTGGAAATTTATGACAAATATTGGGGATGTTTTGGGAATTTTTGAACTATGAGGGGTATTTTGGGAATCTCCATAAATTAGAGGGGTATTTTGGTAATTTTTCCAAAGAACAAACCCCTATTGGAAACAGTCTACGTCGGAAAAGAATACATTCTCATTAGCTGCCTTGGACCTCTACAACCCAAACTTCAATTGCCCATGTTTTTGGGTCTCGATTATCAAATCCATTGAGAGATACTCTTTCTCCTGGGCGACCATGGAGTGAACTTTTTGATCGATCCTGTTTAGCAAAACTAGACTCACTAGTTGGGAAGGCAACTATCTATTTTGCACAAGAATTGGGATGTTTGTGAGAAAGTCTCTCGATTTTTCTTTGCTCGAGAATGGTCGCTCGTCGTTTGGTAAGACTCAGCCATTGTAAATTACCAAAATGAGTGCTTTGGGTACTAATTAGCCTTAATTTTTGTAAGGTCAATTGGATGAAGTACCAAAGTATTAATGACCAGGTAATGTGCAAATACTATCCACAACATTGTAGAGTGCCAAGTTTGGAACTCTGGGTACCAATCCTAGGGACTTGGTATTGTGCAGATTGTAGAGTACCAGGATTGGTGGTTTGGGTGTTGTACAGCTCTACGTTTTGAAGAATCATTTGATGAACTACCAAAGTTCCAAAGTCTCAATGAATTGTTACTGTGCAATTACTACACACATCATTGTGAAGTACCAAGTTGGGAACTCTGGGTACTCTAAAGTTAACACTAGATTGGTAACAAGACACTTTTATGCCCTTGGACACTTTTGTGTCCTGTTATTTCGCTTGAATTATTTGAAGAGTATGAAAATGAATTCGTAGTTGCTATATATCCACAAAGTTATTTTATGAGCTGAAAAAACTTGATATTTTTTTTGGAATATCGATCTCACCATTAAACTCGGTCTTTCACAACATTTTTGAACCTAAGCTGCTGTGTGAAAAACGGGTCCTGTTTTTTATTCTTTTTTAAATTTTTGCGACTATACCACTCTAAACTTCATGTTTGTGAGGTTTAGATTTCTAGAGGATAAGCCTTTGTAGTTCTCAACATGTTTTGACACTTCGACGGAGAACTAAGTGTTGAAATTGAAAGTTATGATGAAATTACAAGAATTACCTAATCCTGTTTTTTGGCCAAAATTAACACTTTTATGATTTTTTTGGTGGCTTTCTTGATATTAAAATGCAATTTTGATTGTGTAGGCGCGATGTATAACATAAATCTAATCTTCCTTGAGTTTTGGGGGACCTAATATGCTATATAGTATAGTATATGATGATGGTTGAGTTTTTTAATTGCTAAAGAATACAAGACATTTTAGTGTAGCAAGTCTAGCTTTCTCATTATTGCTAGTTTCTTAGGCCAATTGTGTGTACTTTGTAGGTAGTAATCATATCTAATCATAAACTATAAATTTGGCTAGATATTGAGTAGTTTCTATGAGATTCTAGAGGTCATAATGCTAAACCCATTTTTTTCATGTTTGCTGTATTTAGCACTTGATCATTGCCCCCAAGGTTCCATTTAGTAAGAGATCCATTATTCTTTTGACACGCTCCATGGCACCTTTTGGATCCAAAGGCCCAAAGAGAACTAAGAAAAACGTATATAGTATCTGTATTGAGCATGACTATAGAAACTTTGATGATAGTCCATAAAATGGAAAAAATAAAACTTTCTGGTACCTTTTCTTTGCCCCAAAAAACTATAGTGAGGCAAAAGTAACCATATGTTTTGACCACCAACCCATTGAAGTTAACAGGGAATTTTATCTCATGTCCTACAAAAATCCCCACTCTTATTTATATGCAACCCACCGTAAGAAATGGTTATTTTGGGAAAAATGCACTAGTCCATCAACTTTGGAGGCTTGTTGTGACCAAGACATGAAAAATTTTACAAATTTTTCATTTTTGCCATTTGAACTATAAGCTCATGAAAGGATTTTTCAAAATGAGTGGATCTACTATGGTTTTGGAAATTTTTTTCCAAAACCATGAAAGGACACTTTTATGTCCTGTTAGGTTACCAAACTAGTGTTAAGATTACCAAACAAAGAATACTACAAAGATACATGATAATAGCAATCCCATGGACTTGGTACTGAGAGATAGTATCCAAGCCATCCCAAAGTACCAAGATTGGTGGTTTGGGTGTTGTACAACTCTAAGTTTCAAAGAATCATTTGATGAACTACCAAAGTTTCAAAGTCTCAATGAATTGGTACTGTGCAAATACTACACACAGCATTGTGAAGTACCAGGTTGGGAACTCTAGGTACTCTAAAGTTAAGATTACCAAACAAAAACACTACAAAGAGACATGATAATAGCAGTCACATGGACTTGGTACTGAGAGATAGTATTGAAGCCATCCCCCGGGGCAGTCACTTATCAAAAGACCCCTATATCACGTGCGTTCAAAAGGTAATTAATAATACCCCAATATACATACTATACTTACACTGTGAGACTATTTAAAAAACCCCCACCCCCCCTCTGTATATATACATTTTTATACATTTTGGTCTTTTACTAATCCTCTCCGGTTAACTCCACGTGATATCATACACATTCTAAAAAGAGACCGCCCCGGGAGCCATCCTAAAGTAATAAGATTGGTGCTGAGAGATAGTATCGAAACCATCCTAAAGTAACAAGATTGGTGCTTTGGGTGTTGTTCAGCTCTAAGTTTTGAAGAATCATTTGATGAAGTACCAAAGATCCAAAGTCTCAATGACTTGGTACTATGCAAATACTAGCAACAACATTGTAAAGTGCCATGTTGGAAACTCTCATCACTCTAAAGTTAAGATAACCAAACAAAGAATACTACAGTCTCCAATGACCAGAAGGCATAGACTATATCCCTTGTTATAGAATTTACATGGGTCCCACGATGAAGTGATCTTTGACAGGTAAACAATGGTAACACTTCATCCTCATTTTTCATGTGTAGTCGAGAAGTTGCCGCTGCAATGTTCCTACCATGAACACCTAATAGTGTTGCGATTTTAGACTGATTCACTGATGAGACAACTGTAGTGCTCAAAGAGGTTTACTTGACAAAAAGTTCGTTTGCAGAAGAGCGACCTTGAGCTGTGTAAATGTATTGCGGATGCTAGACACAAGACCGGATTCAAGATTGACGATGTAGAGTTTGAAAATGTATTATATTAGAGTAGTTCTTGGAAGAGCTCCTTTTTCTTGCTAGCTAAAAGACCTCGTGTTTCGTTGCGCCAACATCGGGCCATTTGTGAGAAAATATTCTTCCTTGACTTGCATGTTGAAGCTCTCCCAATGATGTTGGAAACCCTTTCCTTGCTTCTTTGTTGACACTTCTTTGCATCCCAATAATGTTAAGTATGGAGCCTAATTTACCATTGTAATTTTTTGTGGTAAAAGCGCACATTTGTAAGGCCCCCATTATGAGGAGAACCCATCGTGCGTGAAGGTAAATCACTCACCGGAAACCAAAATTTTCACAGTCAAAAACCAAGGGCCGGAATATTTTTTCCCTTGTCGGAATATTCCTTTTTGCCGGAATATTATGGCCGGACGGCGGCCAGAAAGTGGTCGGAAAAAAATCGTCGGTTGGCCAGTGGCCGGTAGTCAATGGCTGGTGGTGGCCGAATTCAAAAGCGGACTTGTCTTCTCAAGGGCGGCCACACATGGGTGGATTGGAGGGTTCGATTTGGACTTATCTACACAAGGGCGGCTACACATGGCTACCTCTCATGAGAGAGGGCAGCCTTTTGGCCTATAAAAGGAGGCCATTTCTACACACATTTTATAGAGTGTGAAGTTGATGCAACAAGGTGAGTGTGAGGTGGTGAGAGTGAAGCAAGGCGGGAGCTCCATTAAGGGTATAATCCCTTTGTAAACTACTTCTTGGTTTGAAGTACTAAAGCCATTGAGTGGCTGCTTTCCCGTGCATGTAGCCCACATTGGGTGAACCACGTATATCGTGTGTACTCTCTCTCTACTCTATAATCTCGTGGATGTAAATTTGTCTCTCTCCATTAAGTAATCTACTCAATTATCTATTTAGCTACGTCTTATTTCCTAACAACTGGTATCAGAGCAAGGTTTGCTCGTAGCTAAATTATCTCAAGAAAAGGATTCCTTGAATTGAGTGGGAGTTATGGCGGAGGAAGGGAAGCTCAATATTGAGAAGTTCAACGGCAAAAACTACCAACATTGGAAGATGCAGATTGAAGACTATCTCTACCAGAAGGACCCCTATTTGCCACTAGGCGGTCTTGCGAAGAAGCCCGCAACAATGGCAGATGAAGCATGGATTGTCCTTGATCAAAAGGCACTGGGAAAAATCCGGTTAAGCTTGGCATCAAGGGTGGCCTTCAATGTTTCGGAGATGAAGACCATGAAGGACTTGATAAAGTCACTTGACAACTTCTACGAGAAACCATTGGCATCCAATAAGGTATTTCTTATGAAGCGCTTGTTCAATCTAAAGATGGCAAAGAATGGTTCAGTTGCAGAACACCTAAATGACTTTAACACAAACAGAAGTCAACTTCGATCGGTGAAAATCAATTTTGATGACGAAGTGCGAGCTCTCCTTATACTATCATCTCTACCGGATAGTTGGGACAGCCTTGTGATGGCTGTAAGTAATTCTATTTCTGGCACAAATCTCTTAAGTTTGATGATGTTGTGGGTGTTCTCTTAAGCAAGGAAATACGAAGGAGAAGCACAAGAGAATCATCAAGTGTTGCACTGTCAGTAGAAACAAGAGGAAGGCCTAAGGAGAGGTTTAAAAACCAAAAGGGTCGTGATCGCTCAAGGCGGAGCAAGTCACGCACAAAGTCAGTTCTTGAAGGTTGGAACTACGGCAAGAAGGGCCACGTCAAGAAGGATTGATGGTCCAAGAAGAAGAAGGAGACAGAGTCTCAAGACAAGCCAACATCGGAGGCCAATGTGGCAGGTAAAGTAGAGCAAGATGCTCTAATTCTCTCATTAGACAATGTGTCTAATTCCTGGATAGTAGATTCCGGGGCTTCATTCCATGCGACACCACACAAGCAACATTTCCAAGACTACACCAAAGGTAATTTTGGGTATGTATACTTGGGAGATGATGAAGCTTGTGAGATTGTCGGCAAGGGTACAGTTTCTATCAAAATTGCTAACAGAAATGAATGGAAGCTTAAAGATGTTAAGTATGTTCCTTCTCTTCGCAAAAATTTGATCTCTACAGGACAATTGGACGATGAAGGTCACAACATTGCATTCGAAAACAAACGGTGGAAGATCTGAAAGGGATCTTTGGTGGTTGCCAAAGGATAAAAGGTTGGTACACTTTACTTGTGTACTATTAGCACGCAACCTTCAGCTTGTGCAACAACTACAGAAGTTGACAGTGCGGTGTGGCACTACCGGCTTGGGCATATGAGTGCCAAAGGAATGCAAATCCTTCAAACAAAGAAGCTTCTACCAGGTTTGAAAGAAGTGGACTTAGAGTTCTGTGAAGATTGTGTTTATGGTAAACAAAAGAGGGTGAAATTTCAAAAATCAAGAAATGAAAGAAAAAATAAAAAACTTGAGTTGGTTCATTCTGATGTTTGGGGTCCTGCAAGTACACCATCACTTGGTGCCTCATTGTACTATGTAACATTCATAGACGATGCAACTAGAAAAACATGGGTTTATGTCATGAAGAATAAGTCCGATGTATTTTCCATATTTCAAAGGTGGAAAGCCTTTGTGGAGAATGAAACAGGTACCAAGGTTAAATGCCTCAGATCCGACAATGGAGGCGAATATTGCAGCCAAGCTTTTGAAATCTTTTGTGCTAGCAATGACATTTGGAGGCAAAGGACAACCCCAAGGACACCTCAACAAAATGGGATTTCAGAAAGGATGAACAGGAAAATCATGCAGCGAGCACGAAGCATGCGGCTACATGCAAGCCTACCGCTTGAGCTTTGGGCAGAAGCTGTAAGTACGTCTGTGTACTTAATTAATCGGTCACCCTCAACGGCATTGGATGGGGGAGTTCCAGAAGAGGCATGGACAGGTAAACCGGTGAATTATGCATTTCTCAAAGTGTTTGGGTGTGAGGCTTTCATGCACATAGATAGAAGCCTAAGATCAAAGCTAGATGCAAAGTCCAAAAAGTGTTTCTTCATTGGCTATGGAGAAGGTGACTTTGGGTATCGCCTATGGAATTCTGAAGATGGTGAAATCTTAAGGAAAAGGGATGTAATTTTTGATGAAAAAAATATGTACAAAGATTACTTGGAAAGAAAACAAACAAAAGAAATAGGTGATGAGTACATGGAGCTTGAGGACGGTGAAGACTCAAGGACTGCAAATGGCGACAATGTGCAACAATGTCAACCAATTGAGGAGCCTCAACCTATTCCCCGAAGATCTACAAGAGCAAGTAGACCTCCAGAAAGATTTGTTCCTTCCTTCAACCATCTCTTGATCTCAGATTCTGGAGAGCCGGAATCATACGAAGAAGCTATGCAACATGAATCCAAAGAAGAATGGACAAAGAGCATGCAAGTGGAGATGGACTCACTACATCGCAACCAAACATGGGAGTTGGTTGAGTTGCCTAAGGTAAGCGGGCACTTCAAAATAAATGGGTATACAAGCTGAAGGAAGAAGAACGTGGGAAGAAAAGATACAAGTCTAGGCTTGTGGTAAAAGGTTTTTCTCAAAAGAAAGGTATTGACTTCAATGAAATATTTTCTCATGTTGTAAAAATGAACTCAATTAGGCTTGTCTTAAGCCTTGTGGCTGCTCATGATCTAAATCTCGAGCAAATGGATGTAAATACGGCATTCCCTCACGGTGACTTAGAGGAGGAAATCTACATGCTTCAACCAAAGGGGTATAAAGTAAAAGGTAAGGAGAAAATGGTTTGCAGATTAAAGAAGAGCTTGTATGGTTTAAAGCGAGCATCAAAACAATGGTACTTGAAGTTTGATCGATGGATGTTGGATCATGGATTCACAAGATGAAACTCGGATCACTGCGTCTACACAAAGAATTTGGGAGATGGGAAATTCATCATCCTAATGTTGTATGTTGATGACATGTTGATTGTAAGTGCTAACATGCAGGACATCAAAGACCTAAAAGAGGAACTGTCTAAATCTTTTTCAATGAAAGATTTAGGTGCTGCAAAGAGGATACTTGGTATGAAAATATCAAGGGACGGCAAGAAGAATACAATAAAGCTATCTCAAGAAGATTACATCAAGAAGGTACTAGAAAGGTTTGCAATGCAAAATGAAAAACCAGTTTCTACACCTTTGGCTGGTCACTTTAAACTAACAAAGGATATGTGTCCAAAGACACAAGAGGAGATAGCCTATATGTCTAAAGTTCCATATGCTGCAGCGGTAGGTTCTCTAATGTATGTTATGGTCTGGACAAGGCCAGACATTGCACATGCAGTGGGAGTTGTGAGTAGGTTCATGGACAACCCAGGTAAAGAGCATTGTCAAGCTATGAAGTGGATACTTATGTATCTAAAAGGGACAACAACAAATGCTTTGTATTTTGGAGGAACTGATATTTTTCTAGAAGCGTATGCTGATGCAGATATGGCAGGTGACAAAGATACTCGAAGGAGCACTACTGGCTATGTGTTCACGATTGGAGGCACAGCAGTAAGCTAGGCTTCAAAGTTGTAGAAAGTGGTCTCACTTTCTACCACGGAAGCAGAGTATGTAGCTATGACAGAGGCAAACAAAGAAATTCTGTGGCTTCACAGATTCTTAGAAGAGCTTGGATTCAAACAAGACAATTGTGTCTTGTACAGTGATAGCCAAAGCGCTATCCATCTTGCAAAGAACTCAGCCTTTCATTCAAGGACAAAGCACATTGAGGTGAGATATCACTTCATACGTACTCTTTTGGAAGAGGGACAGCTAAAGATAGGAAAGGTGCATACAAGTGAAAATCCTGCAGACATGTTTACAAAGGTGGTCAACAAGGAGAAGTTGAGCTTTTGCTCATCTTCAATCGGCATTCAAGGATAAGAAGCCAGAATGGAAAGCAGTCACACAGGTTTGGTTTGGAGATCAATCTCCAAGTGGGAGATTGTTAAGTATGGAGCATGATTTACCCTTGTAATTTTCTGTGGTAAAAGCGCACATTTGTAAGGCACCCATTATGAGGAGAAGCCATCGTGTTTGAAGGTAAATTACTCACCGGAAACCAAAATTTTCACAGTCAAAAACCAGGGGCAACTTTAGGGGCTTCGGGGACGGAAGCCCCCGAGAATTTTTTTCCCTCGCCGGAATATTCCTTTTCGTCAGAATATTATGGCCGGACGACGGCCGAAAAGTGATCGGAAAACTACCGTCGGTTGGCCGGTGGCTGGTAGTCAATGGCCGGTGGCCGGTGGTCGGAAGTCAATGGCCGATGGCCGGTGGTCGAATTCAATGGCCGGTGGCCGAATTCAAAAGCGGACTTGTCTTCTCAAGGACAGCCACACATGGGCGGATTGGAGGGTTCGATTTGGACTTATCTACACAAGGGTGGCTACACATGGCTGCCTCTCATGAGAGAGGGCAGCCCTTTTGGCATATAAAAGGAGGCCATTTCTACACACATTTTATAGAGTGTGAAGTTGATGCAACAAGGTGAGTGTGAGGTGGTGAGAGTGAAGCAAGGCGGGAGCTCCATTAAGGGTATAATCCCTTTGTAAACTACTTCTTGGTTTGAAGTACTAAAGCCATTGAGTGGCTGCTTTCCCGTGGACGTAGCCCACATTGGGTGAACCACGTATATCGTGTGTACTCTCTCTCTCTCTCTACTCTATAATCTCGTGTATGTAAATTTGTCTCTCTCCATTAAGTAATCTACTCAATTATCTATTTAGCTACGTCTTATTTCCTAACAAATAATCTCTCATGTAAGCAAGGTTTATGAGAGATGAAGTGGCAGGAATGCTCATGCTTGGAGTAGTATCCATTTTGTGTTTAGTTGTTGGCTCATAGGCATCAAAAGCCGGGAAGCTCTCTGAAACCGGTATCTCCATTGGCGTGTGCAAAACTGTGTGCAGCGAGAGAGAGAGAGAGAGAGAGAGAGAGAGAGAGACACACACACACACAGAGAGAGAGAGAGAGAGAGAGAGAGAGAGAGAGAGAGACTACCATGGCTATGGTTCTGGATGCTCAAACTATGGCTAGTGCTGCTAGTACAAGGAGCACGCTATTTCTGTTGTAGATTTTCATTGGCATACAATCCGTGGACACGAGAGCCATGCACACACACACACACACAGAGAGTTAGTTTTTACCTGCTCCTTGCACTTCCCCACCCTCCCTCCTCCAAAAAAGCACCCCACATCTCCAATGACCCCACCCAATATTTTTCTTATTTCCATAAAGTAAAAGACCACCACTTTGTGAGTATACATATAGAACATATAAAATAAAAGGAACTTAATTACATAATACTTCATTTTTTTTCAACAACAAATTCACCAAAGGTTTGTTGTGTCAAGGACACCACATTTTGTACCACCAATACTGCTTTCAGTTAGACACAAGAGAATGAAAAAAGAGAATCTTTAAATGCCCCATCTAAATGAAACAAGAAACCATGAATTAATGCAATAACAAAATCAAGGTATACCATAACATAAAAATATAAAATGATTAGCAGAGCACTGGACCCTATGTAGAGATCAATTGGTCTACCCATCCACTTTTGTTCTACTACAAACATAGAGAATTTACTTCACCGAGAGTGGGCTAGAACACCTCCAACCTACCTGAGCCAGACATAGGTTGAGGTCACTTCGCCTCTCTCCATGAATCTGATCTCTGAAAGGATCTCAAATACCAGCAGGTGTTAGGGTATCAACACCAACCATACCAGTTTAGGTGCCACGCCTCTTTGATACCCAACATCACGTGTTTAGGAAAATCCATGGCAAGATCTCCGAAGCGTTAGCCATGTAGGTCATTCAACCCCCGCATTAGGAAATTTCAGAGGTCATTTGGAGGGCCTTCTAAGAAAAATAGAATTTTGAATTTCTCTCTCTAGAAAATAGGTGTGGTAAAAGCAAATGTAAAGTTGGAATGACCATTCAAAAAGTGTACTTACAAGTAGATTCTTGCCACAGTGTCATAATGGCCGTGATGATTTAAGAATAAATCGATTTCAGTTGCATTTAGTGAACATCCTAGAATTGGAGGGATTTTCCTGCACATGGAATGTATGAGTAAAGGAAATATCCTTCCAAACCTGCTCTCTCCTTACTCTCGCACTGTTTGTGCGCTGACCTTAAAGAAATCCTCCCTTTCTTGCCCTATTGCACACATAGCTTCTTCTTCCACCCCGACAAATGTCCTCCTTAAGAGACCCTTCTATCATCTACACATTGACCCGAATCCCCAATATACGCCACTGTGTAAGCGAGTCAAAACTAACATCAAAGTGACACCACTCATGACAGAGAGACTCAGAGCCGAGGGAGAAAAATACTTAGATATTTGGACAAAAGGCTCACTCTATCCATTGAATCCCATGACAAATGCTTTCCCAGCATTTTCAAATCCCACTAATATTGAGCTTTGCAGGTAATGGAGAGAATGGATTGCTTGGCTACTGTAAAGCTCTAAAAAACAAATCAAAAACTTATAAAGACATGGCGAAGCACCAAGAAAATGAGATTCAAAGACTTTCAAACTTGCATCATGAGGACCAAAAGACTTTAATGCAGTGCACACAAGAATCACAGGTCTTGCGAACAAAGGTACAATCATTACAAAACAAGGAGACAATGTTAGGCACTTGTGTGCGAAAGAAGAAACTACGGAATCTTGAAACGTTGAAGGTAGGCTCTGGCGGCCTTAAGGAAAGAATCCAAGCATTTAGGTGAGCATTGTAAACTGTCTTATTAATATAAATTAATCTAAGTGTTTGTTTATGTTAGTTATGCTTTCTTTGTAGAGATTCCATCTATCCAGACAAAGAAAACATAGACCCGAAGGCCAATGTAGGAAAGCACTTAAAGCCATTGAAAACTAGTGGTCTTGCAAAGGATATCATGCATGACAAAAAGTTTAAGGTTTTGCAACGAGATATCTTTGACAGATTCATTTCAAAGAATGCAGTGTCTGCCAAGCATATACAGGGTACATTGGACTCCCTTGGAGTTAGTAAAAGAGGTTACTCAGCTATTCAACAGTCTATCTCTTCCATGTTTGTGAAGAAGGGAATAAAATCTAATCTTTTACCAACAGCTGCAAGTGTTTGGAAGGAAAGACTACAGTTCAATAATGAACACACAGAGTTCATTGGATGTACATCTCATATTCAAGATATTTATAGCTCACAGGGAACTACTGCCACTTATGATGAGTACAACAATATCTTCATGGACCTCACTTTGCTGCAAACTAGAATGGTAGAGTTCTACAATATCACATTCAAAGAGACAGGTGGCGTTCTACATTTTGTTTTGAAGCTAGATGAGTGTGAGATTCTTAAAGAGAAGAAGCTAGAGCGAGTTACAAGCACATTAATGAATAGGGCCCTTTCCAAATGTCCCACTGATGACCCTTCATACTTCAGTGTTCAATCAAGAACAAACATATGGTGGCTTGGTACATTTCAGGGAATCTAGTTATCTCCAATTTTGCAGCTCTAGCAAACCCTCTATTGTACCTAAATCTTAGATTTAATTTTTGTATCTCATAATGATTGATCTTGTAGGTAAATAAAGAAGACCATGACATTTTATTTTGGGTGTTCCATCAAACCCCTATTCCAGATATCATTGGTAGGCAAATGAATCGAGGAGAGGTATTGGTTGTAGATGGGAGAGGAGACTTTCAAATTCAATGGCATCTTGCAGGTGACCTCAAAACACTGAAGTGTATGTATAATTGTGGAATGGGTGCCATGGCAAAGTCTTCATGCTTGTATTGCATGGAACCTGCAAAAGTGACGGACCCAAAGTGGTGGCGAAAGGCTCCTACTCGTCACAATGAAGACTCTAATTTGGGATCAGTTCTGAATATACCACTTGTTAATGTCCATATTTGTAGAATGCATGCTCTCTACCGAATTGTAGAGAAGTTGGTATATCTATCCATTGGGTTTGCTTTGAAAATATCTATCCATTGGGTCACTCTAGAGGCTTTGGAACTAGTTTTGTCAGATACTGGTCTACATGGGGGCAATGTGAAAATACAGCGGGACGAAAAAAGGTCAACCAATGAGAAAGATGTACCCTGCAAACCATCCATAGGTGGGGTCAAGGCACACCATTTTCTATCTAAACCTCAAGGTATGAAAGATGTGAAGCTAACAAAGCGAGGGAGAGTATATCACTCTACCTACATTAGCAAAGTTGAGTATATGCACTGGAAAAAACTTCATTTAGAAGTGAAAGACCAAGAGCCAACAACTCGCAATGCAAAGGGTGATGTCTGGCGTTGCATTGACATATTATTTCAAATGTGTGAGAATGATGATTGGCCGGAGGATAATCTCAGCAAGTTTAAAGAGAACCTTCAGCTATTGAAAATATCCTTCAAGACAGCATGGACTGATACTCCAATCACTCATTACATGGTAAGTTCAAAGCGCCTCATATAGTCTTAGTACTAAGTGTGTTTAAATTTCTAATTAAATTTCTTCTTTTGCAGCACATTATTTTTAATCATTTGCCATACTTCATCCAAAAGAATGGGAATCCAAGTATATGGAACACCTAGGGCCTAGAGAAGTCTCATTACATGGCTAGAAATTCCTACTTCAGACATATACAACATGGAGGCTCTCAAAATAAGGCAAACAGTCTAAAGGAGTTATTTCAGTGGTTTTATCACAGAATCATTCATCGCATGCAAAAAAAGCAAGTATTGGCCTCTTCAGCAACCGTACAGGCAATCAGACATTTGCAAATCCAGAAAAGAAAGCAAGTAGACGCATTCAACAACTCAAGTGCTCTTGAAAGTCAAACCAGGTGGAGAGAAACAATGCAATATGCCAATCATCGGTGGAACAAGAGAGTTAGAGTTTAGACGATCGATGTACCCCAAATTCTTGTAGAAGTAAATTCAATATGTACCACAACTATTTCAACATTTTGATGATTTGCAAATATCATTTGGAACCTCGCCCTTGTATCTGATCATTAAATGTTTTCCATACTCTAAGAGTTCAGTAGGGTTTTCTTTCCCTAAAGATAATGCCATTGTTGTGTATGTGTAGTAATAGGTTGCACTGCCCCCAGTATATCCTGGCGAGTAACCAAAACATTATCTCCCAAAAACCTTGTTGACGAGGATTACTTTGTCAGCATTTTGTGGTAGCATTGGACCACCTAAGAAGCGAGATAATGTCTTGAAAGCATAGGTTGCAGTATTCCCCTCTTGTGACATTCCGTTGTGGAAGATTAGGATGGGTGCCTCGCATAAACTAGGAAGATATTGTCCTAGAGATGCATCCCTACCATGGAATTGTCTTCTTTGACGACGAAGAAAGTCATCCTTTTCAGCAATCCATGACTGTAAACAAAAGAAGTGTTTGTGTATGTGAGAGAGAGAGAGAGAGAGAGAGAGAGACAGAGATTGGGGGGGGGGGGGGGATTTATACCACGAAACTCTCATCTTGCAAAGAAAGCTCATCCTTCCATAGGTAAACTGATTCAGTTGACTCCTGCGCTGGGTGCTTAAACCAATCCTCCATATCCTGTTTACTAGTTGATGGCTTAAGATTATTTCCAATAGCTTGAAATGTGGCTTCATCAGGAAGTGTTTCTTTATACTTTTCTGCCTTTTCAAAGCAGAGTTTAAGATAGTCCAGTGGGTTACTGGAGATCTCCATTGCCTCGTCATCACTACTGTCATCTGAGACAAATCCATTCCTCTCCTCCTGATACTTGGAAATAGTGGCCAGTGCAAAGTCCTCCCGCAAACAAAAAATACTTTGTATATCATGGAGGAAAATGTAGGACCTATCTCCAAATTTAAACTCTGGAACTCCCGGTAGCATTAAGGTGGCTTGCCGCTCATTGAAACCTGACACATCTAGAGGAATCTTGATATTTGAGGTTTTCACTGAGAGAAGATTGCTTCATTTCACCTCTTTTGCTTCTTCTTCAAGATCAATGGACTCCTCGATCTCTGTCACTTCAATATATTCCTCATTATTTTCCTCTTTTTCATCTGCTAGTAAATCTTGTTCCTCCATGACCTCCTTAGGATCTTTCATAAGAGTTGTAAGTAATCCATTTAAAAATATAAGAAATCCAAAGGACTCTTGAATCATCTTGCACTCCCAATCATGTAAGCTGCACCAATGGGGCTTGTACATAAGAGGCAGCTGATTATACTTCTTGTAAGACTATCTTTTAGGATCACAGTTCTTTAAATGGACTACCACCATTTCACCAACAATAAAACTACCCTCTTGAGTGTGAAGATCAAACTTCTCTCGTTCCAGCTTCAAGTGTGTACTCTGTTCAGCTATGAACACATCAAGATTAAATGGAGCATTAAACATGCAGGAGACCAAATAAAACTTATCACCAGCCCCAGAAGTACCTGCAAAATCTAAAAGCCTTTCATCAATCACTGTAGGGTCTTCATACATAACTGTCTCTTTTTTCTTTTGGATTGTTGCAATACATCGGGCACTCTCCAAAGTAGGTGTTGAAAAATCTACTTCTCTCTTAAGTGAGTTGGGTATAGTAAATTTTGGAATAGAAGGGGACTCCAATTCTACAGATGGGTCAGTATTAGGCTCCTCCAAACCTACAGCTGGCTCTCCAAACTACTGGCAGGCTCTGCAGCAGTTATATCAATGGGTTTTGTGAAGTCTACATTCCTCTTCATTGATGTTTTCAACAGCTCCGGCAGTCTTCTTGGAAAGTTTTCTTGGCCACCAATGCGCTCGGGATCAATTTTCTGCCTCTTCCTCCTATGTGATCTTAAACCTGCCATTTATTTCATAATCACAAATATAAGATTCAATGAGTATATACAAAAAGAAGAGCACCAAATGATCATATAAGTTTTGAACAAACTATAATTAGGTATCCCACAATTGTTACCAACTAATCAGGTAGTCAATAAAATAAGATGATTACTATGGATTCAATGCAAAACTAGGCAAAACTCGGTTATATATGTGAGGAGTAAAAGCCATACAAGTGGATCACAGCGCGAAGAGTACAGAAACAAATATCCATAGAACTATAGGCGCGCCCTGATCCACTTGGTTGGCTTTCAAAAAATAAAATAGCTAAAATACATAAAAGCAATTGTACTTTTGGCAAATTGCTATGTACAAAGTCAAAAGAGGATCACGGCGTGCGGAATATGTAAATTCACGTTGAAAACACTCCTCGCGCACCGTGATCCACTTTTCAGGCCTTTATAAATTGAATACCTACAATATAGTAATACAAAAATTGTACTTTCAGCAGATTGCTATGTACAAAGTCAAAAGAGAATCACGGCATGCGGAATATGTAAATTCACATTGAAAACACTCCTCGCGCGCCGTGATCCACTTTTCAGACCTTTATAGATTGAATACCTACAATATAGTAATACAAAAATTGTACTTTCAGCAGATTGCTATGTACAAGTCAAAAGAGGATCACGGCGCGCGAAATATGTAAATTCACGTTGAAAACACTCCTCGCGCGCCGTGATCCACTTTGCAGGCCTTTATAAATTGAATACCTACAATATAGTAATACAAAAAATACCTTTGTAAATATGAGAAGTGGATAACGGCGCGTAGAGTATGTAAACTCATCTTTGTAAAGTAACTGGCGTGCCGTGATCCAATTATGAAATTTGGAAGGTCAAATGATCTTTCACATTTTGAAGCACACTTACAGAACACAACTAAACTGAATACATAGTAAAACTGAAGGGATTTTCTTTACCTTTGCCAGGACTAGACATTGTTGTTGGAGTAGAGGTTTTGGATTGGGAATGTACTTTGGAGTCCTCAAGCTTCTGGTTTCTGCACCTTGAAGGAAGCAGAGGCCTTCTTAGTTGACTCTTTTTTCCCTTCCTCACTTTCACTCTCTGTCTCTCAAAGCTTTAGATCCGTCTCTTTCGAGGTTTGTAATAAGCTTGTGCACACCACTTAATCCTTCTTTCTCTCCCTCCTTCTCTCTCTCTCTCTCTCTCTCTCTCTCTCTCTCTCTCTCTCTCTCTCTCTCTCTCTCTCTCTCTCTCTCTATTCTCTCTCTCTCCTCTATCCTTTTGCGTGCAATAATAGATATTACCGTTGCGCTTTTTACGATGCGAGCCTCATGTATTGAACGCGTGTTACAAGGACATGCATTTAATATGTGGTACGACCAATAAAGTGATTTTTAACTTCCCAAAAAAAATGTGTACATTTATAGTAACAATGCGCACTTGAGTTCATGATAAGAGAAAGAGAGAGAGATATATATATATATATATATATAGTGAAATACAAAGAGAGAGAGAGGGAGAGAGAGAAAAAGCCTGCATAGACAACCTCAACGAGAAGGAGAAGGAGATAGCTAACTCAAGTCAACTTCTGCGAGCGATAGGAAGAAACAGAGAGGACACATACAGTCGATATATCCTTTGCAACCAAGTCCCAAGGCTCCTACATGCGTTTCCGTCCATTTGAATTCCTCATAGAAAGGTATTTCCATTGTTATTTTTTGTAGATGAAGACCCAAAAAGAGATAAAAACAGAGAGAGAGAGAGAGAGAGAGAGAGAGAGAGAGAGAGAGAGAGAGAGAGAGAGAGAGAGAGAGAGAGAGAGAGAGAGAGAGAGAGAGAGAGAGAGCTCTATTTGCTGATAGCCTGTTAGGTTTGGAAGCTAAAGACTGAGAGAGATCAATGGAGAGAGTGTTAGAGATAGTATTTTTGAATTTTTGCTTGTTTTGAAAGAAGAAGACGTAGAGACAGAGAAAGACAAGGAGAGGGATTTCATAGAGTGGATCATGATGCACTGTAGAGGGTTCTCCTTGCTTGCATTTGTCTACGCGCACCGTGATCCATACAAAGAGAGAGAGAGAGAGAGAGAGAGAGAGAGAGAGAGAGAAATTATACTACAAATGTTTTTCAATACTCTTGTGGATCACGGCGCGCGGACAGATAGAAGCCTGGCTTGAAGACGAACCCGTGCACCGTGATCCACAAAAAAACGGGATGGTGAGAGAGAGAGAGAGAGAGAGAGAGAGAGAGAGAGAGAGAGAGAGAGAGAGAGAGAGAGAGAGAGAGAGAGAGAGAGAGAGAGAGAGAGAGAGAGATAGAGAAGGAGAGAGAGAGAGAGAAAGATAAGGAGATAGAGAGAGAGAGAGAGAGAGATAAGGAGATAGAGGGAGAGAGAGAGAGAGACAGAGAGAGAAAGTATACTGAGTTTGTTTTTCAATACTCTTGTGGATCACGGCACGCGGACAGCTAGAAGCCTGGCTTGAAGATGAACCCACACGTCGTAATCCACAAAATACGTGGTGGTGGGAGGGGGGGAGAGAGAGAGAGAGAGAGAGAGAGAGAGAGAGAGAGAGAGAGAGAGAGAGAGAGAGAGAGAGAGAGAGAGAGAGAGAGAGAGAGAGAGAGAGAGAGAGAGAGAGATAAGGAGATAGAGAGAGAGAGGGGGGGAGAGAGAGAGAGAGAGAGAGAGAGAGAGAGAGAGAGAGAGAGAGAGAGAGAGAGAGAGAGATAAGGAGATAGAGAGAGAGAGAGAGGTGGGGGGAGAGAGAGAGAGAGAGAGAGAGAGAGAGAGAGAGAGAGAGAGAGAGAGAGAGAGAGAGAGAGAGAGAGAGAGAGAGAGAGAGAGAGAGAGAGATAAGGAGAGATAAGGAGATAGAGAGAGAGAGAGAGGGGGGGGGGAGAGAGAGAGAGAGAGAGAGAGAGAGAGAGAGAGAGAGAGAGAGAGAGAGAGAGAGAGATAGAGAGGGAGGAGAGAGAGAGAGAGAGAGAGAGAGAGAGAGAGAGAGATTGATAAGGAGATAGGGAGAGAGGGGCAGAGATAAAGAGAGAGAGAGAGAGAGAGAGAGAAAGATAAGGAGAGAGAATTTCCCTTGTGGATCATGACGTGCAGTAGACTATTAGCCCATGTCAAATCTGAGCCCGCGCGCCGTGATCTCAGAGAGAGAGAGAGAGAGAGAGAGAGAGAGAGAGAGAGAGAGAGAGAGAGAGAGAGAGAGAGAGAGAGAGAGAGAGAGAGAGAGAGAGAGAGAGAGAGAGAGAGAGAGAGAGAGAGAGAGAGAGAGAGAGAGAGAGAGAGAGAGAGAGAGAGAGAGAGAGAGAGAGATAGAGAGAGAGAGAGAGAGACAGAGAAAGAGAGAGAGAGAGAGAGAGAGAGAGAGAGAGAGAGAGAGAGAGAGAGAGAGAGAGAGAGAGAGAGAGTGAATCTCTGCTTTTTTCTCTATTAGGGTAATGGCAAGAACCAAGGCAACAACAAGGAAGGCACGGAAAGGACCAGGGCTTGCAAAGAAGGCATGTGGAAGGTCTGCTAGTAAGAAGAAAACTTCAGGTAAACCAATGAAGATATTGAACGGCCCAAGAATGAAGAATATTCAAAGAAACATGGGTTTATTTAGGGAGATCAAGAAAGCTCAGAAATGTATTGAGCTGTGTGTCCCTAAACTTCCTTTTCAAAGAGTAGAGAGACAAATCTATGAGGAAGCATGTGCTGGTACAATGAGGTGGAAGGCAGTTGCCCTGCTGTGTCTTCAAGAAGCAGCAAAAGATTTTCTTTTGAAGTATTTTAATGATATTACTATTGTTGCTGCTCATGCTCACCGTTTGACAATAATGGACAAGGACAGTGAGACTCTTAAGAGAGTGTGCTGGAGATATGATAAGCTCCTTATCCTTAATGAGTTTATTGATCCCAAAATGAAAGATATACTACTACTACCACCATGTCGGCGAGCGCAAGGGGTTAAGATTCATGAGGTTACTCATGAGGTGAACACAAGAGCCAGAGCTGAGCAAGAAGAAAGACGGCTCTCTGAAGCGGAGAAGTTAAAGAAAGAGTATACAGTCTGATGCAGCTGATGAAGAGGCCCAGAGGAGAACTTATGGGCAAGTTACCATAGAGCTAAATGAAAGAAATAATGATGTATTACACTCCATGACAGAGGGACTGTTAGCAAGCATTCCCCTTGTTGATGGTAGTAGGCAGTTAGCATTGGACTGTGTTGATATTCGGATATTGAAAGATCCAAATGCACAAATTAGCGACACTATTGGTTATGTATGCCTAAAGTAAGTGCTCATCTCTACCTTTAAGATATTTCTTTGTTGGTACTTGGCCTCTGATTAAATCCTTGTTTGTGATTGTAACTTAATAAAAAGCCAGCTCCCTCAAGAAACCCAAAATGAAATTTTTATTTTAGATCCACAAGTGTCTGTGCCACTCCGAATAAAGAACACCCCACATGGCACATTGGAGAGATGGTTTATAAACTGTCCAATGCTCTAGCTGACAACATTGGTGTTTCCATTCGAATCAGCAAATCATTGGAGCCTTGTATGTATAGAATTGGACAAGCAAGTGGTATGGACTATCAACTCCATACAAGCAACACATTTAGAGATAAGAGTGTAAGTGTTAATAAAACCTTTAGTGTTTATTTGGGGAATGGTTGATGTCCTGAATAATGCTAATAATAAATAACCTTCATTGTTTACAGATGTATAAAAAGATTACTTCATGTCTATGGAAAACACTGTGGAAATCATGAACTGTACAAGTCCACCTTTAAAGCTATCAAAGTGCCTAATCAGACAGATCCAAATTCTTGTGGTTGGAGATGTCTTCTCCATACAGAGTATATACTCCAGAGTTTTTTTGCTCTTCATCCATTTATGTCAAAGGTATTTCCTTGTAATGGTATGGTCCAACATTAGTGCTATTATTAATTAAAGTATTGACCACAAGCTAACTTTATTTTGCAGAATGCTCTGGAAAATTATACAATAGAATATTTACAAAGGTACCGCACTTCAATGATTCAACATCTACTATCTCTTTCAACACCAAGAATTTTAGATATAGAGGACAGTTTTGTCGACGACCATATTATAGCTTTAACAATGACTGGTGAAGAGGTAGTCAGGCCAGTTTCCAAAACCTTAAACCAAATTCCTCAAATTGACCCCATATTAGAGGAAAAGACACTGGTAAACTTTACAGTTGGAGCGACTGAATCCGAAGCTGGGGTTAAGCAATGTGAAGTAGACCAAGTCCCTGAAAATACAGATATAAAATGCACCTCAGAGACGAAGAATGCAACAAAGGTTCTAGTCGAAGCAAAGGAGAATAAGGGAGTGCTAGGGGAGGAGGCCAATATTGCAAATCAAGGCAAGGAACAGACCACAAAACAGGTTAACCATTCGACCATGGAAACACAAGAGTCATGTACTACACAAGCACAAGAGGTGGATATGCTTGGCAGTACACAAGGAAACGTCAACACTCAACAACAAAATGTCAACATTAGAAATGACCAGTATGGACTCTTGCTTCAAGTAGGTACGGTTGTTCCGGTAATATCCATTGTACTTAAATAATTAATGCTTTTTTGTTTCTAACTACTTATATGTATGCACACAATGATTGCAGAGACTGATTATCTTGGATCTCAATAGATTGCTACTCCTACGACAGCCGTATAGTGTACATACAGAGTCCTCCGATTTACGTAGTTTCCGCTTGGGAAATGTCAGAGTATTAATTTGACCAGGCACAAAGGAATTTTTGATTTTTTTCATTCCAAGGTTTAGGGTGGCTATCTGGTCTTCAATGCAGGCCCATAACCTGAATCCCTTGTTTCCATAGTTTGTAATTTGGCTGAAATTCAACGATCGGCTTTTTATTTTGTGTATAGTCAAAGAAATTGTAATACCATTGAGGGACATTTCCACCCAACTAAACCTATTGTACCACTTTTTTACAAGCCCTTTGAGCAGATCAATGTACCTTATGATGCTTTCAACACTATGTTGATTGATGACACACCACACAAGGGTTTACTTAATCCATCCGGCACTACTATATCCCCACCTTCGTTTGAAGGGCATCTTCACGATTTTTACCTAGAGGATATTTTGGTCCCATATTTGAAAGCAATGTACCTAAGCCCATTGAGCACATCGGAATTTGTACTTACAAATGTACTTAGTAATTCATTGATTATACCTTAAATTGATACTGTCTATCTGTCTATGTGTTTTGAATACTCAAAGAGAGAGAGAGAGAGAGAGAGACTTGAGCAAACACTTGATATTAAGATTAAACTAGTCAAAAATGTTACATTTCATTGAAGCCATTCAATAATTATTACATGGGCACAATTTGAATACGGCCAGAGAGATCCACAAAAAAATGCTTCTCCCTTCGTTGCATTACTCTTCATCCGTTCAGCAAGAAAGAAAAGTTTACGGAGTCAATGTCAATAGTCTCCTCCACTATGTCATGTCGAAGTTGTAAAAGATTACATTGCTTCCTTATTGCAATTACTGTCATAAGATTTAGGTCTTTGTCCACCACTTCCACGTCTATGACAGCATTGTTTGCCAAAATTGCTGTCTCTTGATCCATAGACACATAGCAACCTTCAAAATGTGAGAACGCTTGTACCAAAAGGAGATTATTAATGTCTGTGTCACAAGCATATACTTGACAATGAAAGTGTCAAGAGCAATCTCGCAACATATGCCATATGTTTCTTTCACATACCACCCTCGATCAAGAAGCTTATCACACAAGAGGGAATCAAATGATTTGCAGAGCAGCATTGTTTTATCAACATATACTTTGCAGGTATGAAATAACTCAACAAAGAGACCAATAGGACAAAAATTTACAAGTTTCACCAATTTAGTAGGTACAAAGTTTCGGAGAGACCTCTGAACATCCGTACAGAGCCTTCTCCTCAATGCCTCACTCATTGTTGTGTCGGGAACAGGCCAATCCATAGAGTTCCAGTTGGTTGGTAGTGGAACATTCACCAAGACTCCTCTCTGATTCCTTTGATGGATTTGGTAGAAATGGTCATACAAGAAAATACCCTCATCTGCTAGGCGTTTGTTAGTTCTGCCAGCATATTGCAAGACTCCAATATGAGCATGGGTCACAGAGATGAGACCTATAATGCACTCCAGTGGCTCCCATTCTTCGTATGACGAAGGATAAACATCTGTGAATGTAATAGAATAGAAATAAATACAAACATCTGTATAACCTAATTATATACCTGTGATAAAAGAAGAAAAAAAAACAAATTCTCATTTGAAATTAAGATAACATTTATAGAGGAGTGCTAAATAATTAGCTTACAGTTGCACCGCAAATTATGCACCATGGAGACATTGCCGCCATTAGCAATCACATCGGAGTGAGTGAAAACATGTTGAACAAAGACATCTTTCACAGTCTTCTTACCGACCTCAACTTTGAAATCTAGAACTCTTGCTTTCCATGCAAAACGAAATATGTTTGTTGCTTTCAAGATTTTTCTCCTTCTTGGCTGCATAAGAACCCAATCACCTTTGCTTATCCTCTTCTCTTGCCACCTATTATCTGTAGTGAGAGATTTTGAAATTGAGATAGTGCTTATGCTACTACATGGTCTTCTTGGAACACTAATGGTGAGGCTGGTTGGGGACAGTGTAGATCAACCTCTAGAACTTCTTGGGCGGGTAGAAGACGAAGCCATAGGTAAAATGGAGGGAGAATGAGGTTTGAAAGCCTTTCATAAAGGTAGTGGATGTCTTTCAATGAAGAGAGAGAGCTAGCTATCAATCAGTAGTCTTGTTTCATGAACTTGACGGCTACTAGCAGTGGGCCCTACTTTGTGAAAGCAGGAAGTTCCCTTAAGAAAATGGGACAAAACTCAATATTTTAAAATATTTTCTTTCATTTCTGTGTTGCTTTCCATGTATTTCTACATTACGTAAGGTTGATTCTCATTGGTTGCGCCTTCTTTTCTCTCTCTTCAATAAGGCCCTCCAAATGACCTCCAAAAGTTTCTAATGATGCACTAACCGTGTAGATGAGCCTAACAAAAAAAGAAGACTTAGGCAATATCCTCAATCCCGCAAAGCCCCACGTCATCGACCCTTTTGTCTAAGGCTAAACGATGTAGGTGATCCTAGTCTTGTAGCGATGCTGCCATGAGAAGCATAACACGTGAGTCCAACCACAATAGCATCTTCCATATGTACACACAATCGTTTTCAAGCAGTAAGACATTTTGGTTCTCTACCATTACATGTCCACCATAAATCATATCAAACCACTTCATGATCCAATCCAAAATCATAAACCATAATCTAATGAAATCACGTGGGTGAGCACTCTACCCAACTCAGGGTGATGTACATCTAAATCTTGCAAAGCCACTTTAGCACATAACATGGCTACACAATTTTGACAACACAACCATATCCCAAAAAAAAGATTCAAGAGCCACATTGGCTTTCACAATCAAAATCACAACCATAATCCATGAAGAATCTTATCCCTTGACCATAAACCATATTCCATACTGAACCAACCTCACACTTGGAGTTTGACATATCCACTGCAATCAAACAGAGCCCGCACACATATCCTTGAAGACATGAATTATTTATGCCTAAAATAAATCCGACCAGTGACTAAATATGACTTCAAAATCCAATTTTGACAATGTTTAAACACACACAAGTGATACATTGTGACCGCACCTCACCCCCTAGCATATAAACCTAGTTTTGGTCTACAAGGGTGGAAAGCAACATACACATTCACGTGAGGTATCCACATCCATTTGTGAGATTCCATACATCACATGATATCATTCTATAAACATAATCACGATGCAAAATGGCCGCGTCACTTTGATCAACCATAAACCATAACATCACATATAAAAACTTTGTCATTTTTGGATAATGCATAACATGCAAATGAAAGTATTTGATCTCAAACCAATGCATCAAGATCAATCCCATAATATAGAACAACACTTTACCACATCACTTTGCCCATATGAGACGTGTGCAACAAACGGTAACACAAAAGAAAGCCACCTTATTTATATTTACCCGCATTGTTCGGGTTGTCTAACCATATACCTCCATATAAGTTTATGGACATCAAACACTTGGAATCAACTCATGAAAACAAACCATAAATCATATATCAACAGCTCATTCAACTCACAATATCATCTGGCTCTCCCTCTTGGTAGCACCCCTACACGCGTAGGTAACCCCATACATGAAACAATTAATATCTCACACTCACAAAGTGATCTCAGAGACCTAAATACTTTTATCAACAAGTTTAATCAATATTTCTAATTTTTCAAGTGGGTTCGCTCATCCAATGAGTCTATATAGTGGTTCTCCAAGGAGCTTAGGGTCCAAAATTTTGACCAATGTAGTGGACAACAAGCTGTTTTTTGATCATAACTCTTTGCTCGTGCTAAATTTTCATGGGACACCTTTGAGAGAAAATTTATAAAAGATGTGTTTAATCTCTGGGTTAAAGGGCTCGACCTGATTCATACTAGTTTGAGATATATGACCAAAACAGTGCTCCTACCGCCTATGTGACGTGAAACAAAAACCACTTTTTGTGTACACACATGAACATAAACACACCGTGTGCATAAATCAACAAGCTAAACATGATGAAACAAACATGGAGCATCTTCATACACATCTAAAAAGTCTATACATGTCCTTGTATACGAAAAAAAAAACCATCGAGGGGGTAGTCACTCACAAAACGAAGTAGAGAGAGAAAGAGATGATGGCTATGGAGTTTAGAGCTTCTTACCGTGCTTTAAAATTTCTTATGGGTTGTCAAAAGGCTTCTTTCTTTTCCATAAGAGAGCGGTGATGAGAGCTATATATGTAATGGAAATGATAAATTATTGTATTTATTGTTTATTGCATTTGAGAAGTGGCAACAACATAGATGCTTTATAGAATATACGAAGGATACCAGATTATTATCATTATATTATTAAAGTGCTTTGTATGAGCTATGGCCAATTAATGTCCGGCCAAACAATGTGTATTCATTTTGAGCATTCAAAAATCTATAAAGTAAATACAAGCAAGAGGAAAATCTCACTCTTGCACGGGGGGAGATTGCACCCAATGTCGGCATTATTCTTCTCTCCTCTCCACTCTTCTCTCTCGCTGTGCCAGCGTAGCACTCCGCTCTAGGAGGTGCGCCTACACGTGCTCTCTCACTCTATCTCATTCGCTATCTCTCTCTATTCGTGGAAAAAGATGAATTATGTGCTACGGGATTTGTGAGGTATGCATATTTATTGATTTTATGGGGTTTGGAACACGTTCTTTTTGGTATTTTGTATGGCCATCGTGTTCTCCCCTTTGTAGCAATACAAATATTTTCACCACGAAGCCGTTGGAGAACGCACACATCGTAAAAAGAAAAGAGAAGATAGTAAGCAAATAGAGAGAGAATGTTCTTCTTCTTCTTCCCGCAAACAAAAGAGATCTTATGGAGATGGTGATGGAGAGCTTTCACCACTCCGTATGATAAGTATGTATTTTTGTGTGGTAGTAGACGCAATTGTTGACACTGAAAACTGAGCACTCTATGCCAATTTGTAGTTGTAGGGTGAAGCAGGAGTGTGTCCCAAGCAACAAGTAGCACCCCCTCTTCTGCCTAGAATAGCTGCATGCTTTTGGGAACTTTACTAAAAACAAGGCACAGCTTTTGGTAGTCAACTCTCCTACTTACCATTCAATTTTTATAGTAAAAATTGATTAATTGGACAATATCTCAACAACTAATGTGACTATGACTAAACTATGCTACAGTGTGATGCCTCGACATAATTATGACTTTTTCGTACTACCCCGGCATATTTATGGCACCGCTTTTTATAAAAATAATTATCATAAAAAAACTCATTTAATTTTGTTTCTTTACTAGATAGTCGTTTTTAAACGTGACGGTGCCTAGAAATAATATTTTTATATTTAAATCATCCTAAATAAGTACATTGCTTTTCAAAAATATCAAAAAGATAAAAATAGCGTAGAAAGCAAAATAAATTAATATTTTTTCTAAAATTGAAGCACGGATTTCCCTCATCCACCGAAAAAGAAAAGCGAACTCACTTTTCACTAAAAAAAACACTAAAAATCATGAAAAGCTCAAAATAACGTGAAAAGCATTTGAAAAGAAATTTTTGTATATAATTGAACCATAGCTTCCCTGAAACTTATAAATTAAGGATTCGGCCCTGGTTGCATTGCAAAAAAGCACCGAAAAGCACAAAACGCATGAAAAATCTTTGAAAAATGATTTTTTTCAAAATTAAATTAAATGTTTGTTTGACCTACTGGAATATCTCTTTAGAACCTTACAACACTGTCAAACAAGCATTCTCAACAAAAAATTCACAAAACAAATATTAGAATCTACTTTTTTTATTTAAAAGAGACTCGAAAATCGGGGATCTTACAGGTTATCCCTCTTCATATAGGGGTAGGCTTCGATGAATATTGTTAATGAAACTTATGAACTTTGGCCGGTGCGCGATGAAGGTTAGATGCAAGCTCCCATGTTCGTTTGCTTGAATCATAATCTTTCCAGTGTACAAAATACTAGTCATCCACGAGAGATTCTGGAGTCAAGGATCTACTCGACTTCATATTCTTTATGACCATAGATCTTTATGGACGGTGGCGGCTGTGAGCATCTCCTAAGAATCTAGCACTAATAACAAGGCTCCAAAAATGAAACATGGAAGACTAGATGAATCTTTATAGAATGTGGTAAGTGGAGATGGAATGTGACTAAATTCACTTGGCTAATTATCTTGAATAGTCCAAATCTTTCATAGTCTAACTCTTGTGAGGGTGAGATGAACGTAGATCGTGGCGAAGAAGCCACACTCCATCCCCAATTTTGTATGGTTGATGTTGCATTTGGTGCTTGTCTGTGGTACTTTTACACCTCTGTTGAGCTTTTCTAATATTCATTGTCAATTCTCTTTATGAATGCTATGTAGATGTGTGGCTAAATTTATGGTAGACAGATTCTTCACTCGATGATTCATGTGGACATCGGTCCCTCGGTGTTGACAATTGTTGGGAAATAATAGGATATGCAGAGTAGAAGCTCAAAGAGTGTTGTTGTAGGCAAACTCGGCTAGGACCAGCAATTCTACCAAATTGTCTTGATGGTAGTTGATTGTGCATTGGAGATATTTCTCTAGAATTTGATTCACCCTCTCTATTTTTCCATCACTCTGTGGATGATTGGTTGAAGAGACGTTAATCTTTACTCTTAGAATCTTGAGCAATCCTCTCCAAAAGCTTGAAATGAATTGTGGTCCTCGGTTGGTCTAAAACAATGTTAGCTGGAATCCCATGATAGTGGTAAATATCCCCAATGAAAAACTTTGTCGTTCCTTCTCCAATGAATAAGGAGAGTGATAGCCTTGTCGTAGCTTGCATACCTTGGTTTTGACAACTACTTCTCCAAAGCGTGCTAAGAGAAGAGTGCCAATGCTACTAACTTGAGAAGCACCATCCAGATAATACACTCGTTGCATGTGTATAAACAGCCTCACTTGTTGAAAGAAGCCTCTAAACTTGATATTGCCTCATCATACTTTTTGAGTGGGTTGCCCTTAGGCTCCCTTCTTTGTTGTGGTGGACTAGCTGAAACAACGGATGGATTTTTGCACATATTGGATTCATGTATCTCTTAGGCTGGGGACAGAAGCTCTTGCACCTAGCAAGTGTATTCGCTCTACTTGCCCCACTCAACTAGGTGAAATCATGGGTAAATTTGGACACACATTGGCTTCACGTAGTTCTTGGAATCGACATTGAAGTTCTTGCACCATTGAACGCGGCAAGTGGGGATGCTCTATTTTCCATTGTGCATGTAGCTCCTGAAATTGTTGCTCCAACTTTTGCAATGTGATACCACACCTTCCAATATAGACTCCATGTCTCGGCAAGATTAAGAAGTATAGTCTTGCCAAAATGTTATGAGCGCGTCTTGAGCTAGAAGAGAGTGAGACGAGGTGCCACAATATACAAGAGCTTGAAACTTGATTATGACTTTAATCTTCATTACAAGACTTAATGCTTGATCAAGAGAACTTGATTAAAAAACTCGCATTAAATGCTAGAGTACAAGACAAGACTTGATTACAAGAACAATATTCGAACACAACACAAGAACGAGAAGAGGGATTACCTCGTAGGAGCCTCACAACTGGTGGTGGCAAGATTGAGGGGCTTGTAGCCCAAGACCTCTGTTTATACTGAAGCTTAAGAAAGGAAGTTAAGAATCTTCTAGGTTCTTCCTTCTAAAACCTTCTAGCTCTTCTAGAATCATTTAGGTTCTTTCTCAAGCTTCTAGTACTTTCTAGATTCTTCTAAATACTTCTAGAATCTTCTTGACACTTCTAGAGCCTTCGAGAATCTACTATATGCTTCTGAAATCTTTTAAAATCTTCTAGAATCTTCTAGATTTTTTTGGATCCTTCTAGATTCTTCTAGAACTTTCTAGGATTCTTCTAAGAGCTCACATCCATGACACAGAGGATTTTCTTTGATCATGTACTTTCCATCCAAGATTGGATGTTGCGGTTACGAAGTCAATGAACTCTTGTTCATTTGGTATGCAGCACACCAAGTGCATGTTCCAATGCATGTAATGGAGTTTGCTTCAACAACCAGAGGGACATTCTTCTATCTCCAATACCGCTTCTTGAATGATCGTTGGACTTCAGAGGATGAGGCTTAGAGGTAAGGGCATGTGGTGCCAGATGCTTAGTCGACTATGACAACAATTCGAGGAGGCTGTTGGATTGTGGACTTCTCCTATCTCTATGTTCCCTCTTTATTAATGGTAGTATGGCCCTACGGATTTGGTCATTCCTATGACCATTTGTGAGCTTTTCAGTACCAGTTGGAGGAAAGGTTTGCAATCTCTTATGGTCCAAGCAATCTTGATGTTTGGTGACAAATCTGTTGAAATCCTGCAAATGATAGGTTTGCATACATCATCTCTAGTTGATGGGATATCTAGTTCCTAGTTTTGCAATCAGAAGCATATGAAGGTCTCTCATGTACATTCCCTTTAGAGAGCTCTAGCCTTGAGGCAGTCCATTTTGATCTATGTGGGCATGTTGCAGGTCCCCTAGGCACTTTCTTTACTCTCACCCTAAATATCGGTGTTATGTTGTGTATTGGATATCAATTACACAGTTGAGTGAATATATTCTTTTAAACACAAGACAAAGATTTCAAGGAAGTAAGTTACAATAGTGGGAGTATGTTTGCAGTCCATTCATGGCATAGGATGGTTAGTGCAGTTCATTCATGGCATAGGATGGTTAGTGCAGTCCTTTGGTTCTTCATCATTGAATAGTTGATTTCTTAGTAGCCTGAGTTTTTTGCATTTTTGGGACATCCCATAGCAACTTGGAGATTATGGCATGTGGTATGTGACCAGAGAATGATTAGGATACCCACAAATTTACACCTTAACCCTCAATTTTGATGCTATCTCTAGGGGCGATCAACAACAATACCTCCTACAAATGCTGGTTATGTGACTCGTGAGTCGGTTGAGTTCAACAGATTCTTAATAGAGCTGGGTTTACTCCCAACGGACATCATTTTACTTCTCGGACGTCTTTCGGGTGTAGCGATTGTTCAACCTCAAAGTTTTGTTGTAGAGATCCTCGTCCACGAAACCCTCACCTTACAATTGTAGATTGCTCACTCCAGCTCCCTTGCCATCTTCCTTCCGGGATCTGAGAGTGGGTGTTAGAGTTATGGCATCTCTCTAGATTCGTCCAGTCCATTCCGGTATCTCCCAAGGACAAGTGATAGGGAATGAGGGCTATTTTGTGGTTATGCCCGGCCAAAGTAAGAGAGTTTTCTTATGTCGATATTTTCAAGCCATGTGCTCTTTCCATGGCCATAGGCTCCTTGAAGCATGTGATATTATATCCCAACCTTGGCCTGTTTTTTTCCATGAGCCATTGATGGGCCTACTATGTTTTTCTCCCCCATTTCCTTCTCTTAGGCCATTTATCCCATGTCGCGGGGCTTGAGGAATGGGTCGAGCAGCTTAATTATGGCCCTGTTGGGGGCGGGGCGGTACCCACTTGGACATTGCAGTTTAGCCCAGCAAGGGGGCCGCCTCATAGGGAAGCCCTTAGGATGCAGATTGGTAGGTCTTCTCCAAGTGGTTTTGCTCGGCCTTTCTGGCGTTTTCCAGATCAGCCCTAGCGTTTTTGCTAGGCAACCCGAGTTTGTTACTCGGGCCAGCCTTTCACAAGCTTTGTGATCATGCAATGACACGGAATGGAGAGATCCATTGACATCTAAAGGGTAGCCTCCTCGCGTGTAGGCCTTTAAGTCATGTCTCTCTCCCTCCATTTGTGTTCTATTGCCAAGAGGAGATACACTAGATCTATGCTCATAGCAATAGCAATAACAGTTGTGTGTGTACCAGGGGTCTATCCATCTCGAGCATGTCAACAGACCACCGTGTATGCAATTAGTTATCAGCATGGAGAGCCTTTTCCATCTCTTTCTTATTCTCAAATGTCCTGTCTCTTTCTACCTAAGTGATCTCTCTTCTCCACAGTTGCCTTGTATATGTATGTGGCATTGCAGATGTTCTCTAGTGTTAGAATCTTTTATGAGTCGAGGGATATTGAGTTGTCTACCAGATCGGGGGCCACTTCATGTCTTCATTGCATCTTCCGCTTCCTATTCTAACAAAACGTATATACAAGATGTGAACTAGAATGATTACCTGAGTTAAATACCGATACATCAATTGGATCTCATTCTGCAATTTGACTGTATAATTTTCTATAAAATTCCTCCCTGAAAAGCATTTGAATGCACTTGATGCAACCTCAAAGCACTTCAATACAGAGACCTGAGGACTTTGAACCACTGTAATGCATTATACATCACTCGCATCTCTCATATCTCCTAAGTGAAGAAGGAACCGCAAACATTATGCATGACAACGCACTAGCTGCCGCATCCTCAGAAGTATTGGTATCCTGTCCTCCCTTTTTTGGCACATCATTACCCATTTGTCGGACCATGTTGTGTATAAGGCCCTGCCAACGAAAAAGGCACGAGTCTAAAACCCATACAGTTTTTATGTCAAAATATCACTAAAGCATGTGAAAGGGATATCCAATACTTCATTAGAGTATTTGTGGTTGTCCACAATACTTCATGAAGTACACAAGCAACTTGTACCAGAATTTCACAACCGCAGCGACAGACATCACCACACGGACCAATGTCAATATTGGGAGTCTCATGAAAGCACAAAAAGTTGTTGATGATGTTCTTATCTTGGATATAGTCTCTTCAGTTCTATTGACTACAGGATATGTTCAGCATGGGCAGCATCAGTGTCACAATAGGGACAACACACTTCTGTGAAACAGGTATTTCTGTAAGTTGCAAAACGCTTCTGTGAAACAGGTATTTCATGGAATATCAAACATAGAATATACCAGTCAACATGTAGACAATTGAGCACTGTCATGTGACTTCTTGGACCAAGCACACAAGAGTGTGAGCCCTGAGCCGAGGCCTGAGGCACGAGGCAGACCGCAAATATTGGATACATATAAGAAGATTTATTCATAATCCTGGTGCAACCACAATATGGGAACTTGTCTAGAAGTATTTGGAATAAAGTTATGCCTCGTATGGAGCTAGCTGAAACGTCCAATTCACACTAATAATAGTCGCCAAAAGAACATTTTCCACCCTCAAAAATATGCAGGGGGTTTGCATCTTTAACAAATATTTTTCATTTCTCTATTTTTGTGGTGTATTGATGATCGCACGAGCAATGGCCAGCTTCTCAGAATGCTGACATAGAAAATCCTTCTTTGAATTGGTGGAAATGTTTTGTGAGACCCGATGCAAATTTGGGGTATAACCATGTACGGATAGTTTAAGTTCAAGATATTCTAACTTCGTATAAATTTGTTTGCTTTGAGGATGGCTGGTATCTCCAACGGCAAATTTATGAACATTTCCACTTGAATCAACCCAGCTGCTATGTCCTGGCTGCTTCCAAGCAGCAGCTTTCTTTCTCATGCATTCAATATTTTGAGCAGCCTCCTTCATTCCAGCAGCTGCATAAATATTACTCATTAAGACATATGGTGCAGCATTATATCCATCTAACTGCACGCTCAAAGGCCACTCTTCCAAGCTCTACATTTCCCCATTTTCGGCAAGCACCTAGAAGAGCAGACCAGACTGCAGGACAATCAGGTGATGGCATCATCATGATTACCCTCATAGCTCTGTCAAAAAGCCTTGCACGTCCAAAAAGATCAACCATGCAAGTGTAGTGCTCATTGTCCGGTACAATGCCATATTTTTCCCTCATGCTATCAAAATACATTTGGCCCTCATCTACTAGACCGGAGTGACTACATGCATTGAGTACATTAACAAAAGTGATCGCAGTTGGGGAGGTGCCCTCTTGTTGCATCCACTGAAAACAGTCCAGAGCTTCCATAGCCAGCCCTTGCTGGGAATATCCCCCGATAAGTGCATTCCAAGAAACATCGTTTGGAGAGAAACCTTCTTTTCGCATCTGGAGAAAACAACCCAGAGCTTCCTGGCCCTGCCCCTGTTGGGCATATCCAGCAATCAATGTGCTCCAAGAGATCACATTCCGGAGAGGAAGCTCTTCAAGGACTTTTTGTGCTTTAGTGAGGACACCACATTTGGCATACATGTCAACCAAAACGCTGCCAAGCACGACATTTTTTCTCAACAGCCCCAAACTAGCAATTTTATCGTGAATTCTTTTGCCCAAGTCAATGTCTTGCATAATGCCACAAGCTTTCAAAGCGCAAGCATAGGTTATTGCATCTGGAGTGAGGCCTTCACTTCGCATCCGCTTAAAACAAGTCAGAGCTTCCTGACCCTGCCCCTGTTGGGCATACCCTGTGATCAATGCATTCCAAGAGATCACATCTAGAACATGAAGCTCATCAAAACATTTTTGTGCCTTCGAGAGGGCAGCACATTTGGTATACATGTCAACCAAAGCATTGCCAAGCACGACATCGTTTCTCAACAGCCCTTGGCTAGCAATCTCATAGTGAATTGTTTCGCCCATGTCAATGTCTTGTGTGATGCCACAGGCCTTCAAGATGCAAGCATAGGTGATTGCATCTGGAATGAGGCCTTCGTTCCGCATCCATTGAAAACAGCTTAGAGCTTCCTTGCCACCCCCACGTTGGACATATCCTGCAATCAATGCACCACAAGAGAACATCACGCACAGGAAGTTCATCAAAAACTTTTTGTGCTTTTGTGAGGCTGCCACACTTGGCATACATGTGGACCAAAGCACTGCCAAGCACCATATCTTTCTTCAACAACCCCAGACTAGCAATTTCATCATGGATTTCTTCGCCCATGTCAATGTCTTCCGTAATGCCACAGGCCTTCAAGATACAAGCATTGGTGACTGCATCTGGAGGAAGGCTCTCACTTCTCATGCGCTGAAAGCAACCTAGCGCTTCCTTGCCACACCCATGTCGGACATATCCTATGATTAGAGCATTCCATGAAATAATACTCCGAACATAAAGCTCATCAAGGAGTTTTCGTGCTGCTGAAAGGGCACCACATTTGGCATACATGTCAACTAAACTATTCCCCAGTGCAACATGTTTTTTCAACAGCCCCTGACTAGAGATCTCATCATGAAATTTTTGGCCCATATCAATGTTTTGTGTAATGCCACATGCCTTTAAGGTGCAAGCATATCTGCTGAAAACAGCCAATAGCTTCCTTGCCATATCCGTGTTGGGTATATCCTGCAATTATTGCATTCCAAGAGATTACATTCCGGACAAGAAGCTCATCAAAAACTTTCCGAGCTTTCGAAAGGGCACCACATTTAGCATACATGCTGACTAATGTGTTCCTAAGTATGTGTTCTTCGCAAGTAACCCACTATCGCAAATATCAGCGTGTATCCTACTGCCTTGGTGCAAGTCTTTCTTCTCAGCACAGGCTTTTACTGAGGTTACAAAGGAAAGACTTACTCTCAAGTCGCAGACTGCTTCTTTCATGTTTTCGCCAGAAGATTTGCAGCTGCTCTGTGAACAAAAAATCAGTAGCGCTAACGAAATACTTTTTGAAGTTGCAAATGGCCGGACATTGTATCGCCACTGTGAAACAATAGTTTCACTCGCAGATGGGAAGTTGGTTGGCACTGGAATTCATATAGTAAAAGGCTGTCTAGGCTCAGTTCAAGATCATGTGGGTTCCCCCTAGGCTCAGTTCAAAATCATGTAGGTCCCCCCTGCCGCACTTAGCAAGTTGGTGGATACTAGGAAGTGAACTCAATAAAGGCATAGTGCCAAGGTGGGGTCACAGAGGAAAAGTACCCGATAGCTAGGCTACATTGCATTTTTGGATGTGGTCCCAGTGGTGAAAGATGGTCAGATGACCAGTGAGAGTCCACTGGAAGCATCTCCTAAAATTTAGGAAATTGCTATTTTGGGCCATGAAATCTATTTGCGTCAATACCTCCGGAATGACAAGGGGAACATTTTAGAACTACTGCAAAGTCAACTGGACAACCAGTCGGGAGATTTTTAAGTGGGAAGACCAAAGCGGAAAATTGCTTGTAAATGTGCCTAGTGGCACAATGTGATGAACTTTCCTCATGTTGACTGCAAGCTTTCCCTCTCATGTACAATATAGTGCAAGAAGTCATGTCCTGCACACTTTACACTGCTCTCTCTCTTCCCTACATGCAGTAATGCAATGCCCCTCAAGAGGGCTTTTCATTTGACCTATGTACAGCTGTGTGGTCATATGCGTTTTGGCTGAGGCAAGAGCCTCTCTGAGCATTAATAAGAGTAGTTAACTGCTGCTCCAAAAGCAGACACCGGTGAGGGTGATAACCTCACCATACAGGTCTGTTTTTAGCGCTGGTTATGCGCTGAATTTAAACTGTTCTTCAGCCATACAGATGTCAAAACCATTGGGAACAATGCCCCACTCTTAGAGGATAGTTCAAGGACTGTTTAGGGCTTGAAACAGGGGAAAAACTAGTAAATACAGCGTGCTGTATTTACTGTTTTTGGATAGAAAACAGAGGTTTTATGTCAAGTTCCACCAGGGGAATTGGTTTTGGGCGAGTTTTGGGGCTGTTATGCTGCCAAAATTTTTAAAATCACTCGTCGAAAATCAAAATTTCCACGGCCTGTCGAAATATTCCTTTTCACTGGAATATTATGGCCAAGGACGACGACCGAAAAGTGGTCAAAAAACGATCGATCGATTGGCCGGTGGCCGGTGGTCGGAAGTCAATGTCTAGTGGTCGGTGGCCGAATTCAAAAGCGAACTTGTCTTCGGCGGCCACACATGGGCTGATTGGAGGGTCCGATTTGGACTTATCTACATAAGTGTGGCTACACATGGATGCCTCTCATGAGAGAGGGCAGCCCTTTTGGCCTATAAAAAGAGGCCATTTCTACACATATTTCACAGTGTGAAGTTGATGCAACAAGGTGGGTGTGAGGTGGTGAGAGTGAAGCAAGGCGGGAGCTCCAAAAGGGTATAATCCCTTTGTAACATACTTCTTGTTTTGAAGTACTAAAGCCATTGAGTGGCTACTTTCTCGGGGACATAGCCCACATTGGGTGAACCACATATATCGTGTGTACTCTCTCTCTCTCTACTCTATAATCTCTTGTGTGTGAAAATTATCTCTCTCCATTAAGTAATCTACTCAATTGTCTACTTAGCTACTTCATATTTCCTAGCATTACCAAAAATACTAGAAGGCAGGAATTAAAAACTACCAAAGAGACTACGCAAAAGTACCAAGATTAAACAATTGGCAGTGTTCCAAGGAGGTACCAAAGTAGTCCCATCCTACAATGATAAGGTCCAAGTGTTGCGGTTCAACAACACAAGAATCTCTCTCAACACACATGCTCTCAAACAAAGAATAGACAGTTACTCCATAATCAAATTCAGCAACATACACAATTAGATAACTTCAGAGTCAGCAAATAGAACATAGAGAAAAGATCAGATAGAGCAAAAAACACCATGGCTAAAGCTTCTATCACATTCCCCTACTCAGAACTCGGCCCAATACAAGTACCAACTGATGGTTATAGCTGTCCAACCCAAAAATGTTCTTGACATAAAATATCAGACTCATCAAAATCCGACCTAGCAACATTCTGACCCAACAAATATTTTGACTCAACAATATTCCAACCCAGCAATATTTAGACTCACCAATAATCATAGTCAACAAATATCTGACTGACCAAATATCAGAGTCAGCAATAATCGAAGTCAGTAATAATCAGACTTAGCAAATATTCAACTCAACAATA
The DNA here is from genome assembly GCF_014529385.1 of Adiantum capillus-veneris. Classification (NCBI taxonomy): domain Eukaryota; kingdom Viridiplantae; phylum Streptophyta; class Polypodiopsida; order Polypodiales; family Pteridaceae; genus Adiantum; species Adiantum capillus-veneris. The sequence goes on along the minus strand of NC_140960.1, from coordinate 103,041,360 downwards.
TCTCAGTCAACACATGGACACCCAGATGATGGATTTCGTAGAAATTTGACTCGGATCCACACATCCCTTGATCAAAGTCAAAGGCCTTATTCTATCTTCCCAAAATTCCCTAGTTACTATACAACACAAAGTATAGTTCCTGGAACCTAATCTAAGATATGCAAATACACCATACAATACTCTGACAAACTCAATGCTGGGATCTTCATACAAAGCAAAGTGTAGTGCCTGGTACTTAAACGAAGGTACACAAAATACATCATAAATAGAAACTAAACACCGCCCAAACATTCCCCAATTCTTTGGCTCTATACTCATGGACCTTAATGACCTTCCAAACTTCTTGCATGCTCTCTGTCATTTTCTGCTTTACAATTGAAAGATCTTCCTCAAACATAAAAACACCGTTTACGTATGCATCTTCGTGACCTAATGTCTGTCTCTCCAGTTCCAACAATGGTTGAAGCCTTTGATCAAGATTTTGATTTTGGACCTGCAACTCTTTGTTCTTACTATCTAGTTGCTCCAACTCAAGTTGTACTTTGACCTCCAATGTTTTCATCCACTCCTTAAACATGCCAAGTGACATTTTAACTTTTGCCACTTCACTCTGATGTTGTGTCAGAATTTTTTGCAGCTCCTGAGTATGCTACTGCATTTGACTCTCTAGCTGAATTTGTTGCATATTGATGCTCTCTTGCACATCTGCAAACATCTTGACAGCCATTCCATTGTCCTTTGCAACATGTTCTTGTTCTGATGTCACTTAAAAAATTAAATGTTTTTTCGCCTTACATGTGCAATCCCATATCATTGTAGTCCACTTTTTGACACATGCCAAGGTAGGGAACCTCTCACATGCAAATACATCCAAGTCAGATCATACAAAATAAACTTATGGAACCAAAATTCAATGAGAAATCCTCTACTCCAAAGATGAAGTATAGGGAACAATTTCAACGTGGTGAAAAACTTCCAGACAAACTCCAACAAAACATCCTCTTTAAAATTCTGAATATCCACTGCCTTTCCATTTACAAAATGCTACTCTGTAGATTTCTGAGATACCCACTGCTGCTACAACTTATTGACTTTCCATTTTTTATGGATTTGACGTATTGCTGTCTTTTTGCATTGTGAACTTTCTGTCATTTTTTGAAAATTTCCCAACTCCAAATTTTCAAAATCAGAGCATCCTCCATATAATTCAAAATCAGATCATCATCCTGTAAAAGGCACATTCCACCTAATCCAATATTTAAGTCCACCTGAACATTTCTATAATGTATTCTTCTTTACCTAGTTTGCAACTCCAAAATTTGTAGCACATAAAATCCTGAATTCTGATAGTCCACCATCCATGTGTGACAGTCTATCCTGTAAGAATCTACTTCTACTATCTCATCAGCTTTAAAACACACATCTTTCAACAAAAGTATGCTTAGATTGAGAAAAAATTGTCCCACATCAGTTTCAGAATGCACATCCATTGAAATTTCATCATTCTGCATTTCAAACATCATTGCATGCTCCACAAAACATGTTAAACCTATTTAAAACTCAAAGGCTTGCTCTTGCCATTCCTCATGCTTAATCTGATCTGTGAGACCTAATTTTGATTCATCCCTGTTTAGATTGGAACAACAATCAATCTGCTTCTTCTAATTCTCTGCAATTGAAACATATCCTTGCTTGATATCCACCTGTGACATCAAAATCTGTCCTTCAAAACATTCAAAACCATAATTTTGATTCGCTTGATCATACGCAACATCTGGCATAGTGGTTTGATTACTTGTCTGAATTTGCCGATCATCACAATCAGCATCAACAAAATCCTTCAATGTTCCTTCAGCACCTTTTTGCAACACTTTCACCTGTAGGGATCTTTTTGGCGGAGACTCCTCCTGAACTGATATGGTTTTTGGAAATTCCTCAGCAAATCTGATTTTGAGAAATCTGATTTCCATCAATTCCTCCAGTGCATTCATCTCACTATCCACCTCTTCAAGTGGTCTTTGAATAACATGAAAAACATCATGGTTATGTATGACATGCTTCTCCCCACAAATAGGGTAACAACATTTTCCATATGCAAACAACATAAGTTTTAAGCAATGGATCTTCCTCTTCCACTCCATGGGTATACTCTAGTGGTAGGTTAGGGGTATCTAGGAGCTCTTCTAGGCTCTTTTGGCCAACCTCCTTTTTGTTGGAATTAGGGTTGCAGAGAAACGCACACAGCTTGGAGAAGACGAAGAAAGCTCAAGGCACACAATAGAGAGTGTGTTACTTAGTATGCAATGGAAAGATAGATATACCTAGAGTGATGGGCGTAAATACAATGCTCGGGGGGAAAAACCTCCTAAAGAGGGAAAAAATGCCCCGGCGGTCCCAGTGTGTTCACACACATCACTACCACATGTATATGGTAACAAATCCCCCCTGGAGTGATGCGTGTGAATGAGAGCTGGCACATGAGTAAAGGGACGTGCCATGCCCTGAGGACATGATCAATCTACAAAGGGGAGTAAGCCCAAAGCTTTGCGGAAAGCTTCAAGCTTCTCACGAGACAATGCCTTTGTAAAAGATCTGCAAGGTTGTCCTGTGTTGGCACATAAGCCAAGCTGATCTCTCCTACTGAGAGCCTCTCTCTGACCATTAGGAGAAACTTGGACTCAATTTTGGGCCATGTAAGAAACGCCAACTCAGCATAGAGAGAGTTAATTATGAAAAATGCAAAAAAAAAAAATTGGAATTCTATTTCTCATAGTACATACGTAAAAGTTTGCTCAATCACTTAAATGCATGCTCGTACAAAATGCTTTTCGAGAGCCCAACTTAAGTGTACACAAAATTCCATGTCTGTGAATCTTAATGAGTGATGTGATGTGCGATGAGAGAAAACACATAAGAGTTGTTTTCAAAATACAAAAATAATGCCACGGAATAGAGGCACAAGTATCAATCACCTTTTTATGAAGTACTCGCAATTTAAATTCGAACAGATTGTACTTGATAGTGATTGATAGGTACTATTTAAGACTATGAAGGAGTTAGAACCAAGCGAATAGAGGCGCTTGAGGGGTCTCTGGGACCTCTATTCGCTTGGTTCTGACCTTATGAGGCCCTAGGATTAAGATATAGCACTTTTTAAGCCCACGGATGCATCCAGAACGTCCAAGAATCCTATGGTTTTTGGACGTTCCGGATGCATCCGTGGGCTTAAAAAGTGCTATATCTTAATCCTAGGGCCTCATAAGGTCAGAACCAAGCAAATAGAGGTCCCAGAGACCTCAAGCGTCTCTATTCGCTTGGTTCTGACTCCTTCATAGTCTTAAATAGTACCTATCAATCACTATCAAGTACAATCTGTTCGAATTTAAATTGCGAGTACTTCATAAAAAGGTGATTGATACTTGTGCGAGATGCACAAGTACAAGTACTTCACTTTGTAGGATAGCAACAACGGGTCATAAAAAGACGTTCGGCGCTTAAGCCAGATGTCATTATCAAACGCCTCACTTTTCTGATGATAGTGACAATTTCACCAAAATGGTTTTCATGGACATTTTAAAAATGAGAAAAAATGTTTTTTCAACATAACGCTAGCCTTCTTCCTATTGTCTAAGGAGCGTTCTCTCACTAGAGTTGAAAGGCCCGAAAATGAGTCCATTTCTTTCCTAATGATAGTGGTAAAGCACCTCAATGTGCTTTCTGCAAGCATGAAAAACTCGGTTCCTTGCAACTGCCAATGCGCTCTGACTATCAATGTAGATAGTGTTGGCAGTGTCCTGTCCAACACCCAAATCGGCCATAAGGCATTCGAGCCATACACACTCAACAGTAGCTATGAAGACTGCCCTGTACTCAGCCTCACAACTCGAAGTGGCCACAGTAGGTTTCTTCTTGCTCAACCATGATATACATGAATTCCCAAGCATGAAACAAAAGGCACTTGTGGACACTCGCGTGTCAAAACAACCAGCCCAATCTGAGTCCGAAAAAGCATGTAAGTCTGGCGGCAATCACCCCCCTTGCGATAAAACAAGCCAAGATGTAAAGTGCCACTAAGGTAGCAAAAAATCCTCTTGAAAACCTGCCAATGCTTAGACCCTGGGCTATGCATAAATCTGCTGCATGTGAGACTGCAAGCTGAATATCTGCGAGTTGCATACATAAATGAGGCAGCCAATAGCAGTTTCGTAAAGAGTGACATCAGCAGGATCGCCAGCATCATGTAGACTCAACTTCAAACATGTTTCCATGGGAGTGGCAATAGGTTTACAATCCTCAAGTTCAAACTTACATAGCAATGTCTCTATGTAACTTTTCTGACACAAGGCAATACCACCATCACACTGCTTAAACTGTATACCCAAGTAATGATGCAACAGCCCCAAATCTTTCATCTTGAAAGTAGCATTCAAATCAGCCTTAAATTCAGTAATATGTCTCTCATTTGGTCCAGTGATCAGCAAATCATCGACATAAAGAACCACAATGAGAAGTACATCACCCTCACGCTTTACATACAATGTGCTTTCTGTTGGACTGTTACGAAAGCCTCGTTTAACCAAATGAGTGTCAGATTTCTCATACCAAGCACAAGGAGATTTCTTCAACCCATACAAAGCCTTCTTACATATGCACACTTTGTCCTCTTGTCCTTTAATGACAACCGCGAGGCTGTGTTACATAAACTTCCTTAAATATGTCACCATTCAAGAAAGAAGTAACAATGTCTGATTGATGTACATCCCAACCAAAATGAGCTGCCAATGCACATAGAAAATGCACAGTAGTCATACGACAAGTGGGAGAAAAAGTCTCTTCATAATCTATTCCTTTTTGTTGTGCATAACCCTTTGCACTTATGGCGATCGATCTCACCATCCGGCTTGCGTTTCAAATTGTAAACCCACTTCATACCAATGGCCTTTTTGACAGGAGGCAAATCACATAAAGTCCATGTGTCATTTTCTATAAGTGCATCATATTTTGATTGCATGGAAGCCATCCAATTTTCTGAATTTTGTGCTTCATCAAAAGACAGAGGCTCCTCAACATCATGTAAGCTAGACATAGCCAAAGCATAACAATCTGATGCATGAGATGCATGGTGAGAGCCTGAACGAGTACGACTAGACAAAGGTGCATCCAATTTATTGTCACGCAAAGTGTGCACCAGCCATTTTGGCATACCTCTAGCTTGCTCATTTTCAGCCCTTTCCTCATCAAGTACATCATGTACATCTGCATCATTAATAGCCGATCTGTAACATTTTCAGAAACCCCCATAGGCTGTTCATTTGTCTCATTGGAAATTACATTCATATTTCCACCACTGAAAAGAGGCAACAAGGTGTCATAAATGTCCTGTGAGCTTACATTACTGTCTCTAGTACATGATAGCAAGGGCTGAACAGAATCTTCCACAAACACTACATCCGGTGAAACCAGAATATGCTTTGTTTGCAGATGATATAACCTGTAAACTTTGCTTTCAGCACTATAACCAACAAAAATACATTTGACAGCCTTATCATCCAATTTTTTGCACTGTGTTTGTGGCACCAAAGTGTATGTCAAACAGCCAAAAACACGCATGTGCTCAATAGAAGGCTTTCTATCATGCCATGATTCATATGGAGTAATAGACTGCAAAGCTTTCATAGGGCACCTGTTAAGTACATAAGTGGCACACATGATGGCCTCAAGCCAAAAAGAATGCGGCAAAGCTTGACTTTTGACCATACATCATGCCATTTCCGTCAGTGACTTGTTTTTCCTCTCAGCAACACCATTTTGCTGAGGTGTATAAGGCACTATACATTGGTGTCTTATCACACGGCGACCCAGAAATGCATTAAATTCATGATACATATACTCCCCCCTCGATCGGAACGGAGGGTGCCCATAGTACATTTCGAGACATTTTTAGCCATAGCCAGAAATTGTTTGAAGCACATAAAAACTTCGAACTTCTCTTTAAGCGAAAATACCCATGCATGCCTGGAGTAATCATCAATGAAAGTCACAAAGTAATGGTAATTTCCCAAGGACGGAGTTTGCATGGGCCCACAAACATCACTATGCACAAGCTACAACCTGCATGTGGCCCGAACTGAACTATACTTTGGAAACTTAGAACGCTACATCTTACCCAAAATACAGCCTTCACAAACATGTTTGACAGGTGCTTCAAGAGGCGGCAAAGAAGCAACCATATCAGATTTTTGCAAAAGCAGCAAACTGGCAAAATTCAGATGACCAAAACGTGCATGCCAAAGTTTTGCATCTGAAATAGCCCTTGAGTCTGCAACAACATTTGAAAAATTTTGTCCACACTTGTCATACAAAGTGAGCTTATATTGCCCACGGCACAAAAGGCCAAATGCAACAATTTCATCACCAAAAATGAGATCATGAACTATGCATCTGTCATCCACAAATTTTACTACAAGTCCAAGTCTAGCAAGTGCAGATACAGACAAGAGATTCTTCTTGATCCCAGGTACATAAAGTGCATCAACAAGTGTGAAGGAACTGGCATTTGCAACAGTAAGCACAATCTTTCCAACTCCCTGAACCGGATAAGAGGCATTGTTGGTACAAGTGACTGAATTCCCATGAGGGACAGACTCGAGAGAGGTAAACAATTCACGATGTGAGGTAATATGCTTTGTAGCACCACTGTCAAAATACCACACATGTGAATCTGCAGCAACTGACAAGCATGCATCATGGACAGCAGGATTGTAAGTGCACTCTGCGCTAAAAGCCCATTCTGCATCAACATCAATAACACAGTCTCCTTTCACAGAAGACTCAACAAATGGCTGCATTTGTAGTGGAGCCAGCATTTGCAGTGGAGCCACCCTCTTTCTTTTTAGCCTCTCTGGCCTTCAACTTAGGACACGACTTGATCAAGTGATCATTAGGTTTACAATAATGGCAACGCATCTTCTTTTTGCCCTTATCACCAGAATTTCCAGACGAATTGCTGCCAGCGGAAGCATTAGGAACAGAAGTTTTGCCACTCGCAGCAAAACCATAAGAAGTGGCCGCATTGTTGTTACCACCCTTTCTTTGAGAAGCAATAAAAGCGTGTTCAACTGCACGCTGCCTAGTTCTGTTTTTTCTGGAAAGTGACTCTTGCAATAGCAATGTGCATAATGCATCAAACTTGACAACTTCAGGATTTCCTTGGGTCATGAGTCTCCAAGTACTAGCAAAAGTTTGGTAGGAATCTGGTAAGGCATCAAGAACAGTCTGCACAAGGGAATTGTCTGAAATGACTTCACCTGCAGAAATAAGTTGCTCATTGATATCCTTGACACGAGCAAGGAAAGTGTCCATATCATCTTCCTCATGCATAATCTTCAACTCCAGCTCTTTACGCAGCAAACCAATTTAGCCTCATTGCGACTTGCATAAAGACCTCCTAGAATATCCCAAGCCTCTTTTGCAGATTTTATTGAAAGAATGTGAGGAACAATGGTGTGCTTCACAGACAACGCAATCAATGCATGAGCATGCTCATCCTTTACATCCCAACGAGCTTGTTCTACCGTAGGCAAAACAACTCTAATAGCAGCAATCCTTGCAGCAAGACCTACAACATCCTCAACATTGCCTACATTCTCAGAACGAGAACGTACATCAATGCCCTGCACAATGTTCCAAATGCCCTTTGACACAAGAATATGTTGCATCATATAAGCCCACATACGGTAATTGTCACCATCTAACCTATTCTCAACAGCAAACATCTTGAACACATCTGTGTTGTTGTCAGCCATGGTAAATGTTGCACCTGATGTGAAAACTACCCAAAAATAGGAGAAAGGGAGCGGGAACAACACGTGCTATATAGCACAAACCGTAGAAGACTATGCAATACATGTTATCCAGAAAACGGCACTGACAGAAATTCTGCACAAAATGACAAAATAGCATGTGCAGTACTGCCTGTAGTGGAAACGGAGGCCGAAATGAGCTCGAATCAAAAATCTAAGCAGACTGAGCTCTTTGAGCTCACCCAAAGTTTTTGTCAACCTGCAAACGCTTGCCAAAGCTCACTAAAATCAAAGAAAGTGAGCAGGCGTGTGCTGGAGCAGCTGGCGACTAAGCCTGGGAGGGCGCAACCTACTCTGATACCAATTGTTGGAATTAGGGTTACAGAGAAACACACACAGCTTGGAGAAGACGAAGGAAGCTCAAGGCACACAATAGAGAGTGTGTTACTTAGTATGCAATGGAAAGATAGATAGCCCTAGAGTGATGGGCGTATATACAATGCTCGGGGAAAAAAACCTCCTAAATAGGGGAAAAATGCCCCGGCGGTCCTAGTGTGTTCACACACATCACTACCACATGTATATGGTAACACTTTTGTACCTCCTTCTCCTATCCCTACTTGGTGGATTTCATGACCCATTCTCCATCCATCATCATCATCATCACTACCACATGTATATGGTAACACTTTTGTACCTCCTTCTCCTATCCCTACTTGGTGGATTACATTACCATTCTCCATCCATCATCATCATCATCACTCGAATCCCCTTCAAACTCATTCTCATATGCATCCCTCAGCTTCTCACATGCTTTTTGTAACTTGAAAACCTTCTTTCTGCTAGAACATGAGTTTCTCATATCCCCTTTATGATCATCTAGCCATTCATATGCATTTTCCGAGTCATCTTCAAAATCATCTAACTTCTCTAAGGCTCTTTCCATTTTGTTATAGGAAGTTGCCTTTTGCAATTTGTGGCTAATGTTATGAAGTTTTGTGCACAAATCCACCATGCACCACTTCCTACAAGCATCTCTCTTTGAGCACTCATCAACTACACACGGACAATCATCCACCTCATGCTTCTTACTCGTGAAAATCTAACATTTCTCTTTCTTCCTTTTACCCCCCATAACATTCACTTCATTAAAATACAACAATCATGTTTAGTCCTCAAGATCGGTGCACCATACCAATCCGAGACCCATTAAATTCGCTAAACGAAGAGCCACAGATGTTGATCTAGGATCCACATAGTCCATTTAGTTGGTTGCTTAAATTGATTGGGATATTTTAGTTTAGTGATGTATTTATATGTATGGAAAATTCAATAAAAGATACCATTCTTGAGGTTTTTTGCTTCGATAGATCTGATTATCAACATCAGATTTCTTTGTTTGATTTCAAGAAATTGTTCTTTTATCTCTGCAAAATCATCCAAATTTCTACCATTTTGCATAGTCTGAATCTGCAACACCTGGCTAAATCTGTGCAACCTGAACCTGCAACACTTATAGTAGCAAAATCTGAGTTTGAATTTGCAGTAATGCTTCTAATCAAACATGATGGTTGAAATCCATCATCTCTGTTGCTCTTGAATTTTCGCTCCTTGATCTAACAATTTCTCCTTCAGGATAGGTTATTTCATAGCATCATCACTCGTGAAACAAAAAGATTGACCTCGATGCTGACACAAAAGGTAATTAGACCCAATAGACATACCATTATAGTAGGTAATAAACACGACAAGAATGTCAAACACAACACACAAACAATTGCAGTAGGTTTACCAAATGTGTTGGCAAAACCTTCAATGGCCTAGCGGGATCGCCATATGTGTTGGGGTTCAATAACACAAGAATCTCTCTCAACACACATGCTCTCAAACAAAGAATAGACAGTTACTCCATAATCTGACTCAGCAACATACACAGTCAAATAACTTCAGAGGTAGCAAACAAAACATAGAGAAAAGATCAGACAGAGCAAAGAACACCATGGCTAAAGCTTCTCTTGCATTCCCCTACTCAGAACTCGGCCCAATACAAGTACCAACTGATGGTTATAACTGTCCAACCCAAAAATGTTCTTGACATAAAATGTCAGACTCATCAAAATCCGACCTAGCAGAAATCCGACCTAGAAATTTTCCGACCTAGCAAATATTCAGACTCAACAATATTTTGACCCGGCAATAATCAGAGTCAGCAAATATCCGACTGACCAAATATCAGACAAAGGACCAAAACTACCTACAAAAACTACCAAAAAGAGTACCAAAGAGTCCAATGGTACTTATGCACCAAAGAGATCAAGAACATTCCAAGGCATCTTCTAGTAAAAGCTAGATTTGGTATTATAACAAGGAAGCACCAAGGCAATACCGTCCTAGATGTCTAAGTACCCAGGCACTTCCAAGACAAAGTGAACATATCAAAGCTAGCTAGGAGCGATACCCAATATAGTTGGAGGCAAAACCTATAAATCCCAAAGAGACCATGGAAAAGTAGCCGGAGACAACCCTACAATCATTAAAAATACCAAACAATATTGTATGCACCAAAGACCAAGGAGATTCCAAGGCAGTCCTAGAGAAAGCTATAATTGGTGGTATATCAAGGGGGCACCAAGGCAACTAGAGACAGTACCAAAAATACTAGATGGCAGGAATTAAAAACTACCAAAGAGACTATGGAAAGGTACCAAAACTAAATGATTGGCACTATGCCAAGGAGGTACCAAAGCGGTCCCATCCTACAATGATAAGGTCCAAGGCACTACCAAAACAATGCAAAGGACCAAAACTACCTAGAAAAACTACCAAAAAGAGTACCAAAGAGTCCAAGGGTACTTATGCACCAAAGAGATCAAGAACATACCAAGGCATCTTCTAGTCAAAGCTAGATTTGGTATTATATCGAGGAAGCACCAAGGTAGTACCATCCTAGATGTTTAAGTACCCAGGCACTTCCAAGACAAAGTAAGCATACCAAAGCTAGCTAGAAGCAATACCAAATATAGTTGGAGTCAGTACCTATAAATCCCAAAGAGACCATGAAAAAGTACCCAAGACATCCCTAAAATCATTAAAAGTACCAAACAGTATCGTATGCACCAAAGACCAAGGAGATGCCAAGGTAGTCTGAAAGGGTGGTGGTAATGTGTGCTAGTCTCCACCCAACCGTGCTATCTTATAGCCTCCCCCTAGCGTACACACTGTCCGGCCATGCTGGTGACCTTGCCTGTAGGACCCATGTCCTTACATTAAACCCCCCCCCCCCCCCCCCCCCCCCTGCCTTGGAGAATCATTTTCGTCCTCAAAAACGAAGGTAGGAAAATTTTTCTTAAGTGCGGAGACATTCTCCCATGTAGAACGTTCTTCGGGTCTATCTAGCCATTTTACCAACACCTGTCGTCTGACATGAGGTCTGGTGCAAAGCACATGAGAATCCAAAATCTTTTCGGGCTCATGAGGGATGCTTGGCAGTTCAATAAGGTCAACTAACACACCCGTGTCAATGACATTATCATTTTGTCCTAGCTGTTTTCGTAAACGGCTAACATGAAAAACAGGATGAACTCGTGAGTGCTCTAGAAGAGCTAACTTAAAGGCTACTTGACCTATATGTTTGAGAATGGTAAATGGTCCACAATAGCGTGGTGAAAGTTTAGCAACGTTTCCCGTCTTTAGACTTTCTAAATGCTCCGGAACTTTGAGGAAAACCTTGTCTCCTTTTTGGAAAGTAGCAAGATGATGATGCTCATCTACGTACTTCTTATATCGATCTTGAGCTTGCTTAACATTTTGTCGATCAACTCGAAGCATGTCAAAATGGTCTTGGAGAAAATCCTTTGCTTGTTGTATCTTTTCCTTAGTCAACCCCACCGAAACGGGTGATTAGGTTGAAATCCATATAAAAGCATAAATGGACTAAACCATGTAGTCACATGCTTTGAACTATTCTAAGCAAATTTCAATATAGGTAAGTAGTCTTTCCAATTGGTTTGCTTCTTGCTAACGTACGCTCGTAGCATATCCTCTAGCACTTGATTAACTCTTTCGGTTTGACCATCTCTTTCTGGATGATCAACCGTACTTAGATTAAGTTTACTTTTAAACTTTTGAAACACAACTCTCCAGAAGTGATTATCGAACTTTCAATCTCTGTCTACAAATAGCCATGCTAATTCCAGTGTCTTAATCGTAGTCTTAGTGGAAAATGACCCATCTTTGTGAGGCGGTCTACAATTACCCGTATGGCATCATGGCCACGATTTGTAGTAGGTAGTCCTACTACAAAATCCATAGAGATACTCTCCCATTTACCTTGTGGAATCTCTAAAGGATGTAAAAGGCCACCTACCTTGAGGCACTCTGCCTTATTAACTTGGCACTGTTGGCAGTTTAGTACGTACTCTTGAACATCATGATGTAAGCCTAGCCAATAAAATTTCTGTCGAACAAAGGCATACGTCTTACGAATACGTGGATGACCATGGCGCCTAGTGTCTGAGTCCTTTGGCACACATACTCTACCCTTGTGGAGTAAGTAGCCATCATCAATGAAAAAATTATTCCATCGCTTAAGCTCTTCCTGAGTAGGGGTGGAGCTCTATGGGTCGGATTTTTTATCTGCGCGTGCAGAGACATGTTGATATGGTTGTACAGTGACATGTGAGTGTGAGGGATCCATTTTTAAAACTGCACTCCACACTTTAGCATATATCGATCTTCTGCACGCTTACCACGTAATGACTCCAAAAATCCGCTCTTTATTTCCGTGAAAGCAAGTAAATTAATATGAGGCATCCGACTTAGTGGATCCGTTACTACATTATATCGCCCCTTGCGATATTATAGCTTACAATCATAATCTTGAAGATCTTAGCTTTTGCTTTAAGTTGATCCGTCACAGGAACAATGATTTTGGCATAATCACGGATATACTGTTGATAAAATCTAGCCATGTCTAAAAATATTAGAAGCTCCTCAACCGTGTTGGGATGTGGCCATTGAAGAATGGCAGCAGCCTTGTAAGTGTCGATTTTGATGCTAGAATAAGAGATCACATGAAAATCACACTTGCTTTGGTTAGCATACAGCACGTGAGCTCGTAGTTGTTCGAACTTGCACGTGTTGGTACAAAAGAAGCAGATAAAACCTATAAAGCTCAAGGGGATAAAACCAGAAGATATGGACGAAGATGAATGGAGCGAAATGGATGAATTGGCACTTTCTACCATTATGCTGACTTTGGCAGAAAGCGTTTACTTCAATGTAGCAGCCGAGATGTCGGCTTATCAAGCATGGTTAAAGCTGAGTGATCTTTATGAGAAGCAGAGTGCAGCTTCACAGGTATACTATCTTAAGAAGCTTGTTGACCTGAAGATGAAAGAAGGGACACCTATGTCCAATCATCTGAATGAATTCAACACAATCTATAGTCAGTTGTCAGCTCAAGGTGTCAAGTTTGATGAACCTGTTAGAGCTATGTTCCTGTTGATCACATTGCCGGAAAGTTGGGACACTTTTCGCACAGCTTTGAGTAATTCTGCACCTCCAGATGGTTTGAACATAGCAGGTGTAGAAGGAAGTCTGCTTACTGAAGAAACCAATAGAAAGACAATGGACAAAGGCAAAGGAACAGCCTTAGTTGTCAAGGGAAGGACCAAAGAAAAGTACAAAGCTGGAAAGATTAATCAGTCTCGTAGCAAGTCCCGCATTGCTAAAGGCAAGAGTGACATAGAATGCTACCATTGTGGCAAGAAGGGTCACATGAAAAGAGACTGCAGAGAATGGAAAGCAGAAAAAGGCAAAGAGAAAGCTGAAGACCATGGTGAGAAGAACAAGTCCTCAGTGAAGATTCAAGAAATAAATGTGACAAACACTGTTGCAGAGGATGACAGTCTAGTGTCTGGAGACATCTACTTCTTGAAGAATACAATGGACTCAGCTCTTCTTACAGCATCTGATGGAAATGCGCTGAGTGATTGGATTATAGACTCAGGGGCATCACTTCATGTGTCTCCAAACAAGGAGTGGTTTACTTCTTATGTGACCACTAAAGATCATGTTCGGCTAGGCAATGGGCAGACATGTGAGATCTTAGGTGTTGGAGATGTTCAATTGAAGTTTCAGAATGGCTCTTCTTTCACGCTGAAGAATGCGAGACATGTTCCCGCAATTACAAAGAGCTTGATCAGCACAGGTTTACTTGATGATGCTGGCTACGTCACCACTTTTGGACAGAACATGTGGAAGATATCCAAGGGTTCTATGACAGTAGCACATAAAGTAAAGTCTAGAGGACTTTACATGATTTATGTATCAAATGTCTCTAAAAATGTAATCAATGTAACCGAGCAACGGAACGTTTCTTTGTGGCATAGCCGGTTAGGACATATGTCCAAGAAGGGAATGGAAATCTTGTCTCGTTCTGGTTATTTGCCTGGATTTTCATTTAATGATTTTGAATTCTGTGAACATTGTCTGTATGGTAAGCAAACACAGCAGCCACATAAGCATAGAAGCAGTAGAAGAGATACACAGTTGGTACTTGTTCATAGTGATTTGTGTGGACCTATGCCTAACCTATCTCTAGGGGGAGCTTCTTACTTTATGACATTTATAGATGATTACTCGAGGAAAGTATGGGTTTACTTTCTCAAGCACAAGGATGAAGCGTTTAGTGTTTTCAAAACGTTTGTGACACTTGTGGAGAATCAGAGTGGCAAGAAGCTTAAATGCTTACGCACTGACAATGGTGGAGAGTATGTTTCAAAGGCCTTTCAGGACTTTTGTGAGTCAAAAGGTATAAAACGTGAACTTACTGCTCCTTACAATCCTCCTCAAAATGGTGTTGTTGAGAGGATGAATAGGACCATACAAGAGAAGGTCAGAAGTATGTTGTCTAATGCACAGCTGCCAAATGGGTTTTGGGCTGAAGCTGTATCAACAGTTGTTCATCTTGTAAATAGATCTCCTAGCAAGGTTTTGTAGAAGGATTCAGTGCCAGAGATGGTATGATCAGGCAAAATGCCCTCATACAAGCATCTCAGAGTCTTTGGCTGTGAGGCATATACTCACGTTCCAATGGAATTTAGGAACAAACTTGAGCCAAAGAGTAGAAAGTGCATCTTTCTAGGCTATGGTAATTCTGGTGAGATGGGGTACAGACTTTGGGATCCCTAATCCAGAAAGGTTGTCCGCAGCAATGATGTTCACTTTAATGAATCCAAATATCATTCTAAACCAGAGAGGGTTGAGGAGATTAGAAGAGTTTTCTCCCACGAAGATGGACCTGCACGTGCAAGACAAAATGTCAGGGCTCAAGAGGAGCAAGGACAGGATAGAGTGGAACCACAGGTTGTGGCTGAGCCTGAGCCACCTATTGTGCGTAGATCTGGACGTGTCACGCGACCTCCTAATAGGTTTGTTCCATCTATGAATTATGTCATGTTGACTGATTGCAATGAGCCTTCATGTTACAAGGAAGCAGTGAAAATGAAGGACTCCGGGAAGTGGCAATTGGCCATGCAGTTAGAGATGACAGCTTTGCATAAAAACCAGACATGGAAACTAGTTAAATTACCATGGGGCAAAAAGGCTCTACCCTGTAAATGGGTTTATAGGTATAAGATCACCGCTCATATAGTCAGCCAAAGTACAAAGCAAGGCTTGTTGCCAAGGGCTTTAAGCAAGAACAAGGCATTGACTTTGATGAAGTCTTCTCTCCGGTGGTCAAGATGACTACATTCAGATGCTTTCTTGCACTGGTTGCTATATTAGATTTGGTGTTGCACCAAATGGATGTCAAGACAGCGTTCTTGCATGGTGATTTAGATGTGGAAATTTACATGGAGCAGCCAGAAGGGTTTGTTGAGAAAGGCAAGGAAGATTGGGTATGCCAGTTGTTAAAGAGTCTTTATGACTTAAAACAATCACCGAGGGCATGGTACCATAAATTCCACAAGTTTATGCTTTCTCAAGGCTACAAACGTAGTGAGTTCGATCACTGTCTATATACAAAGAAGGCTAAGGATGGCAGTTGGCTGATCCTTATTTTGTATGTGGATGACATGTTGATTGCTGGCAACCACTTCGAAGAAATTTCAGCTTTGAAGTCAAAGATGGCAAAATCGTTTGACATGAAAGACATGGGTGAGGCAAGTCATATACTTGGTATGCGCATTGAGAGAGACAGATCAAAGAAGTTAATTTGGTTATCTCAAACAGAGTATATTGACAAGGTTTTGCAACGTTTCAATATGGAGAAGGGAAAGGCATTGAGTGTTCCATTGCCACCATATGTGAAACTTAGCAAACAAGATTGTCCTGTGTCTGAGCAAGAACAGACTGAAATGGATAATATTCCATATGCGTCTGCAGTGGGTAGTTTGATGTATGCAATGATTGCTACTCGCCCAGACATTGCATTTGCAGTGGGAGTAGTAAGTCGATACATGTCAAACCTAGGCAAGAAACATTGGGAGGCAGTGAAAGAAATATTGAGATACCTGAAAGCTACAAAGAGTATGCGTATATGCTATGGGAGTCAGGAGCTAAGTGTAAAGGGTTTTACAGAATCAGATTATGCAGGTGACTTAGACAACCGAAGGTCTACGTCAGGGTATGTCTTTACATTGGCTGGTGGAGCAGTATCATGGCGTTTTAGATTACAAGATTGTGTTACTCAGTCTACTACAGAGGCTGAATATGTTGCAGCATCAGAGGCATGCAAAGAATCAATTTGGCTTAATCGACTAGTAACAGATTTGGGAATCAAAGAAGAGATGCCCGTGTTATATTGTGATAGTCAAAGTGCTATACAATTGGCTCGCAATCCAGTTTATCACTCAAAGACAAAGCATGTGGATGTGAAGTATCATTTCATCAGGGAAATGCTCCAGGATAAGCAACTTCGGCTTGTCAAAGTTCACACCACAGAAAATCCTGTTGATCTACTTACAAAAGGACTTCCCTCAGAGAGCTTTGCGCATTTTCGCAAGCAGTTAGGTGTAGGGTAGTACATCACTTCTCTACATCTCTTGTATATTAGCTTGTATAGTAGCTTCTCTCACACTTAAAGTACCACATTGGACTTTAAGTGGGAGGTTGTTGGGGTATAAAGCCCAATGTGGTCGCCCAGGTAAGTGGGCGGGCCGCCAGGTATGTACACATATTCTTTTGTAAAAACCTAATAAGAACTCACTATGCTCTACACATTACAGTAGAGCGAGTTCACCATATTGTCGTGCTCTTCTTCTCGCACTCTCTCTCGCGTCGCACTTCCGCTCGTACTCCTTCAAAGTTGATTTGTGCTCTTTACCTCTCTCTGGCGTGGTGAATGTTTGTGTTTGGTGTGTGTGGCTATCTTGCATTCCCCTCTCTTTGTGCGTTTGAGTACAAGGAGATATCACATGCGTCCTAGTTCGCATCTACAACTAGGTGGTGCTCCTTTTCTTGTTTGGTTTCTGGATGTGGGTTGTTGTTGTCTCTGATTGTGCTTGCTCCAGCCCCAATTGAGCAGCATGGGAGCCTCGAAGGGTGTTTAGAGGCCGCTCTTCTTGTTGCCCGCCCCGGACCGCCTCAAATTGGTGCCCCCATTGAGGAGGGCTTGTGTATTTTTGTGAAGGCTCAACCTTTAGCATAATCAAGTAGCTTGCATGAATCACGAGAATTTGTATGATCCCTTCATTCCCATTGCAAGGCAAAAGGTACACATAATTGTTAGTACTAAGTTGCAATTTCAGCGTGTAATTCATAGAATTTTAGGTCCTCTTAGGTTGGCAGAGATAAACGCATCAGTAAATCCTTCTATTTTGCCTCTCATTAGGTACGACCTTAGTTTGGACGTCTATATTTTTGTTTTGTTTTAAGAATTAGGTCATGCATAGACCATGGATAATGGCCCAAGAATAGAGGTTTTCCCCTTTCATTTCACTCCACACATTAGAATAAACATTGCACTTAGTAGAAAAATCCATTTTCAACAACGTATGGTGTTCATGTTTGGTGCCCAAAGAGTAGGAGAAATTCTCGCATCACCAAACCCTGTCATCCTGCCTCTTATTGATTATCATAGGTCATTTGATGTGAATATTTTTATTTTGTTGTAGAATAGATTGCAATTTAGAAAACATTATTGTGTAAATTTTTTAAGAAAGAAAAACAAAAACGTGTTGTCACTTTGAAACCGATTCAATGGAGGCCCAACGCCAAATGTCCAGATATCCTCTTTTCTTTGGAGAGCCTGGAGAGGATGCAGAATTATTTTTAGCAAATTTCAAGATGTCTTGTCGTATCAAGAGGATAGTAACTGATCAAGAACGTGTAGAGATGTTTGAGGTGGTCCTTAGGAAAGATGCTAGCACTTGGTTTGACTCTTTGCCTGAGGAAGTTAAAGGGAATTACACGGAAGTTGTGAATCATTTCAAGAGATACTTCTTTGATCCCCAAAACACTCAAAAGCTATGGCAAGACATTGTTTCTCATAATCAAAAAGACTTAGATGACTACTACTTGTACAAGCAAGACTTTCTACGTCTTTGGGCTGTATGGGTGAGAAATGTTGCTAACCATGGTGATGGTGCAGAGTTCCTAAAGAAGGAGAGGTTCATAGCCGGACTCTTTCCTGACCTTAAGATAAAAGTTGAGGCCGGTGCACCTGCTACCTTTGAAGCAGCTGAAACTAGGGCTGCTGAGAAATATAGGAAACTCAAGTGCTTAAGGGGGGAGGTTCCAATAGAAGGTCTTAGACCCAAAGGTAAGTCACAAGCATCAACATCTAAGGATATTCCTGAGGTAACGGCGGAAGTGATTGAGAAGTTAAATGAATCTTTAAGCAGCTTGTCAATTCACCTTGCACAAGCTGTAGGTCCAAAGTGTTCAGATGTCGAGCTCTACATCTTGAGCTGGCATCCACTACGGGTCTTGGCCACTTACGACATTTACTCACTGGCGCGTTAGGTGACCGACACGGAGGATCTTTGCCAGTGATTCTATAGCTGGACTACACTTATAGTGCCAGCCTAGTACGCTTCTAGCGAGTTCACACTTAGTGACCGCATGTACATATGTGCTACTTTTCAGTCTTAGCACTTAGTCATTTTTGTACTCTCTTTTCTGTGAAGAAGAAGAAGAAGCTTTCCATCTCTGTGTGCTTTGTGCTTGTCTTGTGTAGCTCTCTTGCATCCTCATTATTTACACAAAGGGACAAGCAAAGAAGTCTGAAGAGCGAGATTCACGACCTAGGAGAGTCTTGCAATGTTGGAATTGCAGTGAGTCTGGACATGGGATGTATAATTGTCCTTGGCCCGGTGGGGAGCCAAGGAGACCTAACTTGAATTACCCAGTGATGAATGCAGGAGAAGGAACTAGTCAGCAACCACGGCTTCTACAAAGGCCAAATGGAGCAAGACCACCTCCACAAGGAGTGGAAGGAGTTCCACCTTTGCCAGACCCAAATGTGCATGTAGTAGAGGTGACAAACTCAAATGAGGTTGACATGGAAGCAAATGGCATTAAGCGTGGTCGAGGAAAAGGTAAAGAGAAAGAAGGAGTCGCATCACAAAGTGATCATGGACGAGAAAAGAAGGCAAAGGAGACCAAGGAATCTAAGAGGACTCGACGTCGTATCAATCTCCAAGACTTCCCTCTTGGACATGGTATGGCTCCATACAACCTATTGGAAGACATGAGAGGTAAGGGTCCTGATATCTCATGGCCTCAGTTTCTTGCATTATGCCCACAAGTTAGGAGGGATTTAACGAAGGTAGTTAGCACTAGGAGAAAGATAAAAGAGAGTGTTCCTGTTGTAAAAATTGCACATGCTGAAATGAATGAGGATATCACACCTGTGCTAGATTGTTACATCAAAGGAAGATTGGTTAGGAAAGGTCTAGTGGATGGGGGTGCACAAATTTGCATCATGAAAGAGGGACTCATGCAAAAACTAGGCATCCACATCCATGAGACACCTGAAATTAAAGTCAAGATGGCAAACAATAGCAAAGCTAGGTGTGTAGGCATTTGTAAAAATGTCTCTGTGGAGGCCTTTGGGATTAAGAAGGCAGCAGATTTCTATGTCATGTCTACCAAAGGAAATGGTTACCCATTTATCCTAGGGAGACCATGGCTAATGAAAATGTGAGCTTTGCAGGATTGGGAGAGTGGAAAGCTAATTTGCAGGAATGACAATCATAAGAAGGTTGTCTTTGACATGAAGGAGCAACGCCAAGAGGAGCTCCATGAAGAATCATCTCAAAGTGAGACGGAGGAAGGCTGGACCGATAGCACTTCAGAAGGAGAAAGTAGCGGCAACATTACTGAAGAGGAGTCTTCCATCGAAGTCATGGGTGCAAGGTTTAAGACAAACAACTAGGAGACCTCTTGCCCAGGTTTGGAAGAGGTAGGTTCCCAAGAAAACCAAAATGTGCAAGATGAAGGAATGTTAGAAGGTATGTTGTCTACAACACTTACAAAGGACGAAAGAGAGGAGTTCAAATGTGTGCTAAGGAAATTTCCTATGCTTTTTGCTAAAGACTACATCGATGTGCGTGGAGTAGATGTTGTTCAACACAAAATTGAGTTGAATCCAGAGGCTACACCTAAGGCTTAGAAGCTACGAAGGCTAGGAGTCATCAAGGAGCGGGCTTTACTCAAGGAGGTAAGAAAGCTTCTAGCAGCAGGTTTCATTTATCCAATGGAGAATTCAGAGTGGGTCTCTCCCGTTGTTGTCACTCCTAAGAAAAACGGCAAGTGGAGGGTGTGTGTGGATTACCGTCCACTCAATGAGGCAACAAAAAGAGATCACTTCCCCCTCCCATTTCAGGATGAGATACTAGATGAGGTAGCTGGTCATGAGAAGTACATTGTGTGTGATGGCTACTCAGGTTACTTTCAAATAGGTATCGCATTGGAAGATGAATTGAAAACAACCTTCATCACTCCTTGGGGTTGTTATGCTTTTAGAGTCATGCCATTTGGTCTGACAAATGCTCCTGCAACATTCCAACGTTTCATGAACATGGTGTTTCAAGCATTCTTTGGAAAGTCAATTAGGGTGTTCATTGATGATTTCTGCATTTATAGCTCAAAATCATTGCATCTACAAAGGGTAGAAGAAGGTTTAAAGAAGCTCTACGACACGGGAGGTCAACTCAATCCCGACAAATGTCACATAGGTGAAGATGAAGTGATCTTGCTTGGTCACAAGGTTTCCTATAAAGGCATTGAGGTGGATCCTTCAAAGGCAAAGGCTCTTATTGAGCTCCCATCACCCAAGAATCTCAAAGAGGTCATCTCATTCATTCAAAAGGTGAAGTATATGTCATGCTTTATTTACTTAGCTTCGGAGTTGCTTCATCCTTTGCAAAAGTTGACACAACAAGTAGAATTTGCATGGTCTTATGAGCTTGAAGAGTACTTTTGTAACATTAAAGTCATTTTGTCAGAGCTACAGACACTCATGCCTCCTTGTTGGGAGTACACATTCTTTGTTAGCTCTAGTGTTGGAAGGGAAAAAATTGGTGTAGTTTTATTACAACAAGATCCCCACAGTACCAGGATGCGACCCATCTACTTTTCTAGTAGGGTCATGAATGCTTTGGAGAGAGGCTACACGAAGGCAGAACTCATGATGCTTTCTCTCATGTTTGCGGTGAGAAAGTTTAGATCCTACTTGCTACCAAAACCTTTTGTAATTCTCACTGCAGAAAATTTGTTTCCTTGGGTGTCATCTCAAATGAATCTTAGCACTAGGATCTCAAAGTGGATTATGGAATTGCAGGGATCCTTACTTATAGGGTACATGAGAAGGAGATTAAGGTGCCTGAAGTAAAGACCTTACCATTGCCACCACCTAAAAGTATTCCTAATGCTTTTACCTTGTTCTTTGAAGGAGCTTTTCGACGAGTCATAGGAAAAGCAGGGGGAGGGCTAGTGTTTCTCAACCCAAGTGGGGAGGTGGTCATGAAAGAGAAGGTCAATCTACCAGGTTCAACTAGCAACAATGAAGCAGAATACGACACACTACTTCATGGTTTAAAGATATGCATTGGCCAAGGTATACAACGTCTCATGGTAAAAGGGGATGCACTTCTCATTGTGGAGCAAATTTTAGGCATTTGGGCATGCAAGAATGAAAGCTTAAGGACAAAAGTTCATGCCATTCATAGGATGTTTAATCAGTTTGAAGAAGTGCAACTATATCATATTCCTAGGAAACAAAATGAAGATGCCGATTTACTTGCACAACAAGCAGTTACATGTGTTGAGAAAGAAGTGCAGGTCATCATGGTGGCAGCAACTGTCAAGCAACCGAGATACCAGGGATTGGAGTCATTGACTCCCATTATTAGCTACATTTTGGAGGGTGAGTTTTCACAAGACTTCACGAAGGCTCAGAAGAGGAGACTCATGAAGAAGGCAAGCATGTATCTCTTCCTAGAAGGATCCCTCTATCAAAGAGGGAAGGATCAAGTGTGCAGAAGAGTACCAACTATTGAGGAAATCCCAGCCATTCTAAAAGGTTTGCATGAGGAAGCGTGTGGTGGTCATTTTGCACAGGAACTCACTGCAAAAAAGATTTTGCTTGCCGGATATGTTTAGCCAAGCTTGCACATTGATGTTCAAAATTGGTGTAAAAGCTGTCACAATTGTCAGATTAATGAAAACAAGCGTCTGTTACATGATCCACGTCAGTTAGTCCTTGCAAATGGTCCATTTGAAAAATGGGGCATTGATGCTATGGGTCCATTGCCTAGGACTAAAAATGGGAAATCGTATATCTTGGTGGCCATAGACTACATGACGAGATGGGTAGAAGCACAAAGTGTGGCAAAGGTAAATGAGAGGACAGTGAGCAAATTTGTCTACACTCACATTTGTTGTAGATTTGGCACACCTTTGGAGATTGTTTCTGATAATGGTCCAGGGTTTAGAAAGAGCTTGCTCACAGAAGTCTGTGAAGAACTTCAAATTCTACATTGTCATAGTACACCCTACTATCCCCAATCAAATGGTTTGGTAGAAAAAGCTAATGGTGTCATTACAGGCATCATTAGAAAGATGGTGAGAAACAAGACAAAGTTGTGGGATGACTTCTTGGATGGTGCCTTGTGGGCGTATCGAACCACATATAGGGAAGCCACGGAGTTTACACCATTTCACTTGGTCTATGGTCAAGAGGCTTTACAACCAATTGAGCTCAACATCCCAACAATACAAATTCATGGCAAAGCAGCACAAGATGATCAAGAAGCATGGATGGATCGACTTCTTACCTTAGCTAAGCTTGAGTGGAAAAGAGAAGCAGCATACGAGTGCTACAAGAGGAAAGCTACGCAGGCGAAGGAGAATCTTGACAAGAAACTAAAGGACAAAGGCATCAATGAAGGAGATCTTGTGCTAAGGTATGACAATCGACTCGACAATCATTTTGATGCCAAATTTGAAACTAGATGGCAGGGGCCATACATAGTTAAGAAGGCTTTCAATTCAAGTTACTGTCAACTTATGGACTTGAATGGGAAAGAGCACTCCAGGAAGGTAAACGGGTATTGCTTGAAGCCTTATTTGAGTCGCCTTCTACCAAAGGATCTACCAAAGATCTGTCAAAAGGAAGCTCTCTCATGTAAGTATTGTTACATGAAGCATGAGTGTAACTCCAGCCAAAATTCTGAGGGGCCAAACAATGAAGATCTCGTCAAGGACTCTGAAGCACTATCTTTGGAAAAGATGCTCTATGATGGTACATGAATTTACCATCATCCTGGGGGAGGGCTAATGATAGCCGTTTTTCGGCTTTCCATAATTGCCATAGTAAGCTACCTCACCCTATCAAATCACTCAAACATTTTGGTTATCCCTACCATTTCACTGTACATAGGCGTGTGTGAGTTAGGGGACTTTTTCCATATCTTCTTAAAAACCCTCAATTAGCTAGTCACTGGGCTAGTTGAGCCAAAAAATAAAAATTAAAATTAAAAAAATGGTATATTATGGCCTCTTTGTGTGTAAATATTTCATTGTATATAGGGCCTAAATAAAAAGAATTTTTATAATTATTTTGGTATTTATTTAAATATTTCTACCTATGGTGTGTTATTTATGCTATGTACATTGACTCACCATTACAATATTTTTTCTTACCATTTTGCATACTCTTTATTCCATATAAAAATAATTTCATGCAAGCTTCTTTTATTTTTGGTATAATTCCATCCCAATAAAAATACAAAAAAACTAGTTTTATAAATTTATGTGTATATTTTTTTACTATTGTCATTTTTTCCTTCCTACATCTATTCTCTATTACTCTCATAAATTAGACCACCAAAAATATTCATCTTTTTATGGTAGACTTATAATGAGAGAGATTTATTTTGAGCCCTTTATATGTTTTCCACCTATATTATTTATATTTGACATGTACATATTTTTTTAGACCCCTCAATATTTGATTTTCTTAGTTGTACTATTCACTTATATCATGATCTCAACAATATCTTCAATTATAGACCTACCAAATAAGGTCAAGGGTATGTGGAATGCATGCATGCACCATGGGGAGCTCACTCTTGGAGGTATGCAAAAGAATCATCCAAAGAAAGGCCTCACAATTGTGCAGTGGAAAAAACAGTCGGTTTTGCTGAATTTTTAAAGATCACATGCTCCCCGAATTTGAAAAGGTGATACAAACAAAAGTTGTAGCTCGTGAGCTGAACTTTCACCTCAAATTTTTTCATTTTTGCTTGAGCTACGAGCTGTGGGCTATGATTTTATTGGTGGACCCCAGTTTGCCCATGCTATGCAGCCACACTCCCTCTTCCACTTTATCATTTTCCTCTTTCACACACACTCCTCCCTCTCCTTCCCACTCCCAAACCTGCAACTCCCATGTGCTAATTCACCCTCTTCACCATTGCCACATCTCTCACACCTCCATAGCCTTCATCCTCCATTTCTACACCCTATGTGTCCCCCTTTCTCTCTACATATATGTCCATATTACCATACTCTCTTCAACTTTGTAAAGAACTTCAAAAAATCAGCAAAAATCCAAGGATAACCTCTGCAAATGAAGGCTTTTATCATGAATTTTCCAAGGTTTGAAATAACATAGCTTCATCTACACGCACTGCTTCACCATGCTGACTACTTCTTCTTCCGGTGTTGTAAAGAGGTGAATGTCAACTTCTCCAAAGCTTCAACCTCTCTTTACAAGCTCATCCCTTCTCTAACTTTTCTCATCATATATCTCACCATTTGGTGAATGATTTTGTAAATATTTTTTAGTGATAATTACTAACTACTGACCACTAACCTTATTGTAAAATGCACCCTCTACTAGAATAGGCACTCCCCAATTATTCACTCAATCCTCTCTCCTTTCATCCTCAATAATTCTCTTCCCTTGAGCCCACATCCATGTGACTCAAAGGACAAGAGAGACCCTCATTAAAAAAAATAAAAAATATGCATAATCTTTTATTCCTTTAAATAAACTTGATTAGGCCTAATCCTAGTCGGGGCTTCTAAAACCTATAAATAGAGCCCTTCTCTCCCTTGTAAATGATCACATGATCACACTACACCACACCATTCTCAACACATAACACACCACTCTTCAAGTCTAGTTGTGTAGAGTGTGTGCATTGTGAGTGCTCTATTCCATCACTATACATAGGTGCATGGAGAAGCTTGAAGTTAGTTATGCCATCTAGAGGAGTGGAGTGATACTATACTCTTCACCACACTTGTAGCCTACTCTTGTGCATAAATAAGATTTATAGTTTTGGGTGCAATTGTATGCTGCAACTACGACTCTTCTCTCCAAATTGACTTGATAAGTGGCTCATCAAGTGGTTGAAGGTATATTGTCCTTGAAGTTTGTTGTGCCATTTCATGCTTGATGGTTTGAAGGCTTGTTGAATTGTTTGCCTAAAAGATAAATTGTAAGAGGGTGCTCGGTGAGAGGGCTCCCGTGACCCTAAGACAATTTGTGTATTGGCAACAAGGTCAAGTTTTGTGTTGTCCCTCTATTTCTCATCAAGCTTTGTGTGCATCTAGTCTATAAGCCTAAGACTGAGTTGCTCAAGTTGATTTGTGCTCTTTACCTCTCTCTAGCGTGGTGAATGTTTGTGTTTGGTGTGTGTGGCTATCTTGCATTCCCCTCTCTTTGTGCGTTTGAGTACAAGGAGATATCACATGCGTCCTAATTCGCATCTACAACTAGGTGGTGCTCCTTTTTTTGTTTGGTTTCTAGCTGTGGGTTGTTGTTGTCTCTGATTGTGCTTGCCCCAGCCCTAATTGAGCAGCACGGGAGCCTCGAAGGGTGTTTCCGGACCGCCTCACTACTTGTGGCTCCTTGAGCCGTCTGTGAGTTCATAAATTTCATTAGTAACTCCGTAAGATTGGTAACATTTGCATTGAGTGCAGAGAGGTTGCGTTCAAGTACGCTTTGGAAATTTTCCAAAGTCTTGAATGCAGCCATATCTACAAGGCCATGATCGCCTAGATCATCATCGTCATGCATATTAGTGTCAGCAGCACCCGTGGTGCCCTGATTTTGATCTACGTGCTCAAAATCAAAAGTGTGTGTAGGTGGATATCCTCACTGGCCATGGTAAACACACACTAATGTAAAGAGAGAAAAAAAACATCAACTTATACCTTGTGAAATTGAAGTCTTTGTGTTTTTTATGCTCCATGATTTGCGTTGCATGCGAACCTCGCCTTGCGAGAATTGTAGCGCTTCTTGTGTCGTTTGTCATAAGAACACCTTTGTTGATTCTTCACAAAAACTCGTCGTTTTTGTGAAAGCTTTTGTTCACTTTGAAGCTACCTCCTTAAGGGAAAAAAAAAATTTTAAAGGGAAACTTGCCTTCCTTGAAGAAGTGAAAAGGAAGTTTGAAACTACTTCCTTAAAGTTTGAAGCTTTCCCTTTCCTTCTAGTTTTTCTTTCAACACAAGTATACTATCTTTCCTTGTTATACACAACAAGGATCAATAGCTTGATGGTAAAGTGTTGGCCTCTTACCCTCATGGGGTGGGTTCAACCCTCCTTCATGCAAGGGTTAAGTGGGCCTTCCTACGCACGCAGCCAACGGCACCAACAAAAGCCTTCAGAGCCTCGGTGTCGTAGAGTTTCCCGTCGAGTTTGCTTTTGTCGCGTGCTGTGCAGCGTTCGACTGTCTGTCGTGTTGCGCACAGGAAATTGTGTCTGCCTTCTTTTTACTGCTTAACGGAGACGTCGTTGTCTGCAAAACATGGGAGAGAAGCAGCACGTTGCATGCACATGCAACCCGCTTTTCCCCTTTCCCAAAAATAGCTCGGATACCAGTGAAAGGGCGGTGGTAATGCGTGTGCTAGCCTCCCCCTAGCGTACACATTGTCCGACTTTGCTAGTGGCCTTGGATGTAGGACCCATGTCTTTATAAGTCCTAGAGAAAGCTATGATTGGGGGTATATCAAGGGATCACCGAGGCAACTAGAGACAGTACCAAAAATACTAGAAGAAGGCAAGAATTTAAAACTACCAAAGAACTATGGAAAGGTACCAAGACTAAACGATTGGCACTATGTCAAGGAGGTACCAAAGCGGTCGCATCCTACAATGATAAGGTTCAAGGCACTACCAAGACAATGAAAGGATCAAAACTACCTACATAAATTGCCAAAAAGAATACCAAAGAGTCTAAGGGTACTTATGTACCAAAGAGATCAAGAACACACCAAGGCATCTTCTAGTCAAAGCTAGATTTGGTACTTTAACAAGGAAGCACCAAGGCAGTACCATCCTAGATGTCTAAGTACCCAAGCACTTCCAAGACATAAGCACTTCCAAGACATAGTAAACATACCAAAGCTAGCTAGGAACGATACCAAATACAATTGGAGGAAATACCTATAAATACCAAAGAGACCATGGAAAAGTACCCGAGACATCCCTACAATCATTAAAAGTACTAAACAGTATTGTGTGCACCAAAGACCAGGGTGATGCCAGTGCAGTCCCAGAGAAAGCTATGATTGGTGGCATATCAAGGAAGCCTCAAGGCAGTACCAAGACAAAGTAAACTACCAAAGCTAGGTAGAAGTCGTACCAAGACTACTTGGGGTAGTGTTTATAAATACCAAGGAGACCATTGAAAGGTACCAAAGCCAGTCCTAGAGTAGTCAATAGTGCCAAAGAGTATTAAATGCACCAAAGACCAAGGATATTGATGTACAAGGGAAATCTTCGACTATATGCAAAATCCAAAAATTGCAAGATGTATTAGCAAAATGAATTACACAACTACCAATGAAGTATCAAAAAATGAGGAGTCCCTAGTCAAATAGACAAACTAGGACCAAGGAATCATTTATCGTACATGCGCCTGCTCAAGCTCCATATGAAGCTTTTTTATGTCCTCAGTGACCCCTAGGCATTGTAGCATGCATTGGTTTGCTGCAAGATCAACTTACACCTCCTTCTCCTCGTCGTCATTAATTGGAATTTGGTTTTGGAGCTCTTGCAATCATGTTATATACAGTTTGATGGCTGCCTTTATCTGCTTTGGCCACAGCGTTGGACCCCTCACATCTAAGCAGTGCCTCCTTTTTTATTTGGAGAGGTCCTCATCTCAAAGAGCCTATCCATAGTGTGCTTTCTCTTGGCCAGAATCTTCTCTACCAATAACTCCAAATCAACAACATAGACACAAACAGGCAAATTATGCCGATAAGCAGCAGCCGGCCCAATCTCCGTGCACAAGTTGCTGCCAAACTATGTAATGCGAGGCTTTTTCCCGCTGTGATGGGTAGCCTCAAAGGCACCGTTTCTCTCTCTTCAACCCTCAATCTTCCACTCCAACCCCCTCCTCTTGCTCTGCACATCTGAATAACGTTCTCCCCAAACTTGGCCCATGCCACGGTGTGGCTGCAAGGTCTTTCGTCGCAGCATGGAACCTCTCAAAAGAGTACCCTCGAGCAAACTTTGCTATAATCTCTCCACAAGATGTTGGTGATTGATACACCTTGTGGAAGAGCAGCTTGCAATCGTCTATGAAGCGAGGGTGCACGTGATTAAGATAAATCTTGGCACCTTTGTTGTGCTTAAACTTGAACACTATTAGCCATTGATCCTCTGGGAGAATAACTTCATTTAGATCCTTTGGAAGCACCCCTAGTAGGCTTATCCCATACTCCTCGTATAGCTCCTTTGCTGTATGATAGAGTTTTGTGAGCATGGTGTAATCTTCCATTTTGTTTTTCCCTACAAAGATCAAGTCAATTCACACATTCCAATAGTTAGAATGATTTTTTTTTACAACATACATATAGTATTAAATCTCGTAACATGCAAAATGGCATGTGCAGTGCAAATCTCAAACATGCAGCTTGCATTAGGACATATGCAAGACCTTGTTTTGAAAATCAGCTACCCTAACCCCTAAAAAACTACATCATTTATTTATGTATTGACATACATATAAAAAAATGCTCAACTAATTTGCATTTAATAATGTTGCATGCAAAAATGTTCAATCTGTAATTTTCAACACAACATGCACAACGCACATGTGCTCTTTGATGTAGACCTATCGTCCTTGGCAAGGATAGAAGACCCTCCATGTCCAAATTGCACAACTAAGAAACTTAGCTTTCTTGAGTGAGTATTCGGTGTCATCACTTCCTCATATGGCACAGATGGTGTGGTCTTGGTGCTACGAGGAGACGTGAGCTTGGAGTTTCCCTTGGTAGGCATGGTTGCTCTCTCAAGAGTGGACTTAGTAGCAGCATCCCTCAGTGGGGACCTCAAAGCAACTAGCAAAGGGGACACCAAGAAGAGATTGGGATGAGCACAACAAAGAGGACAGCCGCACAACACAACTCAAAGCAGAGGAAGCTTGTGATGTGACAATAGGAAAACCAATTGGCATGTCAGTTCCAAGTGCAGAGGATAGCTCATCTCGTATGCGTGAGAGAACGATTCAAAATGGTTGTCCTTGCAATTATTACACCACACACACATGTTTTCTACCAAAAGTAGTTCATAATATAAAATTAAGAGTCCCCCACTCCCCCAAAAAAAAAGAATCTAACATCTTTTGTTTTATGGCCATAACAAGTAGCACCAACCAGGTGAATTCAAAATTGGTCTTTTATTTGTACCACCAATATGTGCTTTCACCCGTCTGTGCATACTCTATTTCACCCTCCACTACTCTCTCTCTCTCTCTCTCTCTCTCTCTCTCTCTCTCTCTCTTCTTGCAATGCGGTATACACATATATTCACTCTTCAAATGTTATTTTTCTTGAGCACTCTTTCATTCATATCACCCATTTAGAGATAGCACTAGTCGCAAGGTGCCTCTAGATGTAGTCCAACTCATGGCCTAAACTCCATGCTAGGTCGTACACTAAGAACTTATCCCCTATGCAAACATTTTTGCAACTTTCATGTATATTGAAATTGTATAAAAGTGTAAATTGTATATTTTTCGCATAGACCCTAGAGAGGGGTTTCTCTCACTTGGTATGAAAGCACAAGGTTGTGGGGATAGTCTGAAGCCTGATAGTAGTTGGGATAGTTGTGCATTCATGCATGCTGTTTGAGAAAGAATATTGTATTCATAATGCATTTATGAGTGACATTGATTGGTGAAAAATGCTTGACTTGCCTTCTTGTATAAATTTATGTGATATTGGGTTACAATTGATTGAAATGTCATACAAGTGTATTAAGAATTTCTTTGAATACTTTTTTTGTAGTTCACAAATAGATCCTTTACTTTTGATTATGTTGGAGAGGGGGAAAGGGAAACACACCTAGAAAACAAGCATGACCCCAATCCACTAGAGTTCATCTTCAAAACTCGACACAATCATGCAAACTACCGTTTTCACACAACCTGACACACATACTCAGTGCAACACGTCAAACTAGCCCAAACATTTTGCATTGCTCAATTCATTGTCTTCTACACACACACACACACACACACACACACACACACACACACACACACACACACACACACACACACACACACACACACACACACACACACAGCCTCTCTCAATCTCTCTTTGCATAACAACCTCAGAAGGGGGGGGAGGGGGGGTACACCTGTCGACACACGCCCAAAAACGCATGTACACAAGCAGAGAAGAGAATCCGGCACACGCGCATCGACGAGCTCAAAATCAAAAACCGGCAGGCCTCTCTGGCTTTGCATAGCACAAAATGGAAAATAACAACTCCTTAGTCTGCCAAAAGATCCTCCTTGGTATGCACAAAAATCCCACAAATGGGTGTAAAATATTGTTTTAAAGAGCCCCACTGGCTATTTTTAGTAGGTAAATGAGCACTATACAAGTGTCTCCTTAACTTGGAAATGTTTGCAAGGGTAACAGTCTCTTAGTAGGCCTCATGTCAACTTTCCTCCTCCTCTCATTGTCTCTATACCACCACTGCGGGAAGGGCCCCCCTAAGCACTAGCGCTAGTGGGAGGCCCCTCTAGCCTTCAAAACTTTGAGCCCTATCAGGCCTAGATAGAACCCCAACGGGCCGTCACGTCAGCATTTTGCTTAGCTGTTTCCTAATGGCTTACCATTGGCGATCATCACCAAAACCACCTACAGCTCCCCGTGGGCCACCGCAAAAGGCACAAACATCTCTCTGTCGGGCCCGAAGCTCGTCCGCCATTGCCACAGCAAGACAAGGGAGAACTCCTTCCCTCCCAAGTGATATACCCAACATGTGTTGCATTCCATCACTTACTCCTCCCCAGATCCCTCATCGGTGTGAGCGCATGTGGGATTTATACTCCCTCAAGACCCCCCAAAAATCTTATAGAAGGATCAAGTAACCATTTCAAAAAAATCTCTTTTCTCCCAAATTCACTGCATCACCACTTCCTGCACAAGTGTCTTGTGACCCAGCTGTAACTTCCACCTGAGAACTCTTTTTTTCATCTTCGATGCCTATAGACCTTACCATACTCCGACCTGCCAAGTGATGCGGCCAAAAATTGAAAAAAACATATGGCATCACACCGTCGTCAACTAGCACCCATACTTGGCAAGTCATATCTAGCTGTCTAAGCATCCAATTGATGGGCCCTCACTCCCTCTTGGCTTCTCCTGCTAGACACTAGCTATGCCAAA
Source organism: Adiantum capillus-veneris (assembly GCF_014529385.1). Taxonomy (NCBI): domain Eukaryota; kingdom Viridiplantae; phylum Streptophyta; class Polypodiopsida; order Polypodiales; family Pteridaceae; genus Adiantum; species Adiantum capillus-veneris. The sequence goes on along the minus strand of NC_140960.1, from coordinate 103,009,396 downwards.
CCCTGGCAAGCTTCAAAAAACCTCAGATGGCATAACTTTCAATGCAGTCAAATAGGCTTAGAGCTGGCCCCATGAAAAAATTCAAACACCTGTAACTTGGCATCCTGGATTCCGATTGTCAATCTGTAAAGATCAACATTCTCCATAATTCAAGCTCTGTATATCCATCACTTGAAACCATCCTTGACCACTTGTCATTATCTGCCCCGTCCGTCTTGGATTTGCAAACTTCAACCATCTAGACAAACTCGCTCAACACTTGGAGCTCTAAAAATAGCCCTTTAATCCTCTTTACTTGCCATCTCACTTAGCCCAATTTGGAACCCTTCTAGCCTTAGAAGCCTTATTAGCGTGCATATCTAACAATATACCTAACCCTCCCTCCCAACCATATAAAGGGAGGCTCTCCTCAAAAGAGCGCTACTGGCAACACAAATACTTCTCCACATCTGCTTCTGCTAGCACATCTTAGTAGACCACTGCTTATCCAAAGAAAACTCCACTTCTGGAGGGGAAAACCCTCACATCACCTATATCCTGGTCAAAGATTTATCAACAAGCACCTACATGACTTCATCCATAAAAACCTCAGCATCATCAAACCCCCAATTAGCTTCACTTTCAATGCATACATGGTCCAGACAATCTGTATCTACCGCATCTTTCATGAAAACTATAGGCAAATCTAGTTGCTCCCTTTGTTCAACTCTAACACTTCATGAGCACAAGAAAAATGTCCAACTCCCTTGGTTTCTACTTCATCACCTTCTTCTTGTCGATTTTGGAGGCCCACTTGGCTATCCACAGATGCGGCCTTTTCCTTTTTGGCAAAGCTACAAACCAATTGCACTGTAACAGCACTTTCCACTGTTACCTTCATGAGCAAAGTCATCAATGTGATGCCGCATAGCACCTTCAAATGCATATCTTCCTCCACAGGCTTTGGCATTTCAACCCGCTCTTCTTTCACATTGGTGATCACCATAATATCAGACACATAATAAGGTAGCTTTATCCTTACCAGCACAGACTCATCCTATTTGAGGACAGATTAAATGGGTGCAGATCAAACGGGTGCCCAACTGACCGGACACCACATTTGTACTTTACTAGTATTCCAAGTTAGTGTAGTAATACTCTGTGTAAATCCTGATTACAAAGTAGTGGATCAATCCCTCAGTTGTAATGCTGCAATGATATTTGTAAAGGTCCCTGTGAGCCGGCCATTGGCCATTTAGAATGCCCTAGGTATAAAGGTCAATAACCTTAATGTGAAATGAGGCATACGCTCAAGCTACAAAGCTGTGTTTAAGGACAGATCAAACGGGTGCAGATCAAACGGACGCCCAACTGGCCCGATATGTCCACATTTTTACTCTACTAGTTTTCCAAGCTAATGTAGTAATACTCTGTCTAAATCCTGATTACAAAGTAGTGGATCAATCCCCTGAGTTGTAATTATGTAATGATATTTGTAAAGGTCCATGTGAGCCGGATTTTGGCCATTTAGAATGCCCTAGGTATAAAGTTCGATAACTTTAATGTAAAAGGAGGCTTATCTTTAGAGAACAAAAGAGCTCTGATGTATGTACGCTCAAGCTATCAGCTGCTCCAACTTGTAATCATTGCAGCTAATGATTGGGTAATCAATTTTCAATTATGAAACTTTCATTTTGTTCCTCTTTCTTTGCTCTTTCATTCAAGTGTAAGCATTGTCAGTTTTGTTGAGGTTTGTGACTACACGTTAGTGAGCCTAATCATCATATTTAAGTGCTTAAATCATTATTTTTAGTCATTTTGACCATAGAAGAGTGTTCCTAGACCATAGGGCGACCTTTCTGGACTGATCTATTGTAGTTTTTAAGATCTTTTTTATGATGGATCGTGATTTTGGTACCTTGTCGGATTGCAACCAGACTTGGTAGGATAGTGTCCCTAGGTGTCTTAGACCTCCTCCTAAAGTTTCATTGTATTTTGAGTTCATTTGAGCGCCAAAATGGTTTGATGACCTAGAGTTGTGAGAAAGGACATAGGCAGATTTTCCTAATCATTGAGTGTTGGTTTGCTTGCCGAGTTGTTTTGTTTGCTTCTTAAGGTTCACTTCTTGAGATTAACGATCTCAAAGAGTCTCCATGCCCCATCCAAGTCACTTCCCTGAGTATTGACATTATGTTAGTACCAAAAAAGCTATGTTGCAGACATCCGTCACGGTGACCCGCTAACATTGGCGTCGTCTGTAGCATAGCTTTTTGGTACTAACATAATGAAAATACTCAGGGAAGTGACTCGGATGGGGCACGGAGACTCTTTGAGAGTGTCAATCGCAAGAAGTGAACCTAACAAGCTAACATAATAACTCTACAAGAAAATCAATCACTAAATGATCAAGGAAATCTGCCTATATCCTTTCTCACAGCTCTAGGTCATCATGCCATTTTGGCACTCAGACGGACTCAAAATGCAAAGAAACTTTAGAAGGAGGTCTAAGACACCTAGAGTCACTATCCTACCAAGTCTGATTGCAATCCGACAAGGTACCAAAATCATGATACATCATGAAAAAGGTCATAAAAACTACAACAGAACTATCCATAAAGGTCGCCCTATGGTCTAGGAACACTCTCCTATGGTCAAAACGTCTATAAACAATGATTTAAGCAATCAAATTTTCAATTACAACTCACAGATGCGTAGTCGCAAACCACAACAAAACTGACAATGCTTACACTTGAATTAAAGACCAAAGAAAGAGGAACACAATGCAAGTTTTAGAAATGAAATCTGATTACCCAATCGTTAGAAAAAACTGATTACAAGTTGGAGCAGCTCATAGCTTGAGCATACGTACAGCAGAGCTCTTTTCTTCTCTAAAGATAAGCCTACTTTCACAATTAAGATTATTGACCTTTATACCTAGGGCATTCTAAATGGCTAGTGGTCGGCTCACACGGACCTTTACAAATATCATTACGGCATTACAACTGAGGGGATTGATTCACTAATCTATAATCAAGATTTACACAGAGTATTACTACACTAGCTTGGAAAACTAGTAGAGTACAAATGTGGTGTCTGGCTACGTGTCCGGCCAGTTGGGTGCCTGTTTAATATGTCCTCAAACATTCCCCCCTTCCTAATTCGTGTCGTCCCTTGACATGACCTTGTGCAGTCTTGTCATGATAGGATTGTCTTCAGCTTTGTCTTCAAGGTTGGTCTTTAGCTTCGGAAGAGCTTTGGTGTTGATGACACTCCCCCCTTCCTTGAGTGATTCATATCTGCCATGTTGTTGATACGTGACTTGATCTTTGATTATCAAGACAAATTTTCTTCTCGTTGTGCAGTCTTGTTTTTGTTGCCAGTCTTGGCCACCATGAAGATGGATGTTGATGTGTCTGAGCTTGTAGAACTGATCTTCTTTGTGGCGTGGAATTTATGAGATGAATTTGCTTTGAAGGTCCACTACAATTTGAATTGTCTGCAATAGGTAGCCAATGTTGAAACACTATGTGAGCTACGTATGTTGTTGCGTATAGCTCGCTTGATGAATTTTTCATGGCTTGTCATTGTAGGCCATTCTTTGACTTGCCATTGTTTGATGGAGCTTTGTTGTCGACCTTGGGGGAGATAAAAGATTCTCTTGATAAGCATATGGAGACATGCAATTTTTGCTCCAAGTCGCCGTCGGTTGATTTGGGTAGCCATTTCTTTATTGCTGATGTAGAAGGAATATATACAAGAAGATGATGTGATTCTAGATTAGGGTCTAAAACCTGGATGACCAAAGGGAAAAAAACCGGTGGAAAAAAGTACCTTTGGTATACGCTTTTATTGGAGTTGAGCATTTGGACTTGAAGTACCTGTCATGCAAAGTGAGTGCTTGGGAGAAATAAAGGAAGAGTGTCTAATGCAAGTGCCAATTATGGGACACTCTATATGCATACAAGAAATTTGTCGAACAAAAGCATGCAATGCGGAAGATGGAGTTGATGGGTGCTTCAAGGAACAAATGTAGCACATGTGACATCAAAGGATGTCAATAGCTTCCACGTTTCCAAGAAGGGTTTTTCATGTAAAAGCTTCTCCTCACTGTGTTGAGTGCGTGAGTTGGACTTTCTCCTTCACTTACCACTATACTACAACGACTTCGGCTCTTATGCTCACCTATACCAGCATGAGCGACACAATGTAATTATGCTCAACTCTTCCACCTTGAGCAGTACCTAGAATAGCTAAGATGCTTAGAACACAGAGAATATTACATGAAGTTTTGGGACTAACACCTTGCTCATTTAGTGGCTTAGCTTCCCGACTCTGACTTTTATGCCATGTATTTTTAATGGCGACTTGGACTTACCTGTTCAAGGCCAGAAACCCAATTCCATAAAAACTAGAAATTTAGACCTTTTCCATTGTGTTGGTCTTTGGATGGCACCATTTTGTCGAGTAGGTTGGCATATTTTGGCTCCTCTTGACTTGCTTGTCCAATGACTGATGTAGCCTTTGCTTTATCTCCCATGAGAAGTGGTTGAATCTTTGTGTGGGTTCTTTGTGATTGATTTTCCACTATCAATTTTGGAACCCATCTTGTTTTTGGTCCTTGTGTGACCGTCTTTGGAATTTTTGCTTCTGCTTTGGCTTGATTAACACTAGGCTTCGGTATCCATATCTGATGATTTTCTTTGTAGAATCCTTGATTTTGGAGTTGATGACGAGGCATCCATCTAGAGATTGCAGTAGCCTTGGTTTCATTTGGCTTGTATTGGTTGTTGGTTATCATTGCTTGCCTTTGGGTAGAAGCTTGTTGTGCCAAATTTCTCTTGGTTGTTCCAGATTGAGCTACAATTTTTGGTAACCATATTTGAGTGTTACCTTCATAAAATCCTTGTGCTTCGAGTAGCTTAATTTTAATCATCCGCTGATTCATGTGTTTGTGTTGGGTAGCTTCATTGAAATCTGACTTTGGAACCCATACTTTTTGTGTTGTCCACTTGGAAGGTCTTTTTCACGTGGTTGTTCTTTCTCCTGCTTAAGTTGTTTGCCTTGTGTTGATAGTGTGTCTTGTTCTTTGTAGAACTTTTTTCTTGAGGTGAGTAGATCTAGGCTATTGCTTTAGGCTTTTTGGCCCAAACATTAATGTTTCCCTAGAAATAGCCTTGAGCAGTGATTTACTCATTTGATGCTACCCACCCTGTCACCTTTTGTTGTTGTGGTTGAACTTGTACTTCAGGTATCCAAATTGGGTCTTTGACTTGGATGTGCTCTTTGGATACTAGCACTCGGTTGATTCTCTTTGGCTTCTTCCTAATGCTTTGATGTGATGGAAACTTTGGTTGATAGACTTTTTGTTTTGGTTTCCATTGCATTGTTGATGGTTTGGCTCTTGATGTAGAGGCTACAGGGGAATTTTGATGTAGGCTCGTTGAAGGTAAAGTCGTTTTGTGAGGTTGATATACTTCAATGTTTACCTTTGCTTTACCTTTTTTTGTGATGGTTGGCAATTTCTTCTTTGCATGGATTTGAGAAGCTTCATGGAATCTTACCATTGTCATTGTTGAAGCTTTTGATTGTTGTCAAAAGAAGATGTTTCTCCAGATTTTTGTCAAGACTAGACTCTCCTTAATGTAATGGGATTCAATTATGTGGAAATTATCCTTGTACTCCCTAGTACTTAACTTGAGTATGGATTCTGCCACACCAAAGCTAGGAATTGTCATTTTAGAACTTGTGTTCACCATGTCCTCTAGCTCTTTGATTGGTGGCTTTCCCATCATGATCCACGTTGCATAATTCATTAGATTCTTTGTTGCTTGTGGATCTATCACAGCTGAACATGTGATTTTGAGTCTTGTTTCTCCGCAGATGCTAAATTTGATCATCCTAGGAGATAGTTGATCTTCTTCCTTATCCCTATTTTTGTCTTGATCTTGTGTTTGCTGAACATTTGACATTAAACTTGGAAATTTTCTCCTTCATCGGCTTTCATTTGCACTTTTTTTGGAGTCAGCTTCTTTGAAACAGCTTTTGTCAATTCTTCAGGTATGTCAATGATGACATATTCTTGTGGTTGCTCTGCTTCCTTTGTTTTCACTTTTGCCTCATGCTCCATGATGTAGCTATCTGTCTCACCTTTTCTGCTTTCATACTCACAAACTTCATAAGATTCCTTCAACACCTTTATTGTAAATAAGGGAGTTATATCATACTCATCTTCATCGTAAAATTTAGTCCGGGTCACATTATTCACACACACATCAAGAGTGGCTAGTATTTGATCCCATCCAAAGGGTTCAAATAACTCCTCTGGGAATGGTTCCTTAATGTAAGCTTCATCTTCTACTGAACGCTCTAGGATGCAATCTTCCTTTCTAAGAATTCCACACCCCGAAGCTCCGCACGTCCAATTGTGAGCTTTGTTTTGCAGCCAAGCAGGTATTTCTCCTTCCTGGTCAGTTGTGGAGTTTAATTCTTCTCCTGGGGTTCACCCTACATCTCCATAACTATGATCTTTGACACTAATTTTTGTAGTGACATCCTCGTGTCTTAGGTAGATATAGTCATAGCCCCAATCTTGTACCATATTGAGCTGACGCATAATCAGTCTGCCCAATATGATATCAAAGTTTCTGCTCTCGTCAAAATTCATAATAGCGAATGTGTGTTCATATGCCATTCCACAAGAGGTTATTACTATTTGTTCCAAAATGCCAATAGGTCTCTCCAGGTACCCATTCGCTAGTTGAAGTTTCATTCTAGTTTTTCTTAGAGCAGGTTTTTTCCATGTTTTCCACATTGCTTTGGTGGCTATGGCAATTCCGACTCCACTATCCAATATTGCTATCAATTTTATGTCCTTGTACTCCACAGGCAAGGTCGTGTTTTCTTCTTCTCCTTCACAATAGTCTCCTACCTTGTTCACCGGCACTGGCTCATGTCTAGTCTGTTTCAAGGTTTGGTTATTCAGTGTTTTTGGAGAAACAATTGGTGGTGAAATTACTAGCCCTATTTTCTCCAAAAAAAAATCCACCTCTTCCCAAAGATGAGGTCATATGTGCAGTAACTCAGATAGAGTTAGTGTACAACGGATAGGAGACGATATCAACTCATGAAGAGTTTTGTATCCATCATCTTAGGGTTAGCCTTCCATTGAGATGGTACTTTTTTAACTTCGGATCTGGTTTTGTGGTTGTTAATAAATGAAGGTAATGTCTTCAATGACTGAGGTTTACTGTCTTCCAATACCTCCGTACCTGCATCACCATACAGTGATCGGATATCATTTGGGTAGAGCTCATGTTCGAGGTGGATCTTTGTTATAGGGGATGACTGAAGGGTTGCACTTCCATGTTTTCTATTTCGGATATCCTCCCACAGATCCTGTGGCCATTGTTCTTCCACTTCAGGAATTGGCATCACTGCTTGTGAGCCCACCCCATTTGTGGTATTATCTACTTCCCTTGTATCCAAAGGCGTTTCATTTACCGAATCCTTTTGGTCTCCATCTCCATTCCCTCACTCCTTTAACTCTTGATTTTTTTTGCGGATTAACACCTCACATTTTGGAGCAATCGGAACTAGTGGTTCCATAAGAGCTTGAGCGTTCTGGATGAGCTTCTTGCACATCTTTAACCTCTCTTTTTCATATCCCGGGTGAGGGTAAGTTAGCCATCTATCCTCTTTAAACTAGTATCATAAGCTTTCAAGATTGGTCTTTAAACTAGTATCATAAGCTTTCAAGATTGCATCCAAAGGTTCAAAGACTTTGTCGACCAAGACTGGTGAACCTCCCAAGTTAGTCCTTGACTCTTTAGGTCCCTTTGCGTTTTTCTTGTTGCTCTTGTCTAAGCTATTATTTTGTTTGAGTTAGTTCACTTCCCAAGCACCTTTCTCCCACAACCTCTTGGCTTTCATTTTATCCCGTTTGGCTTTCCAAAATTTTCTTCCTATTCTCACCTATATATTCTCAATTTCTATTTGAATAGGCAATGTGGCTTCCTCCTCAATGATTGCATTTTTTGGCATCTTCTTGAGCTTGAGCTCGAGTCATTACGTTCAAAGGAATGGTAGGTTCTACCTTGGATCTTCTTGAAGAGGGCATCATGCCTACAACATTTATTGTTGCTTTCCCCCTGTAGTCTGGATTCTTAGCATAGTGTTGGCGTAGATGGTCTCTCCCACAACATTCATAGAATACAAATAATTCTATTTGTGGACCCTTCTTAGGACAAATTCATGCCCAATGATCATTTCCACACTCATAGCATGGACCTTCTTGTTTCATAGCCGGTGATCCAGCTAATGGTTGTTCTTGCCTGGTAAGAATGTTCTTCGAACCATACTCCTGATTGGCTATGAACATGAATGTGTTCGCATCCAAGGAGCACTGATTTCTCATGGGTTGTGGAAAATATGTTGGTTGAGCGCAGTTGACTACTACTCTACCATCATTCAGAAGAGGTGGTTGTTGCCCTAGCATATGTTGCGGTTTTGATTGAGTGTTACACCATGGAGTGAGATGATCCCCTCCATAAGTATTACATCTCCTCAATTGAAGTTTTCGTATATTTAGGTTTTGTTTGTAGCCTTCATTTATTCTTCTAATCATCCCCTTGACCACTTGATCAATGGTTGGTTCCCAAGGAGTTTGAACATCTCTCTTTGTTGTTGATTTGCCTTTGGAAATGAGGCACTACTAGTTGAGTTGTCTGTATCTTCAGTCAACTCTCCGTAGGCCTTACAATTGTCAACTAACTATAGAGCTTCTCTATTGACTTGCTCAAACGTTGTGCATCATTTCAAGTGTAGATCCTTTTTGAGAGTTTCATTTCTACAAATTCTTGAAAGAGTTGTGCTATGTTGGAAAAGTCATCTCTGTTTAGTGGTTGGAACCAAGTCAAGGTTGTTCCTTTCAATGTCAACCCAAATCCCTCATACTGAGTATGGAAATCTGCAATCTGTTCATCTCTCAAAACTTGTTTGAAGAGGGAGACATGAGCATATGGATCCCCTGACCCACTGTACTTTGTCCTGACACACTGAGACACTTGATATGGTCTTAATCTTTGTGATTTAGTCACTAATCTAACCAATTCATGGTCTCTTGAAAATAAATCTCTCGTTCTGTACTCTTGTCTTGGAGAAAATCCCGGTGGAATCCTCTCAGACATGTGCTATGGCATCATTTTTGGCTGAAAGTAAGTAGAGATCGGAGTACCCGTGTATGTGTATCATTCTAAGTCAATTGAATTGACAAGTTTATACTCTCTTCCATAATTATCTACCATCAAAACTTGCACTTCATGGGCATCTGTATACGTGAATGCATAGAGGTCCTTATGGGTAGTCAACTCTTGAGCATAGGGCTCTACACACTTGTAGAACATATATGGATTCCCATTTGTGAATCTATATAAGCCCCTCATAAGTGTAGTCCGTAAGAACTCTCATGGATTAATTGGCTTTGATGAATCTCACGTTCGGTTTGTTGATCAGAGGATGCCTCTCCTCTATGTATTCTCCCAATCCCCTTGTTGTCAGTATTGCAACGTTTTTCATGTCTTTGAGTGGAGTAGAAAACCCTGGTAGTGGATTATTTGTCATGGTGAAGGCTTACTCAAAACTCTCAAGATAGTACTTGACAATCTCACTTTGGCTTAGTGCAACTTATCCCTTGCTGCCCCTGATCAGGTCTCTCAAAAGTCAGGAATTTGTGACTTTTTGGTCTATGGAAACTAGTCTTGGGGTACCCTAAAAGTTTGGATTTAGGAAAACTAGAAAAGTTCAACTCTAAAAACACTTTCTTCCTATCTATACCTGACTCAATTTGGAGTTGTCTATCAAAAGCTAGAGCACTTTTAGTGAACTGCATTTGAAACAACACTCAGAACAGTCTCAGGACCAAACACAAGAACTTTGGCTTGTATCTTGGTCTCTAGAAGGTATTTTTAGCTCAAACTTGAGATTTGGGATGTTCTCAAATATGTCTACAAGATCACTAAGTCAGATACCCCCACTATGCTAAGGTACATGGATCACGATCCATGTTCCTCTGTCAATTTTTTTTTCCAAATTTTGACAGTGTATAGACAAGGTCATGTGCAAGCTATATACCAATTTTCATCAAATTCTAAGGTTGACGTACATGGATCGTGATCCATGTTCAGACTTGATCTCTGGGCAGCTTTTTGCACTCTATGTCCACAAGCTAAATCTCAAATCTTTTTGGATTTGGACTTGTTTTGATAGGTCGAATAGCCAATACCTGGTCTACACAGCGGTTTTCAGTCTGTCACCTATTTTGCTCCCCTTTGACCCAAATTTGCTCAATTTTTTCCAAAACTAGACTTGGGGATATGTTTCCTTATGTATGCACCTTTGATCTGGAAAGTTTCAAGTTAAGTTGTCAGTATGGCTACATGGATCGCAATCCATGTTTGGAGCCCAAATTGACTTCTCTTGGTACCATCAGATTTAGCATGATTAATAGATCCTATGGTATCAAAATTTTTGAAAATGGACCTCTGGATTGAAAATTAGGTCAATTTTGACACTTTGTCAGAGTACTTGGCAGTTCTGGGCTTTTGGATAGGTTTTTGATATCCAAATTAAGTTTTGAAAAGACCACTAGATTCCTTGTGATGTCCTCTAGATATGGTGCAAATATGGTATCAGTCTGTGATAAAAAAACATGGATCGTGATCCATGTACCTATGTGTCAGATTGCATTGAAACTTGGCACACAACTTCCCCTTGGTCTACTGATGCTAGCTATGTGGTTTTTGTGTGATTTGGACTTGTTTAGGCCAGGCAAAAGTCAATTTGCAGATCTGTTTTAGGGTTTTCCTCTTCGAACAAATTTTTGCTCTTTCCACTTTCGTTTTGAACTTTTTTGACAAAAATTCTTTGGGGAATTTTGTTCACAATGGTCTATGCTACAAGCTGGAAAAGTTTCTAGCCAAAAATTTCTCGGGGGTACATGGATCGCGATCCATGTTCCACCACTTTTGGACCTGAATTTTTGGTGTGATGATAGCTTAGGCTGTTCATAGCTTGCTCCACAAATATTTTTGAATTTGAATCAGTTTTGCCCTACAAAAATTGACTTCTACAGCCTGTTGTGAGACAGTTTAGAGAATGTTATGTTTTTGGCTCTTTTGGACACTTTTTGCAACTTTTATGCATATGGTTCTTTTGGGGAAGTTGTTCCAAACGGTACTAGCTACCTACTGCTCAAATCTCAGCCAAAAAAAAAATCTTTTTTTTTTTCATGAGCTATATGGATCACGATCCATGTTTGACCACATTTTGACATGAAACTTGGTGAGCTTGCAGTCCATGTTATGCTGATACACTTTCCCAAATCTTTCTGAATTTGGATAAGTTTTTCCTAGAGGGTTGTAGTCCATGTTATGGTGATACACTTCCCCAAATCTTTTTGAATTTGGATAACTTTTTCCTAGTCAAAAGTGAGTTTTTATGTCTACTTTACGGTTTTTGACTAGTTTCTGTATTTGGCTATTTTGACCAACTTTTTTGACATTGTCCCTTTTGGCAAAGTTGTTCCACTAGTTATCAAGGATGTACTTGTCAAATATCAGGCCCAAATGTCAAAAAGGTACATGGATCGCGATCCATGTTTGGGAACACTTTTTCATGAATTTTGTTATGTTGGTTCTCTATGCCCTGTAGAAGCCAAATCTCACCCCTTTTTGAATTTGGATCCCAAAATCTCAAGATTTGCCAATTTTGTGTCTGAATCTTTGTTTTGGCTGTTTTTGCCCTAAGAGTCAATTCTGATGTGATTTTTGAGTTTTTCTTTCAAGAAAACTTGATGAGAGTAATGTCCCACTACTGCTCAATGTAACTGGTCAACTTTTACCAAAAATGGTCTCTAGGGTACATGAATCGCGATCCATGTTCCTCCACAGAATCTGGCCAAACTTTCCAGATTTCTTCTAGAGAGTCTTTTGATGCCCTTGATCCACAAATTTTTGAATTTGGATCACTTTAGAGGTCTCTACCATCAAATTTTCAGAATTTCAGAGTTATGGTCATTTCCACCAAAATATGGTTTTCACCCTTTTCTCCCTCAATCTTTTAGCCCAAATTTGATGGTGGCAGTTTCTACTTAAACATAAAACAAAAACAAACAGAGCGGTACAAAATAAAGTTGAAACAAAAAATGGAACAGCACTCTGAAAGCATAAAGAAAATCGGAGAATGAAATGCTTTTGACTATCTCACTCACAACCCTCTTTACTTCTCAAGAATAGATCTAGCAAATCCTCGATTTCTAGACTCTACCAAGCACTAAACCCCGTGTCTAGCTGCTTCACTACTAAGGTGTAAATGGAATGGAGAGACAAAACTTAGAAAAAGAACGCTCTAAATATGCACTAGGTCACTCACCATCTAAGGAGCATATCCCCGGCAACGGCGCCAATGTTAGCGGGTCGCCGCGACGAACATCTGCAGCATAGTTTTTTGGTACTAACATAATGTCAATACTCACGGAAGTGACTCGAATGGGGCACAGAGACTCTTTGAGATTGTCAATCTCAAGAAGTGAACCTTAACAAGCAAACACAACAACTCGACAAGAAAACCAACACTCAATGATCAGGGAAATTTGCCTATGTCCTTTATAACAACTCTAGGTCATCATGCCATTTCGGCACTCGAATGGACTCGAAATGCAACAAAACTTTTGGAGGAGGTCTAAGACACCTAGGGACACTATCCTACCAAGTCTGGTCGCAATTCGACAAGGTACCAAAATCACGATCCATCATGAAAAAGGTCATGAAAGTTACAACAGATCAGTGAAGAAAGGTCGCCCTATGGTCTAGGAACACTCTCCTATGGTCAAAATGATTAAAAACAATGATTTAAGCACTCAAATTTTATGATTAGGCTCACTAACGCTAAGGCAGTCCGGGGCAGGCAACAAGAAGAGTGGCCTCTAAGCACCCTTCTAGGCTCCCGTGCTGCTCAATTGGGTTGGGGTTGGAAAAAACAACAACACACACACAAACCCGCAACCTAACCCTACACAAATTTGGGGCACCACCTAGTTTTGGATGCGAACTAGGACGCGCACAGAGAGAGAGAGAGAGAGAGAGAGAGAGAGAGAGAGAGAGAGAGAGAGAGAGAGAGAGAGAGAGAGAGAGAGAGAGAGAGAGAGTGTGTTCGGGCTGCTTTGAAATGTATCGGCCGTGATCAAGCAAACACAATTATATATGTAAGAAAGAGAGAGAAGGGGGAGGGGATGCTTGTTGCATTAATACCTTCTTACAAATCTGTCACGACCAATCAAAGTGATATTAGTATTTGTTCAACATAGCTTGAGTAAATTACACCACAGCACATCACAAGAAAAGCCACCCCAATCACTGTCTTAAGGCCAGGGGAGTCCTGTCCACCCTGTCGCCCTCTTACAGTATGTGGAATTTATAGCTGAATTGATAACAACACCCAAAGACAAGCTATCAAGAACTTAAAAAACACCAAGACACTTACACATCATTGTTATCCATTACTCTACGTTGGAAGAGAGACAAAGTATCCAAGCTTAGTCCAAATCCACCCTCCTTGATTCAGCAAATGTTGGGCTTACACTAGTAGGAGAAATGATAGATTTCCTACTCTCAATTGAATGATCACTCTCTCTCTTACAATGGCATAGAGTTCCCTTGCTAATCACCCCTATTACAACACATGCACAAGCATATGACAATGAGCATCCACTCAAGAGCTCCTTCTAGAGAGGTTGAGCTTGGCTTCTCAAGCTATAGCATAGTGCTCTTGCTTATGGCTCCCCCCTTTTTGTGCTAGCTACACCTTACTTTTATAGCAATTTTGAGGGCTAGGATTACTCCTCTAACCATGGTTGGGTCAGATTTTCAGCACTTATCTAATTTCTTTTGCTTGGAATTATCAAGAAGTTGGTGGGGATAGATGTAGAAGAGAGAGAGGAGAGAAGTGGAGGTGATAGGACTTTTCATACTAAGTTAGTGTTAGTAAATTAGTAGAGTTAGTATTTTTATTGAGTTACAAATAGAATTGGATATTTACAATGGGAGTATCCATGTAGGATACAAATAAGGAAGAAAAAACTCTTAATAGGTAAGAAACATGGATTTCTTACAATGTCGATGCTCCAAGTGTCTTGAGTAGGGTCAATTTTGACGCTTGTTGACGGTCCACTAGCTTTGACGGTACGTTTTTTCTCCACTCTTGACCTTCCTTGGGAGCCAAGGTAAGTGAACATGAGTAATCAATCACCATGATGCTGTCTTTCAAGAGAAGAGGCTAAATTTTGTGGTTTTTTTTATAAATATGGGTAATATGGAAGAGAAAAAATGAGACTAGGTGGTCAATTTTGGAATGGAAGTGTGTGTAGGAGACATGAGTTCACCATGGTTTCTCTTATTCTTCAAGGTTGAGAAGAAGGTGAGTAGGGTGCAGAGAGGAGTGGTGAGAGGGGTGGGGATGTTGAGTGGAGAGGTGTGTATGAAAGAGGAAAATGGTAAAGTGGAAGAGGGAGCGTGGTTGCATAGCATGGGCAAACTGGGGTCCATCAATAAAATCATAGCTCACAGCTCGTAGCTCAAAAAAATATGAAAAAATTTGAGGTAAAAGTTCAGCCCACGAGCTACAACTTTTGTTTGCATCACCTTTTCAAATTCGGGGAGCATGTGATCTTTTAAAATTCAGGAAAACCGACTTTTTTTTTCCACTGCACAAGGTCCTTGTGAGGTCCTTCTTTGGATGATTCTTTTGAATACCTCCAAGAGTGAGCTCCCCATGGTGCATGCATGCATTCCACATACCCTTGACCTTATTTGGTAGGTCTATAATTGAAGATATTGTTGAGATCATGATATAAGTGAATAGTACAACTAAGAAAATCAAATATTGAGGGGTCTAAAAAATATGTACATGTCAAATATAAATAATATAGGTGGAAAAAATATAAAGGGGTCAAAATAAATCTCTCTCATTATAAGTCTACCATAAAAAGATGAATATTTTTTGTATTCTAATTTATGAGAGTAAAAGAGAATAGATGTAGGAAGGAAAAATCACAATAGTGAAAAAATATACACATAAATAAAACTAGTTTTTTTGGATTTTTGTTGGGATGGAGTTACACCAAAAATAAGAGAAGCTTGCATGAAATTATTTTTATATGGAATAAAGAGTATGCAAAATGGTAAGAAAAAATATGGTAATGGTGAGTCAATGTACATAGCATAAATAACACACCATAGGTAGAAATATTTAAATAAATACCAAAATAATTATGAAAAATCCTTTTATTTAGGCCCTATATACAATGAAGTATTTACACCCAAATGGGCCATAATACACTTATAATTTTTATTTTATTTTTAATTTTTTTTGGCTCAACTAGCCCAGTGACTAGCTAATTGAGGGTTTTTAAGAAAATATGGAGAAAGTCCCCTAACTCACACACACCTATGTACAGTGAAATGGTAATTATGGCAATTATGGAAAGCCGAAAAACGGCTATCATTAGCCCTCCCCGAGGATGATGGTATATTCATGTACCATCATAGAGCATCTTTTCCAAAGAGAGTGCTTCAGAGTCCTTGACGAGGTCTTCATTGTTTGGCCCCTCAGAATTTTGGTTTGAGTTACACTCATGCTTCACGGAACAATACCTACATGAGATAGCTGCCTTTTGACAGATCTTTGGTAGATCCTTTGGTAGAAGGCGACTCAAATAAGGCTTCAAGCGATACCCGTTTACGTTCCTGGAGTGCTCTTTCCCATTCAAGTCCATAAGTTGATAGTAACTTGAATTGAAAGCCTTCTTAACTATGTAGGCCCTTGCCATCTAGTTTCAAATTTGGCATCAAAACGATTATCGAGTCGATTGTCATACCTTAGTACAAGATCTCCTTCATTGATGCCTTTGTCCTTTAGTTTCTTGTCAATCTTCTCCTTCGCCTATGTAGCTTTCCTCTTGTAGCACTCGTATGCTGCTTCTCTTTTCCACTCAAGCTTAGCTAAGGTAAGAAGTCGATCCATCCATGCTTCTTGATCATCTTGTGCTGCTTTGCCATGAATTTGTATTGTTGGGATGTTGAGCTCAATTGGTTGTAAAGCCTCTTGACCATAGACCAAGTGAAATGGTGTGAACTCCGTGGCTTCCCTATATGTGGTTCGATATGCCCACAAGGCACCATCCAAGAAGTCATCCCACAACTTTGTCTTGTTTTTCACCATCTTTCTAATGATGCCTACAATGACACCATTAGCTTTTTCTACCAGACCATTGGATTGGGGATAGTAGGGTGTACTATAACGATGTAGAATGTGAAGTTCTTCACAGACTTCTGTAAGCAAGCCCTTTTTAAACCCTGGACCATTATCAGAAACAATCTCCAAAGGTGTGCCAAATCTACAACAAATGTGAGTGTAGACAAATTTGCTCACTGTCCTCTCATTTACCTTTGCCACACTTTGTGCTTCTACCCATCTCATCATGTAGGCTATGGCCACCAAGATATACGATTTCCCATTTTTAGTCCTAGGCAATGGACCCATAGCATCAATGCCCCATTTTTCAAATAGACCATTTGCAAGGACTAACTGACGTGGACCATGTAACAGACGCTTGTTTCCATTAATCTGACAGTGTGACAGCTTTTACACCAATGTTGAACATCAATGTGCAAGCTTGGCTAAACATATCCGGCAAGCAAAATCTTTTTTGCAGTGAGTTCCTGTGCAAAATGACCACCACACGCTTCCTCATGCAAACCTTTTAGAATGGCTGGGATTTCCTCAATAGTTGGTACTCTTCTGCACACTTGATCCTTCCCTCTTTGATAGAGGGATCCTTCTAGGAAGAGATACATGCTTGCCTTCTTCATGAGTCTCCTCTTCTGAGCCTTCGTGAAGTCTTGTGAAAACTCACCCTCCAAAATGTAGCTAATAATGGGAGTCAATGACTCCAATCCCTGGTATCTCGGTTGCTTGACAGTTGCTGCCACCATGATGACCTGCACTTCTTTCTCAACACATGTAACTGCTTGTTGTGCAAGTAAATCGGCATCTTCATTCTATTTCCTAGGAATATGATATAGTTGCACTTCTTCAAATTGATTAAACAATCTACGAATGTTATGAACTTTTGTCCTTAAGCTTTCATTCTTGCATGCCCAAATGCCTAAAATTTGCTTCACAATGAGAAGTGCATCCCCTTTTACCATGAGACATTGTATACCCTGGCCAATGCATATCTTTAAACCATGAAGTAGTGTGTCATATTCTGCTTCATTGCTACTAGTTGAACCTGGTAGATTGACCTTCTCTTGCATGACCACCTCCCCACTTGGGTTGAGGAATACTAGCCCTCCCCCTGCTTTTCCTGTGGCTCGTCGAAAAGCTCCATCAAAGAACAAGGTAAAAGCATTAGGAATACTTTTAGGTGGTGGCAATGGTAGGGTCTTTACTTCAGGCACCTTAATCTCCTTCTCATGTACCCTATAAGTAAGGATTCCTGCCAATTGTGCACGCACACTATCTTCTACTTTGAAAGAGTATTGAAACTCTTGCAACTCCATAATCCACTTTGAGATCCTAGTACTAAGATTCATTTGAGATGACACCCAAGGGAACAATTTTTCTGCAATGAGAATTACAAAAGGTTTTGGTAGCAGGTAGGATCTAAACTTTCTCACCGCAAACATGAGAGAAAGCATCATGAGTTCTGCCTCTGTGTAGCCTCTCTCTAAAGCATTCATGACCCTACTAGCAAAGTAGATGGGTCGCATCCGGGTACTATGGGGATCTTGTTGTAGCAAAACCGCTCCAATTGTTTCTTTCCCAACACTAGAGCTAACAAAGAATGTGTACTCCCAACAAGGAGGCATGAGTGTTGGTAGCTCTGACAGGATGACTTTAATGTTACAAAAGTACTCTTCAAGCTCATAAGACCATGCAAATTCTACTTGTTGTGTCAACTTTTGCAAAGGATGAAGCAACTCCGAAGCTAAGTGAATAAAGCGTGACATATACTTCACCTTTTGAATGAATGAGATGACCTCTTTGAGATTCTTGGGTGATGGGAGCTCAATAAGAGCCTTTGCCTTTGAAGGATCCACCTCAATGCCTTTATAGGAAACCTTGTGACCAAGCAAGATCACTTCATCCTCACCTATGTGACATTTTTCGGGGTTGAGTTGACCTCCCATGTCATAGAGCTTCTTTAAACCTTCTTCTACCCTTTGTAGATGCAATGATTTTGAGCTATAAATGCAGAAATCATCAATGAACACCCTAATTGACTTTCCAAAGAATGCTTGAAACACCATGTTCATGAAACGTTGGAATGTTGCAGGAGCATTTGTTAGACCAAATGGCATGACTCTAAAAGCATAACAACCCCAAGGAGTGATGAAGGTTGTTTTCAATTGATCTTCCAATGCGATACCTATTTGAAAGTAACCCGAGTAGCCATCACACACAGTGTACTTTTCATGACCAGCTATCTCATTTAGTATCTCATCTTGAAATGGGAGGGGAAAGTGATCTCTTTTTGTTGCCTCATTGAGTGGATGGTAATCCACACACACCCTCCACTTGCCATTTTTCTTAGGAGTGACAACAACGGGAGAGACCCACTCTAAATTCTCCACTGGATAAATGAAACCTGCTGCTAGAAGCTTTCTTACCTCCTTGAGTAAAGCCTGCTCCTTGATGACTCCTAGCCTTCGTAGCTTTTGAGCCTTAGGTGTGACCTCTGGCTTCAACTCAATTTTGTGTTGAACAGCATCTACTCCACGCACATCGGTGTAGTCTTTAGCAAAAAGCCTCGAAAATTTCCCTAGCCCACATTTGAACTCCTCTCTTTCGTCCTTTGTAAGTGTTGTAGACAACATACCTTCTAACATTCCTTCATCTTGCACATTTTGGTTCTCTTGAGTACCTACCCCTTCCAAACCTTGAGAAGAGGTCTCTTGGTTGTTTGGCTTAAACCTTACCCCCATGACTTCAATGGAAGACTCCTCTTCAATAATGCTGCCACTAATTTCTCCTTCTGAAGTGCTATCGGTCCAGCCTTCCTCCGTCTCACTTTGAGATGATTCTTCATGGAGCTCCTCTTGGAGTTGCTCCTTCATGTCAAAGACAACCTTCTTATGATTGTCATTCCTGCAAATTAGCTTTCCACTCTCCCAATCCTGCAAAGCTCGCATTTTCATTAGCCATGGTCTCCCTAGGATAAATGGGTAACCATTTCCTTTGGTAGACATGACATAGAAATCCACTGCCTTCTTAATGCCAAACGCCTCCTCAAAGACATTTTTACAAATGCCTACACACCTACCTTTGCTATTGTTTGCCATCTTGACTTTAATTTCAGGTGTCTCATGGATGTGCATGCCTAGTTTTTTCATGAGTCCCTCTGTCATGATGCAAATTTGTGCACCCCCATCCACTAGACCTTTCCTAACCAATCTTCCTTTGATGTAACAATCTAGCACAGGTGTAATACCCTCATTCATTTCAGCATGTGCAATTTTTACAACAGGCACACTCTCTTTTATCTTTCTCCTAGTGCTAACTGTCTTCGTTAAATCCCTCCTAACTTGTGGGCATAATGCAAGAAACTAAGGCCATGAGATATCAGGACCCTTACCTCTCATGTCTTCCAATAGGTTGTATGGAGACATACAATGTCCAAGAGGGAAGTCTTGGAGATTGATACGACGTCGAGTCCTCTTAGCTTCCATGGTCTCCTTTGTCTTCTTTTCTCGTCCATGGTCACTTTGTGATGTGACACCTTCTTTCTCTTTACCTTTTCCTCGGCCACGCTTAATGCCATTTGCTTCCATGTCAACCTCATTTGAGTTTGTCACCTCTACTACATGCACATTTGGGTCTGGCAAAGGTGGAACTCCTTCCACTCCTTGTGGAGGTGGTCTTGCTCCATTTGTCCTTTGTAGAAGCCGTGGTTGCTGACTAGTTCCTTCACCTGCATTCATCACTGGGTAATTCAAGTTAGGTCTCCCTGGCTCCCCACGGGGCCAAGGAAAATTATACATCTCATGTCCAGACTCACCGCAATTCCAACATTGCAAGACTCTCCTAGGTCGTGAATCTCTCTCTTCAGACTTCTTTGCTTGTCCCTTTGGACCTACAGCTTGTGCAAGGTGAATTGACAGGCTGCTTAAAGATTCATTTAACTTCTCAATCACTTCCGCCGTTACCTCAGGAATCTCCCTAGATGTTGATGCTTGTGACTTACTTTTGGGTCTAAGACCTTCTATTGGAACCTCTCCCCTTAGGCACTTGAGTTTCCTATATTTCTCAGCAGCCCTAGTTTCAACTACATCAAAGGTAGCAGGTGCACCTGCCTCAACTTTTACCTTAAGGTCAGGAAAGAGTCCGGCTATGAACCTCTCCTTCTTTAGAAACTCTGCACCATCACCAAGGTTAGCAACATTTATCACCCATACCGCCCAAAGACGTAGAAACTCTTGCTTGTACAAGTAGTAATCATCTAAGTCTTTTTGCTTATGAGAAACAATGTCTTGCCATAGCTTTTGAGTGTTTTGGGGGATCAAAGAAGTATCTCTTGAAATGATTCACAACTTCCGTGTAATTCCCTTTAACTTCCTCAGGCAAAGAGTCAAACCAAGTGCTAGCATCTTTCCTAAGGACCACCTCAAACATCTCTACACATTCTTGATCAGTTACTATCCTCTTGATACGACAAGACATCTTGAAATTTGCTAAAAATGATTCTGCATCCTCTCCAGGCTCTCCAAAGAAAAGAGGATATCCGGACATTTGGCGTTGGGCCTCCATTGAATCGGTTTCAAAGTGACAACACGTTTTTTTTTTCTTTCTTAAAAAATTTACACAATAATGTTTTCTAAATTGAAATCTATTCTACAACAAAATAAAAACATTCACATCAAATGACTTATGATAATCAATAAGAGGCAGGATGACAAGGTTTGGTGATGCGAGAATTTCTCCTACTCTTTGGGCACCAAACATGAACACCATACGTTGTTGAAAATGGAGTTTTCTACTAATTGCAATGTTTATTCTAATGTGTGGAGTGAAATGAAAGGGGAAAACCTCTATTCTTGGGCCATTATCCATGGTCTATGCATGACCTAACTCTTAAAACAAAACAAAAATATAGACATCCAAACTAAGGTCGTACCTAATGAGAGGCAAAATAAAAGGATTTACTAATGCGTTTATCTCTACCAACCTAAAAGGACCTAAAATTTTACGAATTACACGTTGAAATTGCAACTTAGTACTAACAATTATGTGTACCTTTTGCCTTGCAATGGGAATGAAGGGATCATACAAATTCTCGTGATTCATGTAAGCTACTTGATTATGCTAAAGGTTGAGCCTTCACAAAAATACACAAGCCGTCCTCCGTGGGGGCACCAATTTGAGGCGGTCCAGAGCGGGCAACAAGAAGAGTGGCCTCTAAGCACCCTTCTGGGCTCCCAAGCTGCTCAATTGGGTTGGGGTTGGAAAAAACAACAACACACACACAAACCCGCAACCTAACCCTACACAAATTTGGGGCACCACCTAGTTTTGGATGCGAACTAGGACGCGCAAAGAGAGAGAGAGAGAGAGAGAGAGAGAGAGAGAGAGAGAGAGAGAGAGAGAGTGCTCGGGCTGCTTTGAAATGTATCGGCCGTGATCAAGCAAACACAATTATATATGTAAGAAAGAGAGAGAAGGGGGAGGGGATGCTTGTTGCATTAATACCTTATTACAAATCTGTCACGACCAATCAAAGTGATATTAGTATTTGTTCAACATAGCTTGAGTAAATTACACCACAGCACATCACAAGAAAAGCCACCCCAATCACTGTCTTAAGGCCAGGGGAGTCTTGTCCACCCTGTCGCCCTCTTACAGTATGTGGAATTTATAGCTGAATTGATAACAACACCCAAAGACAAGCTATCAAGAACTTAAAAAACACCAAGACACTTACACATCATTGTTATCCATTACTCTACGTTGGAAGAGAGACAAAGTATCCAAGCTTAGTCCAAATCCACCCTCCTTGATTCAGCAAATGTTGGGCTTACACTAGTAGGAGAAATGATAGATTTCCTACTCTCAATTGAATGATCACTCTCTCTCTTACAATGGCATAGAGTTCCCTTGCTAATCACCCCTATTACAACACATGCACAAGTATACGACAATGAGCTTCCACTCAAGAGCTCCTTCTCGAGAGGTTGAGCTTGGCTTCTCAAGCTATAGCATAGTGCTCTTGCTTATGGCTCCCCCCTTTTTGTGCTAGCTACACCTTCCTTTTATAGCAATTTTGAGGGCTAGGATTACTCCTCTAACCATGGTTGGGTCAGATTTTCAGCACTTATCTAATTTCTTTTGCTTGAAATTATCAAGAAGTTGGTGGGGATAGATGTAGAAGAGAGAGAGGAGAGAAGTGGAGGTGATAGGACTTTTCATACTAAGTTAGTGTTAGTAAATTAGTAGAGTTAGTCTTTTTATTGATTTACAAATGGAATTGGATATTTACAATGGGAGTATCCATGTAGGATACAAATAAGGAAGAAAAAACTCTTAATAGGTAAGAAACATGGATTTCTTACAATGTCAATGCTCCAAGTGTCTTGAGTAGGGTCAATTTTGACGCTTTTTGACGGTCCACTAGCTTTGACGGTACGTTTTTTCTCCACTCTTGACCTTCCTTGGGAGCCAAGGTAAGTGAACATGAGTAATCAATCACCATGATGCTGTCTTTCAAGAGAAGAGGCTGAATTTTGTGGTTTTTTTTATAAATATGGATAATATGGAAGAGAAAAAATGAGACTAGGTGGTCAATTTTGGAATGGAAGTGTGTGTAGGAGACATGAGTTCACCATGGTTTCTCTTATTCTTCAAGGTTGAGAAGAAGGTGAGTAGGGTGCAGAGAGGAGTGGTGAGAGAGGTGGGGATGTTGAGTGGAGAGGTGTGTGTGAAAGAGGAAAATGGTAAAGTGGAAGAGGGAGTGTGGCTGCATAGCATGGGCAAACTGGGGTCCACCAATAAAATCATAGCTCACAACTCGTAGCTCAAAAAAATATGAAAAAATTTGAGGTGAAAGTTCAGCCCACGAGCTACAACTTTTGTTTGCATCACCTTTTCAAATTCAGGGAGCATGTGATCTTTTAAAATTCAGCAAAACCGACTTTTTTTTCCACTGCACAAGGTCCTTGTGAGGTCCTAGGCTTTGGATGATTCTTTTGAATACCTCCAAGAGTGAGCTCCCCATGGTGCATGCATGCATTCCACATACCCTTGACCTTATTTGGTAGGTCTATAATTGAAGATATTGTTGAGATCATGATATAAGTGAATAGTACAACTAAGAAAATCAAATATTGAGGGGTCTAAAAAATATGTACATGTCAAATATAAATAATATAGGTGAAAAAAATATAAAGGGGTCAAAATAAATCTCTCTCATTATAAGTCTACCATAAAAAGATGAATATTTTTTGTGGTCTAATTTATGAGAGTAAAAGAGAATAGATATAGGAAGGAAAAATCACAATAGTGAAAAAATATACACATAAATAAAACTAGTTTTTTTGGATTTTTGTTGGGATGGAATTACACCAAAAATAAGAGAAGCTTGCATGAAATTATTTTTATATGGAATAAAGAGTATGCAAAATGGTAAGAAAAAATATGGTGATGGTGAGTCAATGTACATAGCATAAATAACACACCATAGGTAGAAATATTTAAATAAATACCAAAATAATTATGAAAAATCATTTTATTTAGGCCCTATATACAATGAAATATTTACACACAAATGGGCCATAATATACTTATAATTTTTATTTTTATTTTTTTTGGCTCAACTAGCCCAGTGACTAGCTAATTGAGGGTTTTTAAGAAAATATGGAGAAAGTCCCCCAACTCACACACGCCTATGTATAGTGAAATGGTAGGGATAACCAAAATGTTTGAGTGATTTGATAGGGTGAGGTAACTTACTATGGCAATTATGAAAAGCCGAAAAACGGCTATCAACGCGTAGTCCCGAACCTCAACAAAACTGACAATGCTTACACTTGAATGAAAGAGCAAAGAAAGAGGAACAAAATACAAGTTTCGAAATTAAAAACTGAAAGTTGGAGCAGCTGGTAGCTTGAGCGTACGTACAGCAGAGCTCTTTTCTTCTCTAAAGATAAGCCTCCTTTCACATTGAGGTTATTGACCTTTATACCTATGGCATTCTAAATGGCCAGTGGCCGGCTCACACGGACCTTTGCAAATATCATTACAGCATCCCAACTTAGGGGATAGAGCCAATACTCTGTAATCAGGATTTACACAGAGTATTACTACACTAGCTTGGAAAACTAGTAGAGTACAAATGTGGTGTCTATCTACGTGTCCGACCAGTTGGACGCCCGTTTGATCTATCCTCAAACACATCCAAACCTGTTTCCTTGTCATAGGATGTGGACTCATCCGCTCTATCATCCACACTTGTCTCCCAAAAACTCGAGCTCGTATCCTCACCTTCATCAGCACCACATGTTGACTCGCTATCAGCATCTTCATCCTCTTGTTGCTCCATAAAAGATTTATCATCCTCTTGGATTTGTGCATATTCTTTCTCCACTTCTAGGCTGTTGGAATCTTCAACGTGGCTACACTCTGCTACCTCTTCATATACTTGCTTCAAAAAAACAGCTCAAGTTGCACTTGGAACTCGGCATTGGCTAGCTCTTTACTACACAGGTTCCCTTTGACAAGGGGCTTATCCTTGTTGACAAGATCATCCACCATCAGCATAGGCACTTCAAAAACTAGAAACCTCCAAGGAACATAATTGACCATTGGCCTTACCTTAACAGGCTTTGCACCTCAAACAACTGGCACCACCTTTGGTTGAACCACGGGACACTCTCACTACAACATGCATATAATCTGCAGGCTTCAACAAGCTCAACTCCAGCATTCGCTTGATCTTTCTGCTCTTCACTTTAGCCAAATACATTATATCATCCTAGGTATCCACACTGCACTCCACCTTGTCCCTGATATTTGGATGCAAGCACTCTAACAACTTCCACAACTTTAAGTACAAGTTGCCTCTTTAACACCCGTAGCAATATCCAACTACTTCCAACAAACTTCAAATTTTCCCAAGAAAACTGGAAATCTTTAGTTGTGTCTTGGCATACCGTCTTCAGCTTTGCACCAGCCTCAGCCAGAGTAACCACCTTTTGAAACCCCTTTAGAAACTAACTGTGCAACTCCTGCCATGAACTTTGATCCGCACTCTTCAAACCATCGAGCCATATCTTTGTCCATCCGAGCTTTAGCAGCGACACCATCTGTAGCTTTTCTACATCCATCACCAGATGCATTGACAACATCCATAACTCAAAATCAGCTACCAAGTCTTCGACGCTTGTAAAAATGGGGCCAAAGCTTGGCTCCACCATCGCTTCTATCTTCAAACTCGACCACCAAACATTTCTCGACCATCCGCCAACCGCTTGTCAGCATCAAACATCACCATCACTCTTCAAATCGGAGCATTACTGCACTCCTCAATGGGGGAACCAGAAGATGGAGAGGGGGAAAAGGGAACACACCTGTGACATAAACACAATGCCTCTCTGTAGCCCAGGATATACACAACGCCCCAATCCACAGGATTTCACCTTCAAAACTCGACACAATTCACATGTAAACCACCATTTGCACACGACCGATGAACTAGCCCAAACATTCCGCACAACTCAATTTGTTGCCTTCCACACACACAACCTCTCTCAATCTCTCTTTGCGCAATTGACCTCGGGGGGCACACTTGCCGACACACATACAGAAATGCATGCACACAAGCAGAGAAGAGAAGGGGGAATCAACACAAAGAAATGGCAATGATGGTTCCACTATCATAAAAAAAACCATGTCCTAATAACTAATATCTAATTCTCCTAAATGATTTTCTCATGTCAAAATGACCATTTAATATGGGGAAGTGCCAGGGGAGAAAAAGCTAGAATATTGGTTAAGCTGGCAGACCGGCCACAGTAGGGATCCGAAGGAGGGAAAATAGGGATCCAAAAGGGGGGCCATCTGCAAAAGAGAAATGTGCAACAATGGGCTTAAAAAAACCCTAAGTTTCAGCCCATTAAGACTTCCAAAATGCTAAGGTTCCAAAATTCAAAGGTTGTGTCCAAAGGTCAAAAGCCTAGGAAAATTGGATGCTTTGTGTGTGCTCAAAAAGTCTTCATGCATCCCTACATAGGAGGGGGCGATCCCTAGAAGTAGGAGATGAGAGAGAAACACACACACACTCACACAATCTCCATGTACACAAAGGGAATGAGGGACACATGTTAGCTCCCTAGGCCAGATGCCCACAAGGTGTACTCAAATCCTATTGGATGGCCTTGGAGGTGGACCAATGAGAATTAGGCTAGAGTAAATCTAGTTTAATTAATTTAAAAACACTTAATAAAACAACAAATAAGAATTAATCTCTCTAAAAGACTATTGGACAGTCTCCCAAGGGGTCCAATGAGCATTCAGCAGCCCAATGGCTTGCCTGATTCCTGTTGGCCAGGAGACAAAGGGGTCCAATGAGAGTTTAGTTGCATTAATGAATTACCTAAAGCTCTCACAAACAGGGAAAGGGGGACATATGTCAGAAGGCTATCACTTATGCTGCTTAAATTGCATTGGCTAAGCCTAGCATGGGCAAATAGGGTGTGAGCGTGAGCAAATAGCAAGAGGGGTCGACCAAGAGAGAGAGAGGGGGGGATGATTTTTCAAAGGCATTATGGCATACACACTCACACTAGTCTATGTGTGAAGCAATAAGACTATCTCTCTCCTTCTCAAGCTTTAATGGAAAGCTTATCACCTACTCCAAGCTTGTGAGAAGGGAGGCCTACACCAACAACTCTTGGCTTTGTGATGCAAATCCAACCAAGAGCCAAGCTTAAACGCATGCTCATCTCCTCTACCATGCTAATTACTAAGCTGAGCTATGCTAATATGAGTGATTATGTGAGGAGATGTACATCTTTCTCATAAGACTACTCCTTCTTCCTCTCAATCTACTCTCATACCCCGCTAGCTCTCACCATCTTTGAAGGTGTGTGAGGTCTTGGGTCTGAGACCGTGAGGGAATTGATGTTGTGTTTAATAAGTTTTTTCTTAGTGATTGAAGTTTTCATCTTCATTGCACTAGCTAGTATTTAAGGAACACAAAGTATTGTATTGTAAAATGTCTCTCTTGATGGGAGAAACCATAATACAAAGCCTTTTGGAGGGGGGACCGGCTCCATGTAAATCCGGTCCTCAACTGTTGTCAATAGCTTAATTTCTCTCTCTTTTGAAGTATTGTTCATGCTATCTAATTAGGTGTTATACTTGTTGTTGCTCTCTCCACCCAAGCACTCTTGTTATTCTAATTAGGAATCTATTCTAACGAAATGCTCACTATGTTCATGCTATTTTCCTCTATACACAAGTTATTAGGCCATTAAATGTTACATTGGTATCAGAGCACAAGGTTTTTCTTTTCTTGCTCAAGAAGGGAGGTCCTCAAGCTAGCTATAAATGGTTGGTACTATTAATTGCATTTGAGTAAGTAGAATAGGAATTTTTCAGCCTTGTAGTGCATCAGCCTTCGTGCAGATAACGGGCGTCACCGTCGAGAGCTATGGTCTTAATAGTGGAGTCCTACGGGACTTGCCTATACGGCTTAACCACTATTGATTGATTAGAAGCTTGACAAGATCCGGTGTTGTTTTGGTGTTGAACGACCCTCTCTTCTATTCCTTGCAATTAATGGTATTTGAGCCACGGGTAGCTTGAATGTCTAAAGGGGTAAAGAGGAGTAGAAACTAGGGCTTGAAGTGCCAAAGTACACCTAAAAGGTTCACCTGTTTAGAATGGCTAACAATAGTAAAGAGAGCGAAATTAATGTTGATAACTTTGATTTTGCTAATGAGCAGGCTATTAATGATGCCCCTATGCTTATTAACTATCTTGTTTCTAGGCTTCAACAAGCCATGGGCAATCCATCCCTACAAAGTGAAGTGCAACGGTAGCTTCGTGCTCATGGGATTCTCCAAGCTCCCCACCATGACAAGAGAGTACCTAGGAAGCCTCCTTGTGAGACTTCCAAAAGAGGCCTCTCTCCGACTCAGGAAGAAGAAGAGGATCCATACAAAGGGCTCAAAAATTTTCTTCTTGATGACGCATCTCCTTCTCAAAGGAGAACTCAAAAGCCTCCACTGAAGGAACGAGAAAGAAGTGCGTCTCCTGTCACCTCGACAGAGATGGCTCCACGAAGACGGCGGGCTAAACGCTCTCCATCACCTCCAAAACGGAGAAGACCCTCACACACTTCTCCACACCATAATTCAAAGAGGGATGACAAAAAGCAAGAGAAGAAAAATGTGAGAAAGAGGACACCCTCTTCTCCATCTTCTTCATCCTCTTCCTCTTATGAAAGTGATGGTGCAGACAAAGAAGATCAAGGTAAGAAAAAGGCAAGAAAGAGGTCACCCTCTTCTCCATCTTCCTCAAATTCTTCATCTTCTGAAGAAAGTGATGGTGCAACTTTTGAACCATCAAAAAGAAGAGGCCATAGGAAATCCTATGCCGCGTGGAAGAGGTCGTCCAAGCTTAAGAAGTTCAAAGAGGGAGGAAAGAGCATCTCTTTCCTTATCTATGATGGCACCTTTGGTGCTACGGACAAAGTCTTGGCCTTTATCCAACAATTCGATGCGGCGTTTGGAGATGAGGGCTTCATGGAGTCCTCTAAGCTACGCCATGTAGCTATCCGCTAGGCAATGGTGGTCTAGCCTACGGGCCAACGGTGAAGCTCCACGAACATGGAAACCTTTAAGAGCTTCCATTATGAAGCCGTTTTTGGCCACCGATGCCAAAGACAAAGTACACGCTGAATGGCAAAGCCTGAAGCTCTCTCCCTACGAATCCATTCACAAATATGTAGACAAGTTTTGGGACCTACAACTCAAAGCCATTGTCTTAAAAAAGTTGGATTTTGGAGAGCAAAAGCAACAGTTTTGTGCAGGCTTAACTGAAGTAATGGCGGAGTATGTCAACTCCCAAAGGCCACGCACCATATTTGCGAGTATACACCATACTATGGTGGCTTCTCAAATCAATATCCAAATAGGGGCTAAGAGGAATTCTAAGCCCATATTTTCGAGTATACACCATACTATGGTGGCTTCTCAAATCAATATCCAAACAGGGGCTAAGAGGAATTCTAAGCCCATGGAAAACAAGGGTTCCAATGAGCCTAAGGGGAAGGACAATGTCCAAAAGTCTCCTAAAGGCAATTCCAACAAAGCTAAAGAGAAGGGAGTTTACAAAGGCAAAAATAAACTCTCTCCTGAAGAGCTCGAGCGTTATCGCAAGGATAACCGTTGTTTCAAGTGCGGCGAGCAAGGGCATGTGTACCACGCTTGTCTCCAAAAGAACACCCGCCATGAACCTCCTAAAGCTACCTTGGTCAAAATCCAAGAGGAGGAAACTCACCACAAAGGATCTCCTCTATGCCATGCTTGGGGAAAGGTAAGAGAACATGATGCTTTTATTCTCTTTGACCCAGTTTCTACTCACAATTTCATATCCACAAAGTTGGCCACCAAGCTAGGCTTACAAGCTTACGAGATGGGAGATGTCCTACCCGCAGATGGTGCTTTCAAGGGGCAAGAACCTTCAGTCACTCCCTTAATCGGGAAATTGAGGCTCCATGTCCAAAGCTATGTGGACAAAGAGGACTTCTTTATCTCTCCTCTCAAGCATGAGGATATAATCCTAGGGGCACCATGGTTTGATTGCATGACTGCCAATGTTAAATTCCCTGAAAGGAGAATCTACTTTAGGTTTAGGGAAAAAGATATGTACATAGATGCTAAGCAATGGGTAACACCATACCCATTGTACATACACAAGCTTTTAACAAATCAATAAGAGCTCTATTTTTGTGTACATGATTTTTGTTAAAGATTCTCAAAATGAATCTAATGCTTTAACAAAAGATAATATAAACAATCACAAAGAATTAGAATTATCCAAATTTCTCAAGGGGTTTCAATATGTCTTTATTGACGATATCCCTTGTGAGCTACCTCCTAAACGAGGCAATGATGACCATGCAATTGAACTTCTTCCAGGATATTCACCACCTAATAAACCTCCTTATAGAGTTTCTCAAGCTCAACAAGAGGAGATTATGCGGCAAGTGCATGAGTTAGTTGAGAAGGGCATGGTTAGGCCTAGCTCATCTCCATTTTGTTCTCTTGTACTATTAGTGCAAAATAAAGACGGCACATATCGTATGTGTGTCAACTATAGAGCACTAAATAGGATCACTATCAAGAATAGATTTCCCGTTCCACGGGTAGAAGACCTATTTAATAAGCTACAAGGGTCCACATAATTCAATAGGATTGACCTAAAAAGTGGTTGTCATCAAATAAGGATAGTGGATCAGGACATTGTAAAGACCGCATTTCGCACTACGTTTGGTCTTTACATATATATTGTCATGCCTTTTGGCTTGACCAATGCACCAGCGATTAACATAAAGTTTATTCTCTCTTAGAACTTGAAATATTACATGAAGGTGTTGCTTGTGTACGTCTAATGAATTATAGTAGATGATGATATCATCAAAGAACACTCCAGTAAAGGTTCGGTGAGGCCTGAATAGCTTCTCCATCAAGCGGTTGAATGTGGAAAGAAAAGTGAATTTTTCTTGCAAGAAATTCGGTATTTAGGTCACATTATCTCTCAAGATGGCATCCAAATGGATCCATCAAAGCTAGAGGTAATAAAAGGATGGCCAAGGAATCTTCATGAACTAAGAAGATTTATAGGTATGTGTGCATACTATAGGTGCTTCATAGAAAAGTTCTCACTAATAGCAGGACCATTACATGACCTAAGAAAGAAAAACATTAGATATACATGGTCTGCCAAGGAGAACAATGCTTTAGAAAAGCTTAAAGAAAAGCTTACTCTCAACATGTGCTTAACTACCGGATCTCTCAAAGCCATTTGAGGTCCAATGTGACGCTTGTGGTGATTGCCTTGGAGCTGTTTTGCTCCAAGAAGGGCACGCCATAGCCTGTGAAAGTCGAACACTCGACCCTGTTGAGCAAGCTCTAGGCATATATGAAAAGGAACTCCTCGCATTTCTACATGCCTTAGACTCATGGAAGCTCTATTTATTGGGGACTCCTTTCATTCTGCGACGAACGGATCACCAAATTCTTAAATACCGTGACGCAGACCAAGCTTTTCGACAAACAAATGTGGGCAAATTTCTTTTCGCAATTTCATTTTCATATTTCTCACATTGCTGGCAAGCATAATCAAGTAGCCAATGTACTCTCAAGACGACCGAGAGTGAATTCGGTTTCCATAGCAACTCACAATGATCTATCTACTATGATAGATGAGTATGCTATTGATCCCGATTTTAGAGATGTGATTCAGCCCTTGCACTAGGGAAGAAAGAGGAACCATTTACTTTACAAGATGGTTATCTTCTCTACAGCAATAGACTATGCGTTACTAACTCACTCCGTGAGAAAGTAATGTATGAATCTCATGCTCCTCCTTATGCAGGGTAGAGAGCGATTCATTCTACCCTAACAGGGATTGAGACATATTTCTATTGGCCTACCATGAAAGCAAACATACAAGAGTATGTTTCTAAATGTATGGTATGCCAAAAGACGAAGTTTGATAGAGGGAAGCAACCTGGATTGCTTCAACCTTTGCCAATCCCTAATTCACCATGGGAGAGCATATCCATGGATTTTATCTTTGGATTGCCTATCCATGGGAATACGGGAATATGGACGATAGTAGACAGGTAAACAAGCTCATTTTATACCTGTCAAAAAGACTATCAAAGCCCATCAAATGGCAACCCTCTTCATTTCACAAATCTTCAAGTACCATGGCTTGCCAATGTCCATAGTGTCGGATAGAGATCCTAGAATGACTAGTAATTTGGGGAAGGGCCTCTTTGAGAATTTAGGAACAAGGCTAAACTTCTCTTCCGTCTATCACCCGCAAACGGATGGCCAAAGTGAAATAGCCAACCTAACAATTCTCGATCTACTAAAAGCCTATGTAACGGACTAGATCAAAGATCCCACAAAGAGAAGTACTTACCCTTAGTGGAGTATGCCTACAATAACACTGTACATACCTCCATGGGAAAATCACCTTTTGAGGTAATTGAGGGAAGATCGAAAAGTTCCCTGCTACTTAAGATACACGGGAAGATCTTCGTTGCAGATGAATATAGCCGAGACCTACAAGAGTCTTTCCAAAAGATTAAGGATGCTATCTCTATCTCACAGCAAAGGCAAAAGGTTGTTGTTGATAAGCACAGAAGAGCCCAAGCCTTTAAAGAAAATGATTGGGTCTTACTCAAATTTCCCAAGGCTCGATTAAGGCACACGAGGGGCAAGAATCCTACGGGACATCAAAAGTACTATGCTAAGTTAGCAAAAAGGTACTATGGTCCCTTCTAGATTCTTAGGCCAATCAATGAGATGGCTTGTCAACTCAAGTTGCCCAGCCATTGGCTCATACACAATGCTTTTCATGTGAGCCTACTAAAGCCTTACAAAGGAGATCCACCTCAAGAACCAACTAATAAAGACCCACCGAAGATCGAGGACCAAGAAGAGGTGTTGCATCTCGAGTCCATTCTCCGACATGAAGGCAAGGTACTAAGAGGCAGTAAGACTATCCGACGATATCTTATTAAGTTTAAGAATTATCCTTTTGAAGATGCTAGATGGATGCAAGGCATACACTTAAAGGATAACTTATACCTTGTCGATGCTTACAATGCTTCCCTAGAGTAAGAAAATGTACAAATGTTAAAAATGAACAAAGTTTTTGTCTTATAAAACTCTCTTTTTTCTTTATTGTGCACAAAAATGAACTAGTATGCATACTTGGATCAAGTTTGCAGAGACGACGTCTCCCAAACACCAAGTAGAGCTTGTCACTCTACTGTGGAAGATTGATAGGACTAATGTGCAGACATGCTTGCGGCAGCTTAGGCTCTCAAGTGCAAAATAGACTAGTCATCCATTCTGGAACGATGTGCGTAGGGTAACATAGGGATCCTCTACCCGCTAGAAAAAGGACTAATGATGAATATGCTTTATCTTCTCTACCCCATAGTCGAGGACGACTACGATTTCAAGAGAGAGGTAATGTCATAATAACTAATATCTAATTCTCCTAAATGATTTTCTCATGTTAAACAGATCATTTAATATGGGGAAGTGCCAGGGGAGAAAAAGCTAGAATATTGGTTAAGCTGGCAGACCGGCCACAATAGGGATCCAAAGGAGGGAAAATAGGGATCGAAAAGGGGGGCCATCTGTAAAAGAGCAATGTGCAACAATGGGCTTGAAAAGACCCTAAGGTTCAACCCATTAAGACTTCCAAAATGCTAAGGTTCCAAAATTCAAAGGTTGTGTCCAAAGAGCAAAAGCCTAGGAAAATTGGATGCTTTGTGTGTGCTCAAAAAGTCTTCATGCATCCCTACATAGGAGGGGGCGAGCCCTAGAAGTAGGAGATGAGAGAGAAACACACACACACTCACACAAGCTCCCTTTACACAAAGGGAATGAGGGATACATGTCAAGTCCCTAGGCAGATGCCCACAAGGTGTACTCAAATCCTATTGGATGGCCTTGGAGGTGGACCAATGAGAATTAGGCTAGATTAAATTTAGTTTAATTAATTTAAAAACACTTAATAAAAGAGCCAATAAGAATTAAGCTCTCTAGAAGACTATTGAACAGTCTCCCAAGGGGTTCAATGAGCATTCAACAGCCCAATGGCTTGCCTGATTCCTATTGGCCAGGAGACAAAGGGGTCCAATGAGAATTTAGTTGCATTAATTAATTACCTAAAGCTCTCACAAAAAGGAAAAGGGGGACACATGTCAGAAGTCTATCACTTATGCTGCTTAAATTTCATTGGCTAAGCCTGGCATAGACCAATAAGGTGTGAGCATGAGCAAATAGCAAGACGGGTCGACCAAGAGAGAGAGAGGGGGCTGATTTTTCAAAGGCATTATGGCATACACACTCACACTAGTCTATGTGTAAAGCAAGAAGACTATATCTCTCCTTCTCTCTAGCTTTAATGGAAAGCTTATCACCTACTCCAAGCTTGTGAGAAGGGAGGCCTACACCAATAACTCTTGGCTTTGTGATGCAAATCCAACCAAGAGCCAAGCTTCAATGCATGCTCATCTCCTCTACCATGCTAATTACTAAGCTAAGCTATGCTAATATGAGTGATTATGTGAGGACATCTTTCTCGTAAGACTACTCCTTCCTCTCAATCTACTCTCATACCCCTCTAGCTCTCACCATCTTCGAATGTGTGTGAGGTCTTGGGTCTGAGACCGTGAGGGAATTGATGTTGTGTTTAATAAGTTTTTGCTTAGTGATTGAAGTTTTCATCTTCATTGCACTAGCTAGTATTGAAGGAACACAAAGTATTGTATTGTAAAATGTCTCTCTTGATGGGAGAAACCATAATACAAAACCTTTTGGAGGGGGGACCGGCTCCATGTAAATCCAGTCCTCAACTGTTGTCAATAGCTTAATTTCTCTCTCTTTTGAAGTATTGTTCATGCTATCTAACTAGGTGTTATACTTGTTTTTGCTCTCTCCACCCAAGCACTCTTGTTATTCTCATTAGGAATCTATTCTAATGAAATGCTCACTATGTTCATGCTATTTTCTGCTACACAAGTTACTAGGCCATTAGATGTTACAAGCCATGTAAAAATGCCGGCACACGCATTAACGAGCTCAAAGTCAAAAACCGACAGCCCTCTCTGGCCACGCAACACAAAATGGCAAAAAACCTCCTTGGTATGAGCAAAGACCCCAAAAATGAATGCAAAATATTGTTTTATAGAGCACCACCGGCTATTTTTAGTAGGTGAACGAGCACTGGACAAGTGCCCCCTTAACTTGGAAATGCTTGCATGGATAACCGCCTCTTAGTAGGCTCCGTGTCGACTTTCCTCCTCTCACTGTCTCTGTACCGCCACCGTGGAACACCACCCCCCCCCCCCCCCCCCCCCCCCAAGCCCAAGCCCAAGCGCTAGCGCTATTGGAAGGCTCCCCTAACCTTCAAAACTTTGAGCCCTATCGACCACGGGACAAAATCCCAACGAGACAGAATCCCAACAGGCCATCTGGTTCACAACTTTCATGAATGATAAACAAAATTTTGCTCACGACTTCTTGACTAAGCAACAACCCTTGGAGCCACTTGTTGAAGCTCAAAAGTTTGACTTCCATGCCCTTTCGACCACTAGATGCATTTAAGTGGGTCACTACTTCAACGACCCACGAATTACCAAACCTACCTTATCTATTGCAAACATTATGTGTTGATAAACCAATGGTTTTTGCTCACATCTTCCCAATGCCCAAAAAAAGGTTAGTAAGGAAAACAATTAAATACTATGTAGTATAGGTATACTCTAGGGAAAAATATGTATATATATATATAAAAATTAGAAAAAAAATATTAAGAGTGGTTGCACAAAGAATGTGGTGAACCATGGTTGCTCACGAAATTTTAAAAAAACCCATAAAAAGCTTCAAGGAACAAAAAAAAAACCTAGATATCAAGGGGATTATTAGAGCTGTAAAATATTCAAAAATTGTAGCCACTTGAATTTCAAAATATCCACA
The DNA here is from genome assembly GCF_014529385.1 of Adiantum capillus-veneris. Lineage (NCBI taxonomy): Eukaryota > Viridiplantae > Streptophyta > Polypodiopsida > Polypodiales > Pteridaceae > Adiantum > Adiantum capillus-veneris. The sequence continues at coordinate 102,973,574 of NC_140960.1, read as the reverse complement.
CTTGAAAGCATCAACGGTTGATCTTCAAGTTAAGGTCATTTAAGTAGATGCTTGGGTAAGTGACAGTTTCCCTCGTTTGCAGCCTTATGGAAATTAGCAGCATAGGTTGTACATCAAGCACTCAGATATACTAAAATGGGGCATTTTATAGTTAGCATGTAGAATTTTGAGGTCCAACTGGAATTTGAGAGATGTCGCTGGGTGTTAAACCTGAGCCTTTACGCACCCACACATCCGAGGTTACAACTCTGTCGGCATGTATACTCTTAGAATCTAAATCATGCCAAATATGCCTATAAAGAGGAACATCTTTTGCCATCATTCTGCATATACTAGTTGACTGCTATAATTGAATTCTGCCCAGTAAGCAGCAGAAGTGGTATCGCATCTCAGCACCTGCGAAACCCCCGCTTTCGAGAGTGTGAACGGTTCTCACGTATATAGGATTCAATCGATACCACACTTGAATCCTCTGTATTGTCACCCTGGGATGGTTGCCACTTGTCAAACAAAGGCAATTTGAGGGGAAAAAATCGAGCCGTACTTGTACAGGTTATATTGCTTTGGCTCCCCATGTCCTAGTGGCAGCAATTAGCATCACCTTTCAGCAGCTTCTTGTGCAGGCAGAGCATATGCCGAGGCGACTGATAATGCGCTATTATGTAGCCATCCTCGCATCCGCTTTGGAAAAACTTCCAAATGTTAACATATTGCACACTTTCGCCAGATTGTTGATATTGCTTGACCCACAATCCCATACTCACATCCTCCATCTTGAATAGCTGGAAACTCGCAAACGCAGGTAAATCAGTATCATAAATTCTAATTGACACACAGTTCCAAATTAGGGACACTAGTATGAGAGCTTACTTCCAGTTCCTTTCTTCTCTTCTGCGCTAAAATGAAGCTTGCGATGTTTCGTGAAATGATATAGCCTGGTCCATTTGCATAAGTAGGATATTCCTCATCAGGCCACTCCTGCAAAATTTCAAGGTACAATTAGGGATCCAAGCCCAGGAAGTCCCGACATCATAAAACACGCACACAGGTATATGCCAAAACGACTCTCTGAGCAATTTTAGATTACTTCACTGATGGTTTTGTCTTTATGGACTATCGTTCTTTATCAACATACATAACTCAGCCATCATGATAATACCTCAGCATACATCATGATAATTCACTGATGGTTTTGTCTTTATGGACTATCATTCTTTATCAACATACATAACTCAGCCATCATGATAATACCTCGAAAGTGACAGCCCACTTCCCCATGCGTAACGGTCTGTGGAACATATTCATGTTTCCCATGTACAAGCTCTCTGCTTGTTTTACTGTCATGAGTTCATCCAACACAGCATCAACTCTAATGAAGGTGTCGTCATCACACTTCATAATATACTTCGTGGTCACATTGCGTATCTGATTCAAAAGCATCCCATTAATTTCAACACAACAAAATATCATCAAAAGTTAAAACAAAGTTCTGAGAAATGGTTAGAGCATACCCCATACTCACAGATAGCCAGAGTTTTCAACACAACAAGATCATACTCATCCATAAACGGCAGTATAACCATGTCGCCATAGTACTCAGCTTCCTTTTTCATCTGAATATTGATCTCTGTGTCCCGATGCTGTTTAGGTAGAAATACAGACCAACAATTTTCAATATAGACAGAACAATAATCCAAATGCACGTGCTAACTAAACCAACCATTCTTACCAAAGCAACAAAAAACCGTGCCACAACTTCTGCAGATTGGATTCTCCGATCTTGAAACCAAGTTGACCTTATAGCCATTCTCTCCGCAAAATGATTACTTGAAGAGAGAATCCCAATAAATAGGCTCAATGGCTGGTTACCTAGCTTTGGAGCTTTCCACTGTTGCCAATTCTCAAAAATTTGCTCAGTTACCGTCTTTGGAGGAACTGAAGGAAGCGATGTAGCTATCAGAGCTTGCAAATCCACATCGCCACCTACATACGAAGCAACTGTAATCTCCTCTGAAAGACCCTGCAAATTGGCTGGCTCTCTCTCTCTCTCTCTCTCTCTCTCTCTCTCTCTCTCTCTCTCTCTCTCTCTCTCTCTCTCTCTCTCTCTCTCTCTCTCTCTCTCTCTTTTTTGGAAAAAGCAGGGCTATATATTACTGAGTACAAGATAATCCCCAGCGGATGCCAAAATAGCCTATCACGTGGGGTGTACAAGCTGAATGTAAGGTTGAGAGCCACTATAGTGACAACTCGACTAGAACAAGCTCATGGTGGTCTGTATGAAGAGTGGAGGAGAAACCACTGAGGAGGTGCATAATGCCATGTAATCTGTCCACCTGTAAGTGTGAAGAAGAGTGGAGATCGGGCCCAATGCCGAAGGAAGTCAAATCGACGAGCCTCGGCTGCTCTAGATGTACCTGAGGAAGAATCCCACTGCCAAATGAGGGTGTGAATGATGTCCAACCAAATGGCAGTGAGGGTATCTGGTAGGAGCTGGGGAGCTGCACTGAGAATATGAAGACAACGAGCTCTCCAAACATTCCAGAGTGCAATGCTAGTGATGACTGAGAAGATTTCATCTCGTGTCTGAGGATCCCCTTGCCAAGCAATCTGTGGTAACATAGCCAAAGTCCCTCGCCGGTAACCAGTCATGGTAAGCATAAGAGCTGGATCTATGTCTGAGCCCTCATAGAAAAGATGCGGTCCGGGCATCGGCATCAACCAGGAGACAGATCCCCAAGTGAGAAATCCATGCTGAACACCAGCTCTGCTAAGTAAAAAGCAAACTGCTAGCCAAACTGCATGAGAAGACGAGCATGACCAAAGGCAGTGTGCAGGTGACTCAGGTAGGCGCAAAGAACAACGAGTACATAACGGATCATGACCCATAGAAGCTAACCAAGTCCCAACTGGAAGTCCCGCATGTGCAGTCATCCACAGGAAAAAGGAAATACGACAAGCTACATGTAAATCCCAGATGGCTGACCAAAATTGCTGTAGATAGGCATGGGAGAGACCTGAATGTAACCAGAAACGCATACCAGTGGGCTGCTCTGGGTGCTGTCTCATCAAAGCGAATCTTCCAATTCTGACTGTGTACTCAAAGAATGATACATGTACGCCGGTGGGGTTAGAGTGAGGCCAATGCCACTCTCCTGGGTCCCAATAAAGCTGAGATAGGGCACGACCCTCCCACACCCAAAGCCTCCAAAGTGCAGCATCAGCGGGAGTAAAACGGAGGTCAACACAACGATGCTTCCCGCGGGAGCCAACTACTCATATGGCCTCCCATCGAGCGCCGGGGTAGACAAGGCGCGGAGAGGTAGGAGCATATGTCAGCCTAGCATGCATCCCCGAAGAGTAGTCAGTATCAACTGTGAACAGCATGGTGTCGAAACGAACTAATAAGAGAGTGCTCTGAGTAAAGAGGCCTTCCCAGCCACAATGTGGAGGCATCTGAGCTGTGCCTCGCATGACTGCGTCCCAGTGTGAAGGAATGGCAGAGCCAATCTCAAGCAGTCTGTCTGTTACCCCGCAACCAATGTCATAATGTTCCCCCACAAAATCTGCATCCAGCAGACGTGTCTCATGAAATAGCCGCATAGAGGCAGCAGGGCCAAGTGTCCCAAGCAGCCCAATCTATGTGAGTTCGCTCTCCAAGCTGACGGGGTGGATTAACCGAAGAATCAAGAACTGCATCATTCCAAATGAGAGGCTGGCGCTCGATCTCCTCACGGCATGAGGGAGGTGAGCGTTTGATAGCTCGTTGCATGGATACCCAAATCTGAAGGAGCGATCGGATGAAGGGTGAGAGAGTGCTGGTGCACAAGGGGGCATCCGTAAAGAGAAAACGATACCCTATTTGCCAAGTATGGCCATCTCTAGTGCCGTGGCGCGGAGTCGCTGTGGAAAGAGCGGCCTGAAGAAGCATCTTCCAAGGTTCTTGGCCGGGAAAAAGACCCCGAACAATAAGCTTGGTAAGAAGGGCACGGCTCTGTAATTCTGGATCAATAATGCCAAGACCACCCTCTGATCTAGGACGAATAATCGTGGGCCAGCGAACTCGAGCACGAGTATCAGTAGTCCCATCTCTCTCTCTCTCTCTCTCTCTCTCTCTCTCTCTCTCTCTCTCTCTCTCTCTCTCTCTCTCTCTCTCTCTCTCTCTCTCTCTCTCTCTCTCTCTCTCTCTCTCTCTCTCTCTCTCTCTCTCTCCTCTCTCTCTCTCTCTCTCTCTCTCTCTCTCTCTCTCTCTCTCTCTCTCTCTCTCTCTCTCTCTCTCTCTCTCCTCTCTCTCTCTCTCTCTCTCTCTCTCTCTCTCTCTCTCTCTCTCTCTCTCTCTCTCCTCTCTCTCTCTCTCTCTCTCTCTCTCTCTCTCTCTCTCTCTCTCTCTCTCTCTCTCTCTCTCTCTCTCTCTCTCTCTCTCTCTCTCTCTCTCTCTCTCTCTCTCTCTCTCTCTCTCTCTCTCTCTCTCTCTCTCTCTCTCTCTCTCTCTCTCTCTCTCATTCATTGGATCACCACGAGAGACTGGGTCGCACAGACGGATGGGGGAACATGGAGAAGCCTCTCGTCTCTATGATCTCGCGGCTCATTAGAGCCAAGGCATCAGTACCACGGGCCATTATCCGAGCAGAGCTGGCGGCCCCCCCACTAGTGGTAGAGGCACTCACCAGATCAATCTCCTTCATAAACCGCACATGGGAACTTCCCAGAGACAGATATGCTCGCATAGCACTTGAGTCCTCTCGACAGTTAGCCATACAAGGAGATACAACATGCTGGTATGGGGAGATGACATCATGGTTTCAGGCGCATGGGTTCAGCATAGACAGGCTGCCACCATTCCAGTACTCATTGGATGCACCATCTCTCATTCTTACACAGTCGGAGATCACCAAGCTCATCCGCCAAGACCTGACCCAGCTAGACATCAGGAGGACATGGATACAACCAGCACAAGAACTGGGCACAAAGATGGCTTTCTACAGAGACCACCTTCTCCAGCTTACGGAAGATGGTTTTGTGATGAGACCCAGATACATGGATACCCACCTGTCTCATGGGATACGGTGTGCTATTGGCCAGTTACGCACATCGTCTCACCAGATGCGGATTGAAACCGGGAGATACAGCGGAGTACCAGCAAAGCCCAGGACATGCCCCTTGTGTGACATGGAACCTGAGACAGAGCTGCATTATCCATGCCGCTGCCCCGTCTACTACGAGATACGAGGCCGCTTCCATTGCTTGTTCAGAGAGGGTTTTGGACCACTCTCAAGAGTAATGGGATACGAAGATCAGAGATGCCTGGGTTTGTTCTTGCTCGAGCTGAGCAGACACAGAGAGAGCCTGATGAATGGCGAGGCTAACCAGTCTCAAAGAAGGATTACAGACTTCTTCAGAGCAGACACGGGACAGCCGCAAGAGCCACTCCCACAGCAGAGCTCCCCCCCGTCTCACACCAGAGGCACATTGATTGACCGAGCGATTGAACTGGGGAAATCCAGGCGCCCACGACTGCGCAGGACTACACAGCATCGACGGAGGCTACGTCAAAAGATTCAGAGCACGCTGGCCAGGCATGCACGGCGCCCGGTCAGACTACTAACCATGGAGGAAATTGAGAAGATTCGCCAACGACCGATGCTAGATCTTTTCTGATTCAGCTATCCCAACTAGCCGCCCATTTTTGCTTAGTTTTCGGCTTAGCTCACATCGACCAATCTAGAATCCCATAATATATATCTTTGTTTTGTACTGTTGATTAGGTTATTTTGCTACTCTAACTTTGTATCAGATCCACCACCTTGTAACTTTCTGGTCTCAAAGGTCACTATGGCCTTTTGAAGACGTTAATATAACATTACATTTCATTTCATTTCATCATCTCTCTCTCTCTCTCTCTCTCTCTCTCTCTCTCTCTCTCTCTCTCTCTCTCTCTCTCTCTCTCTCTCTCTCTCTCTCTCTCCCTCTCTCTCTCTCTCTCTCTCTCTCTCTCTCTCTCTCTCTCTCTCTCTCTCTCTCTCTCTCTCTCTCTCTCTCTCTCTCTCTCTCTCTTTTGGAAAAATCAGGGCTGTATATTACTGAGTACAAGATAATCCCCAGCGGATGCCAAAATAGCCTATCACGTGGGGTGTACAAGCTGAATGTAAGGTTGAGAGCCACTATAGTGACAACTCGACTAGAATAATCTCATGGTGCTCTATATGATGAGTGGAGGAGGAACCACTGAGGAGGCGCATAATGCCATGTAATCTGTCCACCTGTAAGTGTGAAGAAGAGTGGAGATCTTGACCAACGACGAAGGAAATCAAATCGACGAGCCTCGGCTGCTCTAGATGTACCTGAGGAAGAATCCTACTGCCAAATGAGGGTGTGAATGATGTCCAGCCAAATGGCAGTGAGGATATCCGGAAGGAGCTGAGGTGCCGCACTGAGAATATGAAGACAACGAGCTCTCCAAACATTCCAGAGTGCAATGCTAATGATGACTGAGAAGATTTCATCACGTGTCTGAGGATCCCCCTGCCAAGCAATCTGTGGTAACATAGCCAAAGTCCCTCGTCGGTAACCAATCGTGGTAAGCATAAGAGCTGGGTCTGTATCTGAGCCCTCATAGAAAAGATGCGGTCCGGGCATCGGCATCGACCAGGAAACAGATCCCCAAGTGAGAAATCCATGCTGAACACCAGCTCTGCTAAGTAAAAAGCAAACTGCTAGCCAAACTACATGAGAAGACGAGCATGACCAAAGGCAGTGTGCAGGAGACTCAGGTAGGCACAAAGAACAGCGAGTACATAACGGATCGTGACCCATAGAAGCTAACCAAGTCCCAACTGGAAGTCCTGCATGTGCAGTCATCCAGAGGAAAAAGGAAATACAACGAGCCACATGTAAATCCCAGATCGCTGACCAAAATTGCCGTAGATAGGCATGTGAGAGACCTAAATGTAACCAGAAACGCATACGAGTGGGCTGCTCTGGGTGCTGTCTCATCAATGCGAATCTTCCAATTCTGACTGTATACTCAAAGAATGATACATGTGCGCCGGTGGGGTTAGAGTGAGGCCAATGCCACTCTCCTGGGTCCCAATAAAGCTAAGATAGGGCACGACCCTCCCACACCCAAAGCCTCCAAAGTGCAGCATCAGCGGAAGCGAAACGGGGGTCAACACAACGACGCTTCCCGCGGGATCCAACTACTCGTATGGCCTCCCAACGAGCATCGGGGTAGACAAGGCGCGGAGAGGTAGTAGCATATGTCAGCCTAGTATGCATCCCCGAAGAGTGGTCAGTATCAACTGTGAACAGCATAGTGTCGAAACGAACTAATAAGAGAGTGCTCTGAGAAAAGAGGCCTTCCAAGCCACAATGTGGAGGCATCTGAACTGTGCCTCGCATGACTGCGTCCCAGTGTGAAGGAATGGCGGAGCCAATCTCAAGCAGTATGTCTGTTACCCCGCGACCAATGTCATAATGTTCTGCCACAAAATCTGCATCCAGCATACGTGTCTCATGAAACAACCGCATAGAGGCAGTAGGGCCAGTGTCCCAAGCAGCCCAGTCAATGTGAGTCCTCTCTCCAAGCTGACGGGATGGATTAACCGAAGAATCAAGAACTGCATCATTCCAAATGAGAGGCTGGCGCTCAATCTCCTCACGGCATGAGGGAGGTGAGCGATTGATAACGCGTCGCATGGATACCCAAATCTGAAGGAGCGATCGAAGGAAGGGTGAGAGAGTGTTGGTGCACAAGGGGGCATCTGTAAAGAGAAAACGATACCTGTTTGCCAAGTATGGCCATCTCTAGTGCCGAGGCGCGGAGTCGCTGTGGAAAGAGCGGCCTGAAGAAGCATCTTCCAAGGTTCTTGGCCGAGAAAAAGACCCCGAACAATAAGCTTGGTAAGAAGGGCGCGGCTCTATAATTCTGGATCAATAATGCCAAGGCCCCCTTCTGATCTAGGACGAATAATCGTGGACCAGCGAACTCGAGCACGAGTATCAGTAGTCCCATCTGTGCCACTCCATAAAAAGTTCGGCACGAGTCTGCGTAGCTGAGCTATCACACCAGAATGTAGCATCCAACAGGAGGCGGTATACCATACTGTAGCCAGAATGACCTGGTTGGCGACCAATGCACGGCCAGCCAACAACAGATGACGTGAAGACCAATGACAAAGCTTCCTGCGAATAGACTGTAGCACAGGTGCAAACTGCTGATGTGAGGAAACGTCAAATCCAACCTGAAAGCCCAGATATCTGCATGTCTGACCTGGCTGTAGCCATGTGAAACCATCAGTTACCCCCCAAGTAGGTATGTCATCACTGCCAACCAATAACCCATAGGATTTATGCCAGTTAATGCGTGCACCACTGGCAATGCAAAAAACCTCCAAGGCTCCCCGCATGGCATCAAGAGCTGCTAGCAAATAGCGCAACATCAGCATAGTGTCATCAGCAAACTCCTGATCGATAAGGTCCGGAGCTGAAGGTACTGGCATGGTCAAGCCACGAAATGCATGACTCTGAGCACAAAGAAAGTCTGACATAGTCTCTCCCACAAACAGATACAGATATGCTGCTAAAGGGCATCCCTGACGGACAGATCGAGAGAGCTCAAAACTGCGACTGACACGACCACCAATAGTAATAGCACTGCTGGCAGTTCTGAAGAGAGCGGAAATGCCTGAGATCCATCTCGAAGGGAAACCCATCCTGGCCAATGATCCTTCGAGAAACTCCCACTCAACACGATCGTATGCTTTCTCGAAGTCAAGGATGAAAAAAGCGAGAGGTTCAGAAGATGAACTGGCCCACTCTACTGCCTCATAAAAAGTGAAGATATTATCCAGTATGCATCGATCCATAACAAAGCCTGTCTAAGAAGTGTGAATAATATCTGGTAAGAACGGTCGCAAGCGATGGCTGATCAGTAACGCTAATATTTTATAGACCGAAGGGAGTAGAGTAATAGGTCTCCATTGGCGAAGCTGAGTGGTGTCACCCCCTTTCGGAATAAGAGATATGAGACCTGAACAAAGATCTGGATGCATATAGCCTGATGAAAAGATATCCTGACAACCACGAAGCAGTGGTATATGCAATACATCCCAAAGAAAGCTCTAGTGAGGCCGTCCTCGCCTGGACAGGAAGATGGATCTAGACTCTAGATAGCATCATGAAGCTCTGCAAGTGTGAATGGGGCCAACAAGATCTCTGCCATAGTGTCTGTACAACGATGGCGAGTGTGCTGCCAGATCTGCTCACGGGCAAGTAAAACCTCAGTAGTGCATACATCAGCAGTGAACAATGCCTCAAAATAATCTGCAGACATATCAAGAATAACATCAGGATGCATATGAAGTGTTCCTTGAGCATCGCACAAAGTCCTGAGGGTGGTGCCAGCAGGACGCTCTTTATGCGTAGTGAAGAAGTCCTTATTCATTTGATCAGCTTTAGCTATCCAATGAGATACTGAAGCATGATGAGTGAACTCAGACCTAGCCTCCTGTACACTACGAATTTCCTGTGTGAGTTCTGTCTGTCTAGCAGCGAGATAAGCATCCTGAGGCCACTCCTCAAGCAAGCGCTGTGTGGAGCCAAGAGGAATGTGGAGGTCAGACTCACGTACTCTCAACTGACGATGAATACTAGCAGTCTGATCACGGCAGTAAATACTAGACTGAGTAATGCAATGGGCTCCAGGGGGACCACAATAAGCACCCGTGGACCACAAGTCGCGAATCTGCTGCTGCAAAACTTCAGTGGTGAGAACACTGTCAGGGATGCGGCAGCCTCGTCTCTGTGCAGCGGATCTAGTGAAAGAGAGAAACAATGAGATGGGAAAATGATCTGAGAGGTCCCAAGCTGGCTGCTCATCTGGAGAAATGGATGATAGAACTAGAGGAGTGAGCGATCGCCAATCAGAGTCGCTCTCGACGTTGTTGAAATCGCCTCCAACAACCCAAGAGTCCACAGCAGGTAGAGCAGCAACAAAGGAAGACCAAAAAGTAGCTCTCTCCCGAGGAGTAGTGGGTGCATATACTGACATAAAGCCAATGGTAGAGTCCCGAATCCAGATAGAAACATAGATTGCTCTGCCAGTGACAAGGGTGCCATGCTGTTGAACTGATGCCAAGTATCGTGGCCCCACTGAAATGCATACACCGCAACTCTGTCCATGAATGCCTAGAGCAGGCTCCCAAAAAGGTGTGAGCGCCCGAGGGCATGAGATTACCAAAGGGAGTGTCAATCTTATGCTCCTGTACTAGTAATATATCCACAGTGCCTACTATATAAGCATGTAAATCTCTGCGAAGTAAAAGCTTGCGTGAACCTATTACCCGAGAAGTCTGTAAACCATTAGTATTCCAAGAAACTACATGTAAATCCATAGTCTGCATGGAAGAATTGGTAAAGCATCTGACTAACTGCGCATCTTCTTGGAGGCAGCTGGGCCATCCAAGGGATGAGCTTCTGGCAGGAGGAAAGCAACCCGCAAGCCCTCTCTAAAATATGGCGTCTCATTGCACCAACTGCGGACCTCAGCTTGTTTACATTGCATGACCGATGCTGCAGTTTTAACACCCCAAATGCGCATAGACATAGGAAGCACCACATCTGAGGATACATGAATGATCATAGGCAATGAATAGCAAGCATAAACATCACTCCATTCCATTGCACCAATACAGGAAGGGAAGTGTGGAGACAATACATCTGGAGCGGAAGTAGTCAACCATAAATTAAGCTGAGCCATAGTTTGTGCATGCACAAAATGCAGAACCTGATCCTCGGTCCATTCCTGAGCTGCATGGAATGGAAGGAAAAAGGAATGGGTAGGCTGAGAGCGACTGCCTATTAAAGAGGGAACACAACCTGGCTTGTGGTGCATAAGGTAGAGCTGCACCCGCAATGGTCCTTCTGAGTCACCGCACATTTCAGCTCGATGAGTGCCCCACAAAAGAGGGCAAGAGCTGAGAAAACTGCGTGGGACATAAGTATGGGCGGCTGAGGGAGGGGGTGGACCAGAAGGTGGAGGGGGGGGAGTAAGGGCGAGAGGGAGAGGAGGAAAAGGAAGAGGGAGCAACGGTGAAGGATCCATCTACATGGGAATAGGGACCTCGGGAATAGGGGAAGGAGCAGTTAGGGGAATGACAAGTGAAGGAGGAGCTGGTAGCAGAGGTAAGTGATCCTGGGCCGAGGAAGAAGAATGGGGAGGAGAAGCTGGGGGTAAGGGAGTGGCAGAAACTTGAGAGGGAGCAGGAGAGGTAACACTAGGGGTTGCATGCGGGGTGGGTTGCTGACGAGGACGGAAGGAATGGTTACGACCTACTGTCTGCCATGCAGTCTCAGTCGGAACTGAAGTAGAGGGAGGAACATGGACGGTTGAAGCTCTGGGAGCACCCTTAGGCTGTTGAGGTGCTCGAGTAGTAGTAGTAGGAACCGGCTGTGGCTGACCACGTGGCTGAGTGTGGGTGCCACGAGCTGTCTGTTGTTGTCGCCGATGGCGTGGCTGAGTGGGGCAATCGCGTGCCAAGTGTCCCATCTCGTGACAACGTAAACATTGTCCTAGGCGGCCAGTGACTACCATTCAGCAAGAGTAGTCTCGAACACGCACAGCCACAGTAACTGTATCTGGCAATGTAGTATCCCCAAACACCAAGACCTAAATGCGAGGTGGACCAGATGAGAAGATGCAGGATCCTGGAACTACTGTGCCAAAATGAGCAGCAATCATCTGAAGAAGATGTTCATCAATAAAATGGAGAGGCATATCCGGGAAGGAAAGCGTCAGAGGGAATCGAGGAATAAAATGTCGACTGTCAAATTCCTCAGTAGTGAACTCTGGATACCACCTCGTCAAGTATATCATTCTGCGATCAGAGAGTATAAGAGCGAGCCAGGAGAGCTGAGGCAGTGGCGGGATCTGAAAGACGTACCATGAATATGCCTCTGCCAAGTAATGTAAGTTCCGAGACCCGTCCCTGAGTAGTGCCCAGTGCAGTCTGACACCAATCACGTATAGAAGAGCGAGGTGGAGACTGTCCAATCATCCGGCCAACCAAGGCATGCTGTGTCAAGTGTTGAATTTTGGAGTCAATGCGTGTCAACAGGTCACCGGTACAATCCACGCGACAGGCAATTGGTGAGGGAGCACCGTGTGTGGCACTCAAGACCGGCAAAGCCACCATGAAGAATGGGCGAGACTGGTAAACGGGAAAAGCAAGACCCAAAGCGAAGCTTGAACTCTTTCACTCTCTCTCTCGTTCTCTCCTTCCCTTGCAGATATTAGAACGATGCACACGGGAAGGTTTGAAACAGGTGGGGTTGGCAGACTGTTAGGGTTTCGGAGAATTAGGGTTTTCGGGGAATTAGGGTTTCAGGAAATTAGGGTTTGCAGAGATTAGGGTTTCGAGAAGTGAGGGGTTGAGGAAAGGGCTGCAGGGACTCAAAGGCCAAGACGCGTGGGGCTGCAGGCAGCAGGGCGCGCGCAAGAACTAGAGGTGACGGGCTGCAGCAGGGTTCGCGCGCAGGATTGCAGCAGCAAGGTTCGCACGTGCGCAGGGTTGCAGTAGCAAGGTCGCGTGCGCAGGGTTGCTCGCAGCAGGGTTCGCGCGCAGGGTTTTCACTCTCTCTCTCTCTCTCTCTCTCTCTCTCTCTCTCTCTCTCTCTCTCTCTCTCTCTCTCTCTCTCTCTCTCTCTCTCGGAGATGATCAAATGGACGGGAGATTTTACCCATGAGTGGATGTGTGATATGTTCAACCTTGCACTTCAACATGGTATGCCTTATGATTGGAGTACTAATTGGGTTAAGCCTTTGCATAAAGGAGGGGATGTAAAGAATGTAAGCAACTACCGGACTATAATGATTGGGTCTCTTATGGCAAAGTTGTTTGGGTGCATAATGGAGATGAAATTGAGTGATTGGGCTGAAGAGAATGACAAGCGTGCAAAGGGACAAGCGGGTTTTCGTCGATGCCATAGCACCATTGATCATCTTGTCACTCTTCGTGTTCTCATGGAGGAAAGTCGGTTGAAAGGCGAGCGATTGTATTGTTGTTTTGTGGACTTTAAGAAAGCCTTTGATATGATTCCACGTAACAATTTGTGGAGAAGGATGGAAGAACTCCAAGTGCCAAGTGAGTTTATGCTTGCGGTTTCTCGAATCTATGAGAAGGTGATTTGTCAATTGCGCATGGGAAGAGAAATTTCAGAAATTTTTGTAAGCACTATTGGGCTTAAACAAGGATGTCCATTGTCACCAACTCTCTTTGGTCTATGCATCGATCAATTGGAACAAATGGTACTTGACTTTATGCAAGAAGAAGGCATTGAAGAGGTCACTATTTGCAATGCGGTAATCATGCTTTTGTTGTATGCGGATGATGTAGTGCTTCTAGCACACACTTTAGAAGATGCACAAAAGCTTATGGTTGTCCTTGAGAACTTTTTCTTGCATAGTGGGCTGATTGTAAATGAATCCAAAACAAAGGTTATGCTTGTGAAAACCAACCATAAGGAGAAGCCATGCATTGTGTACAACAACGAGACACTTGAAGTTGTTGAGAGCTTTAAGTACCTTGGCCTTGAGGTTCCATCCAATCACAAGTGGCATGAATGTGCTATGCGTTGCTTGGAAGCGGGAAAGAGAGCATATTATGCATTTGAGAACATGTGTAATGCAGGAAACATCAAGTGTTGGGTTCTCAAGAAGTATCTTTTTGATGCATTGGTGACACCGGTTCTTCTTTATGGAGTTGAAGTGTGGGGCGGGAGCATCTCAAAGTCTACTTAGAAAGAGTTTGAGAATGTCCAAAAGCGTTTTCTTACAAACTTTCTCCAAGTTAAGACACAAACACCATATATGCTCCTACTTCTTGAGTCGGGATCTCTTCCAATTGAGGTTATGGGCATGGAAAGGGTTGTGGAGTACATGATAAAGATGCGTCAAAACCCCTCACATCGACTTCCTACAATTGCATGGGAAGCAAGCAAAAAAGTTCAAAAGACACATAAAAGCAAGATCTTGAGCACGGGATGGATGCAAGACATAAAGAAGTGGTTTGGGAGATGGGATGCATTACACTCGCTACATGATGCTTCAATTGACTCTCAAGTGAATGAAGCTTTTCTACAACGCCAATGTATTACAGCTTGGGAGAAATCCGGTGGGTCACGCTTCATACATTACACCACCTATATTGCCCCCAACTACAAAACCATGTTCTTTGCTGAGAGAGGAAACCGTACTCACACTTACATGCTTGAGCCTATTCCCTTGTCCGCGATACGCACTATCGCAGCAATTCGGCTTAGCTCCCATTTCCTTCGATGCGAGATAGGGCGTTGGGGCAATGGAGAAGAGTCAAATCGATTGTGCACATTATGCTCACTGCAAGTTCGAGAGTCTGAGTACCACACACTACTAGAGTGCTCAGCTTTTGATCACATCCGAACTTGCTTCTCTCACATTTTCAGCCATAACTTAGACCTACACACTTTCCTCTCCCAACCAAAGTGTGGGCTCTCCATTGCGACTCTCATCACTACAATTTTGGAGCATCGAGAGTCACTCATCAGCCATACACATACTACATCACATGTAACTTTGGTACCATAGGTCATATTTGACCTCCGAGGACGATAATAAAATCTATCTCTCTCTCTCTCTCTCTCTCTCTCTCTCTCTCTCTCTCTCTCTCTCTCTCTCTCTCTCTCTCTCTCTCTCTCTTTTTTGGGAAAAGTCAGGGCTTTATATTACTGAGTACAAAATAATCCCCAGCGGATGCCAAAATAGCCTATCACGTGGGGTGTACAAGCTAAATGTAAGGGTGAGAGCCACTATAGTGACAACTCGACTAGAACAATCTCATGGTGGTCTATGTGATGAGTGGAGGAGAAACCACCGAGGGGGGGCATAATGCCATGTAATCTGGCCACCTGTAAGTGTGAAGAAGAGTGAGGATCGGGCCCAACGCCGAAGGAAGGCAAAGCGACGAGCCTCGGCTGCTCGAGATGTACCTAAGGAAGAATCCCACTGCCAAACCAGCGTGTGAATGATGTCCAGCCAAATGGTAGTGAGGGTATCCTGAAGGAGCTGTGGAGCCGCACTGAGAATGTTAAGACAACGAGCTCGCCAAACATTCCATAGTGTAATGCTAGTGATGACTGAAAAAACTTCATCACGTGTCTGAGGATCCCCCTGCCAAGCAATCTGTGGTAACATAGCGAAAGTCCCTCGCCGATAACCAGTCAAGGTAAGCATAAGAGCTGGATCTGTGTCTGAGCCCTCGTAGAAAAGATGCGGTATGGGCATCGGCATCAACCATGAGACAGATCCCCAAGTGAGAAATCCATGCTGAACACCCGCTCTGCTGAGTAGAAAGCAAACTGCTAGCCACACTACATGAGATCTCTCTCTCTCTCTCTCTCTCTCTCTCTCTCTCTCTGTGCATCAGAGGATTCGGATCACTTTGGCTCAACATGCACGACGCCCGGTCAAACTACTGACCATGGAGGAGATTGATGAGATCCGCCAGCGACCGATGCTAGATCTCTTGTGATCTAGCTATCCCAGCTAGCTGCTTAGTTCACACCTAGCAGTTTAGGATTCCATAGTAGTATTTTATACATTTGTCATTTCATTTTTGTCATCTTGTTACTCTGACTTTGTATCAGATCCACCACATTGTAACTTTCTGGTCTCATAGGTCACTTTGGCTTTTTGAAGACGTTAATATAACATTTCATTTCTCTCTTTCCATCCAAGTGTGGTCTCTCTCCAAGTGTGGTAGATTGGTTATACCATTTCCCTCTTGAATAACAGGTCTTGAGTTCAACTCTCTCGTCAAATAGATCTTTAAGGTCTCTTGGGATAGTTTCCCACCATGTTAAAATTCTCTCTCTCTCTCTCTCTCTCTCTCTCTCTCTCTCTCTCTCTCTCTCTCTCTCTCTCTCTCTCTCTCTCTCTCTCTCTCTCTCTCTCTCTCTCTCTCTCTCCGAGAAAAGGGGGTTGTATTCTGTGTACATAAGAGACCTCCGGAGATGCACAACAGCCTATCACCCAGAGGAAGTACAAAAGTGTGCTAACAAGGAGTGAACTATGTATACATCAAGGTGGCCTATATGATGAATGTAAGAGGAACCATTGTGGCGGTTCATAATGCCATGTGATGTGGCCATGATCTCGACGGAAAAGAACTGATGATCTCGTCCATCTGTGAAGAAAGACGCATCAACGCTGCTCTGTTGCCATGGAGGAGCCAGCTGAAGAATCCCACTAACTGCGAAAAGTATGCAGCAACTCTGTCCAAATGGCTGTCAGATTGGAGGACGTAGGGGAGGATTGAGAGCCCAGAATGTGGGCACAACGAGCCTTCCACATGGCCCAAAGCGTGATGCTACATATCGTGGTGAAAACTATGTCGCGGTGGCAGGAATCCAATTGATGATGGTATCATCTGTAAAGTACCTGGTCTATATTGTCACAAAGTGATGACATGGCATGACCAACTGGACACACCGGAGCAGAAGGAGAGCCAACTCCTAGACAAAAGGGCAGATAAAGTTTTACCAACTTATATAGAGCCTATCCAAGTGGCCTATAGCTGAAGATTATAAGTTGTTCCAACTTATGGACAACTATCGAGGGGCCAAAAGGGACACTTAGCATTAAAATAATGCGTAAAGAATGCTGAAATGGCGGTTGTACGGACGCCCGCAATTCACGCTGCTGATGTGGTAGGCTGTACGGACGTTCGCGATTCACGGTGCTGACGTGGCATCGCTGTACGGATGTCTGCGAGCAACGCTGGCTGTTTTTGGGCCTTTTGCTTTTGAGTTTACATGCTTTTGGGCTTGTGTTCTTACTACCGGCAGTTCACTCGGAAGTTTGCAGAGGTAGCTTCGCCTTTGCACTTATTGACCCAGAAAGGAGTCCCTTTCTCGTAGGGACCGACAGAAGTGACTGCCTTTCAGACACTTAAGGAAAAATTGACTACTAGACCAGTGTTGGCTTTGCCAGACTTGCAAAAGCCATTCGAAGTTTATTGTGATGCTTGTGGTCGTAGTCTGGGAGCCGTCTTGATGCAAGAAGGCCATGTGATTGCTTATGAAAGCAGAATGTTTTCAAGGCTAGAATTGGTAGCTCAGAGTTATGAGAAAGAGCTATTGGCAGTGATCCATGCTCTTACTCTGTAGCGACATTATCTACTCAGAGTCGATTTCACAATCTTTACTGATCATCAGAGTATACGCTACTTCTTGTCAGCTTTCGGAAAAGCAGATGCGGTGGGCTAACATCTTGTCACAGTTTCACTTCCAGGTTGTCCATGTTCAGGGACAGAAAAATTTAGTGGCAGATGCATTGTCTCGGAAGCCCCTCGTCTTGGCTATTTCCGCGATCCATCATAGAAGCTTCGAGGATATGGTTGACCAGTACGCCACTGGTCCGGATTTTACCGATGTTTTTACTCGGATACAGAATGGGGAGATAGTGCCAGGATATTCCATACGAGATGGTTGCTTGATGAAGAAAACAATGTTGTTTGTTACACAGCCGTTGAGGGAAAAGGTTTTGACATAGTGCCACTGTCCAACATTTACGGGTCACCGCGGCATCGACACCACCTTGAAGGAGGTGGAGCGTTATTTCTTTCGGCCGAGACTCAAGAAGGATGTGAACAACTTTGTTCGCAGTTGTTTAGTATGCCAGAAGGTCAAGTTTGACGGGCATAAGGCACAAGGATTAACAAGTGCTAGATGTGTCGTATCTAGTGCGTCGGTACTTAGAGTCAATGTCTATTGAAATGGTTTATGGTTGTCACAAGACAGGCACCAAGTGCCAATAGAAAAGAACAGACTGAAAAGACTTTTAGCACTTCAATAAGAACTGAACTGAAAGAGAGACAACACGCGACACGGAGTGGCAGAATTCCACTCCAAAGAGTATTGGCCCCAAATCTTGGCACCCCTTTCGATATTTCTTTATATTGCATCAACATAGTAGAAGCCGGTACTCCACGCTCTGCACCTTCTCCCAGAAGAGTGCCAGAGAATGAGCCGTAGCCTCATATTTAAAGGCCCTAGGCCCAAAAGCAATTATAGTGAAAAGCTTCAAACTCAAAAGCAACTGGCCAAAAGTTGGCGCTGAAAATCAGCCAGCGCAAATCACGGAAATCGGTAAAGGCTGTCAGCGTGAAACATGGAAATCCATACAGGCTGCCACGTCAGCAACCATCGCAAAATCCGGGCTATCCGTACATCTGCCACGTCATCAGTTTCTACGTAAGTCTTTTTTTGTGTGTGTGTGGGTCCTGCTTTATTTTAATTCCTTTGTCACTTGGGCCCCATCGGACAGGGTCCCATAAGTTGGTAGGACTTCTTCTTCTGCTGTTGCTTGTTCTTCTTAGGGTTTAGGCCCCTCGGCCGTGATCTGAAGGTTGGCTTTGTTCTTCAGTGACTTGACACGTCAACAGTTTGTGACATTCCCGCTTCTTGAAAGAAAGTAATCATCCGCGATTACGACATATTTGCAAAACAATTCAAGTTAGCTCCAAAAAAATTCTGAGGGACAATCATTTTGCTTGTTTTTTTGTTAAGGAGTTGGCTTCTCCTTTCGGCTCTTTTGATCAAGGAGTTGGCTTCTCCTCTTATCCAGATCGGAACTCTTGGTATTCCGGCGTAGTAAAATTAGCCATCACACCCAGACCGCATTGATCTTCCACGGTGTCTTGATGCACTAAAATTACATATCCAAGCAATCTCATCCAATTAGGAATATTTAGTGGTTGGCACATCACAATGCAACACAATTGCTCACATATGCATGTTACAGAGACAACAAACAGCGTCGATGAGCACTCCCCCGAGACAAACGGTCTACGGTATGCAGCTACTCAACGACTACCTCGTCACTCGTCCCACAAATAACCTAAAAAGGTCCGGGCCATGAGTTCAGAGGACTGGTACAACCAAAAGCTCCCCAGACCTCAACCTGCGTCGCTTGGAGGTTCAAGCATACAACAAAACGCTCCCAAGACATCCCGTTTGCGTCATTCGGAGGTTTTCTAGCATACAACGAAACGCTCCCTAGAAATCCCGTCTGCATCATTTCGAGGTTTTCAAGCATACAACAAAACGCTCCCCAGACATCCCGTCTGCGTCCTTCCAAGGTTCAAACAATACCAAAACAACATTTCTCACTACTCCACCCGGAAATAAAATCACCAATTATTGAAACCAGTTTAAAATCAAAGTCAAACGATTCAAATCGGCACCAAGATAGGTTTTAAACAGATAGCATCCATTTCAAACAAATTTCAAACAATACTTTCTCAAACAATGTTCAAAAGTATCTAATTATAAAACAACTAAAGAGTTCATTCAGGGCTTTGTTCGAACAACCGAACTTTGAGGATGACTGGCTTGCCCTTTTGTGTCACGATGATGGTTCGATTTCGAACCTGGAGAGTCACATCATTCTTGTCATGCCAGGGCATGCCCAAGAGAACGTCGCAATTGCCCAACTTCATAATGTGGAAATCGGCTTTTCCATGAAAATCTTGGATAGTCACTGGAAGAGCACCGATGAGCGGTACCACTTTTTGACTTTGCCCTGTGCCTAGCTCAGCTTCAATTTCTCCACCGTTTGCATCATAATCGAAGTGCATCTCCTTCAAGAATTCTGGATGGATGAAGTTCTTTGTAGCTCCGGGGTCAAAGAAAATAAGGGCTTTGAAGCCGTTGACTTTGCCATATGCTCAACACAATTCATTTGAACTTTCAAGGCGTATGCCATAGATATCAGGGACTAGTCCAATAGCGGGTCTAGCTCCCTTGGCTGGTGGTGGTCCCGAGAATCGTTCAGTTTTGGGAGGAAAAAGTTGCTCTGAAGACGTCAAGGCTCGCTCAGGACATGTTGTCCTGTTTGAAAACATCCAAAGCATCTCGTTGTAAAAGGGTTTCTCATTGACGTGTCAGACAAGGCCTTTGAGGTTGGGTGTCACGAGACTCCCGAGAATTTGTTCGTTGTTGTCGAGAGTTGTGGTTAGTGGCCGGCAGTTCTTCTGTGGTAAACTCCAACTTTCCTTCATGAGTTTGTAGCTGACCGCAGCATGGTTCATAAGCTCTTGCATGGTGGAGACTTGCTCGCAGAGACAATATTCCTACAATGGTGATGGTAGTCCAATGGTGTATCGCTCACATTGGGCCTCCAAGGGAACAGATCTAAAGGCATGTTGAGAAACCTTTGGTTATAGTGACCGGAGGTTCTTCTGTGGTAAACTCCAACTTTTCCTTCATGAGTTTGTAGCCGACCGCGGCATGGTCCATAAGCTCTTGCATGGTGGAGACTTGCTCGGAGAGACAATATTCTTGCAATGGTAATGGTAGTCCAATGGTGTATCGATCGCATTGGGCCTCCAAGAAAACAGATATAAAGGACACTGGAAGGTACACGTTGAGAAACCTTTGGTTATGGTCGTCCATGGTTTCGATGGCAAGCATTTTCAAGTTGCCCTACTCTGCCAAAATCAGGACTTCAAACATAGAAGTCATGTAACTACATGCAAAAACTGTCTTGAAAGCTTGCCAGGTCCTTGGAGCATGCGGTTGTGTCGCGATTGAACTCCACCATTGCATAGCATTATCTTTAAGAAATCCCATTGCTCGAGAAATTTTAGTTTCTTCTGTATAGTTCCCCAAAGCATAGATGTTGTCGAATTGTTGTAGGATCTGCAATGCTTTCTTAAAATTTGAATGTCGAGTCGCCATCCTTAAAATCTTTGGGTTGGTTAGGAGTATATCCCGGGTACGGATAATAAGGGTATCCATAATACATAAAGGCTCCAACCATTGTAGTCTGGTGGCGGTGGTGGCGGGGGAGGTGGGGGCAAGGGTGGAAAGGTGTGTAAGGTACGGTACGTATTCGGTACATCTTGTTCGTAGTATCGAATGGATTGAGTTGTTAGGTACGTAAAATTCGTATGGTTTTTTTTTTGAAAGCCAAAAACCTACAACACAATCTATACTTGATAGTATATTCATAAGTATCACTCCATGAGTCCATGATGTTAGTTCAATGCTCTACAAACCAACTTCCAAGGCTTCCATAACTAGACATCTGAGGCTTTCACAAGAATACCGACGAGGGATGATTCCTGACCATTGACCACTTGCTCGGCATGGCAGCATGCAACATTCAAAAACAGATACACTTCAAGACTTCAGTCTCTCTCAAATACACATACCCTAAATTTTGAATATTTAACAACAAACTACAAAGAACTTCATATTGATCATGATTTACACATTGCATACTATGCGATAGACGAGACTCGAAAGGCAATACAATTTATAAAAGTTTAAAGTACTAGTATGACATACTACATAAACGGTAAACCATAATCTCGATTCTCATAAAAATACCAAAATGATAGAATCCATAAAACAAAAAGTACATCTAATGATCCATAATAAACAAAGGTGGAACAAAGCACGAGTCTTGACTTAATAAAACAGTAAACTAGGAAGCATGCTATGATGCTAGCAACCGCAAAGTACATACTACATGGCAATCAAGATACTCAAACATCCCTATCGAACTCTGAAGATGAGGAGGTCATGTCTCCTTTTGTCAAGACATTGCCCTCCTCATCAAACTCTGGCTCAACAATGGAGGGATCTCCTAAAGCACTTGCCTCCAACAGCTCAACTGGGTGATCCTTCTCTGCAATCAGAATGAGACGCACTGCCTCATTCGCTCGACCACGACTACTACGCACATGCAGCTTGCCTCTGCGAATGCTCTCCCGTCATGCTCTCTTGATGTGCAACCTCCTGGCGAAGAGGGATGACCAGGGCTTGTGCTCGTGAGCTAGTGACCCGCCGATACACACTCTCAAGGGATCTATGGAGCTCTCGAAGAATCTCCTCCTGCTCATCTCTGATTCGACAATCTATCTCCTGTGCAGTAGGGTCGAGAACCATCTTCACTTGAGTCGGATCTACCTGCTGAAAAGTATAAGTAGCCAAGCATTAACTTAAAATCAGAATGCGAGCAATCTCTGTCTCTGCAATCTTTTGACGCTCTTTTACCCAAGACTGTGTATGGATACGTGAAGGCAAAGTAGAATGTGTATACATGCGTGTCCCTTGATCTGCATCCTCATCTACATCCTGAGAACAATGAGCCCTTTTCCTGCTAACGTCCCTTTCCTGCTGTGTATGTGCATCTGGAAAATCTGCAAACAATGCATCCTGCAAGGCATCCTGCAAGGCCTCATCTGTTTTCTTACCCTTGGACGAGGGAAGACCCCCTCCCAGGAAGTGCTCCAGAATCAAAGCATTCTTAATCTCTCGCGGAACAAGCTTGCATCCTTCGCATTGGCCAGTAGTGCCGATGCCAGTAAGGTGCCTCAACACACGCGTCGCCGTACTTGTCCTTTGCTTTCCACAATATTTGCAAGTCCAAGTGCGTGTTCCTGTTCCTCCTTGCCCTCTTGTATTTACCACACAATGACATTGGTGTGTGTGCTCTAGATTGGGTTGGGTTTGCGAGGCATGGTGGACCTACACATTGGGCAATGGGACACGACATTGTGACAAAAACGCATGTGCTATTGCGAGAGAATCACAAAGGAATGTGAGAGAGAGAGAGATGAAAGATACGATTTCTTACTGATAAACACGCCCGAAAATGCTCTGTAGATCGACTTTGCAGGTTGCAAGTCACTGTTGCAAACATACTCCAGAAAACTAAGGCGCTCCGACTACCACCAGATAGGCGAAAAGAAATCAAATCGTTGCGTGGGTTTTTTTTTTTTTTTTAAGGGCAAAAATTTATGAACAGTAGGGATCCGTACGATACTGTTCCGTATGGCACAAACGTACGGTACCGTACACATCCGTACGTATGTTCGGATCCTACCTTGGGTGGGGGCAATGGCGGTGGCACTAGATCAGGGTCAGATGGCTGCAGCATATTCCTGAAGACTCCCCCAATCGGAACAGACAGCTGAGAAGGGTGCCGGTTGGAAGCTCTCATACTTTCTAGTGCCAAAGGAGGAGGTACCACCTGAGCCATCAAAGGGGGTAACATGTAATTTAAAAATTGTTGAAAATTTTGCAGCATTAGAAGATTCTGCTGAGGATGCCGCGAAAGGACGTCATAAAGCTCGTTGAGAAGAAACTGCAAATATCCTGTTGAATCCATGAACGCCATTCTTGGGTTCTTTATGGCTTATGCCCTGTAAGACAGAGCGGTGAAGATGGCAGCGCGCCCGATGCCGATGAAGTAAGGGTGGGAGTGACTAATAAGTCCGGGGTCGGGGCCCGAAGATACTTCAAATAAGATTCCAATAGACTTTGGAACCGCTGGTCTGCTCTATCTTCTCTTTTGTAGGACCGGTGTGCTTTCAGAAAAGCACACGTCTAATGCTCTAATACCACTGTGACAACACAAGCACCACGTGCCAATAGAAAAGAACAAATTGAATGTCACGAGGACGTGGCAACTGTTAACTATGTCACGAGGACGTGCCACGTGGCAACTGCTAACTTTAGTTGTTGGTTTCTTTCCAATGGGTTTTGTTTTATTTTTGAGACCCTCTTTTTGAAGTAGCAAATGGTCGGACATTGTATGGCCAATGTGAACGGTAGTTTCACCCGCAGATGGGTAGTGGTCGGCACTAGAATTCGTATAGTAAAAGGATGTCTAGGCTCATAGCAAGATCATGTAGGTCCCCCCGTCGCACGTAGCAAGTTGGTGGATACTAGGAAGTGAACTCAATAAAGGCATAAAGTCAAGGTGGGACTACCGACACAAAGTATCTGACAGTTGGGCCACATTGCACTTTTGGATGCGGTCCCAATGAGGATAGATGGTCATATGACCATTGGGAGCCCAACGGAATCATTTCCTAAAATTTAGGGAACTGCTTTTTTGGGCTGTGAAATGTGTTCACATCATTACCTCCGGTATGACTAGGGGAACATTTTACAAC
This sequence comes from Adiantum capillus-veneris, assembly GCF_014529385.1. Lineage (NCBI taxonomy): Eukaryota > Viridiplantae > Streptophyta > Polypodiopsida > Polypodiales > Pteridaceae > Adiantum > Adiantum capillus-veneris. Next base: position 102,949,575 of record NC_140960.1, on the reverse strand, counting down.
TCTGCCACGAAGTCAACTGAGCAACCAGTCGGGAGATTTTTAGGCGGCAACCCTGAAACGGGCAAATGCTTGTAAATGCGCCAAGTGGCAATTTTTCATTGACTTGCCTCTTACAGAAAATTGGGCACTGAATTTTAAGCTAGGAAGAGGCTTCATTTGGTTTTTGGTCACAGGTTAAGAGCTATGGAGTGCTTTCTTTCCCTCCCATGTACAGTGTGGTGCTAGGAGTGATGCCCTGCACGCTACACACTGCTCTCTCTCTCCCCTACGTGCAGTTATGTGATGCCCCACAAGAGGGCTCTTCATTTGACTGATGTACAGCTGTGTGGGTTCATGCTTTTGTGCTGAGGCAAGAGCCTCCTTGAGCAGGAACAGGGGTAGCTAGCTGCTACTCCAAAGCAGGCACCGGTGAGGGTCATAACCTCACCGTACAGGTGCAAATTCAACGCTGCGTACGCGCAGAAAATTGACTGTTTTTCAGCCATACGGACGCCAGAACCTTTGGGAATCGTGCCCCACTGGCAGAGAACAGTTCGGGGATTGTTTAGGGTTGGAAACATGGCAAAAACCAGTAAATACAGCGACCTGAATTTACTGTTTTTGGGCAGGAATCAGAGAGTTTACGCCAGTGCAAGTGAGATCCAGCAGGGGAATTGATTTCGCGCAAGTTTTGGGGCTGTTATGCTGCCGAAATTTGGCCAAATCAGGTAGTATCTAGCGGGATACAGGTAAAGGATTCCCAGGACTCTACTTTGTAATTTACCCTCTCAAAGTATAAAGAAATACCGAAAGGGGCGCCAATTTTGGGGCCTAATGGTTGTCGGCGTCTGCTCGGAGCATTCTAGCTTCCGAGCCGTGTGTGTGTTTAAGTGTTAATTCCCGTCGCAGGTTCCCTTTGCAAAGTGCTCTGTGTGTGTGTCTAAAGTGAAGAATTTCGGGTGAAAGCCAACGCCTACCGCCCTACGGGCCAGTTTCACTGAATAGACTTTTACCACTTCAATAAGAACTAAACTGAAAGAGAGACGACACGCGACACGGAGTGGCACAGAGTATTGGCCCCAAACCTTGGCGCCCCTTTCGATATTTCTTTATATTCCATCAACACAGTACAAGCCGGTACTCCACGCTTTGCACCTTCTCCCAGAAGAGTGCCAAAGAATGAGCCCTAGCCTCATATTTGAAGGCCCTAGGCCCAAAAGCAGTTACAGTGAAAAGCTTCAAACTCAAAAGCAACAGGCCAAAAGCTCGCGCTGAAAATCAGCCAGTGCAAATTACGAAAATCCGTACAGGTTGTCAATGTGAAACGCGAAAACCCGTACAGGTTGCCACGTCAGCAGTCAATGCAAAAATCCGGGTTGTCCGTACATCTGCCACATCATCAGTTTCTACGCAAGTTTTTTTTGTGCGTGTGTGGGTCCTGCTTTATTTTAATTCCTTTATGTCACTTGGGCCCCATCGGACGGGGTCCCATCAGTTGGTAGGACTTCTCCTTCTACTGTTGCTTGTTTTTCTTAGGGTTTAGGCCCCTCGGCCGTGATCTGAAGGTTGGATTTGTTCTTCAGTGACTTGACATGTCAACAGTTTGTGACAATGGCCTGTGTCTGTTTTGCAGGCGTAATCGAGGGCAATTACAATTCTTCACAAAGTGATGATGTGGCATGACCACCTGGACGCACCGGAACAAAAGGAAAGCCAACTCCTAGACAAAAGGGCAAATAAAGTTTTACCAACTTATAGAGCCTATCCAAGAGGCCTATAACTGAAGATTATAGGTTGTTCCAACTTATGGACAACTGCCAAGGGGCCAAAAGGGACACCTAACATTAAAATAATGCCTAAACAATGCTGACATGGCTGTTGTATGGATGCCCGTGATTCACGCAGCTGACGTGGCATGACTGTAGAAATTTCCGCGAGCAGCCCTGGCTGTTTTTAGGCCTTTTGCTTTTGAGTTTACATTCTCTGCTTTTGGCATCCCTTGTAAGGATAAATTAACCCAAGGGGGGTCTCACTTCTCAAAGCATCTTGACGCAGAGTCTGAGAGAGAGCACCCGCGGGAGTTGTACTTTGCTCAAAGATTAATATAAAAAGAAACACTGAAAGGGGCACCAGCCTTTGGGGCCAATCTCTCTTGGCACGGATCTACAGCGGGCCGTGTCGACTCTTGAATTGTGAAGTGTTTTGAAGTGAATCTCTTTTGTGTCGCCACAGAATCTACACTTGGGGTGTCCAAGTCTAATGGAGTAAGCACAAAGACCAAATCTGTCCGCAAGCCATGGAAAAAGGTGTGTGACCCCGGGAATTGCAAAAGCCATGCAACTGCCCCCCACGTCACAAACCCATCATGGATGCCCACTCTAATCAGCAAACAACAAACTGCCATCCACAAGTCGGATCATGACCAATGATTGCTGCCCAAGTACCTTACAGGCAATCCAGCATGTGCTAGCATCCACATGAAATAACATATCTTGCTGCTGATCCGGAGGATCCAAATGCAAGACCAAAAATGTGGCTAGAAAGCTGCGTGGATGATGAGGTGGGTTCGCAGAAGAAACCTCCTCTCAAGTGAGACTATGTACTCAAAAAAGGATAAGAAGGTTATCATTGCTCAACGAAGGCCAGTGCTACTCTCCAAGATCCCAGCCGAGCTGAACAAGGGGTTTGCCCTGTCAAATCCATAGTTCCCAGAGTAGAGCCTCCTCAACAGTGCAAACAGGGTCGACGAATGATCTCCTCTGGAAAGAGCCAACCACTCTAATAGGTTGCCAATGTGCAATCAGCCTCTGATCAGGTGAAACCTCACCCTGAAAGTCCATAATGTGCGTCCATGATGGTCAGTCTCAACGATGCTAAAGACTAGAGTCCCCTGTTGAGCAACAATCGGGTCTCCTGAGATGGGATCAAAGTACACCCACCATCCTTGATGGGAAGGTAAAGCAGTTGGTCCCTCAATCAAGGCATGCCAATCGGACGGAATGGCCTCATCAATCTCTCTCATACGGGCAGTAACCCCTCGGCGAATCCCGTAGGTTGCTCCAATAACATGTGCCCCAACCAAGGAGGCATCCGACCAATAGCATAAAGAGTTTGCCAGTCCATCATCCCCTCTAGCCCAATCAATGTGAGTCCTCTCACCTATTTGACGGCCTTCTGCACCTGTCACATAAGCATTCCATACATGTGGCTGCCTCACTACCTCGGTCCTCCTCGAAAGAAGGAAGGCAGGTGTCGAATCAAAGCAGGACGAAAGTCCTTCCAAATCCATAGCAAGCAGCGCATAAATGGTGACAAATGGGATGTATCTAAGGGTGCATCTGTGAAGATGAATCTGATAGTCGCGTGCGCACTAGACACCGGCATCTAGAGATCCAAAACGAGGAGAGGTATGTGACAAAGCATGATGCAAAAACTGTTTCCAAGGCTCTGCCCCTGGAAACAATCCTCGTACTATAAGCTTCACAAGCAGTGCCTTGCTCTGCATCCCTGGATCAATAATCCCCAATCCTCTTTCCTCTCAAGGCAAAATGATTGTGTCCCAATGGACTCGTGGTCGAGTTTCGGTAAAGCCATCCATGCGACCCCACAAAAAGTTGCGTACAAGGCGCCTTAAACGCGCCATGATTCCCAAGTGAAGTGTCATGCAGGATGTTGTGAACCAAGCTGTCAGAAAAAGGAAATGATTTACCACAAGGGCTCTGCCAGCCAACGATAAATGCAAGGATGACCAATGGAAAAGCTTCTTTCTGATGGACTGTAGCACGGGCGCAAACTGCTCCTCAACGGACACATCAATCTTGACATGGAAATCTAAATATCTGTAAGTTTGTCCTTTAGGTAGCCAAGTAAAATTATCATGTGCACCTCAATGACAATCCTCATCTACTCTTACTAGGAAGCCAAAAGACTTGTGCCAGTTTATGAGCGCACCACTAGCCGCCCGTAGACTGTCCAAGGTGGGTGTGGCATATCGAACAAAGAGCATAGTGTCATTAGCATATTCCTGATCCAACAAATCTGGCGAGTCACCCAACCGCATAGCAAGACCTCTCATTGTGGGGTCCTGTGGCGTAAGAAAAGAGTCATGACCTTTGCAAAAAACAGAAAGAAGTAGGCATCCGGGGGCCATCCTTGGCAGACTGAACGAGACAGTGGAAAACGGCGTCCAATGTGGCCCCTGATTGTGACAGCACTGGAAGTAGTACGGTATAATGCAGAGGCACCTTTGATCCACTGTAAGGGAAAACCCATTCTCTGGATAGTGCCCTCCAAGAAAAACTAATCTACTCGTGCCTTTTCAAAATCCGGAAGCATGAAAGCTATAGGCTGATCTATCTGACGAGCCCACTTGATTGCTTCATACAAAGTGAAAATGTTATTTAAGATACAGCGGTCCTGTACGAAGCATGGATGAGATCGGGCATTAAGGGTTTCAAACGCATACTGATCATGCGAGCTAAGATTTTATACACAGAAACACCACTGCTAGAGTACGTTTGTCCAATTGCAATTTCCCAAAATGTACAAGAATCCCCAGGCAGCAACTTGCCACATCTGCGGTAACTATCCATACGTAACTTGTGCTCCTACACAAGAAGGATATCCACATCTCGATCTACATGTGAGCGCAAATCTCGGGATCATTGATGCTAGTGTGATGCAAGTTGTCAACCAATGATGAATCTAAAACCTCAGAAGCATACATCAACCGTGTCAATGACTGTCACCTAAACACTTCACTTGCGCCACGTTGACACGCTTCTGCCATAGTCTAGTGTTAGTCTTAGCATAGGACCTAGCCTGGCACTTTGTGAGCCTCTAGCAGGACGTGCATGTCAAGGCCGGTCATAGTACCCTCTCTTGCACAAGAACAATCATTTCATCATGCAGGCATTTTACCGCGTGAACCACCTCTTATAAGTCATTTTATTTAAAGTGACTTTTGGAATTCTTTTTTGGTAAGTTTGTTGGGAAGCTTGTCCTACCCAGCATATAGTTCCTATGCATGAAACCCATTGGGCACTCAGTAGAAGCAGAAGAAGCACGGACACAGAAAGGGCAGGCACCGCAGTAGACTGGCAGGCACCCTCAAGCTCCCCAACGTTTTCCTCAACAGTTCCGCCCAGTGTTTTCAGCATCATCAGTTCAGTGTTTTCAGCCCACAGCCATCAGCGTTACAGTTTTCAGCCCTTAGCTTCACCGGACCGCAACTCCCCGTTGCAATTCCGCATTGAACAACCAGCAGTTCAGCCAAGACAGCCAGCGTTTTTCAGAATTCAGCAGATCAGCCTGGCGTTTTCAGATTTCAACCAGATCAGCCAGTGTTTTTGCATTTCATCCCTAGCCCGGCGAAGGGGTTGCAGATCCAGGCCGCAGTATCGCTGCAATAGCAGGTCCCCAACAGTGCATCTAGCGTCTTCAATTTTCAGCCTTGACGTCGTCGTCATCGACACCGTTGACATCATCATCGTCATCGTCATCGTCATCGCACGTCCCTATCTTGACAATGACACCTTCGTCATCGTCACAGTCCCGAACTTGACGACAACACCATCGTCGTCATCGTCACAATCTCCATCGTCGTCGTCAACATAGTCGTCATCAAGTACCACAGCATCAATACCCCCTTAGCATCAGCATCTCAGCATTTAGAAATTGTATCAGCATTGTGAAAGAATAAAGAAAGTACTTGCTCTGGCAACAGAGCAAGGGGACCCTTGAGAATTGGGACCCGACATCCCTGTGTCGTCTCTTTTCTCTTTCTCGTCTCTCTCTTCTTTCAGTTCAGTTCAGTTCTTTCAAGTGAAGTAAAGTGTCCCTTGTGTTTGTGTGCGGAGTACTAGATCCGAGCAAAGGTGTTTGTATGCGGAGTACTAGATCCGAGCAAATCCTTACTCTCTTCCGTTGCACCTGACATTGGTATCAGAGCTCTGTGCGTGCTTCGACTTCACGAACTCAAGGACCGAGAGAAGAACCCCAAAAGAACCAAGAACCTCAAGAACCCAAGCAGAACCAAGAACCCAAGGAACCTCGCCCAGTTTTTTTTCCCGAAGAATCTTTGAGTCCCGACCATGGACTTACCAAATCCCATCTTCATTGCCATGTGTAGCGCAGATCGTGTGTCGTGCTCTCTACAGTGGGTGCTCCTCAGTGCAATGTGCGTGACAATCTCACTCGAAACAGGCTGGAAACAGGAAACAATAGACAACAACGCTCACAGACACAACAACAACAACAACAGTAGACCACACAAATGACTCGACTATCTCAAAGAACTCATACAGACTCTGGCGTGGCAGCACACTCAGCTCTAGCCCAGGACTCTCAGGTACAATGGGGGTGTCGAGGCTCAGATGTGCAGGGAGAGTGAAGAAGTGCTCTGTGTATAGACTCACTCTAAACGACTGCATAAAGATAATGCCCAAAATGACCCAAACGACTACTCATATGCCCAACCATAGAGAGCCACCAACGGCTCATAAATGTCAGCCATCTAAGTCTATCCCGAAACTGAGTGGTGGTGAGCTGGCCACGATGTCCACTAGGCCACCGTCCGTATCCTGCCACGTGTCGTTGTCCAGCCGAGAGAGTCCGTCCAATGTGACCCAGACCCGACCAACTGTACCAACTGTATGTCCTGTGAAAGTGAAAGTGACACTGTAGCCCTGCTACAGGTTGCCCGCCTCGAAACCACTCACCGTCCCGGTGAGAGAACCGCTGAAACTGCTAAAAGGCTGAAAATGTAATAATAAATGACTACTGTACTGACATGGTGAAAAGACCGTCACTCATCATCCCAGAGAAAGAGTAGTCGCTATAGCTGCACTCGAAGGATCGGTCTCTGGCCAGAGGTGGAGCCATCAAATCAATGATGGAACTTCGTTGTAGGGACTGCTGAGCTGGTAGAGCTGCTGGGCTCTATCCATAACCTGGCCCCCTGTGAAAGGAGCCGCCAGCTACTGCACGGCGGAGGGTAACACCTGTCCGGAAGTGAACTGAGGACGACGAGTGACACAGCCATGGCGGTGAGCCCCAGCAACACCGTCGTAGCAAGGAGCACTATGCATGTGGGACGATGAGGACTGAAATCCGTGAGGGTACTGTGGACTGTAGTACTGAACTGGAGGTTGAGGCTGTGTGTATAGTCCCAGGAAGTGCTGAGAAGGACCTGCAGTCTGCAATGGTGGTCCGGATCCAGTCCATCCAAACCCTCCCTGAGCCTGAGCCCGAGCCTGAGCCTGGCGGTCTCCATGTAGAAGCATTTCCCTAAACATTTGTACCTGTGCCCGAAGGTCTTCAATGATGTCCGACTTTATCTTCAAAGCTTGCTGTAGCGCGAATATCGTAGCATCCCGATCCGAGATGGCACTTTCGGCCACCTTCAGAGATCCCGCCATAGCTGCATATATGGCAGTGGCGCTGGTGCGTAGCAGCTAACTAATCCGCTCCAAGCTCTATGGTCGCGATAGCATTCCTGGAGTCTTGTAATACTTTCTCCGAAAGATGTACCAGAGAAGTAGAGTCGGCCACCCCTGATGATGTCCCAAGTGGCACAAGTGGGTCACTATGAGGAGGCACTACTGGTTGAGTAGGAGCTGAAGTAGGAGCTGAGACTGGATCTGAGATGGTAGTTGCCGGTGGAGTCAGATGCGTATGGGTGAAGATAGGGGAAGAAGGTAGAGGAATCTTTGAGGGAGAAGCCGCCGATTTGTCGTGAAATTCGGGAGTCGACACTGGTGGCGAGAGAGGGGTGGTAGACAGAGACCGCCGCGGAAGATGTGTGACTTTAGTCTGTTGGCTCTCCGATAATGGCAAGGAGATCAAAGACTCTGCTGCATCTTTGGCCACCTTTGCTTTTATCTTCTTTTTCTTGTGGATTGCAGGTTCCGCATGAATGTTTAGTGATTTCCTTTTCCCTTGCACACATTGTGTATCATCATCTACTTCGTCTGGTGTAATAGGAATACTGACAACCCATGCCAAGAGAGGGGCTGCAAAGCATTTGAAGCTGAGCTGTACAGATCTCACCTGGGTCCGAAATCTTTTTTCCCGAGACTGTAAAGATGAGAAAAGGATCTGGTGAAATCCACAGGGTTGGGCATGTAGCAAACAATAAAGACCGTCCCAGTGAGATACTGTAGTGGGCAGTTCACATTTCCCTTTATTTTCTTTGGCATCTCTAGCAAGAAAGTAGTACCTAAAGATTGCCAAGATCTGTTTATTTCTTTCATAGTTCGGATGATTTGTACGGAGCATTTCCTCGCATGACTGAACTGTGGCCTCCTTAGAAATCTGATAGAAGGTTCTAGTGGCAAGCTTCACAGCTGGGAAGGTTTTCATACCCATAGCATGGCCCAGCCTTGTAGCGGTGAGTTTATAACCTCTGACCTTGGGAAAGTTCTTCAAAAGATCATGAATCATCTCTATAGGAACAATGGTTGGGAGATCTTCGGCCAGCGCTGTGAGACCCATAGTTTGTAGCGGGTCCTTGGAGAGTATTTGGCTGAGAGACGGTCGAGGTGGCTGTAGATAAACGGCCAAGGAGAATGGTGTGCGACTTTTAGATGCAGCTAGCCGAGCAATTTCTTGGTGGATGACTTCTTGATTACGTGTCTTTTTACCTGCTGTTTTTAAGTTTGTTTCTGCATCCGACTCAGAGACAGCTTCTAAGTCTGACTCCGAAGTTGGGGATGCCTTATAACTTTCATCGCTTGCATCACTTGAGGTGAAGTCATCCACATCATCCACATCTTGGCTGTTAGTTCCCGAATCCTCCTCCTCTTCAGCAGAACTCTCCTGCGGAGGTGGTGGCTTCTTGATTGCTTTTCTTGAGGGTTTGCTAGTACCTGCCATGATAACTACAGTTTCTTCTTGAACTACTGATGTGCACACCTCGTGCAGAAAGACCCAATAGAGAGCAGAATAACTTCAGACACTGTCGGTCGAGTTGGTTTTGAATAACCGAAAACTGGACTAGAGATGGCCCAACGACCTGGTTCGAATTTCGAGCAGTTGGACGAATTTGGAAGTTTCCGAATTGGGAACGGTGAGTGATAGTGAGCGAAATTGTAAAGCACGCCTAATTGGGTGGATATGAGGGGATTGCCAATTTGGGGGAAGGGGTGAAATATGAGAGTGCAGGGCTAAGGGACGAGTTTGAAAAAAGCTAGGGTATGAATTGGGGGGAAGTTTGACTAATTGGGAGAGGGTGTAGTTTGGGCAGGGCTAAAGTCCTGCTGCACTGGCGAATTTCGGCAGGGGGCGAAAAAGGCAGCAGGGACGAATTTGGCCAAAGGAAAGGGGACGAATTTTGATAGGGCAGAGAAGGGCGAATTGGAGAAAGGGGAGGGGAGGGACGAATAAGGAGGGGAGGGACAAATATGGAGGGGAGGGGGGACTAATTGAGACGAAGGGGATGGGGACGAACTGGAAGGCAGAGGGCGAATTTGGGAAGGGAAAAGGCAGGAGAGGGGCGAATTCTGGAAGGAAGGGGGTCGAATTGGCAGAGGGCGAATTTGGGAAGGGAGGGGGTCGAATTGGGCAGGAGAAGGGGCGAATTGGGTGGGGCAAGAGGGACGAATTGGGAACTAGGGGAGGGGTTCAAATTGGTAGGAGAAGGCAGGAGAGGGGCGAATTTCTGGAAGGGACTAATTCAGCATGGGCGAATTTGGGAGGGAAGGGTGGCGAATTTGGAGAGAGCAGAGGAGGGCGAATTTAAGAGATAGGGGAGGGAGACTAATTGGAGAAATGGGATGATTGGCAGCCAATGCTGAAGACGAAATTCTGAGGCTGTGCCCTTCGGTGAGGATACCATACATCACTTTGCATACTTTGCAGAGAGGCATACAGCAAAGAGTTTACCACTGCTTGATTGCCCAAGCATGTCCTTGAATTTTGCCCATTGTGACAATAGTGGGAACAATGCCCCGCCATGTTCGAGGAAGGCCAAGCAAGGCTAAGAACTTACTTACCAAATCTTTACTGACAAGCTCCTTATATGTGGCAGACCTTGAGAGAAGCTAGTAACCTTAAAGAAAATATCACAAAAGAGACTAGGAGCTTAACTGGAAATACCTTAGTGCTAATGTCAAATAACACTGATGATAGAAAAATTAGAGAAAGAGTGATTGGATTGTAAGAAGTTGAAGACAATACCCAATTATAGAGACTGAGTGGGAAATGATACTTCAGACTGAAAGATGGAAACTTCTACAAACCTAGCAGGGATTGAGACATAACAGAACTCCCGTTCTGGTGGAAAGGTAGTTGGGAGGAGAGAGATGGGATATTTGAACCTACAGATGGCGAAATCGCTGCAGATTGCTTACTCAGAGTAATAGCACTTGATTGTGGAGCCATTTACCAGAGGCAATGGAACACCATCCAAAGTTACTAACTGGATTGCTCCTTGTGGCAAAATTTCCTGCACCCTGAATGGCCCTTGCCAGGCTCGAACCAGTTTTTTAGCCTTTTTCAGATACTTAGCTTGATAAAGTAGCACCAGTGCTCCTTGCGTTATTTGCGGCTTTCAGAGATGGCGATCATGCCATGCTTTGCGACGAAGCTGCTCTGCTTCCAGAGCCCGAGAAGCCAAACTTCGTCTTTCCTCCAGAAGGTAAAGACGAGAGACAGATGCCGACCCCAAATCTCCATTGGCACGCAGACTACCCACTCGCGGAGATCCTGAATTGAACTCGAAGGGTGCTATCGCTTCCAAACCGAAGGCTAATTGAAATGGGGTGTGATTGGTTGTGGCTTTGAAAGAAGTGCGGTATGCCCAAAGGGTGCTGTGGATAGCTTGACCCCAAGTCGCAGGATGCAGATGACATGCTTTCCGCAGAAGTGCTATCAGAACCTTATTAGTGCTCTCCGCCTGCCCATTTTCTCTAGGGTAATAGGAACAAGATTTTCGATGAAAAATCTTGTAGTTGGCCAGCAAGGTTGAAATTGTTTCATTCACAAAGTGACTACCCCTATCACTGGTGATTTCCAAGGGACACCCAAACCTACACAAAATATTTTCGTAGAGAAACTTGGCTACAGTAGTGCCAGTGCAATCCGTTGTTGCCAGTACCTCTGCCCACTTTGTTGCATAATCTGTAGCCACTAGTAGATACTTCCGATTGCCTGGTTGGGCGGAGGGAGTAATTGGACCCACAAAATCAATGCCCCATCTCTCAAAGGGCTGCCATGCCATAGAGACCTGCAGGGGATGGTTTGACTGTTTGTTTGGTTTGGGGCCACAACGCTGACATACATCACATACTTTGACATAGGCAATTGCATCTCGAAAAATATAGGGCCACCATAAGCCACACTGGAGAATCTTCTGAGCAGTAATATGACCAGGGTAATGGCCACCAGTGGGACCACTGTGGGCATCCTCCAAAATAAACTCCACTTCATGAGGGGAGACACACCGCCTCAGAACACCATCCTGTCCTGACTTGTATAGCTGGCCCCCAATTAGTGTGAATGGCCTTGCCTTCAATAATAGTCGTCGTTTCTGCAGTGGAGAAGCGTTCTCTGGGTACACGCCAGTAGAAAGTAGATGCAAAACATCGCCGTACCATTCCAGAGTGGTATCCACCTTAAAGAGGCTGCTATCTGGAAAGTCGTCAGCAATCCCTGTTGCTTCTTCACCCGTGTGAATGCGAGAGAGGTGGTCGGCAAGGACATGATGTTTGTCGGGCCTGAGTACCACTTCAAAATCAAATTCTTGAAATAGGAGTAGCCATCGCCATACTCGACCTGCAACTTGCGGCTTGTTGAGCAGATAGCGCAGGGCATGGTGATCAGTAATAACTGTGAAGTGGACACCTAATAAATAATGCCGAAATTTTTGCAGAGCATACACAATAGCTAAACCTTCCCTTTCTGTGGTGCTATAGTTGCGTTCTGCCTTGGTGAGTAGGCGACTTGCATAGTGAACAGGGCGATCCAAGTTGTACTCCTTACTAGGCTGAGTCAGCACAGCACCCACAACCAATTGACTAGCATTAGTATGCACATGAAAAGGGAGAGACCAATCGGGAGCTACTAGAATAGGCGCTTCAATGAGGCGTTTTTTGAGATATGCAAAAGCTTTAGCCTCTACATTCGACCATTGAAAGGGAACAGTGGCACTGGTTAGGCGTGTTAGGGGCTGAGCCACCTGTGCATACATGCATATAAACCTGTGATGATAGCCTGTGTGACCAACAAAGCTCTGCACCCCTTTTGGACTGATGGAAGGTGGTAACTTCAAGATTGCCACAATCTTCTCTGGGTCAAGTGCTAAACCTTTAACAGACACCACATGGCCTAGCAGTGTGCCCTCAGTGACCAAAAAATGACATTTGTTAGGATTCAGCTTTAGGCGCGCCTCTCTGCACCGAAGGAAGACAGCAGAGAGCTGAGCTAGGTGTTCCTCTAGATTTTCCACTGGGGTTGAACATTGAGCACCTCAGAAGGTCGAAAAATCGTCCATGAAGATACGAAGATGATCCGTAAGCAGAGGGCAAAAGATGAGATACACCGCCCGATTGAAAGAAGGTGGAGCGTTTTTCAACCCAAAAGACATCCTAGTGTAGATGAAAATACCCCAGGAAGTCACAAAGGCCGTTTTCAACTGATCACCTAGATGGATGCCCAACTGATTGTATCCACTAAACCCATCCATGAAACTGTACAAAACATGCCCTGCTACGTCCTCGAGCACACGCTCGGTGAAAGGTGTGGGGAAACCATCTGGGATAGTTACCTTATTCAGCGCGCGGTAATCTACGCACACGAATTTTATTTGACTGCTTCTTAGGCGCTATCACCATGGGTGATAACCACTCAGAGTGCTCCACAGGAACAATGATCCCTACCTCTTGCATTTTTTCGAGCTCCGACTTGACAGCCTCTGCATACTTTGGGTTGAGCTTATAAGCTCGGCCTCTGATAGGCTTAGCCCCTTCAACCAGAGGGATAGTGTTGAGACCCAATCCTGGTGGGATCCCTTCCAAATCCTTGTAGGACCAAGCAAAAACATCCTTAAAAGAGTGAATAAAAGAAACTACCTGATCAAGTAATGCGGGATGCTCCCATAACCAAGCTGCTAAGAGGACGTACTGAGGGTCATCAGGGTCGCCCAGGTTGACTTTTTTGACAGGGTCAGGGGTTGTAACAGTGGAGGGTACTTGAGAAGTTGAGAACTAAGCTGCCTCTTGGAGCCTCGAGACTTCATGTGCTGGTGTTTGATCGATTGGAAACTCTGCATACTCTTCTTGTAACCATCCTGGTGGAAGCTCCTCGAAGGGTAAATCTTCAGACACAGGCATAACCGCGTGCTTTTGAGGGGGCAGGGCGTCCGACCTGGGAGATGTTAGAGGGAGGGGGAAATGTAGAGGAGATTTTTCCCCCCTTCGATGATGTGTTATAGGTTCCCCGAGGGCAAGGGCTTCCGTAGGAGGATCATCTGAATCATGAGAATTTGGGGCTGACACACTTACTTGTTGGACTGATCCACTGTCTGCTGTAGGACTACTCTCTGCTGTAGGGCTTGGGACATTTATGTCCGCCAGAGGAGTTGGGAGAGAGAGTGTTACCGGCATAGGTGAGTTTTGAATAGAAACAACATAGCATGGCATCGAGGCGGTAGCTTCCAACCACTGCAGCAGGTCTTCGGCAGACCCGTCAGGTGGGATGGGCTGCTCAGGGTCGGGGTTGGACTGTACTGACAATGAGCTGTGATGAACCACTGGATCCATACCTCCTTCAAGCCGAATTGGTTGCATGGGAGAAGCCAGGAGTATGTATCCACATGGCGTCGTTTCCCCAATCATGCAGTGCCTTAGTATGCCGCAACCATGGTCTACCAATCAGCAACGGAAATCCTCCCTCCACCTGAGGAAGACTGACCACCACAAAATCTAAGCTAAATGTGAAGAATTGTACCATCAGTGGCACCTTCTCTACTATGCCCACCGGGTAGACTGTCCTCTGGTCTGCCAATGTAACAGTGAATAGAGCAGGGCGGGTAGGCTGCAGGCCTAAGGCCAACATAGTAAATTCTGGCATCAAATTGATCCCAGATCCACCATCCACTATGACGCCTGAGAATTGATGCCCAAGAATAGACACAGTGAGACGAGGACTTTTGTAGTCGGTGAGGGGAGCAGTTGGATATGAAATCATATAGGACTCCAAGGGCTGCACAAGTAGGTGCCCGCCACTAGGCCCTGCACCCGGGTACAGAGACTGGATGATGGAAAGGGTCACTTCTAAGATTTGCATCAAGTCGAAGCATGTCGTACAGTGACACTTGCTGAAAAGTGTGTTTTAAGATAGACTCTACTGTGGGCTTGTTTCCTTTGATGAGATCTTGCTCTGGTATCTTGACCTTCTGCAAGTCCTCTACTGCTTCCATGAAAGCACCATCAATATCTGATAGAAGCGAGGTAGGTTGGCTCTTGACACTACCTGCTGGTTTGGCAGCTACTACTGGAGTTTGACTCATTTGTGTGACAGGAGATGGAAAGATTGGACCGCCAGGGAGGCTGAGGCCAAGATCAGCTCTCTGTGCCCGTGTAAGCACACCAGCCGGCTCTTCCACTTGCTTCAACCCATCTCGAGAGGCAACTACAAGCGTGGAAGGTGGGGCCTGTGGAATGGAGTTTACTTTGATGAGGTTAAGCTTTGGGAATGTAAACTCCTGTTGGTTCTAGCTTGTGCTTGCAGATGTGGACGCTCGTTGTTTTGGGCAATCCTTACTATAGTGATCCTTAGCTTCAGGGCAATGTCGACAAGGAGGGGACCCTTCTGGTAAGGGACATTTGCTCTGATAGTGTCCATACTCCCCGCACCTGTAGCACAAAATTGGCCTATTTGAGGGACGAGGTGGTCTCGACCCTTGCTGCATGGGACCGGATGCTGACGTGTAGAAGCTTTGGGGAGCTGAAAGAGTACTAGCATGATAAAAGCTGGGGGATGTAAAGTTGTTGTGCATACCTTGCATAGGAGGTGTTGTCAGCAGAGGTGGCATCGGGTTTTGATGGCTATATGGTGACACCATGTTTGATGTAGGTGCTAGCCCTTGTTGGAGAGACGGACCTAGACTTTGTTGTATCTGCTATAATCCCTTGATATAATAGCAATCCTTGTCTTCATGCCCAGACTTCTCGCAGAAGTGGCAATAAGCTCGAAGGGGACAGTCTTGTGGAGGATGTCCTGGAGAGCGACACGAGCTGCACCATACCATAGCTTTAGTCTCCTGTTGAGACCGAAGCTCTTCTAGCTCTCTCTTGATTTGATCCAAAGCCTCTAGATGTGGGGGTTTCTCCTGGCGAAGAGAGATATTTTTCTCCTCTTGAAGAGCGCGTTGTAGTTTTAGGGCTTCAAGTTCTCTATGCAAAGAAGTCAATGGATCAGCAGTACTTTCCGAAAACACAGAGGGGGTCTCTATGTGAGAGGAGTTGTTGAACAGCTTCCTAGCCCCCTCTATCCTAGTAGCAACTGCGATGAACTCCTCCAAAGTGGCGTCGGGTAGGAGACTCTCTCGAAGTTTTTGCTGCGATGTTTTGGGAAGCGCCTTCTCCACCCACTTCTTAACCATGAATTCACCGGGTTGCTAGGGAAGCTTGGCAACCAGAGACTTGGTCATAAGCTCTACAAAAGTCTCCTCTGGCTGGAGCACCAGGTTGGCCAACTCATCCAACACCTTCTCCTGGTAGTCACCTGGCCTAAAAGCTACACAGAACTGTTGTCTTAAGGCTGCCCAAGTTGCAAAATGATTTTCTGCAAACTGGTTGTACCATTTGTCTGCTAAGCCATCCAAGGTGGATGGAAAGAGTACCAAATAAGCATCTTCCCTGTTAAGACCACGACCCCTACAGAGAGATACAAACCTCCTTGCATGGTCATCAACATCTTCTGAAGAGTCCTTTGAATGTAGGGAACTTGATGTTTACCTTGGCCAAAACGCTAGCCAACGGCTCCATGGCCCCTTGCTGAGATTGTTGCTCAATAGCCTGCTGTAGCAGAATAGGAGAGAGCTTTACTGGAGAAGGTGATCTGGAAGATGTGGAATCGGATGGAGGAATGGGTGATGTCGTATGTGGAGGTATGGGTGACGAGGTTGATGGACTTCTACAAGGTAACAAGGGTCGTCTTCTATTGTAGTACTTCAAAGGGCTTAGTAGTGCGCTTTGACGCTCGATTGACTGCCTTAGATGTGTCATGCAGTGACTACCAATCCAACCGAACCTTGGGCAAGAAAACCTGTACTGGTTGAAGACAGATCTAGACTCAGGTTGAAGACAGGTCTAGACTCAAGCTAGACCCAGGACGAGGAGAGACTAGACCAGGGACGAGGACAGATTGGACCAGGCTAGAGAGACCAGACCAATTGGACCAAGGAGGGACGAGGACAGATTGGACCAGGCTAGCGAGACCAGACCAATTGGACCAGGGCGAGATAGAACCAGACCAGATGGACTAGACCAAGGACGAGGACAAATTGGACCATGCTAGAGAGACCAGACCAATTGGACTAGACCAATTGGACTAAGGCGAGAGAGGACCAGCCCAAAAGGACCAGGGCCGAGAGAGGAACAAACCACCAGGCTACACAATGCCGGGCAAAGTAGGCAAAGCTAGATAAACCCAACTAGCTTCAAGATTTGCATTTCACAGAGAGTGAGACTTCACCAAAATGAGAGCACCTGTAGAGCAGATAGTGGGTCGTGCTCTCTACAATGGGTGCTCCTCAGTGCAATGTGCGTGACAATTTCACTCGAAACAGGCTGGAAACAGGAAACAATAGACAACAACGCTCACAGACACAACAACAACAACAACAGTAGACCACACAAATGACTCGACTATCTCAAAGAACTCATACAGACTCTGGCGTGGCAGCACACTCAGCTCTAGCCCAGGACTCTCAGGTACAATGGGGGTGTCGAGGCTCAGATGTGCAGGGAGAGTGAAGAAGTGCTCTGTGTATAGACTCACTCTAAACGACTATATAAAGATAATGCCCAAAATGACCCAAACGACTACTCATATGCCCAACCATAGAGAGCCACCAACGGCTCATAAATGTCAACCATCTAAGTCTATCCCGAAACTGAGTGGTGGTGAGCTGGCCACGATGTCCACTAGGCCACCGTCCGTATCCTGCCACGTGTCGTTGTCCAGCCGAGAGAGTCCGTCCAATGTGACCCAGACCTGACCAACTTTACCAACTGTATGTCCTGTGAAAGTGAAAGTGACACTGTAGCCCTACTACACCATGCCTTTGAAGGAAGATCGACATCGGATACACGAGAACCCAAATCTTGAGAACCAAGATCTCCTAGCCTCTTATGCGGATATGGAAGGAGTTAGAGACAGGATCCTAACCTATTCTGCATTCGCATTCACATGTAGCGTGCATCCATTTCCCTCATCATTGAACCTTTGGAAAGGACTCCGGAACCAAACGTCAATCCATCAGCACCGGTAATGTTTTCACCACAGTCAATGTTCGGGAAACAGCTCATGCTACAGCAAGCAGAGTCAACACTATCTGGTATAGAGCCCAGGCTGATATTCGGCAATCGTAGTAAGGCTGGACAGTGACCCTTACACGGTGTTTGCATCGCCAACAGCACCTGCAGTACCATCAATCCCTGGTTTCGGAGAAATTTTCAATGGTGATGCATCCACAATATCAGAAGCATTCATCAGTCAGCATCAGAAGTAGAGATAGAAGTTCGACAGTTGTGCCTCGCTTTAACAGGGGTGATGTCACGTGCGCACTTCACTTGCGCCAAGTGGACACGCTTCTGCCATAGTCTAGTATCAGTCTTAGCGTAGGACCTCGCCTGGCACTTTGTGAGCCTCTGGCAGGACGTGCATGTCCAGGCCGGTCATTTCATCATGCAAGCATTTTACCGCGTGAACCACCTCTTATAAGTCATTTCATTAAAAGTGACTTTTGGAATTCTTTTTGGTAAGTTTGTTGGGAAGCTTGCCCTACCCAGCATATAATTCCTATAAATGAAACCCATTGGGCACTCAATAGAAGCAAAAGAAGCAGAGACACAGGGCAGGCACCACAGCAGACCCCCCCGGGTTTTCTCAGCAATTCAGCCCAGCGTTTTCAGCATCACAGTTCAGCGTTTTCAGCCCACAACCATCAGCGTTTCAATTTTCAGCCCTTAGCTTCGCCGGACCGCAACTCCCCGTTGCAGTTCCTCGCCGCATTGACCAACCAGCAGTAGATCAGCCTAGCGTTTCCAGTTTTCAGCCAAGACAGCCAGCGTTTTTCAGAATTCAGCAGATCAGCCTGGCAATTTCAAATTTCAGCCAGATCAGCCAGCGTTTTTGCATTTCATCCCTAGCCCGGCGAAGCGGTTGCAAATCAAGGCCGCAGTATCGCCGCAGTAGCAGTGCATCTAGCGTTTTCAGTTTTCAGCCTTGACATAATCGTCATCGACACTGTTGTCGTCGACATCGTCACCATCATCGCACGTCCCTATCTTGACGACGACACCTTCGTCATCGTCATCGCAGATCCCTATCTTGACGACGACACCTTTGTCATCGTCATCGCAGTCCCGGACTTGACGACGACAACATCGTCGTCATCGTCACAATCTCCATCGTCGTCGTCGACATAGTCGCCATCAAGTACCACAGCATCAGTACCCCCTTAGCATCAGCAAATCAACATTTAGTCATTGTATCAGCATTGTGCAAGAATAAAGAAAGTACTTGCTCTAGCAACAGAGCAAGGGGGGCCTTTGAGGATTGGGACCCGACATCCCTGTGTCGTCTCTTTTCTCTCTCTCGTCTCTCTCTTTCTTTCAGTTCGGTTCAGTTGTTGCAATTGAAGTACAATGTCCCTTGTGTTTGTGTGCGGAGTACTAGATCCGAGCAAATCCTTATTATCTTCAGCTGCACCTGACAATGGCTATAAGACTGAAGATCGATGGCGTGCTCTCTTGATCCCTGGCCGAAACCATGGAACAAGAGCTAAAGGAAGCGCATCCTCGTCATGGGGAAGTGGTCGAAGGAGCTATCCTGGAGTAAAGGAGCGAGCAGCAACAAAATATGCCAACAGCTACAGGTATCAGAAAAGTGAACCATACATCCCAGCACCGATAACTCTATAATCCAGCCTGCAGCCACTCCCAAGTAGACGAGAGCCAATCTCTAATGGAGGAGTTGGGACACTGAGGGAGTGTCTCACCATCCTCCTAATGAGGGTCACCACTAAGAAAGCATGTGAGAGAGCATGTGTGTGCACGCGTTGTTGGGTTAACGCTTGGAGAGCATCGTCTACAATTTTTTGGCACTGTTGGCATTCTGTGCAGAAGAAAAGCCAGTCAGCACTGTGTTGATAAACTGAGGCATTGCTGATTAATGGTAGCGCTCATGTTTTATATAGCAAAGCAAAAAAAAAAAAAAAAGACAACCTTACTGGCTTTATCAATGCTGGCACATTAAAATTGCAACGAAAGGAAATTATGAGGGCAGTAGGGAAATTCTAAGACAGAACTCTGCAGCAACAGCGTTCACAGAATAACATTAATGCAGCTGGTAGCTTCTTGGTCGTTGAAAGTGAGAGCAAACAAGGGCAGCATTTGTAGAGTATTGAGGCTCTCTGGTGCGGACTTCAGGCTTCAAATCATGCTCGAATGGACATGTATGCGGATGCGGTGCCTAACACATGTCCCGGCCGATATAAATGCCTTATGTGGTGCATTCATGAAAGCACATAAAGTGCTTGATGAGCTTCTTGAGACTTGAGTGCATGCAGTGAAATTGATTTGATGCAACCCATGCATTGAGCCACTAAGGGCGAGTGCGAGCTTTTGATTGTTATGCATCTATGGCATATGACGATTTGCCAGGCTTATGGCTATGAGCAACGTTCAGGCCACATATATTTGCGGTGGACTTGATGCATCTTTTGTCAATTCTCGATGTGGATCGACAGTTGATGTTGTCTATTCACTGTGTTGATTGAGCGGTTGTTCCCATCACTGGCAGTTTGAGCGTCTATGTTGATGTTGTGTTGCCCAACACTAGATAACAGACATTTCAAGCATCTGGTATGCTCAATGAAAGGTATCATACATTTCATTTCTTTTGTGATGTCATTGGTTCAGGTAGTTGTTGACAATTTCAAACTGAGAAAGGGGGCTGTTTTGTTGGAAGGGTTTTAAGCTTTTTACTTGGGTTTAATGATTGATAGAACTTTAGGTTGGTGATTTTTTATGAGTGAGTTGTCATGACTCATTATACAGTGATGATGTTTTTTAATAAACTTCATTAAATCTATTCATGGGCAAAGGGCCTTGTGACATGGTTCTTGTGCTGTCCATCGAATTTGAAATAGGTAATATGAGCAGTCAATATGGTGTGGTACACTTGTTAATTCAAATTCGGTATTATTCACTCAAAGACACCCTCATGAATTTGAAGTGTTTGCAGAAAAAAATGATGGCAACTAAAAACTAGGGAGATAATGAGACATAGTGAGGGTTGGAAAAGTCCCCTCCCCCCTCCCAAAAAAAAAAAGATGTAAAAAAGGAAAATATATTTCTGCACCAACCCAAGTACCTAAGGGTTGAGCTATTTACAATCAACCGAACTCTGAAAGAAGTTCTTCCCAAATTCACACATCGTGCAAGATGTAGAATGCACACTTGCTGACATTTATCACAAAAGACTCTGCAGCGAACCAGTCAATATGTATGATTTTAATTAAAATTTAGGAGTTTACTATTTTTAAAACCACAAATTGAGCCCTATCAAACACAAAAAAATCTTCTTACCGGTTGATATCGAAATGAGCTAACATGCTTTCCATCCACGCTCATGTGATAACCCTCTAACCCTGCTCTAACTGTCAGGATAAAAGATCGCTTTTGAACAAACGGATATCTCCAGCTCATCTCCGGTTTTTCTTTCCTTTCGATTAATCTACGAAGCCACCAAGATGGTTCATCCCCATCACCATCCTCTTGTATCCATCTTTCACAATTAAGGAGACCTTCCACTGGCAAACATGCTTGTCACATTAGCTGGGTATGAAGTGTATGTGTGTGCCTATGTATTGCATACTGCGTATGAAAATGAATGTGTGTGTGTGTGTGTGTGTGTGTGTGTGTGTGTGGGGGGGGGGGGGGGGGGGGGGGGGGGGAAGATAGGGAATTACCTTTTTCCTGATATTGAGACCGACTACCATCACAGCGCTGACTACGACCCCACAAACCCTTTGTAAATGAATTCAGCTCAATCACTGGTTTCTCGCTCCAGTCACCCTTTAATCTAGGGTTTATGTGTAAAATTCTAGATGGCTCCTCATAACCAAATGGCTTGGGACCGTGTAATTCAAACATGAACTGTGAAACCTGTGTTAACAGAGAACCAGGATTGCCAATGTGCCCAATTGTAGTTTTTGATTCATTGTGAGGACCTCGAGGTATGCCAACGACTGCAATCGATGAACCAATTGTCAGACCACAGGGAAGCTTCATATAGCCCAGAGAGTCCCTGAGTACTTGCCCTTCCATAATGATTGACTTTGGACACTCCCTTATATCCTTCTTTTCACTGATAGGAGGAGCAAAATTTGTGTGATTGGAGACAGATTCAAGCTCTTTCCATGCCTTCTTCCCTGCTCTCCATGCCAAGTTTGCAGTCTTGCGCAGACCTTTGACCCTAACATTCTTGCGATTGCCAGAAACTAATGGCACCTCGTTTCCTTGCTTGTCATCATCATTTGCTTTATAAATCGCGCTACTGTCTGTTTTAAGATCATCTCCTCCAATTTCAGTCGACTCATCGAAAGGAATGGGAAAAGGTTGAAGTACAGCTGCTACAGGTTGCACCAGTACTTCTGCATTGTTCTGACGAGTAGCTATGGCTTCATACTCTGCTTTGAGCTCTCGGGACTGGGGCCGGATGGCTGGTTTCAGATACCACTCATCACGATCTTTCTGCTCTATGACACTCCGAGGTACGCGTAGAAGCTGTGGTGTCACCAGGCTGACAAAGATCAACAGTAACAGAGCCAGGCCAAGTAGGGCTTGAGCAGAAGAAGACCTCAGCTTCACTTTCAGGTGAGCTTTGAAGGAATTGTAAGCTCTCCCTATCTGAGACATGGTGATGCGACAAAGAATAGCGATTTGCTCAAAATCTGCCTGTGGAGGCCACAAGGTAGATTTTACCTTTTAGCCTCCACAGTCAGGATTTTGCCCTGAACAAGACAACGGTGGTCTTGCTCAAGTCTACCTTCGAGAAGAACTGGTGCTCATCCAAGGAGGGATAAGCCTTGCTCGGATTCTATAAAGGGAGGGTTAAGCCTTGCTCTGATTCTACCGCCATGTTGACTTTGTACCAGGTGCTGATACCCCAGATAATTCTGACGGAATTGAAGTCAAAAAGGCAGGCATGGAGGCAGAAGAAGAGTGATGATGCACCTACCTTGCAAGCTCGTAAAGAGAAACAGAGATTTTGCAAGCCGCCCACGATTGGAAAGAGGAATGATTTATTAGGGGAAGGAGCGCTCCTGAGCTGATGGGTTCTGCTACTTTTTTGCTTTTTTTTCGGTGCTTTCTTGGCCTTCAACCGTTAAGGAATTTGCACGTTCTGCTTGAGTGGTTGTCGGCATCAACAAAGAGGTGCTCAGATTCTGATGCCCACCAAGGGATTTTCTTTACGCAGGTAGGCATGTAGCAAGTGCGCGCATACAAAAGTATTCGGCATCTGCCCGTTTTTCTTCTAATAATAATTATCGCGAATTTTCATGCAAAATCGTGCTTTCTTTAATCGTTGTTACAGTTTATGTTGCTGTTTTGGCGCTCGTTTTTTGTGTGGGGTCAACTCGATCATGGAGCACAAAAGGCACTCCATCACTCCCTCATTCTTCACCACAGCTGTCTCCTTAACACTTCCAAAGTTTCTACAATCATCACAACTTCGGACACAGCAGCGTTGTCGTCGTCATTGTCGTCGTGTCCTACGTTAGGATTTGACGTACATCTGCTCTTTTTTAGGCAATTTATCTATCATGCGAATGTAAATATTTTCATGAGTATGCCAGTAGAAGGGCTTGTCTAAAGATTGCACTTTTTAAGGGAAGAGAAGTAAAATAGGGTATGTTGCCAGTAGAAGGGCTTGTCTAAAGATTGCACTTTTAAAGGGAAGAGAAGTAAAATAGGGTATGTTGCACAATGGAAGGGAGTACATTAAGTTGCCCATCTATTTTAAAGAACACCCACATGTTATGGCATTGAAAATGGGAAAGTAGTATGTAAACTAGAAGTGTCTTATAGTACTCATGTATTTCCAAAAGTGTAGTGGAGCATGTTTTTACCTCCACAAAAGCTTCTAAATATTAAATCTACCAATATTCCTTACCAAACTCATTGCCTTCTTATAGTCTTCACCAAACACGTTACTTCATTAGAAAAATTGACACATAATTTTTGTGTTACAATTATCAGAAGGGAAAAATGAAATTATGCCCTTCCATAGCAAATGGTACTACTTCTCAACATCTGTATTTTGAAAGAATAGGGAGCCCTTCATCTCATTCAGAAGTCCACAAATTCTCTTCCTGGGGTAAAGGAGCCAGTTCAAAGATTAGGGACCCGTTAATCCCCAATAAGAGAACTTAAAGCGCATGAGTTTAGAACCAACTCTCAATGGGTAGTTCCATGGATAGCGAAGTTGGACTGCAATCTAAGACATTGGATTCATGTTCGATCTTAGTTGGTGATGTCGTACCTAAACTCCCCCTTGGCAGTGTTGCAATCGGTACCCATGTTTGTAACACAACAGTCATTCTGCACCAATGTACTCCCTATTGGAGACCCCATAAGTAGGCATATGGTGTGAGATTCTAACCTACCTCACCTTCCAGCCTCTTGTCCCTTATATAGGCAAACCCCCAAGGTTGGTTCTGTTTTCCAAGTGGCACCTTCCTCAAGTCTGTCTTTCCACGTGACTAATGCCGAGTACATAAATCGTGATAATCGAGAATGCGCTCAGGTTCATGCACCTGGGTTGGAGGTTCAAGGAAATCAACCAAAATCCGTTGGTCAATGAGATTGTCGCCCCTATGCAAGCGTTTACGTAAACAGCTTACATGAAAAACCGGATGAATACGAGAGTGGGAACTAAAGAGAGTTTGTGAACCATATCTCCAACTCGCTTGAATATCTTAAAAGGCCCACAATATTGTTACCATATACATGTGGTAGTGATGTGTGTGAACACACTAGGACCGTCGGGGCATTTTTTCCCTCTTTAGGAGGTTTTTTCCCCCGTGCATTGTATATACGCCCATCACTCTAGGGCTATCTATCTTTCCATTGCACACTAAGTAACACACTCTCTATTGTGTGCCTTGAGCTTCCTTCGTCTTCTCCAAGTTGTGTGTGTTTCTCTGCAACCCTAATTCCAACAATTGGTATCAGAGCAGGTCACGTCCTCCCGGGCTTAGTCGCCAGCTGCTCCAGCACACGCCTGCTCACTTTCTCCGATTTCAGTGAGATTTGGCAAGCGTTTCGGCCTCTGTTTCCACTACAGGCAGTACTGCACAGGCTATTTCGTCATTTTGTGCAGAGTTTCTGTCAGTGCCGTTTTCTGCATAACAGGTGCCTTATAGTCTTCTACGGTTTGTGCTATATAGCACAGGTTGTTCCCGCTCCATTTCTCTTATTTTCGAGCAGTTTTCACATCAGGTGCAGCATTTACCATGGCTGACAACAATAACACAGATGTGTTCAAGATGTTTGTTGCTGAGGACAGGTTGGATGGGGACAACTACCCTATGTGGGCTTATATGATGTAACATGTTCTTGTGTCAAAGGGTGTCTGGAACATTGTGCAGGGCATTGATGTACGTCCTGGTTCTGAGGATGTAGGCGATGTTGAGGATGTTGCAGGTCTTGTTGCAAGGATTGCAGCTGTCAGAGTTGTTTTTCCTACAGCAGAACAAGCTCGTTGGGATGTTAAGGATGCGCAGGCTCATGCATTGATTGCGTTGTCTGTGAAGCGCAACATTGTTCCTCACATCCGTTCAGCAAAATCTGCAAAACAGGCTTGGGATATTCTAGCAGGTCTTTATGCAAGCCGCAATGAGGCTAAAATTGCTTTGCTGCGTAAAGAGCTGGAGTCGAAGATTATGCATGAGGAAATCCAGAAGTTGTCAAGTTTGATGCATTATGCACATTGCTGTTGCAAGAGTCACTTTCTAGAAAAAACAGGACTAGGCAACGTGCAGTTGAACAGGCTTTTATTGCTTCTCAAAGAAAGGGTGGTAACAGTAATGCATCCACTTCTTATGGTTCTGTTGCGAGTGGCAAAAATTCTGTTCCTAATGCTTTTGTTGGCAGCACTTCGTCTGTCAATTCTGGTGATAAGGGCAAAAAGAAGATGCGTTGCCATTATTGTAAAGCCAATGATCACTTGATCAAGTCGTGTCCTAAGTTGAAGGCCAAAGAGGCTAAGAAGAAAGAGGGTGGTTCCACTGCAAATGATGGTTCCACTACAAATGCATCCATTGTTGAGTCTTCTGTGAAAGAAGACTGTAATGCTGATGTTGATGCAGAATGGGCATTTAGCGTAGAGTGCACTTACAATCCTGCTATCCATGATGCATGCTTGTCAGTTGCTGCAGATTCACATGTGTGGTATTTCGACAGTGGTGCTACAAAGCACATTACCTCACATCGTGAATTGTTTACCTCTCTCGAGTATGTCCCTCATGGGAATTCAGTCACTTGTGCCAACAACACCTCTTATCCAGTTTAGGGACTTGGAAAGATTGTGCTCATTGCTGCTAATGGCAGTTCCTTCACATTTGTTGATGCACTTTATGTACCTGGGATCAAGAAGAATCTCTTGTTTGTATCCGCACTTGCTAGACTTGGACTTGTAGTCAAATTTGTGGATGATAGATGTACAGTTCATGATCTCAGTTTTGGTGATGAAATTGTTGCATCTGGGCTTTTGTGTCGTGGGCTGTATAAGCTCACTTTGTATGACAAGTGTGGATAAAATTTTGCAAATGCCATTGCAGATTCAAGGGCTAATTCAGATGCAAAACTTTGGCATGCACGTTTTGGTCATCTGAATTTTGCCAGTTTGCTGCGTTTGCAGAAATCTGATATGGTTGCTTCTTTGCCGCCTCTTGAAGCACCGGTCAAACATGTTTGTGAAGGCTGTATTTTGGGTAAGATGCAGCGTTCTAAATTTCCAAAGGATGGTTCAGTTTGGGCCACATGCAAGTTGCAGCTTGTGCATAGTGATGTTTGTGGGCCCATGCAAACTCCATCCTTGGGCAATTACCTGTACTTTGTGACTTTCATTGATGATTACTCTAGGCATGCATGGGTATTTCCGCTTAAAGCAAAGTTCGAAGTTTTTATGTGCTTCAAACAATTTCTGGCTATGGCTGAAAATGTCTCGAAATGTACTATGGGCACCCTCCGTTCCGATCGAGGGGGGGAGTATATGTCTCATGAATTTAATGCATTTCTGGCTAGTCGTGGGATAAAACACCAATGTACAGTGCCTTATACACCTCAGCAAAATGGTGCTGTTGAGAGAAAAAACAGGTCAGTGACGGAAATGGCATTATGTATGGTCAAAAGTCAAGCTTTGCCGCATTCTTTTTGGCTTGAGGCTATCATGTGTGCCACTTATGTACTTAACAGGTGTCCTACGAAAGCTTTGGAGTCTATTACTCCATATGAAGCATGGCATGATAGAAGGCCTTCTATTGAGCACATGCGTGTTTTTGGCTGTTTGGCATGTGCTTTGGTGCCACAAGTGCAGCGCAGAAAATTGGATGATAAGGCTGTCAAATGTATTTTTGTTGGTTATAGTGCTGAAAGCAAAGGTTACAGGTTGTATCATCCGCAAACAAAAAGTATTCTGGTTTCACGGGATGTAGTGTTTGTGGAAGATTCTGTCCAGCCCTTGCTGTCATGTACTAGAGACAGTAATGTAAGCTCACAGGACATTTATGACACTTTGTTGCCTCTTTTCAGTGGTGGAAATACGAATGTAAGTTCCAATGAGGCAAATGTACAGCCTATGGGGGTTTCTGAAAATGTTTTAGATCAGCCTATTACTGATGCAGATGTACATGATGTACTTGATGAGGAAAGGGCTGAAAATGAGTAGGCTAGAGGTATGCCAAAATGGATGGTGCACACTTTGCGTGACAGTAAATTGGATGCACCTTTGTCTAGTCATACTCGTTCAGGCTCTCTCCATGCATCTTATGCATCAGATTGTTATGCTTTGGCTGTGTCTAGCTTACATGATGTTGAGGAGCCTCTGACTTTTGATGAAGCACAAAATTCAGAAAATTGGATGGTTGCCATGCAATCAGAATATGATGCACTTATAGAAAATGACACATGGACTTTATGTGATTTGCCTCCTGGCAAAAAGGCCATTGGTACGAAGTGGGTTTACAATTTGAAACGTAAGGCGGATGGTGAGATCGATCGCCATAAGGCTCGACTTGTTGCAAAGGGTTATGCACAGCAAAAAGGCATAGATTATGAAGAGACTTTTGCTCCCACTTGTTTTATGACTACTGTGCGTTTTCTATGTGCATTGGCAGCTCATTTTGGTTGGGCTGTACATCAATCAGACATTGTTACTGCTTTCTTGAATGGTGACATATTTGAGGAAGTTTATGTAACGCAGCGTCGCGGTTTTGTCATAAAAGGACAAGAGGACAAAGTGTGAAAATGTAACAAGGCTTTGTATGGGTTGAAGCAATCTCCTCGTGCTTGGTATGAGAAAGCTGACACTCATTTGGTCAAACAAGGCTTTCGTAACAGTCCAACAGAAAGCACATTGTATGTAAAGCGTGAGGGTGATGTACTTCTCATTGTGGCTCTTTATGTTGATGATTTGCTGATCACTGGACCAAATGAGAGACATATTGCTGAATTTAAGGCTGATTTGAATGCTACTTTCAAGATGAAAGATTTGGGGCTGTTGCATCATTACTTGGGTATACAGTTTAAGCAGTGTGATGGTGGTATTGCCTTGTGTCAGAAAAGTTACATAGAGACATTGCTATGTAAGTTTGGACTTGAGGATTGCAAACCTATTGCCACCCCCATGGAAACAGGTTTGAAGTTGAGTCTACATGATGCTGGCGATCCTGCTGATGTCACTCTTTACCAAACTGTTGTTGGCTGCTTCATTTATGTATGAAACATGAGGCCGGATATTCAGTTTGCAGTCTCACAGGTCAGCAGATTTATGCATAGCCCAGGGTCTAAGCATTGGCAGGCTTTCAAGAGGATTTTCCGCTACCTTAGTGGCACTTTACATCTTGGCTTGTTTTATCCCAAGGGGGGATCATTGCCGCCAGACTTACATGCTTTTTTGGACTCCGGTTGGGTTGGTTGTTTTGACACGCGAGTGTCCACAAGTGGTTTTTGTTTCATGCTTGGCAGTTCATGTATATCATGGTTGAGCAAGAAGCAACCTACTGTGGCCACTTCGAGTTGTGAGGCTGAGTATAGGGCAGTCTTCACAGCTACGGTTGAGTATGTATGGCTCAGATGCCTTATGGCTGATTTGGGTGTTGGACAGGACACTGCCAACACTATCTACACTGACAGTCAGAACGCATTGGCAGTTGCGAGGAACCCAGTTTTTCATGCTCGCACAAAGCACATTGAGGTGCATTACCACTATGTCACGGAGAGGCTCTCAGCAGGAGAGATCAGCTTGGCTTATGTGCCAACACAAGACAATCTTGCAGATCTTTTCACAAAGGCATTGTCTCGTGAGAAGCTTGAAGCTTTCCGCAAAGCTTTGGGCTTACTCCTCTTTGTGGACTGATCTTGTCCTCAGGGCATGGCACTTCCCTTTACTCACATGCCAGCTCTCGTTCACAGCATCACTCCAGGGGGGATTTGTTACCATATACATGTGGTAGTGATGTGTGTGAACACACTAGGACCGTCGGGGCATTTTTTCCCTCTTTAGGAGGTTTTTTCCCCCGTGCATTGTATATACGCCCATCACTCTAGGGCTATCTATCTTTCCATTGCACACTAAGTAACATACTCTCTATTGTGTGCCTTGAGCTTCCTTCGTCTTCTCCAAGCTGTGTGTGTTTCTCTGCAACCCTAATTCCAACAAATATCTCGGAGATAATTTAGGTGTTGGCCTAGTTTCAGAATTTTGGAATGCTCAAGCACACGTAGAAATACATCTTCCCCTTCCATGAAGATTACCTGCCAACATTTCTCATCAACATACTTTTTGTATCTATCATGTGCATGTTGAACATTTCAACGAGCAAGTTTCAACATACCCATGTGGTATTGGAGAAAATCCTTGACCTGCTGAAGTTTCTCAATTGCCAACCTCACCATAACTGGTGATCTAGGTTAAAAACCATACATAAGCATGAAAGGACTAAATCCAGTCGTCGCATGCTTGACACTATTGTAAGCAAATTTTAGAGTAAGGAGATAATTTTTCCAATCGGATTGCTTTTGCTAACGTATGCTCTTAGCATATCCTTTAACACGTTTAGTCTGACCATCCATTCCTAGATTGTTTGTAGATATTGAGTTTTGTACCCATCATTTAAACACATCCCTCCAAAAATGATTGTTAAACTTGGGATCATGATCACTCCCAATATTATTGGTTGGGCAACCTGTATTACCTTACAGATTGTCAATGCATAACTTAGCTAACTTTGGAGTTGCAATTGTGGACTTGGTTGTTTAATAATTTGTAAAGTTTAATCAACCGATCTACTACCACCCATATTGAGTCATGACCTCGTACAGTGGTTGGTAAACCCACAATGAAATTCATAGAAATACTTTTCCATTTATAGTTGGAAATCTCCAAAGAGTGCAAGAGACCTCCTGCTTTTAGGCGCTCCTCTTTATGCACTTGACATTTTTGGCAATGTCAGATATAGTCTTGAATATACTCGTATAAACCTAGCCAGTAAAATTATTGTCGTACAAGTGCATAAGTTTCTTTATTTCTCGGTGCCCTACAGGACTATCATGACATTCATAAACTAAATTTCTACATAGGTCGGTATACAAACTCTCCCCTTGTGGATTAGATACTTATCATATATGGAAAAATTCTTCCATGTATGCAGCTCATCACTCAAAAGAGGAGAATAGAGAGAAAAAAACACTGCCAGCATTGGAGTGAGAAGGATTCTTCATTTGCACATGGCCAACACTTTGGAATATATTTCGTCATGCTCATATTTTTCCTTTAAAGATTCCAAAAGCTCACTTCAAAGCTCTAGAAAGAGGAGAGTTGATCTTTGGCATACGGCTAAGAGCATCAACTATACCACATTGTATTGTGCTTTACTATATCAGAGCTTTGTGTCATACTCCTAAAGAATATCATCCCACCTTGGCCTTTTGACCCTTCGAATTGGTTTGTTGTGTAAACCATTTCATACTTTCACAGTCAAACTCAATCTCAAACCGAGCCCCATACAAATGAAGTCACCATTTTTTAAAGCAAACACTATTGCATAGAGTTCTCTTTTGTAAGCAGAAGAATTATGCCCTGCAGAATCAAGTTTCTTTCTTTCAAATGCAATTGGCCTTCCCTCGCAGAAGGATTGCTCTAATTGCACGATTACTAGCATCGTTTTCTAGCACAAACGGTTTCATAGGGTCTACAATAGATAAATTAGGACTTGTAGCTAATGCGACCTTGAGAGCATTGCAACTTTGTTGTTGAGCTTCTCCCCACTAAAATGTTTTTCCCTTGGCTTTCAGTTGTTCAGTCATAGGAACAACAATATGAGCATAGTTTTTAATGAACCATCGATAAAGGCATGCAAATCCCAATAAAATTTGTAGCTCTTCCAAATTTTTGGGAGAAGGCCATATCCTAATGGCATTCACTTTGGATTTATCCATATGTAGTTCGATAGCTGAAATTACATGCCCCAAATAGTGAATTTTCTCCTTGAGAAAATCACACTTGGATTCCTTGACATATAATTTGTTTTGTTGTAACAAATCAAACACTTGCTTCTTGCTTCAGATGTTGTTTATGCTATTCCTCAGAGGCACTATACACTAGAATGTCATAAAACAAACGATAACAAACTTTCTTAAATATGGTTTCAAGAAATTATCCATAAGCTTCATGAAAGTAGCTGGCGCATTGTTCAACCCAAAGGGCATAACCAAAAACTCATAGTGTCCAATCCAAACCTTGTTCAAAAAGCAGTTTTGGGTATATCACCAAGCCTAATGCGTACTTGATGATACCCTGACCACAAATCTATCTTTGTAAAGATCCAAGCATGGGTGAGTTCATCAAGTAGCCCATCCACTCTCAGCAAAGGGATACTTTTTCTTAACAGTAACCAAGTTCAAGCCACGATAATCTACTCACATGTGTATATTACCATCCTTTTTCTTCGCCCACAAAATGGGAGAGACCCATTGTTAGCAAATGAACCAAACAAGCTTCCTCCTAGTTGGCCCCTTCATCATATGCCACAAATTTTTGATGGCTCGATAATATGTTTCCAAAAAAATCTTGTAATTATATGAGAATCTCTGATTTTAGCCAAATGACCTCTGAGCCGGGGGGCTATGAAGTGGTAGAAGAAAGGGTAGAAGAGGTGCTTGGTAAAGTCTCAAGTACTACAACCATGGAGATCTTGGGGAGAGAGGACAGTGGAGGTGTAGATGAAAATGGGAAAGCACGTAGAGAGAGAGAGAGAGAGAGAGAGAGAGAGAGAGAGAGAGAGAGAGAGAGAGTGTTCGGCCTATGTAAAATTTGAGAGTAAAGTTTGATTTGAGTCTAACCGACGGTCCACGGGCCAAGAAAAGTCCTAGGTATTGGAGCGTACAACTGGGAGTGGCTACTCTCTCGTGCATTGTAATCCATTTTTCTTGAGCTCTGGTAATCCAAATTCGATTTCGATTATTGCATTGTGTTCCTTGTCTACTGCTCTTTAATTTAAGTGTAATCATTGTTAATTTTGATGTGGTTTGCCACTACGTGTTAGCGAGCTAAATCAACTATTTTGAGTGTGTTAATGGTTGGTTTCTGACGTTTCAATCATGTAAGAGTGTTCCTAGACCATAGGGAGACCTTTCTAGTATGTTTTGTTGCATTTTTTAGAACCTTGATCATGATGGATCGTGATTTTGGTACCTTGTTGGATTGCGACCAAACTTGGTAGGATAGTGCCCCTAGGTGACTTATACCTCCTCCTAAAATTTTGTGGCATTTGGACTTTGTTTGAGTGCCAAAATGGCATGGGATCAAGAGTGGTGACATAGGACATAGGCAATTTTCTAGATTGGAGAAAGATAGATTTGGTAGCGCTAGAGGTAGCTTCGTTCCGTAGGTTCACTTCTTAAGGTTGACACCCCAAAGAGTCTCCGTGCCCCATCTGAGTCGCTTCCCTTAGTATTGACATTAGCTATGCTACAGACATCTATTGTGGTGACCCGCTAACATTGGCGCCATTACCGAGGATAGTGATCCTTAGGTGGTGAGTGACCTAGTCATAGCCTTTAAGTTAGAGACGTTGGTTTTGATTTCCATTCTGTTTATACCTTAGCAGTCAAGCAGCTAGACTCAGGGTTTAGTGTTTAGACGAGGCTAGAAGTTGGGACTTGGTAGATCTATTCTTGAGAGGCATAGGGAGTTGTGAGTGAGATAAGAAAGCATTTCATTCTGCGCTCTAAAAGTATTGTTCCATCATCCATTTTTCTTTCAATTTTGTAGTGTTTGTTTGTTTTTGTTCCTAGAATTCATTTCAGCACTTAGGAGTAGATTAGGTAGCAACGTATGGTCATAGGTACTTTGCGGTAGATCGCAAAGAGCTCAAGGGATATACGTACTTTGAAGGACCACTCCACCTGTACGATGTCACCCCAAGCATTCATAGACCGACAATCTTTGAAACGAGGCCAAAAACCACGAGAGCGAGTCCTGTGAGAACAAGAGTGGAGACTCTTTCAATCGCCCATATTTTTCAAAACCTAGACCGATGGTATCCTTGGGTTCAAAGGTTCCAACGACCACGCACCGGCGCAATGATGCTCTTGACATGATTTTCAGCACAAGGATTCATGGCACTAGAACCAAGGGTAGAGACATGAGACCTGAGGAGAGAATGATTGATCGAACTCTCTGTGGAGCACCTATCAGTGAGTATGAGACAAGAGATGTTCTACAAAGAGAGCTTAGAATGATGAGAATGATAGAAAAAACTCAAAGAATGTGACCTTCTCAAGTGGAAAAGTGTGTGCCCAAAAAGTATAGTGGATCGGGAGATCCATATGCACATGTTCCATATTTAAGTAAGTTTTAAAAGCAAAACAAATTGCAAATTTCCATACACAATACAAAGGATTTAGTTTGACCTTGGAAGGAACAACGTTGGCTTGGTTCTAGCCATTGAGCAGCCGAGATTTCCTAAACATTGATCAACTCCTGAGAGAGTTTGCCGAGGAATTTTCCAAAAGAGAAATCAAGCACAACATGGTTTCCCAAATCTATGATTTTAAACAAAAGGAGAACGAAAAGATGAAGGAAGCTTTGCTTTGCCTCAAATAGTACATTGAGAGATATCCAGTGAGAGAGTTACCTCAAGATGATCTGTTGTCAGTTCTCTGCATAGAGGGCCTGAGAAACAAAACTCTAAAAAAGGATTTGCACTTAAAAGCATGCACCACATTCGAACAAGTCACTAGAGAAGCATTGTACCTAGTTGACAATTGTAAAATGTATGGGGAGGCGACAAAAGATACAAACACGAATACCAATAGTACCTCTTCAACTGTTGTTGAGGCAAATACAAAACATAGTGTTCCTACTTCAATCACACAAAGCGTGGATCAAGTAGTCAAGGAAGTGATCCAAAGAATGAACCAAATGTACAGACAAAATCCCAATATTTGGAACTGTAGTCACCACAAGTAGTAAATGCTCCAAGAGTGTTGAAGTGTTGTGCCATTGAGAAAAAATACACAAATCACGATACAAATTAGTGCTTTTATAACAGCAACTATGTGAGGGAAAGACAGGACATACCTCCAGTGGTGCAACAATTGCCACCACCTTCGAGGTACCAAATTGGACCTAATAATGCATCTCAAGGAGGAGACAAACTGCAAACTGTGTTGGGCCAACAACCACCTTTTCCTCCAGACAATCAAGCCATTGTTTGATACACGGAGTAGGTGGAACCACTCATGAGTGCACCCACTATGCCACAAACAATTTATAATGAGGATCCTATAGAGACTCATGTGAGAGAACCCTTAGTACGTAGCATATGCTATCGAGGATTGTCCATTTTGGGCAAACACAGATGAAGCTATGGAACCTTCATATGTGGCTCAAATAACGAGAAACCAATTCATGATGGAGGAAAATACACTCATATTCATAGTTAACCAGAATTATAAATCTATAGGATATCCTCCTAGGACAAGACAACCAATGGAAGCACCATCAATTGTTATAGAATGGATTCTGAGAAGTTGGACACTAACATTTATGGTCATGTGTGTGTGATGTAGAAGGTCAAGGTAGCTTAGTCATGGGCAAGTGGATGACAGCAGATAGCAGAACATGGATAATCCAATAAGACTTAGGGTTTTTACTTAGCTCAATAAATTCCTTTATCCCCAAAGTGGAATGTAAATAGACTCATTTTATGAGCTATCCCTTTCTGGAATTAATATAAATACATGCCTAGAGGAAGCCAGCTCACTCTAGGCATGGGGGGATGATTGCACCCAGTGATCTGTGTGTGTGTGTGTGTGTGTGTGTGTGTGTGTGCATGCGTGCATGGCACCCTCGGTCTAGAGGGATGTGCACGCAACTATGAGATATGTTCTTGCCATCACGACTTCCCTATTTGCAAAAGTGGTATCAGAGCCCAGGACTACGCTCCAATCAATTTCAACACTATGAAAGCTACGTATGCAAAGATAAGTGCAACTTTGATCCTAAGTAGTATGATTATGATTAAGAAATTGCTTAAAACTTCCATTAATTACATGATGTCTTTGCTAGGCACATCTTGATTGCATGTAGCAGCAGGAAAAATTCATCTCGGACGGGATTCAAACCCATATCTTCCCCTCCATGAAGGAGGGGAGCACAACCATTTGTGCTACAGAGACGCATGCATACGACAAAGAGGACGCATACAAGTAAAGTGTCGACGATGAGGCAAAAGCCACAAGAAACATAAGATCATAAGTGCTCCGTGAAGATCTCACGAACATTAACGCAACTGGAGGCGAAGAGTTGCTTTCGGCATAGCATTGAGGTTTTGGGGCTTCTTGCTCAACCGGCCATGGAATAAGGCCCTTCAAATGGCCACTGTTAAAGTTTTTTTTATAAAAAAAGCCATTTTAATATATACAGTGAGCCTTAAGCTCATGCTCCCAGCATGCAGCTGCATAGATCGCCCTACTGCAAACCAGCGAGTGGAGCGCCTTTCCATGGACCTCTTAATGGTGAGCACCATCACCAAGGGAGCATGCATTGTCCGCCACGGTCCCACCAGACACAGGACACCCTGCAACTTCCGAGCCTCGCATCAGCAACCTGCTCCGGACGGCGGCGCCATGCCTCAGGTGGCTACCACCATCACTCAACCATACACATGGCAAGCCTCTCACCAACCTGGCGTTGCCTAGCAGCAACTGCGGTGTGTTTCAGCGCTCGTATATCAACAACTCACCAACTCCCATCTCTC
Source organism: Adiantum capillus-veneris (assembly GCF_014529385.1). Lineage (NCBI taxonomy): Eukaryota > Viridiplantae > Streptophyta > Polypodiopsida > Polypodiales > Pteridaceae > Adiantum > Adiantum capillus-veneris. Next base: position 102,913,817 of record NC_140960.1, on the reverse strand, counting down.
AACTACAGGTACCTACCGGTCCCTTCTCTTTGTTTCGCATGCAGAGGCCTCTAGACACTTCCTCCTCTCAAATCACTAGCCTCCATGCAACACTCATCAAACTTGCCGATGCTCTCTCCCCTACTCACACAACTCTCTGTTCTATGTGTTCTCAGTGGTCGACTACATACATTGAGCTACCTGCCCGAAACCACACACACAATCCCCACCTCTTGTCCTTCTCTTTTCTTGGCAGCCACCATGCAGTCTCGCAAGCAATGGCCTTGACCACTCACACCTTTTGAACACCGCGAATTTTGTGAGTTGGATGACCTTCTCACACAGACGCATACACATCTCAGTGCCCTGCAGAACGCGGGCTGCCCTCTGAAGAAACACCAAATACAAAACCCTTAAGGGTTCCTACACACACACACACACACACACACACACACACACACACACACACCCATTATACACGTTGATTACACACGCATGTTTGTCTTCCGAATGTTTTCTTCGCCTTCTCTTCTGCACACCTTACTTCGTGACATGAATCGAGGTCATTGATGAAGCAACACAACTCATCGACGCAATTTGGAGACGTCACAACCGCATCGTACCTCATCGCCACAGCTTGAGGTAACCTAGCTGCACCGACGCTTCTCAAAGACGGAGCAAATTCGCCTTGCATTGCATACGCTTAAAGTGTTGTGCATACCATCACACTCTTTTGCAGCATTGCATCATGCCAAACGATGCTTCTCTTCTACTTGACCCACTTCCTACCGACCAATAGAACGAGCTTCTCCAACAAGATGTCCAAGAGGTCCGGGATCAACTTGCTTCACATGACAAACACGACAGAGATGCAGAGCTCAGTGACGAGAGACTTGCCAAAATTTTGAAGGCCACTTTTGACAACCAAGCCGATTGTAAAGAACAAAAATCAATCGTCGTGCCTTCACTTTCTCCCGCTATGATGGCCGCCGCAAAATTGGTAACGTTGTCCTTTCTTAGCTTAGTCAATTTGATGATTACTTTGCTGACGAGTCCTTCTTTAAGAAGGACAAAATCAAGTGTGCCACGAACCACATGATCGGTAAGGCTTCGCTTTGGTGGAACGTCACATGCAACAATGCACAATGCCCAGCCACTTGCCTCAAATTTCAAAACCAAATCAAGCACAACTTTCTCGCACCCCAATTCCACTTGTAGGCTCGACGTGCCTGATATTTTTCTCTTGGATAGAAGGCAAGAAAGTGAGCCGATACACTGACGAATTTTGGCAATGCCTATTGCTCCTGCACATGATGGAGGATGTTTCCAAAGATACACTTCAAATCAAGTATGAAGATGGACTTCAACGCAGTATGCAAGCCAAGCTCCATTCTTTGAAGCCAACCACTCTCTACGAGTCGATTTCTTATGCACATGATGTTGAAAAGGAGATGAATATGATCACACATATGCTACAAGTTAATCCACCGTAGGACCAACCACCTCCTTTTAACAATTTTCACACTTCCACAATAATTGCAGGTATAACCCCAATAATTATCAGACACCACGCACTCGCAATTTCGCACCTGCACGTGCTTTGACTGCTCCACGTAATACACCACATCCACTCACTGTCTTTAACTCTGGTCCACAACGCCCTACATTTGGGCAACCACCTGATAATTTTGCATCTCCGCTAGCTGCACCCACCACTACACCTCCCACAAGCAATCGTCCTCGCATAGTGTGCCATCGCTGTCCACAGGATTGGCCATGTCATGGCCAATTGCCCTCTCAACTGCCAATGTCCCAATCAAGTGGCTCCGCTTCACGCTCTTGACACGAATATGGAACTCTACAATGATTGGACTATCGATCCCTCACCTACTGATCTCAATGTTGCCGATGCAACAAGTACTCCTATTACTATACACTCTTTGTTGCGAATGAATGCTTCTATACACGATACAAACAATTTCTCTTTTGCACGACGACGACAACACACATGATTTTATTTCTAAACATCTTGCTTACAAATTACATTTAACTAAAATAAAATCACCCTTTAAAGTGAAGAGTGCATTCCAAGGTACACAATTTAATGGTATTTACATGGTTAATGACGTTGAAATCACTTTAGGGGCATACACCCAAAACCGTAATTTTCTCATTGCACCACTGCAATCCCCCAATGTAATTTTAGGTATGCCTTTTTGTCATGAACATAACCACTCGACGCACACAATGTACTTCACTTTTAAGGTCAACACATCACTCTCATAGGCAACCCCAAACTTGAGATGCACCTACTCCTTTCACCTACCAAGTTAAACGTGCACTTAAGAAAGAAAACAAAGTGTATATGGTATATGTCACACAAGTTGAGGAAGAGCAGCAACCCCCTCTCTCTCCTCAACAGCAACAATTTTTGCATGCATATGATGATTGTTTTTCTCACAATTATCCACCTCACTTACCTCCCTCTCGAGGCGACATAGACCACACAATAGAAATCATGCCTGGCAGTCAACCACCGCACCGTGCACCATGTCGGCACAGTCCCATGCACCAACATGAAATCCAACGCCAAGTCTTTTGCCTCCTAGAAAAAGGACTTATTAGACCTAGCTCTTCTCCTTTTGGCTCTACTGTCCTACTTGTCCAGAAAAAAGATAAAACATTTAGGATGTGCATTGACTATAGGGATCTCAATAAGGTCACCGTGAAGAATTGCTACCCTATTCCGTGCGTAGATGACCTCGATAAGTTAAAAGGTGCCTCTGTGTTTAGCAAGATAGACCTCAAGTCCGGGTATCATCAAATTTGTATGCACCCAAACGATATTTTTAAAACCACATTTCACACACAATTCGGGCACTATGAATTTATTGTACTTCCCTTTGGTCTCACAAATGCACCAGCAACATTCTCTCACATGATGAACAAAATAGTTTTGGAGCACTAGCATTTTGTTATTGTCTTTTTCGATGATATTTTGATTTTCAGTAAATCACAAACAAAACATGAACAACACCTGCACACTGTCTTTGCGCTTTTATGTGACCATGATCTCTTTGCTAACCCTAATAAGAAACACCTCCACACTGTCTTTGCGCTTTTATGTGACCATGATCTCTTTGCTAACCCTAATAAGAGTCACTTTTTTCAACAACAATCGAGTACTTAGGTCACATCGTCTTTACTGACGGTATTCACCCTGACCCCAAGAAGATAGAGACCATCCAAAATTGGCCAATCCCCAAGACCGTACACGAAGTTCGATCATTTCTAGGTCTCTCAGGCTTTTATCGTAAATTTGTAATCTCACATTGCACTCCCTCTCACCTTTCTCACACATAAGCATACGACTTTTTGCTAGGGCGAAAGTCAACAAAAATCATTCGACATACTCAAGTACTTTTCACAAATGCACTTGTTTTGCAATTGCCTGACTTTACACAACCTTTCTTTGTTGTAATAACTCATGCTAGTAGATCTGAAATAGGTGACGTGTTAATGCAAAATGACCACCCCATTGCCTATGAAAGTAGGAAGCTTAAGCCTAGCAAATCCAACTACAGTGTCTATGATAAGGAACTCCTCATAGTAGTTCATGCATTAGATATCTGGAAACATTATCTTATGGGCTTCGACGTTCTCATTAAAAGTGACCAACAGGCTATCAAGCACCTCCTCTCTCAATCTACTATCTCTGATAGACACATTAAATGGGCCGATGTTATTCAAAACTTTCACCCAATGATATCGTACCAACGTGGAAAATCCAATGTTGTAACTGACGCTCGTCATAGGCTAGTAGATGATGTGCCACCCTCTCACCTTCACTCTTATATGTTTGCTCACATTCAAGTGGTGTATCTTAATCATCTTTTTGTTGTTGAAATTCAATCTTTTGATGCTATGATTGCTGCTTATGAAACCGATATGGATTTTTCACATGCCTCGTCTGATTTGGTTGCCAATAATTACTTGCGTGTCGGTGAAGATTCCTTTGGAAATGCTTTTGTATTTTACGTCAACAGCTTTGTGTCACTACACACTTTAGAGAACTTGTTGTTCACAAAATGCATGCACCAAAGTATATGGGTCACCGTACGTGGTACTCAAAACACTCTTTCTACTTGCACTGACTATTTTTTTGGCCTAACATGAAGCACGATGTTGCACAATTTGTCTCATGCTGTATTGTTTGTCAACGTGTCAAGTGACACCATGGTAAAACTCATGGACTTCTTATGCCCCTGCCTATTCTAAAGGGACCTTCGGAAGATATTTCCATGGATTTTATCATAGGTTTTCCACCCACCTCTTCGCACAATGATATGATATGGAATATCATAGATAGGTTTAGCAAGCAAGCATATTTTATTCCCTGTAAAAAAACTCTAACTACACCTCAAGCTCCAAAAATGTTTTTGAATCTCATTATTCCTCACCATGGTTTTCCTAAAGTATTAATTTTTTATCGTGATTGTCGATTTTGCAATCCTTTTTGGTCTGCATTGTGCACTAATCTAGGCTCCAAAATGGACTTCACATCTGCTTTCCACCCTGAAAGTAATGTCCAGACTGAAGCTACCAATAGTACTATCCTTGACCTCCTTAGGGCCTACAGAATAGACAATGCAGCAAATTGGGACCAACACCTTCCTCTCCTCCAATTTGCTTACAACAATATTCCCCACTCTGCCATTAACAAAGCTCCTTTTGAGATTGTCTATGGTAAGAACTTGCATATCCCTATGACCACCATCACTAGTAATATTCGTGTGGCTAACACCCTTACACAAGATCACGTTTATATTTTGCAAGAAGTCACCCCTACAGCTATTAAAAAAGCCCAAGCATGCTATACCGCACAAGCAACAAAAAGAATAAGAACATTGAGTTCATGTTAAATGATTATGTTTGGTTGCGTATTGAAAAGCGTCGTTTGAAGAACATTGAAAAGCACCCCAAGGTCAAGTTAGCCACTAGATTTTATGATCCCTTCAAGATCACCAAAATCATTAACCCCAATGCATATAGGCTTGACATTCCACATCACTGGTGCATCCACAACTCTTTTCATGTTGGCTTGTTGCGAAAACTTTAAGGTAACCCACCTATTGTATCTGTTTTTGAAGACCCACCCTTACGTCTCAAAGGCGATGAAGAATTATTACTTCCGAAATCAATTCTTTATCATGATTTCACTACTACACGCACCGGTACACAATATCATAGATATCTTGATAAATATAAGAATCACTATGTCGAAGAATGTCAATGGCTTCCTGCAGCCACTTTAAGTCGCATGTACCAGCACTTGATTTTTGCATACCACAATCACAATAACGCATTTAGGCCTGACAAGGCACCATTAGGCAATGCATAGCATTAAATTTGGTGGAATGGTTTGATTGCCACTAAATGGAATGGAACACAATGACTGGACTTGATTGGTACATTGGTTGGTTTTTATGGAATTGATTCAAAAACATGTTAGAGCTCCTATGCAAGTGATCTGGAAATTATTGTTGTTACCTACATGTGTATTAGAGTTCCTATGCCTAGTGAGGTAGGACTCTCCATGCTCTTTACATGTGCAACTGGCCCACCACATATTACTTTGCTATTGTTATTAACAACTGAGGTTAGTTGCTTTTGTTACCCTAAAATCAATTCACAATAAAGCTGGAGCATCAACAAAAAATGGCCTTTGCCATCAAATTGGGCATATTTTCTTATCAAGTGATGCCCTTTGAGTTAACCAATGCACCTGCCACATTCTAGAGGCTAATGAGTCACACCTTCAAGGAATATCTAAGACAATTCTTAGAGATTTATATGAATGACTTGTGTGTGCATTCTCAACACAGAGATGAATATGTCAAACATCTTTGAGAAGCGCAGAACTTACTGCATTTGCCTAAACCCAGAGAAATATGTCTCATGGTAAGATAATGTAAGATTTTGGGGCATATTGTGTAGAAAAATGACATTTCTATAGATCTTGAGAAGATATAGGTAATTGTTGCTCTTCCAAAATCCACCAAAGTTAGAGAGATGCAAGCAATTATTGTCCATTGCGGCTATTTTCAACGGTTTATATACATGTATATAGTTGTTGGAAAACCTCTCTATGCTCTCATCACAAAACTTGAGTGGAATGAGGAATGTGAGAAAGCGTTTCAATAGTTGAAGTAGAGGTTGATTTCTGCTCCAATTAAAAGCTCTTGCTTGGAGCAAGATCTTCCATGTCCACATAGATGCATTGACCTACTCAATTGGATGCATCTTAGCACAACCTAGAGAGAACAACAAGGATTTACCAATCTGTTACTCCAATAGGCAACTCAATAGCGCAGATCAAAATTACACTACCACTGAGAGGGAAGGTTTGTGAATGATCTATGCCTTCAAAAATTTGACATTACCTTCTTGCAAAAAAAATTGTGTTCTTTGTGGATCATAAGGCATTATTGTACTTAGTAAACAAACCATGCAATATTGGCCGCATAGTTGTGAAGGAGTACGAGCGGAAGTGCGACACGAGAGAGAGTGCGAGAAGAAGAGCACGACGATATGGTGAACTCGCTCTACTGTAATGTGTAGAGCATAGTGAGTTCTTATTAGGTTTTTACAAAAGAATATGTGTACATACCTGGCGGCCCGCCCACTTACCTGGGCGACCACATTGGGCTTTATACCCCAACAACCTCCCACTTAAAGTCCAATGTGGTACTTTAAGTGTGAGAGAAGCTACTATACAAGCTAATATACAAGAGATGTAGAGAAGTGATGTACTACCCTACACCTAACTGCTTGCGAAAATGCGCAAAGCTCTCTGAGGGAAGTCCTTTTGTAAGTAGATCAGCAGGATTTTCTGTGGTGTGAACTTTGACAAGCTGAAGTTGCTTATCCTCGAGCATTTCCCTGATGAAATGATACTTCACATCCACATGCTTTGTCTTTGAGTGATAAACTGGATTGCGAGCCAATTGTATAGCACTTTGACTATCACAATATAACACAGGCATCTCTTCTTTGATTCCTAAGTCTGTTACTAGTCGATTAAGCCAAATTGATTCTTTGCATGTCTCTGATGCTGCAACATATTCAGCCTCTGTAGTAGACTGAGTAACACAATCTTGTAATCTAGAACGCCATGATACTGCTCCACCAGCCAATGTAAAGACATACCCTGACGTAGACCTTCGGTTGTCTAAGTCACCTGCATAATCTGAGTCTGTAAAACCCTTTACACTTAGCTCCTGACTCCCATAGCATATACGCATACTCTTTGTAGCTTTCAGGTATCTCAGTATTCCTTTCACTGCCTCCCAATGTTTCTTGCCTGGGTTTGACATGTATCGACTTACTACTCCCACTGCAAATGCAATGTCTGGGCGAGTAGCAATCATTGCATACATCAAACTACCCACTGCAGACGCATATGGAATCTTATCCATTTCAGCCTGTTCTTCCTCAGACACAGGACAATCTTGTTTGCTGGCAATGGAACACTCAATGCCTTTCCCTTCTCCATATTGAAACGTTGCAAAACCTTGTCAATATACTCTGTTTGAGATAACCAAATCAACTTCTTTGATTTGTCTCTCTCAATGCGCATACCAAGTATATGACTTGCCTCACCCATGTCTTTCATGTCAAACGATTTTGCCATCTTTGACTTTAAAGCTGAAATTTCTTCCAAGTGCTTGCCAGCAATCAACATGTCATCCACATACAAAATAAGGATCAGCCAACTGCCATCCTTAGCCTTCTTTGTATATAGACAGTGATCGAACTCACTACGTTTGTAGCCTTGAGAAAGCATAAACTTGTGGAATTTATGGTACCATGCCCTCGGTGATTGTTTTAAGCCATAAAGACTCTTTAACAACTGGCATACCCAATCTTCCTTGCCTTTCTCAACAAACCCTTCTGGCTGCTGCATGTAAATTTCCACATCTAAATCACCATGCAAGAACGCTGTCTTGACATCCATTTGGTGCAACACCAAATCTAATATGGCAACCAATGCAAGAAAGCATCTCAATGTAGTCATCTTGACTACCGGAGAGAAGACTTCATCAAAGTCAATGCCTTGTTCTTGCTTAAAGCCCTTGACAACAAGCCTTGCTTTGTACTTTGGCTGACTATCATGAGCGGTGATCTTATACCTGTAAACCCATTTACAAGGTAGAGCCTTTTTGCCCCGCGGTAATTTAACTAGCTTCCATGTCTGGTTTTTATGCAGAGCTGTCATCTCTGACTGCATGGCCAATTGCCAATTCCCGGAGTCCTTCATTTGCACTGCTTCCTTGTAACATGAAGGCTCATTGCAATCAGTCAACATGACATAGTTCATAGATGGAACAAACCTATCAGGAGGTCGTGTGACACGTCCAGATCTACGCACAATAGGTGGCTCCGGCTCAGCCACAACTTGTGGTTCCAATCTATCCTGTCCTTGCTCCTCTTGAGCCCTGACATTTTGTCTTGCACGTGCAGGTCCATCTTCTTGGAAGACAACTCTTCTAATCTCCTCAACCCTCTCTGGTTTAGTATGATATTTGGATTCATTAAAGTGAACATCATTGCTGCGGACAACCTTTCTGGATTCGGGATCCCAAAGTCTGTACCCCATCTCACCAGAATTACCATAGCCTAGAAAGATGCACTTTCTACTCTTTGGCTCAAGTTTGTTCCTAAATTCCTTTGGAACGTGAGTATATGCCTCACAGCCAAAGACTCTGAGATACTTGTATGAGGGCACCTTGCCTGACCATACCATCTCTGGCACTGAATCCTTCTGCAAAACCTTGCTAGGAAATCTATTTACAAGATGAACAGCTGTTGATACAGCTTCAGCCCAAAACCAATTTGGCAGCTGTGCATTAGACAACATACTTCTGACCTTCTCTTGTATGGTCCTATTCATCCTCTCAGCAACACCATTTTGAGGAGGATTGTAAGGAGCAGTAAGTTCACGTTTTATACCTTTTGACTCACAAAAGTCCTGAAAGGCCTTTGAAACGTACTCTCCACCATTGTCAGTGCGTAAGCATTTAAGCTTCTTGCCACTCTGATTCTCCACAAGTGTCACAAACGTTTTGAAAACACTAAACGCTTCATCCTTGTGCTTGAGAAAGTAAACCCATACTTTCCTCGAGTAATCATCTATAAATTTCATAAAGTAAGAAGCTCCCCCTAGAGATAGGCTAGGCATAGGTCCACACAAATCACTATGAACAAGTGCCAACTGTGTATCTCTTCTACTGCTTCTATGCTTATGTGGCTGCTGTGTTTGCTTACCATACAGACAATGTTCACAGAATTCAAAATCATTAAATGAAAAGCCAGGCAAATAACCAGAACGAGACAAGATTTCCATTCCCTTCTTGGACATATGTCCTAGCCGGCTATGCCACAAAGAAACGTTCGGCTGCTCGGTTACATTGATTACATTTTTAGAGACATTTGATACATAAATCATGTAAAGTCCTCCAGCCTTTACTCCATGTGCTACTGTCATAGAACCCTTGGATATCTTCCACATGTTCTGTCCAAAAGTGGTGACGTAGCCAACATCATCAAGTAAACCTGTGCTGATCAAGATCTTTGTAATTGCGGGAACATGTCTCACATTCTTCAGCGTGAAAGAAGAGCCATTCTGAAACTTCAATTGAACATCTCCAACACCTAAGATCTCACATGTCTGCCCATTGCCTAGTCGAACATGATCTTTAGTGGTCACATAAGAGGTAAACCACTCCTTGTTTGGAGACACATGATGCCCCTGAGTCTATAATCCAGTCACTCAGTGCATTTCCATCAGATGCTGTAAGAAGAGCTGAGTCCATTGTATTCTTCAAGAAGTAGATGTCTCCTGACACTAGACTGTCATCCTCTGCAATAGTGTTTGTCACATTTATTTCTTGAATCTTCACTGAGGACTTGTTCTTCTCACTATGGTCTTCAGCTTTCTCTTGGCCTTTTTCTGCTTTCCATTCTCTGCAGTCTCTTTTCATGTGACCCTTCTTGCCACAATGGTAGCATTCTATGTCACTCTTGCCTTTAGCACTGCGGGACTTGCTACGAGACTGATTCCTCTTTCCACCTTTGTACTTTTCTTTGGTCCTTCCCCTGACAACTAAGGCTGTTCCTTTGCCTTTGTCCATTGTCTTTCTATTGGTTTCTTCAGTAAGGAGACTTCCTTCTACACCTGCTATGTTCAAACTATCTGGAGGTGCAGAATTACTCAAAGCTGTGCGAAAAGTGTCCCAACTTTCCGGCAATGTGATCAACAGGAACATAGCTCTAACAGGTTCATCAAACTTGACACCTTGAGCTGACAACTGACTATAGATTGTGTTGAATTCATTCAAATGATTGGACATAGGTGTCCCTTCTTTCATCTTCAAGTCAACAAGCTTCTTAAGCCAGTATACTTGTGAAGCTGCACTCTGCTTCTCATAAAGATCACTCAGCTTTAACCATGCTTGATAAGCCGACATCTCGTCTGCTACATTGAAGTAAACGCTTTCTGCCAAAGTCAGCATAATGGTAGAAAGTGCCAATTCATCCATTTCGCTCCATTCATCTTTGTACATATCTTCTGGTTTTATCCCCTTGAGCTTTATAGGTTTTATCTACTTCTTTTGTACCAACACATGCCAAATCTGCTTCTTCCACAATGGGAAATTGGTTCCATCCAGCTTCTTGATATTGTAAAGAGCAGTGTCCTGTGATCCAGCCATAGCTACACTTCACAGTGGTTTACTTTCCTGGGAAAAATTCGGCAGAGTTTACCCTGTAAACTGACCTCTGAACCAATATCAACCTGTCAAATGAACCAAGAAAGCTTTAGATTCTGCATAAATTTCGGCAGAGTCTCCTTTGTAAAATGGCTCTGGTGTACTCAAAAACAGACCAAAAAACAGCTCAAAAAACACTGTCTCTCTGACATTGTAAAATGCGGGTAAACCTGTCGTGCACCTGTACTGTCTCTCACTGTCCTATAAGCATAGACTGCGACAATGCCTCAACGGCAGTAAAGCAAAGATGCAATCCCAACTGTCTAACTCACAGTCAATACATCCTAGCTGCCTATCTAAGGGTGCTCGAGGGATCGCTCCAAGACCTGTATCACCGAAAGGATCTCAACATTTGAGAATCCCCCAGCTCAATAAAACCTCACTCGACCCTCAACAAAGGCTGCAGTAAATCTGATAGTACATAGACTTCCCACAAAGTCATACATCCACAAATTTCCCACTGTATGCTGTAACCGCTGCGGCGGTTGTTTGCTACGTGACTCACAGCTAGCAAACCCTCAACAGACATACATCATCTCTGACAATACATCCCATGTGGAAGTACCTACAATGTCAGGATGAAATCTGGAATATCAAGCAGCAAACACAAGCTACCTGATGAACTAGTGGATGTCGCCTATAGTCTGTGTGTAGATGCGCTCGTGTCGTATGTGACACGCCTACAAGAACTGTGAGCCGTCCTTCGATGTGTAGACAGCCACAAATCAACACTCTGGGAGTGTCGATATCCTCAGCACCTGCAGTCGTAGGCCGAAAACCCCAAATTTGCAGAGTCGGATCTGCACCCGCCAAGACCACGTAGTCGAAAATGGCCTGCGCAGACCTTTGTCGAAGCCGAACGGTGACCGAGATGACCTCAGAATGAAATTCTGAGCACACCTAGCCCTTTGGGCTATCCCACGAGATTTGGGGCCGTGTCTTCGCCTGTCGAATTTCACTCCAATATGAGCTGGTGACTCTAGCCTCCTGCAGTGCTGCCCCGAGCCTCGATCTGAGCTCTGATACCAGTTGAAGGAGTACGAGTGGAAGTGCGACACGAGAGAGAGTGCGAGAAGAAGAGCACGACGATATGGTGAACTCGCTCTACTGTAATGTGTAGAGCATAGTGAGTTCTTATTAGGTTTTTACAAAAGAATACGTGTACATACCTGGCGGCTCGCCCACTTACCTGGGCGACCACATTGGGCTTTATACCCCAACAAGTTCAGTGGTTCATTATATTGCTTAAGTTTGATTCATGATAATAGTCAAGAAAGAGACTAGTCAATCAGAGAGTGGACCATTTATTGCGATCGATCCATGGAGAAGTGCCTCTAGGAGTTAAGGATGACCTGCCAAATTTGTATCTTTTCAACATCTAGATGGTACCAAGGTGGAGTTGTCATAAAATATAATATCTAACTTTACCAAATGATTTTCTCATATTAAACTGATCATTTAATGTGGGAGAATAAATGGGAACAAGAGTTAGAATAGAGACATGTTTCTTCTAGACCTATCTCAACACGGGACCAAAAGGAGAGATGGTTGCATCTCAGTAGGGGTCCAAAAGGAGATGGTCTATCAAAGAGCAATGTGCAATAGGTGCTTCTAAACTTACCTCAACAGGGGACCAAGAGGAGAGATGGTTACATCTCAATAGGGGTCCAAAAGGAGGTAGTCTATCAAAGAGCAATGTGCATCTAATGGAGCTTAAAAGACCTTAGGGTTAGCTTCATTAAAGACCTCCAATGGTTAGTGTTAAAAGTCCTTTGACCTTAGGCAAGCTAGGGCTGAGCTTGAGGTGGGAACCCAACCTAAACTTACCTTTGACCTTAGGCAAGCTAGGGCTGAGCTTGAGGTGGGAACCCGATCTAAACTTGCCTTTGACCTAGGCAAGCTAGGGCTGAGCTTGAGGTGGGAACTCCACCTAAGGTGCTTGTCATGCTTGATGACTAAGCTACCTGAGGTACTTCTCATATATAATGAGGAAGGTGCTTGAGAAGCTTCCTATGCATGGGGAGTAAGATACTTGAGTCAAAAAGAGACCCTACACACTTAATGAGGAAGTTTCTCGAGAAGCTTCCTATGCATGGGGGGTAAGATGCTTGAGTAAAAAAGAGACCCTACACACTTAATGAGGAAGTTTCTTGAGAAGCTTCTTATGCATGGGGGGTAAGATGCTTGAGTCAAAAAAAGACCCTACATACTTAATGAGGAATTTTCTTAAGAAGCTTCCTATGCATGGGGGGTAAGATGCTTGAGTAAAAAAGAGACCCTACACACTTAATGAGGAAGTTGATTGAGAAGCTTCTGACAGCCGGTTTTCGAAACCACGACGGCAAGAACCACACCCCAAGGAAGGGGAGGCATATTACCAAAGAAAAAAAAAAACCAAAAAGAGAAGTTCTTTACCATTTACCACCCCTCTAGGCTTAACCACTAGCGGGGCGCCACCAGTTTGGCCATACCTCTCCATTATCACTAGAAGACGGACTCTCTCTCTCCTACTGCTCGGCTCCGCCAATTCTTTCTCTCTCACTTACTCTGATGCTGCATCACCGCGCCCAGTGGACGCATAAGATGAGATATCTCTGTCACACCCTCTGGCGGGCCGCCACAGATATTGCATATTCTCTCTCTTTCAAATATTCTCTCTCTCTCTCTCTCTCTCTCTCTCTCTCTCTCTCTCTCTTTGCTAGTCCACACCCCAGCCCCGGTGGGCCGCCATATTATGTCCCTACCTCCCCTCTCGTCCACACCCCCTTCGGCCTTATACCCCCCCTGTTTTCTTCCCCAACCCTGGCGGACCACCAGCCTAACCCCCCCCCCCCCCCCCATCTTCACCTCCCACTAGCTCTCTCTCTCTCTCTCTCTCTCTCTCTCTCTCTCTCTCTCTCTCTCTCTCTCTCGGGAGAGCGGTCTCGCAAGCCATGGAAGGAATCCACTTAATCTCTCTCTCTCTCTCTCTCTCTCTCTCTCTCTCAATTCACTTCCCTACACACACCCTACCCCCTATCCCCCTCACGAATCCTCACCACCTGACACTCCCTCTCACTCTCTTTTTCCTCTTTGGTGGGAACCCGCCATTAGGGACTCTCTCTCTCTCTCTCTCTCTCTCTCTCTCTCTCTCTCTCTCTCTCTCTCTCTCTCTCTCTCTCTCTCTAGTATAGCCACCCCCCTCGTTGACTAAACTCCCCCCCCCTCCCCTTGTTTTGCGCCTCTGTCGGATCCGCCGCGCTCACGCTCTCTCTCGCCCTCACCCCGGACCCAGCCCATGCGGGCGCACCCTTGAAGCAACACCACACACCCTATCACCCTATCCTCTCACCCCCCCTCACCACCTCATCCACCCCCTCTCTCACTCACTGTGCGCACACACCTTCAGCTCGCATACACCCGCTCCTCGCACTCTCTCTCTTTCTTCTCAGCCTGTGCAGGCGCCGAATCACCTCACACACACACACACACACACACACACGCTTGCGCACACACCCTCTCTCTCACTCCATCTCTCCCCGCCTCTGCGTCGCCAACAGCAAGTCCAAAAACGTAAAAAAAATATATAGATTTATATATATAATATGCATACCCCCCCTCCCCGGTTCCCACACACGCTTGCGCACACACACATATATACACACACACACACACACACACCCATACACACACACACACACGCACGCATAAACGCACACACAAATGGTAAATAAAAAAAACGGAGGATTCGACGATTACGACGACATCGACAAGAAGGAGGACGACCCAAATTACGCAACACCGACACCAAAACGAGCAAAGGCGCTGAAGGCATGTCCCGGCCGACCCCTAAGAGACGAACGCGTTACACTGACGCACCGGCAAAGCTGCCATTTACCGGCATCACGCGACCACGGCGCCCTTTTCAGGTCGCAGGTTGTTATCATCATTTTTTCAGTTTTCACCCAAGCCTTGTAAAAAGATCCCAACTTGTAAATTCTCATCTCTCTAGGTGATGGTCACAAATGCCCACCTAGAGGTTTTCATTATAATAACTCCCAAGAAAAAGAAAGGGTCAACCACCCAAGGCCCACCGCCTTGCTTTGTCTCCCCTGATTAGATTACCCTAATCACACCAGATTATCCTAATCTAAAGCAGCCAACACCTATAAAAAGGCACTGAGAGGTCACTATCGGGGGGGGGGGGGGGGGGGCAAGTTCATGAGACGTCAACACTTGGTAGAGTTTTAGTGGGAGGAATTGGCAACATTTGTATCACAAAAGAGGGGACTTAGTGTAGTGGTTTGTTTTGGGGAATTGTATGATGTAAACGAAGCTATGTCCACATCTCGACTCCAGCAGTCGATCCACACACACCCATGTTAGCAAGGTTTCATGTCAATGAGTCATCTCTAGAGAACGCACCAATTAGGTTCACTATCTCTCCCTCTATCTCTTTATCACCATGATGTGCCACCTCACCGGAAATAAGGTTGCTGTAAATATGGCAAGAGAATAATTCTCCCTCACACCCCCGAGGTCTTTCATCACCTGTCTATTCTCTCTCTCTCTCTCTCTCTCTCTCTCTCTCTCTCTCTCTCTCTCTCTAGAATTCGTGATATCTCAAAACACCGTTGTCTACGTCCTTGCCGCTCGAAGCTAGGTGGTGCCCCCTGTTCGCTTTATCATGATCGGCTTGCGGCATGCATCGGTCCCTGGAGTTTTAGAGGCCTTCGGGGTCCATGTCTCGCTTTGCTCCCGTCATTTGGTGCCCCCACTAAGGAGGGCTTCTTGGAAACCTTCAGTTTACAATGCTGAAAGTAACGCACATCATCAATCATGGACGAATGGCTGAAGGAATTCTCTGGCTGGAGGACGGAAGAGGAGGAGACTAAAGAGGCACTAGCCGCTTTCATTCAAGTACTACTACCAGGCTGTAGTGTCGTCAGTATTCAAGAGGTAAGCTCCCCATCTCGTGTTGCTCGTTATAACCACAAATTGAGAGCATCAGGTAGGAGGCCTATGAAGTGCTATCACTGCTGTCAACCAAAACACACTATCAATGAGTGCCAGCAACGAAGGCAGCGAAGGGGCTGAAATTGTCTACATCGACATTCACCACGAGGAAGTCATCCACATCAAAGGAGGAAAGAAAATGGTAAGGCCTCTCTTTCCTAAGGAAACTGAAATCAAAGTTATAACCTCTACTCCAAAATGGCCTAAAGGGGCTGCTCGAGCCAAAGGTAAGGAAAGGCTAAGGCAGTCTGGAAACACATGACCCCAAAGGAAGAAGCGTCTGGCCAAGCGAGTGCTTCAAGTTTGGAAAGCCGGGTCGTACCCAGTCTGCCAAAGAGAAGGTCATCCGAGGCTAAGCGGCGGAAGGTCGCCTATCGATTCGCACGACGCATGCAAGTACTGCCAGTCCACTTCGACAATCCTGAAGAAGAAGTGGTAAGAAGATTTCCATGCCCTAGAGAGGAGTGGTTCGGCTACTGCTCTTGCTATTTTGGAAGACGGGTAGAGGGTCTTCCTCCTCTCCCGGTACAATTTATCCTGAAGAATATCTCCACCACAGGTGAGACCCAGTGGGTTGGAGACGAATTACAGCTGAATGGAGTGGAATTCATGCAGCACGCTGACTATGATAATTATCTACATTTGCTGCTAGCCAAAAGACTGGGAGTGGTCAGACGCGTCGCCATCACGCCGTACGTGCTGAGTGACGAAAGAAAGGTAGAGCCCATGAAAGGCGACGACCTCCTGTGGATGTGTCGACTCATCAACACTGGCATGGTAAGAGTATAAGTAAGTACTCCACCCTCTGTGCATGATGGAAAACGGGCCGACAACATTCCCGTTTAGATTCCTGCAGCATATGCATGTGAATATCTATGTAGATAGGAAAATCTTCTACCAACAGAAGATTGTGTATCTGTTTGGTGCGGCAGTGCTAAGAGAAATCCTTAATTCCCCAAACCCTATCATTCTCCCCATACTAGATTACCACCACTCCTTCCATGTTTCCATCTTTATCTTGTTTTAATCTATCCACCCAACTCTGTAAAAAGCCGCTATGAGCTGCCACTGTTGTTAATATATCAAAAAAAAAGAGAAAAAAAAGGTTTGTAATTTCCTGAGTTACTACCATGGCAAGTGTTTCTTTCCCCACGTTCAACGGAAATAAGGGAGAAGATCTCACCACCAACTTTTTGGATGATTTCGACATTGCTTGTGTGGTTTCCAACAAGGATGATGACGCCTCACAACTTCAAATTTTTCCTCTACTGATGAAAGTAG
The DNA here is from genome assembly GCF_014529385.1 of Adiantum capillus-veneris. Classification (NCBI taxonomy): domain Eukaryota; kingdom Viridiplantae; phylum Streptophyta; class Polypodiopsida; order Polypodiales; family Pteridaceae; genus Adiantum; species Adiantum capillus-veneris. The sequence goes on along the minus strand of NC_140960.1, from coordinate 102,896,733 downwards.
AGGCCAAGTCCTGGTACAATGCTTTGCCCCAGGCTACCAAGAATGCATGGGATGTGTTATGTGCTGCCTTTGTGAAGAGGTTTGGTGGAGGCACAACCTCGAAGAAGCTATGGTAGCTATTGACAGAATTGAAGCAGGGAGGTCTGCTAGAGTATGCCACTTACGAGTCCAAGTTTTTGGACTTATGGGAGAGATGGGTTGCCTCACTGGAGGAAGCTGAAGGAGCGCCTAATTTCCTAAAGAAGGACCGTTTCATTGCTAGCCTGTGGTTGCCGCTTAAGGAGAAGGTGAAGGAAAGGTTTCCTGCAACATATGAGTTGGCAGTAGAAGTAGCCCGTCTTAAAGACAAGAAGCTGCGCATACAAGAAAGAGTTGACGAGTCAGAGGAATCAAGCTCAGTCCGACTAACCCCAGTGACTGTAACAACCGTTCATAGAAACCAACCAGAAGAGGCATCAGAAGAGCAGCAAGACCTGCTGAGTCGCATCACTACCCAACTAAAGAGTTTATCTGTGCATTTGGTGCATCAAGGGCATGCACCTGTCAGAAATCTAGAACAAGGAAGAGACAACGAAGGCAAAACCAAGAGTACCACTGCTATAATTGCGGGGAAGACGGCCATGGTATGTACTACTGTCCACATCCAAGGAGGCAAAATGTCAATAGAGGAGGGAGACAGAATCAGATCTCTCCGCCAAGGGCAAGACCACCACCACCCAGGAAACCAGGACCGATTCCACCAGTCCAGATCCTTCGACCACCTATACAACAACAACCACCACCGCAACCTCTTATTCCACCACTACCCCCACCACTTACTGTAAACCAAGCGGTGAGTGTTATAAGCTTGGAAGCTAAAGGGAAGGCAAAGGTAGAAGAACCAGTTCGAGAGAAGCACAAAGGGAAAGCAAAAGTAGAAGAGGTGGATGCTATGGGAGTGAAGCGTGCCAGGCACGAAGAAGCCTCTCAAAGAGAAGAGAAAGTGAAAGGGAAAGCCGAGTCTAGCAAGCAAGCAACGAAACCGCGACGGAAGATAGACATCGTAGATTTCTCACTAGGTGAGTATGCTAAACCCTATGACTTAGTTCAGGATGTGTTGATGCAGGGCCCGAAGATAACTTTGTTAAGTATGGAGCCTGATTTACCCTTGTAATTTTCTGTGGTAAAAGCGCACATTTGTAAGGCCCCCATTATGAGGAGAAGCCATCGTGCGTGAAGGAAAATCACTCACCGGAAACCAAAATTTTCACGGACAAGAATCAGGGGCAACTTTAAAGGCCTCGGGGGCGGAGGCCCCCGAGACTTTTTTTTTTCGCCGGAATATTATGGCCGGACGGCGGTCGGAAAGTGGTCGGAAAACAACCGGTCGGTTGGCCGGTGGCCGGTAGTCAATGGCCGATGGCCGATGGTCGGAAGTCAATGGCCGGTGGCCGGTGGCCGAATTCAAAAGCGGACTTGTCTTCTCAAGGGCGGCCACACATGGGCGGATTGGAGGGTCCGATTTGGACTTATTCGCACAAGGGCGGCTACACATGGCTGTCTCTCATAAGAGAGGGCAGCCCTTTTGGCCTATAAAAGGAGGCCATTTCTACACACATTTCATAGTGTGAAGTTGATGCAACAAGGTGAGTGTGGTGAGAGTGAAGCAAGGCGGGAGCTCCATTAAGGGTATAATCCCTTTGTAAACTACTTCTTGTTTTGAAGTACTAAAGCCATTGAGTGGCTGCTTTCCCGTGGACGTAGCCCACATTGGGTGAACCACGTATATCGTGTGTACTCTCTCTCTCTCTCTCTCTCTACTCTATAATCTCGTGTATGTAAATCTGTCTCTCTCCATTAAGTAATCTACTCAATTATCTATTTAGCTACGTCTTATTTCCTAACAAACTTGGCACCAATTACTCCACCTTGCACCAAGGATGAGGAGGCAATGGACAAAGATGGTGAGTACCAGGAAATCAAGACCAAGGATAACTGGGGCTATCTCTGGGAGGGATCTCGAAGACATCCTACCAACCATGGATGCCCACATCAAGGGGCAACGAATCCTAAACGTCTACATAGATGGTGGCGCGCAAATATGCGTCATGAGTGAAAAAATGATGCACCATTTAGGTCTAGAGGTGAGTAGGCCGGCACCCGTCCAAGCCAAAATGGCAAATAACGTAAGAGTGAAATGCGTAGGCATTGTGAATGCGGTCAAAGTAAAAGCATTCAATACAGAAGTGGAGGTAGACATCTTTGTCCTGCCACACAAAGGGGAGGGCTACCCTATCATTCTTGGGAGACCCTGGCTCATGGCTATGGAAGCTAAGCAAGACTGGAGTACCGGAATGATTCAGATGAAGGACGCTAAAGGGAAGTACGACATGAGGACTGGGACGCAACACAACATGATCTTATAGGCTTCAGAAGATGAGTCCACTAGTGCGACTATTCATCTACCTCAGGAGAAGAGACAACAACTGATGAGAGTGAAAGTAGCATCGAAGTGATGGGGCTCATCCTTAAGGACCCAAAAAGATTGACACAATCTGAAGCACCCCCGACAAACCGAGAGGAACCATCAGGTACGGAATCCTTAGAGGATGCAAGTAAGTTACATCGGATGCTCTCCAATGAGTTAACTGATGAAGAAAGGAAGGAATATGTCTCCATGCTAGGTAATTTCACTACACTGTTCATTGACGGCTATGATAAGATCACACGAACCACAGTAGTACAACACCACATAAAACTCAAGGAAGGCAGTAAACTTGTGGTGCAAAAGCTGAGAAGACTTCGGGTAATCCAACGAGAGGCACTACTTAATGAAATGAAGAGTTTGCTACAGGCAGGTTTCATCTACCCCGTCGAAGACTCAGATTGGGTCTCCCCAGTAGTAGTCACACCAAAGAAGAATGGCAAGTGGAGAGTCTGTGTGGACTATAAACCTCTCAATGCAGCCACAAAGAGGGATCGCTTTCCCCTCCCATTCCAGGATGAAATTCTCAATGAAGTGGCAGGTCATGAGTGCTACACAGTATGTGATGGCTACTCAGGATACTTTGAGATTAGCATTGTGGAAGAAAACCAAAAGAAGACAACTTTCATCACGCCTTGGGGATGCTTTGCTTGTAGGGTGATGCCTTTTGGTCTCACCAATGCTCCGGCCACATTTCAGCGCTATGTGACTTTTGTCTTCCAACCCTACTTTGGAACATCAATACGGGTCTTCATAAATGATTTTTGCATCTATAGTTCACGCTCCCTCCATTTGAGCAAAGTCTATGATGGCCTGAACAAGCTGCAAACCTTGGGTGGCCAGCTCAACGTGGATAAGTGCCACATTGGTGAAAGCAAAGTCACTCTCCTTGGCCATGCAATTTTAGCAAAAGGGATTGAGGCTGACCCTAGCAAGATCCAAGCTTTGGTATCTTTGTCGTCACCTACCACAGCTAAGCAGTTGGTTTCTTTCATTCAGAAGGTAAGATACTTAAGCAGGTTCATTCACTTGCTATCTCAAGTGGTTCTCCCTCTACAACAAGTCACCCAGAGGGATGTCTTCTCATGGAGTGAAGAAAATGAGCAACAATTTACCGAGGTGAAGCAAATCCTAGCCACGCTTCCCACCATTTCACCCCCCAAGTGGGACGAGCCATTTTATGTGAACCCCAGTGTAGGAAGTGATACACTCGGAGCTGTACTAATGCAAAAGGACCCCCAAACTTCTTTCATGCGTCCTATTTACTTCTCTATTCGTGTCATGACCCCATCAAAAAAGGGATTCACCGAAGTAGAACACATGGTTCTTGCACTAATGTTTGCTACCACAAAGTTCCGCTCCTATCTTCTGCCTAGACCCTTTGTAATCCCGACAATGGAGGAAGTCTTTCCATATGTAATGCGACACATGGATGTCTCATCTAGGATCTCTAAATGGCTGGTTAGATTACAAGAGTTTGACTACACCATGCAAGTAGAAAACTCCACCAAGGCTAGTTTAGCGGGAATACTTACTCATCGCCACTATGAGAAGAAGCTGAAGGTCAACAGGGAAGCAAAAGAAGAAACACCAATGGTAGAAAGTCCTAAGAGGACGCCCCAAATTATGCGACATCGACACCAAAACGAGCAAAGGTGCTGAAGGCATGCCCGGGCCGACCCCGAAGAGACAAACTCGCTACACCGACGCATCGGGTGGCAAAGCTGTCATTTACTGGCATCACGCGACCACGACGCCTTCTTCAGTAAACAGTAGGTTATTATCATCATTTTTTCAGTTTTCACCCAAGCCTTGTAAAAAGATCCCAACTTGTTAATTCTCATCTCTCTAGGTGATGGTCACAAAGGCCCACCTAGAGGTTTTCATTATAATAACTCCCAAGACAAAGCAAGGGTCAACCACCCAAGGCCCACCGCCTTGCTTTGTCTCCCCTGATTAGATTACCCTAATCACACCAGATTATCCTAATCTAAAGCAGCCAACACCTATAAAAAAGCATTGAGAGGTCACTATCGGGGGCGGGGGGCAAGTTCATGAGAGGTCAACACTTGGTAGAGTTTTAGTGGGAGGAATTGGCAACTTTTGCATCACAAGAGAGGGGACTTAGCATAGTGGCTTGTTTTGGGGAATTGTATGATGTAAAGGAAGCTATGTCCACATCTCGACTCCAACGGTCGGTCCACACACACTCATGTTAGCAAGGTTTCATGTCAATGAGTCATCTCTAGAGAACGCACCAATTAGGTTCACTATCTCTCCCTCTATCTTTCTATCACCATGATGTGCCACCTTGCCGGAAATAAGGTTGCTATAAATATGGCAAGACAATAATTCTCCCTCACACCCCCGAGGGCTTTCATCACGTGTCTATTCTCTCTATACTGTGTGTGTGTGTGTGTGTGTGTGTGTGTGTGTGTGTGTGTGTGTGTGTGTGTGTGTGTGTGTGTGTGTGTATGTAGAATTCATGATTTCTCAAATCACCGTTGTCAGCGTCCTAGCCGCTCGAAGCTAGGTGGTGCCCCATGTTCGCTTTACCGTGACCGGCTTGTGGCGTGCATCGGCTCCCGGTGTTTTAGAGGCCGTTGGGGTCCGTGTCTCGCTTTGCTCCCGTCACTTCCTATGCATAAAAGTCCCAAAGATAGGGGAATCTTTGACCTAACCTTCCACTCACCCAAGGGGCACCCCTTTTTTAAAAGGGGACATGGGACACATGCCAAACTCTCACTAAGCTTAACCACATGGTGTGCTTGAATGCTATTGGTTGGGCTAAAGAGGGGTCCAATGAGATTCTACTTCCATCCAACAAATATCTAAATATTTTCAAGCTCTCTTTCTCTAAGGGGTAAGGAGGACACTTATCAAAAGAATATCCCTATACTTGAATGCATGCAGCATGTGATTGGCTAGAGGGAGAGGGGTCCAATGAGCTTGCATCATGTGGAAAATTTAGCCCCAAGCAAGCAAGGTGGGTGCTAGGGGGATATACACCACACACACACACACACACACACACACACACACACACACACACACACACACACACACACACACACACACACACTCATTTTGTGGATTCATTCTCACTTGATGAAAGTTGAGGAACTCCACCTCCTTCTCCAAGCTTGTGAGAAGTAAGAGTCTACACCAACACTCTTGGCTACTGAATGCAAATCCAACCAAGAGCCATGCTTCAATGCGTAAGTTAACCATCTTCTCCATCTTCATTAATATGCTATTATGTATGCTAGCAAGAAGAGTGATGATAAGTGAAGAACTATTTCTTTCTCCTATGGAATGTTTCTTCTTCCTCTTCCCTACCCTCATTCCCCGCTAGCTCTCTCCACCTTCGAAGGTGTTTGAGGCCTTGGGACTGAGGCTTGGGATAGTTAATGCTTTCTACAAGTTTATGTTATGCTTGTGATGCATGAAGCTTTCCATTTTCATTGCATCATGTAGGTCACAAGGAACACAAAGATTGTATTGTACCAAGTCTCTCTTGATGGGAGAAACTATAATACAAATGCTATTGGAGGGGGGACCGGCTCCATATGAATCCGGTCTTCAACTATTTTCATGTTCTCTAAAATCTCTCTCTCTTGCAAAAGTATTGTTCATGCCAAGTTAACTAAGTACCATGTTTATGTTGCTACCATTAATTAAGATCACCCGTTATGCTCACAAAGTAATCTCTCAAAAGTGCTTCACCTAATTTCCTAATTTCGCTACTCTCAAAGTTCATAGGCCATTTTCATTACATTGGTATCAGAGCATTTGGTTTCTCTTTTCTTGCTTAAGAAGAGGGGTCCTTAAGTAGCCTATTAATGGTTGATTTTGTTAATTATATTAGGGTAAGTGGGATTGGGATCTATTATCAATTTTGTGGAGCCCACTATGTGGGATATGGTGCACACCTCGGGAGCTTTGGTCTTAATAATGGAGTCTTTTTAGACTTGCCTACGACTTTATCATTATTGAGCCATAAGAAGTCCAAAAGGAGCTATCCCTTGGCAGCTTCGCTATGTTAGACTCACTTCACTACTCTCTATAATTAACCAATTTGAGCTGTGGGTGTAGATACTTAAGTGCCTATTTTCAAAGGCTAAGAGGAGTAGCATAGGAGGTTTTGAATTGCCAAAGCATACACTAAGTAAACACATAAGTTTAATTAACATGGCTGACAATAACCAAGAGACTAGAATGAACATTGATAACTTTGATTTTGCACATGAAGGTGCTAATGACGATGCCCCCATGTTTGTTAATTATCTTGTTATTAAGTTGCAACAAGCTATGGGCAACCCGTCTTTGCAAGCAGAAGTTACTCAATAACTTCGTGCTTATGGGATATGCTTTCCTCTCAAAGAGGAGAGAGAGCTTAGGAGGCCTCTTGGTGAGACCACAAAAGAAGACTCTCTCCCATACGGGAGGAGGAATCCAAAGAGCGAGAAAGTAATGACTCACTAAGTTCCTCAAAAGATGTGGCTCCATACAGATGGCAGTCTAGACAATTGCCAACTCCTCCCAAGAGGAAATGGTTTACCCATAGTTCTTCTCCTTGTCACTCCAAAAGGGAAGAGAGGAAACAAAGGAAGAAAAGGGCAAGAAAGAGATCACTCTCTTCTCCTACTTCCTCACCTTCCTCCTCTATCGATGAAAGCTATGGCTATTCTCCTAGAGAATACAAGAGGGGAGGTCATCACAAATCTTACCCTGCATGGTGAAGGTCACAAAAGCTAAAGAAGTTTAAAGAGGGAGGAAAGAGTATCTCTTTTCTCACCTATGATGGCACCTTTGGTGCTACCGACAAAGTATTGGCCTTCATCCAACAATTTGATGCGGCCTTTGGAGACGAGGGCTTCACGGAGTCCTCCAAGCTACACCATGTAGCTAGGCACTTCCAAAAATTGGCTCGTCAATGGTGGGCTATCCTTCATGGCAACGGCGAAGCCCCAAAGACATGGAAAACTCTATGACTTTCCATTATGAAGAAATTCCTTGCAAGTGATGCAAAGGACAAAGTGCTTACCAAATGGTGAAGTTTAAATCTTCTCTCTCATGAGTCTATCCACAAATATGTGGACAAGTTTTGGGATTTACATCTCAAAGCTAATATCTTTCAAAAGATAGACCTTGTCGAGCAAAAGCAACAATTCTGTGCGGGATTACCCAAAGAGATGGCCGAGTATGTCAACTCTCAACGGCCTGGTTCTATCACCGAAGTAATCCACGACACCATGGTTGCTTTGCGCATCAATTTCCAAGGGGCTAGATGGAATGTCAAGCCCATGGAAAATAAAGACAAAAGTGATGCCAAGGGGAAAACCAATGCCCAAAATTCTTACCAAGGCTATTCCAGCAACAACAACAATTGGTCCAATGAGAAGGGAGTTTACAAAGGTAAATATAAACTCTCCTCTGAAGAGCTAGAATCTTTTCGGAAGACCACAAATGTTTTAAGTGTGGGGAGAAAGGCCATGGTTATCGCCCTTTCCCCAACAGAATTACCCGCAATAAGACTCCTAGAGCCTCTATGTTTGAAGCTCCAAAAGAGGATGCTCATTGCCAAGGATTTCTCCTTTCTTATGATTAGGGAAAGATGCAAGAGCATGATGCCTTTATTTTGTTTGACCCTGTTTCAAATCACAACTTCATATCCATGGAGGTGACCAACATGCTAGGCATACAAGCCCACAAGATGGGAGATACATTGAAGTCTGATGGAGCTATCAAGGGACAAGACCTCTCAATTACTCCCTTAATTGGAAAATTGAGGCTTCATGTCCAAAGCTATGTGGAAAAAAAGGATTTCTTCATCTCCCCTCTCAAACATGAGAATGTTAATCATTGGGGCACCATGGTTTAACTGCATGGCTTCCAACATGAATTTCCTTGAAAGGAGAATCTACTTCACCTAGAGGGAAAAGAGCATGTACATAGATGCTAATGAGTTGGGGAACAACATACCCTTGTAATAAAGGGAATCAAGAGGAATTAGAGTTGTCTAATTTCCTAAATGGATCCCAAGATGTTTTCATTGATGACACCCCTAGTGAGCTACCTCTAAAATGAGGGATGATGACCATGCAGTTGAGCTCCTACCAGGAAGCTCACTGCCTAACAAGCCTCCTTATGGAGTTTCACAAGCTCAACAAGAGGAGATAATGAGGCAAGTGCATGAATTGGTGGGAAAAGGGATGGTGAGGTCTAGCTCCTCTCCATTTTGTTCACCATTGCTTTTAGTGCAAAAGAAAGACGACACATATCACATGTGTGTCAACTATAGAGCACTAAATAAGATCACTATCAAAAATAGATTTCCCGTGCCATGGGTAGAATATCTATTTGATAATTTACAAGTTTTGGCGTAACAAATGCTCCTGACGCATTCAAACTCATGATGAACAAAAATCTTTAGGCCATCCAAATTCTCTTGAAGAGTACAAGCAACACCTCCAGGTAACCTTTCAAGTTGTGAGAGAGAATAAGCTTTTCATTAATCAAAAGAAAAGTGAACTTTTCCTACAAGAGATAGGTCGCATTATCTCTAATGATGGCACCTGTATGGATCCAACAAAGTTAGAGATAATAAAAGGATGGCCTAATCCAAGGAATCTACATGACGTACGAAGCTTCATAGGTATGTGTGCATACTATAGATGCTTCATAGAAAACATTCTCGTTAATAGCAGGCCCATTACATGACTTAACAAAAAGAAACGTTAAGTATTCATGGACTGCAAAAGTGCAAGAAGCTTTTGAGAAGCTTAAGGAGAATCTTATCTCTCAACATGTGCTCACACTATTAGATCTCTCAAAGCCTTTTGAGGTCCAATGTGATGCTTGTGGTAATTGCCTTGGAGCTATTTTGCTTCAAGAAGGGCATGCCAGAGCATATGAGAATCAAAGACTCAACTTCTATAAGTGAGTATGGGGCAAATACAAAAAAGACCTACTAGCTATTCTATATGCCATAAACACGTGGAAACAGTGTCTCTTGGGGACTCCATTCATCCTACAGATGGATCACAAAGCCTCAAGAACTTCACGACGCAAACCAAGCTCTCCAACAAACAAATGAGGTGAGAAAATTTTCTTTTGCAATTTAAATTTCATATTGCTCACATTGTCGGCAAGCACAATCAAGTGGTCGATGCACTTTCACAATGACCAAGGGTAAATGTGGTGTCTATAGCAACCCACAATGATCTATCTTTTATGATAGATGAGTGTGCTACAAGACTTTAAGTATGAAATTATAGCCTTTGCAATAGGGAAGAAAAAATAACCATTCACCTTGAAGGATGGTTATCTTCCAAACGGCAATAGGCTATGTATTAATCACCCACACAATACGAAAGTCATATATGAATCCCACACTTCTCCTTATGCGGGGCAAAGAGGGATTCCATAGTCTACTCTTCAAGGAGTAGAAAGGTATTTCTATTGGTCTACCATGAAAAGTAAACATACAAGAGTATGTTTCAAAATGGGTGGTATACCAAGAGTTGAAAATTGATCAAGGGAAGCAACTTGGATTGTTTCAGTCGACAGGCTTAACAAGAAAACACACTCTATGCCTGTCCAAAAGACTATTAAGGCACATCGAATGGCAACCCTCTTCAGATCTTAACTTTTCAAGCATCATGAATTTCCAACATCCATAGTGTCGGATAAAGATCCTAGAATGACCAGTAATTTCTAGAAGGGTCTCTTTTGGAATCTAAGAAGTAGGTTAAATTTTTCTTTCAGCCTATCATCCACAAACGGATGACCAAAGTGAAATAACTAATCTAATGATTCTTGAATCTACTAAAAGCCTATGTCATGGAAGTAGATCAACGTTCTCGATGATAGAAGTACCTACCTCTTATAGAGTATGCGTACAATGACATTGTACATACTTCTATGGGGAAAGCACCTTTCAAGGTTAAAGAGGGAAGATCCAAAATTCCCTTACTACTTCAAGTACATGGGAAGATCTTCAATGTCTGATGAATATAGCTGAGACCTACAAGAATCTTTTCCAAATATTAAAGGGGTTATATCCATCTCACAGGAAAGGCAAAAAGGGCTGTTGCTACTAAGGACAAAAGAGCCTTAGCCTTTAAGGAAAATGATTGGCTCTTGCTAAAGTTTTTCAAGGCTCATCTGAGGCATACTACGGGCAAGAGTCCTACAGACCACCAAGAGTATGATGCTAAACTAGCAAAAAGATACTATGGTCCTTAAAATTCTTAAGCCAGTCAATGAGATGGCTTATCAATTGAAGTTGCCCAACCATTGGCTCATGCACAATGTTTTCCATGAAAACCTACATAATCCTTACAAAGGAGCGCCATCAAAAGAAGCAATAGTTGCCGACCCTCCAAAAATCAAAGAGCAAGAAGAAGTACTTCAATCTAAGTCCATTCTATGACATGAAGACAAGGTATTAACAAATGGTAAGATTATCTGACGATATCTTATTAAGTTAAATAATTATCCTTTTAAAGATGCTAAATGGATGCAAGGAACCTAGCTTAAGGATAATATGAACCTTGTCAAGGCTTATAATGCTGCACTAAAGTAAGCATATGAAAATGCATTTCAAATGAAAAATGTTTTTGTCTTATAAGAAAAATGTTTTTGTCTTATAAGACTAGCTCTCTTTTTATTGTGCACAAATTTAAATAGTATGCATGCTAGAATCATGTTTGTGGTGATGACGTCTCCCAAACACCAAGTAGAATTTGTCACTCTACTTTGGAAGTATGATATGGACTAAAGAGCAGACATGCTTGCGGCAGTTACGTCTCCCAAGCACCAAATGGACTAGTCATCCATCTTGGAATGATGTCGTAGGGTAAAAAGGGATCCTCTACCCGCTAAATAACATGGAATAATGACTAGTCTTTATCTTCTCTACCTCATAGGTGAGGAAGACTACGATTTCAAGAGAGAGGTAATGTCATAAAATATAATATCTAGCTTTACCAAATGATTTTCTCATATTAAACTGATCATTTAATGTGAGAATAAACGGGAACAAGAGTTAGAATAGAAACATGTGCTTCTAGACCTATCTCAACACGGGACCAAAAGGAGAGATGGTTGCATCTCAATAGGGGTCCAAAAGGAGATGGTCTATCAAAGAGCAATGTGCAATAAATGCTTCTAGACTTACCTCAACAGGGGACAAAGAGGAGAGATGGTTACATCTCAATAGGGGTCCAAAATGAGGTAATCTATCAAAGAGCAATGTGCATATAATGGAGCTTAAAAGACCTTAGGGTTAGATTCATTAAAGACCTCCAATGGTTAGTGTTAAAAGTCCTTTGACCTTAGGCAAGCTAGGGCTGAGCTTGAGGTGGGAACTCCACCTAAGGTGCTTGTCATGCTTGATGACTAAGGTACCTGAGGTACTTGTCATACTCAATGAAGAAGGTGCTTGAGAAGCTTCCTATGCATGGGGGGTAAGATGCTTGAGTCAAAAAGAGACCCTACACACTTAATGACGAAGTTGCTTGAGAAGCTTCCTATGCATGGGGGGTAAGATGCTTGAGTCAAAAAGAGACCCTACACACTTAATGAGGAAGTTGCTTGAGAAGCTTCCTATTGCATGGGAGGTAAGATGCTTGAGTAAAAAAGAGACTCTACACACTTAATGAGGAAGTTGCCTGAGAAGCTTCCTATGCATGGGGAGTAAGATGCTTGAGTCAAAAAGAGACCCTACACACTTAATGAGGAAGTTGATTGAGAAGCTTCCTATGCATAAAAGCCCCAAAGATAGTGGAATCTTTGACCTAACCTTCCACTCACCCAAGGGGCACCCCTTTTCTAAAAGGGCACATGGGACACATGTGAAACTCTCACTAATCTTAACCACATGGTGTGCTTGAATGCTATTGGTTGGGCTACAGAGGGGTCCAATGAGCTTCTACTTCCATCCAACAAATATCTAGATATTTTCAAGCTCTCTTTCTCTAAGGGGTAAGGAGGACACTTGTCAGAAGACTACCCCTGTACTTGAATGCATGCAACATATGATTGGCTAGAGGGAGAGGGATCCAATGAGCTTGCAGCATGTGAAAAAGTTAGCTCCAAGCAAGCAAGACGGGTGCTAGGGGGATATACACCACACACACACACACACACACACACACACACACACACACACACACACACACACACACACACACTCATTTTGTGGATTCATTCTCACTTGGTGAAAGTTGAGGAACTCCACCTCCTTCTCCAAGCTTGTTAGCGGATATGCCGCGACGGAAGTCAGCACAGCGAGAACTCACCTAATAAGATTTGTCAGTTAAGGACAAAGCTTGACCCGCAGGTGCGTGGAAGCAAGCATAGGGTGTCAACCTACACTCGACCGACTATTGACTACTTCCTACAGAGGTCTCTACCCAATGTCTAAGTTACAGCCTTCAAGAGTACACAAGAGGAGATTTCCTACAACGCTTTCAAGAGCCAAATACCCATCAAACGTTCTCAAAATGCTATGGAACTTGAGGAAAATCCTATTAACACAAATAGGTCGATCTCCCTATGGTCCGTGACCCAAAATCCCAACCCTAAACACTCGGTGCAGAATTGCGTAGGATGTCTGGTCAAAATTTACAAGTCAACGATTTCTGAAACTAACATGCCTAATGCGTAGCTTATCTCGATTTGGACGCGTGGATATGCTGCAATAAGAAAACATACACTAGAAACTCACCGAAACCCTAGATAAGGCTCGTGGGTTTATCTCGCAGAAACGGGCCGTACGCGCGCAATGATGAGCTTGGCACGTAGCTCTCTTTGACGGCAAGGAGCTGCACTTCTCGATTCTTCAAACGGATCACCAGGGCACGCGTAGCAAAGCTCTGAACTCTCACTCTTTCTCTTACACAAAGTACGCTCAACTCCCATAGACAAACTTATGAAAATGACAAAAGGTTTTTGGCATTAAGGTCAAAAGTGGTATAAATACTTTACAATTCTCAAACCCTAATGTTCCAATTTAACCATTTACTAAGTCTAAAATGTCAAAAATGGGATACAATTTGGAAATTTCTCCAAGCCCCACTATTTACAAAGGTGAAATGACAGTTTCTTCTCAATTAAGGAATGATCACAAAGGAAATTAGTATCTTGCCGGGCAATCATTCTCCGTTGAGTGTGTCCAGCCGCTAACACTCCCCCCCTCCTAGATCATGTCGTCCCCGCCATGACAGTAGAACTGCTTCTTCAGTGGAGGCTTTCGCGCATCTTCAGAACAGACTCATACCGTGCATGCTGGGCCAGTAATGTAGGACCGAATATATCTGTATTGATGGTGAAGAAACCGGTGTAGAAGGCTTCTTCAAAGGCCTGGAGATGGTACGAGGGCAAAAACATTATTCGCTAGTAGAGGGCATGTATCACCTCATGGGAAGGTTGAGCAGACAGTTCATATGCACATCTATATGTATCTTGGAAGAAAAATATGTTGTCTGTTGCTTGTCCAGGTTTAAAGATCTCAAAAACTGCCAGAAGGGTTTTACATATCTTCCTGAGCATAATGCAAGAGAGGTCAGGCGAGCCAGTGAACAATTTAATGGCGCCTGTTAGGGTTTTCACCATGTATTGCTCACTCATTCTCTCACCTGCCTTCAAGCCTGGCAGCTTTGGGTAGTTGAGCCATGTGGGGTGGATTTTCTTCAACAGTTCTTGTTCTTTCCAGGTCCGCATCCTTGGTAGAGGGCAAAAGCTAAGGTTGTCTCTGATTATTTTAGGTGCCTCTACCAAATGTACTAAATACTGTGGGTATTTAGTTAGCCATGCCTTCCTCCATTTTGGCTGAGAGTCCACAATAAGCTTAACACCTTCTAGTTTGGTGATACCTTTTTCGTATAGTGGCACTATCGGCTCCTCTTTAATCCTCTTGTTTAGTGTAGTAGCTTCATACTTGAGAAGAGGATATGGGAGAGAGGGTTGTAGCCATTCATGTCGAACGACATTTGCATCTAATTTCTGAATAGTCATAGACTTCAATATCCTATGCTCCCACTGCATTGCTTCTTTGGCGGTGTCTTTTATGGCCGCTTCTATTGCCTTTTTTAGATTGTCTTCTTCTTCTTGTGTCAGATCTCGGGGCTCTTGGGATGGTCCCACAAGGATGTCCTCTTGCATTGTTGTGTCCATTGGATCTGACACATTGTCTATATCAATTCCTTCCATAGCTGCTGGCCCTGTGCTCAATTGTGGCTCTTCAGTCTGCTGTTGGCCTTTTAGCTCATCAATCTGCTTTTGATATGCTTTCTTTTCCTGTTCAGCTTGATCCCCCATGGTCACTAAAAGGTCGTTCAATTCAGCATTGCTTTCTCAGCCTCTTCTAGCTTCTTCTTGGTGTCTTCATTTTCAGTTTGCATCTTCTTGAGATCCTTGTCCATCTTCTTTTTCAAGGCTGTTAGCTCATCTTTCATGGCCTTGTTCTCATCCTCCAAACGGCTTTGCATCACTAGGGAGCCCTCGGCCAGCATCAACCTTTGTCTCTTCTCTAGTGTCAACTCCTTTTGGAGTTCCTTCATCTGTTCTTCATACATATTGTTCTCTGAAGCAGTGCTAGTTGAGGCCGTGGCTCTGACTCTTCCCGGAGATGCCCTTAGCCTTTGGATTGTCTGATCTTTCAATTTTATTTGATCTTTCAGCTCTATAACTTCGTCGTGGCTGGCCTCATGTTCTAGATCAGTTTTTTCCTTAGCATTCCTCAAAGTATCCACTTCTTTGGACTCATCGGCGAGCTAGAGTGTCAAGTTGTCCCTTTCTTTCTCCGCATCCGTCAATGATTTGCTGATTTTCTTATACTCCTCATCTGCTCTTTGAAGCTTTTGGTCTGCTGCCTGACTCTGACTTTCTAGCTCTTGGCATCTTTTTAGTGCCGCGTCCAGATCAACTTGCAACTTGGCTTGCTTCTGTGTGTTCTCTTGGTCCTGCTTTTGCAGCGAGTCCACCTCGGCTTTGATTTGAACTTCATTTATTTTGAGATTATCACACTCAATCTCAGTGGCCATAGACCTTGCTTTGAGCCCAATGAGTCTTTGCATCACCTCATCCCAATCATTGGCTTGTGGCTGTAAATCCATTGTATCTATGGCCATTTCCTTCAACTCCACCAATCGAGGGCTCAGCATATATTCTTTGGGCCTAGTGCTAGACAACTAAAAAGCTGCATGAGCTACCTCTTCTAGAGAGTATCCAGCAGCTAGTAGATCAAGGAATATTCTATAGTTTTTTGCTTCTGGATCTGGCTTCTCCAGGTCTGGTTCAGACTCTTTCTCTTTGTCATGTTCTTTCTTAGAGACTTGCAGCTTCTCAGATTTAATTAACTCCTCAGTCTATAGAGGTTGAGGAGGAATAAGAGGAGGTGGTGATGGTGGAGGGATGGATTCTCGGCTTGATTGTGGGCTTGGTTGCTTCTTCTTGAAGTTCTGATCAGCCTTTGTTTTCCTCTATCTTTTTGCATTTTCCTGCTCTTTCAGCACTTGTCGTCTCACATCATCAACTTCTTCTTCGATAAAAGGTATGTTTGGGATATTCTCAGCTGTAGGATCTAAGATCTCGAAATCTTTATATAATCTTCAAAGCGATCCCTTTTAGTCCTTTGAGAAGATCCAGACATAGCCTCAAGTGAGGGCTTCCATAATTCGCTCAAATCCCCTTTTCGCATCCTCTCAGCTTTGAAACTCTCCATTAGTCTTTCCAGCCTTACTGCTTTCTGTGACTTTGTTTCCTTTATTGGCACCTGTAGAGTTGCTTTCTTCCCCTTCTTGGGTTGTGGCGGCTCTTCTGGCACTGTCTCTAAACGGCGCTTCAACCTTGTGGCTACCCTTGGAGCCTTAGGAGGCTCTTCTTCTTTGTCTTCCTTCAGCTTGAGCCAATCATTTTGGGGGGGAGATAGAGGCCAATTTCCATTGGCATCCAATGCTCCATAGATGACTTTGGTTATCAACTCACCAGGCACAATATAAGTGGGATTTTTGGTCCCCATTCTCACAAGGTTGTAGTGAATGTAAGCGTCATAGTCTATCTCCCTCGGGCGGCTCTTCTGCATCGCCCAAGTGAAAGTGGTGGCAATAGCTCCAAGTGGCATCCTGTATTTCTGTGGCCGCTTCGTACACATGTGGAAGTACTGATTATATAATTGGCTCATGATGGCCACCTTCGGGTTTGCAATATCTTCAAATGTATAGTTATTTTTCTTCTCTGAGTAGACCTTAATGTCATCCCACCTCTTAGTCACACTGTCTCCTGCATTAGAGAGGTCAAGTGCTGCTGCCACCACTTTCTCTGTGATGAAAATCATCTTATTAGACTTGCCTTGTAGATCTGTAAGTTTGGCTATGCCGTTCTCTTTGATTGTGGTGACAAATTCCCACACTCTTTTAACATCAATCCCTGCTGGCAAGGTTTCAAAGTAATGGTGGAGATCCAGTTTCTCCAAGTAGTCCCCCATCTTGCTCCTGAAAAATTCATTGAGCTCTTGAGGAATCATGGGTAGCTCCACTACATTTCCCTCCGGATCTTTAAACACTCCTTGGTAGATTCTCAGATCATTGGCTTCTAGTAGGTCATCTTGAATCCAAGTGCTTGTGGGCTTCAGGGTTCCTTTTGGGATAACAAAAGGCTCCACTTCTTCTAAGTAGTTCTTGATAGCCATCCTCTTCTTCTTTGCAGGCGACTTTGTGGCTGCCATGGATCCTGTTGCACTCAGTAGTCCAAAGTTAGCGTTTTTTCACAGATTTGCTGGTAAACTGAGTTCTAACTACCCAAATGACTTGAAAATTGACATAAGAACTCAAAAGGGACTAGGGAAGCCATGCATGTGCCCACATTATGTTTTTGGCTGAAAAATAAGCATGTAGACATCCTACGCGTAGTATGTCTACTTCCTCTGATTTTGATGAAACTTGACACGCTTGTGGCCCTTGACCTGTGCAACATGGCTATGTACTTGGAATTTGGTTTGGACATCAAAAAGTACAATTTTGAGAAGATTTAGCTTTTGGCTCACAAAACGGGTAGGATGTCCTATATGGATGGGCAAATGATACCCAATTGGATTGAAATTTGATATATAAGATTCTTATACCATGTAAAAGACTCCCATGATGTCAACTCCTGCACAGAAGGTCAATATGACCCTGGAGACATACTACGCATAGTATGTCTCTTATCTCAGAATGCCTTGATTTTGGTTTTGTGGGTAGCCCTTAGCATGTAGAACATGGCTCTATTCTTAGATTTTGATTTAGATAAGCATTGGTGTTGTTAGGAGCATGTTTAGTGTTTTTAGGCTCAGAAAAGTGAATCTTTGAGGTTTTGGGGACCAAATGTGATGGGTCTGGCTTGAAATTTGATATATGATCTTGTGAAGATGCTATAAAGATATGTGGAATTCAAAAACACCAGCTGGAGGTCAAATAGGGCATTTAGACATCCTACACGTAGGATGTCTATTTCACTATTTTTTCATATCTAACTCCACAATTAGCTTGGCAATGTGATAATGAGTATATTGTGCAAGTTTCATGTGATTTGGACTAGTTTTGGTAGGTCTATGACCTTTTATTGCCTCTGTGCTCTAACTTTCCGTTTTTTGATGCATATGAGGTCAACTCTTGTCCAAATGTGATGAAACTTGATGGCTAGCATGTATAAGCTATGTATGAGGTGAGATATTGAGTTTGGCTTGCAAAAGAGGCCCTGAGACATTCTACGCGTAGGATGTCTTCTGAGGAATTTTTTTGGAAGAAGTGCTACTAGTATATGCCCTTAGCCCCCCTGAGTCTCCTTTAAGCCTTATTTCAATAAAAAAGTCAAAAAGATAGATAGAAACTCCCTATTTGGCTTTCAGAGCCTCTGAGTCGTTTTGTGACTCTTGGAGTGCTTTTCGGCGATGAAATTTCTTGATGTTAGTCTCCATAGCTTCATGGTTCCTTGGGGAACCTTGCCATATGGTTTTTGTTGGATTTGGCTTCACCGGAGCTCCGTTTGGCGATTTGTCACTCTAGAAGCGCCCGTGGTTGCGTTTGCACGCCGTCAATGACTTGTGGTGGTCTACCACCATAGGACTTGGTTGTTGATGGTCTAGGCAAGCCGCTCTCGAAGTTTGGTGGCAAACGAACATCCTGTTTGGCAGTGAGAGCTAGTTGACGCTTTGTGTGTCCGATGCCGTTTCTCAAGGTTAGTCCCGCTTCGGGTCACCTTATGACCATGTGGGATATATTGCCTTGTAGAGCATGTCGAGATGCTCCTACCCATGAGTTTTGGTAGCATTTGGGCGACTTTCCACCAATTTACCACGTGGTGGCCTCTTGCAGGGCTTGTGGTGCCAGGGTTTTTCCCAATGGTTTTTTGCCGCCTTTGTGCATTCAAGAGTGGTATCCTATGCTAGGGTAAACCCCCTATGAAGCCTTATTGCTATTGGGTTAGCCGTTAGGTGGCTACCTCTACCTGTAGGTCTCTACTGCCTGTTCCCCATGTGAACCCTACACTAGTTTTTCCGATAAAACATCAAACATACGCGAAAAGCTCAAGGTGCTGAGCCTAACTCTCATATTTGGAGCCTGTTGGGTGGTCGTGCGTGTCGTAGAAGCAGCTGGAAATCCAGTTCGTTCTAGGTGGCTAGAGCTCTCTCTCAAGAAGGAAATAGTAGAAATGAGCTCTAAGTGAAGTGAAAAAATCTTAAAATGGGGGTCCCCGGACCACTTTCTATGAAATTTGACATGTGCTCCTAACTTCTTGCGAGATGCGGTTTAGGCTCGAAAAGTTCCTGATTTGGACTCCGTTTGCCTAGTTTCCAAGAAATTTGACGTTTCGGTCAAAATCTGGCCAAAACAAGCATCCTTCTACATTCACATAATTGCACCCCAATTGTACCATAGGTTGTCCTATAGTTGCTGATTATCCCCATATTTTTTGTTTTTCATTACGATCGTATTTCACCTGCTTTTTGTATTTTTGAAGTTTTTTTGCCGATAATTAGTAAAATAAAAAAGAAAATAGCAAAATAAACCCAAAAAATCCCCAAAAATCACAATAACTCAAAAACATCACCACAAAACACTATGTACACTCACATGCAATTTTTATGGCCGGATTTCTCCGTTTTACCAATATTTTGCTCGAAAAATGGCTATTTTTACATATATACACATACCTAGAGGCCTAATTTGGCGTTTGGCCCCATATACTTGTAGATTTGTGTTGTATAGGGGCATATGTACTTAGATTAGTCCAAATTGTTTTGCAATCAAACGAAACTCCTTCAAAATAGTCGAAAAACATGCACTTTTTTGCTCTTTTCACCTTCATTGGGTCCGCATTGAGAATGCCTCCCCCCCTCCTAGTCGGAGTCCTCCCGGACAACAGGGTATCACCTTGGGGTGTGTGAAATCCATAGGTTAAAAAACTGTGCTAATGCGTGGCCTTGTAATGTGGCCCTATTTGATGCATACTCAGTCAATGCATGGAAAAATTAATGCTGTGCGAGAGGAGGGAATAAGCAAGATGCTTATGGGCATCGACGTCTGTTTGGGTTGACAGTTTTCCTTTGCAAGTAAAAGTTGTAACTCTACAGCTCTTTGTTTGATCGTCTTCTTTGCAAAAGTTGCTTGGAGTGCCGCTACTGTCGATATGGCCGTGGTTGTCTCCGTGGAGAGAATTGTCGTGTCTGATGTGGCCGTATTTTTTTTCTCTTTTGCTTGCCATTTGTAGCTTTGTTTTGGATGCCTTTGTAGGTTTATTGCCTCTTTTTTGGTCTTGGTGGCTTTTCTGTTGATTGGTATCTGTACAGATTGATTTGCCGATATCGTTTGTCTGGCTGCTGGTTTTGCTTGTACTGAAGGGAGTTCCTGTAGCATCGCCCTGGGGATCCAAACGCGTTTCTCATGTAGTTGGAGATTGAGCATGTTCTTCAGTATCCATATCTGTTTGATGACTCTGTTTGGTGTTTGATTAACCTGGTTTTTTGGGGGCTGTCTGGTAGTGCATTGTGGTTTGTAGGCTCGTTCACGTAGATCTTTCCGTACCCATACTTGTTGTTTGCTTATTGCTGACTTTGATCTATTCTTTGTCGCCTGTGGTATATCATTTTTTGATTGAAGACAGTTGGCTGTTTCTTGTGTATCCTTCATAGGTATCTTTTGCTGGTTAAGTGGCACCCATCTATTTTTCTCTTGATCAATTGATTGTGGCACCATTATTGGGTTCTTTCGGGTTGTCCTAGCAAAGGCTGCCACTTGTGTTCTTGTGCTTGTTGAATTTTGACTGTATTCGAACTCCAATCTATCTACACATTATACTCTTTCTGCCATGGTTGTCCCAATAACATTTGGTGTAGTGTGCTCACATCCTCAACCACATAAAACTTGTGGGGCTAAACATTCTGATGTACTTGTATATGCAATATCATCCAGCCCAATGTGCTTAATGAATTTGAGGTACTGCTTTCCAGCACTTGTTGAGTAGGATGTAGTTGGTCCTCGAGCTGGAGCTGATTATATAATTTGCAAGAGATTAGATTTGCTTGAGCTCCAGAATCAAGCAATGCCGTCGAGTCAACTTGATTGCTACCCACTTTGACTGCAATTATTGGTTCCACTGTGTCTTCACCAAAATTTGTTAATCGAATAGCATTTATTCGCAACGGTGATCCACTTTGTTGTTGTTGTCGTAGAAGCCTTCTTTTTGCAATGCGTTCGTTTGCTTCTGCTTGTGCTTCTTCTCGTACCCTCTGTTTCTCCTTCATCTGTTGTTTTTCTTGATGGATTTGTTGAAGCATATCCTGTGTTAGTGGTAAATGATACTTTTTCAATCAGCACCCACTAATCCAATTTGGCATTTCTTCTCCTGCCAATGTAGCAAGTTTGACAGCTCCACTTTGTGATAAGTCACTAATCACAAAGGGTCCCATCCCTCGCTTTTAAAGTTTTTTGGCATGTTGCTTCAAAGTATAAACAAGTACATAATCACCTGTTTTGAACTCTTTTGTACGCACATGCTTGTCAAAAAACTCTTTTTGTCTTCTCTTTTTAGCATAGATCGAAGCTACAGCTCTCAGTCGAAGTTTATCTAGCTTTTCAAGATCATCTATTCTTGAAGAGAGCTCATGGCCTGTCCATTCTAAGCGTTTCGCTACTCGTAGAGTTGGAACTAAAAACTCTATGGGTAATATAGCATTTAGTCCAAATACCATGTTGTATGGTGTGGTTCCGATTGATGTTTTGTAAGCTACCCTATATGCCCATAGTGTTGAGTGTAATTGTTGATCCTAGTCTGTCCTTGATTCTGATACAATTTTAGTCAAAACAGTGCATAGTGTTTTATTTGTGGCCTCAGCTTGTCCATTGCCTGTGGATGATATGGAGCAGATTTTCTATGTATGGCCATGAATTCCTCTAACAGGTACTCAGTGACTTCATTAAGAAAATGTGTTTCTCGATCACTGACAATTTCTATTGGTAATCCGTATCATACAAAGACATTCTCATACAAAAATTATGCAGTGGTTCTTGCGTCTACTTTTTGTGTTGCTTTGGCTTCAACCCATTTTGTGAGATAGTCCGTAGCCACAATGATATATTGGGTATGGGTGCGATATGCAAGGGGTGAAATAGGCCCCACAAAATCAATTCCCCATTTTGCAAATGTCCGTGCTCCCATCATTGGCCGTAGTGGCATCTCATCTCTCTTTATCGGAACCTTAGTGCGCTGACATGCGTCACAACGCTTTACAAACTCCTCAGCATCCATGTGCAATGTAGGCCACCATATTCCTGCGGTTAAGAAAATTTTTGCCGTCTTATCGCCTGAAAAATGGCCTCCACTTATTCCTCCATGTGCGTGTTCTAGAATCAGCAGGTAATCACTTTCACTTGCACAGATTCTAAGTTGATTGTCCTTTCCTCTCTTGTAGATTGATTTCCAATTGAATTAAAGTCTCGAGCCTCCAACTCTATAGCCCTTTTTCGCGCTTTTGTTATGTTTTCAAGAAATGTCCTTGTTGTTAAGAAATCAATGGTATATTGACTCCATGCAGGTGCAATGGTTACCTGAAACAATGTCGCGTGATCCACCGATCGTTTGGCACTACATATAGTACAATTGTTAACATAACCATGTGTGTCAGCATACATAGTTGGCCAATAAACTCCTAAGTGTTTCAATCTTTGGTATGTTTTCATTGTTGAACAATGAAATGCACAATCTTGGATGTGTGCTTCTTCAAGATAACACTCGAATTCCTCTGGATTTATACATAATCGTAGAATTTGGTCCGAGCCTAGATGGCACAGTCGTCTTGCAATCAACTGAATTTTTTTTGTTTGTTGAAATGTTTGTTGTTTGGATCTGTCTTCCTTGTTATCAAATCTACCTCCAAAGGAAAGAATGCTAACAATTTTCTGAGACCATTTGGGTATCATTTCAATATTGAAAAGATAAGCATCAGGTATGCCATCATCTACTCCTTCAAGAGCTTCCCCATTTTGTAGCCTTGAAAGATGATCCGCTCGTAGATGAGTTTTACCCTTTTTTACTACCACTGAGAGTCAAACTCTAGCAATATAATAAACCACTGTACAATTCTCCCAATATTGCATGGTTTATTTACTAGATACAAAAGAGCTTGGTGATCTGTGAAGAACACAAATTTGTTTGCAAGCAAGTAATGCCAAAATTTCTTTACAGCATAAATTATTCATAATCCCTCTCTGTCAGTGGTGGTGTAGTTCTTTTCTGCACTATTTAGCCGTCGGTTCGCATAACAAACTGGGAAATCCATTGTTCCTTCTCCAGGTTGAGCAAGAATACTTCCAATTGCGTATGCAGAGGCATCAATGTGAACATGGAATATCTTTTCCCAATCTGGTGCTTTAAGTATAGGTGCTGATACAAGGTTTTCCTTAAGCTTTTGGAATGAAGTTTCACACTCCTCAATCCAGTCGAAACTCACTAATAAGCGATATAGTGGTTGTGCAATGACCGCATACATATATATGAATCTTTGATAATATCCACAGTGTCCCATGAAGGATTGTACTTGTTTGACATTAGTAGGCCTGGGCAAGTCTGCTATGACTCTAATTTTGTGTAGGTCAGTGGTTATGCCATTTCTTGAGACAATATGTCCTAAGATGCGGCCTTGTCTTACCATAAAAATGCACTTTTCTGGGTTGAGCCAGATTCGATATGTTCTGCACTTCTCAAATACCTTTTGTAAATGGTCAATATGTTCTTCTCGTATAAGAGAGTGGACACAGAGATCATCCATATATATTTCTAAGAATATTCTCAGGCATTCTCAGGTCATTAACCTTTGGAAGGTAGCTGGGGCATTGGTTAGGCCAAAAGGCATAACTCTATACGCATATATTCCCCACTTTGTGGCAAATGCTATTTTGTGTTGATCCTCTATTGCAATTGCCAATTGGTTATACCCCGAAAACCCATCTAAAAAGGAATAGGCCCGTTTTCCTGCCACCCTCTCAAGCACATGTTCTGTGATTGGCAAGGGATAATTATCCCTTATTGTGGCTGCGTTCACTTTTTTGAGGTTCACACACACACACACACACACACACGCAGCTTTCCGTTCTTTTTGGGGACAACCACAATGGGTGACACCCAATCTGTATGCTCGATTTCATAGATGAATTCAGCATCCATCAGCTCGTCAATCTCTTCTTTGATTCGTTTAGCGAATGTGTCATTATATGTGGACGCTGTTTGCTAGGTTTGGCTTTTGATTTCAAAGGAATTGTATGTAGGCATATTGATGGATCAACTCCTTTGAGGTCTTTGTAGGACCATGCAAACACATCTTTATACTTCTTGAGAAATTGTGTTAGCCTTTCTTCTTCTTCAAGCTCTAAATTAGTTGCTATATAGACAGGTTAAGGCTCTTCGCCTGGCGCAGCGAGGTCTATCCGTTTTGCATTTTCCGGCCCATCGTAAGATTTCTGGTTTATTCTTTCGCTTATTGGTGGTGTCATTATGATTTTTCTGTCTTGGATGGTGAATTGTTGATAGTGGGATGGTACATTCATGTTTCCTTTTTCTCAATCCTCCTTACCGTCACTTTCTCCCTCAGTAGTCCATACCTCTCGTAACCACCATTTTAGTTCTTGGTATTTCTTTTTACGCTCCATTTTGGTCCACTCTGGATCTTTTGTCTTTTCCTGTTTTGATTGTTGAGATTTTCTTGATTTTGTTTTTGTTTAGTCTTCCATGCTTGTTTTATTTCCTCATGTGTCCTTTCCCATCGAACTCTTGAGAATCTTCTTGATATTTGGTCTTTTACACAATCCTCTGCCTTGACAAGCATTAGATAGTGAGTTTTATCTTTTATCCTAGGTATTAGGTTCTCTAATTTTGTTTTTTGTTCTTTTTTTCCTATAGCGTTCCTGACGTCTAGGGTGTTGATTTGCAAAATCATAAAATTTGATATCTGCAGTTGTTTCCCTACTCTCGCTCGAGCTGTCTGAACACTCGTTATCTGCATCGTGACTTAGTTCCAGATGCTCAGAGGAGTCATAAAGCTGTTCTTGTTCTGGTGAGTCTACATACTCATCTCTTGCTGGTATAAGGTTTACCATGTAATAGGGTAGCACATCATAGCCATCCTTATCGCAAATTTTATCATTGGGCTATCTGTAATGGTACAGACATCCAATGTTGCTAGTATGTGTTCCCATTCCAGAGGTTCTAAGGCATCTTCCGGAAAAGGTTCCGGAATGTAATCCTTGTCATCAATAGCTCTTTTTAAGATGCATTCCTCTCTTTTTAAGCTCCCACAATGTGAAGCTCCGCACATCCATAGCTCTTTTTTTTGCCCTAACCATGCTGGGAGTTCGGACCTTGCCAATGTAGCTAAATCAAACTCTTCCACTGGTGTCTAGTTCACATCCTTGTAACTATGGTCTTTTAGGTATATTTTGGTTGTAGCCTCCCCATGTGTGAGGTATATGTGGTTGTAACCCCAATCCTGGACCATCTTTAATTGTCTCATGAATGGTCTCATGAATGGTCTTCCCAAGATGATCTCGTAATTGTCTTTTTTTCGAACTCAACTATTGCAAATGTATGCTCATACTCGATTCCGCAAGAGGTGACAATTACTTTTTCTAAAAGTCCTAGAGGCTTTTCCATGAACCCATCTGCCAGTTGAAATTTCATTTTGGTAGCTCTCAAAGCCGGTTTTTCCCATTTTTTTCCAGATTTCTTTGGTGGCGATAGTGACTCCTGCTCCACTGTCAAGAATAGCTTTGGATACTACTCCTTGAAATTCTACTGGTAGTGTGGTATTTCCATCTTCTCCCTGGTAATATCCTCCAACCTTGTTTAAAGGTACTGGCCTAGTGTTTAGTTGAAGCTTGTCCAATTCTCTGATCCCTTCTTGAAGCTTCGAGGTAGGGTCTTTTACTCCAAATTTTTCTAAGCATTTTCCTACGCTGGTCCACATGTTTGGTCGTAACCTCAGGAGTTTGGCTAACGTGATTGTGCATGCCATAGGGGTGGAAAATAACTCAATCAACCCTTGTGAATCCATCACTCTGTTGAAAGAAAGTCTTTGAGATGGGATTGCTCTCATCTCAGACTTAGCTTCATACTCCCCTAGGTAGGAGGGTAGAGTTTTTAGCGAGTCTGGTTGGCTGTGCCCAGAACTAATTGAACCCTGGTTCCCCCCTTGTGAATGCATATCAAAGTTCATTTGTGATCTTGCCTCAAACTCTTCAATGGGAGGTAAGATCTCATTTTTCTCCTTTCTAGTGCTATTTATTTGGTGGTTCACTCTGTTAGCTTCATTTGCTTCCCGGATTTTCTTCCACAGGTCATCTAGACTGTTACAATCCTTACCCATTTCTACCAATATTTTAGGCTGGAAACCATCAATTGTCTCATCTGTTGTATTTGGCACTATGATAGGATCTCTCCTAGACTCAGAGACACTCGTGAGTCTCTCCTTCGTGTCTACTTGTTTCTCTAGAGTTGGTTTGATAGGGGTTTGAGCTGGTACCTCGTACCAACTTGCAGGTTTACCAAGCGGATTTTCTATCAAGGATTGAACTGTTTCAACCATCTTTCGACACATTTCCAACCTCTGTTTTTCTATTTTTGCATATGGATAAGTCATCCATCTTTGCTCTTGGTTTTGGTTGTTTTTGAGTCTGGCTTCGTATGCTTTTAAAAGTGCGTCCAGCTGCTCATTTACTTTTTCTACCAGCACTGATCCTCCCGATCCTATACTTTTGGGTTCTACTATTTCCTTGGCTCCTTTGGTTGTAGCAGCATGTGAAATTAAACTAGTTAGATCCTCTAACCGTTCCAATCTATCCTTTATGTGTTTTAACTCCTCGGATAGAGCCGTTTGCTCTCATTCTCTCCTGGCTTTTATACGCGCCTTTCTAGCTTTCCAAGTGCTTCTCTGATTTTTTATTTCTGCACTTGGGGCATTGGTCTTTGGCTCTTCAATGATGGGTTCGTTTGTCATTCGTTGAGCTTGTGCTCGTGTCACTGCCTGAATAGGTATTACTGTCTCGTTTTCTGACCCTCCAATGGAAGGCACTGCTTCCAGCATGTTCAAAGTAGTTTCTGCTCCTTTGCTTGGGTTCTTAGAGCAATCAGGAATCAAGTGAGTAATTCCACACTCGGTGCAATACGCGTTGACTCTAATCGTGAGGACAATCCCTTAGCCAATGATCTCTGCCACACTTGTAGCAGGGTCCCTTAGGTTGTTGAGGTGCTCCTTGAGCTCCTCTCTATTGGCTATGCCTCTACCCACCCATGCCTCCGTTGGCTATGAACAATAGTGTTCGTTCATCCAAGCTGTATCTTCCTTCTTCTGCTGCCTGTGCAGCTGTTGGTGGTCCTGTACTTCCAATCATGCTCCAAGGTTCTGGCGTTGGGAGTTCTTCCGGTGGATAATAGTCAGGATTTGCTGCATATCCATTGGAATCTTTGTAATATGCATGCATAGGTACCAAAGCCTCCTGTTCTAGTTCGTTTATTGTTGGTGTGTATTTTATGCCGACCGGTCGTAATCCTGGTAGGGGTGGTTGTTGCCCCAATACTGGTTGTGGTCTTTCAACACCTACAGGTCCTGGTAGGTTGCCTGCTTGATACCTAGGCATCGGTGGAAGTTGAGGAGATGCTACCTGAGCTTGGGGAGCATAAGGTTGCTCTCTCACATATCCCTTGTTATAATAACATTCCTCCGTCACATGGTTTGTCCATTTTTGTTCAATAGCACACCACTTCGGCTGCTTAGCCTGAGGCTTGGTATACATATTAATTTTTTTTAGCAGTTCCTCCACAAGCTGCTCCTGGCTTACAGCTACTTCTCCTTTCAATGCTGTCTTAGCGGACTTGCTTCCACTTTGTTGTGATGATGAATCGTCATCAAGATCCTTGAATTCACCCTCCTTGTAGACCGCACAATTTTCTACAAGGTAAAGAGCCAGTTAACTCATTTAACGTCGTGCTCCTCTTCATATGTAAGTCCTTCTGGAGATCTGCGTTCCTTAGTCCTTGAATAAATATAAGCATAAGTCTGGACTGAGTTGGCAGTTCTTCCACAGGGCAGAACTTCACATATCTTTTTAGTCGTAGGAATGCCTTTCGCACAGATTCCCCTTCTTTCTTTTTGAATTTATGGATCTGTGAGACTGTATTATGAGCTATCCCCCTTTCTGAGAATTCCTCAATAAACTCGTCAAAAACCTCCTCCATAGATTCGAAATCTCTACGCTCCACAGAGTCAAACCAAGTAGTGGCATCTTCTTCTAGGGTAAGTCCAAACACTGCAAATTGAGTAGGGAAGTCCAAAAATTCTTCAGCTCTAAGTACACGCACAAAGGCTACTACATGATCCTTAGGATCTCTATTTCCCGTGTATTTCTTGTTTACCCATTTTTGCACCTGAGAAGGTCTAATTCTACGATGGTCTACAAATCTCATCATTGGTTCTCCTCGTCCTACTCGATATACCTCCTTTGGCCTTCGGTAGTGGGAGGGTTCCTCTCCCAGAGGTGTCCCTAAGCCATAATTTTTGATGGTTCTTGCAAGAGGTGATTCATCTCTTCTAACTCGTTCCATGGGTTGTCTTTCGGGCTCTGTCGACTCTTGAGTTTTTGGTTTACTCTTGCCTTGATACTGTGAATAGAGTGGTGGTTCTTGTAAATCTCTTAGCCCTCATGCGGCTGGATAACCATCTCTGTTTTGGTCTTGTTCTAATGCGCACTTTGTTGAAGCCATGCCTGCAATGATGGTTGGGTTGCTTGTTGGTTCTGGTAGTTGAACGTCTGTTGTCGGTTAGAATGTGATTTTGCGTCGTACTCTTTTGAAAATGCATTTGTTGACTTGCTAGGGGTATAGGTGGACCTTGGTACTTCTTCGGGGGCATATGTTGATGGTTCTGGAACTGTTGCCTTTTCTACCTCCTCTGGGAGAATTCGTTTGTATTCTCGCCCGTACCTGTCAACAAAAATGATATACTTCCCCATAGCAATTTCATAAGAGAATAAGTAAAGAACCTTGTCTTTGCTTAATTCATTTGGGTAGGGTTCTTTGCTTAATTCATTTGGGTAGGGTTCTACTCCCTCGCTCTCATGCTTGTAAATTCCCACATTCTCATTATAGGTAGAGACCCTGGTTGTTTTTTTATCATACATAAAAAGAGCTCCAGGTCGATCAATTTTTGGAGGCGACTCTTGAGCCTCTGAGAACATTTTTCCTTTTGCCACATTATCTCCATATTTGTTGTAATCCTCAGGGTTACTAACTATCAGATAGTGGTTCTCCTTTTCGTCTCGGAATCTATCTCCATCATCATAGACTCGAATTCTCCAGTCTGAGAAGGTCTTCCTCTATACAAATACACTTGCGTCCCCAATAGTCATAATAAACTAGGGCTCCCCTAGAGTTTGTTCCTTCTAAGAAGATTATATGAACATGGCATCGTTCAAAGGGTTTTGGGAGGTACTTCCTCCTAGCATTGGTCCTTCACCACAGAAATCTCCTGGCTGTTGACTACTCATCATGAAGAAGGACTTATCTGATGAAGTGCCAGTATCACTACCCTCCTCAATGATTGGGGCTAATGGATCTAGCCTTGCCTAGGTTACACTTTCTTCAGTGGATACTAAGCTACCCTGATCACCTGCCACTTTTTGGTCTTTGGGAATGTGTCTTCCTGATGTTAAATTCATCAACTTAGCAATGCAATTTATCACAAATCCAACCACTCACCTGATAAGGGATCAGTCATTAGGAGAAAGCTGGACTCACTTTTGGGCCTTTCAGTTCTAGAGAGAGAGTGGCGCTCGACCAATGAGGAAGAGGCTAACGTTACGTTGAAAATCGACATATTGGAGTCAAGCTCTTTTAATAAAAAAGGAGGAAATATTATTTTGGTTCATCAAATTGCACAATTTCATGCTTTCAAGGCATAAATGCCGTAAGTCCTACTAACTATGTACCGAGGAATTTCAGAACTTTCATTGAAGACTCTATCTAGTGTCTTTGTTCCCGCCCAAATATGACTTTGAGTAGCTCTACTTCCCTCTCAAAACTTCTTCCCTTTTTTATATTTGCGCTAACCTTTCTGTGTATTCATTCTGTCATAATAATCAATATCTAATTCTCCTAAATGATTTTCTCATATTAAACTGATCATTTAATGTGGGGAAGTGCCAGGGGAGAAAAGGCTAGAATATTGGTTTAGCTAGCAGACCGGCCACAGTAGGGATCCAAAGGGGGGGCCATTTGCAAAAGATCCATGTGCAACAATGGGCTAAAAAGACCCTAAGGTTCAGCCCATTAAGACTTCCAAAATGCTAAGGTTCCAAAATTCAAAGGTTGTGTCCAAAGGGTTAAAGCTTAGGGGGAATCGGATGCTTTGTGTGCTCTCCAAAAGTCAATGCATATCCCTACATGGGAGGGGGCGAGCCCTTCTTCTAGGGGATGAGAGAAAAAGCCACACACACACACACACACACACACACACACACACACAAGCTCCTTTACACAAAGGGAATTAGGGACACATGTCAGCTCCCTAGCCCAGATGCCCACAAGGTGTGCCCAATTCCTATTGGATGACCCTTGAAGTGGACCAATGAGAATTAAGCTAGAGTAAATATAGTTTAATTAATTTAAAAACATTTAATAAAGGAAACCAATGAGAATTAAGTCTCCTAGAAGACTATTGGGCAGTCTCCCAAAGGGTCCAATGAGCATTCAGGAGCCCCATGACTTGCCTGATTCCTATTGGCCAGGAGGCAAAGGGGTCCAATGAGAGTTTAGTTTAATTATTTAATTACCTAACGCTCTCACAAAAGGGGAAAGGGGGACACATGTCAAAAGGCTATCACTTATGCTGCTTAATTGTGATTGGCTTGACTTGGGGAGGGCCAATGAGGCTTCAGCAAGAGCAAATAGCAAGAGGGCTCGCCCAAGAGAGAGAGGGGGCTGATTTTTGCAAGGCATTATCACACACACACACTCACACACAGTCTATGTGTGAAGCAAAGAAGACTATCTCTTCCCAAGCTTTAATGGAGAGCTCATCACCTACTCCAAGATTGTGAGATAGAAGCCTACATCAACACACTCTTGGCATGTGGATGCAAATCCAACCAAGAGCCAAGCTTCAATGCATGCTCATCTCCTCTACCAAGCTAATTACTAAGCTAAAGCTATGCTAATATGAGTGATTATGTGAGGAGATGTACATCTTTCTCGTAAGATACTCCTTCTTCCTCTCAATCTACTCTCATACCCTGCTAGCTCTCACCATCTTCGAAGGTGTGTGAGGTCTTGGGTCTGAGAACGGGGATAATTAAAGTTGTGTTTGTTAAGTGTTTTTCTTGGTGCATGAAGCTTTCATCTTCATTGCACTAGCTAGTCTTGAAGGAACACAAAGAATTGTATTGAACAATGTCTCTCTTGATGGGAGAAACCATAATACAAAGCCTTTTGGAGGGGGGACCGGCTCCATGAAAATCCGGTCCTCAACTGTTGTCATTGGCTTAATTTCTCTCTCTTTTGAAAGTATTGTTGATGCTATCTAACTAGGTGTTATGCTTTTTGTTGCTCTCTCCACCCAAGCACTCTTGTAATTCTCATTAGGAATCTATTCTAATGAAATGCCCACTATGTTCATCCTCATTTCCGCTACACACAAGTTATTAGGCCATTAAATGTTACATTGGTATCAGAGCACAAGGTTTCTCTTTTCTTGCTCAAGAAGGGAGGTCGTTAAGCTAGCTATAAATAGTTGGTATTATTAATTGCCCGTGAGTAAGTAGAATAGGGATTTTTCAGCCTTGCAGTGCGCCTGCGTTTGTGCAGTTAACAGGGCATCACCGTCGAGAGCTATGGTCTTAATAGTGGAGTCCTACGGGGCTTGCCTACGGCTTAACCACTATTGAGCTATTAGAAGCTTGACAGGAGCCGGTGCTGTTTTGGTGTCGAAAGACCCTCTCTTCTATTCCTTGCAATTAATGGTATTCGAGCCGCGGGTATAGTAGCTTGAGTGTTTTTTCTAAAGGGGTAAAGAGGAGTAGCAACTAGGGCTTGAAGTGCCAAAGTACACCTAAAAATTTTACACCTAAAAGTTGTTAGAATGGCTGACAATGGTAAAGAGAGTGAAACTAATGTTGATAACTTTGATTTTGCTCATGAGCAAGCTACTAATGATGCTTCAATGCTTGTTAACTATCTTGTTTCTAGGCTTCAACAAGCCATGGGCAATCCATCTCTCCAAAGTGAAGTGCAACGGCAGCTCCGTGCTCACGGGATTCTCCAAGCTCATCACCATGACGAGAGAATACCTAGGAAGCCTCCTTGTGAAACTCCCAAAAGAGGTCTCTCTCCGATTCGGGAAGAAGAAGAGAATCCATATGAAGGGCTCAAGAATTTACTTCTTGATGATGCATCTCCTTCCCAAAGGAGAACTCAAGAGCCTCCACCGAAGGAACGAGAAAGAAGCGAGTCTCCCGCCGCCTCGGTGGAGATGGCTCCACGAAGACGGCGGGCTAAACGCTCTCCATCACCACCAAAGCGGAGAAGACCATCGTATTCTCCTCCTCACCACAATTCAAAGAGGGATGATAAAAAGCAAGAGAAGAAAAAGGCAAGAAAGAGGACACCCTCTTCTCCATCTTCTTCATCCTCTTCCTCTTATGAAAGGTATGGTGAAGACGACAAAGATCAAGACAAGAAAAAGGCGAGAAAGAGGTCACCCTCTTCTTCACCTTTTTCAAATTCTTCACCTTCTGAAGAAAGTGATGGTGCAAACTTTGAACCATAAAAAAGAAGAGGCCATAGGAAATCCTATGCCGCATGGAAGAGGTCGTCCAAGCTGAAGAAATTCAAAGAGGGAGGGAAGAGCATCTCTTTCCTTACCTATGATGGAACCTTTGGTGCTACGGACAAAGTCTTGGCCTTTATCCAACAATTCGATGAGGCGTTTGGAGATGAGGGCTTCACGGAGTCCTCTAAGCTACGCCATGTAGCTATGCACTTTCAAAAGTCCGCCAGACAATGGTGGTCTAGCCTACGAGCCAATGGTGAAGCTCCACGAACATGGAAAGCTTTAAGAGCTTCCATTATGAAGTAGTTTTTGGCCACCGATGCCAAAGACAAAGTACTCACCGAATGGCGAAGCTTAAAGCTCTCTCCCGATGAATCCATCCACAAATATGTAGACAAGTTTTGGGACCTACAACTCAAAGCCACTGTCTTCAAAAAGTTGGATTTTGGAGAGCAAAAGCAACAATTTTGTGCGGGCTTAACCGAAGAAATGGCGGAGTATGTCAGCTCCCAAAGGCCACGTACCATATCGACGGTAATACACCATACTATGGTGGCCTCATGAATCAATTTCCAAACGGGGGCTAAAAGAAATAATAAGCCCCCGAAAAACAAGGGTTCCAATGAGCCTAAGGGGAAGGACAATGTCCAAAAGTCTCCTAAGGGCAACTCCAACAAAGCTAAAGAGAAGGGAGTTTACAAAGGTAAGAATAAACTCTCTCCTGAAGAGCTTGAGCGTTATCGTAAGGATAACCAGTGTTTCAAGTGCGGCGAATAAGGGCATGCGTACCGCGCTTGTCCCCAAAAGAACAACCGCCAAGATCTTCCTAGAGCTTCCTTGGTTGAAATCCAAGAGGAGGAGACTCACCAAACTCACCAGAAAGGATCTCCTCTATGCCATGCTTGGGGAAAGGTAAGAGAACATGATGATTTTATTCTCTTTGACCCTGGTTCTACTCACAATTTTATATCTATGGAGTTAGCCACCAAGCTAGGCATACAATCCTATGAGATGGGAGATGTCCTACCCGCAGACAGTGCCTTCAAGGGTCAAGAAGCTTCAGTCACTCCCTTAATCGGGAAATTGAGGCTTCATGTCCAAGGCTATGTGGACAAAGAGGACTTCTTTATCTCTCCTCTCAAGCATGAAGATGTAATTCTAGGGGCACCATGGTTTGACCGCCTGGCTGCCGATGTTAAATTTCCTGAAAGGAGAATCTCCTTTAAGTTCAGGGAAAAAGACATGTATATAGATGCTAAGGAAATGGGTAACACCATCCCCATTGTACATACACTAGCTTTCAACAAGTCAATAAAGAGCTCTATTTCCGTGTACATGATTTTTGTTAAAGAATCTCAAAATGAACCTAATGCTTTAACAAAAGAAAATAAAAGCAACCAAAAGGAATTAGAGTTATCCAATTTTCTCAAGGGGTTTCAAGATGTTTTTATTGACGACATCCCTTGTGAGCTACCTCCTAAACGAGGTAATGATGACCATGCAATCGAACTTCTTCCAGGAAGTTCACTGCCTAACAAACCTCCTTATAGAGTTTCTCAAGCTCAACAAGAGGAGATTATGCGGCAAGTGCTTGTGTTAGTTGAGAAGGGCATGGTTAGGCCTAGCTCATCTCCATTTTGCTCACCTGTGCTATTAGTGCAAAATAAAGACGGCACATATCGAATGTGTGTCGACTATAGAGCACTAAATAGGATCACTATCAAGAATAGGGTTCCCGTTCCACGGGTAGAAGACCTATTTGATAAGCTACAAGGATCTACCTACTTCAGTAGGATTGACCTAAAAGGTGGCTATCATCAAATAAGGATAGTTGATCAAGACATTGTAAAGACCGCATTTCGCACCATGTTTGGTCTTTAAGAATACATTGTCATGCCTTTTGGCTTGACCAATGCACCAGCCACATTTAACCGCTTGATGGAGAAGCTGTTCAAGCCTCATCGAACCTTCACTGGAGTGTTCTTTGATGATATTATCATCTACTCTAATTCATTGGAGGAACACAAGAAACACCTCCACGTAATATTTCAAGTTTTAAGAGAGAATAAACTTTATGTTAATAGAAACAAAAGTGAATTTTTCTTGGGAGAGATTCAGTATTTAGGTCATATTATCTCTCAAGATGGCATCCAAATGGATCCATCTAAGTTAGAGGTAATAAAAGGATGGCCTAAACCAAGGAATCTTCATGAACTAAGAATCTTTATAGGTATGTGTGCATACTATAGACGCTTCATAGAAAAGTTCTCACAAATTGCGGGACCATTACATGACCTAACAAAGAAAAACGTTAGGTATACATGGTTTGCTAAGGAGAACAATGCTTTCGAAAAGCTTAAAGAAAAGCTTATCTCTCAACCTGTGCTTACACTACCGGACCTCTCAAAACCATTTGAGGTCCAATGTGATGCTTGTGGTGATTGCCTTGGAGCTGTTTTGCTCCAAGAAGGGCATGCCATAGGCTATGAGAGTCGAAGGCTCGACCCTGTTGAGCAAGCTCTAGGCATATATGAAAAGGAACTCCTTGCAGTTCTACATGCCTTAGACTCATGGAAGCACTATTTATTGGGGACTCCTTTCATTCTGCGAACGGATCACCAAAGTCTTAAGTACTTCATGACGCAGACCAAGCTCTCTGACAAACAAATGAGGTGGGCAAATTTCCTTTCGCAATTTCATTTTCATATTGCTCACATTGCTGGCAAGCATAATCAAGTAGCTGATGCACTCTCAAGACGTCCGAGAGTGAATGCGGTTTCCATAGCAACTCACAATGATTTATCTTCAATGATAGATGAGTACGCTATTGATCCCAATTTTAGAGATGTGATTTCAGCCCTTGCATTGGGGAAGAAAGAAGAACCATTTACCTTACAAGATGGTTATCTTCTCTATGGCAATAGACTATGCGTTACTAACTCACTACGTGAGAAATTAATGTATGAATCTCATGCTCCACCTTATGCGGGGCATAGAGGGATTCAGTCTACCTTAAAGGGAATTGAAACATATTTCTATTGGCCTACCATGAAAGTGAACATACAAGAGTATGTTTCTAAATGTGTGGTATGCCAAAAGACAAAATTTGATAGAAGGGATTGCTTCAACCCTTGCCAATCCCTAATTCACCATGGGAGAGCATATCCATGGATTTTATCTTTGGATTGCCTAAGTCTATCCATGGGAATATGGGAATATGGACGATAGTAGACAGGTTAGGTAAACAAGCTCATTTTATACCTGTCAAAAAGACTATCAAAGCCCATCAAATGGCAACCCTCTTCATTTCACAAATTTTCAAGTACCATGGCTTGCCAATGTCCATAGTGTCGGATAGAGATCCTAGAATGACCAGTAATTTTTGGAAGGGTCTCTTTGAGAATTTAGGGACAAGGCTAAACCTCTCTTCGGCCTATCATCCACAAGCGGATGGCCAAAGTGAAATAGCTAATCTAACCATTCTCGATCTACTAAAAGCCTATGTAACGGAAGTAGATCAAAGATCCCAATGGGAGAAGTACTTACCCTTAGTGGAGTATGCTTACAATAACACTGTACATACTTCCATGGGAAAAGCACCTTTCGAGGTAATTGAGGGAAGATCAAAAAGTCCCTTGCTACTTAAGGTACATGGGAAGATCTTCGCTGCAGATGAGTATAGCCGAGACCTACAAGAATCTTTTCAAAAGATTATGGATGCTATCTCTATCTCACAGCAAAGGCAAAAGGCTGCTGCTGACAAGCACAGAAGAGCCCAAGCCTTTAAAGAAAACGATTGGGTCTTGTTAAAGTTTCCCAAGGCTCGATTAAGGCACACGACGGGCAAGAATCCTACGGGCCACCAAAAGTACTACGCTAAACTAGCAAAAAGGTACTATGGTCCCTTCTAGATTCTTAGGCCAATCAATGAGATGGCCTATCAACTCAAGTTGCCCAATCATTGGCTCATACACAATGCTTTTCATGTGAGCCTATTAAAGCCTTACAAAGGAGAGCCACCTGAGGAACCACCGGAGATCGAGGACGAAGAGGAGGTGCTGCAGCCCGAGTCCATTCTCCGACATGAAGACAAGGTATTAAGAGGCGGTAAGACTATCCGACGATATCTTATTAAGTTTAAGAATTATCATTTTGAAGATGCTAGATGGATGCAAGGCATACAATTAAAGGATAACCTAAACCTTGTCAATGCTTACAATGCTTTCCAAGAGTAAGCAAATGTACAAAATGTTAAAAATGAACAAAGTTTTTGTCTTATAAGACTCTCATTTTCTTTATTGTGCACAAAAATGAAGTAGTATGCATGCTTAGATCAAGTTTGCGGAGACGACATCTCCCAAACACCAAGTAGAGCTTGTCACTCTACTATGGAAGACTGATAGGACTAATGTGCAGACATGCTTGCGGAAGCCTCAGGCTCTCAAGCGCCAAATGGACTAGTCATCCATTGTGGAATGATGTCGTAGGGTAACATAGGGATCCTCTACCCGCTAAGAAAAGGACTCATGAATATGCTTTATCTTCTCTACACCATAGTCGAGGACGATTATGATTTCAAGAGAGAGGTAATGTCATAATAATCAATATCTAATTCTCCTAAATGATTTTCTCATATTAAACTAATCATTTAATGTGGGGAAGTGCCAGGGGAGAAAAGGCTAGAATATTGGTTTAGCTAGCAGATCGGCCACAGTAGGGATCCAAAGGAGGGAAAATAGGGATCCAAAGGGGGGGCCATCTGCAAAAGAGCCATGTGCAACAATGGGCTAAAAAGACCCTAAGGTTCAGCCCATTAAGACTTCCAAAATGCTAAGGTTCCAAAATTCAAAGGTTGTGTCCAAAGGGTTAAAGCTTAGGGGGAATTGGATGCTTTGTGTGCTCTCCAAAAGTCAATGCATATCCCTACATGGGAGGGGGCGAGCCCTTCTTCTAGGGGATGAGAGAGAAAGCCACACACACACACACAAGCCCCTTTACACAAAGGGAATTAGGGACACATGTCAGCTCCCTAGCCCAGATGCCCACAAGGTTTGCCCAAATGCTATTGGATGACCCTTGAAGTGGACCAATGAGAATTAAGCTAGAGTAAATATAGTTTAATTAATTTAAAAACATTTAATAAAGGAAACCAATGAGAATTAAGTCTCCTAGAAGACTATTGGGCAGTCTCCCAAAGGGTCCAATGAGCATTCAGGAGCCCCGTGGCTTGCCTGATTCTTATTGGCCAGGAGGCAAAGGGGTCCAATGAGAGTTTAGTTTAATTATTTAATTACCTAAATCTCTCACAAAAGGGGAAAGGGGGACACACGTCAAAAGGCTATCACTTATGCTGCTTAATTGTGATTGGCTTGACTTGGGGAGGGCCAATGAGGCTTCAGCAAGAGCAAATAGCAAGAGGGCTCGCCCAAGAGAGAGAGGGGGCTGATTTTTGCAAGGCATTATCACACACACACACTCACACACAGTCTATGTGTGAAGCAAAGAAGACTATCTCTTCCCAAGCTTTAATGGAGAGCTCATCACCTACTCCAAGATTGTGAGATAGAAGCCTACATCAACACACTCTTGGCATGTGGATGCAAATCCAACCAAGAGCCAAGCTTCAATGCATGCTCATCTCCTCTACCAAGCTAATTACTAAGCTAAAGCTATGCTAATATGAGTGATTATGTGAGGAGATGTACATCTTTCTCGTAAAATACTCCTTCTTCCTCTCAATCTACTCTCATACCCTGCTAGCTCTCACCATCTTCGAAGGTGTGTGAGGTCTTGGGTCTGAGAACGGGGATAATTAAAGTTGTGTTTGTTAAGTGTTTTTCTTGGTGCATGAAGCTTTCATCTTCATTGCACTAGCTAGTCTTGAAGGAACACAAAGAATTGTATTGAACAATGTCTCTCTTGATGGGAGAAACCATAATACAAAGCCTTTTGGAGGGGGGACCGGCTCCATGCAAATCCGGTCCTCAACTGTTGTCATTGGCTTAATTTCTCTCTCTTTTGAAAGTATTGTTGATGCTATCTAACTAGGTGTTATGCTTTTTGTTGCTCTCTCCACCCAAGCACTCTTGTAATTCTCATTAGGAATCTATTCTAATGAAATGCCCACTATGTTCATGCTCATTTCCGCTACACACAAGTTATTAGGCCATTAAATGTTACACATTCTACTACACACCATGTCTACTTCTCGAAGGCCTAGCACTACCATTGACTCTATTAGCATTTTTAACAGTTATACTACAGACGATCAAGCATGGATTCCATGTCGAATAACTATCGGAAGTTCGGTTGCAAACTAGGAGGAGGAAGAGGAGGCAACACAATGATTTCGTGGAGGCTTTGAAGGGTCAAGTTAAAGAGTTTAAAGTGTGTGCACAAAGCAAGCGGGTGAAAGAGGTCCTCATACAAC
This sequence comes from Adiantum capillus-veneris, assembly GCF_014529385.1. Lineage (NCBI taxonomy): Eukaryota > Viridiplantae > Streptophyta > Polypodiopsida > Polypodiales > Pteridaceae > Adiantum > Adiantum capillus-veneris. The sequence continues at coordinate 102,857,484 of NC_140960.1, read as the reverse complement.
ATGCTTTCCAGCATGCAGACTTAAGGTTGCAAACATCTCCTCCAAGTTTTCCAAGGCATCGACCCAACTGTAAGTTATTTTAGCATTTCGCTTAGTGCATGATTATATTCAAATATTAAGTGATGGATATCATCTTTGGTATGTTTCAGATATTTATCCATCGAATAGGACAGATTGGCAACCAGTTGAGAGTATAGTTGGGATTTTGATGCTTTCCATGCATTTATTGGTGAGCAAATGTACCGAGGAAGACAACATAACGAAATTGCAGATAATGGAATTTTCTTTTATGATATGTCATATGTGGAACCGAGAACTTCCATTGGTTGGGGTCGTGTAGCTCCTTTGTCACTTCCATCCTTTGACAACAAGGATTGGTCCCTGCCTGCTTCGCAAACTAGTGAAAGCTTCAGGAATAAGTTGTTTCAGGATATACAAAAGTCCCTCAAGTATTCAATTGCCACAAAAATAGTTTGGCTCGCACTATTTATGCCTCTTGAAGTGTTTGTAGATTTTTTCTTCGATGAGCAAATAAGAACTACCGCAACAATGTTCATTTGCAAGTCTGAGAGCTGTTTGGACTTTTTAGATGATATAACTGGGATAGGAAACAATCACAGAACAAAATCTGTATTTTGTAAAAGAAGTCCATAATTTGCAAGTTCATTATAAGCTCTCAAAATTTCTTAGTATCGTTTTACTATATTAGATATCATCTTCTTAGTGGGCAGCTTATTCCACTCGACCAAGATACAGAGAACAACCTCGAGAACAAACCTTTATCAATGGAGCTCTACTTTCGAGACAGCTTACTTGCTGTGATGGAGACAATGGAAAGCACAACTCTGGAACAACTCAGGATAGATCTTACATGTGAAGAACCTCCACTTTTGCCGGAGTTGTATGCATTCAGTCTCAACAATAGAAAGGTGCTTACTAAATCGATAAATTTTGATTGTCTTTAATACACTATGACTGAATCTAACTTTTTCTTCTTTTCAGATTCCAAGGTGCAAGGAGAAAACAACATTGTGCAAGGAGTCACTAACAAATACACTTCACTTAATTGCCGGAAGCTGGGTCACATACCTTGTGCACGCAAAGAGCTTTGATGCCATGCAAACCATGATGTACTTTTCAAAATGACTAATGCAGAGATATTTTTAGCGGTCAAAAAATGTTTCAAAAATGTACATTTTCAATGTTTCAAAACTTTACATATTGTGTTGTTTCTATCAAGATTTATACAAGTAATTTTCTCCCTTTCCCTGCTACTGTCCTCTCCCCCGGTTTGTGTCACTCGTCCCCTGTCCTCTCCCCCAGTTTGTGCCACTTGTCCCCTGTCCTCTCCCGTGGTTTGTGCCACTCGTCCCTTGCCCTCTGCTCCGGTTGCTCCCCTGCCCTCTGCTCCGGTTGCTGCTACCTCTGCCTTTGGAGATGCTGGTCTCGGGCATCCTTTCATGTCGCTCGAAATCATGGGCCTCTTCCATGGCTTCCCATGCTTCTTGCACCTGTGAAGCTTCCCGCTGTTCTTGCTCTTGCCATCGATGTGTAGCCCATTCCTCTACTTCTGCGGCGTCCGCATAATATTGGTTTATTGCTTCTTGCATATTTCTAACTTCTTCTTGAATCTGATTGTCGCGTTGCGTCATTTCGTTAATGCGAGCCTCTTCGAACTCATCAGCTCTCACCGCTTCCTCTCTTGTGCGTCTGTTTACCGAGATTATAATATGCTGGATGGCCATTACAGAAAAATGTCGCACATCGTTGTTGGTGTAGTTATGTAATCGAAGTTCCTGTAGAAGCGTGATACAGACATCTATTGCTTCTTCATACATACGTTGCAGCAAACAATAAAACAGCAGATTACTTATGTTCGGTATATCCATAATTTGACTGATGAGAAACACGGCATTCAAACAGGTTTGCCAACCACAGCTATAGTCATCAATTTGCGTGGACACGGTTACCCGTTTGTGCCAGACTACATTTCCTAGATCATGTTCTAACAAAAGATGCTCTACACAGTATACAAGTTTTTTTGCGGCACTACATACATAACCACTTGAGTCAGCAACACATAACAAAGACACACTGCTTTCCAAATGTACCCAAATGGACCTTACATTTTTACACGACCGTGAAACGCCCTACTTTGCCCGGAGTTTGTGTAGTAAACAATCTTAGCTTCCATGTCAAATAACATCAGACTCCAATGATCACTACAAGGACACCATCAAAGATGAGAAGAGATTCTCAATAAAAGATGTTTTTTACAAGGCAAGAAAATACTCACGATTGATTGTACGCAGTGACGAGAAAGCGTGCTAGATCAAAGTTGACTCTGTTAAACCAGTTCATCAGACTCAAAAAGGAAACTGAGTTGTTCTGCAGATAAGGCGATATCAGCGGATCTATTACGTATACTTTCTCTTGAACCTCAGGGGGCAGAAGCACGACAGCGTGTCTAACATGAACAAATGACAGAGATTAGACTTGAACACCAAGTGAGTCAATACCGAGCGAGTGGGGCAGCTATCGAATTCCATCGGCCGCTGATTCGCTTGGTATTGACCCATGTCTTAGCTGAAATGAGCCATTATAAAGAACTTGACAACTGCGGCAAAGACATAGGTCAATACCGAGCGAGTTAGAGGCGTATTCCAATTCCATAAGCAATAGACTCGCTTGGTATTGACCCATGTCTTTAAGGTAGTGAACCATTATAAAGAAAAACTTGGCAACTGCCGCAAAGACATGGGTCAATACCGAGCGAGTAGTACCAAAATCCAATTTTATTAGCCACTGTTTCGCTTGGTATTGACCCATGTCTCGGTAGAGACCCATTTAATGAGCATGAGAATTACCACAAAGCAACATTGACGACCTCATTCGTTGCGAGCGAGCCGGTGAAGCTGTGCATGCACATGAAGTCTACATTATCGAGGTTGGTAATGCAGGCCTCCTCTGACCTTGCAGATAGCTGTATGTGCGCATGCAGAGGCACTGAGCTCAACAAAATTCTCAACTCCTCTTCATTCTCTTCGTTGATTTGCTCTAAAATAAATGACTCATCCGATACGTTGGATGGCCCTTCTGATGCAGAGCCTTGCCCTTGCCTTTCTTGAGCTGGCTCTCGAGCTGCCTGAGGCTCCTCCTTAACAGCCTCAGGCTCCTCAAGCTCCGGATCATTTTCCTTCAATATTGGTTGCTCCATAGATGCCTCAGGCTCCACCCTGGCCTGCTCTTGTCCCTCATCGTCCACGATGGGCTCCTCCATGACTTGCTCATTTTGGTGTCTAGCTGGCTCCTCGATAACTGTCTCTGTTTCTTCCATGACTGCCTCGGGGTCCACTCTGGCTTGCTCTTGGCCCTCTACGGCTATCTCAGCCTGCCCATCTGTGTCGTTTCTCTCGACCCGTGATCGGGTCCTTCTGCTGTTTGTTTCAGCCCTAGATGGCTCTGTCTGTCGTGCACGAGGATGGAGAGGGGGGATGTTGAGAATATCCATGGTTCTACTATCCCGGATACGCACTGGCTGAAGCAGCCCATTGTAGCAGAAACGAAGCCTACGAAGAGTATCAAAATCCCGCGGCATGATAGTGACGCGGTGTGCATGGGCAGCCAGGATACATCCATCACTGAAGAATTCCACAAGGTAGTCTTCATCAATTTCTTGAAGGGACTGCTGGCCCATCGCATGCCGACTCTCCATTGCTCGCAAATCTCCTGCACTACTCGCTGGAAAGGGAGACTTGGAATAGCAGGTTGAACGTGTCGTTCTATCCTCCGCAACTCTTGCAGTACACCTCTGTGCGTCTCATATCGGCGTCTTCTTGCTTGAGCATTCAAAGATTCACCTGTTGCCCTCCTAGCGCAGGCCTTTACACGAGGCATCTCTACAAATACAATAACACCAAAAGACAATTCATTTGTCAGCACAAGGGACTTTAGATTTAAAAAATGGTCAGTACCAAGCAAATAGGTGAATAGGAAAGAGTTGCCTTACCTTATTCGTTCAACACTGACCTCAGAAAATAGTAATAGCAGGCATGACTTATATTTTATGAGGTCAATACCTAGCGAGTAGGTGCATAGGATAGAGTTGCCTTCTCTTATTCGCTCAGAAGTGACCTAAGAAAATAGTAATAGCAGGCATGACTTATATTTTCTGAGGTCACTACCGAGCGAATAGGTGCATCGGAAATAGTTTACCTTGCCTTATTCGCTCGATAGTGACCTCAGAAAATAGTAATGGCAGACATGACTTATATATTCTGAGGTCACTAACGAGCGAATAGGTGCATAGGAAAGAGTTGCCTTGCCTTTATTCGCTCGGTAGTGACCTGAGAAAATAGTAATGGCAGACATGACTTATAATTTCTGAGGTCACTAACGAGCGAATAGGTGCATAGGAAAGAGTTGCCTTGCCTTATTCGCTCGTTAGTGACCTCAAAAAATAGTAGTGTTAGACATGACTTATATTTTTTGAGGTCACTAGAGAGCGAATAGGCGCATAGGAAAGAGTTTGTTTTGCCTTATTCGCTTGGTAGTGGCTTCAGAAAATAGTAATAGCAGAAATCACTTACATTTTCTGAGGTCACTACCAAGCGATCAGGTTTGCATCCCCTGCAACAAAATACCTTATTCGCTGGGTAGTGACCTCAGAAAAGTGTACAAGCAAGCGAACAGGTTTGCATCCTTTGCAACAAAATACCAATGACAGGTCCTAGTTGTCATGTTGTTCCCTCCCATCACCTCCCCTAATATCGGGGGAATGGTACCATTGATTCTGTCTCCCACGTCCACCTCTCATGAAACCACATGGTGGTACCACCCCTCACAGACCACTCACTCATAAGCCAGAACCCAGGCTCTGCTTTTTAGGCATGTCTGAAAGTCTATTTAAGAACCAGTTGTTTCAGAACCTCCCTTAGGCTTTCATAGAACAACTAAAGGAAGCTTAGGATAGTGGTGATGCCTTTCCAAGGTATACTCCCGCAGCGCCAGCAACACCGCATCCGGGCCCTCCTCATGAGGTCCCCCCTTGGCCCTTCCTCGATGTTACCTTTAATGTTCTCTACCGACACAGCTCTGGAGTGGCTGCTGTCAACACGGGAGTCAATTCTCGAGGTAAGCCACTGGTAATTCTTTGCTTTCTGCTCCCAATTTCCAAGCTCCTAGTTTGAAGAGCTTACTTGCTAAATGCTCTATGCAGGATGCTACCATGAAGCTGCAGCAAATGCTGATCGTCAGGCAGAGGGTCTCAATCCTTAAAGACTCTCTGGAAGCAAGAAGGCCTGTAGACATGCAGCGATTCCTCGTCGAGAATGGCTCTATGGAGGCGATCATTAATTGGCTTCAGGAAATGAAGGATGAAGTGCTTGAACTAGCCAGTAAATATGAGGAAGCCATTAACTTTGCCAACAGGCTTTGCGAAGAGATAGCCTGGCTGTGAAGGAAAAGGACTACATGGTTATTGCAAACCCTAAACCCCCGGAAATTAATAGTTCACTCTTTGTAAAGTCTGAAGTGTTTTCTAACTCAAAACCCGGTGTTCAGTTGTAATTTTGTTTCTTTATTATAAAATCAAAATGCGTATTTGGCAAAAGAAAACCCTAAATCTGCAACAAGCAGGGGTTACCTTCCCCTTATTTGCTTAGTATTGACCTCTGTACTAGCAGACATCACTTAACTTTTCTTTTGGTCAGTACCAAGCGAATAGGGCCCTTCGGACTAAGTGACCTTACCTTATTCGCTTGGTACTGAACAAGGACGATGACCTGTACCAAGCAAACAGGTGCAACAAATAGGGTTTACCTTCCCTTATTCGCCTGGTACTAACTACACAAATACAAGTGCACAGAAGGGTAGTAAGTAGCATACCTCTTCACTGTGTGTAGAGTTCTGCGTCGCTGAAGCAGTGCAGAACAAGAGTAAGAGAAGGAGGATGCGTGAGAGTAAGAGGTGATGGAGTTTGCTTACTGCGTAGAGTCTATGGGGGTAGAGTTAATTAGAATGATGCACAGTAGAGGACGCGAAAATAGGCAGAATAGTTGAAACTTGAGATGTTTGGCGGGGGTAATGCCTCAACTTAGAATGCTTACCTCGGGGAGGGTGACAACTTCACTTATGCGCGAGATTGTGGTTGGTAAATCGTACTGCATGGGAATCTGAGACCATTTAATACTGGTTGTCCTTGAGGGCGCAGCCCACGTGCCTTTTTGAGTGATCGTTTAGGGTCAGACAGACACCAATCGCCCTTGCAGTCGCCATCTCCATCTCCATCTCTGAGTGGAACAAGCAGATCGCCGCTGCCTTTGCATTTTCTGTGCCCTTGCCCTTGGCCAGCTCTCGTGATCCTGCGTTTAGAGTCAGACACCGATCGCCCTTGCATTCGCCATATCCATTTCCACTCGCCCTTGAATTCGCCATCTCCATCTCCATCGCCATCGCCTTTGCATTTTCTGTGCTCTTCCCCTTGGCCAGCTCTTGTGATCTTGCATTGAGTTACCTCCACTAGGTCGAGTCCTTAGCTACCGCATCGCCATCGCCATCGCCCCCCTCTGGTTCTTGCTGTCGGTGGCCTGTGACATCACCATCCAACTCGGTGCCATTGGATATTGCAAAGACAGGTTCTTTCTCCCTGCCTCTCCCCTTCCTGTGTGCTGTTAACTGTGTGCGCACCGAAGCCACTGCATTAGGGTAAAAACGCATGCATGGTTGGAATAATTACTCCTTATGTGACCGTACCGCATTCATGGTTGGAATAATTACTCCTTATGTGACCGTGCCTGAGTTTGGGCATAGTGAGCGAGTAGGCCTATAAATCTATCACTGATAACATAATATGCTCTGTTCTTATCCACCTGTTCCGAATGCTTAGGTCACAAGACAGAACCAAGCGAATAGGGCCCTTCGGAGATACTTGGGGCCCCTACTCGCTTGGTTCTGACTCAAATAATGTCAACTCTTATGACATTAGCACACGGGAGAGAACCAAGCGAATAGGGTCCTTCGGAAATTCTTGGGGGCCCTACTCGCTTGGTTGTGACTCAACTAACATCACCTCTTATGACCTTAGCGCATGGGACATAACCCGTCGATAGGGCCCTTCGGTGATTCTTGGGGCCCCTACTCTCTTGGTTCTGACTCAACTAACGTCAACTCTTATGACATTAGCACACGGGACAAAACCAAGCAAATAGGGTCCTTCGAAAATTCTTGGGGGACCTACTCGCTTGGTTCTGACTCAACTAATGTCACCTCTCATGACATTAGTGCACGGGACAAACCCAAGCAAAAAAGGACATTGAGGGGTACTCGAGGCTCAACATTCGCTTGGTTATGAAACCAAATAGTTTTGGCTTGCTTTTTCTTTCAGTCAAGGGGATCATAGTCCTGGAGACAGACGTGAGTGAGGATACATGTGAAGAAAAACTATTCACATTCTTATATAACGCCCGTGCTCATCACCGTGCACCAGAACTATTAGGAATGTTCAATGCAGAGTTTTCTATACAGAGGATTATAGATTGCTCCTTTGAGTACCTACAAAACCATTTGCAACAGTATGAGGCAGTCACTTGTGACAATTCCATGACAATTGATGGCATGAGATATGTGCACCCTGCCGACCTTGACCCTGACAAGAGTGCTTCAAGGAGACTGAATCGTTGTCTAGAAAAGTGTCCCTCCAATGCACTGCTTGTACAAGACAGGTGTATAAAGCACTTCAAAAAGTGTCGCTTATTGGAATTCTACCATGGGTTTGTCTGTTACTTATACTTGCAGACGGATGGTGAGTCAGAGACTTCGCAGTCAACAAATTTCGGTAGTTGTCCATTGGTGCCGGAGGAAGAGGTAGAGGATGTGGAGGTACAATTCAACCCAGAAGAAGAGCGGGTAGAGGTACTAAAGGAAACATTTGATGCGGGCTTAACTCTTGTTTCTCTTGCAGATGCAGCAATAGGGTGCAAGCGAGAAAGCCCAAGTAAGGAAATGTATTTGCCTCTGAATAGTGATCCCAACTTTGCTATGGCGGGCGACACCCACTATGTTCTGCTCATGGATATCATGCATGAGCTCAATATACGGGAGGACTACTGCCTAGCAGAAATTGCAAATTTTTGTGAGGCAGACATGGGGTTTGTGGACGATGATGGAGTGGACCAGCATCTTATTGCTGACACAGCTGTCCATGACTCACAGTTCACTTTAGGGTGGCAACTGATCAAAGATATGTTCAATGAAGCGAAGTTTGGAGAGGCCAATTTGCCAATAGATGAGCAGTTTGAATCAACAACAAAACAACTCCGCTTGGAAAACATGGGTAGGCACGTGGCACCCAAAGATCAAGTAATGAATAGTCAGTCTATTCACTTATGGGGGAGGTCGATGCTGGAAATGGATGAGAATTAGATGGTAACTTTTGTCGTGCATTCAGATGGTATTCGAGATGGCCCAGTGATAAAATATCATGATCATTTTTTTTTTGCTGCCAGGTGCTAGTGTATGACGATAGTTTCCTTAGAAGAGCGAAGGCTCACGGCAAGGGCTTGTCACTGGAGTCCAAGGCAAGGATGCGGCGTTGTCTCACTACATCGGGCGTTTCAACCACAAAAAGGTTTGTAGAAACAATTCAAGTACTTGGCAATCGCACTCATCTCACTTACGGCATATAAATTCATTGCAATTTTTATGTAGATCATAATATACCACAAGGAATACTCCGATGACAATGCAAAGTTTCCACTGTTTGCAATGAAATTTATTACAAGATTGTGTGGTGGGCACCCCCTCCCACTAAATGCAGAAAGACTAATTCTGATTGAGAAACAGTTTGCTCTACGCGTATTTGGCATTGGATATGGGTGCCAAGCACTCAGAGCCCCCTATTTCATGTCCTACACAGCTCAGGCTCTGGCTGCAGGGGTTGAAGACCCGAAAAGCTTAGTGTGAGACGGCGGGGGACTGGACCATGCAACTCTCCACCCAACCGTGCCATATATAGACTCCTAGCCCCTAAATATAGCGCCCCTTGACCGCATGTCCGTCCTGGCCCTTGGCCCTTGCCTTGGCCTGACATTACTCCCCCCTTGGAGAAGCGTTTTCGTCCTCAAAAACACAAGTGGTAGTATCTTCGTAAGAGCACTGATGTTTTCCTTATTGGCATCCTCTACACGGGCCAACTGTCCATATGATCGATACCTGGTGCAGTGAGGAGGTTCAATGAAACCAAGAGCAACATCTTGATTTTCAACATTGTTGTCCTTTTGCAACCACCCGTATGGTAACTCATGATAACTCATGTGAGTATCTTGAAAAGCTCATAGCTACTGAAAGATAGAATAGGGAGTGTCCTCATGTCAGACTTCTGAACATTTTGGAACACACAGAACCACATGTTCACCCCTAACAAAGGTTACATGCCAACATACTCTGTCAGCACACCTACTAAGTCCTTGACTTATGAAACTATCGGTATCCAACCCCACCACAACAGGTGTTCAAAGTTGAAAACCTAACCTAAGAAAATTCTAGAATAAGGAGAGAATCACCTATTTAGAATGCATTGTGCTAACGTATGCGCTTAGCAGATCCTTTAGCACGGTTTACTAACGTATGCGCTTAGCATATCCTTTAGTACTAAATAGAATACTTGTAAGCTGCCCATCCAACGTGGGATGAATAATAGCAGTAAGAGTGAGGTACTTTCCCCAACCAGTTACAGACAGTCTTCCACGACTGACGACAAACTATGACTCAACCATTGAGTATCCAGCCATATACTCGATATGGAATGGAGACAACCAACTAGGTTGAAGGTAGATTGGAGGTTCCAGCAACCAATCACTAACATCCATACTCAGCCATCACTTTGTATGGCAGGGTGTAAACTCATACGAAATCTGCAAGAGAGATTGCACTAGCAATGCGAAAGGGTGCAGAAAGAATAAAGTCCATGGATTTGCATGCCGCTCCAAATAAATTTGTGTTAAACACTAGAGCCCATAACACCTAGTGTGCATGCATTTAACACAAACCTATCCAAACCGCGATTCCATGACGAGACTTTCCACGATACTTAAGTGAAAATCTTGCAACAAAGTTGGACCATAATAGAAGGTGACAACCCGGTCACACCTAGGAACCAACCATGAGACCATCTCATGAACGTAGCATACTTTGCAGCAAAAGTTGGACCATAATAGAATGTGACAACCCAGTCACACCTAGGAACCAACCATGAAACATTCTCATGAACGTAGCATACTTTGCTATATGTAGAAACGACCCTCCGTTAAGGTGGTTTCAAAGAACTTGTAATCACAACAAGTCTGTACTTAGTACTCGAAAATTTTTGGCCACTGAAATTGTTCCTGATACTGTGTGCGTCAATTGGTCTAATGAACGGATGCGACCAGCACCTAGGGACTTCGTCGCGACACATCATTTTGAATTGGGCGCCAGTGTCAGTCCCAGAGACTCATATTCTCCACATGTGGAATATGTCTCAAGTAAGGATGCCAAGAAAAGTGACATCCATCAAGTACGAGTTGTACTTATGTGTGGAGGTAACTATGAACACTCTGCGACGCGAGTGAGAGGGACCCTCATTATCATGCTCCACATTGGCTAAACCAAAATCCTTGAGTTCCTAGACCATGTTGTATCCCATGTGACAACATGTGCCAAATCGAACCCTACAAGTAGGTTCGTAACAGCGTAAGGCAAAAAGGTAGATTGGACACTTGGCCCAAAATACTTTGTGCCGACATGCCCTTGGCATGGCTCTGTAACATTCAAGCGTACTTATACGTCTTGAAAAAAAAACAAGCAAAGTGTACAAAAAATGGAATAACACCAAATTAATAGATGCGTACCTGGAGGTTTGAACGTAATGTTCACTTACCAGTATTCAAACGGAGAGGAGCACATCTCCTACCTGAAAAACAAACAGCATTGCACTGGGAACCGTGGGTGTTGCCTTCGCAATCCAACCCCTTTGGTTAAAATCTACGTAGTGAAACCCCTTGGTAAGACCCTTTGTAGAAACTGCTCAACGAGCAGGCAACGGTAACCAACATAGTTAACCGTGTACATAATGATTGGAATCAACTCGAAAAGTTGAATTCGTCCGCTACCATTTGGTAGATTGCGGAATTCTTTCCTTGAAAGTTTAACTGGGAGAGATCAAACTGTGCTCCTCAATGCTTATGGGGTGATTTAGCAGTCATCCTCCGGGTCGTACCCTAAACAATATGTCCATAGACACTCCGTAGTGCTATAGAGAGAGCAGGGAATCCATACAAGGGAACTACCTAGCTCTTTATGGACAGCCATGCTGTCGCAAGTGATTGCTGCATCTATACTTCCTTGTAGAGATCAGCTACTGTGAGTTTTAGGTTTATCAAAAACTCAACTTGAGTGTCGCACTGAAAACATGTAGTGCAAAAATGACACTGTAAACATCCTGAATGACAAGACCCTTGCTTGTCCATTAACATCGATGTATACTTCCCTGGGTAGATCTGTTCACTCTTGAAAACAATCACCCAAAGAATGCCAATGGTTGGGTCTTACCCTTGGCCTCACAATGGCTCTTAGCATGGGTGGCTCATAGCCCTTGTGCAAATTAGTGTTCAATGGATGAACCGATGAAGACTAATTTGAGGAGCATCTTAGCCACGTGCTAGCTGAGAGTTAGAGCACCTTGGCTCAGGCTGACTCACGAGCAAAACACGTATCAAAAGCTTCTTAGAAGATTTTCATTATTCCCTTAAAGAGAGAGAACGAGAGAGAAGAAGAGCATGCTGGGCTCCGGAACTTTCCTTGAATGACTATGACGTGTATAGTTGATTGCCATGCTCGTGTGCATCTTATGCCTAACGAGCAGCGTATCCTATAAGCATGCAACAAGTTTGTGCTATGACTCTCTCATTGAGAGAGGTAATAGAAAAACACAACCACATCTTGATCTACCTGCCTTGCAGGGTCGTGATTGTATGAAAATGACTTAGCATTGGCACTTTTCATGTGAAATAAGTCCTAGACGTAGGTTCCTTTTAGTGCTGTTGGGTGGTGATAGCAACCAACCATCAGGTTCAACAATCCATCACTTAGTCTGTCCTTGATAGAGTTGCGAGTGTGATAGCGGAAGCATAATGCATAAAGTGGTGGAATCCATGCCACTTGCTTAGCATGCCTTGCATGCAAAAACTTAAGCCCTTGGCTACTATAACGGTCTCAAGCGTGAGAACCAAAACCATAAGTGCCTTGCACAGAATAAACTGGTAGGGATTTTGTGAGCTGACATTCCCTATTTTTCCAGTTCCCCAAACTTGTGTGCCAAAGTCCTTGATTCCAAAACAATGGCAGTATCTCAGCACAAGGAAGAAGCCGTGCTTCATGTAAAATTGCCAAAGCACTTTGCTTTGCACAATGACAGTAATTGCCAAGTAAAGTGTAAACATGGAAAAAATAAGAAAAACTTAAACTTGGCTAACCTGGTAGTTGTTGCTGCAACCAGTTGTCATGAGATTCCAAATGGAAAGCTCGTGTAAGATGGCTCATAGCCAAATCTGCCGTGCGAGAGAAACTTGTCGCATATGGATATACGCCCTCTTGTATCATATACCTTTGTCGTATACGAAATGAAATAACCTAAATCGGGTAGTGCTAATAGCCAACTGATGTGGCTGCAAATAGCATGACAAAAAGAATCGACCTTGTCGAGCAATTTCAACTAAAATTAACCAGTATTGTGTGGAAAGCATTCTCTGTCGGCTTGTAGAAACAGTGGCAAGAAGTCGGCTATGCTGAGCTCTGTGCACCCTTCATGAAGTTGAGCCACAGGGTGTGTCGATCTCCTTGAGATTCCATGGGCATCAAAAGTGAACTATTGATGATCCGTGAAGTAGATACTCGAGCCATGCTTGAGCCATGTTGGTAGATTAAGCATTAGTTTGATGCCAACAAAATGGTAATGCTTAAAACAACTATCAGAAGCCGTGCTCAACAACTATCACAAGCCGTGCTTGTGCGTAAAGTACGTAAAGAGCACGGACCACTGATGCATGCTAGAGTTACATAATCTCCATCTAGAGAAGATGCTCTGATACCAATGTGAGACCGCGGGGGACTGGACCATGCAACTCTCCACCCAACCGTGCCATATATAGACTCCTAGCCCCTAAATATAGCGCCCCTTGACCGCATGTCCGTCCTGGACCTTGGCCTTTCCCTTGGCCTGACACTTAGATCCATACAACAAGCGGTTGTTTCTGAGGGAAAGAAGATGCTTGATGCCCGTGGGAATGCTGCCATCAACAGAGGAACGAGCTCGTCTACAGAGCTTGCACATCGAAGAGGTACAAAGTGAGGAAGAAGGAGGTGCATCAAAGAGGATAAAAACGATGGGCTCATGTCCATCTTCTCCCGCTCCTGACTCGTGACCGGCGCCACCTCACATGGCGCTCCACCGCATTTGAAGCTCCCCAAGCCATCTGTTTCTTCTCTTTGCGGATGTGTTGTAAAGACCGTGTAATTTCTGAACTCTTAAGAAGTTCCTTCTGCCTTGCTCTATGAATTAGTCGTCTATAAGTCCATTGGTGTAACTCTAATAGGCTTTTGGCCTTTTCTTTTCCTCTCCCATGTTGAGTGTGCTTAAAATAACTTGTTCTTGCCATGTAGTGGGTTTTTTCTATGCCTTGTGTGGACCATATTGATAGTGAGTCGTATGTCTTGGCAAAATATGGACCATGGTTGAACAATATGTGCTGCATTGAAATAAAACAAAATGGTTAGTAGAGTACAATTTAAAATTTTGTTTTGTATACGTAGAATGCCAACCCACCATGTAATGTGTGATATGTTGCCCACCCCACCCTGTAAGGTAAGCCTTTTTCCAATCCAGCAAGGCTGCTTGAAATGATGTGAGCTTACTTTGGTCCCAAGAATGTTGCTCAACGTAATGGAAAATTTTATCTAGTGATTTCCACACGTTCGCCTTGTGATTCTGGATTGCCCCACCACCAGCATTGTCTTTAACCACTTTATGTAAGTGTTTCCATTTTTTGAACAGGTTTCTCCTTTCTTCTCTATCTGAATCTTTGAGGCTAAACCCAAGAAACCTTCTTGCCTTCACTCCGCCTATCGATGCTTTCCTCGGTATGTTGTACCGACTTTGAGACATCTTAGGATCTTCTTCGATTTTGACATTTCCTCCATGCAAACCAATGTCTGAGAGCACTCCCTCTAATGCTTTGATCACTCTTTTTGACTCACTCTCTGGCTTTAATGTCCATGCAAAACATATGTACAAATGAACCACCTTTTCAATTATTCAACAGAGTGCATGAAGTGTACAGACATGAAATCTACTCAGAGGAATATCAAGCATTGGTTTAAAAGTTTTATCTTGAAGATGTCTGTTGGGAGCTCTAATCCATTGCACACTCTCAAGTGATTGTGCATCAGCCATGCAATATAAGCATGGATTTGCCACAGCTGCTCTGTGTGTTATGTTGTACATACACTTAAGAGTCTTTAAGTCACCTGCCATATACCATTCCACCGTGTAGTCACCAAATCCTTCCACTGAAAGAACGGCTCCCTTTCTTTGTTCACTGATGTTAGAAGGAATTTGGGTTTGACTAAAAACCCAATCGAGGATTTCAAAAATTTCCTTATCAACCTGCAGTGAAAAATGAAAACACAAAATCAACAACCAAATAATCAATATTTTTGTTATCATAGAGTGAACGAAGTATACCTCAAATGATCCTAGAGTTAGAATGTTGTTTTTTGATTGCACGTTGAAGTATCGTGGATCCTCTTTCGTTATTGATGGATCCAGAGCTCTGTTCATGAGGGTAATGGTGACTCTCTCCAACTTCTTGTTCTTCAGGACCTTGCACTCGTCGAGCTTCAAAACAAACTTGAGAACCCCACCGCATTCGTCTCGATTGATGTCAAAGAAGTGAACTGCATACCTTTGCAATGCTTCAAGATCAACGAAGAGGTTGTTGTGCTCGTTAAACTGTACCTCTCTGCCGCCCTTGCCTAAGAACATTGCTTCAATATGGAATGGTGACCCAAGTTTCTCAAACACCTCATCGTTTACGTGCCGGCGAGCAGCCTTTACATGTGATGGCTTTGGTAGCAATGATCCTCTCTGTAGTTTATTTTGAGACTTTTTAGCTAATGCTTTGAAGAGTGCCCTATATCCCATCTGCGAGATGCCACTCTCATCAAGTATTGCTTGCACTTCCATTGGTTCCAGCTGATTCTCGTTCATGAAGGAGGTAAGTAGCCTCCCTTTCAACTTACGAAATGTTTTCTGAGTTATCATCTCTTCAACTACTTCTTTTGGAACTAGACGGCTGTAATGCACTCTGGCATTGAAGCCTGCACCGTTTGAGTTTGGATGCAGTAAAGACCAACCAAAAAAGCACAATGCGTTATGATCATGTATAGGAAAGTAAGTGTATCCATTTCTTAATGAAGCACATTGAAGAAACAAACTTCGGGTTACCTTAAAGCTCGTATTCATTTTTTCAGGCCACCACTACCAACCTTCATGTTCTCAATGTTGCACAGATCTCGTTTTCTTTTCCGACTACCAAGCACGGTGTCTTTCTCTCCCAAACTTGTGATCTTCTTCTCAAGGCCTTGGATTGTCTCTTTGTTTGATGAAATCTTTTGAGAGCATGCTTCATTAAGTTTCTTCACCTGCATGTTCTCCATTGCCAGGAAGTTTCTTTGCCTTTCCGCATTCAATCCTCTCATTTCCAAATGTTCAGTGTATCCCAATAGGCCATCCTTGCCATCGCCTGTGAAATGTAAGAGGTTAGTGATATTAGCAAAGGGAGGTGGCGCATTTGTTGTAGGATCCTTTGGATAAATAGACCCATCGGTCCACAAATCCAAATGATGTTCCTTGTTTGTCCTTCTAAGTTCTTTCTCTCGTTGAGATAAGAAAAACTCCCTCGTACGTTTCTGCAACGGTGCGTACTCTTGCAATACATCAACATGAAGATGATGTGTGTTCTTTCTTTGGGTAAGTGTTAAAGATGAAGGGGCTGAGGATTGTAAGTTCAAATTAATGTTTTCATCAGGAAAAGATGCGTTCTCCATTCCTAGAGTTGATAGAGAAGAAGACGGAGAAATGTCTCAGGTTTTGGGAGGGAAAGCCATATTCTCAAGTTTAGAGTTGATAGAGTTCGTGTGGCTTATGTTTCTGGAGGGAACGCTTGTAAGTTGGCATTTCAAATCATTAGTCATACGGTTAGTTGGATTCCTGACAAGAGAACGAAGGATAAGAATGATAAAGACGGCGGCTACCTACCGAAGAATGTCATTTTGGCATTTTGTTGTGAAGAAAAGTATCACATAAAATGCACAATTGAACATTTTCATTTTCTCTCTCTAAGCCGATGTGGCACTTCTTACAGGGCCCAAAAGTGAGTCCAACTTTCTCCTAATGTTCCGCACAACTTCTTGCCTTGCCGCCGCTGAATATACCTATACACAAGCGTTTAATTTCGGCAATCGAATCAAAGCATTTAACCGCTAGAGGTGGTCTTAGTAATGATTGGTATATCTGGAGGGTTAACCTCAACCATTAATGTACTCTATACACATCGGATGTTCTTGATTAGGTCTGCTAATCTGGAACTGTACTTTACCCGAGTGTTTGTTAGTCTAGAGGTAAAGTCTTAATTCCGTCTTTGCTCCGTCAAAAGGTCAAACAAGGTCCAATTTCACTTCTGAAGAAGTTCTGGAACTCTTAAGTCAATTGGAACATCACTCTATGTCCCACAACCAGATTTTGACTTCAATATCATGCCTTAGACATACTACGTGTAGCATGTCTAACTGCTCAAAATTGCTCCAAATTCAAACCACAGACTCCTCTTAAGGTGCTGATCACTCTGGTATGCTCACAATTGGATTTGGAGTGCTAAATCATTGTGAACACATCCTACGCGTAGGATGTATAAGTGCTCTGTTTGACTCCAAACTTGAGCCAAAACTTCCCCTTGATGTCAACAACCCAATGCTATGCTTAGATTTTAGTTTGGATTTCAAAAGACCCCAAATTTAGCTATTGTAGCCTTTTTCAGTAAAAAATGCTAAAGTCTGCTTAAAACCCAATTTTCTCACCCAATTGAGATGAAACCTTTCTCATGCACTCAATAAATCATGTAGATCATGCTCATGAAGACATCCTAAGGTTTTGGTCTTAAAATAATACCTTGACACAATTTGGATAGGATGTATGGCAATTCCTTTCTTATGGCCTTATCCTGTCAAGATATGGTCAAGTTCCCCCTTCCAAGTGAATATAGAGTAATTGCTACCTTCTTAACACACTGGTCAACTCAGATTTTCAAAATTCTCACCAGAACACCATGTAGACATCCTACACGTAAGATGTCTACTGCTCCTTTTCTTAGAATAAAGTGCTACTTTGCCTTCCCTATGCTCTCAGCAAGTGCCAATATGCCTTACAAGTGCAAAAATATGCAAATTTCTCTCAATTTAAACCTTTTCTGAACTTTTACGTTGTGAGCGGGATGGAAACACACAGAACGCCTCTATAATGACCCGGCACACACTCTTGGAATGATACACACACACACACACACACACACACACACACACACACACACACACACACACACACACACACACACACACACTATGGGGCACCACTCGGCTTACACAACACACCTGGCCGAGACAGGGAACACACCTATGGAGTGAGAGGAGAGAGACTATCCACTTGCCCACTCTACACAGACAGACACACACACACACACACACACACACACACACACACACACACACACACACACACACACCCAAAAACTCAACTCAAACGAGAAGAATTTCTATGATTTAGATACAAATGACCTTGGGACAACACCAATGGGGCAAATAGTTTACACAGTATTTGAGAAATACACCAGATACAACCACAAAGTTAAGCAGAGGCTTCACTCACCGGAGAAGATTACACAGAAAACAACAGAAAAAGAGTGAGGAATTTGGAAAAATGGACAGTGCCATCGCGTCCAGAACGGCCCAAAACCCCAGTCTACAATGCCAAAGTGCTCAAATTCGACCTCGGATGAGCAGTTTACGGCCAAAACAGGCTCCAAAATGAGCAAAAACACAGTTGCGGCTGTTCCTCCTCTTCTCTCCACGTTTTTTCTCATCTTCTCTCAGTTTTTTCAGTTCCCACATTTATCTTTATTAGTTGGGCACCCTTGGCCTTTTAGATGACCTCAAACGGACCCCGAACATGCCAAAAACTGACCTCGTAGTGCATAGTTGTCACCCTGCTGCATCCATACGCACACCTGGCACTCAACTTTTTTCAATAATGCATCCCGCCACCTCATGAAGTGGCCCCAAAAAATGGTCCTCATGATGATTTTTCTGCATAATTATCACAAGGAAACACCCACGTTGTGTATGTACTCATCCACGTGCAAGTATTGACCCCATTCGACCTCCTGACGCCACTAGATGCCATCTGACGCACCTGCTTATCTCATGTCGTCGGCCCACAGATAGATTCCTCGAGAATTTTTACGTGATAACAAATCCTCATTATTATAGAGAAAACACACTGGTACTGGTAATAGTGAAAATCGCTGCACTATGTACACCATGTCCTACCTGTACACATGTGGGCCCCACGTAACCACCTGGCTCTGGAAAATGGGCAATTATTTATTTGAGGAACCATGCATGGGTATGTACATATGCACAATCCCTTGCTCCAAAAAACTCCTGACATAATTTGCCCATCCCCTAGCCTGCTAGATCATTCATGATCAGCAGCAGCAAAAAGAGATATGAGACTCGCAGCGTCACAAGTCGCCTCATCCTTCACCAACACTGCTTGATCCATAGAGAGCTCATCTTGCTCCACCATCATTAGCCTGGCATGATATAATTTAAGATGCAATCCATTTACCCTTGAGTTATGAAGAATCCCATCCATGTTAGACAACTGATAAGTACCATTCGGAAAACACTCCACTACCTTGAAAGGACCTTCCCACTTAATTTGAAACTTCTTTTGGAAGGTGTTGTCTAGCTTACTGTTGTAGCGCAAAACCAAGTCATGCTTCTTGATTCCTTTACTCTTGACCTTTTCATTTATCTTCGCCAAAGCCCTATTTTGCATCTGCCCATAATGTTCCAATGCACTCATCCTATCCAGTTGAACCTCTTGTAACTGCAAGAGCCTCTCTTTGAATGAATCACTAGGCGGCCCAAGCAACTTCTCTAACATCTTGACCGCAGGCAACTCTACTTCCACAGGCAATAGTGCTTCCTTTCCATACACCAAATGAAATGGAGTAAACCATGTACCTGTCTTCACCGAAGTATGGTAAGCCCATAATGCACTAGGCAATTCCAAATCCCAATTCTTTCCTTGGGGCTCTGTCACTTTCGAAAGAATCTGTACCAACTCACCATTGAATCTTTCATTTAACACTAGGTTGGTAACCTAACAGGACATAAAAGTGTCCTTTCAGGGTTTTGAAAAAAACCTCCAAAACCATAGTAGATCCACTCATTTTGTAAAATCCTTTCATGAGGTTATAGTTCAAGGCCTACTACACATGGGAAAAATAAGAAACTTGTAAAATTTCTCATCTTTTGGTCACACCAAGCGTCCAAAGTTCATGGACCAGTACATTTTCATCAAAACAGTCATTTCTTACGTTTTGTTGCATAAAAATAAGATTAGGGATTTTTGTAGGACTTGAGATAAATTCCCTAGTTAACTTCAATGGGTTGATGATCAGAACATATGATTGCTTCTCACTCACTATTTTTTGTTTTGCCAAAAGAAATAGGTACAAAAAAGTTGAATTTTTACCATTCTGCGGACCTATCATCAAAGTTTCTATAGCCACGCTCAATACAAATAATATATGCATGTTTTCTTAGTTCCCTATTGTCCTTTAGGTTCATAAGGAGCCATGGAGCATGTCAAAAGAATAATACATCTCTTACCAAGGGAAATCTTGGGGACAAAGATGATGTGCTAAATACAGCAAACATGAAAAAACTGGGTTCAACATTATGAGTTGTAGAATCCCATAGAAAGTATTCAGTATCTAGCCAAATTTGATCCTTATGACTAGATATGGTTACTACCTACAAAATGCATGTAGTTGTCACAAGAAACTAACAATATTGAAAAAGCTATACTTGATATACTAGAATGTTTCGTTTCTTCTATAATTGGAAAAATCAACCATCGTTGTCTACTATGCAAAATAGCGTATTAGGTGCCCCAAAACTCAAGGAGTATTAGCTTTATGTTACAATATGCGACATAGAAAATCAAAACTGCATTTGGATATCATGAAAGCCACCAAAAAAAACATAGAAGAGCTAAAATTGGCTAAAAAACAGGATTTGACAATTTTTGTAATTTGGTCATAACTTAAGAATTTAACATTTATTTCTCCCTAGAAGGTTTTCGTCCCCAGCAACGGCACCAATGTTGGCGGATACTCCGTGACGGACGTCAGCACAGTGGGAACTCACCTAACAAGATATGTCAGGTAAGGACAAAGCTCGACCCGCAGGCGCGTGGAAGCAAGCAGAGGGTGTCAACCTACACTTGACCGACTATTGACTACTTTCTACAGAGGTCTCTACCCAATGTCTAAGTTACAGCCTTCAAGAGTACACAAGAGGAGTTTTCCTACAATGCTTTCAAGAGCCAAATACCCATCAAACGTTCTCAAAACGCTACGGAACTTGAGGGAAATCCTATTAACACCAATAGGTCGCTCTCCCTAAGGTCCGTGACCCAAAACCCCAACCCTAAACACCCGGTGCAGAATCACGTAGGATGTATGGTCGAAATTTACAGGTTGACGTTTTTTGAAACTAACATGCCTAATGCGTAGCTTATCTTGATTCAAACGCGTGGATAAGATGCAATAAGAAAACAGACACCAGAAACTCACCGAAACCCTAGATAAGACTTGTGGATTTATCTTGCAGAAACGGGCCGTACGCGCGCAGTGATGAGCTTGGTGCGTAGCTCTCTTTGGCGGCAAGGAGCTGCACTTCTCGGTTCTTCAAACGGATCACCAGGGCGCCCGTAGCCAAGCTCTGAACTCTCACTCTCTGTCTTACACAGAGTATGCTCAACTCACACAGACAAACTTATGAAAATGACAAAAGGTTTTTTGCATTAAGGTCAAAAGTGGTATAAATACCTTACAATCTCAAACCCTAATGTTCCAATTTAACCATTTACTAAGTCTAAATGTCAAAAATGGGATACAATTTGAAAACTTCTGCAAGCCCCACTATTTACAAAGGTGAAATGACGGTTTCTTCTCAATTAAGGAATGATCACAAAGGAAATTAGTATCCCGCCGGGCAATCATTCTCCATTGAGTGTGAGAAGTAAGAGCGTACACCAACACTCTTGGCTACGGAATGCAAATCCAACCAAGAGACATGCTTCAATGCGTAAGCTTGATATCTTCTCCATCTTCATTACTATGCTATTATGTATGCTAGCAAGAAGAGTGATGACAAGTGAGGAACTATTTCTTTCTCGTATGGAATGTTTCTTATTCCTCTTCCCTACCCTCATTCCATGCTAGCTCTCTCCACCTTCGAAGGTGTTCAAGGCCTTGGATTGAGGCTTGGGATAGTTAATTCTTTCTACACGTGTTTAAGGTACATACATTCAGAACATGCAAACACAAGAATCAGAATGGATTGGAAATGGAATCAGAATGGAACTGGAACTGGAATAAGAATGGAACTGGAACTGGAACAGAACACAGAAACTGAAAACAAACTAATTCCGCGATAACTTTCACCTTCACGTTTCCAAGAAGACACTGATTTGACAGTTACATAAATCGAGAATACTAATGGGCAACGCCCTTTCCCAAGAACACCCTTTGGAATCCCAAAAGTACAAAAGTTGATATTCCAAATTCCACTAAGGTAAAACATCCAAAATTCTCTCAGCTCAACACCTGGCACAGCTCGGTGGCTAGAGCCATAGGCTGACTTGGACCCACAATCCCTTGATCAAGTATCCTGCTCCCCAACATCCCCTTCTGCATCTATCTCCAAAGCCTTTTCTGCTGCAAAATCCGGATCTGCTTGCTTTTCCACCTTTGCTTCACCTGCTTTTCCACTTCCAATTCCACTCCACCTGCTAAATTCTGATTTGGTTCCAAAACACCACTGCTCAGCTCCGCTGTCCACTTACTCAGACCCCCTACACTTACTTCAATTCCCTTGCTTTTGTTCTTCAACTCCTCCATCTCTGCAACCAGCCTCTCATTCTCCATCTTCAATGACTCATTCTCCCTCCTAATGCTCTCCTTTCCAGTGAGGCGGTCCGGGGCGGGCAACAAGAGATGCGACCTCTAAACACCCCTCAAGGCTCCCGTGCTGCTCAATTGGGGCTGGGGCAACCACAAGCACAACACAACAACAAACCCACAGCCAAACCCAAACAAGATAGGGGCACCACCTAGTTATGGTATGCGAACTAGGACGCAAGAGAGATTTTGGCACAACCAAGAAGATGCACCACACAAAACACACAAACAACCTCACACCAAGACACACACAAACTGGACCAGAGAGAGCTAGAGCAAAGGGAAGAGAGAGAGAAAAGGATCTTGGGTAATACCTTATTTGTGACTTGCAAATGAAGATGGTTCGTTATGATGCTATCGTAGAACTTGTATAAAACTCACTCAATGCTTAGTGATTGCTAAACATTGCCAAAACACACACACTGTCTTAGGGTGTGGGAGACCTCTCACCACAATACCCTCTTACAATGGACAAAAAATGGCAATGAAAAAACACACTAAAACACTTTCTAAATCAAGATCAACCGATAAAAACTCAAAATACACAAGTCACCTTGAATTCACCGAACCGTATTGCACAAATGGAAGGATGAAGATTTGAACGTCGAATCACGCCTTTGATGCACCAAACCTCAATTTATTGATGATGAAGGAGCATATACAATAGTGGTTTTGAGATTTGTGGAACTCACGCTCTCTCACTTACAATGTGTAGCTTGAAGGCTTCTCTCACACCAAGAGTGAAGCTCACAAGTGGTTGCTACACCTAAGTCTCTCCTCACGCATAGAGTGTTGGGGTGCTATGTGAGATATTGGAGGTTGTTTTACAAGAAGGAGAGGGGCCTATTTATAGGTTGGAGACCCCATATTAAGATTATTGGAAATCCTAATTTACAAGCTAACAAATCAGGATTATGATTTTTTTGAATATCAAAACATTGCGGGCCTTCTTTGTCTGCTTGAATCATGGGTGTGGGCTCAAAAGAGAGCATTATTGATGGTAGATAAGGTGAAAGTAAGTTTTAAGGAAGGGGAGAGAGAGAGAGAGAGAGAGAGAGAGAGAGAGAGAGAGAGAGTTACTATACATGTCTTGAGGTGAGGTGTCTTTTATGGTTAGGTCAATGCTATTTTGTGTTAGTATGTTAGTCGTTAGTAATCACTAGAAAGTTAATGTTACATTTACAATGGGTAGAGTGAGTTGATTTGATGAAGGAAGAGGGGTGAATTAAAAGAGAATCATTGATATGGTGAAGCTTTGAAGAAGCTTGAACTCACCCTTGTGTAGATTGTGGAAAAAATGACCGCTGGTCTTCTTCTTCTTCTTCGCTTCTTTACGCCGCCGCCACGGTTGACCACCACGATGAAAAGAGGATTTGTTGATGAAAAATCCTCAATTTGCAGAAGTTATCATGGTTAAGATGCTGAATTTTAGATATTTTAGGAGAGGTAAATGAAATTGTAACATAGAAGCAATAGAGAGAGACATGGAGAGGGTGTATGTATATAGAGGTTCATAAAAGAACTATAGGGATGAGAGAGAAGGGTAATGGTGAAGAGGGTGGGAGAAGCCATGGAAATTGCAGGTTTGAGTGAGGGAAGGAGAGGGAGGGATGTGTAAGAGTGAGTAGGTGTGTGGAAGGGTGAGACAAGACTAAGGGCTACTTGTGAGAAAAGTGGGCAGACTGAGGTCCACTCAAAAAATCATAGCTCACCGCTGGTAGCTCCAAAAATCATGAAAAAATTTGAGGTGATTATTCAGAGCGTGGGCTACATTTTCTCTTTTGACCACCGCTCCAAATTCAGAGTGGAGATAGGTGCCAAAATTCTCACCAAAAAGCCTGTTTTTTATGCCTGCAAAAGTCTTTTAGTGGCCCCCTCCTTTGTTGAATTTGTACAATGCATCCAAGAGTGAGCCCCTCCTTTGTCATATTATAATACAAAGCATTCAAGTTGCCCTTGACCCATGCATGGAGGAGGATTATTGGTGAAATAAGACATATATACATGGTGGGACTAGTGTATGGACTATTCATGGACTTTAGCTCAATGAGCACATGGTGTTAGAATAATGAGTAAAAATAATAATAAAAAATATGGAGGAGTTATGGATATGGAAAGATATTGGAATCATATGATATGGTCCCTCCTTGAATTATTTTGGGTGAAAGAGGAAAAGGTATGCAAGTAAATAATATAATAAACGTAACTAATGAGTAGAAATCAATTTTTTGTTTTCACGAGGGTGAGGGTGAAAATGTGGGAGTGATTTGTATAAAGGAAAAAAATGAGGTTAGAATATGTACATATTGGCAAAAAATATACTTATGGTGTAAGAGGATGAAAGAAGGTGTACATAGGTTTAATAAAACACACACCTAAGTAGAAATATTTAAATAAAATACCAAAATAATTATAAAAAATCCCTATATTTAGGCCATATATACAATGAAATATTTACACACAAAGAGGCCATAATATACTTTTATTTTTTATTTATTTTATTTTTTTTGGCTCACCTAGCCCAGTGACTAGCTAGCTGAGGGTTTTTAAGAAGATATGGGAAAAGCCCTCTAACTCACACACGCCTATGTACAGTGAAATGGTAGGGATAGCCATAGCGTTTGGGTGAATTTGGTAGGGTGGAGTAATCTAGTATGGCAATTATGGAGAGCCGAAAAACGGCTATCATTAGCCCTTCCCCCAGGATGATGGTATATTCATGTACCATCATAGAGCATCTTTTCCAAAGAGAGTGTTTCAGAGTCCTTGACGAGATCTTCATTGTTTGGCCCCTCAGAATTTTGGCTGGAGTTACACTCATGCTTCATGTAACAATACTTACATGAGACAGCGGCCTTTGGACAGATCTTTGGTAGATCCTTTGGTAGAAGGCGACTCAAATAGGGCTTCAAGCGATACCCGTTTACCTTCCTGGAGTGCTCTTTACCATTCAAGTCCATAAGCTGATAGTAACTAGAATTGAAAGCCTTCTTGACTATGTATGGCCCTTGCCATCTAGTTTCAAACTTGGCATCAAAACGATTGTCAAGTCGATTGTCATACCTTAGCACAAGCTCTCCTTCCTTGATGCCTTTGTCCTTCAGTTTCTTGTCGTGCGTTTCTTTCGCTTGTGTGGCTTTCCTCTTGTAGCACTCGTATGCTGCTTCTCTTTTCCACTCAAGCTCCACTAACGTAAGAAGTCGATCCATCCATACCTCTTGATCATCTTGTGCTCCTTTGCCATGAAGTCGCATTGTTGGAATGTTGAGCTCGATAGGCTGCAAAGCCTCTTGACCATAGACCAAGTGAAATGGTGTGAACTCCGTGGCTTCCCTATATGTGGTTCGATATGCCCACAAGGCACCATCCAAGAAGTCATCCCATAATTTTGTCTTGTTTTGCACCATCTTTCTAATGATTCCTGCAATGACACCATTAGCCTTCTCCACCAAACCATTTGACTGTGGGTAGTATGGTGTGCTATGACGATGTAGAATGTGAAGCTCTTCACAAACTTCTGTGAGCAAGCCCTTCCTAAACCCTGGACCATTATTAGAAACAATCTCCAAAGGTGTGCCAAATCTGCAACAAATGTAAGTGTACACAAACTTGCTAACTGTCCTCTCATTCACTCTTGCCACACTTTGAGCTTCCACCCACCTAGTCATATAGTCTACAGCCACTAGAATGTAGAGTTTACCATTTTTTGTCCTAGGCAGAGGACCCATAGCATCAATGCCCCACTTTTCAAAGGGTCCATTTGCAAGCACTATTTGCCTCGGGCCATGCACCAACCTTCTATTTCCATTTATCTGACAATTGTGACAGCTTTTACACCAATGTTGAACATCCACATGCAAGCTTGGCCAAACATACCCCGCAAGCAAAATCTTCTTCACAGTTGATTCTTGGGAAAAATGACCACCACATGCCTCTTCATGCAAACCTTTTAGAATGGCTGGAATTTCCTCGATAGTTGGTACTCTTCTGCACACTTGATCCTTCCCTTTTTGATAGAGGGAGCCTTCTAGGAAGAGATAGAAACTTGCCTTCTTCATGAGTCTCCTCTTCTGAGCCTTCGTGAAGTCTTGTGGAAACTCACCCTCCAAAATGTAGCCGATAATGGGAGCCAATGACTCCAATCCCTGGTATCTCGGTTGCTTGACAGCTGCTGCCACCATGATGACCTGCACTTCTCTCTCAACACATGTAACTGCTTGTTGTGCAAGTAAATCGGCATCTTCATTTTGTTTCCTCGGAATATGATATAGTTGCACTTCTTCAAACTGATTAAACATCTTACGAATGGCATGAACTTTTGTCCTTAAGCTTTCATTCTTGCATGCCCAAATGCCTAAAATCTGTTTAACAATGAGAAGTGCATCTCCCTTTACCATGAGACGTTTTATCCCTTGGCCAATGCACATCTTCAAACCATGAAGTAGTGTGTCGTATTCTGCTTCATTGTTGCTAGTTGAACCTGGTAGATTGACCTTCTCTTTCATGACCACCTCTCCACTTGGGTTGAGCAACACTAGCCCTCCCCCTGCTTTTCCTGTGGCTCGCCGAAAAGCTCCATCAAAGAACAAGGTAAAAGCATTGGGAATACTTTTTGGTGGTGGCAATGGTAGGGTCTTTACTTGAGGCACCTTAATTTCCTTCTCATGTACCCTATAAGTGAGAATCCCTGCCAATTGTGCACGCACACTATCTTCTACCTTGAAAGAGTATTGGAACTCTTGCAACTCCATAATCCACTTTGAGATCCTAGTACTAAGATTCATTTGAGATGACACCCAAGGGAACAAATTTTCTGCAGTGAGAATTACAAAAGGTTTTGGTAGTAAGTAGGATCTAAACTTTCTCACCGCAAACATGAGAGAAAGCATCATGAGTTCTGCTTCTGTGTAGTCTCTCTCCAAAGCATTCATGACCCTACTAGCAAAGTAGATGGGTCGCATCCTTGTACTGTGGGGATCTTGTTGTAGCAACACAGCACCAATTGTTTCCCTTCCAACACTAGAGCTAACAAAGAATGTGTACTCCCAACAAGGAGGCATGAGTGTTGGTAGCTCTGACAAAATGACTTTAATGTTACAAAAATACTCTTCAAGCTCATCAGACCATGCAAATTCTACTTGTTGTGTCAACTTTTGCAAAGGATGAAGCAACTCCGAGGCTAAGTGAATGAAGCGTGACATATACTTCACCTTCTGAATGAAAGAGATGACCTCCTTAAGACTCTTCGGTGATGGGAGCTCAATAAGAGCCTTTGCCTTTGAAGGATCCACCTCAATGCCTTTATAGAAAACCTTGTGACCAAGCAAGATCACTTCATCCTCAGCTATGTGACACTTGTCGGGGTTGAGTTGACCTCCCATGTCATAGAGCTTCTTTAAACCTTCTTCTACCCTTTGTAGATGCAATGATTTTGAGCTATAAATGCAAAAATCATCAATAAAAACCCTAATGGACTTTCCAAAGAATGCTTGAAACACCATGTTCATGAAGCGTTGGAAAGTTGCAGGAGCATTTGTCAGGCCAAATGGCATGACTCTAAAAGCATAACAACCCCAAGGAGTGATAAAGGTTGTTTTCAATTGATCCTCCAATGCGATACCTATTTGAAAGTAACCCGAGTAGCCATCGCACACAGTGTACTTCTCGTGACCAGCTACCTCATTTAGTATCTCATCCTGGAATGGGAGGGGAAAGTGATCTCTTTTTGTTGCCTCATTGAGTGGACGATAATCCACACACACCCTCCACTTGCCGTTTTTCTTAGGAGTGACAACAACGGGAGAGACCCACTCTGAATTCTCCACTGGATAAATGAAACCTGCTGCTAGAAGCTTTCTTACCTCCTTGAGTAGAGCCTGCTCCTTAATGACTTCTAGCCTTCGTAGATTTTGAGCCTTAGGTGTGGCCTCTGGCTTCAACTCAATCTTGTGTTGAACAACATCTACTCCACGCACATCGGTGTAGTCTTTAGCAAAAAGCCTCGGAAATTTCCTTAGCACACATTTGAACTCCTCTCTTTCATCCTTTGTAAGTGTTGTAGACAACATACCTTCTAACATTCCTTCATCTTCCACCTTTTGGTTCTCTTGAGGACCTACCTCCTCCAAGCCTTGACAAGAGGTCTCTTGGTTGCTTGGCTTAAACCTTACCCCCATGACCTCGATGGAAGACTCCTCTTCAGTAATGCTGCCGCTACTTTCTTCTTCTGAAGTGCTATCGGTCCAACCTTCTTCCGTCTCACTTTGAGATGATTCTTCATGGAGCTCCTCTTGGCGTTGCTCCTTCATGTCAAAGACAACCTTCTTATGATTGTCATTCCTGCAAATTAATTTCCCACTCTCCCAATCCTGCAAAGCTCGCATTTTCATTAGCCATGGTCTTCCTAGGATAAATGGATAACCACTTCCCTTGGTCGACATAACATAAAAATCCACCGCTTTCTTAATGCCAAAGGCCTCTACAAAGACATTTTTACAAATGCCTACACACCTAGCCTTGCTATTGTTTGCCATTTTCACTTTGATTTCAGGTGTCTCATGGATGTGCATGCCTAGTCTTTGCATGAGTCCCTCTGTCATGATGCAAATTTGTGCACCCCCATCCACTAGACCTTTCCTAACCAATCTCCCTTTGATGTAACAGTCTAGCACCGGTGTAATGTCCTCATTCATTTCAGCTTGTGCAATTTTTACAACATGCACACTCTCTTTTACCTTTCTCCTAGTGCTAACTGCCCTTGTTAAATCCCTCCTAACTTGTGGACATAATGCAAGAAATTGAGGCCATGAAATATCAGGACCCTTACCTCTCATGTCTTCCAACAAGTTGTACGGAGCCATACCATGTCCAAGAGGGAAGTCTTGGAGGTTGATACGACGTCGAGTCCTCTTGGTTTCCTTGGTTTCCTTTGCCTTCTTGCCTTGTCCATGGTCACTCTGTGATGTGACTCCTTCTTTGTCTTTACCTTTTCGTCGGCCACGCTTAATGCCATTGGCTTCCATGTCAACCTCATTTGAATTTGTCACCTCTACCACATGCACATTTGGATCTGGCAAAGGTGGAACTCCTTCTACCCCTTGTGGAGGTGGTCTTGGTCCATTTGGCCTTTGTAGAAGCCTTGGTTGTTGACCAGCTCCTTCTCCTGCATTCATCACTGGGTAATTCAAGTTAGGTCTCCCTGGCTCTCCACGGGGCCAAGGACAATTATACATCCCATGTCCAGACTCTCCGCAATTCCAACATTGCAAGACTCTCCTAGGTCGTGGGTCTCGCTCTTCAGACTTCTTTGCTTGTCCCTTTGGACCTACGGCTTGTGCAAGGTGAATTGATAGGCTGCTTAAGGATTCATTTAACTTCTCAATCACTTCAACCGTTACCTCAGGAAGCTCCTTAGATGTTGATGCTTGTGACTTACCTTTGGGTCTAAGACCTTCTATTGGAACCTCCCCCCTTAAGCACTTGAGTTTCCTATATTTCTCAGCAGCCCTAGTTTCAGCTGCATCAAAGGTAGCAGGTGCACCCGCCTCAACTTTTACCTTAAGGTCAGGAAAGAGTCCGGCTATGAACCTCTCCTTCTTTAGAAATTCTGCACCATCACCAGGGTTAGCAACATTTCGTATCCATAGAGCCCAAAGACGTAGGAACTCTTGCTTGTACAAGTAGTAGTCATCTAAGTCTTTTTGCTTATGAGAAACAATGTCTTGCCATAGCTTTTGAGTGTTTTGGGGATCAAAGAAGTATCTCTTGAAATGATTGACAACTTCCATGTAATTTTCTTTAACTTCCTCAGGCAAAGAGTCAAACCAAGTGCTAGCATCTTTCCTAAGGACTACCTCAAACATTTCTACACGTTCTTGATCAGTTACTATCCTCTTGATACGACAAGACATCTTGAAATTTGCCAAAAATAATTCTGCATCCTCTCCAGGCTCTCCAAAGAAAAGAGGATATCCAGACATTTGGCGTTGGTTCTCCATTGAATTGATTTCAAAGTGACGCGTTTTGTTTTTTCTTTCTTTAAAAGATCTACACAATAATATTCTCTAAATTGCAATCTATTCTACAACAAAATAAAAATATTCACATCAAATGACCTATGATAATCAATGAGAGGTAGGATGACAGGGTTTGGTGACGCGAGAATTTCTCCTACTCTTTGGGCACCAAACATGAACACCATACGTTGTTGAAAATGGATTTTTCTACTAATTGCAATGTTTATTCTAATGTGTGGAGTGAAATGAAAGGGGAAAACCTCTATTCTTGGGCCATTATCCATGGTCTATGCATGACCTAACTCTTAAAACAAAACAAAAATATAGACGTCCAAACTAAGGTCGTACCTAATGAGAGGCAAAATAAAAGGATTTACTGATGCGTTTATCTCTGCCAACCTAAGAGGACCTAAAATTCTACGAATTACACGTTGAAATTGCAACTTAGTACTAACAATTATGTGTACCTTTTGCCTTGCAATGGGAATGAAGGGATCATACAAATTCTCGTGATTCATGCAAGCTACTTGATTATGCTAAAGGTTGAGCCTACACAAAACATACACAAGCCTTTCCTCCGTGGGGGCACCAAAATTGAGGCGGTCCGGGGCGGGCAACAAGAGATGCGACCTCTAAACACCCCTCAAGGCTCCCGTGTTGCTCAATTGGGGCTGGGGCAACCACAAGCACAACACAACAACAAACCCACAGCCAAACCCAAACAAGATAGGGGCACCACCTAGTTATGGTATGCGAACTAGGACGCAAGAGAGATTTTGGCACAACCAAGAAGATGCACCACACAAAACACACAAACAACCTCACACCAAGACACACACAAACTGGACCAGAGAGAGCTAGAGCAAAGGGAAGAGAGAGAGAAAAGGATCTTGGGTAATACCTTATTTGTGACTTGCAAATGAAGATGGTTCGTTATGATGCTATCGTAGAACTTGTATAAAACTCACTCAATGCTTAGTGATTGCTAAACATTGCCAAAACACACACACTGTCTTAGGGTGTGGGAGACCTCTCACCACAATACCCTCTTACAATGGACAAAAAATGGCAATGAAAAAACACACTAAAACACTTTCTAAATCAAGATCAACCGATAAAAACTCAAAATACACAAGTCACCTTGAATTCACCGAACCGTATTGCACAAATGGAAGGATGAAGATTTGAACGTCGAATCACGCCTTTGATGCACCAAACCTCAATTTATTGATGATGAAGGAGCATATACAATAGTGGTTTTGAGATTTGTGGAACTCACGCTCTCTCACTTACAATGTGTAGCTTGAAGGCTTCTCTCACACCAAGAGTGAAGCTCACAAGTGGTTGCTACACCTAAGTCTCTCCTCACGCATAGAGTGTTGGGGTGCTATGTGAGATATTGGAGGTTGTTTTACAAGAAGGAGAGGGGCCTATTTATAGGTTGGAGACCCCATATTAAGATTATTGGAAATCCTAATTTACAAGCTAACAAATCAGGATTATGATTTTTTTGAATATCAAAACATTGCGGGCCTTCTTTGTCTGCTTGAGTCATGGGTGTGGGCTCAAAAGAGAGCATTATTGATGGTAGATAAGGTGAAAGTAAGTTTTAAGGAAGGAGAGAGAGAGAGAGAGAGAGAGAGAGAGAGAGAGAGAGAGAGAGAGAGAGAGAGAGAGAGAGAGAGTTACTATACATGTCTTGAGGTGAGGTGTCTTTTATGGTTAGGTCAATGCTATTTTGTGTTAGTATGTTAGTCGTTAGTAATCACTAGAAAGTTAATGTTACATTTACAATGGGTAGAGTAAGTTGATTTGATGAAGGAAGAGGGGTGAATTAAAAGAGAATCATTGAGATGGTGAAGCTTTGAAGAAGCTTGAACTCACCCTTGTGTAGATTGTGGAAAAAATGACCGTTGGTCTTCTTCTTCTTCTTCGCTTCTTTACGCCGCCGCCACGGTTGACCACCACGATGAAAAGAGGATTTGTTGATGAAAAATACTCAATTTGCAGAAGTTATCATGGTTAAGATGCTGAATTTTAGATATTTTAGGAGAGGTAAATGAAATTGTAACATAGAAGCAATAGAGAGAGACATGGAGAGGGTGTATGTATGTAGAGGTTCATAAAAGAACTATAGGGATGAGAGAGAAGGGTAATGGTGAAGAGGGTGGGAGAAGCCATGGAAATTGCAGGTTTGAGTGAGGGAAGGAGAGGGAGGGATGTGTAAGAGTGAGTAGGTGTGTGGAAGGGTGAGAGAAGACTAAGGGCTACTTGTGAGAAAAGTGGGCAGACTGGGGTCCACTCAAAAAATGATAGCTCACCGCTGGTAGCTCCAAAAATCATGAAACAATTTGAGGTGATTATTCAGAGCGTGGGCTACATTTTCTCTTTTGACCACCGCTCCAAATTCAGAGTGGAGATAGGTGCCAAAATTCTCACCAAAAAGCCTGTTTTTTATGCCTGCAAAAGTCTTTTAGTGGCCCCCTCCTTTGTCATATTATAATACAAAGCATTCAAGTTGCCCTTGACCCATGCATGGAGGAGGATTATTGGTGAAATAAGAAATATATACATGGTGGGACTAGTGTATGGACTATTCATGGACTTTAGCTCAATGAGCACATGGTGTTAGAATAATGAGTAAAAATAATAATAAAAAATATGGAGGAGTTATGGATATGGAAAGATATTGGAATCATATGATATGGTCCCTCCTTGAATTATTTTGGGTGAAAGAGGAAAAGGTATGCAAGTAAATAATATAATAAACGTAACTAATGAGTAGAAATCAATTTTTTGTTTTCACGAGGGTGAGGGTGAAAATGTGGGAGTGATTTGTATAAAGGAAAAAAATGAGGTTAGAATATGTACATATTGGCAAAAAATATACTTATGGTGTAAGAGGATGAAAGAAGGTGTACATAGGTTTAATAAAACACACACCTAAGTAGAAATATTTAAATAAAATACCAAAATAATTATAAAAAATCCTTATATTTAGGCCATATATACAATGAAATATTTACACACAAAGAGGCCATAATATACTTTTATTTTTTTTTTTAATTATTTTTTTTGGCTCACCTAGCGCAGTGACTAGCTAGCTGAGGGTTTTTAAGAAGATATGGGAAAAGCCCCCTAACTCACACACGCCTATGTACAGTGAAATGGTAGGGATAGCCATAGCGTTTGGGTGAATTTGGTAGGGTGGAGTAATCTAGTATGGCAATTATGGAGAGCCGAAAAACGGCTATCACCAGCTAGATGAAACCAATTCTTGAAGCGGTCCGTCGACACTTCCTTATGCTCCCTCAAAGCCTAGTTGCTTTATTCCACATCTCTTGCGCATATTCCAACACTTCCTGCTTCAAGGCATCCGCATCCGAATTAGCTACTAAGAGACCTGTCATCCCCACCATCAGCTTCCCTTAACATTTTCAGAAAACATTTTGCCCGTCTTCTCTTTAACAGTCAGTGAACTACGACATTTGCACACTTGGATGTGATCTCCAACACTTCTCACCACCTTAATCTTATAATGATGAATTTTCACCTCGATTCGGGCACGCCATGCAAGATTCGCCCAAAAAATATTCATCCTTAAATGAGTCACATCAGCACTGAGTGAGTTTTTAGCCTTAAAGTGAGTACCCCCACTAATGAGTACCCCTGGACACTTTTGCCCAATTCCATTCCTCCGACTTTCCTCTTTCTGGACTTCCAATCCCACAATCCGAATTCCAACCTCCAGTCCGCCATTCGAATTCCGAATTCCAGATCCCTTTACATGTTGAACATACTTTGACATTAAATCTGCATTCTACTGAACATTCTCTACTTCCACGTTTACATCATCTGCTTGACTCTCATATTGAAAAATGGCTCGACAATCGCCATGATAAAATTCAGCTCCATCTGCATTTCCAAAGATGACTTCATCATTTGCTGCAATATCTTTAGCTTTCGCAACATCCATTGTGAAATTTCAAGAACTTTTAATATCTGAATTTGCATCTGCATTTCTGCCTGAATTGAAATTCCAATCTGAATCTGAATTTGAATCTGAATCTCACTCGAGGTATGAATCTGAACCAAAATCTGACACTTGGGATACTCCTCTTCATGTACCTTATACAACAGTGCCCTATGAACTCCTACGTATTTGTTCTGATTTTGTCAAATCCAAGAAGAAAATAATGTTGTTAATCCCCACTGAGTATCGATGTCATCCTCCTTGTGACACCGATTGTCATACCTGTTCATCAAGCTTTCCATGGCTTCCATTAAAAGTTGCATCTGAATTGGTCTTTGCATCCAAAATTGTAGTTGAATCCAAATCCAAAATTGAGACTGAATCTGAATTGAAATCTGAATTTGAGTCTGAATCACATTCGGCATCTTCCAAAATTTGACTTGCTTTATCAACTGAAAATTTTCCCTCAATATCTCTTCATATCCATCTATATGAAACTGCCGCAATATGGAATGCCACCTCCAACTTTCAATATGAATATCATCATCCTCAATCTCCTCCATTATGCTGCTGTCATCTTCTGGTCCTTGTTGCTGCAATTATTGCTTGGCTCTTTTGACATCATCTTTTGACATTTGCTTTGAAGTCCGCTTGAAATGACAAAATTCCACCATGATATCCGCATTAGCATGCACATCCTCCATTTGCTACTGACAACTGTCCTCTTCAAATGTATGTGAATTCCCAATGAACATGACACTTCGATCAGTCGAAAAGGAATAATCCTCCTGTGCTTCATGGACACACTTCCGTTTTTGGATAGAGGTAACCAGGGTTTCTGCCCGGCTCTGTTCCTTGACCTCATGTTGCTCCTCCTTACCTTGCTGCCTTTTATCCTGCTGATATTGCTGATCCTCCACATGGTCTTCTTTCCGACTTCCCACTTGCATTTTCTGAGCTACCACCCATTGATTTTTTGATCGAAACTGCTGTGTACATTGTTGGGATACAATTTCCACAAGATTTGCTAACTGCATATTTCCATCAGTGGATCTTCATGGTGACACTTCCTCCGAAATTGAGTTGCTCATTGTTGTTGTTGCAAATTCCTCCTGAGTACATCTGATTTTTGAAACTACTTCCTGATTTGATTCTTCATTTGTAATCCTACATACATTCTCAATTGAACCCAAAAATAAATAAATCACCTCTTCTTATTCATTCCTCTCTCTATCCATCACCTCTCCGTTCATCCGACTATCCACCTGTCCATTCCTCACATTATCTGGTTCTTCAAATGGTCTTTCATTTCCGTGAACAACATCTTCAATATGTATGATTTTCTTCTCCTCTGAATAATAAATCTCATTGACAAGTGACAACATCGACATCAATTTCAGCAATGGATATTCCGTCTTCACTCTATGAGCACACTCCAGTGCTAGGGTAGGAGTATCTAGGGGCAATATTAGGCTCTCTTGGCCAACCTCCTTTTGTACCTCCTTCTCCTCCACCTTTGGTATCCCCACATGATGGATGTCCATCTCCAAGCCAACCCATCCGTCATCATCATCACTTAAATCATCTTTGAACTCAGCCGCATATGCATCCCTCAATCTCTCACATGCTTCCTGCAATTTTCTCACCTCCTTCCTGCTGGAACATGATGTCCTCCTCTTTCCTTTATGATTAGTCAACCACTCATATGCCCTCTCTAAGTCATCCTCAAAATATTCCAACTTATCCCATGCTACCTGTGTCCCATCAAATGATGCTTTATGCATTCTTTGGCTAAATTTTTGAAGTTTTGAACACAAATCCACCATACACCACTTCCTACATGCATCTCCCTCTGAACACTCATCAACTGCACATGGGCAATCATCCACTTCATGCTTCCAACTCATTCATACCTTGCATTTCTTTCTCTTCTTCTTTTGACTCCCCATGGCGCTTATTCGCTAGAACTTTGATTTGAAATTTGGCTGCTTTCTGACTTCCACATTTGCAACAGTTCTAATTCCAGATTCGCAATTTGACGCTTAAACTCTCTAACAGTCATTCTGCTTTGAATTTTGATTCTGCAAACTTATCTGATTCCTGATTTTGGTGGTACTCAACTTCCTGCACTTCCTCCTAGTGGAACTTGACTCCCATAACTCCCCCTTGGTGGAACTGATCCCCCGGAATTTCTTCTTGATGACCCTCAAAATTTGTGATAATGAATCTGGTTCATCTTCCACTTCTTCCTTCTGTCTGTCTCTCTGATAATCCTCTGATACATCCAAATCTTCTTGTCCAATCTGGATATGTGTCCTCTTTTGCTTCTTCTAGGTCAACATCTGAATTTTGATGACTTTCAGAAAATCAGCCCAACTCCATCAACGTGAATGTAACTGTCTTCTTCTAGAGCGCAAATAAATGTCGATACAAACTTGCCGTATTTTGAACGTCTTCCCTTCATTCAGTAACTACTTCCGTATCTTCAACACTCGCTCCAACAAGAGAAATTCACACATACACCGTGATCGCCAAGTGTTTAAGGTACAGACATTCAGAACGGATAAACACAGGAATAAGAATGGAACTGGAACAGAATAGAACACAGAAACTCAAAATAGACTAATTCCAAAATAGACTAATTCAGAACGGATAAACACAGGAATAAGAATGGAACTGGAACTGGAACAGAACACAGAAACTCAAAATAGACTAATTCCACCATAACTTTCGCCTTCACATTCCCAAGAAGACACTGATCGATAGTTACATAAATCGAGAATACTAATGGGCAACGCCCTTTCCCAAGAACACCCCTTGGAATCCCAAAAGTACAAAAGTTGATATTCCAAATTCCACTAAGGTAAAACATCCAAAATTCTCTCAACTTAACAACAAGTTTATGTTATGCTTGTGATGCATGAAGCTTTCCATCTTCATTGCATCACGTAGATCACAAGGAACACAAAGATTGTATTGTACCAAGTCTCTCTTGATGGGAGAAACTATAATACAAATGCCTATTGGAGGGGGGACGGGCTCCATATGAATCTGGTCCTCAACTATTTTCATGTTCCCTAAACTCTCTCTCTCTCTCTCTCTCTTGCAAAAGTATTGTTCATGCCAAGTTAACTAAGTACCATGTTTATGTTGCTACCATCAATTAAATTCACCCGCTATGATCACAAAGTAATATCTCAAAAGTGCTTCACCTAATTTCCTAATTCCACTACTCTCAAAGTTCATAGGCCATTTTCATTACAGGAGTGAACACGTGATACCATTTCTCACCATTGATTCTCTACTCCAGATTGAAAGGCAGTCATCAGTCATTGAGCAAACAAGCTTGCTTGTGCTTATAGTAGGACGACTATACAAGTATGGAAATGACAAAATACTTAGGCTATGTATAGAGCCATCCGAGAAAGTATTATACTTGAGACAAGTTTACATACAAATGACGGGGTTTCACAATGCAAAAACGCAAACTTATCACATACTAATGAGACTTGGGGTGTATTGACCTCATATGTAGAAAAGTGTCCATGACTATGTGTTAAGTATGGAGCCTGATTTACCCTTGTAATTTTCTGTGGTAAAAGCGCACATTTGTAAGGCCCCCATTATGAGGAGAAGCCATCGTGCGTGAAGGAAAATCACTCACCGGAAACCAAGATTTTCACGGACAAGAATCAGGGGCAACTTTAAAGGCCTCGGGGGCGGAGGCCCCCGAAACTTTTTTTCGCCGGAATATTATGGCCGGACGACGACCGAAAAGTGGTCGGAAAACAACCGGTCGGTTGGTCGGTGGCCGGTAGTCAATGGCCGATGGCCGGTGGCCGGTGGTCGGAAGTCAATGGCCGGTGGCCGGTGGCCGAATTTAAAAGCGGACTTGTCTTCTCAAGGGCGGCCACACATGGGCGGACTGGAGGGTCCGATTTGGACTTATTCGCACAAGGGCGGCTACACATGGCTGTCTCTCATAAGAGAGGGTAGCCCTTTTGGCCTATAAAAGGAGGCCATTTCTACACACATTTCATAGTGTGAAGTTGATGCAACAAGGTGAGTGTGAGGTGGTGAGAGTGAAGCAAGGCGGGAGCTCCATTAAGGGTATAATCCCTTTGTAAACTACTTCTTGTTTTGAAGTACTAAAGCCATTGAGTGGCTGCTTTCCCGTGGATGTAGCCCACATTGGGTGAACCACGTATATCGTGTGTACTCTCTCTCTCTCTCTCTCTCTCTACTCTATAATCTCGTGTATATAAATCTGTCTCTCTCCATTAAGTAATCTACTCAATTATTTATTTAGCTACGTCTTATTTCCTAACACTATGTTAGTTCATGTGAAACTTGTGCCATCTAGAAGAAATGAAACATGCTATATGTTCAGGATAACATAAGCATCCAAGTGGGAAAAATACATAGTGGATTACATAGAACAAGGAATCTTGCTAGCAAACTTGAGAAAATTCAGACTACATTCAATCCAACGTGAAGTCATTGAAAATAACCTTTATCGAAGAGGAATCGACAACATTTTGAGAATCTGTGCCGCGAAGAATGAAAACTTACCGATTCTTGAGCAAGCACATACCAAACCAACAGAGGGTCACGTTTCAACCTTGGGGGATTCACCATGGAAAACTTATCACACCATGTAAGTGCAGGGGAGGGGGGTTTTTTTACAAGTTCCATAAGCGTATAAGTTAGGGGCAGGCCCCCAATAATTTATCTCCCAAGATTAATAATAAGGGAGGGGGGTATCATTATTTTCTTTTTTTCCTTTTTTTTAGAGAGAGAGAGGGAGAGAGAGAGAGAGAAGTGAGAAAAGGGAAGAACTTGCATAAAATATGGCTTGGGTTGATTACTTGTAACAATTGGTCACTGGGTGCACTAGTACTTGGATGAATTTTAGGGAAGTTTTTTATCAGGTCACATATCAAAATTTTTGCATCAAGCCGGTCATAAATAAGGGCTGATTTGGAACAGGTCAAGGGTTGATTTACACAAGCTTTGGATGGGTCATAATTGGATGAATAGCCAAAGTGCAGGCTGGTCAAGCATATAGTTTGACAGTCAAACTAAGACACATTGAGGGTACATCTAGTTATCAACAAAAGTGGTTCCGTAGTACGTTGCCATTCACTATGCTACACACTCTTTGACTAGTTTTACTCAGTTTGATTATGTGAGACCTAAATTTTATATGTAAGATAGGGGTATGATAGTTTTCTTCATTGATTGTCATATAAGCATAGAAAGGGGGGGTCATATTCCCTAATACAAGTCGTATATAGGGGTTTTATCAAAGTTGTTTGCTCGCAGGTGGTGTCTTGTTTTGTATATAGAGTGAATCCCTCGGGTTTTTGACTAACAAAACCGCAAAAGCAATACTCCTTGCATGCATTTGGTGGCCTACCTTGTACATGGATTCAAAGAAATATTTCAAATGATGTGACAATTGCCAATGAACAAAAGTATCAATGCACTGTGATGAAATTTCTTTAAGACCAATGATGGGTGCAAGGGATTTTGCCAAATGGAGGATAGATTTTGTTGGTCCTATCTCCCCACCGACATCTCAAATGCATGCTCAATATATCATAGTGGCAACATATTATTTGACCAAATGGATAGAAGCCAAGGCAACATAAAAGAATGATGCTAGAACGACAACATAATTCTTGTTATGAGCACATTTTCACTAGATATGGGCTTCCAATTGAGATAGTGAGCGATCAGGGGAATCATTTCATCAACGATATAGTTGCCTCCCTATTATGAGACTATATGATGCCTCATTCCAAATCAGTACCATATCACTCTCAAGAAAATGGACAAGTGGAGAGCACAAAAAAATTCTATGCACGGTGCTCACAAAAATTGTAAATGAATCAAGAGCCGATTGGGATCGAAAACTATAGTTAGCTCTATGGGCATATAGGGTTGCATACAAAACACCGTTGAATACGACACCCTTTAATTTGGTGTATGGGATAAATTCCATTGTGCCCATGGAATCCTTGATTCCTACACTACGCGTTGCACAAGAATTAGGATGGATTGGACATGAGCTGTCTGGAAGACATGAATAGATAACCAAGTTAGATGAAACACGACTCAAGGTTGTTGCAACCATCTATGCACAGAAATAACAAATGAAAAAATTTCATGACCAACACATTATCAACAAGGAGTTTCAAAAGGGAGACCTTGTGTTAGTCGGCACCTTGAAGCAACACTCCAAGAAACTGAAAAAGCAAGGTAATGGCCCATTTGCGATCAATGACATATCACCAAGTGATGCCATACAACTTGTGACATTAGAGGGAGAGGAAATGCCTAAGTGGATCAATGGTTGCAGACTAAAGAAATTCCATGAACCTCTCACCACAGAGATATTGGAAACAATCCACGAAGCAAAGAAAAGGAAGCAGAAAGCTCAAGCAATTAAGAACAAGAAAAAGATGAAGCCATGTTGCGGATTTTAAAGTGCAAAGAACGATAGAATTCAGATCCACTATGACAAGTAAAAGCACATTCTCCTCCTATTGAGGCAGTCCAAATAGAACAGAGTTTGCTTGGAGGTATGGATGTATGCATCAGTGTCTAGCTTGTTGATGGAACAACAGAAAGAGCACTTGTAGATATTGGAGTACATGTTAATGCCATGTGATATTCTACATACCTCAAAATATCGACCTCCATGATTGAATCGACCAAGATAGAGCTAAGGGCCACCAATAGAGGAACAATGGTTAGCTTGGGAGAAGCCAATCTCAATCAACATCAATAATAACGATTGCCCACATCAATTCTAGATCATGTCAGATACGGATCTCAATAAGGAAATCATCTTGGGAGTTTCATGGATGTGCACTTACAAAGCATTACTAGACTGTCAAGAGGACACTCTCAAGTGTAATCTCAAGGGCACAGAGAGGGCACAAATTATGTTACATCATTGGCACAAATAGATTGCATTTGGAATGTACAATATCAGTTTGAACAGCCAGAGCGTGCAAAGCCAAATTCCACCATCCAATCGCAACGGACTATTTGATCCAATTTTCCAATTAGCCAAGCCAAGCTTCCAAAGAGCAAAAATCTCTCCAAACAAACCAAAACGGTGGATGAAATCCAGAAAGCAACTCAATGATTCATAGAGCCAAGAAATTTGGATTCAAGTTCTAAAAGCAAACGACAATTGTACAAAGCGAGAGCTTTGAGCATGTCAAACATGGAAGGAATTGGCACATGTTGAAATTTGGGCCAACATGCAACAGACGAGAATTGCAAAATCAAGGGCAATTAACAATCAGATGTCCAAATGATGAACCATCTAAGCCGCAGGTGGCATGGAATGAGAAATGTGAGCAAGTACGATGTCGAGAAGTTTGTGGCCTTGCTAGGAAAGCACCGGGATTTTGGCTATGAGAGTTTGTGAGAGAACTCCAAAAACTATATGAAGGAGTTATACCATAGATCCAATGAAGTCTAGGGTTTGGAAGAAATTGCAATCAAAGAAGCCCCACTCTTTCTCTCTTGTACTCACACACACAGAGAAAGGACACAAAAGAGCATATCAAAACAACACAAAGATGAAAACATTAAGGCTATGGTCATTTCGTATCATGGGTAATATGAAAGGGTTAATAGATGAGTTAATGGCGTTCAATCTTTGCCGACCAAACAGGCTACGAATTTTTCTTTGGAATTGTAATTTTGTGCTTACCATAATATATATGTTTTGTGTAGTGATTGGGATTAATTGTGTGTACAAATCCTCTTGGTTAATAGCAAGATAACTACACTTATGTCAAAAGAAAAGTTATAGTCTATAAGGGAAAGTATGATGGGATCCGGTGAAAGAAGTATTTCATTGAGCCTTTATGGGCCAAAGAGAAACACTATACATTATTAAAAGTGTATTTTATCGCTAATCCATACGTTAATTGTAATAGATTGCACAGAGTGTAAGCAACATAAATTCACATAATATGGATTATTCACCTAGGATAACTCTAGTATGTGCAAAATGTAGATAGAAGTGAAGAGAAGATAAGTTTCCCTCCCAAGCCCTATTCTTTCCCATAGGCAATAAG
Organism: Adiantum capillus-veneris; assembly: GCF_014529385.1. Classification (NCBI taxonomy): domain Eukaryota; kingdom Viridiplantae; phylum Streptophyta; class Polypodiopsida; order Polypodiales; family Pteridaceae; genus Adiantum; species Adiantum capillus-veneris. The sequence continues at coordinate 102,814,988 of NC_140960.1, read as the reverse complement.
GATACTTCGGGGAGAGATGTACCTTGTGCACTAGTATTTCTTCACAAGAAGGTTGTTGATAGAGCGTTGTTGCAATGTCTTCAAGAGAAACAATTAGGACACGAGAGAGATGGAGATAGGAATAGAAGTAGAAGTAGTAGAAAACATGGTGTCATAAAATCTAATATCTAGCTAATACAAATGATTTTCTCATATAAAACTGATCATTTAATGTGGGAGAATAAATGGGAACAAGAGTTAAAATAGAGACATTTGCTTCTAGACCTATCTCAACCGGGGACCAAGAGGAGAGACGGTTACATCTCAATAGGGGTCCAAAAGGAGATTGTCTACCAAAGGGCAATGTGTAATAAGTGCTTCTAGACCTATCTCAGCCGGGGACCAAGAGGAGAGATGGTTACATCTCAATGGGGGTCCAAAAGGAGACTGTCTACCAAAGAGCAATGTGTAATAAGTGCTTCTAGACTTATCTCAGGACGGGACCAAGAGGAGAGATGGTTACATCTCAATAGGGGTCCAAAAGGAGATAGTATATCAAAAAGCAATGTGCATCTAATAGAGCTTAAAAGACCTTAGGGTTAGCTTCATTAAAGACCTCCAAAGGTTAGTGTTAAAAGTCCTTAGACCTTAGGTAAGCTAGGGTTGTGCTTGAGGTGGAAGCTTGAGGTGCTTGTCATGCTTGGTGACTAAGGGGCTTGCGGTGCTTGTCATGCTTGATGAGTAAGGTGCTTGAGGTGCTTGCTGACTAAGGTGCTTGATGTTATTGTCATGCTTGATAAGGAAGGTGCTTGAGAAGCTTCCCATGCATGGGGGGTAAGGTGCTTGAGTTAAAAAGAGACCCTACAAAGGAGGGAGAAAGCCCCAAAGTTAGGGGAATCTCTGACTTAACCTCCCACTCACCCAAAGGGCACCCCCTTTCTCAAGGAGCACATGGAAACATGTCAAGCTCTCCCTATGCTTAGCCACATGGTGTGCTTGAATCCTATTGGCTTGGCTAATCTAGTTCAATTCAACAAATATCTAGATATTTTCAAGCTCTCTCTTTCAAAAGAGGTAAGGAGGACACTTGTCCTAATGCTACCCATGTTTCTTGAAATGCATTATGCATTTGATGGCTAGGCTTAGAGGGGCCCAATGAGCTTCAAGCTTGAGCTACAAGGAGGGGTCGACCAAAGTAAGCAAGGGGAGTGCTTGGGGGTATACACTCTCTCACACACTCATTTTTCACACATTCTCACTTAATGCTCGCCCTTCAGCCCGGTTAGTTAGGTCCTCTCGTGCAAGAACTAAGTATCTCATTTTCCAGAGTCCTAAAGGCATTGTGACTAGATCCACAACCCATTTATAGTGCATGGCTAGTGGATATGTAGGGTGCAATCCATCACGATGTTGGATATTTGAATACATTGACAAGTTACACATGACTCTATGAATTGAGATACATCTTTATACATATCCTTCCACCATTATTTTCTTTCAACTTGGAGAAGGTTTCCCACACACCCCTATGTCTAGCCCATAAACTCTCATGAAACTCTTGCATGATATTTACTTGAGTCTCTTTTTCCTTTGTGGTATAATACCCTTTTGTTTAGGATGCTTCCACAAGTAACCATCCCTCAAAAAGTACCATATGCTTTCCTACGTATCCTCTTGAATTCTTGTTCAGAATAATCATCCTGTTTTGTTAGAGTACTCAAGTAGCTTCCAATAAGAAGCCAATCACCTTCATAACGCTATTTCAAGAAAAAATTCAATTGGATTAGTCATTTAGACATTGTTACCTTTGACATGAGAGATAGAATAGAACTGTGTCTACATCATCTCCCTCGTCAATTATCTGTGACTCATCTTCATACCTTGCCCTTGATAGCATATCTACCACTGTATTACCTTTACCTGCAATGTTCTTACAATCGGGATTTAAGGACTTAATGTAGGCAATCCATTGCAACATAGCAATGTCTAGTGTTGAGCAGCTTGTAATCATCCCAAGAAGGGGTAAACAATCGGTTTCTACAACCACACATGCACCAATTAGGTATACTTTCCCATTTCTCAAGGCTATAACCATACCCCATAACTCTCTCTTTACTTGTGGATAATTTCTTTGGCGAGCACTTATTATCTTTGCTTCAAATCTCACCACATACATGTGTCATTCATCAACATCTTGCCCTATTGCCCATCCAATTCCTCTACGATTGGTGTCTACTGTCACAATTACTGGCCTTTTACACTCATAGTCTACGTTTTTCAAAGTTGGTGGTGCTGATTGGAGCAATTCCTTTAGCTTTTTCATGGCTTTTATATGTGCTTCTGTCCATTTAAACTTTTGATTCTTTCTAAGCAATTGATAAAGAGGATCAACTACATGTGCATAATGTGGAATCTAAATAACATAGAAGACACATGCTCCTAGAAACCTTCTAAAACCTCAGTGATGCTAGTGTATGTTTCTTTCATTCTTTGGATGGAATCTACCTTTGTTGGACAAGGTTTCCTACCATATGGCACAATGAGCACTTCATTGACACCAAACATAGACTTTTTCCCTGACAAAGTAAGATTCACTTCTTCTAGCCTAAACAAAATTTTATCACGATCATTTATGTGATTTACCACAAACCTGCGACATTCCCTGAGATCTTTGTCCTCCTCGCTTTCTTCACATCCTTTGATAAGAAAATCATCAATGAAGGGGTTTGTGATTGAGGAATAAAGTCACGTAAGACCTTATTCATCCCATTCATCATATACGCAACCGAGTTGGTTGCTCCCTGTGGCAAGGTACACATTCTTACCAAACCTAAAGGTGTCCTCATGGTTGTCAAGTATCTACTTTCTATTGCAAGCTGAAATTGATTATATCCTGAGTAGAGGTACCCCATTGAGTAGATTTCCCTCCCTACAAATGCTTGTACAAACTCATCCACAATCGGACATGTACCTACATTTCTAAGTGTCATCTTGTTCACCGGTTGCATATCTTGGATGAAGCATAGAGCACCATTATTCTTTGGAAATGTGAACCACTTGTTTGAGTGTGGAGCACAAGAAGGCTCCAAAATTCCCATTTTGATCTTTTCATTCAATAGCTCTACTAACTTTGGCAAATGAGCCTTTGGAACCGAAATAGGCCGCAGATTCCAAGGCACATGAGATATCATAAACATTACCATAGGAGCTACAATAGAAGGATCATCACATCCTATCTCATGTGGCTCAAAGGCAAAAGACTTACCATGCTTTCAAAGAATTTCCTTAAAGCACTTTGTCTCCTGCTGTGTTAGAAACTCCTCGCAACCAATCAGCAACTCTTGAAAAGACTCCTTTGTGAAGGTGTGCCCAATCTTTTTAGGATTCCTCAAACTTGGTTGCAAAGAAGCCTGCTCAATCTTTTCCCTGTTGTTAGGTGGTAAGGGTGAAGCTACTGGTTTCACCTTCTTTGATACACTCTTGTATTTAGTTTCAACATGGGCTTCTGGGCCGATTGTTTGCTTAAAACATTGATTTTATTTAAAGGATTCTATTACTTGATACATTTCCATAGATCATACTTCCACAAATTCATTTTCAAGATGCAAACTAAACTCCATTATAGCATCAAGCTCGCCCATAGTATCTACAAAAGAAACTTGTTCACACAAACCGAAAACATTTTCAGTAGGCTCTAGCAACCCACTCTCTTTCATGCCTATTTGTACATTATGTACATATTGGCTCTCACATCTCATCAAATCTTCAAGGAGCCCGTTTCAAGCGAGACCCTTTTTATTTTTGTACCACTACAATCCTGCTTTACAATGGTACTTGGCCAAAACCTATCATTTCCCTATGATCATGAAACTCTTTGCTCACCTTTGGTAGAGGATGATCTCTAAGGCTCTCACGATTTCTTTCATGGTTTACACAAACTATGAGAAATTGAACAACACTTTTACCATCTTTACTTAGAATCCTGGCATAAGCTGAACCACCATCCATTACCTTTGTTTCCATTCAAAGTCCCACAATGTAGGGCTGTCCAAGGATAAGATGATATGAAGATGTGTCATGTATAAAGAAGTTTTTGTTCGACCTTTACATCCACCTATTGTCATCTTTACACTTGGACATGTTGTATACAATTCACATGATGTATTGTTTGCCACTCTCACCATCCAGCCATGTTCTGTGTCCATTGGCCATTTACATTTGTTGTAAAGACTTTTTGACATTATATTTATTTCAAAACCATGGCCAATTAAGGAAACAAATGGTTCTTCAAGATCACCTACCTTGACCAATGTCTATGTAGTAGCCCGTGCCCAATGGCTTCTAGAATAGTGGCTCCTAGGAATACTTTGAGATTCTTCCCCATCATCAACAAATTTCACTTGTCTTACATTCCAAGGAGACTGGTAGCATCCCACCATAGCTTCATCACCTTCTTTAGCATGCACTTGCACTCCTTGTGTCTTCATAGTATCGCAATCAAATTGTGGGCGAATAGACTCTCCAAGTGTTTGCTTCTTTCTCTTGATAATTTCTTCATGGAATTCATGCTTGGCTATCAAGCACCTCCCCCAAAGTAAACTCAATGTTGCTATTCAAAATACTCTCCTCTAGAAATTTCTTCAAGTCTATACCAAGCTCAATGTCAGATTGTAGTTTGTAAGTTGGTCCTTTTCGCTTACCTTTTGTTGGCTCCTTTTTCTTTGTAGATTCTTCCATGGTCACTTTTGGTGAAGGTACCTTCGGTGTTGGTGTTGCTCGCAAAGGTTCTGCATCATTCCTCCCTCCACTTCTTGTAGATCTTGTTGAAGACCCTTCATCACCATTTTCACGCCTACGCTTTTCTTCTACAATGGCTTCATGGCTTTGGTAGTTTGTAATGTAGGCATGGACAGACATTGAATCCGCTTGATCACTCTACCTTGTTTCTAACATAACCTACTTCATGTGAAATCTCTTTTGTGAGCTTTCCCTTTTTAGATAATTCCATGACATTTGGTCAAAGTCGACCATGATGATCCCTCACCTCTTCATCACTAAGATGCTCAATTTTTACTCCATAAGTAGTTGCCTCAACTGAAGAGGTGGCATGGTTAGTTGCCATATCTTCAACTAAGGCTTGCATCCTCCCCTTCCCAATATTAGTTCTCAAGGGTAGACCTTTCTCTCTTAAATGGATTTTACAGTCTTTAGAAAAAAACATCTTTTGTCAACGCATCACTAAAACTATCACAATCCTTTCTTACATGGTCTGTACTATCACACCAAATACATCTATTAACAAAACCTTCTTTGGGCTGTTGTCTTTGCCTAGGAAGTGTCCCTAATGGTTGGCCTTTTTCTTCTTTAAGTCACGCATTCCCTTCACAAGATCATCTAGCATGGACTCATCAAACTTAGGAGCTATAATAGTAGGCTTTACCATTTTGTCAGAAGTTGAAGTGGAAGGACTTGTAGTGTTTACTACCATCTTGTCCCTTCTTCTTTGTCGTTTGGCAAGCAATGAGACAACACCTTCAACCTCATTCCATTCAGTCTTTAGTCCTTGCTCAACATCTTGTCCCTTCTTCTTTGTCATTTGGCAAGCAATGAGACAACACCTTCAACCTCATTCCATTCAGTCTTTAGTCCTTGCTCAACATCTTTATCTTCAAGAAGACGCTCCAAATTTTCTTGAAATTCTTTACTTGCAGCTTGTAAGAAAAGATCTGTCTTCTCTGCATCTGGTGTGACCTCTTCTGTCCTGGTGAGTTGTGCATAACACCGCTCAAATTCCCTAAGTAGCTCTGTTATAGTCCTTGCTTTGGCTTGACTACCCATTTTAAGAATGTCATTTTGGTCACGCTCTCAGAGTCCTCCATAAAATATTCCTCCTTTAAAGCTACTTTGAGTTCTTTCCAGTTTCTCCTATGCCCATCTTTAATTGCCCTAACAGGTTTCCTCATTTTTGGAGCAATAACTAGCTAAAAACTTTGAATCATCTCACCTTTTGAAACGTGATACAGCTCCATCGCCTTCAAATACTCTCGCAAGTACTTGGTTACATCTTTGCCTTTGAACTAATCCATTCTATTGATGACCGCTTGTATGGGTTTGGTTGCTGAAATCTCCTTTCTTTTAGTGGCATGTTGCTGCTGCATGAACATTGTAAATGCTTGAAACATTTGCATTGTTGCTGAGTCAAAATGCATACCATGTTGTTCCGCATGATCACCCATGGTTACCCACAAAATCTCACACTAAAAATTTCACACCGGGTTCACCAAAAACATGTCGAGAAGTTTGCGGTCTTGCCAGGAAAGCACCGAGCTTTTGGTTGTGAGAGTTTGTGAGAGAACTCCAAAAAAATATATGGAGGAGTTATGCCATAATTCCATGAAGTCTAGGGTTTGGAAGGAAGTGAAATCAAAGAAGCCACACTCTTTCTCTCTTGCACTCACCCGCACAAAGAAAGAACACAAAAGAGCATATCAAAACAACACAAAGATGTATTTACTATAATATGTATGTTTTGTCTAGTGATTGGGATTAATTGTGTATACAAATCCTCTTGGTTCATAGCAAGATAACTACACTTATGTCAAAACAAAAGTTATAGTCTATAAAGGGGTAGTATGATGTGATCCGGTGAAAGAAGTATTTCATCAAGCCTTTTTGGGCCAAGAGAAACACTATACATTTTTGAAAGTGTATTAATGGATTTTCTTAATTATTGGATTTTTACTTTGCTTTTTAAACACATTTTGTTATTTTCTTTGATTTTTTTCAATAAATATGTCAAAAATTAATAATAGATAGCAAAGGAGCTTAGATGGAAAAACTGAAGACACGATGCTGATAAAAAAGACAAGACAGACAAACACAAAAATTTTCAAGGAAATCAGAAGATGGAAGTGGGAAGCCTAAATTAGGCGGCCATACCTACTTTTGCCAAACTCTTGCAGAATGAGCTTAGGAATCCGATCGGAGAGATTTTTGAGTTTAACATAGATTTCATGGCCTAGTAGGACTAATAGGGGAATCTGGGGAAAATTGGTTCGGGAAGTCCAGGTATAGATATCCCATGTAGGCTAAAAATTTCCACTTGTGGCCTTTGCAGAGAGAGCTTTTTGACCTCTTTCTCGCGTCTTTTCCGGAGTCCACAGTTGTCAGCTCCTATAGAGGAAGTTTGGTTAGACAACCTACCACCTGCTGACCAAGGCCGACAGCTTCCATCAGAGGAGTGCTTGAATCATGGGCATCAGTGACTAAGACACTTATTTCTTTGACTGTCACACTTTTTGCTATAGGGATTGGGACACCGGTGTCCGCCTGAGGAGCTGGGAGATAGAATGTGATAGGCACATGTGAGGCTTGAATAGAGACCAGATAGCACGTTGGTACAACGTGCTATCTGGTACAACCAAATGTTGTTGACGATAGAAATGGGCACAAGCGGGGCTATGTGGTCGAGATGATGTGGGCCCATGTCATAATGCAGCTGTGAAGTGCCACTGTGGTTAGGTGGATTGGGAAATGTATGCACATGATGGTTTTTTTGGCCAAGGGTATGTTGCTAGGCGCTAAGTTGGATGGTGGCCTCATGTGTCCGAAGTGATGGTTTTGTGTGCCGAAATGTGGTGCTTGAGGTGTTTTTCGAGTTGGTCCAGGCGGCTCGTCAAACGGAGCCCGGATGTGCAAGATATGGCAAGTGGAAGTGGGATGCGTTGCAGATCCTCGCCGGATTGGGCAGGAGCAGGTGGCTGACGAAAGGTGATGTGAGTGGATATGCTCGAAGTGTTCAATTTGTGGAGCATGCCAGTCTTCTCGGATCGAAAATCGGACCTGCGGATGGCAAGACATGGGCCGATGAAGATTTGACCGGGGTCAGTTTCGAAGCGGATGGACCACATTGGGAAAGGTGCCATCTGGTGCTTTCTTGGGCTTGCCAGGTGTTTGGTAGATAGTGCGCACTATGTGGAGCTAGTCGGAGTCGACAGCTTGTTAATCGGAATCTAGAGCACAGAGATATGGCCGCCGGGAGTTGGCAGTTCATGGCGAGCAAGAAGAGTCTAGTGTTTTCCTGCCAACTTTGGAGCCGCCGTTCAAGGCCCTGCGAGAGTTGAAGGATGGAGCCATTGGGGAGGATCGAAGCCAGTGATATAAGCTTCCAGAGAGACTTTACAAGCACTTGATCGGTCAAGTGAGTTAGAAACGGTGGATCTCAGAAGGAGGACCAAAAATAAATAAAAATTAATCATGCCGGGGTTTTTTTTGGGTGGAATTTGAAACCCCAAAGGGCGCGTGTTCATATTGGGCGCGGGACCAACTCCTTGAAGCTTAAAAGGAAAAAAGACTAGAAGCTAAAAAGTTTGAGAGGGGCAACGACGGCTCTCCAAGAGTGGCATCAAAAGCCTTTTTTTTAAAAGTAAAGAAAGAGAGGGAGAAAAGAGAAGAGGAAAGGAAGGGGAAGAAAAAGAAAAAAGAAGGAGTCGCCTTTTGGTGAATGTGCGAGGAAAGAGAGGGTTTTTTTCTCGGTGCACGTACAAGTAAAGGGGGGAGTTTTTTTTGGCTTGCGGCACTCCTCTGTTTGGAGAAGGAGAGGCTCACGAGGGTGCAGGAAGCCATGGAAGCTTCGTGCCAGGCTTGAGCGGAGCTCGCCCCTTCGTTTTTTGGTATACGTCGGTTGCAACGATGGTCTTGTACACAGTTTTTTTGTGAATGAAAGAAAAGCTACCCCATTGCAGTTGAGTTTTTGGATCATCTCCATCCCCTTTCTCCCCTTCTCTTCTGCTCTTGTGTGTGTGCGTGCGGGCGTGTGCGGCAAGTGTTGCCCCCCGGCATGATGTTGCAGAGAGAGAGAGAGAGAGAGAGAGAGAGAGAGAGAGAGAGAGAGGGTTTCTGAATGAGTGGGAGAGTGTGAAAGTACTGCATTGGTGTGTGTACGTTGTGTGATGGTCCGCGCGGGTGCGCGCGCGTTGATATTTGTGTGATTTGAGTTGGTTGGTTGACGGTGCGTCAATCGAAGGCGGATTAAAGTGGATTGGGGTGCGGTGTGTGCCCTGGGCTATAGGAGGCAATTGTGTTGGCACGCTGGGCGTGCTCCCCATTCCCCCCTCTCCATCTTCTGGTGCCCCCACTGAGGAGTACGCTGATTGCTCCCGTTAGTGAAGGAAAATACAGGTTTTCGTATAGGTAAGGATGGCGTCCCGAAGCTATGGTCCGGTTTTTACAGGTGAAGAGAATCCAGACGAATGGCTTGCAGATTTTGAATTGTACATGTTGTCTTTGCAAATGCCTAATGAGGACAACAAGATGCAAACCTTCCCATTGGTGATGCACGGAAAGGCCAAACTATGGTTCGAAGCTTTGGAGATTGAGCCGAGAGAGGCATGGCCGGCTCTACGGGCAAGATTTTTGCATGATTTTCATAAAGAAGCTTCTCTAGTTGAAATGGATGCAAAGCTAAAGACTCTAAAGAAGGATGTAGGTGAGGAATTTAGCTTGTTCTTGGATCGTTTTGAAGCATGTTGGGCAGAGTTAGCAGCAGCTATGCAGCTAGCCAATGGTGAGTACTTCAAATTGGATAAGTTTATGGCATGCTTACATCCGAAGGTGAGAGAGATAGTGGACTTTGAAAGCCTAGAGAACTACAATGGGGCAGTGGCAATTGCAAGGTCAAAAAGTAGAAAAATTAAAAAAAAGATAGAGCAGGGCGTAGCAGGTTATGAAGCGATGGCACCTATTCAACCACAAAGCCCACGAGAGTCAACTCAAGAGGAAAATCAAGGGAATAGGGCTACGGTTGCTATTCCACAGTAGTGGATACGTACGGTTCAGGATCTATCAGAGCAGATGCAAGAGCTGCGATTGAGTGTAATGGACAGGGGACAATGGAGAGGAGCAAGGGGTAGGGCAAGGCCTCTACCTGGAAGGTGCTATAATTGTGGCAAAGAAGGGCATTATGCACCCGACTGTCCCCATCCGGTGAGGGAAAGAGGTGGTATCTACCCATTGTTTGGCAAAGGGAGAGGCCAAGCACAGTTTAATGGCCCAAGGGAGCAGGTAGTCGAGAATCCAGTGCAGCAAGCCCAAATGGATGGCGGTGAAGTCCCTAGGGTGAACATAATTGGGGTGGATAAACAAGATGTCGAAGTGTTGGACAACAAAAGAGCTAGAACTGAAAGGGAGACAGAAACCGAGTGGGAGACTAGAGCTCGTAAAGGCAAAGAGAAAGTATACGAGGGGAAAGAGAAGCCTGAAACTAGCAAGAAAAGAAGGCGTCGCAGGATTAAACAAACAGATTTCCAGCTTGGGTGCGGCCATCCAGAGTATGATTTGGTGAGTGATGTCCAAAGTCAAAGAGCTAATATTACTTTTAGACAACTGTTGGCATTGAATCCAACATTGAGGCGGCAGTGGTCGACTAGTGTTAGCACTAGGCTACCAAGGGGTAAGGGCAATGTGCAGGCGGTGAAAAATATGGCACTCAGGGTAGGTAGCCCGACGGATGTTCTTCCTTTGGTGGATGATGTCATCGAGAAAAGGATGCAGGTTCAAGCCTATATAGATGGGGGAGCACACGTTTGCGTCATGACGGAAGCTGCGATGAAGGAAACCGGGGTCAAGGCGGTATCCAAGTCGAATGTGCGCATGAGGATGGCTAACCATGCTAAAGCGAGGTGTTTGGGAGTGGCCCAAGATGTGAGAGTGAAAGTGATGGGCATAGAGTGCCTGATCGACTTCTTTGTGATGAAAGCTGGGGATAAAGCGTATCCTATAATCTTGGGTAGGCCGTGGCTGTTGGCAATAGGTGCCAAACAAGATTGGGAAAGCAAAGTGTTTACTTTACCTGATAAAGAGAAAGGAAGACAACTGGTGCTGGATCTGAAGACCAAGGAAAGCCATTTTCATCCAATGGAAGCGGGAGACGAAGAGGACACCAGCAGCTATGAGTACGAGACGGAAACGACCTATGATGAGGGCTATATAGGTACAGAGGAAGAAGAAAGCGAGGATGATATGCTCAAGATTGATGCTGACTTGTTTGGGGTCACTGTGGAAGAACCTTGTGCGAAAGAGGGGATGCAAGCATAGGTACATGCCATGGGTACTGAAGAGGTGGTCAATATGCTAAGTGGAGACTTGACCAAGAAGGAGAAATAAAGCTATGTCGAGTTGTGTGCATCTTTTCCAAACCTATTTACAAAGGAGTATAAAGATTTGCGAGGAGCCAAGGGTGTTGAGCACAAAATAGCCCTCAAGGAAGGATACAAACCTAAGGCGCAGAAGCTAAGGAGATTGGGTGAAATTCAAAAGGAAGCCCTTTGGCAGGAGATCAATCAGTTACTGGATGCAGGTATTATATACCCCGTAAAGGAATCAGAGTGGGTTTCCCCAGTGGTTATCACTCCTAAAAAGAATGGGAGATGGCGGGTGTGTGTCAACTATAAGCCATTGAATGCTGCGACCAAGAGGAATCACTACCCATTGCCGTTTCAGGATGAGATTTTGAATCAGGTGGCTAGCCATGAGAGGTATTCCATTATGGATGGGTTTTCAGGTTACATTCAAATAGGGATTGCTCTTGAAGACCAAATAAAGATGACATTCATATCTCCATGGGGTTGCTTTGCCTATCGTAGGATGCCTTTTGGGCTGGTGAATGCCTATGCCACGTTTCAAGATTGGATGAACAAGGTGTTTGGCCCCTATTTGGGTAGGTTCATTAGGGTTTTCATGGACGACATTGCCACTTATGTACTAAACAGGTGTCCTACGAAAGCTTTGCAGTCTATTACTCCATATGAAGCATGACATGATAGAAAGCCTTCTATTGAGCACATGTGTGTTTTTGGCTGTTTGGCATATGCTTTGGTGCCACAAACACAGCGCAGAAATTTGGATGATAAGGCTATCAAATGTATTTTTGTTGGTTATAGTGCTGAAAGAAAAGGTTATTGGTTGTATCATCCGCAAACAAAACGTATTTTGGTTTCACGGGATGTAGTGTTTGTGGAAGATTCGGTTCAGCCCTTGTTGTCATGTACTAGAGACAATAATGTAAGCTCACAGGACATTTATGCCACTTTGTTCCCTCTTTTCAGTGGTGGAAATACGAATGTAAGTTCCAATGAGGCAAATGTACAGCCTATGGGGGTTTCTGAAAATGTTACAGATCAGCCTATTACTGATGCAGATGTACACGATGTACTTGATGAGTAAAGGGCTGAAAATGAGCAGGCTAGAGGTATGCCAAAATGGCTGGTGCACACTTTGCGTGACAGTAAATTGGATGCACCCTTGTCTAGTCGTACTCGTTCAGGCTCTCGCCATGCATCTTATACATCAGATTGTTATGCTTTGGCTGTGTCTAGCTTACATGATATTGAGGAGCCTTTGTCTTTTGATGAAGCACGGAATTCAAAATATTGGATGGCTGCCATGCAATCATAATATGATGCACTTATAGAAAATAACACATGGAATTTATGTGATTTTTCTCCTGGCAAAAAGGCCATTGGTACGAAGTGGGTTTACAAGTTGAAACGCAATTCGGATGGTGAGATTGATCGCCATAAGGCTCCACTTGTTGCAAAGGGTTATGCACATAAAAAATGCATAGATTATGAAGAGAATTTTTCTCCCACTTGTCGTATGACTACTGTCGTATGGAGAGGGGGAATGGGGAGCACACCCAGCGCGCCAACACGGTTGCCTCCTATAGCCCAGGGCACACACCGCACCCCAATCCACTTTAATCCGCCTTCGATTGACGCACCGTCGACCAACCGACTCAAATCACACAGCTATCAACGCGCGTGCACCCGTGTGGATTCCTCGCACATTCACCAAAAGACGACTCCTTTTTTCTTTTTCTTCCCCTTCCTTTCCTCTTCTCTTTTCTCCCTCTCTTTCTTTACTTTAAAAAAAAAGGCTTTTGATGCCACTCTTGGAGAGGGCAACGACGGCGCCGTCGTTGCCCCTCTCAAATTGTTTAGCTTCTAGTCTTTTTTTCCTTTTAAGCTTCAAGGAGTTGGTCCCGCGCCCAATATGAACATGCGCCCTTTGGGGTTTCAAATTCCACCCAAAAAAAACCCCGGCATGATTAATTTTTATTTGCGCCGTCGTTGCCCCTCTCAAATCGTTTAGCTTCTAGTCTTTTTTCCTTTTAAGCTTCAAGGAGTCGGTCCCGCGCCCAATATGAACATGCGCCCTTTGGGGTTTCAAATTCCACCCAAAAAAAACCCCGGCATGATTAATTTTTATTTATTTTTGGTCCTCCTTCTGAGCTCCACCATTTCTAACTCACTTGACCGATCGAGTGCTTGTAAAGTCTCTCTGGAAGCTTATATCACTGGCTTCGATCCTCCCCAATGGCTCCATCCTTCGACTCTCGCAGGGCCTTGAACGGCGGCTCCAAAGTTGGTAGGAAAACACCAGACTCTTCTTGCTCGCCATGAACTGCCAACTCCCGACGGCCATATCTCCGCGCTCTACATTCCGATTAACAAGCTGTCGACTCCGACTAGCTCCACATAGTGCGCACTATCTACCAAACACCTGGCAAGCCCAAGAAAGCACCAGATGGCGCCTTTCCCAATGTGGTCCATCCGCCTCGAAACTGACCCCCATCAAATCTTCATCGGGCCGTGTCTTGCCATGCGCAGCTCCGATTTTCGATCCGAGAAGACCGGCATGCTCCACAAATTGAACACTTCGAGCATATCCACTCGCATCACCTTTCGCCAGCCACCTACTCCTGCCCAATCTGGCGAGGATCTGCAACGCATCCCACTTCCACTTGCCATATCTTGTACATCCGGGCTCCGTTTGACGAGCTGCTTGGACCAACTCAAAAAACACCTCAAGCACCACATTTCGGCACACAAAACCATCACTTCGGACACATGAGGCTACCATCCAACTTAGCACCTGGCAGCATACCCTTGGCCAAAAAAACCATCATGTGCATACATTTCCCGATCCACCTAACCACAGTGGCACTTCACAGTTGCATTATGACCTGGGCCCGCATCTGCTCGATCACATAGCCCCGCTTGTGCCCATTTCTATCATCGACAGCATTTGGTTGTACCATCATTGCCCACCCCCTTGTTGAGCATTTATGCTCAATCAAAGCATATGTACAGAACTTGAAACGTGCAACACTTCACTGGTGCTCAAGCATATGGAAAAAGGCACAACCATATGTACAATATGTGCAATATGTACAACATTGTGTATCTGTTACTTTCAAATCTCCTCAGGTGGGTTGCCCAACCCCCCCGGCTATAATCTGTTTCACATTAGCCACCAAACTTCTGTCAAAGTACAGCTTGAGCCGTACACCATTTACCCTGTGCCTGAGAAATTTACCATTAACGCTCACCAACTGATAGGTCCCATTCGGAAATGCCTTTTGCACTTTGTACGGACCCGTCCATTTCTTCTTGAAATTCTTTTGGAAGGTGAAGTCCAAGTAGCTCTCGTATTTCATTACCAGGTCTCCTTCCTCTATCTTCTTGTCTGGCAGTCTCTTATTGACTTTAGCCACTCGTCTTTCTCGTTGCTTCATGTAGTAGTCTGCTGCTGCTTCTCTATTCATCTGTAATGCCTCAAGGCTGACAATCCTATTCTGTAAGACAGCTTGTGGAGTGGCATTGATGCGCCACATACCTTTCAAAGCACCCAATTGTGCATGCATTGGCAGTGTTGCCTCCTTGCCATAAACCAACTCAAAGGGAGTAAAGTTGTACACCACTTTGAGGATGTCCTATAGGCCCATAGACACTTCTCGAAATTGATCTCCCATTCTGTCTCTTGCTTATACACATACTTTGTCATCATCTTGATGATTTGTCCATTGGCACTCTCCACAAGACCATTGCATTGGGGATGATAAGGCGAGGAAAATCGATGTTGAATCTTTAATTTCTCCACTAATGCTTGCATAAGCTTGCTCCTGAATCCTTGGCCTCTATCAGAAATGAGTACCCACGGCACTCCAAAACGACAACAAATGTTATAAAAAACAAAGTGGGCTACAATCTATGCATTGGCTTCCTTTACAGCTTTGGCCTCGACCCACCTCGACCCACCTGGTAAGGTAGTCAATTGCCACTACAATGTATTTTTTACTGCTTGCTGAGTTCGGGAGTGGACCAATGGCATCCAAGCCCCACTTCTCAAAAGCATCTTGGGCAATGATAGCTCCCTGTGATTTGGCTATCAGCCTCCTCTCACCCATAGTATGACTATCATGGTAGGTATTGCACCAATAGTGCACGTCACGTACTATTGACGTCCACCAAAAACGTGCTCTCAAGATTCAAAACAAAACCTGGTCTTTACCTTGATGCCCACTTTCCTCATGACATTGCTTCAACACCATATCGATTTCCTCCTTATAAAGTACCCTTCGCAGCAATTCATCCCTTCCATGGTCATAAGATCCTCCCCTATCAGTGTAAACTTGCGAGATTTCTGTACTATCCTCCGCTTTTGTAGCTTCGACAATCTTTCAGAGAATTGACAGGTATTCAAAAAGTCTTCAATCTCTTTTAAGGTCTCATGACCAGCATAAGTGGCTGGGGCCACATATATACCTGCAACCTGCACTTGTACTTTGCTGCTTGCAAGATGATCTGCTTCTTGGTTCTGGTCTCTTCTAACATGCTTGAACTGAACCTCCTCAAAAAACTTCAGCAATTTCTTGATGGCATAGAACCAATGCTTTAATGAATCCCCTTTCACCTACCATTGGCCTAACAACTTCTTGATGACTAACAATGCATCACCTTTCACCACCAGCCTCGATATACCAAACTCGACACACTGTTTCAAACCTAATTGGAGGGTAAGATACTCTGCCTCATTATTGGTATGAACATCCTCCAAGTCGTAGGCTTTTGAAAAGATCACCCTGTTGCGTGGATCTCGTATCACCACACCTCCACCTGCTTTTTGCATTACCCTCCTACATGCTCCATCAAACCACATGGTAAAAGCTTCCGCTAAGTCAGGCTCCTCCTTGGTTTCATCCCACACCACCCTAGGATAGATCGGCAAATCAACCGCCTTGCTGACTAGAATATCTGCCAGGTGAGATTGACTTGTATGGTCAACTTTGAATTCAAACTCAAATTCTTGTAGCTCTATCACCCACTTCATGATCCGTTTCTCTGGCTTCAAGTGCAACACTACTTCCAGCAATAAATTATTGGCCGTTAGCACAACAAACTTTTGCACGATGAGATACACCTTGAACTTCCTGCAAGCAAAAACTAAGGCCATCACCCACTGTTCGGCTTCAGTGTAGGTTGCCTCCCTAGGACTTATCACCCAGATTTCAAAATAAATAGGTTTATAGCTCCTTCCCACCTTTTGCAACAGTACTGCCCCAATGGCCACAGTGCCTACCGTCATGGCAACATAAAAATCATCTTCATGATTGGGAGGACACACCGTAGGCAGTTGACACAAGATTTCTTTCACCTTGTCAAAAGCTACTTGAGCTTCTTCATCCCATTTCACATGATGGACTCAAGCCAAAAAGAATGCGGCAAAGCTTGAATTTTGACCATACATTGTGCCATTTCTATAAGTGACCCGTTTTTTCTCTCAGCAACAACATTTTGCTGAGGTGTATAAGAGAATGTACATAGCCAAAAATGCATTGAATTCATGAGAGATATACTCCCCCCCTCGATCGGAATGGAGGGTGCCCATAGTACATTTCGAGACATTTTCAGCCATAGCCAGAAATTGTTTGAAGCACATAAATACTTCGGAATTCGCTTTAAGTGGAAATACCCATGCACGCCTGGAGTAATCATCAATGTAAGTCACGAAGTAAAGGTAATTGCCCAAGGACGGAGTTTGCATGGGCCCACAAACATAACTATGCACAAGCTGCAACCTACGTGTGGCCCGAACTGAACCATCCTTTGGAAACTTAGAATGCTGCATCTTAACCAAAATATAGCCTTCACAAACATGTTTGACAGATGCTTCAAGAGGCGGCAAAGAAGAACCATATAAGATTTCTACAAACGCAGCAAACTGGCAAAATTCAGATGACCAAAACGTGCATGCCAATGTTTTTCATCTAAAATAGCCCTTGAATCTGCAACAACATTTGCAAAATTTTGTCCACACTTGTCATACAAAGTGAGCTTATACAGCCCACGACACAAAAGGCCAGATGCAACAATGTCATCACCAAAACTGAGATCATGAAATGTACATCTGTCATCCACAAATTTGACTACAAGTCCAAATCTAGCAAGTGTGGATACAGACAAGAGATTCTTCTTGATCCCCAATACATAAATTAAGTGCATCAACAAGTGTGAAGGAACTGCCATTTGCAGCAGTAAGCACAATCTTTCCAACTCCCTGAACCGGATAAGAGACATTGTTGGCACAAGTGACTGAATTCCCATGAGGGACAGACTCGAGAGAGGTGAACAATTCACGATGTAAGGTAATGTGCTTTGTAGCACCACTGTCAAAATATCACACATGTGAATTTGCAGCAACTGACAAGCATGCATCATGGACAGCAGGATTGTAAGTGCACTCTGTGCTAAAAGCCCATTCTGCATCAACATTAGCAACACAGTCTCCTTTCAGAAGACTCAACAATGGCTGCATTTGTAGTGGAACCAGCATTTGCAGTGTAACCACCCTCTTTCTTCTTAGCCTCTTTGGCCTTCAACTTAGGACACGACTTGATCAAGTGATCATTAGCTTTACAATAATGGCAACACATTTTCTTTTTGCCCTGATCACCAAAATTTTCGGACGATTGCTGCCAGCAGAAGCATTAGGAACATAATTTTTTCCACTGACAACAAAACTATAAGAAGTGGCTGTATTGCTGTTACCACCCTTTCTTTGAGAAGCAATAAAAGCCTGTTCAACTGCACACTGCCTACTCCTGTTTTTTCTACAAAGTTGCTCTTGCAAAAGCAATGTGCATAATGCATCAAACTTGACAACTCCAGAATTTCCTTGGGTCATAAGTCTCCAAGTACTAGCAAAAGTCTCGTAAGAATCTGGTAAGGCTTCAAGAACAACTGCACAAGGGAACTGTCTGAAATGACTTCACCTGCAGAATTTAGTTGCTCATTGATATCCTTGACACTAGCAAGGAAAGTGTCCATATCATCTTCCTCATGCATAATCTTCGACTCCAGCTCTTTACAGAGCAAAGCAATTTTAGCCTCATTGCGGCTTGCATAAAGACCAACCAAAATATCCCAAGCCTGTTTTGTAGATTTTGCTGAACGGATGTGATGAACAATGGTGCGCTTCACAGACAATGCAATCAATGCATGAGCTTGCACATCCTTTAAATCCCAACGAGCTTGCTCTACTGTAGGCAAAACAACTCTAATAGCAGAAATCCTTGCAGCAAGACCTGCAACATCCTCAACATCGCCTACATCCTCAGAACCATGACGTACATCAATGCCTTGCACAATATTCCAGACGCCCTTTATAGACATGCTTAATCACTTCTTAATGCAAGTAGAGAATTGCAGATTTACTGTATGCATAGATGAGAGGATTTCTCCCTTCCTAATGATTAATTTCCCCTAATTAAATCCTAATCCATGAGCAATTGATTCTAATTAAATTATTTACACATTATGGAGTAATAGAATGCAATGGACCATTCCCACCTCAAAGCTGACTTGATTTTTTATCACAGTGGTGACTAGTGGATGATTCCTTAAACATGCATTAAACTATGATTAAGAGTGACTAATTTCTTGAAGTGATTACTAATTAGATTAAGTTTATGCAATAGATCATGGACTCGGAGAATTAGAGAGTATCTAATGAGTGTTTTGACTATGATTATGCATACTAGATGCGGAATTAAGAGAATATTATAGAGGGAATTACAACAAGCATGAATTAAATCGAAAATTACCATGGTTACGGCTGAATTCCTCTCAAAATTCTGATGCAAGGGCCTCCTTGAGACGAGAAACGGGCAACACCTTCCTCCCTAGCTCCTCTTCCAAAGACTATTTCCGCCGGCAGCACCTCCTCAAGGTGTGTGTGTGTGTAGGAGTGTGTGTGTGTGTGTACTTAGTGTGTGTGTGAGAATATATGTGTGCTTGTGTGTGTGTGAGCATGCTCTTATATAGGCTCACAAGCTGAAAAATTTGAATTTGCCTGCTATATGCATCTGGAGGAGTACTCACTTCATGCATGGCAGATCTAGTTGCATACTTACCAAGTGTCCCAACCTGCTCAAGAGCTCACTTAGTCTCTCTCTCTCTCTCTCTCTCTCTCTCTTGCATGGAAAGTAGCCCACGAGCCGTGTGAGTGTGTGAGGGCGCCCTCTTACTGCCAAACTCACTCTGCATTGGCCTGGAGCCAGTTCCCACACAGCCCCCCGAGTCCCGGTGCCTCCCCGCACAACTTTAGGAAAATTTAATTTTAACCTAAGACGGGCAATACGAATCAGAATTTAATGTCGGAACTTGCTATACTAAGCTCTAACTAAGGTGTATTAACCTGGGTACCTGCCATGTTTAGCAGCCCCCCGACGTTCGAAAATGCATTTTTTTCAAATTTGGGATAGGGGTGCAGTTTTTCGAGACAGTCAAAACTGACGGGTCGGGTGACCAAAAACTTATTATTTTTGGAGAATTTTTACAAAAATTATTTTAATTCACTTTTGGAAGCTTTATGACATTCTAAACATCATGGCATCGACAGATTTTGGCAAACTGCTAAAAATAGTAACTTTTTCCATTATGATTGTTTCATGGTACAATGGTGTTCTTTTAGCTCGGGGTCGGAGACCTTACAGGATGTGTGTGCATGAAGCAACGTGTTCATTTTTCCCTAATTTTTCACCGTATCTTGCCAATTGTGTGTTTACACACTCTAATTGCACATTAATTCCTTGCTAATTTCACTATTTTTTCTAACTTACACACTAATTTGTTTCTAAGGTTTGTAGCTTTCAAACATTCAATCAATCTTCATTGGAAAGGTAATCAAGGTGGTATTCACAAATCTCCCTAGAATCTAAACATGTGTAGAGATGTGTAAAGATTCCACGATGACACTATGTCTATGCTATGATATGCTATTTTAATTACAACGCCATGTCGATGCTATGTTATGCTATGAATTTTTTTGAATTGTTCATTTTCATGCCGTCGTAATGCCGAAATTTTTTAGATTTGGTGGCGTTTGAAATTGACAAGTTCAATTGTTAACTGGTGAATGTACATTGCTTATTGTGTGCCTAATTGATCTAGTTGCATGCCTGAATGGTATATTACAAGTGTGTGTGGACTAAAATCAAGTGTGTGTGCATTCTAATTGAGTGTGTGTATGCTTAATTTTAGGTGTGTGTGCACTACGTTGCCCTTGTTTGTGCACCTAAAAATCAATGTGTGCTTAATGATTTTTCAATTGTGATGATTGATTTGTGTTTTGGTCATGCCCAGCTAAAGATTTGTGAAATCACATTTCCCTTTTGTGTGCGCACCTAAATATTGGTAAAATTTGCCAATTATTTATGTGTGTGTGTGCTTAAAACGTGCTTGATGTGCATGATTAATTCAATTTTTAATTGCATATTTGATGTGTGTAATGGTTAATTGTTGCGTATTTGAGCTCAAAACAGGGATTTACACACTTCAAATGCGTCAAATTTTGTCGCTACTTTTGCCGGTTTAATTACCTAGTTTGGATTTTATTGATGAAATTATTGGCAATTGAACTGATGTGATTATTGTGATTTTATTTGGCTGCACTAATCCCCTATGTGTGGAGAATTTTCAAAAAATTTTGGGATATTTTTTACAAAATTTTGGGATATTTTTTACAAAATTTTGGCAAATTTTTACTACGTTTTTCATTAATTTTCACTTAATACCGTAAAAAATTGATATCATCTGATCTTTACGAGCTGTTTTGTGTGATTATTTAAGCATTATTTTGAGTGCATTTGTGCCCTCTTTGGTCGAATTTTGAGCGTTTTGCTGTTTTCGAGGGTCGGGTTGATGATTTTGTCGAATTTGGTGTTTTTGGTAAAAATTGCTATTTCTGGTGTGCTTATGATTGTTGAAAGTGTTCAATTGTGATTGTCGATGATTTTTAGAGATTTTTTTGGATTTTTGTAGCAATTTTTGGGATTTTTGAATGATTTTTTGTGTCCTCGGGTGATTTTCGACCTAATTTTGGCACTTTTGGACGTTTGAAGCAATTCTCGAGCTTCGATGCCTGTCTTTTCCCCACCTTGCCTTTCAGCACTTGAACTCTCCTCGTTGGATAGATCTTTACGGTCCCTTGGGATAGTTTCCTATGGCGTTAAAATAAATTTCTTCATCTTCCTTCTTCTTCTTCTGCCGCCACTTTCTCACTTCGTGGCATGTGAACCCACCCCATCACACACACACACACACTCACACACACATACTCTCCCACTCTCTCTT
This sequence comes from Adiantum capillus-veneris, assembly GCF_014529385.1. NCBI lineage: Eukaryota > Viridiplantae > Streptophyta > Polypodiopsida > Polypodiales > Pteridaceae > Adiantum > Adiantum capillus-veneris. The sequence goes on along the minus strand of NC_140960.1, from coordinate 102,793,536 downwards.
GCCTCCCCCCCCCCCCCCCCTCTCTCTCTCTCTCTCTCTCTCTCTCTCTCTCTCTTGTTGAGCTTATATGTGAAGCTACTCAATATATGGCTTCTCTATATATGGCACTCAGGTCCCCTCTATATATACATCATCTCATGTGTGTATTCTACACACTTTGGGGTTCTACTTCTGTGCTCTCTCCTTCTCTCTCAACATGGTATCAGAGCAGTACGTTTTTGTTTCCGATTTTTCTCTTAATCAAAATCGATTTTGCAGAAACTACCCGCTTGAGGGATCGGAATCAATGTGGTCTACAACTTTGCAGAAGGAAGTTTCTTCAAATTCTGCACCGATTTTGGGTTATCGTTCACGGACTGCGTACATACCTGAAAAACAGCTTCCGCGTTTTGTTTTTGATTTTGCTGCTAATTGGAAATGATTTTGCAGAAACAACCTGCTGAACAGACCGGAATCGATGTGGTCTACAACTTTGCAGAAGGAAGTTTTTTCAAATTCTGCACCGATTTTGAGTTATCGTTCGCGGACTGCGTACATACCTGAAAAGAAACTTCCGTTTTTTGTTTTTGATTTTTCTGCTAATTAGAAACGATTTTGCAGAAACTACTCGCCAAACAGACCGGAATTGATGTGGTCTACAACTTTGCAGAAGAAAGTGTTTTCAAATTCTGCACCGATTTTGAGTTATCGTTCGCGGACTGCGTACATACCTAAAAAGCAACTTCCGCTTTTTGTTTTCGATTTTTCTGCTAATTGAAAACGATTTTGCAAAAACTACCGCTCAAGGAGACTGGAATCGATGTGGTCTACAACTTTACAGAAGGAAGTGTTTTCAATTTCTTTACCGATTTTGAGTTATCGTTCGCGGACTGCGTATATACCTGAAAAGCAATTTTTGCTTTTTGTTTCTTGATTTTTCTGCTTATTGAAAACGATTTTGCAGAAACTACCCGCACGTGAAAGACCGGAATCGATGTGGTCTACAACTTTGCAGAAGAAAGTGTTTTCAAATTCTGCATCGATTTTGAGTTATCGTTCGCGGACTGCGTACATACCTAAAAAAGCAATTTTCGTTTTTTGTTTTTTATTTTTCTGCTTATTGAAAACGATTTTACAGAAACTACCCGCGTGAGAGACCGGAATCGATGTGTTCTACAAGTTTGCAGAAGAAACTACCCGCAATGGGGATTGGAATCGATGTGGTCTATAACTTTGCAGAAGAAAGTTTCTCTAAATTCTGCACCGATTTTGGGTTATCGTCTCGGACTGCGAATATGTAATTTGAAAATCAAAATTTTACTTTTTGCTTTTGATTTTTCTCATAATTGAAAACTTCTCAATTATATTTTTCTTCATCAATCATATATTTGTTACTGACGTAACTTTGCTGCAGAAGCCAGTTACACATCGTTCCGATTCAGTCGAGCCGTTCATGATCGTCCAAATTCTATCGAGCTACTGTTGGTACATGATCTTTTGTTATATGATATACTCGTTCATTGATTCTCATATAATTATTCTTTTAGAGATATAGTTTACGTCGTTTTATTGATAATTTCTCATTGATACCATAGTGATTTTGATGGTACCACGATGATGTTTTGTTAATACTTTGGTCATGGTGATTTTCGTTGATACCATGATGATATGTCATTGATACCATGGTTATTCTCGGTGGTGCCATGATGATATTTCGTTGATACCATGGTTATTCTCGGTGATTCCATGATGATATTTCGTTGATTCCATGGTGATTTTTGTTGATACCATGATGATGTTTTGTTGATACCATGGTTATTCTCGGTGATACCATGATGTTGTTTCGTTGATACCATGGTTATTTTCGGTGATGCCATGATGATGTTTCGTTGATACCATGGTTATTCTCGGTGATGCCATGATGTTGTTTCGTTGATACAATGATTATTCTCGGTGATATCATGATGCTTTTTGTTGATACCATGATCATTTATTCATTTTTATTGATATAATGATGATATTTTGTTAATACTTTGATGGTATTCATTGATCACTACATTGATAAATGTTGTTTTATGTAGTATATACACATATCATTTGTATCACGTAATCACACATTTTGTACTTTTACGTTTATACTTTATGTACCATATGTTGTCGTGCGTATATATGTCGTCAAAAGAGTGGCGTCGCGAACCATCTCTTATGGCATTGTGAACGTAATTATTTCATTAACGATGCTAATAATTTTCATGACATGTTTTTTTTTTTTGGGAGTCTATGATCTATGTAGGATTGATCAAAGAATTGATTTTATGAAGACAAACTTGGTGACAATAAAAGATTTATGAAGATATGTTTGGTGATGCCATATTGATGACAACATGAAGACATGTTTGGTGATGCGATATTGATGACAAGCTACACAGCAGATTCACGGAGACACTTTTGATTACAAGCTAATCGATAGCTTTTACACCTCTTTATTAAACCTTTGTATTCATTATTGTATTTGATAGGAGTAATGTAACTCCTCATAAAACATTCATTGTAAAAGGAGTGATGTAGCTCCTCGTAAACATTTGTATATTCAATGATTTTTATAATATAACGGTGGGTGTATATAGAGCTGTGGGTTTTTCTCTTGATCCCCCAAGGGTTTTTTCATCCACAGTTAGGGACCCTTATTTGAGCGGGGGTGTTGAGCTTATATGTGAAGCTACTCAATATATGGCTTCTCTATATATGGCACCCAGGTCCCCTTTATATATACATCATCTCATGTGTGTATTCTACACACTTTGGGGTTCTACTTCTGTGCTCTCTCCTTCTCTCTCAACATCTCTCTCTCTCTCTCTCTCTCTCTCTCTCTCCCTCTCCAAACGATTATTTTCTCTCTCTCTTCCTACCTTTCCCTCCCCTCTGTCGTATAACCTCCACCCTTGCTCTCTTTCTTATCTCTCTCCACTATGCCCCTCCACTGCCGCTGTCAGACGTCAAGCCACGCCGCCATGTCAGCACCACACGCCTCTCTCGTCTTCTCTCCAGCGCGTGCCCTCTCTCTCTCTCTCTCTCTCTCTCTCTCTCTCTCTCTCTCTCTCTCTCTCTCTCTCTCTCTAGCTCGCACCACAGGCTCTCTCTCTTTTACTCTCTCCCGTAGCTCCCGCTTAGGCCCGGACCCGCCCGCATATGACGCTGCTGCACGCCAAGGGCTCGCCGCCTTCACCTCTCCTCACATCACCCAACACGTCAACCTCGCCACATGCGCGCGCCATCATTGCCACCCCCTTTTTGTGCGCTACTGTCAGATTCGCTGGTCAACCTTGCCACCGACATAAGCATGTAAGAAGGTAATAAATTATTTATTTATTTTGCATTATTTTATTTGATTACAATTACGATTTAAAAAAAAAAAAAATTCACAAAAACAATAATAAATCTAAAGAAAACCATTAAAAGAATAAAAAACGGGTTCTTAATATTCACATAAAATAAATAAATAAATCACATAAAAATTAAAAATAAAAATGCATAAAAAATAGAAAAAAGAATAATTTAAAAAAAATCCAAAATTCAAACGATAAAAATAAAAAAAGGTTAAGAAAGTTACAAACGAAAAAAATATTACAAAAAATGTTAAAAAATTCATTAAAACTCACAAAAAATCATAAATTGTTCCAAATATCACAAGAACTTTAAAAAAATCATAAAATATTCAAAAAAGTCCATAAAAATTACAAAATATCTATTTTTTTAAAAAAATTCAAAATTTCTCCAAAAAAGTTATAAAAAATAAAAAATGTATCAAAAAAAAAAAATCACAGAAAATAATAAAATTAAAAAGAGAGTCATTGAAAGAGGAAAAAAAGAAAAGAAAACACACTGTTGAAAAGAAGTTACACGCCGCAAAGCGAGCAAAAGTCAAGAAGAGCAGCCAGGAAAAAACCCGAGAAGAAGCGAACTGGTTCAACCGAAAAAAGCAAGCAAAAAGACCAACTCAAAGCCGTGAGTGGTAGAAAAGTTTTAAAATTTGTCAAAATCAATCATTGCAAATTAACTTCCAGTTGGACGAACAGGGGCCACTCACTTGTGATTGCAGATTAGATTAGTACAAGCAACATAAATTCTGCTAATCGATACCAAAATCTGCTAGGAGATAGTTACTACAGAAAACCGACATGGACTCAAATCGAGTTGAGAGTTCAAGTACAACGGAGCAAGCCAGTAGTAGTGGCAACACAGGTACAAGTACACCAGAGCAGATTTTACAGCTCTATGGCTACAATGGAGATAAAGTTTTATACGCAGATTCAGAAAGCCATAGATACTTGATGAGCAGTAAAAGCAACATAGGAGCACGATTCTATTGATAAGAGTAAAGCAAGATTTAAAGAACTCCCAAATGTTCACAGACTTCAGTGGAGCGAGGTATTGCAAGCTCAAAGATGAAGTGTAGAAAGAAGTGCAAAAAATTAACCCAAGTGTCCAGAAATCTGCACAAGCCAACAAAACATAAGATGGTGCATATGCAATCAGGGGGTTCAAGGCGGGATCAATGACTTGAACGTTGGTGTGATAGTGAATCTCAACAAATAAAGGGTGGAACTGATTCTCAGGAGGAAGGGATACCTCCATGTAAGCATCCACTAAATCCAGTTGGGAAAATGGATTTGAAAAGGTATTCACAGTAGCTTCAAGGAGCGGCCAGAGCTTGGATTTGCTCAAATCCTTGGAGAGGTGTGGAATGCCAATTAATGGACTAGTCTTGCGAGGCGGCTCGTCGCGTCAGAGCTGTGCTTTGGTGTTGGACAAGTTTTGTGCGGGCGTCTTTGGCAAACGCGGCAAAGGTTGAGACCAGGGTGGAGACGGATACCATTACGACCATCTCGAGGGAGTAAGAGCTACACTTGAGGGAGGTTTGCTGCAAGAATTCTTGGTGGACAGCATGTGGACGTAGTTGATCCACAATAACTTGACTTGCAGGAGCTTGGTTCCCAAGGAATGCACGGTCTGCAAGGGGTCGGCTCTGTGTGGATTTACCCATAGTAAGAGATTTAGCATCAGGGGTGGCGGTTATGGATGTGGGAGCTTTGCAGATTGCAGTAGCACCTTGATCTGCCACGTTTTCTTCTGGAGGGGTGATGGAAATCTTTGACGCAACAGGCTGGTCTCCAAGTGTTGCATCAAGGTTGGCGTCGACAGAGCTAGGTTTCGACAACCAGGTTTTCGACTGCGGCAAGGTCTTCATCTGCAGGATGGTCGACTTCGTCTGCATGAAGGTCTTCAGCAACCAAGTGCCCTAAGAAGACTTTGATGACGGTTGCATCACTGTCAACATCGCATCTGCATTAGCTTCGCATGAGGAGGAGCACGTAGCTCCTTCTGCACGGGTGGCAACTTCCACAGTTGTACAGGTGGCATACAACATGCGCCTGCGGCGGCAGCTGGTATTTCAAAGCGTCTACAACAGAGGGTTCAGTAGAGTGATCATCTTTTGCACAACAGGTTTGTCGTCTGCAGCAGCCGTGCGAGTCTTGTTGACTACAACAGTGTTGGCAGCAGTAGGATGGGCTGCAGAGTCTACATACCGAGGTGCGATGACACCTCCCTCTGCAGCATGGAAAGGACAGCCGTAGTAGGTTGGTTGGCTTGAACCATTGTTTGGTTTAGGGAAGCCGGGTTTCCAGGGAACACCACAATAACGGTCGCATGACCATCACCATCTTCGGTAGGCAGCAAGATTCCAATCGAAGGTAGTAATCATGACCTGGTCATCACAAGCAATGTCAACATCTGCATGTTTGAAGGAGGTAGGGCAAGCAATGGTGCTTGTAGGAGGGGCCTGCGACTTAATCAAAGAGGCTGATGGAGGTGCAACAACAGGGGGGCCTTCGAGCTTGAGGTGGGGGGTACCTTCCCACAGCAAGGGATCCGTAGAGGGCATGGAGAGCTCGCCGTAGGGCAGCTAGGAGAACCAGCAGGAGGATATTTGCCCATAGCATTAATGGATGTGCAGTAGGGAAGGCGGGAATCATGGCTAGGCTCAGTGCAGGGCAGCCAGGGTCATCTGCTGCGATGATACTATGTTAAGAAAAAGGAGAAGGAGAGATCTCTCACACACAGAGAGAGAGAGAGAGAGAGAGAGAGAGAGAGAGAGAGAGGTGCGTAGACAAGAAGGAAGGCATTAGCCAAGGCGATCAAGGTGATAGGCAGGAATCCGATATGTTATTGATGACCAAGGGTGCAGTTATATACACATGATGGGAGGTTGTTACACGGTTACAAGGTTCATGTGATTCATGAGGATTCAAGCCGTTTGACATCTCATGTGATGACATGGATGGATGATGTGGATTAATGTTCCCACACGCCCCCGTAAGTCACATCGTCCATACAGAGGCATGTATAGATACATAGTAGGAAATGCAATCTACTGTATGCTTTGATTTGTACAATTATGCTCATGCAGTGTTGAGGATGGTTCATCTTCAAACACTTCAACCGGGATCTAGGTTTGACTTCATGATGAAGAAGATTAGCAGCTCCAATCACTGCGTTGGTCAAGCTTTGAAAGGCTTTTTCAGGTTCACTGCATGCATGCTTTCTCGAGTTTGGACATGACCTACTCGCCCACGCAAGTGAGATGAAAGCATCAATCTAACTTTGGGAGTATGATTCGATGTCGAGGGTAAGGTATATTGGCCATAGAGAAATTTGTAGAGCTTGGCCACCTGATGTAGGTGGATGAAGGTGAAGAGAACGAGGGTGGTATGGCAAATGGCTTGCTGGAGGTTGTGGAGGAGTGATCTTAGCAGCTCTTGCGTGGTTAGGAGATAGCTTGGATGGAGTTGTTGGAATCATGAGCTTGAGTAAACATTAGCTTGTCCACCAAGGTCAAAAGCAATAGAAGACCAAGAGGTTGTACAAACATTTAGCGTTTGCAAGACGCCTTGCAGCATTCTAGCTGCCAATGAAAGAAAAATATCATTGGTCTGTGTCGAAGGAAACGGGTTCAAGACGGGATCAATGACTTGAACGTTAGTGTGGTAGTAAATCTCAACAAATAAAGGGTGGAACTGATTCTCAGGAGGAAGGGATACCTCCATGTAAGCATCTAGTAAATCCAGCTGGGAAAATGGATTCGAAAAGGTGTTCAGAGTAGCTTCAAGGAGAGGCCAGAGCTTGGATTTGCTCAAATCCTTGGAGAGGTGTGATGGACTAGTCTCGCGAGGCGGCTTGTCGTCAGAGCCGTGCTTTGGTGTTGGACAAGTTTTGTGTGGGCGTCTGGCAAACGCGGCAAAGATTGAGACCAGGGTGGAGAAAGATACAAACACGACCATCGACGAGGGACTAAGAGCTACAATTGAGGGAGGTTTGTTGCAAACATTCTTGGTGGGCAGCATGTGGATGTAGTTGATCCACAATAACTTGACTTGCAGGAGCTTTGTTCCCAAGGAATGCACCGTCTGCAGGGGGTCGGCTCCGTGTGCATTTACCCATAGTAAGAGATTTAGCATCAGGAGTGGCGGTTATGGATGTAGAAGCTTTGAAAATTGCAGTAGCACCTTGAGCTGCCACGTTTTCTTTTGGAGGGGTGGCGGCAATCTTTGCCGCAACAGGCTGGTCTCCAAGCGTTGCATCAAGGTTGGCGTAGAGACAGCCAGGTTTTCGACAACCATGTTTTTGAATGCGGCAAGGTCTTCATCTGCAGGATGGTAGACTTCGTCTGCATGAAGGTCTTCATCAACCAAGTACCCTAGGAAGACTTTGATGACGGTTGCATCACCGTCAACATCAGCATATTCATTAGCTTGGCATGAGGAGGAGCGCGCAACTCCTTCTGCAGGGGTGGCGGCTTCCACAGTTGCAGAGGTGGCAGTACAACATGCACCTGCGTCAGCATCTGGTATTTCAGAAGCGTCTACAACAGAGGGTTTAATAGAGTGATCATCTTTTGGAGTAGGTTTGTCGTCTGCAGAAGCAGCCGTGGGAGTCTTGTTGACTGAAGCAGCGTTGGCAGCAGCAGGATGGGCTGTAGAGTCTACATACTGAGGTGCGACGACACCTCTGATTGCACCATGGGATGGACCAGCAGGTGGTTGGCTTGAACCATTGTTTGGTTTGGAGAAGCCGGGTTTCGAGGGAACACCACAATAACGATCGCATGACCATTACCATCTTCAGCAGCAAGATTCCAAAGGAAGGTAGAATCATGACCTGGTCATCACAAGCAACATCAACATCTGCATTTTTGGAGGAGGTAGGGTGAGCAACAACGCCTGTAGGAGGGGTCTGCGCCTTAATCGAAGAGGCTAATGGAGGTGCAACAACCGTGGGGACTTCGGGATTGAGGTGGGGGTACCTTCCCACAGCATAGGATCTGTAGAGGGCATGGAGAGCTCGCCGTATTGCAGCCAGGAGAACCAGCAGGAGGTTCTTTGCCCATAGCATTAATGGATGTGCAGTAGGCAAGGGCGGGAAGCATGGCTGGGTCAGCGCAGGGCAGCCAGGGTCGTTTGCTGCGATGATACTATGCTGAGAAGAAGGAGAAGGAGAGATCTCACGGGGGGGGGTGGGGGGGGGGGGGGGAGAAGAGAGAGAGAGAGAGAGAGAGAGAGGTGCGTAGACAAGAAGCAAGGTGTTAGGCAAGGCGATCAAGCTGATAGGCAAGAAGCCGATATGTTATTGATGACCAAGGGTGTAGTTATATACACATGATGGGAGGTTGTTACACAGATACAAGGTTCAAACCATGAGGATTCAAACCATTTGACATCTCATGTGATGACATGGATGGATAATGTGGACTAATGTTCCCACATGCCCATGTAAGACACATCGTCCATACAGAGGCATGTATAGATGCATAGTAGGAAATGCAATCTATTGTATGCTTTGATTTGTACAATTCTGCTCATGCAGTCTTGAGGATGGTTCATCTTCAAACACTTCAACCCGGATCTAGGTTTGACTTCATGATGAAGAAGATTAGAAGCTCCAATCACTGCGTTGGTCAAGCTTTGAAAGGATTTTTCAGGTTCACTGCATGCATGCTTTCTCGAGTTTGGACATGACCTACTCGCCCACGCAAGTGAGATGAAAGCATCAATCTAACTTTGGGAGTATGATTCGATGTTGAGGGTACGGTATATTGGCCATAGAGAAATTTGTAGAGCTTGGCCACCTGATGTAAGTGGATGAAGGTGAAGAGAACGAGGGTGGTATGGCAAATGGCTTGCTGGAGGTTGTGGAGGAGTGATCTTAGCAGCTCTTGCGTGGTTAGGAGATAGCTTGGATGGAGTTGTTGGAATCATGAGCTTGAGTAAACATTAGCTTGTCCACCAAGGTCAAAAGCAATAGAAGACCAAGAGGTTGCACAAACATTTAGCGTTTGCAAGACGCCTTGTAGCATTCTAGCTGCCAATGAAAGAAAAATATCATTGTTCTGTGTCAAAGGAAACGGGTTCAAGGAGGGATCAATGACTTGAACGTTAGTGTGGTAGTGAATCTCAAGAGATAAAGGGTGGAACTGATTCTCAGGAGGAAGGGATACCTCCATGTAAGCATCTAGTAAATCCAATTGGGAAAATGGATTTGAAAAGGTATTCAGAGTAGCTTCAAGGAGAGGCCAGAGCTCGGATCTGCTCAAATCCTTGGAGAGGTGTGATGGACTAGTCTCGCGAGGCGGCTTGTCGTCAGAGCCGTGCTTTGGTATTGGACAAGTTTTGTGTGGGCGTCTTTGGCAAATGCGGCAAAGGTTGAGACCAGGGTGGAGACAAATACCATTACGACCATCATCCAGGGAGTAAGAGCTACAATTGAGGGCGGTTTGCTGCAAGAATTATTGGTGGGCAGCATGTGGACATAGTTGATCCACAATTACTTGACCTACAGGAGCTTGGATCCCAAGGAATGCACCATCTGCAGGGGGTCGGCTCTGTGTGGATTTACCCACAGCAAGAGATTTAGTATCCGAGGTGGCGGTTATGGGTGTGACAACATTATATATTGCAGTAGCATCGTGGGCTGCAACGTTTTCTTCTGGAGGGGTGGCGACAATCTTTGGCACTTCGTCTGCATTCAGGTCTTCAACAACCAAGTGCCCTAGGAAGACTTTGATGATGGTTGCATCACCATCAACATCAGTATCTGCTTTAGCTTGGCATGAGGAGGAGCGCGCAACTCCTTCTATAGAGGTGGCAATTACCAGAGTTGCACAGGTGGCAGTACAACATGCCCCTGCATCGGCAGCATGTATTTTAGAAGCGTCTACAACAGATGGTTCAATAGCGTGGTCATCTTTTGCAGCAGGTTAGTTGTCTGTAGCAATTATGGGAGTCTTGTTGACTAAAGCAGCTTTGGTAGCAGCAAGATGGGCTGCAGGGTCTACATATCGAGGTGCGGTGGCACCTCCATGACTGGAGCATGGGAAGGACCAGTTGGCCGCAGTAGGTGGGTTGGCTTGAACCATTGTTTGGTTTGGAGAAGTCAGGTTCCTAGGGAATGCGACAATAACGGTCGCATGACCATCACCATCTTCAGCAGCAAGATTCCAAAGGAAGGTAGTGATCATGACCTGGTCATTACAGGCAATGTCAACATCTACATGTTTGAATGAGGTAGGGCGACGAGCAGCGGCACCTGCAGGAGAGGTCTGCCCCTTAAGCAAAGAGACTGATGGAGGTGCAGCAGCTCAGGGCCCTCGGGCTTGAGGTGGGGTTACCTTCCCACATCATAGGATCCGCAAAGGGCATGGAGAGCTCGCCGTAGGGCAGCCAGGAGAACCAGCAGGAGGTTCTTCGCCCATAGCATTAATGGATACGCAGTAGGCAAGGTGGGAAGCATGGCTGGGCTCAACGCAAGGCAACTAGGGTCGTCTGTTGCGTGTAAAAGTAACTTATGATTTTAATAAGTGTGGACTTATTTCCACCTACCTCTTTTCCCAAAGTCCTTACACCTAATTCCCACATGGACCCCTTTTACCTATGCAAGCCTCAACATGTGTCTATTCCCACCTACCTATAATTCACATGTGATGGATAATCCTCACTCCCTCAACTTGTATATAAATCCCATTAGCTGCCCTCATTTGTAACAAGATCTTCACTCTCCATTCAAGTGCAATCTATTGTCATTGCTCTATTTCTATCTTGCACTCTCTTATGTATTGACATTAGCATATTAATTAATAGTGATATTAATCACATTTAAGTTAATCTCTAAGTTCTCACATGGTATCAGAGCGATAGAGCTTAAGATTAATTTTTATAATTAGCATTAAGAGTATTCCATCTCTCTAGCTCACACTCGAAGACTCACTCTCCATTCTTTTCAAGGAATCCGGAACCTCGAAAGATGGCCGAGTTAGCTTCTTCATCTTCCGCATCCACCTACAAGCCCCACTACATTATCGACAAGATTAACGACACTAACTACCAAGTGTGGAAGATTCGGATGGAACTCTACCTCATGCAACTTCAACTTTGGGACGTCACGTCAGGAGTCGAAGAGCAACCTGACCACCCCGAAGACCCCGAAGACAAAGATTCAACATACTTCATCGACACCTATAATACTTGGCATAGTAGAAACAATAGTGCCAAGATGGAGCTTATTCTCCATTTCCAAGATCGGCAAGTCCAAATGGTGAAAAAGCTAACTACTGCTAGCGCCATTTGGAAGTTCTTCGAGAAGAACTACGAGCACACTGACCTCGTCTACCAAGTTTCCTTGATCAAGAAATTGGTAAACACTACCATGCAAGAGGGTCAGTCATCCTCCAAGTTTTTGGAGACGTGGCAAATACTTCTAGATGAAGTACTTATCTCAGGGCTTGCCATCCCTGAAGAGCCTCAAAGTATGCTCTTATTGGATTCTCTACCTACATCATGGAGAGCCTTTATCACTACACAAGCCACCACGGATAACTTGTAGCTACAAAATCTTGCAGCCAAGATCCATCAGGAGGAAACACTTTGCGACCACACTAGCAGCTCGCAGAAGTCCACAACACTTGTCACTATGACAAGAAACTCACGTCCTTACAACGGCAAGAAGCCTCAACATTCGGGCCCTCCTCGACAACACAATAATTCTGGAAGAAAGTCGCAATTTCAAAGCCACCACAATCACCAAAATTCAAAGCAATGCGCCAACTGTCATTGCTTTGGACACCTCCCAAAGGACTGTCGACAACCACACTATCAAGGTAATCGTTCTATCTCTCACCCTAATCTATATCCTTCTTACTCTCAAGGGGGGACACGCCATGGCCAGCCATCTCCTTTTATTTATGGTCAAGCTCATTATGCTGACATATCTACTTATGATAGCCCATCTTATCCTTTGCAACTATATGCCACCACTATAGCGACTTCATATCCCAATATCTGGCTACTTGATACGGGCGCCACCCATCATATGACATATCACCTACACTGGCTATCCAACATCACTTATCTAGAACACCCTCTAGAAGTATGCCTCGATGATAATAGCATCCAGCTCGCCAAAGCCTATGGAGATGCTGTCATTAACCTACCTAATCGCCTACACACCACTATTTCTCACGTATATTATGTCCCTGGTCTTAAGAAAAATCTCATCTCTCTTTGCGAGCTAACCGATAACGGCATCATCATCAAATTCATGCGAGAAGGCTGCCACATTTCGGCACTAAACAAAGATGGCCAGTATGTCACACTTTTGGTCCCCAAAAGTGGGCGTCTTTATCCATTGGGTGACTCATCGCCGGCACATGCATCTGCATCATCCATAAAAACACAAGAACACACACTCAAATGGCATTATAGACTAGGACATATTTCTCAACATGTTTTGCACCAACTCACTCATCACCAACTTGCACTAGGTCTTCCCGAGCACCTCACTCACGTCACACTTTGTGAGGGCTGCATTCTTGCTAAAGCACATCATGTCCCATTTCCCACTTCATCATCACGAGCCACTGCACCTCTCGACCTCATCCACTCAGATGTTTGTGGCCCATTGCCCGTCAACTTCCTCACTGGCAATAAGTATATGCTTACTTTTATAGATGATTTCTCAAAATACACAACTACTTACTACATGGCCGAGAAATCCTCAACCTTCTCTCATTTTTGCACATTCAAGGCATTAGTTGAAACTAAACATGGTTGCCATATTAAAACTCTCCGCACAGATCTTGGTGGGGAATACACTTCTCATGCATTCAAAGATCTATGTCTCTCTGCTGGTATTCAACATGAATTCTCCATCACCGACCACCCACAACAAAACGGTCGTGCCGAGCGCAAGAATCGCACACTATTTGAAGCTGCTCATGCCATGCTTCTTCAAGCTAGCCTCCTAGACACCTATTGGGAAGAAGCTACCGCCACTGCATGCTACATTCAAAACCGCATTCCATCCACCCGCAATCCTACTACTACACCCTACACCCTCTAGCACGGTCACCCACCTCATCTTGGCCACCTTCGCATCTTTGGAAGCATTGCATACCCACTTGTGACACAACCTTTATCAAAACTATCACCACGTGCTCAATGCACAACTTTTGTCGGCTATGGTGATCGCTTTGGCATCAAGACATACCGCCTCTATATCCTAGACCATCACAAGTTTATCTTTGCCTGAACCGTCGTCTTTGATGAAGAATTCATCATCTCAGGCAAATCTTCTCCACCATTGCACCCTACATTTTCATCACCAGTCCACTCTTCTCATCAATCTTTGTTGACGGCCTCACCCACACACACACCCATGCAAATTTCCCACCCTTCTAGGCACAATCTTGAGCCTCCCTTCACCATCCAAAGGCCTTTCCTCATCCCCCATCCACCTCCTCATGTCTCGCATTCTCATGCACAGCCAATTGGCAACACTCCTGCACCACCTCTTGCACCCATCTCCTCACAGTTGACACCATCACCAACACCGTCCATCCCGACTGCCGCTACTTCTATCACACTGTAGACACTCAGTGTTCCACCTCGTGAGCTCCCATCACCTTCGCTACCGGTCTCACCTTCACAATTGCCATCTTTTTTCCACAACTCCCACGAAACCTTGCCAGGTACTGCCATCCCAGCAGATGTTGATGAAGTCGAGCCTCATAGCTCTACTTCTGCCACCTCGCCATCGAAACACACTTCGGCTATACACTTGGACCAAGCTGCCTCTAGCTCACATGGTCGCACCCGCTCTCTTCGCGAGATCTATGAAGACACCAATTTCTCTGCTGTCCTCAGTGATGAAATGGTTCTTGAACATCCACGAGAGACTCTTGAAGATGCCCTTCCCCTCTATGTTCTCGATGCCCTCGCTTCTAGCGAGAGCAAGCAGTGGCATGCCGCCATATTGGATGAACTCCAAGCCCTCAAAGAAGCTAACACTTGGGAGCTTGTGCCACCTCCTAAGAATCATAACATTGTCTCTTGTAAATGGCTATTAAAGAAGAAATACCACTCCAACGGCTCAGTTGATCGCCACAAGGCACGCCTTGTCGCTCACGGCTTCACTCAACAACAAGGTGTGGATTACTTCGACACCTATTCGCCAGTACTGGGTATGACTGCATTTCGGCTTCTTATTGCACTTGTTGCTAAGTTTAATCTTCTTTTACATCATCTTGATATAAAAACTGCCTTCTTACATGGCTTGCTCCAAGAGCTCATCTATATGCTACAACCTCCTCTTTTACATCATCTTGATATAAAAACTGCCTTCTTACATGGCTTGCTCCAAGAGCTCATCTATATGCTACAACCTCCTCATTTTGAAGACCCTCACCACCCTGATTATGTATGTAAATTGCATAAGCCCATTTATGGCTTAAAACAGTCTGCACGAGAATGATACATCCACATGCACTGCTACTTGCTCAAATGTGGCTGGGAACGTCTTATGGCAGACTACAATATCTACATATGGCAGACCTCTAAAGGCATGGCTATCTTAGGCCTCTTTGCGGATGACATTCCTCTTGTTGGCACATCGGAGTACATGCTTCTGCAAGCGATTGACTGCATCTCTCAGGCCTCATCTTGTAATTTTAGTTTGATCCCTACCAGATGAACTTCTCATTGAGGGGGGATAGCATGTATCTACGACATGGCTACTTCATAAAGCTCTTTTGTTCATCAATCTCATTGTTACAACGAGAAGTCTAGCCTTAAGGGGGGATGTAAAAGTAACTTATGATTTTAATAAGTGTGGACTTCTTTCCACCTACCTGTTTTCCCAAAGTCCTTACACCTAATTCCCACATGGACCCCTTTTACCTATGCAAGCCTCAACATGTGTCTATTCCCACCTACCTATAATTCACATGTGATGGATAATCCTCACTCCCTCAACTTGTATATAAATCCCATTAGCTGCCCTCATTTGTAACAAGGTCTTCACTCTCCATTCAAGTGCAATCTATTGTCACTGCTCTATTTCTATCTTGCACTCTCTTATGTATTGACATTAGCATATTAATTAATAGTGATATTAATCACATTTAAGTGAATCTCTAAGTTCGCACACTGCGATGATACCATGTAACTTTCTCTCTTGAGCATAAATTCCACACTTTACTTGGTGAAACCCTCTTCCACACCAACGTTCAAATCATGGATACCTTACCTTCAACACTCACCAATGACATTTCATTGGCAACTAGAGTGCCGCAAAGTGTTTTTTCAACACTAAATGTCTGCCTATCCTCATGGTCTTCTATTGCTTTTGACCTTGCTGGACAAGCTAATGTTTACTCAAGCTCATGCTTCTAGCAGCTCCATCCAAGAAATCTCGTAACCATGCAAGAGCTGTTAACATCACTCCTCCACAACCTCGAACGTCAAGCCATTTGCCACACCACCCTGGTTCTCTTCACCTTCATCCACCTACATCAGGTGGCCAAGCTCTACAAATTTCTCTATGGCCAATATAGGTTATCCTCCACATCGAATCATACTCCCAAATTTGGATTCATGATTTCATCTCACTTGCGCGTGTGAGTAGGTCATGTCCAAGCTCGAGAAAGCATGCATGCAGTGAACTTGACAAAGCCTTTCAAAGCTCGACCAAAGCAACAATCGGAGGTGCTAATCTTCTTCATCATGAAGTCAAACCTAGATCCGGGTTGAAGTGTTTGAAGATGAACCATCCTCAAGACTGCAAGAGCATGCGTACAAATCAAAGCATACACTAGATTGAATTTCCTACTATGCATCTATACACGCCTCTGTATGGATGATGCGTCTTACGGGGGTGTGTGGGAACATTAATCCACATCATCCATCCATGTCATCATAGTCACCACACAAGTGGTCAGATGCCAAACAACACACACCCTTTTGAATCACATGAACTTTGTAACCGTGTAACAACCTCCCATCATGTGTATATAACTGCACCCTTGGTCATCAATAACATATCAGCTTCTGCCTATTACCTGATCACTGACTAACTCCTTGATTCTTGTTTACACACCTCTGTGCTCTCTCTCTCTCTCTCTCAATGAGATCTTTGATACCATGAAGAGAAGGAGGAGAAGGAGAGATCTCACAGAGAGAGTGAGAAAGAGAGAAAGCACACAGGTACGTAGACAAGAAGCAAGGAGGTGATAGGCAAGAAGCCGATTTGTTATTGATGACCAAGAGTGCAGTTATATACACATGATGGGTTGTTACACGGTTACAAGATTCATGTGATTTATCAGGGTGTGTGCCGTTTGGCATCTAACCACGTGTGTGGTGACTATGTGATGACATGGATTGATGCATAGAGAGAGAAGCATGGCGGGAAAGAAGCATGGCGGGGTCCTCAAACCAAACAATGGTTCAAGCCAGAAGACCTGCTGTGGCTGGTCCTTCCCATGCCGCAGTCAGAGGTGCACCTCACCTCGGTATGTAGACCCTACAGCCCATCCACCTGCTAACAATGCTGCTGCAGTCAATAAGACTCCCACGCCTACTGCAGACGACGAAACTGATGCAGAAGATGATCACGCTGTTGAACCATCTGCTGTAGATGCTTCAGAAATACCTGCTGCTGATGCAAGTGCATGTTGTACTACCACGTGTGCAACTGTGGTAACCGCCACTTCTGTAGAAGGAGCTGCACGCTCCTCCTCATGCCAAGCTAATGCAATGCTGATGTTGACGGTGATGCAACCGTCATCAAAGTCTTCCTAGGGCACTTGATTGCTGAAGACTTGAATGTAGACGAAGTCAACCATCCTGCAGATCAAGACCATACCGCAGCCAAAAACTTGGTTGTCGAAAACCTGGATGTTGACGCCAACCTTGATGCAATGCTTGGAGACCAGCCTGTTGCGGCAAATATTTCCACCACCCCTCGAGAAGAAAACGTTGCAACTCAAGATGCTACTGCAATCTGCAATGCTACCACACCCATAACCGCCACCCCTGATGCTGAATCTCTTGCTGTGGATAAATCCATTGCTGTCCACCAAGAATTCTTGCAGCAAACCTCCCTCAATTGAAGCTCTTACTCCCTTGACGATGGCTGTAATGGTATCCGTCTCCACCCTGGTCTCAACCTTTACTACTTTTTTGCCAAAGACGCCCACACAAAACTTGTCCAACACCAAACCACGGCTCTGACGACGAGCCACCTGGCGAGCCTAGTCCATCAATTGGCATTCCACACCTCTACAAGGATTTGAGAAAATCCAAGCTCCGACTCTCCTTGAAGCTACAATAAATACCGCTTCAAATCCATTTCCCAACGTGGATTTCCGAAATGCTTACATAAATGTAACTCTCCCTCTTGACCATAAATTCCACAATTTACCTGGTGAAACCCTCTTCCACACCGACGCTCAAATCATGGATACCTTACCTGCAACACTCACCAATGAAACTTTATTGGCGGCCAGAGTGTCGCAATCAACACTAAATGTCTGCCTATCCTCATGGTCTTCTATTGCTTTTGACCGTGGTGGACAAGCTAATGTTTACTCAAGCTCATGCTTCGAGCAGCTCCATCCAAGCTATCTCCTAACCATACAAGAGCTGCTGACATCACTCCTCTACAACCTTCAGCAAGCCATTTGACACACCACCCCGGTTCTCTTCACCTTCATCCACCTACATCAGGTGGCCAAGCTCTATAGATTTCTCTACGGCCAATATACCTTACCCTCCACATCAAATCATACTCCCAAAGTTGGATTCGTGCTTCCATCTCACTTGCGGGGGCGAGTAGGTCATGTCCAAACTCAAGAAAGCATGCATGCAGTGAACCTAGATCCGGCTTGAAGTGTTTGAAGATGAGCCATCCTCAAGACTGCACAAGCATGATTGTACAAATCAAAGCATACAGTACATTGCATTTCCTACTATGCACCTATACATGCCTCTGTATGGTTAATGTGTCTCAGGGTGGCCTGTGCGAATATTAATCCACATCATCCATCCATGTTATCACACAGTCACCACACATGTGGTCAAATGCCAAACAACACACACCCCGATGAATCATATGAACCTTATAACCGTAACAACCTCCCATCATGTGTATATAACTGCACACTTGGTCATCAATAACATATCGGGTTCTTGACTATCAGTTCCACCATATGGACGTAGTTAATTACTTGAATTGCAGGAGCTTGGTTCCCAAAGAATGTACCGTCTGCTGCAAGGGGTCGGCTCCGTGTGGATTTACCCACGGTAAGAGATTCAGCATCAAGGGTGGCGGTTATGGGTGTGGCAGCATTGTAGATTGCAGTAGAATCTTGAGCTGCAACGTTTTCTTTTGGGACTGGTGGCGGCAATATTTGCCGCAACAGGATGGTCTTCAAGTGTTGCATCAAGGTTGGCGTCGACAGCCAGGTTTTTGACAACCACGTTTTTGGCTGCGGTAGGCTCTTCATCTGCAGGATGGTCAACTTTGTCTGCATGAAGGTCTTCAGCAATCGAGTGCCCTAGGAAGACTTTGATGACGGTTGCGTCACCTTCAACATCAACATCTGCATTGTCTTGGCATGAGGAGTGTGCAGCTCCTTCTGCAGGGGTGGCGGCAGCCAGAGTTGCACAGGTGGTAGTACAACATGCGCGTGCATCAGCAACGGGTATTTTAGAAGCGTATACAGCAGATAGTTTAGCAACGTGATCATCTTCAGCAGCACGTTTGTCATCAATAACAAATCGGCTTCATGCCTATCAACGCCTTGCTTCTTGTCTACACACCTCTGTGCTTTCTCTCTCTCTCTCTTACACACACACACACACTCTCTCTCTCTCTCTCTCTCTCTCTCTCTCTCTGTGAGATCTCTCCTTCTCCTTCTTCTCTACATGGTATCATCATAGTAGACGACCCTAGCTGCCCTTCGTTGAGCCCAGCCATGCTTCTCGCATTGCCTACTGTGCATCCATTAATCCTATGGGCGAAGAACCTCCTGTCGGTTCTCCTGGCTGCCCTACGGGGAGCTCTCCATGCCCTCTGCAGATCCTATGCTATGGGAAGGCACCCCCACCTCAAGCCCGAAGGCCCCACGGCTACTGCACCTCCATCAGCCTCTTCGCTTAAGGCGCAGACCCCTCCTGCAGGCGCTGCTGCTTGCCCTACTTCCTTCAAACATGCAGATGTTGATGTTGCTTGTGATGACCAGGTCATAATCACTACCTTCGTTTCAAATCTTGCTGCTGAGGATGGTGATGGTCATGCGATTGTTATGGTGGCATTCCCTGGGAACGCGACTTCTCCAAACAAAACAATGGTTCAAGCCAACCGACCTGCTGCGAGTGCTTCCCATGCTGCAGTTCAGAGGTACGCCCGCACCTCGATATGTAGACCTGCAGCCCCCATCCTGCTGCTTCCAACACTGCTGCAGTCAACAAGTCTCCCACACCTGCTGCAGACGATGAACCTGTTGTAGAAGATGATCACGCTACTGAACCATCTGATGTAGACGCTTTTGAAATACCTATTGCCCACGCACGTGCATGTTGTATTGCCACCTGTGCAACTGTGGTAGCTGCCACCCCTATAGAAGGAACTGCGTGCTCCTTCTCATGCCAAGCTACTGCAGATGCTGATGTTGAAGGTGATGCAACCATCATCAAAGTCTTCCTAGGGCACTTGGTTGCTGAAGACTTTCCTGCAGATGAAGACCCTGCCGCAGCCAAAAACCTGTTTGTCGAAAACGTGGCTGTCGACGCCAACCTTGATGCAACGGCAAATATTGCCGGCGTCCCTCCAGGATAAAACATTGCAGCTCAAGATGCTACTGCAATTTTCAATGCTGCCACACCCATAACCGCCACCCCTGATACTGAATCTCTTGCTGTGGGTAAATCCATAGGGAGCCGACCCCGTGCAGACAGTGCATTCCTTGGGAACCAAGCTCCTGCAAGTCAAGTTATTGTTGATCATACATCAACATGCTGCCCACCAAGAATTCTTGCAGCAAACCTCCCTCAATTGCAGCTCTTATTCCCTCGATGATGGCCGTAATGGTATCCATCTCCATCCTAGTCTCAACCTTTTCCGCTTTTGCCAAAGACGCCCACACAAAACTTGTCCAACACCAAAGCACGCCTTTGACGACGATCCGCCTCGCCTAGTCCATCAATTGGCATTCCACACCTCTCTAAGGATTTGAGCAAATCCAAGCTCCCGCCTCTCCTTGAAGCTACAATGAATACCACTTCAAATCCCTCCTCCAACGTGGATTTCCAAGCTGCTTACATAAATATAACTCTCCCTCGTCATAAATTCCACACTTACCTTGTGAAACCGTCTTCTACACTCACGCTCAAATCATGGATACCTTACTTTCAACACTCACCAATGACATTTCATTGGCAGCTAGAGTGCCGCAAAGTATTTTGTCAACATTAAATGTCTGCCTATCCTCATGGTCTACTATTGCTTTTGACTCCGTTGGACAAGATAATGTTTACTCAATCTCATGCTTCCAACAGCTCCATCCAAGCTATCTCCTAACCATGCAAGAGCTGCTAACATCACTCCTCCTTCTCAATACACAGGAAATACACACAGAGAATGTGACTCGCAGACACGGGCAAGAAGGAGATGATTTGATTGATTCGAAGAGGTGGATTAACTAGATGGGTGATGATAGTTACAAGGCGATAGTTCCATTCTCATGGGAACGTTGTCGGAATGTGTGCGGTTTAGTTTGGAAGGTGCAAAACCTCTGGCTGTGAGAGTTTGTGATGAGAGTCACAAACACTTTGTGAAAAAGTATTTGTGGAGAATCACCAACCCTCTTTCTAAGGGTGACAGAAAATCTAAGAGCATTCGTGACAGCAAAGTCACAAACCCTCTTTCCTATCGTGCTTGGAAATTGCTTGGTTTCGTAGTCGAGATTATGATGAGAGGATCACCAAATCACATTCAATTTCACTTAAAAAGACCATTTGAAAACATTAAAGTTTCATCCATGAAACCTCAATGCTCATACAAGCACAATTCTCAATCAAAACCCAAACCTCTTTCATGGTATAATATAGCCTCACCCCCAATTACATAGTCGTAACATCAAACGGTTGAAAGGAATGCTCGAGCTTCCACCTTCACGACGACCATTTTCTGATTTTGTAGAGATTTATGAGCTTCTAAAGTGAAGCGCAAACACCATTTTGATGAAGGAAAACCCTAATTCACTCCCTCACAAGCTCAGATACAAGATTGCGAAGAGGCGGGACTGCCCTACACATAGATTGAGCAACCATAGAAGCCATTGCACAGTAGAGCAAAGATTTTTGGTTTTTTTCTGTAAAAAGCCCCCTTCTCTCTCTTACCCACAGCATTTTCAGCTGATGTGTCAATTTTTGGGCCATTTTGCCACTTTGGACCAAAACTAGGTCATTTTTAGCTCATTTGTGACCCAAAAAATACCATTTTTGATGCGAAAAATCCCAAACGGAGTCAGAAAAATCCCTAAATTTGTGGGATCACTTGCATAAGCATAAAAAGCATAGATAAGCATCATTTTCCATCAATATAACATTTTGGGTCACTTTCCATGCAATTCTGCAACGGCGCCTGTTAGGTGTTATTTTTGGTAATTTTTGCCCGCATCAATCTTTATAGGCGAGATGTGTGTGCCACCATGAAACACTTGGAATATATACATTGTAAAACAAAATTAAGCATCTTATCAAGTGGAAAAGCATGCAAATGTGCCACATCCAGGGCCACGACTCCCTGGATAGGTATGTATATGATAATGACTGTAGTAGACGCTTCAACATATATCACAATATGTACATGATTTCTTTTATTTGCATACATTGAGAAGTGTCAAGAGTGAGGTGAATGTTTCTATTTCACACTATGTACGTGCCACGGCACGACATCCACCTCCTCTGAACCTGCACATCCTCCGGTATGTGCCACAACAACATATGTAGAGCATTAAAACTCATGGTCAGACGCCATATTCTCACTTTCATCCTCAATTTGCATATAGTTGGCTTCATCATCCTCTTCACTTGGTTGTGCATCAAATGGATCATAATTCTCTCTTTTTTTGAATAATTTAATTCTTTTTCGTGCAATGGGAATTTTCAGTTCTGTCCCATCCAGTTCACGTAAGGTGTAAGTTGCATTTCCATGCACATGTTTGACAACATAAGGACCAAACCATCTCTTTGCAAGCTTCCTTATTGTAGAGTGATGGTTTCAAGGCTACTATCGTACACCAACACCCAATCACCTTCTTCAATGCATTTCGGTCAACCTTGCATTCTTTAGTCAAGCTTTTGCAAGCTCAATGTCTTCAAGCCTTCTTTCTAGTTGCCGTATGCGCAATGCAAGAAGGTCTTCTCTACTCATTTCATCTTCCCATGGCAATACATTTCATGTAAGAACTATAGCTTCAATTGGCATCACAAGTTTTTGACCATACATCAATTCAACAGGCATATAGCCAGTGATTGAACTTTGTGTTGTACGGTCAGCCACAATGCAAATGGAAGTAACCTTGGCCACTCTCCAAGATTACCTTCACAAGCCTTAGCTAAAGCTTTGATTATTGGAGGATGTCCTCTTTCACTTTTTCCATTTCCCTCTGGGTTATAAGCACAAGTTAAAGCTAGTTTGATGCCCATTCTAGAGAAGAATTTCCTTGCTTCATCAGCATCCAATTCTCCTCTATTGGCAGTTATCTTTCCCACACACCCCATAGCGACATATCACATCTTCAAGAAAAAATTTACATATAGCTTGTGTACTCTTTGTCCTCAATGCACGTCCTTCAACTTGATTAGAAAAATCTTCTCTTGCAAGCACCAGATACCTCATTTGCCAAAGTCCCAAAGGCATTGTAACCAAATCCACAACCCATTTGTAATGCATGGCTAATGGATAAGTAGGATGTAGTCCATCACGATGCCATACATTTGAATACATTTGGCATGTCACACAAGACTCCACAAACTCAGCCACATCCTTATACATTACTTTCCACCAATAACTTTCTTTTACCTTGGCAAATGTTGCCCATACACCTCGATGTCCTGCCCATAAACTTTCATGGAACTCCTTAATGATTTGTTACTGAGTAACCTTATCGCATAGTACGCACAATGATGTTCCATCTCTTCGTTTAGGATGCTTCCATATGTAGCCATCCTTCAAGAAGTATCCATACACTTTTCTTCTTATCCTCTTAAATTCTTGCTCAGTCCAATGATCTTGCTTTTGCAGAGTACTTAAGTAGCGACCTATCAAGAGCCATTTATCCTCATATAGCTCCTCTGAAAAGGACTCAAGTGAAGACACAAAACATGCATGACTACTCTTTGCATGATCAATAGTATAAAACTTTGTGCCAACATCATCTCCCTCAATAATCATGTCCTATTCATCTTCATACCTTGCCCTAGATAGCATATTTGCCATTGGATTGTCTTTCCTTGCAATATGCTTGAACTCAGGATTCAAAGAATTTATGTAGGCTATCCATCGCAGCATTGCAATATCAGGAGTCGAACAGTTTGTGATCATTCCAAGAAGAGGTAAACAATCAGTTTCCACAACCACTGATGCCCCTATGAGTACTCCTTGTCACACCTCAATGCTGTAACCACCCCCCATAGTTTCCTTTTTACTTGTGCATAATTGCGTTGGCGAGAACTTAGGATCTTGGCTCCAAATCTCACCACATACCTTTTGCCTTCATTATCATCTTGCCCTACTGCCCATCCTATCCCTGTAGGACTCATGTCCATTGTCACAATGACAAGTCTCTCACATGCATAGTCTACCTTTCTCAAGGTTGGCGATGAAAGAAGTAGCTTCTTTAGATTTCTCATGGCTTTTGTGTGCTCTTCATCCCATCGAAACTTCTGATTCTTTCTCAATAACTTATAAAGGGGATCTGCTACATGTGCATAATGTGGTATCCAAATAAGATAGAAGACACAAGCACCAAGAAATCTTCGAACTTTAATTATAGTTGTACATGTTTATTTCATGTTTTTGATTGCATCCATCTTTTTTGGACAAGGCCTTCTACCATAAGGACCACACATATGCCCCACAATCAACACTTCATTAACACCAAATACAAATTTTTGCCATGACAAGGTAAGATTAACTTCTTCCAGCTTTGAAAAAATCTTCTCACAATCTTTGTTATGGTCTGTAACAAACTTACGGCACCCCCTTGAATCCATAGCTTCATCTTTATCTTTGTCTTCACATCTTTTGATGGACACATCATCAAGAAATGGCATTGTGATTTGAGGATGAAGTCACGTAGAACCTTGTTCATCCCATTCATCATATGTGCAACTAAATTTGTTGCTCCTTGAGGTAAGGTACACATCCTTACGAGTTCCAAAGGTGTTTTCATAGTTGTCAGATCTCTACTCTCAATATCTAGCTGAAATTGATCGTACCCCGAATAGAGATCTCCCATTGAGTAAATTGACCTTCCTGCAAACGCCTCTATAAATTCATCTACTATAGGTCCTGTACCCACATTTTTTATGGTAAGTTTGTTTACAAGTTGCATATCTTGTATGAATGGCAAAGCTTCATTGTTCTTAGGAACAGTGAACCACCTGTTTGAATATGGCGCACAAGAAGGCTCCAAGATACCCATGCTAATCTTTTCATTGAGTAGTTCTATTAACTTTGGCAACTGTGCTTTTGGAACCGGAATTGGGTGTAGATTCAAAGGTACGTGAGGGATAGTGAAGATCACCATAGGTGCAACAACATTAGGATCAACACACCCTATCTCATGTGGCTGGAAAGCAAAAGCCTTACCATGTCTTGAAAGCATTTCTTTAAAACTCTTCTTCTTCTCTTCTGTTAAATACTCTTCACAACCAACTTTTTATCTCTTTTAGGGATGCCATTGTGAACTTGTGTCCAGTTCTTTTTGGATCCCTAAGACTCGGCTGCAAAGAAGCTTGCTCTAGCTTTTTCCTGCAATCTGATGGTAAAGATAAGGCCACTGGTCTCACTTTCTTTGCCACCGTTTTGTACTTGGTCTCCACATGCACTTCAGGTCCTTCATTAGCATTGAAATATTTATGATCTTCAAAAGCCTCAATCACATCATACATTTCCATAGAGCATAATTTCACAATGTGGGTTCCATCTTGCATGCTAGAATCCATTATAGCTTCAAGCTCAAGCATAGTATCTACATGAAAAAATTGTTCAAAGAAACTTGATATGTATTTACTATCCTCTATGAAACCATTTTCTTTCATGTATTTCTGTACACTATATACATATTGTGGCGCACTTCTTTTCATATCCTCAAGCTTCATAAAACATAATGACCCATGCTCTGTTAATCCCTGGAAACTTGTAGAAAAAGCTTCTTCTCGCTTTGGGTTAGGCAAGAATCTTTTTCTTCTTGTACCATTGCAATCCCGCTTCACAATGGTACATGGACAAAACCGCTTGTCTCCCTGTACTCTTTGAACTCTTTGTTTGCTTTTGGTAGAGGATACTCATGAAGACTATTGCGGTTCCTGTCGTGATTCACACACACAGTCAAAAATTGCACAGCTCGCTTCCCATCTCTGCTCTTTACCCTAGCATAAGCAGAGTCATCATCC
Organism: Adiantum capillus-veneris; assembly: GCF_014529385.1. NCBI lineage: Eukaryota > Viridiplantae > Streptophyta > Polypodiopsida > Polypodiales > Pteridaceae > Adiantum > Adiantum capillus-veneris. Next base: position 102,767,485 of record NC_140960.1, on the reverse strand, counting down.
AAGACCTTTGTTTCCATGCGAACGGCTGTGATGTATGGCTGCCCAAGGATAAGAGGATAGGTAGACATCTCTTGCACAAAGAAATTTTGCTCATCCTTCACATTACGAATTGTCACTTTCACATTTTAACAAGCCCCATACAACTCTCCTGATGAGTTATTTGCAGCTCTAATCATCCACCCATGGTCTATGTCTATCGGCCACTTACCCTTCATGTAAAGACTCTTGGACATAAGATTGATCTCAGATCCATGATCTATCAATGCAACATATGGCTCCTCAAGATGACCCACCTTGAATAAGGTTTCTGTTGTAGCTCTTGCCCAATGACTTTTGGAGTAGTAGCTTTTATAGGAGGCTTCATCATCATCATCATCATCATCTGCAAATCGAGCATGTGTATCTCTTCAAGAAGACTGGTAGCATCCTACCAAATTTTCATCACAATCACTCTCTTGGACATGTATTCCATGTGCCTTAAAGTGACTCCCCTTCACCCTCAGACTGTGGAGGAATAGACTCAGTGAGAGTTTGCCTCTTTCTTTTTATGATATCTTTAATTTCTTCATGAAACTCGCGTTTAGCAATGCCAAGAACCTCACCCAAGGTAAACTCAACTTTGCTATTCAAAATCCTTTCCTCCAATACCTGATTTAAGTTTGTGGCAGATTCAATGTCATATTGTAGTTTGTATGCAGGGCCTTTCGCTTTAGCTTTTCCTTGCTCTTTCTTCTTTCCTATAGATGCCTCTTCCATAGGAATCTCAAGAGGAGGAGGCACATGTGGTGGAGCCTCATAAGAAGGTCCTGGATCCTGTCTTCCACCAGCTCTTGTAACCCTCTTTGAAGTAGAAGGACCTGCATCTCCATTCTCACGTCTGTCCTTCTCTTCCACAATTGCTTCATTGTTATAGCATTTTGCAAGATAGGCATGCATTGATAAAGAGTCCACAGGGTCATCCCAACCTATCGTATGTCGTATGCAATCATCGGCTTCATGTAATACCTGTTTAGTTACCTTCCCTTTTCTGGCTGAGGCTATTGCATATGGCCACAAGCTATCAACCTCCTCAAAATCATATGAAGTATACTTTAACATTTTCTTTGGAATTAGCTCTATCTTTGCCCCATAGGTAGCAGCCTCCATTGCAAAAATAGCATGACTAGTTGCCATATCCTCCACTAACTTCCGCATACCTCCTTTTCCAAATTTAGTTACTAATGGCATACCTGTCTCCCGCAAATGGATCTTTCCATCCTTAAAAAACACAAGATCTCTTTTTAAGGCATCACTAAAGCTGTCACAATCCCTTCTGCCATGGTCCATTCCATCACACCATATGCATCTGTGCACAAATCCTTCTTTGCTTTGGGATTTTTATCCTGCAACAGCAAGTTGTGCTTTTTCTTCAAGCCTTGTTAGCTTTAACTTCATTTCTCGCATGCTCTTAACAAGCTCATCAAGCATTGAATTATCACCTTTTGGACTCACAACAATAGGCTTTGGTGGAATCTCTAACGTGCTAGGAGGAGAGGTAGTACCATTCACCACCATCTTGTCCCTACGACGTTGCCTCTTAGCAAGCAATGAGGCTGCGTCTTCAACCTCTTTCCACTCAGCCTTTAGACCCTGTTCTGTATTCTTGTCTTCAAGGAGTAGCTCTAGCTTTTCTTGGAGCTCATGACCTGCAGCTTGAAGGAACAATTCAATCTTTTCACTATCCAAAGTAGCCCGCTCTGTTCCTGACAGTTGAGCATAGCGTCGCTCAAACTCTCTCAACAGTTCGGTGATGGAAAGTCCTTCTTTTGACTTTGCAACCCATTCCAAGAAGGTCCTTTTTGTAACCCTTTCAGAGTCCTCTATGAAGTATTCCTCCTTTAGGGCTAATTTGAATTTCTCCCAACCTTCTCAATGCTCCTCCGTGATTCCCCTTACATGGTCTCTAATGTCGGGGACCACAACAAACTCAAAACTACGAATCATGTCCACCTCTGGAACCCGTTTTAGCTCCATATCCTTTACATAACCACAAAGAAACTTTGTGACATCTTTCCCTTCAAATTGGTCCATTTTGTTCACCATAGCTTAGAGGGCTTTCGTTGCTGACACCTCCCTTCTTTCTACAGCCTTTTGTTGTTGCATAAACATGGCGAATGCTTGAAACATTTGCATTGTTTCTTGATCAAAACGCATGCCTTGTTGCTCTTGTTGATCCGTAGCTTTCATTATTTGAAATTAAACTTTTCAAAACAAGTATTTGAACCCCCACCCCAGCTGCTTCGCATCGGGTTCACCAAAAATATCGGAATGTGTGCGGTCTAGCTGTGAAGGTGCAAAACCTCTGGCTGTGAGAGTTTGTGATGAGAGTCACAAACACTTCATTAGGGCCAAAAACGACTCAAAAAGGATTGTTTGTTAATCTAAGGATTAAGGAATAGTCCAATAGTTATTTGACACGTATACAAAAGTATGGCACTCTTGTCTCCTCTATTGTGGGTTTTGGTGGTCCTATTTTGACGGAGAACCGCTAAATGTCTTGATCACATGGCTGAAACTGCTATATTTAGGTGCTTTCGGCGAGAGAGATCATTAAATTTGTGGCTCAAAGCAATGAAGTCTCGTCTTTTATTCTATTTTATATTTCACAAAAGCGTTGTCAAAAGATACAAAATCTATGTCAAAAGGCTCTCAAAACAAGAGCATTAATGACAAATCACCTACTTTTTTCAAACGTATACCTTTCTTGCTCTTTAGTTTGTGAGAGGTTTTAAGTCTTTCCTTCTATACTTTCTGCTCTAATCTCTGAGTTTCCATGGCGTCTTTTGCACATCGACCTTCACATAACATAACTTCTTGTGACTTTCATAACGTTAGAGAGGATGGTCTTTGGAAGTCCATATCTTTTCGTGTGAATGACTGGGTAACAATGCTTCCTTCATGCAAAGGTGTATACAGAGTGAAGAGAACTAAATGCGATAAAGTGAAAAACCATTGAAAAGGTCATGTTCTTGCTTTCAAAGTGACCGACAATGGCTGGCTAGCTAAGGTTCAACATGTGTACATGGCCAAGGATATGGTGTTAGACTGGGAAGAACATCCCACACTGCATTCTTACTGTAAGTAAAAAAAAAACTATATGATACAGTGAATTTTTTTCATTATCCCATTGTTTTTCTCATTTTTTGATTCCATTCCAGATATATTTCCTTCAACAGCTGTGGAATGGCAGCCTGTGGAGAGCCTGAGTGGGACGTTCAAAGCAATGCATAAAGGGATTGCAGATGCTATGTATGCTGACAAGCCACCTTCCTTTTACAAAACAATGGATTTGTTTGTCTATTTTGCAGAATACAAAGTTCCAGCACGAGAAGGTGCATATGGAGAACTACATCAGTTACCCGTTCCCACCATAAGTTCACTTGATTGGGAAGCTCCTGATGCATGTACTATATCAAGCTTCAAATCCAAGATCAAAGAAGACATCCTTAAAGCTATGTCTCCGGGTAGGATATCAAGAAGGATTAAAGTTCAATGGTTCTTGTCTATACATGTCTTTGTGGCATGTTTCAAAATAATGGATTTGCAGAGGACAAAGACGATGTGGCTTAATAGAAGACTTTCTATGACTGAACTTGATAATGTTCTTGGAGACGGATGGAGCACCAAAGAAACTTTCCATATTGGTGACAATATTAGTTGTAGAGTAAGCCCAAATTCTATGTCTATCTCATATCAACTATGTCGTCAATCATTAGTTCTGGGCTACGACTATAGGAGATGGAGAAGAAAATAAGGTAGCCGGGTTCCTCTCGACTCTGAGGAAAATTGTCCAGAGTTTGAACTAAAGGTCACAGTACATCCACACACCGAGTATAGAAGCCTGATAGTAACAACAAATTGGAGACTAAATGATGTTAGAGAATCTCTTGAGTTTCTTGATGAAACATCTCCCGAGTATAGATTCAAAGTGGATGAAATAGTGGTGAGCACAAGGATGGAGAATTCAACCTCTTGCATCACATGCCTTCCCCCAAAAAGAGTTGTATTTGAGACACTTGCAAGGACTTGAAAAAACAAGCTCAATATTGTAATCATTTTGCAAATATATTTATCTTTTCTCTACTTATGTTGTTTTAAACTTACATGACATCATGATACACATTTAAGAATCGACAGTTGGTATTAAGTATTTGAAGTACAAAATTATGAATCACCAAAGGGTATATATATATGTTCATATGGACAAAATGAACAAAAGTGTACATAGCTTTTGTGGACTATTCAATTATGAAATTCCACTTTTCTTTTTGCCTGAGACAATTCTGCATCCTCAGAGACCCTTTTACTTTTGTGTTCAAAAGGGGGTGAAAGTTCAGGAGTGGGTGGTGGTGGTGACTTGGCAGGGGTTGGTGCTTTGGACCCCTTAGGGCTTGGCACGGGTGACTTGGCAGGGGTTGGTGCTTTGGGATCCTTAGGACTGGCTGGCTTGGGTGATTTGGCAGCTTTCTTTGACAACATAAATGGTAGCTTGAAAGGTGAGCTAGGTGCCTCCCCCTTATTGTTCTTAAGTGTACGAAACTTTTGAACTTTGAATTTCAATGGTGAGTGGAATGGATGGCCCTTTGTATCTGCTCTTTTTTTTGCAGGGCTCTTAGTGGGACTCTTTCCCTTGGCAGTCTTCTTAGTGGGACTCTTCCCCTTGGCAGGGATCTTCTTTTTGGTAGGACTCTTCCCCTTGGCAGGGATCTTCTTCTTCTTGGGACTCTTCCCCTTGGCAGGACTCTTCACCTTGGCAGGACTCTTCTTGTGATCCTTTTTCTTTGCAGGACTTTTCTTCTTTTGATCCATTTTCTTTGCATCCAAACCTTTGGTGGCTCTACCTTTCTTTGGTGGCAAAGGAGAATCTGGATCATTTGGATTTATTGATCTTTACAAAACCATAGAAACAGCCTTCTCTCTCACCCACGTGACCCAAGACTCTGGATAGTCATGCAACTGAAAAAAATAGAAAAAGGAACTAAAGGACATGACATACATACATAAAACATCAAAATAAATACATGAACCACACTTACAGTGAGTGTAGTCATCCGGCACCTTGACTCAAGATATATCCATGCATTTGCAAGCACCCTCCATCCACAAGATGTTGAGTTGAGTCTGTTTGTAAAGGCACTTTTTGATTGTAGTACTTGAAAGCTTCTATATTGTAATCCTTGTTTGTGGTGCTCAGGTGACCAACAATAAGTTTGGCAGCACTGCAAGAAGACATTGAATCAAAAAGCTACTAATAGAAAACAATGGGCCATCATCAAGCATAGATTATGCTTCATACTTACAGTTTACTTTTCCCATGGATACTTGACAATGAATTCATAAATATAATATCTTTCTCCAAAAGATTGAAGATAATAAGACTCCAATGTCCTCTACAAAATAAAAAACAAATTAGCTAAGAATACCACAAAATGTTAAAAATAACATGTAAGGAGTTAAGAGTTACCCTTCAACATAGGGGTATAATATGTAATTGTAGGTCAGCATGTTAAAATCATCAAAAAAACTTGAAAGGGTTCCTTGCTTGTTGAAAAGGCACTGTGTCACTAGAGGGTCAAGTATGGCAATTTTCATAGCTAGAGCCTCTGGAAGATCCCTCATAAGACACCTGGAAAAGGAAACACAAGCCACAATGAGCCCCTTGTGCCTGTCTGCCATGCACATGCACTAATAATTAGCAAAGCAACACACCTGAGAGAGATATAGAGCACAGTGTCACCAAGCTCAATGTTGGGATTTACAAGCATACTTGTGTCTTGAGGGAATATGTCCAAATATGCCTTAGTATCTCCAAACAAGGAGACATCCACCACCATTTGGCCTGTGACTTTTTCATAAAGAAGAGAGTTGGATGATCTTAAAATTTCAACTTGCTCTTTAAGGATAGCATCCTCGGATATCATGTCTTGCTCCCTCTCAACTTCCTTTCCTGCTTTAATATCCTGGGACTTTCTTGTCTCGTACTCATGTGTAACATCCTCAATGACAACCCCAGAATCTTTCTGCTGCCTGGAAGGAGGGATGTTTAAAATTTGGAAGGCTCTAAGATCCTCACTAGGAATGAGCTCAAGAGCTTTATCAAACTTGTACCTTAGCCTTGACACAAGCACAAAATCTTTGCTCATAAGTGTGACCCTGTGAGAAAATGCAGCTGCAATGTAGCTATCATTCATAAAGTCTATGAGAAAATCCTCAGCAGCTTCCTGAAGGCACATCACAGCTTGAGACTGCCACCTTACCGAGACAAAAGTTTTGATATTCATCATGCTTACAAGTCTATCAGATATCTCTTTGACAACCCTCATGAAAGAGAGCTTTGGAATCAGTAGACAAGTAGACTTTTGTGCTTTTCTTATTTCTCTTAGGGACTTCACCTAATAATTCAATCTTTTTCTGGCATTGGGCCTCTAACGAGGTAGTGGAGGGGGTGCTTTCTTTGCATCTTTCTCAGCATCACCTATTTCAGGATCAGTTGGATCTTGGTAGACCTTCCTTGCAGTTTTCTTAGTCCTCGCCATTTGGGTAAAAGAACACACCACGCGACAGACGGGTAAGCCACAACCTTCAAGATGTTTCTATCGTGCCGTGTGTGAGGAGAAGGGTAACACGACGCGATAGAAGGGTGACCCAAGCTATGGAATAGGTCCATATCGCGTCGTATGTGATCACTGGAACATGCAAAAAGAATCTCACAAAACTCCCTGTACAATGCAATAGAGGGCGCAACCACACCTTAGAACATCACTGTATCGCGCCGTATGCGAGGTGAATCCTTTAAGCTGAGCAGATCCCCCGCACGACGCGATGAGAGCCTCACCTAACAGTTGCAACATACGCTGTGAGCGAGATGAAAACACACACAGCGCCTCTATAACGACCCGACACACACTCTTGGGAAGATACACACACACACACACTATGGGGCACCACTCGGCTTAGACAACATACCTGGCCGAGACAGGGAACACACCTCTGGAGTGAGAGGAGAGAGACTATCCACTTGCCCACTCCACACAGACACACACACACATACACACACACACACACCCAAAAAACTCAGCTCAAAAGAGGAGAATTTCTGATTTTTAGATACAATTGAGCTTGGGCCAACACCAATGGGGCAAATAGCTCACACAATATGGGTAAAAGATACCAGATACAATCACAAATTGGAGGAGAAGCTTCACTCACCGGAGAAGATTACACAGAAAAACAGCAGAAAAAGAGTGAGGAATTTGGCAAAATGGACAGCGCCATCGCGTCCGGAACGGCCCAAAACCCCAATCTACAATGTCAAAGTGCTCAAATCCGACATCGGATGAGCAGTTTACGGCCAAAACAGGCTCCAAAATGGGCAAAAACACACCTGCGGCTGTTCCTCCTCTCTTCTCCACGTTTTTTCTGGTCTTCTCTCTGTTTTTTCAGTTCCCACACTTAGATTTTTTAGTTGGGCACCCTTGGCCTTTTAGATGACCTCAAACGGACCCCGAACAGGCCAAAAACTGACCTCGCAGTGCATAGTTGTCACCTTTTTGCATCATTCGCACACCTGGCACTCAGCTTTTTTTCAACAATGCATCTCACCACCACGTGAAGTGGCCCCAAAAAGTGGTCCTAATGATGACCTTTCTGCATAATTCTCACCAGAAAACACCCACGTTGTGTTGGTCCTCATCCGCGTGCAAATATTGACCTCGTTCGCCCTCCTGATGCCACTAGATGCCATCTGACGCACCTGCTGACCTCACGTCGTCGGCCCGCGGATAGCTTCCTCGAGAAGTTTTACGCGCTACCAACTTCACTTTATTGCAGAAAAAACACACTAATACTGATAATAGTGAAAATCGCTGCACTATGTACATGCTGTCCTACCTGTACACATGTGGGACCCACGTAACCACCTGGCTCTGGAAAATGGGCAATCCTTTATTTGATGCACCATGCATGTATATGTACATATGCGCAATTCCTTGCTCCAAAAAACTCCTGACATAATTTGCCCATCCCCTAGCCTGCTAGATCATTCATGATCAGCAGCAGCAAAGAGAGATATGAGACTCGCCGCATCACAGGTCTCCTCATCCCTCACCAACACAGCTTGATCCACAGACAGCTCATCTTGCTCCACCATCATCAATCTAGCATGATACAATTTAAGACGCAATCCATTTACCCTTGACTTATGTAGAATACCATCCAGGTTAGCCAGCTGATATGTGCCATTTGGAAAACACTCTACTACCTTGAAAGGGCCTTCCCACTTAATTTGAAACTTCTTTTGGAAGGTGTTGTCCAGCTTACTGTTGTAGCGCAAAACCAAGTCATGTTTCTTGATACCCTTACTTTTAACCTTTTCATTTATCTTTGCCAAAGCCTTATCCTGCATCTGCCCATAATGCTCCAATGCGCTCATCCTATCCAACTGGACCTCTTGTAACTGCAAGAGCCTCTCTTTGAATGCATCACTAGGCGACCCAAGAAACTTCTCTAACATCTTGACCGCAGGCAACTCTACCTCCACAGGCAATAGTGCTTCCTTTCCATACACCAAATGAAATGGAGTAAACCCTGTACCTGTCTTCACCGAAGTACGGTAAGCCCATAATGCACTAGGCAATTCCAAATCCCAATTCTTTCCTTGGTGCTCTGTCACTTTAGAAAGAATTTGTACCAACTCACCATTAAATCTTTCATTTAAGCCATTACACTGCGGGTAATAAGGAGTGGTATGCTGGTGCCTAATCTTCATCTTTGTGCATAAGAAGTCTAGCAATTTAGCCTTAAATCCTGGCCCCTTATCTGAAAGTAGCTCCAGTGGCACCCCAAACTTGCAACATATTTCATCATACACAAATTTTGCCACATCCTTTGCAGTGATCTGTTTTACTGCTATAGCCTCTGCCCATCTAGAGAGATAGTCCACTGCTGTCAAAATATAGCTTTTGCCCCTGCTTGTGATAGGTAACGGGCCTATTGCATCAATTCCCCACTTTTCAAACACATCAAACGCCATAATGGTTTTTCGTAGCTCTGGCTTCAACACTCTCTTCCCAAATGCTTGACACCTATTGCAAGACCTACACCAATGGTGAACATCCTTGTGCAAACTAGGCCATACATACCCCTCTTGCAAAATCTTATGCAAGGTGATCTTTAGAGCAAAATGGCCACCACATGCGCCTTCGTGATTCTCTTCCAACACTCTGTAAAGCTCCTCCCGCCAAGGTACACGTCTCAACACGAGATCAGCCCCTTTCATGTATAAGACATCACCAATCAATTTGTACCTGTATGCTCTACGCACAAAGCCATACTTCTTAGACTTCTGAATCTCCTTTGGAATGATTCCTGTTAGCAAAAACTCCTCTTCTTGAGCCAAACTTTCCCGGCCATGATAAAGAGGTAAAGTGGTCCTCAACACAAATAGTTCCCCAATCATGCCTTGAGCTGCTTCATGTGCCTCTCCATTTAGAGCACGTTCAATGTGTTTGATGCTCCATGCTTCAAACTTTTTTAACAGGCCTTTAATTCTAAAGCACATTTCCTTCAATGAGGTGTTCTTGCTCTTCCACACACCCAGCACTTGCTTCACCACTAACAAGGCATCACCTTTTATGCTCAACCTTCGAACCCCATGCTTCAAACAAATGTGTAATCCGGCTTCCAATGTAGCATATTCAGCCTCATTGTTACTATGAGCATCCAATTTGAACCCTCTCTTGCATACTAGCTTCCCCTCTGGATCATAAAGTGCTATACCCCCTGAAGCTGCATCGTGGCTCTTTCTATATGAACCATCAAAGAACAACACATGTGCATTGCTGATCTGTGGCACTTCTTCAACTACCTTTCTCACCACCTCTTCCTTAACAATAAGGGGATTCTCCTTGTAGGTCAACAAATCAGCTAGGGTAGCCCTTGTACTATCTTCCACTAGAAAAGAGAACTCAAACTCTTGCAGCTCAATTACCCATTTCTTCACCACATTTGACATGTTAATACCATTAATTAACTGTGGCAAAAAGGCATAACTCGTCAAGAAAACAAAAGGCCGTGGTAGCAAGTAATGACGAAATCGTCAACAAGCAAATATTACACTGGCCATCACTAGCTCTACTTCCGATAACTTTCTCTCCGCTACCAATTTCGCTCGGCTTGCACAATACACTGGCCTCATATAATGGCTGCCCTTCCCCTTTTGCAATAGCATAGCTCCAATGGCATCATCCCCTACTGATGGATTTACATAAAAAACTTTCTCCCAATCAGGAGCCTGTATGGCTGACAAACCCCCTAACACCTCTTTCACCTCTTGAAACACTTCTTCACACTTGTCATCCCATTGCAATGGATCATGCTTTGCCACTTGCTGTAATGGATAAAGAAGCTGCGAAGACAATGGAATAAACCGTGCCATGTACTTCACTTTGTGTATAAAGGTTGCCAATTGCTTCGTACTCGTAGGTGATGGAAGAAGAATAATAGACTTAACCTTGTCTGGATCAGCCTCAATGCCATTTTCTGACACCATGTGGCCCAATAACTTCACCCTTGGCTGTGCTAGATGACATTTCTTTGGATTTAGTTGTCCTCCACATTCATCATATCGAGCCAATACCATCTGCAGCTTCTCATGGTGTTCAGCCCTACTGCTATAAACACAGAAGTCATCCATAAAAGCTTTAACACAACTACCAATGAATGGTTCCAACACCCAATTTGCTCTCTCTTGATAGAAAGATGGTCCATTTGACAACCCAAACGGCAAAACTGTGTAGCAATAGCAGCCCCATGGCGTAATGAAAGTTGTCTTTGTGCGGTCTTTAAGAGAAATCTTCAATTGAAAATAGCCTGAAAAACCATCACACACACTGTACCTCTCAAAACCTGCCACTGAATCCAAGATTTGATCAATGAATGGAAGAGGATATGGGTTCTTCTTAGTGGCTGCATTTAAGGGTTTAAAATCTACACAAATCCTCCACTTCCCATCCTTCTTTGGACTGACTACTACTGGACTCACCCATTCTGTGGTCTCCACAGGGACTATGAACCCTGCCTTCAACAACTTGTCCACCTCTTCTCGCAAGGCTTCCATTTGCTCTTGACCCATCCTTCTTAGCCTTTGCCGCACTGGCTTAGCACCTTCTTTCAGCTCTATATGCATCTCTTCACCCTTGAACCCTCTGATCTCTTCATATGAAGTAATGAACAAATCAGGAAAACTAGCCAGCATATGCAAATATATGTCCTTCTCCATAGTTGAGAGGTCTCCACTAATTATTTGCGTCATTAATTCCTGCTTCTTTGACAACTCAACCTTGGTTTGCATCAGCCCTTCAATCACTTCATAAGGCCCTTCACTTTCATCTTCAACCTCATTCGCAAATGCAACTAAACCAATCTCCTGGATTTCTTTGTCCATCGAAAGAAATGCAACATCAGCATCCTCATCACTGCTGGTAGTGCTATCACTGTCCTCATCTGTCACCGTGGAAGAGTCTTCATCACTAGACTCATCCTCATCTTCATAAAGCTCCTCTAATCGTTTCCTTGTGTCCATATTATAAAGCTTCTTGGTACCTGTCTTTCCATAGAGGCTAATCGTACCATGTCGCCAATCTTGAACAGCTCCCACTGCACGTAACCATGGTCTGCCCAGTATAATAGGATATGCTCCCAACCCTGCTGGCATCACATGAAAATCAACCACTGCCTTTGCATCATATGCCTCCACTTCTAAGCTCTTTACAACACCCAAGCATTTTACTTTTTGATGGTTTGCCAATCTGATTCGAAACCCTGACACCCCAGCCACTGTGAGACCCATCTTCTCAACGCATGAGTGTGTTATGACGCATATTTGGGCTCCGCCATCCACATAACCTTGTCCCAAATTTTTCCTTTTATGCCACACATCTACTATTGGACAAATGTCTGGTAGCTCGTCCATTGCCAACACCTTTATTGAACCTCTCTCTGGCTCTTTCTCCATTGGGTTAACCATCCTCTTCCACTGTCGCTTTAGCTTAGGCACCATCTCTATAAGCTGCCCAAAAGTAACATCTGCCTTCCTGCTCGTCAGATCCTCCCTCAAGTCATAGCTTAATTGCCCATCCCCTAGTGGAAAATCTGAAACATGAAACTTTCGACGAGCTCTCCTTTTCCTCTTGGCCTTGACATCCTCGCCTTCATGGCTCTTTCCTTTCTTCTTACTAGACCTAGGGCACTTCTTCCTTCCTTTTCCTCTGTGGTCCTCTTCCCAATAGGCATCACTAATGTATCCTCTAGCTTTGATGCCTTCTCCAAGGTGACTACACTTAGCACTTTTGTATTTCCCTTTTCCTCCTAGGTCAGTCCACTGGTTCCTTCATCTCCCTTAATTTCGATGCCATAATCATTTGACCTAGTTAACACCTGTCTTGGCAATGGATACATGTCTCCCCCCATCCTTGGTGGCTTATCACATTGCGGGCTGATGTGACCCAACTCTCCACAATTATAACATGTGGGCGTCTGCCTCCAAAACCTACCATTGCTTTGTCCAACACCATTCCTAGGCCTTTCTTCACCTCCTGGCTGGTTTGCAAACCTCCCTCGACCTCGATTATTTCCCACTTGACCTAGCATGTTTAGGCTGAGATTCTTCATCAAATCTACCATTTGCCTCATGTCTTGCCTTAGCCCATCATCTTGCACTGTTGTAGTGACCACTGCTGGCATAACCTGAGTAGTAACAGGAACCACTGGTTCATGATGAACCCCTGACATGCGCCCTTGTAAAGACTCTATAGGCTGAAATTCAGACCTCATTGGCAAAGACTCCACCCCTAACTGGCTCATTTTCCTCAGCTTCCACTCTTTGTTCCTTGCTACCTCTAGTGCATCCTCATATGTCCTAGGCTTCTTTAGCTCCACTCTCCAACGTATATTCTCCCAAAGACCAGCCAAGAACCTGTCCTTCTTCATCATGTCAGGCGGGGGTACCTGTGGTGCTAAAGCCTTGCACATTCGCTCCCATGCCAATGAAAACTTACGTATGTACGCATCTACTGGCTCACCTTCCTTTTGCACCAAAGCCTGTACTTCTTGCCACACCTTGTCAGGATCTTCTATCTTCACAAACTCCACTTCCAACCCTCCTCGTAGATTGTCCCAACTCAACCTTACAGGTGGATCAGCCACACGCAACTCCTCCTCAAATGCTTTAGACCAAACTCGTGCATCACTCTTCAAACAAATTTGGAGAAGGCGTAACATTTGCGTAGGGTCATGAATCTGGTTGCTAATGCAGGCAACCTCCATCTTTTCCAAAAATTCTTCCACATCTTCATCACTTCTTCCATGAAACTCGGGATAAGAGAAAGCCATGGCTACCCAAGTTACAATGCTTTGAGAACCCCTTTGAACACACGTGCAAGAACCCAAAACTTTTGACTACCCAATCCCCAGAAACTTCAATGGAGCTCAACTTTAGATAAGGACAAACACATGCACATCAAATGAGTTTTCATAGTTGATCATCGGGATTACAACAGGCAAAGGACATTCCAGGATCTCTCGTAATCTTCTTGGCCGGAACATAAAGACTATACGCTGCTGGAAAAAGATCTTCCTCGACACATGAACATTAATCTGAATTCTTTGAGTTAAATGAAAAGGAGTGAATTGAGGGCCATTTTGATCATCCATTAAAGCCAACCATGCAGCTCCCAAGAAGGCACACGTGACTTAACCTCTGATTTTGCCAAAATTTCAGCAACATAACAGCATAAATGGCTCAAAATACCAAAAAACCAGCCATCATAACTTGGGAAAATTTTGACAGAGTTTCCCCAGAAGTAGAGCAGTAGGAACCCAAAATATAGACTGTCTATGTATGCATAAACTGTCAACAATAGAACCCGAGCATCAAGTAGGACTCACTAGTACATAGCCTATGGCGAGGTCACGAAAAGGGTGCTCCAGCTACCTGTATCACCGAAAGGATCTCCACATTTGAGAATCCCCCAGCTCAATAAAACCTCACACTATCGACCCTCACACGAAGGCTAATGCAAATCGCGTATAGTCAAGTCTCAGAAATGACTATCTTCCAGACCAAGTCTCAGAAATGGCTGGGACTGCCAAATAAAACCATATATGGCTCCACAAAGGCGTACCATGGTAGTTTCCACAAGTAACGTACAATACAACAGACAATGCGCTCAAACAGGCGCCAAGTGATGCATACCCACAACAACTGTAAGTGACATCACTGCTAGTATATCACTGTACTCCAGCTACCTGTACCTGTGTGAATTACCTGTACCTGTCCCTGTAACCTGTAACTTGTAACCTGTAATCTGCAACCTGCAACCTGCAACCTACAACCTGTAATCCCGAAGCTCGAAGCTCGAAGCTCGAAGCAGAAGGTACTCGAAGAAGATCCTCCGTGGGGGCGCCAAAAGAATGTGAGCGGGATGAAAACACACACAGCGCCTCTATAACGACCCGACACACACTCTTGGAAAGATACACACACACACACACACACTATGGGGAACCACTCGGCTTAGACAACATACCTGGCCGAGACAGGGAACACACCTCTGGAGTGAGAGGAGAGAGACTATCCACTTGCCCACTCCACACACACACACACACACACACACACACACACACACCCAAAAAACTCAACTCAAAAGAGGAGAATTTTTGATTTTTAGATACAATTGAGCTTGGGCCAACACCAATGGGGCAAATAGCTCACACAATATGGGTAAAAGATACCAGATACAATCACAAATTGGAGGAGAAGCTTCACTCACCTGAGAAGATTACACAAAAAAACAGCAGAAAAAGAGTGAGGAATTTGGCAAAATGAATAGCGCCATCGCGTCCGGAACGGACCAAAACCCCAGTCTACAATGTCAAAGTGCTCAAATCCGACATCGGATGAGCAGTTTACGGCCAAAACAGGCTCCAAAATGGGCAAAAACACACCTGCGGCTGTTCCTCCTCTCTTCTCCATGTTTTTTCTGGTCTTCTCTCTGTTTTTTCAGTTCCCACACTTAGATTTTTTAGTTGGGCACCCTTGGCCTTTTAGATGACCTCAAACGGACCCCGAACAGGCCAAAAACTGACCTCGCAGTGCATAGTTGTCACCTTTTTGCATCATTCGCACACCTGGCACTCAGCTTTTTTTCAATAATGCATCTCGCCACCACATGAAGTGGCCCCAAAAAGTGGTCCTAATGATGACCTTTCTGCATAATTCTCACCAGAAAACACCCACGTTGTGTTGGTCCTCATCCGCGTGCAAATATTGACCTCGTTCGCCCTCCTGATGCCACTAGATGCCATCTGACGCACCTGCTGACCTCACGTCGTCGGCCCGCGGATAGCTTCCTCGAGAAGTTTTACGCGCTACCAACTTCACTTTATTGCAGAAAAAACACACTAATACTGATAACAGTGAAAATCGCTGCACTATGTACATGCTGTCCTACCTGTACACATGTGGGCCCCACGTAACCACCTGGCTCTGGAAAATGGGCAATCCTTTATTTGATGCACCATGCATGTATATGTACATATGCGCAATTCCTTGCTCCAAAAAACTCCTGACAACGCCTATCGCGTCGTATGGGAAGCCATGAGATAAAGGGCACACAAACACCTTAGGACATGGTATAGAGCCTCGTATGCGAGGTCAAATCTTTATGCCGAGTGAATCCCCCTCACAACACGATGAGAGGTTCGCCGAGACTCTGGAACTTGCGCCTATCGCGTCGTAAGGGACGCTTGGAGTATAGGAAGTGGTAGAAATTAGAAGGTGCGCCCACTTGCCCAACACTTCCGGTGGCATCGTTGAGAAGAAACTTGGCTTGGCTTAGTGGACGGATGACTCGAAGTGCGGGTAGTTGAGGACGACACGACGCGAATGTCGAGTATGGGAGAAAGCACAAAATGAGCACGTGACAAAGACTTATATACATAATACCGTCCGTACGACGACCGTTGTACGCAGGCCACGTGGCACGTGTCACTAACGGTCATATATCGGATGTATATAAAGCTTGGTCTCGAATTTTAAAAATGTTGCACGTTCACTTGTCGCATACGACGCGAGATATCATCTATTTTTGTGTAATCCTTTCGCCTCGCACAATCTCGTCTTTGCAAATTGCACATTGGTGGCCCTTATCGCTTCTTGCTTGCTATCTCGTACGACGCGCAGGGAAGAAGTTTCAAAGGTTGGGTCCAATGCCTATCGCGTCGTTTGGTGTTGTTTAACGGTTTGGTGTGGCTTTGTCGCGCACGACGTGCAAGGAAGCAACTCCAAAGGCTAGGTCCAGCGCCTATCACGTCGTTTGGTGTTGTATGGTTTGGTGTGGCTTTGTCCCGCACGACGCATAGGGAGGCACTTCCAAAGCTTGGGTCCAGCGCGTATCGCGTGGTCCGGGGTTGTTCTTTTTGCTGTGGTACATTGGCACTAGTACATTTGCAAATGTTGGGCGTATTCCCGTACCTTGTACCTAGCTTCACCTGTCGACTTTTTCTCTACCATGATTGAAGGCCGGGAGGAGATTTTGGAGGAGAGTCCAAGTGAGAAACTATTGGTGGCTGTGATGGATGATGGTGACATGGAGGTGTACACCAAAGCATATGAAATATTCAATCCTGTGTTTGATCTTGCAGCTTTGTTAGACCATTTGAAAGACTTCTTGGCAGAAGAATTCAAAGAGTTTGAAGAAGCAGTTGAAGGCAAGTGTTTGGTTTTAGATGGGAAGGCTTATTGTCATCTAACCGAATATACTACAAACTCAATTGAGTAGAGCAAAGTAACAAGGAGGTTTGGAAGATTTTCTAAGAAGACTTCCTTTGTTTGTCCACCTACCATTTCTTGTCAATTACATTTAAAACCTTGTAACCTTGTTCCAAAAGAAGTTTCTTTTCTTTTCTTTTTGTTCCTTAAAGTTGACATGCAAGGCAAAGCTGATGAAGTTAAAGATACAGATGAGGAAACAAATAAAAATGTTTCCACAGTTTTGCAGCTTGAGAAATGTGAAATTCTAGAAGAGGAGGAAGTTGATGTTGTAGTTGAGGAGCAGGAGAGTGCAAATTTTGATGTTGCTCAATTTAGAGCTAGTACTGTCATTGATGAGCCAACAGATGAGGTAGAGGTATCTAAAGCTTCCCTTACTATTCCAAACCTTCCCTACTTCTTTATCAATGGGAAAGAGTATATTCCTCTCCATCATATCCAGTGTTTTCTTAATATGAGGGAGGACTACTATATTGCAACCATTTCTGAAGCTTCTGAGGTGGCCAAAGATTTTATTGACACAGAAGAAGAGTCAAAAGAGGAGTTTTTGGCACTTGATCTTCATACATCCAATAAAGATTTTTTGCCTGCTCCTGATGCACTTGCTCTATGCATGAGAAGAGTGGAAGAGGAAAAACCTTCCCTCAAAGATGAGGATTTTGAGAAGAGGCTTGTTGAGCTTGGCATCCAATCTTTTGGCAGAGACTTTAAGCTAAAAAAATTTGGAAAGGAAGTTGACATAAGAGAGATGACCGGATCATGCAATCTCCTTCAAGAAAAAGTCATTGCCGAAGATGAATTGCAAAAGGTGATGTCTCTACTGAAATCTTTATTTTTTTTCAAGTTAGTTTTAATTAATCATTGTCTTGTTTTGCAGATTGAACTCCTTGACAAAGAGAATTTTCTTGGGAGAGCTAAAGGCTTGAGAGGGAAAGCAATAGAGGGCTCTTCAAGAAGGGATGCCTCCTCTCTCATGCACGACATGCCTACATTGGATAGTGCCACCTTCTGTGCTTTCCACATGCAGTATTCTGAAGATCCCGAGTTGCCAATGTTTGCACTGAAGATATTGTCACGGTTTTTAGGGTACACTCCCCTTCAAATCAATGCAAACAAGATTATGCTACTTGAGAGAGCGGCAGCACTTCGAATGTTTGGATATGCTGCAGGATTCAATGCCTCAAGAGCAGGATACTTTCTTTGCTACTCTAGCTATGCAGCAGCAGCTGAGGAGACAAATGTCAACCTTCTTGGGGGCTATAAAAGAAGAAAGTTTTTGAGATATAGGGGTGACATGCCTGGAGATATAAAAAAAATCAAAATCTGATGTAAATTTGATAATTTTTTGCACCAAAATATCTTTTTTGAATTTGGATCTCTTTAGAAAGATTTAGTTCAAAGTTTCAAAGTGAAGCATTAATCTCAGATCTGTGGTTGAGTAGCATGGTTGTTTGATCTCATCCGTTGTAATTGTTCCTATAGAACCAATTGAATAATTCCTTTAGTGCATTGCTCCTTCTTTGTCCACCTCCCTTTCTCGTACATTTGAAAAAAGAAGTCCTCGCTTGATAGTGAGATTTTTCCATTCCCTGAGTATTCCATGTTGCAAGGGGTCCTTGTTTTGCAAAATATGGTCCATGCAGGTACCGAATATGATAAAAATTAAAAAAAAGTTAGTTCAACTCAATAGGACGCAAAGTAAAATACTATCCAGACTTTAGAAAGTAATTGAATACTCCCCAAGTAATATGTGATGTCTTTTGCTCCCCAAGCATTTGTAATAGCAGTTATTAAAAGCTTTATTGTCTTTTTAAAGTCATCTGCATAAGTAGCAGAGCTAACTTGTTGTCTCACAATTTTCAAAAAATTGTCGAGCTTCTTCCACACTTCCATGCGTTTGTTGGCTACATCTGGTCTACTTTTGACATTGGTTGTTATAACACAAAGATCCTTCCAGCAGTTCCACATAGCATCAACTTGTTTGTTGTCATGGTTACTCAAAAATCTTTTGGCTTTTGCTCCACCCATTGAAACATCTTGCAAAACATCACCGGTTCCTTTTGAAAGAGTGGGATCTTTTTTTAGATGCACTTGACCACCATGAAAACCCATTTGAGAGAGCAAAGCCTTGCATTTTTCTTTGCACTCGTCTGCAAATTTAGTTGGCTTAATAGAATATGCATAGTCAAGATGGAGTCGAAGCAATTTGTCCAAGATTCTAATCTCTGCATGCATTGTGCATATATGTACATTTTTTAAATCTATTGTTAGAATTGGATCCCAAATCATAGAAGACGATGGGTAGTAGATGACGTTAACACTATTCCTCGATGGTGCTTTTCCAACCTCGTGTTCTGCAAGCCATCCTTTTGTTCCAGTGCTTGCCATGCAATATAGACATGGATACTTGGTATTGTCACCTCCACATACACCAAACATGCACTTTAATGCTTTTAGGTCGGCACTCAAGTGCCATTCTACAAAAAAGTCACCCATGCCATCTACACAGAGTTTTTCACCTGCATTTTGGTCATGTATAACCGAAGGGATATCGGTTTGCAAAAACAGCCATTTCAATGTATCGTGATTTTCTACTGGTATTTGAGCTGCTCCGATCCACCAAAGTTCCATTTCTGATTGAGTTTTGTGGTATGGGGAATCAAGCTTACCCTGGCTATAGTTCAATGCTCTATTCATAAGGGATATGGATACTCTTTCCATTTTTTGACATTTTTGAATTTGAGCTTCATCCAATTTCAGAACAAATATAGGTTTTCCTTCACAATCTACTTCTTGCATATTATAGTATCTCACCATAGCAGATTGAACATTTTTTATACTCATCCAAATGTTATTAATTAAAAACATTATACTCAAAAGAAGATTTTTTTTTTCTGTTTTTCATGTGGCATCGTTCCTTCTATATGATAGTACTCTCCAAAATGTTCGGGTATTTCACTACAAGAGGCTATTCATATTAGCGACGCTCACACAGCGACGCTCAAAAAAAAAAAATCCCTGCGTCGCTATGAGCGTCGCAAATTTCTTTGTAAATTTGCGACGCTCATAGCGATGCCGGCTGGGCTAAAAAAATAACAGAGCGTGCCCAAAAACTCAGATCTCAGATCTGAGTTTTTCGGCGCCCTCAAGCAAGGAGCAGGTAACGCTCTCCCTCCCTCTCTCTCTCTCTCTCTCTCTCTCTCTCTCTTTTTCTTCTACACACACACACACACACACACACACACACACACACACACACACACACGAGGAGAGGAAGGAGAGCCAGGTATGCTCCTTCCCTCTCCTCATTCTCATGTTCCCTTCCCCTCTTTCTCTCTCCCTCTCTCTCTCTCTCACACACACACATACACACACACATAGTGTTTTTGAGAGAGAGAGAGAGAGAGAGAGAGAGAGAGAGAGAGAGAGAGAGAGAGAGTACAAACATAAAAAAAAACGCACACACACATACATAAACAAAGAATGCACATACACATTGAGAGAGAAAAAGAGAGAGAGAGAGAGAGAGAGAGAGAGAGAGAGAGAGAGAGAGAGAGAGAGAGAGAGAGAGCATGCATAAACAAAAAACGCACGCATTGAGAGAGGAAAAGAGAGAGAGAACATGCATAAACAATAAACGCACACATTGAGAGAGGAAAAGAGAGAGAAAACATGCATACGATCCAAAAAAACGCACACACATTGAGAGAGAAAGAGAGAGAAACTAATTTAACGTCGTAGGAAACTAATTAAAATTAAAAGACCTAAAGATCTAGCCGACGAGGAGTTGAACTCAAGACCTATTATTCAAGAGGGAAATGGCATAATCAATCTATCATAATTGGCATGGGTGATAGAAAGGTTATACCATTTATCTCTTTTTATTGGCACACACATCCACACACGCGCACACACACAAGAAGAAGAGAGTTATAACGTCGTAGGAAACTATCCTAAAAGACGTTAAAGATTAGGTTAGATGTAGACTTACGTTAAATTAGATTTAGGTTTATTTAAGTTAAATTAGATTAGATTTAGGTTTATTTTTAATTAGATTTACGTTTATTTACGCTAGATTTAGATTTACGTTATATTAGATTAGATTTAGGTCTCCATAGACTGCGATGCCTGCATGAAGCGGGTGAAGAAAGCCCTCAATGGAATATAGGGTATTGCTGCCTTCACTCATGGTGGGCTCCGTCGATCCAAAAGTACTGGTGAAATGTCTTCAGAAGATAGGGAAAAAGGTGGATCTTCAGGGCGGCAAGAGTCACTACATCCCTGACACAATGACCATCTAGACAACCTCTAGTCATTCAACAACAACTTCAAAGTTAGTAACAAGAGCAAGAACGATCTAAAGCGCCAATTGCTGTCGTCAGATGTGGATGGAGATGAGGTAGCGTCACCGCCGGAAGTTAACTCTCACATATTTAGTGATGAGAATGCCAACTCTTGCCGAGTTATGTGAAAAATTATGTGTTAAATCAGTTTTAAGGTTCTTATAATCCCTGTTAGTTTAGTTCTTTGTTTTTAATATAACATAATTTACGTTAGATTTAGATTTATGTTATATTAGATTAGACTTAGGTTTATTTAGGTTTACCCACACACACACACACACACACACACACACACACAAGAAGAAGAGAGTTTTAACATCGTAGGAAACTATCCCAAAAGACGTTAAAGATTAGGTTAGATGTAGACTTACGTTAAATTAGATTTAGGTTTATTTTTAGTTAGATTTACGTTTATTTAGATTTACTCTTATTTACGTTAGATCGAGTCCACGCAAGAATTACTTACGGTTTAGGGTTTAGAGTTAGACGAACAGTGAAAAGATCTACTGTGAAAAGATGTTAAGATGCTGTGAAGTGCTACAGCTAGAGAAGAGGCAAAGGGGTTTTGTCCACTACATGCAGTATCATGTAGACGTGGGTCTGTAGATTTCTTGTACCCACAAATATAGGTATTAACCAATAAAGACGAGATTATAACCCGGTGGTTCTGATCTCCGTGCACCTCTAGACCGAGGTGTGCGGGGATTGGACATGACTAGAGAATGTGAGGTAAAGAGAGAGAGAGAGAGAGAGAGAGAGAGAGAGAGAGAGAGAGAGAGAGATAAGACGAAGAATGCCAATAGAATATTAAATTTGTTGTCCAGGTTATAAGATTTTTATCCTCATTATGAGTAGTGACGAGGATGTGGGACCGTCCAACCGAAACACCTATCTCTCAATGAGGGTCTTATGTCCTTGTAATCAATGCAAGCATGCTGTGCGATGGACAAGACGTGTTTCTTTGCAGCACGTTTGCGAATTTGGCGAGTTCGATCCATCTATTATAGATCGAGTTGTTGCCAATTATAACTCGTCGGACTCTGACGCTAGCCAACAAGCAGCAATCTTGCAACCCAATAGACGTGTTCGCAGGCGCTTTGGTCAAGCAGCATATGTGAGGCCACAAGATGTAGCCTTTGACAGCTCGGGGGATGATCATGCAGAGCACATTCCCAATGAGGCAATGTTTGAGCCCGAGATTGATGAAATGATCGAGACGATCATGGATTCAGAAAGGCTTATCTATGATGATATGAAAAGTGAAGCTGATACGCCATTGTATAATGGAGCACGTATGTCTAGATTGAAAGCACTCCTGGTTCTTCTCAACATGCAGGCAAAGTTTGGATGGAGTGACACTAGCGTCACAGCGCTTTTCAGGTGATCTATTACAATTAGTTTACTTTAATAAAACTCTAAATGTATAATGATCTGATAGATTTTTACACGACTGTATCGTATTTTTATGTTGTGTAGATTGCTTAAAGAGCACATACTACCAGCTGACAATGTGATGCCAGATTCCCGAGATGAAGCAAGAAAGATTTTGCAAAACTTGGGGATGGATTACAATTCTATCCACGCTTGTCCTAATGACTGCATTCTTTTCAGAGGGGAATACATAGACATGGAGAAGTGTCCGAAATGTGATTCCGAAAGATATCGAGTAGATCTCCACGGGACAAAAATTCCACAAAAGGTTTTGCGACATTTTCCTCTGCTTCCTCGCATCAAGCATTTCTTTGAATGTAAGTCCATGGCCGCCCTAGCATCATGGCATGAGGAGAATAAATCTTCGGATGGTGTGCTACGAATTCCTGCAGATTGCGCATCCTAGAAACATATCGATGGAACATGGTCAGATTTTGCCAGGGAAGCTCGAAATTTGCGCTTAGGCCTGGCTATGGATGGCGTAAATCCATTTGGTCAAAGATCAACATCTTACAATGTATGGCCCGTTGTCATTGTCAACTACAACATTCCCCCGTGGTTGACTACGAAGAAGGGGCACCTATGGCTAAGCTTGATTGTGCCAGGGCGATATAAAGTGGGGAATATGGATGTGTATCTTCGTCCACTATTGGAAGAGCTACAACAATTGTGGATTGGCATAGAGGTGGTGGATATGAGCCGACACACAGGACGACGGAATGCTTTGATCAGAGGAATTCTAATGTGGACCATGCATGACTATCCCGGGCTAACAGAATGCTCAGGTGACCTATTGACACTCCTCACTCAGACACTGTAAATCTTGTTTTTTCCCATAGTTGATCTATTATCATATGTATACATGCAGGGCTTCAAACAAGCGGATACAGAGCATGTGTCACATGTGGACCTAGACTGAATGCACGTAGGGCGCCCTCACTGAAGAAGCAAATCTACGAAGTTCATCAAGCGTATCTTCCAGAGAATCATGTGTTACCCGATGGCTTTTTGGAAAGAGAGCCACCAAAGGATGTCTGCACAAGCATGGTTAGAGCAGAAGGAGATGTGCGATGACGGATTGCCTCCAGGGATGAAGAGACTATCTCTATGGTACGAGTTACCATACTGGCCCCGACTCATGATCAATCACTTGCTCGATCCAATGCACATATTCAAGAATGTGGGTAATCTACTATGGGACCATCTGACCGGCAAGAAAGATACTTTGGGAGCCAGAGTTGACCTTAGAAATGTGGATCGTATGGAGAAATATTGGCCGCAAACCGTGTCTGATGGATCGATAAAACTCCCTAAAGCACCATGGATTTTCACAGGAGCCCAAGAACGCAAAGTAAAAGAGACCATTCGATCTTTGCGGACCCCCACTGACATAATGCACTCGCTTCGAACGTGTTTTACTAAAGAAGGAAAGCTTACCGGTTTGAAGTCACACGATTGGCATAAAATGTGTCAGGTACGTTCATAGTGGACTTTAATATCATTGCATAAAATGTGGACTTTAATATCATTGCTGCACATACTTTACAGTTTATTTTACCGGTTTCCATTGAGGGATGTTTGTCTCTCGACATCCGTAACACAATCTACAAACTTGCAAAGCTAGTGCAATGGATCTCACAAAAGGAGATCAACGTAGACTCCATACCATTTGCCAAACTAAATGCTGCGGAGCTTGTGTGCATGTTTGAGAAACATTTTCCTACTACAATGCTAACCATTCAGGTGTATCTTCTTGTTCACATAATTGATGAGGTGGAAATAGCTGGCACAGTTCATTCCAGATGGATGTTCTTTTTAGAACGTTTCATGAAAACGCTTAAGGGATATGTGCGTCAAAAGGCACGTCCGGAGGGTAGCATGGCAGAAGGTTGGTTGGTATCAGAGTCCCTAGTGTACATTGGAGAGTGGCTAGACGGATTTGATAAAGCCCGGGACACGCTATGGCGAACCATAGATGATGAGCGCATATCTGGGATTGTCATGTGCAATCTCGGTGTTGAGAAGAAGATGACGGAAGATCTAGAGGCTAAAATCAACCGATTTTGCATGCTTCACAATCCAGTGATGCAAAAGTGGATTTCACAATATGAGGATGCAAAGCAAGAGCGACAAAGGGCACGAATCGAGTGGAGACGGGGAAGACGACCACCGATGCACTATCCGACGGTTCTGGAGAGCCTACCAACCTTCATGAGCTTAAGATGGTTGCACAACCAATTGAAAAGCACACAACAATGCGGTGACAAAGTGACTGAGGAAGAGTGGGAGTACTCTCGGGGTTGCGCGACCAAGGTAAGTTTGCAATGTACGACTAGCAAGTGACTTTATTTATAAACGTTTGAACGGCCACTCATAATCTTTGTTCGTTGTAGTATAAGTCATACACAACAGCATGGTGTAAAGGTCGACATTTTAGGGTGGAACGAATCGACAAAAAGCGTTTTACTCAAGATTGTGGAATCATGGCAAAATTTGAACAGTCTAGTCGACGAAGTTCCTCTGATGCAGATCCTGTGGTGGCGGAACTCACTTACTTCGGCACGCTGCAAGAGATTTTGAGGATCGATTACAGAGGATTTTTTGTCGACTTGTTCGACGTGCAATGGTTCAAGATAATCATGGAGGGTCGCAACACTACTGTGCGTAGAGGAGAGTCTGGTTTTCTTGAGGTGGATTCTACTAAAAAATGGACTGACCTAAGAGACACTTTCGTACTACCCGAGCATTGTGAACAAGTAAGTATGTAAATAGTTAACATCCCCCTTTTACAAGTTATGTGCTTGAAAGCTCTCATGTAAGTTATGTGGCTCTGGCAGGTAATATTTCATCCTACAAAGTCTACATGAAACTGGTGGTACGTCATAGAGGTAGCCCCTCGTAGTGCAAGGACGTATGAAGGCTACCATGTAAATACATATGTGGGGGGGGGATACATCATTGGTGAGGTGGATGAAAGAAGGGCGGTGGGGGGCCATATGCTCTCGGAGGAAACAAAGGTCGTTCCAACGGGGGTAGTGCACCAAATGGTGGCGGAACTCCTCCAAATGGGTACGAACCATATGTGGGGGGGGGGGGGGGCTGTAGGTAGTGAAAGAGGCAATGGATCAACTTCGAGCAGGGCCTCAGATGTGGAGGCAATGAATGCACTGGGAGATGGTCCAGTTGCACGCCATGCCAAAATTGGGGCTGTGAAAGTAGTATATGCAGCTCCTAGTGCCCCGCGTTGACTGCCTGATGGTGTCGGCAAACGTGACTCCAGCGGATGAATTTTCTCTGTCACCTGCTTTGGATGCTCAGTTACCTGAGCTCTGTCACTCCTACAAAACATCAATGTCAAGCTTAAATCTAAAGGTAGACGCTGAGTTGGCTCTAGACAAGCACTAAAAACTGACCAATCCTTCTCACAACTGATGCAATGCCTGCGTAGTAGTAAACATTGTGCCGCCAATGTCCCCACTCCTGCAAAACAATCCAACACAGTATTGCCCATGTTTGTGAAGGTACCTAGTAGCCATCTATAAAATAAAATAAATCTTTAGATTTTTTATACCTCTAATTTTATAGGAACATGAAGAAAAAACACCCAATAGGTTTCTAGCACCTGGCAAACGCTGGACTCCTCTCAACACCTCTACGAGAAGGTATGCCCATACGATCACGCGTCCAGTGTGTGGAATCTGTACCTGGTATCTTCTCCCAAAACATGTTGTCATCTGCAATGAAGTCACGTATATTTGTTGCAATCTCTCCATCTGCTCGAACATACCTCGGAAGCCGACACTAACCAGTTCTAGGGGGTGAAAAAATGACTAGAAGCAAAGTTCCAACCTACGTACAACATTAAAACATTGATATTTTGAAATGTGAACATAAAGATACTATTCAATATCAAAACAAAAATAACATACCCCCTCTACATAGTCCTGAACAGTCGTGCAACTATACTCCCGCAACCGTATGTACAATATCCTCAACAACTGGAAATGAGATCCCTGTACCTTCAAAGTGACAATGGACAGATTTTCAGCATGACATCTCGCCACAACCATGCCATCAACCAAAAAGAAACTCGGTTTCCAGAAGGAATGCAACATCCACAAGCTCACTATCCCATTGGTTCCATAAAGAAACCCCATCCTTGGTAGCTTCATGTGGCCTAGTGTGTAAGGGAAAGGCCATGTACATCGAACATATGCCATCCAATCTCAAGTTGGGGTTCATCTACCCTGTTTCTCCTAGAGAGGCCAAAAATCTACGTAGTGACTTCATAAAACTGCATGCAATATTTGTTAGCACTAAAATTGTGGACATAACTATGAAGGTAAGTTAGTGTGTCTTACATGTCATTGCAGAACACATCTGGAATAGATTTTGCCAAGCACTTGACACTAGCATGCACTTCAAGGTGGCGTGGCTCTACATGCATATGCTTAACATAAGATCAAATATATCTTTCAAGCCATGCTAAAGAGAACAACACAACATTAACCATTTTCACGTACCTGGAGGGTTTTCTTCGACCACTCTGGCCATGTCTGATAGGTCCTCTGTAGCCTTGCCATGTGATGGTGAACATGGAGGGGACTCTTGGATGCCCCCTACTGGTCTCAGAGTTAAGGAAAGTGTCGGTACACTATGGTGAGCTATAACACCAAGGCTATGAGCACTATCGCTGACTTCTACAGAATACTCCTCAATCACATGCTCGCTCTCACTATCACTGGAAGCAACAACTCTCTTCTTTCTTTGAGGACTCTTTCTTTTTGTCCAGTTTCTTTTTTGTGTTTGGAGATAGTACATCCTCTATCACAATGGCTTTCTTCCATGAAGCAGTATGCTCCGCTATTAATTAAAAAAGAACAGTTATTGTGCCCTTGTCGTATTGCATGGCAAAGGTAAAATCTACATAGGATGATACCTATGTATAGCTCTTTCTCTTCACGTGGGTACTCCTTGTCCAGGTAATCCAGCCACCAAGGACACTTGAGACACACTCCGTTTGGCCACAAGTCATCTATCCATGCATCAGGATATAAGCCCGTCTCCTCTCTCTCTCCGACCTGCACCATGCATCACTGAGGTGCTCGGGAATGAGGAAGACAGATCTCTTCACCATCTACAAGACAGACCACAATGTTTTGAGGCATCGAGAACAAGATTAGTGTATCCTACTACATTCTTAATGTGTCAATCAAAGATGTCAAACCTGTACAACATGCGTGTGCGGTGCAAGCAAAGTGGGGTTTCTCTTCGGGATCTTGTGTGGACTTGATCCGCTCACTCCACTTCTTGAAGACTTTGTCAGAGTGGTTCCATTTGTATGTTTGTAATGTGTGTGCAAGTGTGCAACCATGCCTCTCTTTAGCCTTCTTGTGTTGGATAGCAACATGCTGATTCTCGCCCTCCATTTTCCTGGCCATCTCAAGCAATCTCCTGCAGAAAATAATAGGTCACAAGTTAGATTGTCACCAAATTGATTCGAGGACATAATCACTTGATGTAACCTTTCCAATTGCCACCAATACACGTGATATCGAAGCCACTCGATCCATGCCTTCTCAGTCAACCCTATGCCATTCTCTTTCAAGGATGCATCACCACCTTGGAGCAAATCAATTAAGCGGAAATTCCTAGAGCAAAGGAAAAGCGAGACTTATTTTTCATTGCGACATAATCAAAAGAGAAAGATATCAAATGATTTGCATGACATTTACTTACTCTTTTGGGCTAACGCGTGCACGCGCAACCTCTTCCACTTTGGAGGGTGTCGTTTTGGTGGTCTTCTCGCCGCAACCTGTAAATGATATACATTTTTGGAAAAAACCGTTACCATTCTCCGGATTTGCAATGGTTGGTATCTCAAGCCCTTGGCATGTGAAATATTGCTCTATTTGAGATAGCGCTAGATTGATGCTTTGCCCGTATGCTTCAGGTGCCAACAACTCGTAGTCAAAACTTCCTTTTAATGGAGCGCTTCCGTTTTACTACTATACATAGCATTGAACTCTTCTTATCATTTTCCAAGGACACAATCAAAATATACATAATAAGATTTTGCAATCAAAACATATTCTCATTTAGCATTGGTTGCAAGAATACCTTCCAAATGACTTGCGCAAGGACAGCCATTGGCAATTTTAGCCACTTTGATTTGTTTGGACCCCTAAAATTCAAAGCCCTTTCTACTGCCAAACGTGCTCTTTTCAGAAATTTTTGCAAGAGTGAGGTAGGGTCCGCCAACCCTAGCTTTCTCATCGTGAATATATCATGCGCAGTTGTGTGACGCACTAAAACCCTTGTGGCTCTATTTAACACTCGAATATGATTCACATTGTCACGAAAATAAGATGCATTTACATTCGCAAAAAAACAGTTGGACCTACCTGTTGATCATTCCCAAAACCAATAGAAAATCCGTTGTATCATGGGGTTGAAAATCAACAAGAATAAATCAACAAGAATGCACTCCACCATTGGTGCCTTCTCAATTGAGATGTTGTTCTCGTTCATCCACCGCATCCATGCTTCCAATCTATGATTTCCATCCCAAACCACAAAGTACCTCTCGACCATGTGACTAGGCTATTGGATTAGACGAAACTCCTCGTCCAAATCATATGACATTGCAAGATCTCTCTACGTGTGACCACAACAAGAAATTTACTTATGATCATCCCCAAAAATCTGTTCACTAACAATAAATCTTGCCATGGTTGGTTGGTAGCTTTTGTTTGCAATGGAGAGTTGCGAATTTACCACATGGTCATCATGTGTGCAGATGGTGGGGTTTGAAAGAAGTCGACATAGAGGCAAGCGTGGAAGTTTTCCATCCTATGGAGCTCTATGAGAATCCATCCAGCCCAAAGAAATATGTTTGTCGACCACATTTCCAAACGCTTCATCTCTTACATCTTTAGCTGTGATAACAGTTTCCACACGATGACTCAATCCTCCACTTGATTGTGTTGTTCCATCCACAGTGATTATGATGGACACAATCCGATCTAGAGAACTTAAGGCTTGAGATTGTTCGCTCTCTTGAGTGCATCGCGGAGGTACTTCTTGCGATGTAGTAACATAAACCTCATCTACGGCACCATTATTTTTGGATTGATTTCATGTTCTCATACTTGAGCTAGAGAATTAGAAAAGATAGATATAAGTATGGTTTATGAGAAATTATAGCTAGGAGCTTGAGAAAGAAAAGTGAGCAAAATAGAACTTGACAGAGAGAAATCTGTGTAATATAAGAAAGTAGAGATGACGAGAGAGAGAGAAATGAAAACAGAGCTTCTAAATGCTCTTTATAAAGGTTTTAAATTTAATTAATTAAATTTATTTTTTAGTTAATTTTTAATTGAAATGTGTGTACGTGTGTGAGAGAGGTGGGTGAGGGTGTGTGTGTGTGTTTGTGCACAAGAAAGTCTATGTGTGTGCACATGCGTGTGTGTGTTGTGTGCCACACACAACATGCACACACACACACGCCAGTATGTGTGTGTACGCACACGCATGGATGTCAGCACGCGCGTTTGTGTGTGTGTACATACACACGTCCACACCAGCACGTGTGTGTGTGTGGTCGGGCACAGGCCACGCACTGCAAGCATGGCCCCACGTCTCCTCGCGTGGCCCAGTTCGGCACTTAGCCCAAACGCATGTCCAGTGGCCATGCGTGGCGAGCGACAGTCGATGTGGCCATGGAATGGCCATGTGGCCCGGCTTGTGGCCGTGTGGGTTTGCCACGTGTACCGTCGTCAGCCGACGGTCCATGTGGAATGCCACGTAGACCACGCTGACTGACACATAGACAGCACGAAGGCCACGTGGCCACGTGGACTGTCGTTTGCCACGCATTGGCGAGGGGCGGACATAGGTCTCCGTGTGGGGACGTGTGGCCGTCTGCACAAAAACGTCCCCCCTTGCCTAGCCGGCCATGTGTGTGGGGCCCGTGTGCTGGTGGGGTGGCGGGCTGTGCTGTCGGTCGCCCGCTCCCGCCCCCCGGTAGCCTCCGCACACATGTCTCCACCAGTAGCACCCGCACACATGCCCCACACAGGCCTTTGTCCCCTGATAGCCCCGCACACACGCCCTCGCCCCTTGATAGTGTTGAGCTTATATGTGAAGCTACTCAATATATGGCTTCTCTATATATGGCACCCAGGTCCCCTCTATATATACATCATCTCATGTGTGTATTCTACACACTTTGGGGTTCTATTTCTGTGTTCTCTCCTTCTCTCTCAACATGGTATCAGAGCAGTACGTTTTTGTTTTCAATTTTTCTCCTGATCAAAATCGATTTTGCAGAAACCACTCGCGTTGGGGATCGGAATCGATGTGGTCTACAACTTTGCAGAAGGAAGTTTCTTCAAATTCTACACCGATTTTGAGTTATCGTTCACGGACTGCGTACATACCTGAAAAACAGCTTCTGCGTTTTGTTTTTGATTTTTCTACTAATTGGAAACGATTTTGAAGAAACTACCCGCGCAAGAGACCGGAATCGATGTGGTCTACAACTTTACAGAAGGAAGTTTTTTTCAAATTCTGCACCGATTTTGAGTTATCGTTCGCGGACTGCGTACATACCTGAAAAGCAACTTCCGCTTTTTGTTTTTGATTTTTCTGCTAATTAGAAACGATTTTGTAGAAACTACTCACACTAACGACCGGAATCAATGTGGTCTACAACTTTGCAGAAGGAAGTGTTTTCAAATTTTGCACTAATTTTGAGTTATCGTTCGCGGACTGCGTACATACCTGAAAAGCAACTTCCGCTTTTTGTTTTTGATTTTTCTGCTAATTAGAACCGATTTTGCAGAAACTACTCGCATAAAAGACCGGAATCAATGTGGTCTACAACTTTGCAGAAGAAACTACCCGCGATGGGGATTGGAATCGATGTGGTCTATAACTTTGCAGAAGAAAGTTTCTCTAAATTCTGCACCAATTTTGGGTTATCGTCTCGGACTGCGAATATGTTTGAAAATCAAAATTTTACTTAATTCTTTTGATTTTTCTCATAATTGAAAACTTCTCAATTATATTTTTCTTCATCAATCATATATTTGTTACGAACGTAACTTTGCTGCAGAAGCCAGTTACACATCGTTCCGATTCAGTCGAGCCGTTGATGATCGTCCAAATTCTATCGAGCTACTGTTGGTACATGATCTTTTGTTATATGATATACTCGTACATTGATTCTCGTATAATTATTCTTTTAGAGATATAGTTTACGTCGTTTTATTGATAATTTCTCATTGATACCATAGTGATTTTGATGGTACCATGATGATGTTTTGTTAATACTTTGGTCATGGTGATTTTCGTTGATACCATGATGATATGTCATTGATACCATGGTTATTCTCGGTGGTGCCATGATGATATTTCGTTGATACCATGGTTATTCTCGGTGATTCCATGATGATATTTCGTTGATTCCATGGTGATTTTTATTGATACCATGATGATGTTTTGTTGATACCATGGTTATTCTCGGTGATACCATGATGTTGTTTCGTTGATACCATGGTTATTCTCGGTGATGCCATGATGATATTTCGTTGATACCATGGTTATTCTCGGTGATGCCATGATGTTGTTTCGTTGATACAATGATTATTCTCGGTGATATCATGATGCTTTTCGTTGATACCATGATCATTTATTCATTTTTATTGACATAATGATGATATTTTGTTAATACTTTGATGGTATTCATTGATCACTACATTGATAAATGTTGTTTTATGTAGTATATACACATATCATTTGTATCACGTAATCACACATTTTGTACTTTTACGTTTATACTTTATGTACCATATGTTGTCGTGCGTATATATGTCGTCAAAAGAGTGGCGTCGCGAACCATCTCTTATGGCATTGTGAACGTAATTATTTCATTAACGATGCTAATTTTTTTCATGACATGTTTTTTTTTGGAGTCTATGATCTATGTAGGATTGATCAAAGAATTGATTTTATGAAGACAAACTTGGTGACAATAAAAGATTTATGAAGATATGTTTGGTGATGCCATATTGATGACAACATGAAGACATGTTTGGTGATGCGATATTGATGACAAGCTACACAGCAGATTCACGGAGACACTTTTGATTACAAGCTAATCGATAGCTTTTACACCTCTTTATTAAACCTTTGTATTCATTATTGTATTTGATAGGAGTAATGTAACTCCTCATAAAACATTCATTGTAAAAGGAGTGATGTAGCTCCTCGTAAACATTTGTATATTCAATGATTTTTATAATATAACGGTGGGTGTATATAGAGCTGTGGGTTTTTCCCTTGATCCCCCAAGGGTTTTTTCATCCACAGTTAGGGACCCTTATTTGAGCGGGGGTGTTGAGCTTATATGTGAAGCTACTCAATATATGGCTTCTCTATATATGGCACCCAGGTCCCCTCTATATATACATCATCTCATGTGTGTATTCTACACACTTTGGGGTTCTACTTCTGTGTTCTCTCCTTCTCTCTCAACAGATAGCCCGCCCACACACGTCCCCCCTTCCTCGCCTCTCGCATACAGCGGGCCCGTATGCTGGTGGGGGGGCGGGGTGTGCTATCGGTCGCACGCCCCTGCCCCCTAGTAGCCCGCCCACACACCCCCGCCTCCTGGTAGCCCGCCCACTCACGTCCCCCCTCCCACCTTGGTTGGCCGTCCGCATACACCGAGCACACCCTCCCCACAACTAAGAGCACTTCTTGCCCCCCCACCGGCACCCCCCCCCCCCCCCCACGATCGCCACCACACCTAACCAACCACACGTCCCCCTACACACAAATCTTGAAAAGAAAATTTTTAAAGAAGTATTCGGATGTAATTTCTCCTTTTATCAATTGCATTAGACTAGCATTCACGTGCTCATACAGTCACACACAAATATTTTTTATATATTTTGTATGTTTTTTAAATAAATTTATTAAAATAACAAAATAGTACTAGATTTAAATTTATAACGGCTATATTATTCGGCTTTATTATTAGACGTGAGTATATAAACAATTTGTTAGTGTATATAATGTGATCTTGTGCTTAAATATTTGTTTATCTTATTATTGTGGCTTGCTCTTTATTTTTCCTAGGTAAAGAGCTTTCTTATCGTTGTTACAATGGTAAATTTATAATATCTGAATAATTTCTTTTAGAATTATTTCTCTAATGCAATTTACAACATTTCCACCTACCATGGGAAAGTTGCACCATATGGATGCAGTGGAGCATAAGTATGATCCTCATTTGTGTTCGAAGACACAAACGTCTAATATAGTTTTTCCAGGTGTAGTGCGTCCTTGGGGGATTCACTTTATATACAAAACGGGATGCCACCTGCGAGGAGACAGCTTTGATAAAACCACTATGTACAACTCATTTTAGGGAATATGATCCCCCTTTCTATGCTGATACAATAATCAAGGAAGAAAACTATCATACCCCTATCTTACGGGTATCTTACATATAAAATTTAGGTCTCAAATGATCTAACTGAGTAAAACTAGTCAAAGAGTGTGTAGGATAGCGAGTAGAAACGTACTAAGGTGCCACTTCTATTGATAGCTAGATGTACCTTCAATGTGTTTTAATTTGAATTTCAAACTATGTGCCCAGTCAACCTACACTCTGGCTACTGGTCCAATTCTGACCCATACAAAGCTGGTGTAAATCAACCCTTGAACTGCTCTAAATCAGCCCTTATCTATAACCGGATTGATGCAAAATTTGATGTGTGACCTGATAAAAACACTTCCCCAAAATTCATTCGAGTTCTATTTTACACCGATGACCAATCGTTAAAAGTAATCAACTCGGGTGAGGTCCACCCCCCCCCCCCCCCCGCCCCCATAAATATGATACCCCCTCCCTTATTTTTTAGCTTGGGAGATAAATTATTGGGGGCCTGCCCCTAACTTATACGCTAATGTAACTTGTAAATAAACCCCCCTCCCCTGCACTTACATGGTGCGGTAATTTTTCCATGGTGAATCCCCCGGGAGTGCATCTTAGTCATTGCGGGATCTCTCAAGTGCATGAATGAACAATGTGCCCGCTTGGTTAATTATCATATTCCCAATACAAGTCATTTCAATGGGTACACACAAAAGGCAACTGCACCTAGACAACATTGTAAGATTGGAGATAAGAGCCTTACATGCCACTTTTGTAAGGCAATTGCTTTCTGTATTGCAACTTGTGATCGTGTAGTATACTATGTCATGCCATCCGATGAGACCGCCACTAGAGTCATGATTCATTGTGGCACACATAGACACGATGTGCACAGCGGCACATCCAAAACCCTGACGGATAACACCAAGGTGATGGTACAAAGGATTTTGACTCTTGACCCACACACAGGAGCTAGGAAGGTTCAAATGTGTTTGGCAAAAGAAATTATAAGTACAACACTTCTTTGCAACAACACCAACGAAGGAATTTTAGGCGAGCAACAATTATTTGCAATCACTAAGGATTTGGGGCCATTGGTGCAAGATAATTGGTATGAGCATTTTCTAGATTCTTATTTCGATGCAAAACTCTATGCTAAATTATTTTTTCTCTAAACACTTTGAACATTGTTAGGTTTTCGAAGGTCAGTATCTAGTTTACGAAGAGGGGTTGACATAGAATCTTTCAGCATTGATGCACTCCTAAAGCTAAAGCAAGAATGCACATATGACTTTTTCCATGGAAGACAATTTCCTAGTCAAGGTACGGAGGGAGAGAAATCTTATGTCTTCAAAATGTCCACAATTGGTCTAGCATCCAGTGTGGACTTGGTGAACCAAATGAGACAAGATTGGGATGGCGATCTTCGACGTGCGCGGGTCTAGTTTGATTACACCAGATGTGTTAACAAATGGGTGACTATGGCCTGTCATGTCTATGATCCAAGGTACATGGAGCACCTTAACAGCTTTGTGGGTTGCCTTTGACTCTCTCTCTAACAATTTGTTTGCAGCATGCATGCAGGACCTTTTGACTATTGCAACTTTTGAAATGAAACAGGAAGACATGGAAACACAAAGTTTGTTTTGGGAGTGTCTCAATGATGTAATGCTATCATGTGGGTGTGACAGAGCTAATTTCTTTGGCTTCATGGCGGATGAAGCTCAAGCAAATTTGAATGCAGCTCAAATTGTTTTCAATGGTGGTGATAAGACCAATACAATCAACGATCGAGAGTTCTTGTCTTTTCCATTGGAAGGAAAGCTTGAATGAACACACAATGAAGTATGTGGCGCAAGATTCTCAAAACACACACAAAGAAATGTGTGAGAAGTGGAGGAAAGAACTAACAAAAGAGGCTGCAACAGCAGAGGCTTGTCTGATACACCAATGGTGGCGTGACGATCATTGCATTGATCATAACATTCCATACATGGATTCATGGCTTAGTTGATGGGAAATTCGTATTGCACATTGGGGTGGCATTATGACGTGTATAGAAAGTAGCTCTGATGGACCAAACACTAGCGCGGAGAGCCAAGGTCGTAGAAGAGATATGTGCAACAGATGGTGTTAATGAGGTCTTCAAAGTAGAGACCAGAAGTGAAGATGGTCATGTCGGGCTGTACAAAGTTTTTATTTGCAACTAGCCATTGTGCACATGTCCAGACTTCATGGTGTAGAGTGCGCAGGTAATGGGGAAGGTAGGAAAGAAGACTACGCACACACATTAACACACATTGAGACACACACACACACAATCGTTACCCTGCAGCAGGAGCCAATTAACGTGCTTCTCTCACTCTTCTTCTCTTTGAACTATTATCCAAAGTATATTTACAACATAGTATAGTCAATGTCCGCCCGCCAATACCACAACGGACATATTCTTTAACACTCCCCCTCAAGCTCAAAATGAGCTTGCATATGATGGATTCCCAATGCTTCTCGAAAGTAGCAAAACTTCTTCTATCCGCAACTTGATCATTTGTCTTCAGATACACCAAATCAATCTCACTTGCCAAAACTTTTTCTCTAATAAAGTGATAATGTACTTCAATGTGTTTAGTGCGAGCATGGTAAACTGGATTCTTTGCCAACATGATGCTGCTAATATTGTCACAATATATAATGACATTGTCAAGATAGTCAAAACCAAAGTCTACCATAAGTAATCTCAACCATGACTCTTCACATGCTGTCAAAGTTGCTCCATGATATTCAGCTTCTGTACTTGATAATGCTACAGTTAATTGCTTCTTGCTTCTCCAACTTATCATACCATTGCCAATGGAAAATGCATAACCACTTGTAGATCTTCTATCCATAAAATCTCATGCCCAATCTGCATCTGTGTAACCATAAAGACAAAGCTTCCCATTCTTTTCATAAAATGTTCCATAACTGACAGTGGCTTTCACATATCTCATAATCCGTCTCATTGCATCAAGATGACTTTTACATGGCTTTTGCATGAATTGACTCACAACACCCACTGCATAACTCAAATCTGGCCTTGTTATTGTCAAGTAAATAAGACTTCCAACCATCTTGCGATACATAGTGACATCCTCAATGTAATGTCCATCATCAATCAACTTCACATTTTGATCAGGAAGTGTATCAATCGGTTTGCACGTTGTCATTCTATACTTCTCAAGCATATCCAACGTGTATTGTCTTTGTATCATCCAAATTCCTGATAAAGTGTCGACAATTTCAATTCCCAAGAAATATCTCAACTCACCAAGGTCCTTCATGTTGAATTCTCTCAACAAACTCTTCTTGACATGCAAAATTTGCTCATCATGACTTCCAGTGAGAATCAAGTCATCAACATAGATAACAATAACAACCATCTCTCCATCAACATGCTTCAAAAACAATGAGTGATCAACAGTAGACTGTTTAAATCCAATCTTCTTCAAGAATCTGGTTATCTTTTCACACCAAGATCTAGATGCTTGCTTCAAACCATACAATTCTTTCTTCAACTTACGCACATAATATGGAAACTCCGGATGTTGATAACCCTCTAGCTGTATCATATAAACTTCTTCTTCCAAGTCACCATGCAAGAATGCATTATAGACATCCATTTGCCATAACTTCCAACCGAACATACTTGCCATTGCTATCACCAATCTCATTGTAGTCATCTTTGCAACTGGACTAAATGTCTCATCATAATCAAGACCTTTTGTTTGTGCATAACCTTTAGCAACAAGCCTCACTTTGTATCTTTCCACACTACCATCTGACTTGCACTTGACTTTGTATACCCATTTTGAACCAATTGCTTTCTTTCCACTTGGAAAGCAAACCAAATCCCAAGTGTCATTCTTCACAAGAGCATCCGTCTCATCATCCACAGCTGACTCCCATTTTGATTTTCCAATTGCCTCTTCAAAACATGTAGGCTCTTTATGTTGCACATGTGAAACCATGTATGCATAATGTGTACTCATGTAACCGTTGTATGTCAATCTATCAACTGGATAACGCACCCTCTCTGATTTTCTCAACTGTGGTGCACTCTTATCTTTAACTCTTGCATATGGAGATACATATTTTTCAGCATGCTTACTGCCAGGTATCCTCAAGTGTGGTAAAACATGCTCTTCATCAAGGATTTCATCTCCAGAACTCTCCTCACCCACTTTCTTCTTTCCTTTCTCGTCTTGCTTCATATAGGTTGACACTTCCTATACTCTCCTCTACCATATGTGGTCCTGAAATAGTTCTTGTTGATGGTCCTGGCTTTTCAACAACATGACACACATTCTATTTCTCTTCATACTCATCTTCTATCATCACTGGCTTTGGTTTATACCATGGTTCATGCTCACAAAATCTGACATCTCTACTGACATAAACTTGTCTTGTCGTAGGATCATAGCACTTGTAACCTTTCTTTTCAACTGGATAGTCCAAGAATATACACTTCACTGCCTTTGGCTCCATCTTCTTTCTTCCTTCATTCGGCACATGAACATAGCAAACACATCCAAAAACTTTCATGTAGGAAACTTTTGGTTTGATCCCATAAAGTCTCTCATAAGGTGAAATTTCATGAATGGCAGTTGTTGGTGTTCGATTGATAATGTGTATTGTTGTATGAACTGCTTCAGCCCAATATGTTAATGGAATATTCATCTCATTCATCATGGCTCTTGCAATCTCTGCTATGAATCTATTCTTTCTCTCAGAAACTCCATTTTGTTGTGGTGTGTATCTGCAAGTAATCTGTCTTCTTATGCCTTGTTCACGTAAGTAGTCATCAAAACTGTGTGACATGTTCTCTCCCCCTCCATCTGTACGTAGGCATTTAATTTTGTAAAGAATGAGGATGCAAGAGAGCTACACAAGACAAGCACAAAGCACACAGAGATGGAAAGCTTCTTCTTCTTCTTCACAGAAAAGAGAGTACAAAATGACTAAGTGCTAAAGCTGAAAAGTAGCACATATGTACATGCGGTCACTAAGTGTGAACTCGCTAGAAGCGTACTGGGTTGGCACTATAAGTGTAGTCCAGCTGTAGAATCACTGGCAGAGATCCTCTGTGTCGGTCACCTAACACGCCAGTGAGTAAATGCTGTAAGCGGTCAAGACCCGTAGTGGATGCCAGCTCAAGGTGTAGATCTCGATATCTCAACACTCCCCCTCGAACTCTGCATGTCGCAGAGTCCAAGCATAGTCTGGAAACGTCGAAGCTTCTCAGCTCCGAGGGCCTTGGTAAAGATATCCGCTATCTGCTCCTCTGTGCTGACGTAGACCAAGTCGATGTCACCCGCCAACACTCGCTCTCGAATGTAGTGGTAATGGACCTCTATGTGTTTGGTCCTGGCATGGAACACTGGGTTCCTAGCCAACTGCATGTTGCTAAGGTTGTCACAATGGATGAAAATCTGCTGGTCCACTTGCACTCCCAAGTCCTCAAGTAATGTGCGTAGCCAAGCTACCTCGCACGCCGCAACTGCTGCACCTCTGTACTCGGCCTCTGTGCTCGATAAAGCAACCATGGGCTGCTTTTTGCTACTCCAAGTAACAGCAACACTCCCAAAAGAGAACATGAAGCCACTCGTAGATCTCCTATCAACAATGCTACCTGCCCAATCTGCATCTGTATACCCATACAATGCTAATGGTGCATCTGCTGCATAGAACAATGCGTAGTCAAGAGTACCTTGCACATACCTAAGTGTGCATCGTACTCCATCCAAATGTGGCTTCCTCAGAAGCTGCATGAACTGACTCTCCAAGCCTACTGAGTAGCTCAAGTCTGGCCTCGTGATATTCAAGTAGATTAGACTACCTACAATCTTCCTGTACATGTTGACATCCTCAACAACATCACCCTTCTCTGCACTCAGCTTTGCATTCACATCCAAGGGAATAGAAATTGGCTTACAATCAGCCATACCATACTTTGACAACATGTCCAAAGCATAATGTCTCTATGATAGCCATACACCCTCTGGAGTTCTGATCACCTCAATGCCAAGAAAGTAGCGCAACTCGCCTAAATCTTTCATTTCAAACTCCTGTTTGAGAAGACCCTTCACATGGTCAAGCTCCATAGCATTGTCACCAACAATAATAAGGTCATCTACATATATGGTAATGACCACAATCCCCACATCACTCTCACGTACATAGAGTGAATGATTAGCATGAGCTCTCCTAAAACCAATACTGACAAGATACTTGGCAATCCTGTCATACCATGCTCTAGAGCACTGCTTCAAACCATACAAAGCTTTGAGAAGTTTGCATACATAATCTGGGTAACCTGGATCGACATAACTAGGTGGCTGATCCATATACACTTCCTCTTGCAACTCACCATTCAAGAAGGCATTCTTTACATCCATTTGATGCATAATCCATCCTCTAGATGCAGCCACTGCTATGACAGCTCTCACAGTCGTCATCTTTGCCACT
Organism: Adiantum capillus-veneris; assembly: GCF_014529385.1. NCBI lineage: Eukaryota > Viridiplantae > Streptophyta > Polypodiopsida > Polypodiales > Pteridaceae > Adiantum > Adiantum capillus-veneris. Next base: position 102,726,894 of record NC_140960.1, on the reverse strand, counting down.
GGAGCAAAGGTCTCCTCATAGTCTATACCATACGTCTGTGCATAACCCTTTGCGACCAGCCTTGCCTTGTGACGCTCAATGTTACCATCAGCCTTATGCTTGGTTTTATACACCCATTTACAGCCAATAGCTTTCTTGCCACTTGGCAATGGCACCAACTCCCATGTGTCGTTTGCTTCCAATGCAGCCATCTCTTCATTCATTGCATCATCCCAATGCACATTTCCAACTGCATCCTCAGAACATGTGGGATCCACATCTTGTATCACCTTAGCCATGTAGGCTTGGTGATGCACTAGATACCCATCATAAGTCAATTTCTGAACTGGATTTCTGACTCTATTAGATCTGCGCGGTCCTGGGTCACTCCTTTGCCCTCTAGCATCTTCTTGTACTTTCCTTACACCAGGTGTCCTGACAGCCGGAATTCCAAATTCCTCATCGAGACTTTGTTCAGAACCATCTGAATCCATGTCTACATGTGAAAAACCTGATGATGCATCAGCCATAAAGGGAGGTTCATCAACCTTTTCCTTTCCTTTTCGTGATACATTCCCTGTACCTGTTGGTGGAGTAACCTGCGTACGTAGTCTACCATTCCATGGTTTCTCAACAGAGCCACGAGAAGAGGACTCTTGTGGTCCACTCAAAACCTGTGACTGTGGCCTCACATTTTGTACAACCACATCATCTTTTACATCAGCCCCAATAGTGCCATGTGCATTGCTGTACCAGCTGCTCATCTCATCAAAGACTACATCTCTGCTCACTCGTAATTCTTGTGTAGTAGGATTGTAGCACCTGTACCCCTTTTGTTCAAGGGAATATCCCACAAGAATACATTTCTCTGCTTTAGGATCCAATTTCCTACGCAACTCATCTGGTACATGCACGTAAGCTATGCAGCCAAACACTTTCAAGTGTGCCAAATCAGGCTTTGTACCTGTAAACTTTTCCTCAGGTGTTACATCATGCATCGTAGCTGTAGGTGTCCTGTTCATAATGTACACAGCTGTATTTACGGCTTCAGCCCAGAAATGATGAGGCATGTTCTACTCATTCATCAATGCACGTGCAACCTCTGCAATGTGCCTATTTTTACTTTCTGCGACCCCATTCTATTGTGGAGTATATCTGCATGTAAACTGCCTGCGTATACCATGCACTCATAGAAAATCTGAAAAATCACTGGAGAAGTACTCTCCCCCTCCATCTGACCTCAATGTCTTGATTTGCATATCTGTCTCCTTCTCAATCATGACTTTGAAGTCTTGAAATTGACCAAACACTTCACTTTTGTTATGCATGAAGTAGACCCATACTTTCCTTGTATGGTCATCAATGAAAGAGACATAATACCTGCAACCATGTATACTTGCAGTATCGGTTGGACCCCAAACATCTGTGTGCACCACCTCAAGTGGCTTTTTACATACATTGCGCTCATGTGGAAATGAGCCCTTTTGACTGTTTTCCAAACTGGCATGCTGCACACACTTTATGCATGCCATCCACCTTGAATTTGGCAAACCTTTTACAATCTGTTTTGATTGCATGCTGCGCAATATCTGCTCATTGACATGGCCAATGCGTTTGTGCCAAATGTCAACATCAGCCACAACACTTGTGCCCTGTGAAAATAATGCAGCTTTTACCTCAGGCATGTCTACATTCAGCGTAAACATTCTGCCCACACATTTGCCCTCTGTGATCAGCTTACAGCCATTCTGGAAATCTTCTACATAACAGCCATTTGGATTGAAGCGAACCTGCAAACCTTGCTCAACCATTTGTCCAACAGAAACAAGATTCTTTGTAATGTTTGGGACATGAAGTACATCTGCTAAGTACTTTGATTTCCCACTCTTCGTATTTAGAGGTATGTCCCCTACATGAGCAATGGGGTGAGCTGTGTCATCTCCTGTTTGCCCATAGCCTGACACATCTGGTTTGCGCATATCTCTAAACCACTCTCCACGAGACGTCATGTGATTAGAGGCACCTGAATCCACATACCAAACATCATCTTGGGTGGAATTCTCTGCAGTCATTGTATTCATTACATGCTGCATAACAAACATGCGCTCGTTTTTGCTGTCATCTGCATCTCTGCTAGTAGATGCATAGTTGCCCTGTTCTCTCTTTCCACTTGCTTTTCCCTTTGGACAGTCACGTGACATGTGACCTCTTTCACCACAAGTCCAACATTCTCTGGTATCTGGAGTATGTTGCTGCCTGCTTGATCCTGCACCACGACCTCTTTGACTCCCCCTACCTTGAGACTGGTTTCCCCTGCCACTTGTATTGTTTTGATTTGATTGGCCTTCCAAAATTTGGCCCCTGCAACCCCTTGGGCCTCGACCACGACCTCTACCTCTACCTCTGTTGGAGTTAGAATAGAAGGCCTATTCAGAATTATTTCTGCCATGAGAAGAAGATGTGTCAAGGTTCTTCTCCTCAAGAATAAGCATAGAAATCAAATCTTGGAACACGGGGATGTCGTCTCTTGTATTCATGGAAGACCTAAAATGTACATACTCATCTCCTAGACCATCCAAGCATGCACGGACAATGTCATCGTCTTCCACTGAGACTTTAATAGATCCAAGAGCCTCAATGATACTCTTGATATTCAAGGCATAATCATTGATTGAGAGGTTGTTCCTCTTAACCTGATTTAGCTCCGACTTTAGTTGAAGCTTCCTGGCCTTGGTGTTCACCTCGAACACTCTGCCTAAGTTTCTCCATGCAATGGCGGGGGTTTCAACATCCTGTAGATAGCCCATCATGCCATCTGTGATGCTCATAGAAAGCCAATACATCACTTTTCTCTGGCCTTGTTGCCAGTCCCTCAAAGCTTTCCTTTGTTCTGCTGTAGCATTTGCCTCGGGAATCTCTGGTTCCTTTTCATTGTCTCTTTCTACATAGTCCCAATAACCTTTTCCTTTTAGGAAATTTGTTATTCTGAACTTCCATGCAAGGTAGTTATTTTTCTCAAGCTTCTCAAGAACAATCTGACTGAAACCGTCAGACATCTTGAAGCACTAAGACAAAATAGCTGCAATCTGCAAAAACCTGCAAATCTGTTGAACCTGCTATCGTGGTACCTGTAACGCTTTCTACACTCAACGAGTGTCCACAATCAAGCGTACATACAACCACTGTACTTGTACAGTAAATCTCTGTATACTGCACTTTGGAGACCTGTTCAGAAACTGGTCGTGGATTGAGAACGAAGGGATTGTGATACTCTTGCTCTCTTAGCCTCTCTTGCATGCACTAGGCTCTGATACCATGTAAAGAATGAGGATGCAAGAGAGCTACACAAGACAAGCACAAAGCACACAGAGATGGAAAGCTTCTTCTTCTTCTTCACAGAAAAGAGAGTACAAAATGACTAAGTGCTAAAGCTGAAAAGTAGCACATATGTACATACGGTCACTAAGTGTGAACTCGCTAGAAGCGTACTTGGCTGGCACTATAAGTGTAGTCCAGCTGTAGAATCACTGGCAAAGATCCTCTGTGTCGGTCACCTAATGCGCCAGTGAGTAAATGCCGTAAGCGGCCAAGACCCGTAGTGGATGCCAGCTCAAGGTGTAGAGCTCGACATCTCAACAAATTTGACAACCATTCTCTTTCTCAACCATAAATTTGAACTCCAAGAATACCTCAAATGCCTCTGACTTTGCCTTTAGAAAGTAAACCCAGGTCATTCTGCTATAATCATCTGTGAATGTGATAAAATATTGACAACCATTCGGTGTAGCATGATCACAAGGTCCCCAAATATTTGAATGAAAAATTTCCAAAGGACTTTGGCTAATTCTCCCTCTCTTTGGAAATGGTAAACGAGATTGTTTTCCAAATTGACAAGCTTCACAAACATGATCAAAATTCAATCTGTCAAACTTTGGTAATCCACGTACAATTTGATTTGATTGCATATGCTTTAGTCTTTTAGAATTGACATGACCAATCCTCTTATGCCATAACTCTACCCAATCATCTTGAGTGGTTGATTTATTTGCATACATACCGCTATGTAAACATGGATCTCCAGCTTCCAATGAGAACAATCGACCTTTCTTTCTTCCACGTGCCAATATCTTGCTTCGTTTGCCTCTGTGAAACTCCTCTATGAAGTAGCCATAACGATTAAAACGGACTTGTAACCCTTGATCTGTCATTTGTCCAACTTATGCTAAATTCTTTGTGATTGAAGGCACATATAGAACATCTCTCAATGTGTTGTATGTCTCATCTTTTTCTCGCAATGGAACTGAACCAACATGTGTAATCCGACGCATAGTATCATCACCTATAGCGACAAACTCATCCTCTTCTAACTTCTCTTTTCTGTCAAACCATTCACCATGATATGTCATATGATTTGTGGCACCACTATCTAAATACCAATCATATGTATGATGTGGCTCCACCATGCTTCCAACAACATGCTCCATAGGAAATAAATGTCCACTCGATCTATTGTCATATATATTTTGATCATGAGGATTGTATCCAAAAAAGTTTCCTCCATGTCTGCCATAACCTCGGCCTCTTCCACCACGATCACGATTTTGATTTAGCCTTGTGTAACATTCTCTTTCAAAGTGACCATAAATCCACATCTGTTACAATATCCATCTTTTTGAGGATGTACAAATCGTCCACCTCCACGTCCAAAAGGTCGGGCTCTCCCCCTGCCTCTTTCCCTGTAATCATTGTAACTTTGACTTTGTTGGTTTTTCCATTGACTTTTTCCAACATTGTTTCCACGACCATAGTTTCCTCTTCCACCTCTATTGTTCCACGACCTCTAGAGGAAAAAACCTGATCTTTGGAATTGTTATTTGATGTAGAAGGAGCTGATTTGCCTAGCTTCACCTCTTCTTGCAAACAAAGGTTTACTAACTCTTTAAAATCAGGCATGTGTCCTCGAACAGATATAGATGTATCCAATGACTTGTATTCCGGTCCCAAACCATTCAATTTCACTGAAACTAAGTCATCATCTGGAACTTCAACATTAATGCTCGCAAGATCTTCCTGTATTTGCTTTATCTCTGTCACATAATCAGATATGGATCTATTTCCTCGCCATACACAATGTAACCTTTGCTTCAAGTGAACTTTTCGTGGTTCTGTATTGGAGCTATTCATTCTTGCTAGTATCTCCCATGCTTCCTTTGGAGATTGAGCCTTCTTCACATGTGGTATAAAGAAGTTACTAATGCATAGTGAAATCCAATGCATCACTTTCCTTGAATTCTTGATCCACTTCTTGTAAGCTTCTACTCCCGCTTGCCATGTTTTATGTGCTTCAACATTCTCTCTATTTGGTTCCAAACCAACCTCGGGACACTCTTATTCACCTGTAATATAGTCCCATAAAACTTTGCCCATGATAAAGTTCTCTACCCTGTAAGACCATATGCTGTAGTTCTCTCTGGTCAGCTTCTCTCCAACAATCTGTGTGAACTTTCTGTCATGTCATAAAAATTAATATCTATCCAACCCAAATGATTTTCTCATATTAAACTGATCACTTAATGTGGGAGAATATACGGGAACAAGGGTTAAGATATAGACATGTGCTTATAGATCTATCTCAACACGGGGCCAATGGTTAAGGGGCCCAAATGAGAGATGGTCTATCAAAGAGCAAGGCTAACCAATGGAGAATAAGACCTTAGGGTTAGCTTCATTGAAGACCTCCAATAATGTGTGTAAAAGTCCTTTGACCTTAGGCAAGCTAGGGCTGAGCTTGAGGTGGGAACCTGGCCTAAGCTCGAGGTGCTTGTCCTGCTTGAGGTGCTTGTCGTGCTTGAGGTGCTTGACATGCTTGAGGTGCTTGATTAAGATGCTTGAGGTGCTTGACTGGCTCCATGCTTGAGGTGCTTCACTTGCTACATGATTAAGGTGCTTGAGGTGCCTTGAGATGCTTGCCTGAGATGCTTGCCTGAGATGCTTGTGGGAACACCCCCTAGTTCAAGTGCTTTGTCATGCTTGATGACTAAGGGGCTTGCTCATCCAAAGTCAAAAAGATCCCTACAAGGAGGGGGGCGATCCTACAAGGGGGGGTATGAGAGAGAACACACACACACACACACACACAAGGGAAACCCCAGCTTGAAGAGGCAGCAAGGACACTTGTCAAGTTCCTCCTCATGTTGCCCTCATGGTGTGCCTGAAGCCTATTGGTTGGCCACCCAAGGGGTCCAATGATAATTTAGGATATTTAATTAATTGATTTTGCATTTATCATAGTCCTCTCTCTCAAAGGGGAAAGGGGGACACTTGTCCCAAGGCTACCCTGTTGCTTGTAATGGCTCCTGCTTGTGATTGGCTAGGCTTGGAGGGGTCCAATGAGCTTCAAGCATGAGCTACAAGGGGGGGTCGACCCAAGCAAGCTAGGGGGTTGCTTAGGGGGTATACTCACCCACACACACTCACAAACACTCTCATGGGGTGCTATGCAAAGTGCAAGATCTCCATCTCCTTCTCGAAGCTCCTTGAGAAGTTGAGAGCCTACACCAACTCTCTTGGCTATGGAATGCAAATCCAACCAAGAGCTATGCTTCAATGCTTAAGCTTGCCATCTTCTTCTTCTCCATTACTATGCTATTATGTATGCTAGCAACAAGAGTATGATAAGTGAGGAACTAATTCTTTCTCCTATGAAATGTTTCTTCTTCCTCTTCCCTACCCTCATTCCCTGCTAGCTCTCTCCACCTTCGAAGGTGTTTGAGGTCTTGGGATTGAGGCTTGGGATAGTTAATGCTTTCTACAAGTGCATGTTATGCTTATTGCAAGAAGGCTAATGGTTTATTGCAAGTAGATTAATTACTTAATGCAAGTAGATTAATTGTATTGCAAGGTAGATTAATTATTGCTTTAAGCACAAGTTGATGCATAAAAGTATACATCTTCATGCACTCAAATGATTTAGGGAACACAAAGATTAATGATGTTCACAAGTTCTTGATTGTTTTCAAGCAAAGATTTATTGTTGAAATTATGCAAAAGCTTGGTGTGTGAACCTTCCATCTCCATATTGCCAAGGAGGTCTTAAGGAACACAAAGATTGTAATGTACCAAGTCTCTCTTAATGAGAGAATCTATAATACAAATGCCTTTTGGAGGGGGGACCGGCTCCACATAAATCCGGTCCTCAAATGTTGTCATATTCTCTACACTCTCTCTCTTGTAAAAGTATTGTTCATGCCTAGTTAATTAAGTGTTATGATAGAGTTGCTACTACCAATTAAGTTTACCCTCTATGCTCTCAAAATTGCTCACTCTAAATTTCGCTATTCTCTAAGTTCATAGGCCATTCCCATTACATGTCATCTTCACTGTATCGATTTCTTCCAAAGGATTTTGACAAAAATTCGGCAGAATTCCGTTTGTATTTGGACAATATCTCAAGTGACAATCTCAACCAAAGTGCTCATAAACACTGACAGAAAATCTCTGACTGCCAAGGGAAAATCCACTGACTCACTTTGCCACAGACTGACTCAATACTATGCATAAATACTCTAAAACAATGTCCACATGGACTTGTATGCAAATGCAATCCATACGTTGTCCTGTACCACATATCCATACATCCACCTTCATCCCATAGTCGTAAACGACATATGAGGTCTTTAGCGGGGCCAGTCGGGGGTTCGCTCCAGTATCTAATCCACCTTGCCAAGGTACCAAAGCTCCCTAGGCAAGGCTTAAAAAAAGCTCACTCGACTCTCACAAAGGCTGCAGTTTTCCAATATACATTAACCACATATTACTCAATCTGACTATATAACCGCCTCAACTTCTTTCCACAACCTTTCTTACATAGACGACTGTCCATAACGGACCCACAATAACCAAACATAATCTTCGATAACACAATATCATGATGCAAAATCTCTATGTCGCTCTCCAAAACCTGTGTAAATGCTGAATTCTTCACCTGTAACCTGTAAATCTACTGCCGAGTGCAAAACTTGAAATCTCCTATGCCTATGAGCTAGCTATTTGCTGCAGAAAATTTCTGTTTTTGGTAAATCTGAGTATTCCAATGCATCCAGAATTCCCAAAAACATAAAGATAGACTCTTGGATCACTGTATTCCGAGTTCAGGTGAGGGATTTATGACCAAAAAACCTCTCTTTTTGGCTGTTTTCCAGAGCTGCGGAAATCTGTGTATTGATTGTAGCTTCTTAAACTGAGCTTTGATACCACTTTGTAGAGTGTGCAGGTAATGGGGAAGGTAGGAAAGAAGACTACGCACACACATCAACACATATCGAGGCACACACACACAATCGTTACCCTACAGCAGCCATTCAACGTGACGCTCTCACTCTTCTTCTCTTTGAACTATTATCCAAAGTATATTTAAAACATAGTATAGTCAGTGTCCGACCGCCCATAGCACAACAGACATATTCTTTAACACATGGAACGGGTGTCAAAGAAAAAACCATATCTCGCATGTAAACATTTGTATTTTATTTATCTGTGTGTGCTAGGGTTAAGCCAAAATGAGAACATGTTTATCTATCAACCAATTATGGCAGATGCTGATATCTTTAGGGCACTGAGCCGAAGCCAGACCTATCCAGGCATGGATGCATAGCATTTCTTGTTTCTCCCTTTTTGTTTGTATGCCTCACAAAATGGACAACTCTACTAGCTTCTAATTTTATCTTATGATAGCCTCATTTTGGTGCATTGATTTGCAGTTTTTTTCAAATTTTGGAAATGGTTGTTTAGTTGTGAAATCATGAATAAAGTAATATAATATTTCCACAATGGCTATAAATTACCATTGCTTGATTTATTTTTGTGAACGATTCCAGTAGCTTCCGTAGCACACCTTTATTACTTTTCACGATGTCCGACCATCTTGAGAATAAAATCAAGTCTGCCTGGGATGCCATGGAAGCCATTCCCAATGGAGAAGTGTTGTATGGAGCCGACTAGTTTAGGGAGGCTCTAATGAAAACAATCAATGTGTATCGCCTCTATCATTGCTGCACGGAACTCAATATGCGGATCTTACTCAGCTTGAACGAGAAGGGACAATTAGCTTTCTCTTGCTGGCAGAAGATTGGGTTTATCATAGAGGATGAGGAGGAAATGACGTAGCAGCTAGGGAATGTGGTGAATCTTCTTTTGCCACTCAAAGGCAGCACATCTACTCTTAAAACTGGGCCTTCCAGAAGATGAACGCTTCTTGCCTATGTAATGCAAGTGCAACAAAATGTAACTTTCTATTATTAATGGATGTTTTTGTTTTAAGTATCCTTATCTCTGTTGTTTTTGAAACAATTTGGTTAGTTCTCATATCTTTATCTATGTCTCAACCTTCATAATACCTCTCTGATCTCTCTCTCTCTCTCTCTCTCTCTCTCTCTCTCTCTCTCTCTCTCTCTCTCAGAGAGAGATAGAGATATGAAAAAGACGAAAGAGTCGACAAGGAGGAAGAGAGAATCTTTTAGGAATTTGCTCACTTGATTCCTAAAATGCGCTCATCAAAAATTGCTCGCCTGGAAATATACCCCCATTGAGAGTCACTCATCAGCCATACACATACTATATCACATGTAACTCTTGCCCTATAGGTCATATTTGACCTCCGAGGATGATAGTAAAATCTATCTCTATTCTCTCTCTCTCTCTCTCTCTTTCTCTATTTCTCTCTATTCTCTCTCTACCTCTCTCTCTCTCTCTCTCTCTCTCTCTCTCTCTCTCTCTCTCTCTCTCTCTCTCTCTCTCTCTCTCTCTCTCTATCTCTATCTTTCTCTCTCTCCCTCTTTCATTTATCAAGTTTATTCCTTTTTATTTACTTTAGCCTATTTCTTTTTCTCTCACAATCCTTTTGCAAACAAATCTACTCTTACATCCATTTGCAAACAAAACAAACAGGTTTACAACGACACAAAGATTTATCTACCTTACAAACAACCTACATCAAATAATCATTAACGATAATCCCTATATTATCAATCGGTCAAATGAATGAGGTATGTGTACTTCTTAATATCCTATTGTTTTTATCTTTATGCATGTAAGTGTGTGTGTTTAAGTATGAAAACCCCCTCATAATTGAACCATACTTAGACAATTATATTATATAATATATTAAATAACAATATTTTAACACAAGATGTCATAAACCTCAACTATCATTTCATATACACCAAACAACATTCTGTATCTAATGGATAATACAGTCATTTAGATCAAAAATTACAAATTGATATCTGATTGTTATATGTCTATGTGTCCACCCTTTGGGATGAGCTTCCACTATATCTACATGGAGAAGGATCCAGCTGTTACATTGGACGATCTTCTTTTAATGGTGCAATTGTCATCTCTGCCATCTCTGTTTGAGACCCTCACATGAGGTTTTATGGCTCAAGAAATTACTTGAAAGTGAAGACCCTTTTCTAAAATCTATGTAAATCCATTACTTAAAGTATTGTATGTAGGTCACAGTATGTGTAAAAACCAAGTAGCAACATCAATTCCTCATACAAAGGGAAGCAGAAGGTTTCAAATCCAAATGACAAACAAGTTATGAGCTTTTTATTTTACCTTAGAGATTAATCTCAAGCAGATAACCTTGCCAGCCATGTTTTGAATAATGAGTAAGTGCAGCGGAACTTACCTGCTATGTTGATGACGATAGCATAACTAAGTGTAATCTGGATATCGATCATCATTTGGTTTGTTGGTCATGATCATGATAAGCATGGTGCGGTCGAAGTATGCCCATTGGTTGTTGTTTACCAGATATGCTTTCATCATAGAAGATTGAATGGGGAGTGATGATTCAAAGCAGCAACCATATGTGTGTGCGAAGACGTATGCAACATGAACAGTAGTAATTCCACACCTGATACAGCATGTGATTCCTCTTTTCTTTTAAGTTAGATTTGTAGAATGCCTTAAGAACTAATGGTGATGGGAACCACTCTGTGTGTGTGTGTGTGTGTGTGTGTGTGTGTGTGTGTGTGTGTGTGTGCACGCACGCGTGCGCGTATGCGTGTGCGTGTGCGTGTGTGTGTGGGTGCACATGTGTGTGTGAATATGTGTGGGTGTCTTTGTCACAACCACAACACTGCGTTCAAATCGTAAGAGAGAAAACATTCTGCAAAAGTTGGTGTATGAGTGTGTACCGTTCGGAGTGTGTGTGTGTGTGTGTGTGTGTGTGGGGGGGGGGGGGGGGGGGGGCACTCGGCCATATGCATAGTATCATATGGATGAAAGACTACTATTAGCCATGTGCAAGAGAAGAATCTGAGTTCTCTCTTTGCAGCAGGTGCAGGTGTGTGTGAGAGAGAGAGAAAGAGAGAGAGTGTATGTATAAAAACACTTTGGGAGGTATAATGTACCTGGATGTGGAGGTGTACTGCTAGTATGAAGGGTGAGGAACATCAGGATGTATACGCATAGCATAGATATATAAATCAATCACTCTGTCAGCTCGCAGAGTGAGACACAATTCATGAGTGGAGAAGGGCCAAATAGGTATAATAGTATCTATATTAAGTAGGCAAGTATGGGTGTGGGTGTGGGTGAGGTAAATATCTGGTATAGATTAGGTACAACCATCAATTACACGTGGTCAACATTAAAAGAGAGCATGTGGGCTAGCAACCTACCAAGCCGCAATTTTTAAGTGGTCAGTTACTACGAGTGGTCGATGTCACATATGATATCCGAACAAGGTTGTAAATAGAAAAGATGGTTGAAAGTCGAGCCAAGGTTATAGGGAAATTTTGATAAAGCCAGATAATAAACTGACCGTCATGTTTAAATGTATGTGTGTGTGTGTGTGTGTGTAAGTGGGGGGGGGGGGGACTCCCATCCATGAGGAAAGTTGCCAAGGTTGAACAAAGTCACTATCGCCTAGATAGCGAGAGCAAGATCACCAAAGAGGGAAGCAGTCAGCCAAGGGTTAGTCGAGGAATTGTCAGCTAGATAAGTGTGTGTGTCTATGTGTGTGTGGGAAAGAGGAAGAAGGAGGGGAGATATGGACAAGGGAGAGAGAGGTAGAGGGTGTGGGAGATGGAGTAGGGAGGGTTAGGCTTGGTGCAGGTGCGATGGTAGAGAAGAAGAGGGCAGAGTATGCCGCAATTACACGGCATACTCTACCCTAATTCTTTCTTTTTTAGGCACCATTGACTACTGCGGATATATCACGTCTGTTACCGCATCTATTACCGCATAACGTCATTTCAAACAGACACAAATGTATCCGAGGTAGCTAAGGGGAGGAGGAAAGGGGGGGGGGGGGGGGGGGGGGGGTTGGGGGGGTATAAACCACCCCCTCTATCCTTATGAAGACATAATGTCATTCTTAGCCTTTTGATTTTTTTTATAATTCTTTTCTTTTGTTTGATTTTTTCTATTGAATATTTTATACTAGCATGTATTAATTAGCATATATTTATCTGTAGCACTTTTAGATGTTTTTCATATGCATTTTTAATATTTTGTGTCATTTGCAATTAAATATTAAACCATTTAGTAAAAATACTGGTTGCACTTTATTTTGAAAAAATGTAGCACTCATTGCAATTTATTCTCTTTGAATTTTTTAGTCATTTCCCTTTATTTATTGAAATATGTAATGGACACTATTTTCTCTAATTAATTGTTTATTTTCTAGGACACATATAGCTAAATATAATTTTTTTAAATTTCAATGTCTATTCCGCGCGTGTGCAGGACCTCAATCGCGATGATCGTGGCCCATCGAACGGACCTGAATGTGATCGATGGATCAAGAAAAAACTCCCTTGTCCTTGCGCCGAGTGCAAAAGGGCAATCCCTCGCTTGAGGCGCATTGATTTGGAGCAAGTAGAGAACGAAGGGCTTTGGCATCCTTGAAAAAGTACTCAGAGATAAGAGTACCACTCACCCCTCACCGTAGGAGGTGTTCCATTGGTCTATGTTTGGTGGTGGTGCATCGGTGCGCAAGGTCGAACGACCGAGACAAGAGTTATTGGACGAATTAGGAGCACCACATGGTGACCCTCTCACTAGCTCTAATTTGGCAACTTCTCCTTTGGTGTCTCAATCAGTCGCACTTTAAGATAGAGGATGAGCACATGTTCGACATGTGTGATGAGTTACTGGCTCTTGAACTCGACATATGCGAGGAGGATTGCCAACCATGCACTCAACGGGCAGTAGCAACGAAGGACGGATTGCTGACAAGTGCCAGAACACCTCTTTACGATGATGCACAATATCAGGGCTACGGGCATCATTGGAACTCAACTTGCAAGAAAATTTGGTTGGAGCAGTGCAAGTGTTGATGTACTCCTTGGGTAAGTTTGTTATATGGATTTTTATATATCTCTCTCCCTTCATGATGCCTCCTTGCAATTGTATTAATACACTTGTTTGTTGTATTTTTATGAGAAAAATGTTGACAAAAGATCATCACATGCCTCCGGATCCTCGAGGAGCTAGATTGCATGTCACTGCACTTGGCACTGGAGTATGAGAACATCCATGTGGGCGTCAACGATTGCATACTATACGTCAATGAGCACGCACATGCTAACTCATGTCTCGTGTGTGGGAAAGCACGCTACGAGACCGGAGTGAGCAGGATGCACCTACCCCGCAAGGTATTGAGACATTTTCCATTAATTCTTCACATTTGACACATGTTTAAAATCAGGTCTATCTTGAAGCTTCTCGCATTTCACACCAACCACCACTCAAATGATGGGATGATGTGTGTCCTTGCCAATTCACCTGCATGGAGGTACATCAAAACTCAATGGCCTGAGTTTGGGTTGGAGCCTTGATAGTTAAGGCTTGGGTTAGCAAGTGATGGTATCAACCCCTTTGGCACTATGTTACTTCATGGAGCACCTGGCATGTGGTGATCGTTAACTACAATATTCCACCATGAGAGACAACCAAGAAGGGCAATATACTTCTTTCCTTGCTTGTGTCAAGGAAGTACAAACTGTCAAATATTGACTTCTACCTCAACCCCCTCGTCAAGGAGTTGGAGGATTTATGGAGAGGCATCCCTACTGTAGATGTCTCACTTGCAAAGGGGGGAGAGAAGCCATTGTGAGAGGAATCCTTATGTAGACTAGGCGTGACTATCCTAAGCTTGGAGAGATTTCTGGTATCTCCCTTTTCCTTCTCTCTCTATCTCTCTCTCCCTTTAGTTTGAAGCTTCTCTCTAACGATATGATATGCAATGCATGTCCTACTTGCAGGCCATCATTTGGTAACAGAGATGCCAGATACGTTGCGTAAGGTAATCTATCCAAACAACCATCGTTTCTTACCCCAAGTTCATAGCAAGCACAAGTCTCCAACAAGTGGGAAGAAGCCTCTAAAGCTCACGATGGCGAATTAGGTAACCATTTGGGAAGAGCACTATAACAACAATCCTGCTCCGAGTACTCCACCAAAAGATATTTCAAGGTATTCCATATTTTTAAGGCTTTCATATTGGAAGAACTTAAAAATACAACACCTCTTGGATCCCATGCACATATTCAAGATTGTAGCCCACACCTTGTGAGAACACATTACTGGCAAGGAGTCATGGGGGGTGAGGCCCGAGGATTTGAGGGTCTTGAAATGTCTCCCTGGGTCTTCTACTTCATTCCATGCCCCCAATGGGAAAATTGTGCTTCCTAAAGCACCATGGATTCTAGCCAAGTAAGAATTGGACAAAGTGAAGAGTACCATTGCGTGTACTCGTATCAACAAGATACATGAGATCGCTAAAGGGAGATTTCACAAAAGCGAAGAAAGTTGCAAGCGTTCAGTTGTATGGGTTGAAGTCCCATGATTGGCACAAGATGGTTTAGGTAATATCCCTTTCTCTATTTTCTCTATTGTTTGTTTCTTAGGACACATATTATTTGTGTATGACTTTCTCTCACTTTCCCTTCCTCTAATTTACAATGTAGTGCATCCTTCCGGTGAGTATGTATATATGTCGGGACAAGAAAGACAGGGATGCTATTTTTAAACTTGGAGAGTCAGTAAGGTACACAACAAGACTCCACTCAACTACACTTTTTTATGTACACATTCTTATGTGTTTTCTTGCATATTTGTAAGCTCCAAGTAAATTGAAATTAATGATATCCCTACTGCTCAAACACTACCGCAGAAACTGTGTGTGCCATTGAGGATGCATTTCCTCAATCGGTCATTCTTAGTCAAATCCGCCTTTTGGTTCACGTGGTGAAGGAGATATCTATACATGGAGTAGTGCACGCACGCTCGATGTTCTTCTTAGAGAGGTACTGAAAGACTCTCAAAGATTTTGTGCAACTACGATCTCAACCACAGGCATGGGGTGGATCGTGAAAGTGGCATTTTTTTCATCTCAAAGTATTTGGCATGCACAAGTTGATCCTTCAATGGCTGGCATGTGGTCTGGCGAGGAGGATGTAAGGATGACTTCACACTTGCCAAGTGGAAAGGAAAAATTATTTAACATGGATATGAATCTATTTCGAGTGGTCAATCACTTTTGTATTCTCAATGGCAAAGTCAAGGTTTTTGCAAGAGAGAGAAGCATGGAAGCAAGTACATGGAGGAAGGAGGGAACCCCCAGTGCCTAGAAACCTTGCATGTTTCCATATCTCATCAGTACGGAGTGGATTCATGAGATAATGACCGAAGCAAAAGTGCATGGAGACGACAACACCGACAAAAAATGGGAGTATGCACGAGGCTGCATACCAAAGGTAGAGTACTCATATACCTAAACCATATTATATAGTTTTTTTGGATTTTATCTTTGTAATTGATAAAAGATATTCTACTATTTTGTAGTGCCTTTCCTTTAACTCTATGTGGTCAAAGAGTTGTCACTTTTGTACACACCACATTGACAAGCGAAGAATCACCATGGACTGTGGCATCATGGGTAACTTTGACACAGATGGTGATGGAGCAAGGTACTGTGGAACTATTGCAAGGATACTAAATGATAATTTTAGAAACTTTCAGACCTTCATCTTCGAGTGCAATTTGTTTGCAAATTTGTCTAGAGGACATGAGAATGGCCTCTACATGGTGGACTCTAGTGTGCATCACACAGAGAGTTATGACAAGTTAGTTTCGGCACACAATTATGAGCAAGTGAGTGAATATTTTTTTTATTCTTATTTTCTTGTAACATTAATTATATCAATGTTACTCACTTTGAGCTTCTCTTCTATAGGTCATCTATATCCCAACAATCCACCAACCAATACTTTGTTTCGTAATTCCCAGAACACCTCGAGGGAGAACCATTTTTTCCACTAATGAAGTGGAGGCCATCTTTGGTCCTCTTTCACCTCCTACTTTGGATGAGGGAGAGACGAAGAAGAGGGAGATCGATGATTCAAGTCCGGCAGCCACAAGTCTTAGCCAGGATGATTGTCATGATGATGAAGATGATGAGATGGAGGATGACGAATTCAAAGATGATGAAGCGAACGCATCCACAAACGATAATTCTATTTCTGTCTTTATTGATTAAGGAGCCATGGGCTTAGAATTGGATGATGCTTCTTGTAGGGATATTTTGAAAGATGATTCATAAACATTTTGTATACTTTAAGTTATGAAATTTTTGGTCGTATCATCCATTCATCTCTCTCCCTCTCCCTTTTTCCTCTCTCTAATTTTGTGAAACATGCTAAATTATATTTATCAAGTGATAGTGATAGTGATTAGTGTAGTTGTAACAAAGTGTAATCTCACATAGCTAACTATTGTTTCATGTTTTTTATCTTTTTGTAAAAAAAAAATGAAAATTCCATATAGGGTGAAAGCATGACTGGGTGGTATACTTTTATGGGTTGATTACTAGTTTTGAATAGCTGCACTATTAGACATGGTGCACGATAAAATTTTTGCAAATTAATTCTAAATTTTGTGCCAAACATCTTTTTAGATTCTCCTCTTTAAGAGCTATCCAATGATATATCACATGCCTTGGGTTCTTAGACTATCTTTGTCAAACATATTACAGTTATTAATTTGCCAAATAGTGATGTCCCGGACATAGCTTTGGTGTCCACCGAGTCATGCTTTCATCCTATAATGTTCTTTAATTTTCATTAAGGGGAGGAAAACACCAAAATTTGAGAGAGGGAGGGGGGGAAAGAGGGGATATGTAAGCCAAAATTTGAATGTTTAGGTACTAAATTGTGCTTCAGGAATAAATGTGGTAGGACTAGCGGCAATAACAGAGGTAACTATTGCAAATAATCGCAACAATATTTGAAATGAAAAAAGAACTGCACTTCTCTCTCTTCCCTCTCCAGCTGATTTTGAACCTTCTCTCTACAAAAGGTGGTAAAAGACCGCGGTAAACAATTAGAGATTTTCATAGTGAGACCAAGGATGGGATATTATCATGGAAAGAGCAGAAAAGGATATTCCACACAGAATTTGGCAGCTATGTACAATTCAATTTGGCGACTCTGTGATAGAGGTTTGGGATACTCAGGATGATGAGAGAAAGAATTACATCGTCAATGCCATTCACAAACAATACATGCGGCCAAAGGGGTACGATCCAGCCTCGAATGATTGGAGATTGAGCATGCAATTACCACGATGTCAGAGCATTTATCATAGACGAGAGACATGTACAAGGCCAACAAACCAAGTCCGCCATGATTGGACACAGAGGCATGGACGGAGATTGCATGAGAGACATAGAATAATCCTTAGAGATTTCAATAGCAGAGAGATATACCTAAAGCACGTTTGGAGTCTACTAGATTGTCACATCTAGGGAGTGGAGGCTACGATATTCTTTAGTATAAGTATTCTTTAGTGTACGATATGCTTTAAATTTTTGGATACGTATATATTATCTTAACATTTTGTCTTGTAATTAATTGTTTATTTTGTAAGAAGCTGACATGAAGCGCCCCTCGACATGTCAAGAGGAGAAGTATAGGGACAAACATGGACTTGTTGCTCTTTTGAACCAGCTTTAGGAGGAGAGAGAGAACATCGACTAGGAGGCATTCCCATGAGGATGATATCTTCCATCTATACCTTTTTTGTATTTATGATCATCCTGATGATTGTATTCATTGTATACAGTTTGACGTTTATGTTTATGGTTAGCTATTTATGCTTATGTTCTTATGATCTGATATGGTCATTGTGTTGAAATCAAGTTATGCTTATAATTATGCTTTTGGAATGATGTTATGATCAGACTTACTTCAATTGATCCTTGCTTATGATTTTGCATTCAGGTTACGGTCATGATTTTATAATCATATAGTGGACATTCTCTTTGATTATAGTTTTGCAATCAGATTATTATTATAGCTTTGTAATTATGTTGTGGATATGATATTTGGTTATGATTTTGCAATCAGATTATGGTTATGCGTTTATTATTAAATTGTGTATATGCACTTTGCCTATGGTTTTGCAATCGTGTGATGGTTATGACTTGGTAATTATGTTATGGATATGATCTTTGGTTATGGTTAATTTGCAATTTGGTTATCGTTATGATTTTGTAAATATATTGTGGATATGGTCTTTGGTTATGTTTTTGAAATTAAGTTACAAATATAGTAACATTTTTTGAATCATATTACATTTATGGTTTGAGAATCTTCATATCGTAGTGGCTATGGTTTTAGTGGTACAATTATGGCTTGAGAATCTTCATATTGTTATAGTTACAATTTCAAATCGTGTTTTAAATATGGTGAGAAAATCTTCATGTCGTTGTGCTTATGGTTTGGGAGTCAACGTTATGGTTATGATTTTGAAAGCTTATCATATATATGGTTTCGATTTTGTAGTATTGTTATGCTTATAATATTGTTAATCTCTACTAACTGTACTTTGATGTTGAACGCCAAAATGTAGGTGGAGTGCGGTTGCTTTTGCACTTTTCCTTTGGACAGAGAGAGTTGATTCTTGGTGTTGCAGTACATGCAGCATCAATTGCCATTCCTCTCCGTCCAAAACAAATTTACAGATTTGAGCATTGTCATCGTTGCTGGTATATGTATTGAAATTGAAGTCAATATCGATGTCGAAACAAGCGGTGATAATATACATAAAATTCCAACATGCTTTTAGACGAACACATCGACGCTAATAAGAACACTAATTTAAACAAATAGCAAACCAAAGTGCATATCGATGCTACGATGCCGATACACATAGCGATGCTTACATCGAAGCTTTTTATTTTTAATACAAGTTTCCTTACGTCAGTATCACATCGATATTTGCGCGAGGTGTTGTAGTGCGTGAAGCTAAGTTTCAGTTTTTACCTTCTTTCAATTTGGAAATACACATGGTAGAAGTGATTGGTAAAAGTGTGTGTGTGTGTGTGTGTATGTGAGAGTGAGAGAGTCGTTTTCAGTATTAGAAAAAGAGAAAGATAAAGAGAGAGGAGAGAGAAATATAAATATTTTCACGAATTAAAAATAACAGTAACCAGAGATATAGAGTGTGAGAGAGAGAGAGAGATAAAGACTAATGTAACCAGAGAGAGAGAGAGAGAGAGATAAAGACTAATGTGGACTTTATTCTGTATAGCTAGAGGAGTTTTCCATGCACTCTTAGGCGCTAGTTGGCTCATACATGTGCGTTTGTATGAGCATGACCATAGACGACTACAATTTGAGAAATATTAGAAGCTTTGATAGCCCTTGAAACACACCAGCAGTGGCGGAATGATGCTCCTCTAAGATATTGCATCAAATACTCTCCATAAATCCTTATCTACAGACCGACAGACCATCTTCGTCCCGGTTATCAGCTCTGTTTTCAGTTGCTTTCTCATGAACCGATATAAGGAAAATGCTTACTATTTCTTATATCACTCTTCTGAGATTCCAGAAAGCTTGCTCTAGCTTCATCTATCTTCTCTACGATCTTGCTCTGCACACTAGACTTGAAGCCTTTCAAGCTCTGAGACAGCTTGCGGCTCTCTAGTATAGACTTCTCTTCTATCCCCACTTGCTTCATCATGTGCTGCAAAATCTTAGTTTAAGTGAGGACACGAATGGTAAGGATGGGTTGGTCACATCATGCGCATACTCCATTATATTTTACTTTTGCACAATCTCTGCAAGCTTACATGTGAGAGATGGATGCAAGCTACAAGCACCAGCTTCCTTTTGCAGCGTACTTGAAATGGTTTTCTTCAACATTTCTTCTAGGTGGCGTAGATCTGCAGCTTGGCAAAGTGCCACAATCGTGGAGGCGAGCATCATCTTCAAGATGTGTAAGGCTTCCGGAGTCTTGCGAGTAGAGATGAGACTCACTGAATTGACATCTTGATTGTGCTGCTCTGCACTCTGCATCAATGTAGTCATGGGGTTAGCCAAGTGCAGCAACTCTCATAAATAGGATGCCATGGCAATGTCGGCTCCCTTCAAGCCAAAATCTAGGGCAAAATCAGGTCCCAAGGGAAGGTTGCCGGTGAGCCCATTATTAGTCATTTCTAGCATAATCTCAGAGAATTGTGCGAAGACAAGCCTGCCCATAGCAGTAACAGAGATCTGACGGTATCCATGGGGAAGCCCACGAAGGTGCCTTGGAAGTTGGCGCCATGGAAGCAGCGGTCCTGCTTGACGTGAAAAAAGGGGGTTGTGATTAGCGCTGTTGGCCTCATTCTGCACATTGATAGCGGCGTGTTGGGATACTCTAGTCCAACTAAAGTCCAAGCCAATGCGGAATGCAGCGCGGCGCATAGCGATCTTGCTTGGGCTTTTTAAGCCGTCTGCATGTATAGATCTCATCACCACCCTCGATGAGTGAGCTCCCTTGCAAGAACCAGTGAAGCATCACTCCCACTTCGATCTGCCTGCGATGATGCTTGGCCTCATGCAGCATAGTTTGTGCAAGCTCGGATCATCGCACAACATCACCTCGCAGAAGAGGCCGCCGCAGAGCTCCACCAGCAGGAGCAGCACATGAACGTCAAACATCACTAAAGCAGCCTCAGCTGTAGCGAACGATGTGTCATTGGCTAAGGCCAGGCCCTCTTTCGCGCCAAGCTTTATGGGCTTCTCAATGCCTGCTAGCTTCAGGGCTTCTGTGGCGGGAATGAGCTCCTCACCTCCTTTCACAAAAGCCTTAGAGCTAGACCACCCGACAAGCAGGCTCCCCATGTAGCAAAGAGGCAACAGATCGCCTGATGCAGTGACTGTTCCCAGAAGTGGACAGAGGGGAATCACACACTACAACATAACCCAAAGTTATCGATGCCTTATATATCGATTCTCGTACCTTTTCACGTGGATATCGACGTCCTTTGACCTCGTCGATATATGCATCGAGAAGTGCGTCGATATGCGCATGGAATTACGAGTGGAAAGGCAAAATTTTTCACATGTATATCGACGGCTGATTCGACGCGTATATCGACGCACTTTTTGACGTTAAAAAATTGAGAAAAAAAAAGGGGAACCCGCACGTAGCAGCCATTTTCGCCCTCAACGCGTGCGCTCAGATCTTGGCCGAAACCTGCTGCGTAGGTATTATGGCACTCTTCCCCCTCCCCAACCTCTCTCTCTCTCTCTCTCTCTCTCTCTCTCTCTCTTTCCTACACACACACACAGACGATGTCTGTGTGTGTGTGTAGGAGAGAGAGAGAGAGAGAGAGAGAGAGAGAGAGCGGTGTGTGTGTGTGTGTGTGTGTGTGTTTGTGTAGGAGAGAGAGAGAGAGAGAGAGAGAGAGAGAGAGAGAGAGAGAGAGCGGTGTGTGCGTAGGAAAGAGAGAGAGAGAGAGAGAGAGAGAGCGGTGTGTGTGTGTAGGAAAGAGAGAGAGAGAGAGAAGTATGTGTGTATGTTTTTGTAGGAAAGAGAGAGTTCTAATTTTAAACAATATACATAGCACATTAGACATCCACCAAAGACCATAGACTACAGTTTTAGTGACAGTCATGTATTCATTGGACAGTCTATCCAAAAATATACATCAAAGTTACAGGCCGAGAAAAGTAAAATTAGGTCCTGTAAAAGGTAGACAGTAACAAGGACAGCATGTCTTCTTTTCAATCAGCAGCCAAGGAGAGAGCACCCTTACCTGCATCCACAGTAAGAAAACAACCTAGCGGTTAGCTTCCAAACAGCATTGCAGGTAACTAGGGTGATCTAGTTGTCATCCATGTCACCAAGGTAGCAAACAGAAGAAAAAAGAAATGATGTTTGTGTGTTTTTTTTTTAAAGGGTGATAAGTGAAAAAAAGTCCTCTTAGGAATCTCCTCATTCCAACTCATTAGTCCCCAGTTACACTAAACATTCTTAAACCTTGTCCAGTAGAATGTCAGTTCTTTGTTGAGATATGGCAGATACGGACATCCCAAACGAGCAGGCTACTACTTAGCAATCTATGATACAACATGTTAAAACTATGCTAAATAGCAAAGGGTTATTTTACCAGAGTTATCTCAACTCTGTATATAAGTGTGTGCTAATCCTTTCCACGCTTTCCTCTAATCTCAGGAATAAACAGAATTTTATACAAAAACTAAAAAGACCAACAGCCGTTGTCTGGTATCCGGAGTCAGATACGTTCAGCCCAACAAGAAAGCATTCTCTTATGTGAACTCTACTAAGTCGCAGGGCAAAGGTGTAGTAACCCCCTTGTTGGTAAGTCTAAATAGTTCAGTTGTTTTATGCAAAAGATCAGAGAAAGTTAGTATAGTTCCAAAAGAACCTGTGTCTTGTTGTCATGAACCAGCTAAAGGAAGAAAAAGGTCAGACTAGAACAACAGGTGTTGTAGCATAAGAAAGGAAAAAGAAAGAATCCGGGTGTTTGTTCCCAGAAAAACAACCCAATCTAGCCTGTACCAGGTTCAGCATTCCCAACCTTACCACTGTGCTGTGAATCAATAGAAAGGAGTATGCATAAGTACAAAGACATACTCATGATATTTGCAGTAGCATAGTCACCCGGCCTAAGTCAGAGGTCAGTAAAGGTGTGTGATTATACATATATACAACCCAAACCCAAGCTTGTTTTTGTTACCATCCATCTAGAAATAAACCAGTAAGTTAGTCTATATTCTAGTTTACTACTGAAAAAAATGTGACATAATAGAGTTGTGTTACATATTTCCAAGAGCACTCTCAAATACCATACGTATCTTACCGTTTACTGCAACCCAATTTCAAGGTAAAGTCCTTTTTAGAAACCTCGATAGTTTTGAAGGATTTCCATTATCACAGATAATAGCCAGAGCCTGCTGTAAGAAAGATAAGAAAAAGCAGAGACTGTCTGCTGCTTGTTAGATATCCATAACCATACCAAATTCAGACCACATATGGAAGTCATATTACGTCGCAGTTCAGTAATCTATTAGCCCCACTGGTGTCCAGTCAGATATTTTAGAGTTTATGCAATCAAACAGATAGTGTTAGTGTTTTTTAAACAAAAAACTATTTTTAGCATGCTGTCCTGAATCAGTTATGATGACCAACAAAGTTATTTCGAAATATACAGTTATGTAACCCGAGAAAAGATAAGAATCTACAGTCGGATGTTAGTGCCAGGAACCAAACCAACCCGTAATCAGATTATAGCAGGTTTGACCTTTCTACCCACTTGAAGTGTTATGAGCCATCAGAGGAGTTAGTGTAGGTAACTAATCATCCTATTCTGACCGTTTTTAGCAGTATAGAGCTAGACAACTATATCCACTCAAACAACTTATTGAGGACAATGTTTATGTGTGAGTCATGAAAACAAGCCATGGCAAGGCTTTGTACTGTGAGAAAGAAAGGCCAACCCAAGAACAAATATATAAAATCCCTTTAAAGATTCTGCCAACTGTAGACCCATACCGAAGCCAGTTACTTCTGTACAGGCAAACCATTAGTGATTAGCTCTCATAATACAAAATAGTAGTTAAAACCAACCATATCTAAGCTTTCTACTCAAGTACCTTGTAGAATTATCTCTTTCAAAATCTCTACCATACCAGTAATGCCAAACCAAATATGATGCGCATCTTACCTCAGAAGGTTCAACAACTGCCTTTTTGTGAGGAGCCATCAGTGGTGGTTGTAATATGCTTGTGGGCAATACGAAAACAGTACGCAGCAAACAAGAAGTACATAACAAAAAACTGAATGAAAGCTAAGTGAGCCTGAGGCTCATCTTTTATAGCCGGGTAGGTTACCCTCCTCCTCACACAGTAAGATACACCCCATTGAGTCCGCGTCAGACATGGTGGAGCAGAAAGAAATCGACGCAGTGAGCAATCGTCACTCGATATTGCGGGACCATCAAGTCAGAGCATGGACCAGCCACAGAAAATGGTTGGAGAAGCGCTGTTGCAACGCGTTGTCTGTACTGCAAAACAGAAATTCTGTTTCGGCAAGTTGGCTTTTGCCACTTATAGACAAAGCCACAGTCAAACAAGCCTGATTTTTTTTATTTATACCAAAATCCCTTGGTAAGTCGTAACTAGGTTAGTTTAGGTTGCCTAGCTAAGGTTGGCAAGGGGTCCTATCATAGAGTAGCTAGGAAATTAGAGTTAGTGATATTGAGCTTGTTGTGACCATAGGGAGTTCATATAGTGAACAATGTCTAAAGAGAGAGAGAGAGAGAGAGAGAGAGAGAGAGAGAGAAAATTAATGTATGCGTAAAAAATAAAAATTAAAGAAAGAAATGAAATGAAATGTTATATTAACGTCTTCAAAAGGCCAAAGTGACCTATGAGACCAGAAAGTTACAATGTGGTGGATCTGATACAAAGTCAGAATAACAAGATGATAAAATGACAAAATAAAATATTATGGAATCCTAAACTGCTAGGTGTGGACTAAGCAGCTAAAACAGCTAGCTGGGAAAGGTAGATCATAGGAGATCCAACATCTGTCACGCTGGCGGACCTCATCAATCTCCTCCATGGTTAGTAGTCTGACTGGGCGTTGTGCATGTCGAGCCAAAGTGACCTGGATTGTCTGATGCAGCCTCTGTCGATGTTGTGTAGTTTGGCCTCCGTAGTCATGGGCGTCTGGATCTCCCTAGCTCAGTCGCTCGTTCGATCAGTACGTAGAGAGATAGGGAAGGAGAGAGAGAGAGAGAGAGAGAGAGAGAGAGAGAGAGAGAGAGAGAGAGAGAGAGAGAGAGAGAGAGAGATGGAGATATAGGAAAATAGAGAGAGAGAAAGAGATAGGAAATAGAGAGAGAGAGAGAGAGAGAGAGAGAGAGAGAGAGAGAGAGAGAGAGAGAGAGAGAGAGAGAGAGAGAGAGAGAGAGAGAGAGAGAGAGAGAGAGAGAGATATAGGGAAGTGGAGAGCTAGACAAAGAGAGAGATAGGGAAATAGGGAGAGAGAAAAAGATAGGGAATAGAGAGAGAGAGAGAGAGAGAGAGAGAGAGAGAGAGAAAGAGAGTGATATATATATATATATATATATATATATATATATATATATATATATATATATATAGAGAGAGAGAGAGAGAGAGAGAGAGAGAGAGAGAGAGAGAGAGAGAGAGAGAGAGAGAGAGAGAGAGAGAGAGAGAGAGAGATAAAGAAGTGGAGAGCGAGCCAGAGTGAGAGAGATAGGGAAATAGGAAAATAGAGAGAGAAAGAGAGATAGCGAGAGAGAGAGAGAGAGCGAGAGAGAGAGAGAGAGAGAGAGAGAGGAGAGAGAGAGAGAGAGAGAGAGGAGAGAGAGAGAGAGAGAGAGAGGGAGATAGCGAGAGCGAGATCGAGAGAGAAAGAATGAGGGATAGGGTACGTAGACAGAGAGAGAGAGAGAGAGAGAGAGAGAGAGAGAGAGAGAGAGAGAGAGAGAAATAAAGAGATAGAGAGTGATATATATATATATATATATATATATATATATATATATATATATATAGAGAGAGAGAGAGAGAGAGAGAGAGAGAGAGAGAGAGAGAGAGAGAGAGAGAGAGAATTAACTAGAGATAGCTACAGAGATAGAGAGAGAGATAGATAGTAGATAGAGAAAGAGAGAGAGAAAGAGTTAGGTTTGCTGACCAATTGCATGTGTGAAAAGGACAGAAACTCTCTCTATCTCTCTCTCTCTCTCCCTCTAGAAGAAACTATGGAACTAAAAGAGGCAAAGGGGTTTTGCCCGCTACATGCATTGCCATGTACACCTGGGAGTGCACGTATGTGTCTACCCATATAGGATTTGACCAATAAGTACGAGATTTTGACCCGGTGGTCCTGATCTCCATACACCTCTGGACCAAGGTGTACGGAGATTGGGCAAGACTAGAGAATGCGAGGTAGTTTACATTGTGAGGAGTATATATATTAAAACAACATTCATAATCATTGTAGATGGCAACGTCATCAACTAACATGGAGGAAAAGATTGCATGTTCGTGCACGCTCTGCAAGTATCAAATCTTGCGCAAGCATAGGATATGTAATGAGCATGTGCACAAGTACGGAGAGTTTGCTAGAGAAACCGTACAGAATCTATGATACGACTCCTACGGAACGGGCATTGATTTTCGTGACATAGCACCTACATCTGAGAGAGAGAGAGAGAGAGAGAGAGAGAGAGAGAGAGAGAGAGAGAGAGAGAGAGAGAGAGAGAGAGAGAGAGAGAGAGAGAGAGAGAGAGAGAGAGAGAGAGAAAGGATTATGTGTGAATGTCTGACCAATATAGAGCCAAAATGGAAGCAGAAAAGGGCTTACAGACAGAAGACGACGGCATGGACGAGATGCTGGATGCCTTCTTCGAGACAAGCGAGGAGAACACTAACGAAGCAGCACTAGAAGCTGTGCGTCGATCTCCTGAAGACATGTTGAGGAAGTTGGCACGTCAACCAATCTATGAAGGTGCCAAAATATCTGTGCTTTATACTTGTTTGGCGTTTTTTAATCTTCAGTCAGTGTATGGGTGGTCAGATGCAAGCGTCACTACTTTGTTTAGGTACATAATTTACAAAAGAGATTTTCTGATTGCAACGGTGACGTGCTTGGAGAGCTTTTTAATTTAATGTGGCTTAAACAGGTTGTTGCGGGAGAAACTTCTTCCGGATAGCAATGAAATGCCCCCCTCCAGGCTAGACGCAAAGCAACTATTGACCTCAGTTGGCTTGGACTACATCAAGATTCATGCATGTCCAAATGATTGCATTCTTTTTCGCAATGAATTTGCAGATTGTATATCGTGTCCTAAGTGCGGAGAAATGCGCTACAAACAAGATGCAGTTGGCGAGACAGTGCCCGCTAAAGTGTTGCACCATTTCCCTATTATTCCTAGGATAAAAAGCATGTTTTGTTGTGGTTCCATTGCAAAGTTGATGCGGTGGCATTCTACGAATAGATCCACTGACGCAACATTTAGGGTGCCCGCTGATTCAAAGGCCTGGAGTCACATTGAAGATACCTAGCCACATTTTAAGAGTGAACCACACAATTTGCGTTTGGGCATGGCAATGGATGGACTCAATCCATTTGGCTTGAGAAGCTCATCATGGAGCACTTGGCCTGTGTGCCTTATCAATTACAACCTCCCGCCGTGGCTTGCCATCAAAAAGGGTCATTTGATATTAAGCTTGATTATACCTGGTAAGTTCAAGGCAAAAAACATGGATGTTTATCTAGCTCCACTAGTTGACGAGCTCCAGGAGTTATGGTATGGGATCGACATAGCAGATGCGGTTGAACCAGTAGGAGAACACCATGCAAGGATCCATGGACTTCTTATGTAGACTATGCATGATTGGGCAGGATACGAAAAAGGTTCTGGTAATGATTCTTGATTTACAAAATTCTCGCTATTCGCAAGAACTTTGCCTTGGCCTGATTCATGCTTTAATATATGCAGGGCTAACAACTTTGGGATACAATGCATGTCCAATTTGCGGGCAGTCTTTGGATGTGCACTATTCTGCCTCTCTTCGAAAGACAATTTATCAAGGCCACCACCGTTATCTTCTAGATGGCCATCACTTGCGCGAAGGTCAGCTTGGTCGTGTCGAATGTCGTCCTATGCATGTACAAGAGTGGCGTCGCCGATGGGAGCAACATGAGGGGCAACCTGTTCCAGGAATGAAACGTTTTTCCATTCTCCATACGTTGCTGTATTGAGGTGAACTACTAATTAACCATTTGTTGGATCCAATGCATATATTCAAGAATGTGGGAGAGCTCCTCTGGAAGACAATCATGGGAATCAAAGACAATCGAGCTTCACGAGATGATTTGCAGTCAGTTGGAAAGATGCCAGAGTTGTGGCCTTTCACCAATGCAGCTGGGCAAACAAAACTTCCAAGAGCGCCATGGGTATTGCTAAAAAACGAAGAGCGACAAGTTAAAAGGGTGATTTTAGAGTTCAGGACGCCAACAGGATATTTGTGATGACATCATTCACCTGTGACGATCAACTGTCAGGACTGAAATCGCACGACTGGCATAAGTTCTTGCAACTCATTCTTCCAATTGCGATCAAGGGGTGTTTAATGGAGGAGGTGCGGACCTGCGTATACAAGATTTCAGAGCTCGTGCGGTGGATCTCTTCCAAGGAGATACGGAAGGAATCTATTATAGTTGCAAGGGATAACTCCATTGAGGCAGTTTGCATGATTGAGAAGTATCTATCCACGAGCTGCTTAACTATCCAAATGCACTTGCTCGTCCATGAAGTAGATGAGGTTGCAGTGGTAGGTACAGTCCACAGCCGTTGGATGTTCTTTCTAAAGCGGTTCATGAAAACACTTAAGAGTTTTGTTTGCCAAAAAGCGCGTCCAGAGGGGAGCATGGCAGAAGGATGGCTGGTGCAAGAGTCTCTTGTATTGAGGACCGAATTTCTATCCGTTGCTGACCCAAAAATGCCTCGACTATGGAGCGATGAGGAGGATGCAAGACTGGTGGGAGAGGATCCGCAAGGACAAGGGGTGTCAAAGAAAATGAACGACACCATGCGAGAAAAGATCATGAAGTTCTCTATACTAAATTCAGCGCTGATGCAAAAATGGCTGGAAAGGTACGAAGAAGAGAAAGAGAGACGCAATAGGGAGCGACACGATTTCAGGAAAAGCCGAACGACTAGAGGCTTACCCTTGCCAGACTATCTCGCTTCTCTAACTGAATTTCCTACAATGGCATGGTTGGACAAGACAGTGAGAGTAACTCAATAGATCAGAGAACCCATATCTCTAGAAGAGGAAGAGTTGGCTATTGGATGTGACTGGAAGTATCATACATACATAGCACTGTGGTCGCATGGAAAGCATTTCAGAACACAACAAATTGACAGCAGAATAAACACGTTTGACAGTGGCGTAATGGTTAGTTTCATGCAAAAGAGCATGGCCAGTGTCAGAGACACGAATGAGAGCACTAGCAACCTGGATTACTGTGGTGGTGTTAGATATCCTGAAAGTCAATTTCAGGCGGTTTGAGAAGTTTTTTTTGAATAAGAGGCAACTCTTTGAGCGGCTCAATTGCAATGTGAGAGAAAAACCGTAGATTGGCATTTTCCAACCCACTTCTACTGATTGTACCTAAGGATAATGGTGCACACACTATCTAATCTCAACTAAACACATTCTACACAAAAGCACACGCACATGGATCTAATGAGTCAAGCATGCACTAATCAAGCATAGCAACAATTAGTTGCAGTACAATGAAACCATTCAATTTCATGCACACAAATTACACATGAAAAGGCTTATAACAAGAGAACAAACAAAAAAAGATTAGAGACGATTAGCCCACTAATTAGTATTGGATAGGTGATTACTTCTGGTCGCAATGCAATGGTACACAGAGATGGAAACAAGCTTGTACAAATAGATTCTACAAAGGTTTGGACAGATGCGAGCGACACATTGGCTCTCCCCGAACATTGCGCGCAAGTGGTCTTTGTACCGAACCCTCGAGAGCGACAATGGTGGTTTGTGGTTCAGGTTGCTCCAAGAAATAAACAAGTATTTGAAGGGCAAGAGCTCATGAGGAAAGTCAGTCAGACGACTTCCATACTACTGTGACATTAGATGAGATGGACGAAGGTATGGCAGAGTTATGTTTGCAATTAGAGATAGACGATGATACGGTGCAAGATCTTATCGATGATGCCTCACTCGTCGAGGCCTAGGCCTGTAAGTTTTTGTGTGAAGACTTTGATTTAAAATTAAGCTTAAATTTAATTTAAACAAAGGTTTTCTGACGCTTTGTTGTACTTTCTTTGTGAAGGACTTTAGTATGGCAGACCAGTTTCCAGATCCCGCTTCTATGAGTGCAGATGCATTCATGGGCTTCGTCACACGGATGATGCCTACTCAGATGGCAGAGGCTTCTCAGTACTGGGTAGCCAGAGGCACGGGTACTACGCCTCCGGGCTTCACACTCGAGGGTCCGACGCCTATGGGGGAGACACCTAGGGGGAGACGTCTACGGGTACGACGCCTGCTTCTCCCATCACGGCCGCTTTGACACCTAGGGGTGCGACAGAGGCGTGTACGTCCTCATCTCCGCAGCACAGGCGCATTGGCCGATCTCGGCGATATTCAAGTGGAGGTGGTGGTTGCTGTGGAGGAGGGTCCACAGATGCTTCGACCCCTCCTCGCTCACGACCCCCGTCCTACCCAAGCACACCTCTCGACATACCTCTTGGCACACCTCGGACACCTTGGGGGGAACACGATCCTAGTGCCTCCAAGCTCTATACTGTACGGGCAAATGGTTCAGTTGACATGGAAAGAGTCGAGACTGAGATGAGACAGCGGGTTCGCTTGCTCGCGAAGCTGCAGTTTTTGACCAGCATTCTGACGCATTGGCTTGAGCGGGATGAGGACAAAGTCAGTTCCATAGTGGAGACCATCCTGAGAGAGTACCAGCCTGCTCCGGGTTCTAACATTGTTGCGAGGAGGTGGATCCAGGGTGTTGCACAGGACACCGTGAAACATCGACGAGATGCAACACGACAGGCTTTCAGGACCGGCTCGCCGAAGCCTTCGGGCATCCCACACGAGACGTGGCTGCAGATCAGGGAGGATGAGCGGACAACAGACACGTGGTTTAGACATCAACATCAAGCCGCGCATATACGACAGATGACCAGGGGGACATCTCATCTTGGCAGCAGAGGCTTCGACACCTTTTGCTATGAGCTTCTGAGTTTTTAATCCAATCCTAACTATGGCATTTTTTAAAATGCGATGAATCATGTATTCTTATTACTTTGATTTTTGTATAAACGCAAAATCTTGCGATGCATCGAGCCCCGACACGCCAGGAGGAGACAGATGGATATCGCAGAGGTATCTATGAAGTATTGAATGATCTTGATGATTCAGGAGAGCCTCTAAACTGGGAGGCCTTCCAGTCTCGTTGATCGCTTGAGGTGAGACGTTAATATGTGTGAGTTGATTTAATTAAGTATATGTGAAGTAATATCAATACTAATTTTGTGACTTGTCCTATGTGTAGGTTGTGACGCCTAGTCATTAGTGGACCAGATTTCATATATATGCTTTGTGAGACACAGACACGCTTCTGTGTCTCTTTTTTGTATAGACATATATGTTTATGGTTATTGTTCAGACAGTTATTGTTTTCCTTATGGTTATGGTTATTGTCATTGTATAGACATGGTTATTTCTCCTATTCTTGTATAGACATGGTTATGGTTCTTGTTTTGTTTATGGTTATGTTTAACTTTCTGGTTATGCTTATGGTTATTGTTGGTTTGTGGTTATGGCTATCTGCATTATGGTTTTGATCAAAGTGGTTATGGCCGGTTATGGTTTTAATTTGGTTATGGTTTTGCACAAAATAAGTTTGTTATGGTTATGCTTTTAAGTTGGTACGGTTATGGTTTTGCACAAAGTTCATTTTATTTCTTTCATTGGCCATAAATCTCATGTGAGATCCTACATCGGATAGCATGTAGGAGGCGTATACATGATATGGTTTTTTTTTTTGAAAAGTTTATAAAAAGGAAGGGAACTCTGCAAAAATTTCTGTGGGAGCACGGTTGATTTTGGTGTTGCTCGCTTTCTTGGGCAGAGGACAGGCAGTCTGGCGGTGGCTGTGTCCGTCGTTTCATTGGGCACAGGCCAAGCTGCCACTCCTCTGCCCAAGAAAAATTTTTACTCTTATGGTCGTCGCTATGTGCGTCGCTAAGTGTATAGAAATACGCGTCGATAATATTACCTTTCGACGCGTATATCGATGCATATAGCGACGGTTTTGTAGGGACTCCTATATCGACCGGCTTTTTGATGGAATGCATCAAAACCTGCGTTGAAGGACCCCTTTTTTGTTGTAGTGACATTGGCATTCACAAGCTTTGCCAAGGCTTCCAGTACTTCCCACCTGATGCCACACAGGCCACCCACGAGGCTGTTGAGCCGGAAAGCCATAGCCGCATGTGTCTTAGATAGAGGCTCTGCATCCGTAGAGCGGGGACCGAAGATGCCGGCCGTAAGGTGGTACAAAAACTCCACTTGGAGCGCCTCCACTTCGAAAGTGCAGAGGCGCTGAAGCTAGTGGTGATGCCATAAATATCCGCCCCATTGGCCACTGCTTTGTCCAGCCATGCACACGACTTGTCGACAGCCAGTTTGCACCCCTGCCGGTCCAGCTCGACGGCCACGTCAGGGGAAGCACCCAAGGCGGCGATAGAGGGGATGGAAAGGTGAGCGCCATCAAGCTTGACAGTGTGGGCATGAAGGTAAGTCTCAATGAGTGCAATGAAGGAGAAAACATGGTGGCTCTCCATGTCTAATAATGCAGTGCTTCCATGTAGTAGGTGTCGGAACTTATAGAACCTCTTGCATGTCCCAGTGAACCTGCTTTCTGTCCACAGCCTTAAAGCTTATCGTTTTCGACTTTTCCCTCATATTTAAGGCAAGGCCTTGCCCGCCGCAGGAATCAGCCCTGCACACAGTTGACACAGTTGAAGCAGCAATCCCTCTCAAGTGTGGATTCTGACAGAATCTCTGATGGAATAGCAAACAAGTGAAAGAGTCAAGGTGACTTTCTAAGAAAATAAGCAAGTGTTAAAGGCATTAAGATAACTCAACCGAAATCGGTGTTAGGGAAAGTATTGCCCTCAACTTAACCTTGAGCCGGTTGAAAATCGAGACTAGCCGATTATAAACCATGGTAAAGGAAAGGAAACAGGTGAAATATGTGAGAAAATAGTTCAAATCTTGCAAATTTATGCTAGTATTTCCGGTTCGATTCTTTGTGATGAAGAGGAAATTCCCCGCTAACTAAAAGAGATTTTTTTATTTATTGATTAGAATTAAGTTATAGAATGTAAAAAAAGTTAAGCCATGTGAGGTTGTGATATGAAATGTGAAATAAAAAGAACTCATCAATGTGTGTGTGTGTGTATAGAATTTAATAAGCGGTTGTGAAATGAAGGGTGAAATAAAAAGATCCATGTACTATTTTAAGGTATCTTTCAAACATCGATATCAAATGAAGGGTCAAATCAAAAGATCCATGTACGATTTTAAACCTGAAAGGTGAAATAAAAAGATACATGTACTATTTTAAAACCGAAATAACATTTAAGGTATGTATTAAACATCGATGTGAAATAAAAGGTCAAATAAAAAGATCCATGTGCTATTTTAAAGGTGAAATAGCATTTAAGGAATGTCTTAATCATCATTGAAAACATTCCTCTAAGGCTTCGTTTAGAAAGCCAAAAAAAGCTCTTCTTGTCTCATGACTCCTAGTCAAGTCAAGCATTTAATCTTGTAGCCACCAATTTTCTTGTCCGCGGGCAGAACATGAAGAGAATTAACTCCCTAAGCAACACTGACGGACTCTATGGGTATTCTCAATTGACTCGGGTGACGGACAATGGACAGGTAGTAGGCGGCTAGGCCTTGTCGCCTAGGCCCTAGAGCCACACGTCCACATGCCACAATAATGTAGGCTAGAGCAATACCGATGCAAGTTGTAATTTGATGGTTACCAATGGTGGGAACCACATGAGTCCCGTTGGAACTTGGAGCTGCCCTCAAAGAAAACCATTCCTTGGCCTTTATTGTCTATCGTAGAATACTTAGGGTGGATTCGCATGCTGTGGTGCCAGCCCTGCTCTAACTCCAACCCCTCATGAAATCAGGGCAGTTGTGTGGGTGGGGGTAGCATGGCAGTGTTCAATGAAGCCCAACAAATCTCCACTTTGTCAAAAACGACAGACTTGGGTTCTCTTTGCCATTGTTAATTAACCGGCACCACAGTGTCAATGCCTTGTCTCCTCTCTCCCTGTCAATGGGCAGCTACGGGCTACCGCCTACGTGAAAACTCTCTCTCTCTCTCTCTCTCTCTCTCTCTCTCTCTCTCTCTCTCTCTCTCTCTCTCTCTCTCTCTCTCTCTCTCTCTCTCTCTCTCTCTCTGAGTTGTAGCTGGTTTAGGGGATCCACGTGGTAGGCTGTAGAAGCGTACGAATGCTCTGCTTTATCCCAAGCTGCGAACAATGCTGAGTGGGGTGGGGGTTGAGCCGGCGGGGGTGCTACCCCATTGTACAAACGCGCACTTAGAGAGTGAGCATATTAGACATCAAAAAATAACTAAGTTTCCTTTGTTGACTCATCCTTCATCAAGGGGTCAAAAGAGCCCAATGGGCTCTAAGAGCGCATTCGCACACAAGCGAGGGCAGGGTTTCATGCGCTCAGTGCGTTGTGAGTTGGGAAATTTGTGATGGATTTTTCTCTTCGTCTTTCACTCCAAAATACTACTAATGAGAGCTTACTCTCCCATTTTTGGAGGAGTTAGCTCTAGGAAGACTGAGTTTCAGATATGGACAAAGCGGCATGATGCAAGGGAAACGCTTCCTTATGGGGCATGCAAAACGTACCTAAAGTGCATTAAAGCAGATGGAAAATTTCTTGGGCGCCACCAACTAGAGGATATTAAACACTTGTTCCTCACATGTCCCCATAATGCCCAATTCCTAGGCATCCTACAAAAAGGGGGTTCATCTAATCACCCTCATGATTTTTCAAAAGTTGAGATCTTACTCGGGAAGTGCTGCCACCTTGACATCCCCCTCTAGAATGTCTGGAGAACACCTATGTTTGGTACTGATGGACCTCGAAACTGTGCTAGGTTTGGTAGAGCTGGTCCCCATCACAACAGCTTCATCATTGAGCTATCAAGAGATGCCAATAGCATGATCTCCCAAATCAAATATGTGTTTAATGGCCCCTTGTATCTTCTAGATGGAAACAATGGAATCTCAAAATGGCCAAGTTTTACTCCAAGAAAGGCAGAGTATGTCTTTAGACATGAATTTGTAAGCTAGTATTTTCTTATTTGGGAAGCCTCTTTCCCTACCTTTGAGGTAGATGTACTTATTTGCTTCTTTTTAATTTAAGTTTCCTATTTTATAAATAAAAACTAAGTAAGCCCTAATTCTCTAAGCTCTAAGGCTCAATGTCAAAAAACGACTCTAACAATCCTTCTAGGTGGACCTGAGAGATAGTTTCTAAAGAGAAGGTCTTCCGCCACCTTGGTGCTCCGATAGAGGTTGATGTGACACATAAGCAAAGATTCTAAAGGGTTATGGACAAGATTAAAAGCAAGATGAGAAGGTGAGAATATGTGTTGCTTCCCTTCTCGAGCAAGGTAAGTGTGCTCAATTATTTTTTGCTTCCACCCACTTCTTTAATTAGCCAAGTGCAATTGGGAGGAGGAGTTCTTGAAATCCATGAAAAGATACCTATGGAAAGTAACACCAAAGACGCGATGCCTTGGCAGTGGGAAAGTTGAGAGACTGTCGAAGGCAAGTGGAGAGAGGAGGCATCGTGATTCTCAACCCTATTATTCATCCAGAGGCCCAATATTGCAAGTTCTCAACCCTATTTAAATCCAGAGTCCATTATGTCAAAGGACTTGATTGACAAGGAAAACCTTACTTCTAAGTGTGGGGAGTGGAAAAGATTAGAGGTACATGACAAGCTGCTCGTCCCTCAATGGTCCACCCTAGATGGTCCATCTTAAGACTGGGAGGCATAACATGTGAGATTGTACGAAAGTGTAATAGAGCTTTGGAGGTGCTGGAATGGGAGAGGTGACGAGGTACTTTCGCAACTCCATCACTAAATGGTCCCCTTGTCTTTTCTAAGGTGGGAAATCTCCAACTAACCCATTTTGGAGAGATATTGCTAGAAAGATCAACAATAAAGGTTCTAACTTCATCTTGGCCATTTTTAAGACATCAATAATTTTAGCTATGTCCACCTAGCTATGCAACTTTCCATCTCAATGGGACTGAAAGACTTCTAGTCAATAGAGTTATGGTTGGGCTGGACAAGTACTGTATACCACGGTGCGAGTCTATGGAAGACCTCGTGGTGGCCCAAGGATAGAAATTTGATCTATAAACCTAAGACCAAAGAAATCTACCATTGTCCATTCATGTCGTCGAATTGGTTTTGTCCCCTCAAGTGGCTCTAGTGGCTATGAGTGGGATGGCACAAAAGACGTGAAAATGGGTACAAAAACACTTGGAAGATAGGGGTTTTCAAGAGGGATGGGGGGGGAAAGCCAGTTGTTATTGATTTGTACACAAATTGTTAGATTATGCTAATTTAACACTAGGTTGGTAATGAGACACTTTTATGTCTTGGGACACTTTTATGTCCTGTTAAGTGACCATTTTCCTTGAATTATGTCAAAAGTTTCAAAATGGATTTTGAGGTGCTATCTATCTAGAAAGTTGTCTCATGAGCTGAAAAAAACTCGACAATTTTTTGAAATATCAATTCCATCTTTAACCTTGTCCTTGCACAAAATTTCACAACCTAAACTGTGTGAAAAAACGGGTCCTGTTTTTGGCTTTTTTCAACTTTTTGCAAGTATACCACTCTAGAATTCATGTTTGTGAGGTCTATAATGCTAGAGAACTATCTTTAGTAGTCCTCAACATGTCCTGATGCTTCTAGGGAGAAATAAATGTTAAAGTTGTAAGTTATGACCAAATTACAAAAATTGTCAAATCCTGTTTTTTAGCCAATTTTAGCTCTTCTATAATTTTTTTGGTGGCTTTCATGATATCCAAATGCATTTTTGATTTTCTATGTCGCATATTGTAACATAAAGCTAATATTCCTTGAGTTTTGGGGCACCTAATACCCTATTTTGCATAGTAGACAACGATGGTTGATTTTTCAATTATAGAAGAAAACGAAACATTCTAGTATATCAAGTATAGCTTTTTCAATATTGCTAGTTTCTTGTGACAACTACATGCATTTTGTAGGTAGTAACCATATCTAGCCATAAGGATCAAATTTGGCTAGATATTGAATAGTTTCTATGGGATTCTACAACTCATAATGTTGAACCCAGTTTTTTCATGTTTTCTGTATTTAGCACTTCATCTTTGTCCCCAAGATTCCCCTTGGTAAGAGATGTATTATTCTTTTGACATGCTCCATGGCTCCTTATGAACCTAAAGGACAATAGGGAACTAAGAAAACATGCATATATTATTTGTATTGAGCGTGGCTATAGAAACTTTGATGATAGGTTTGCAGAATGGTAAAAATTCAACTTTTTTGTACCTATTTCTTTTGGCAAAACAAAAAATAGTGAGTGAGAAGCAATCACATGTTCAAACCACCAACCCATTGAAGTTAACTAGGAAATTTATCTCAAGTCCTACAAAAATCCCTAATCTGATTTTTATGCAACAAAACGTAAAAAATGATTGTTTTGATGAAAATGTACTGGTCCATCAACTTTGGAGGCTTGGTGTGACCAAAAGATGACAAATTTTACAAGTTTCTTATTTTTTCCATGTGTAGTAGGCCTTGAACTATAACCTCATGAAAGGATTTTACAAAATGAGTGGATCTACTATGGTTTTGGAGGTTTTTTTCAAAACCCTGAAAGGACACTTTAATGTCCTGTTAGATTACCAACCTAGTGTTAAGCAAGTATGGAATGCCAAGAACTGTCAGATCCTCAAGAATTGTCTCTCTTGTGCCAGTTTCTCGGAGATTGTGCAAGAAATTTTGTAAGATGTATTTAGGAATTCTGGGAGAAATGCATGATTTTGGGACAGTTCTTTGTGACACCAGTGCTTGAGTGGTGGTTGCATTGTGCTAGGTTGCATCATTGTCAACATGTGCTAGGTTACAGTCTGGTAGGTTGCATTGTTGTCAATGATTGGGTGTCAAGTTCTATCGTAGAGGCTACATTGTGCGAGGTTGCATTGTTGTCAATGTTGGGTTTCAAGTTTAGAGTAGAGGTTGCATTGTTATCAAAAACTAGGTGTCAGTTCTAGAATATGCATTTCATTTTGAAAGGTCTTACTGTTGTCACAACAATTGGGTGTTTTCTAGAGGAGAGGTTGTAAATTGGTATTGATCATTGTTCTCCATTAGTGTATGCTTGTTTTGGTATATTCACTCTTAATTGATAGTATATGGATATGTGCACACTCATACTTAATTTCACACACACCACACATATCAAATTCACTTGACTATACAAAAAAAACAATAAGGTGCATGAAATCTCTAGTAAATTGTAAGGAACATCTAGTAGTGTTGCTCAGTTTGAGTGTAACTTTTACATAGTGGGTCTAAAATATTCATATATTTGGAAAAAATTGGAGTTTAGATACACTCAAAATTATTGTACTGAACGACAATAAGAACATGGTCACAAAACTTAAGAGACAAGTTAGTCAAAAAATCACATCTCAAAAACTTACACAAAGAAGCAGTAAAAAACGACTTGAAAAATCTCTACATGAATGTCGTTCTCAAATAAATAACCAACGAGTACATAAATAAGTTAGAGTGATATTGAAAATTGAATTTTTAAAAGACAAAGAGGAAACTTTCACACAGATGGGTGTTGATGTTTAGCAAGGCTAGGGAGAAAATCATGTCAAGTTTCCTTGTTACTACACACACGAGGTTGAAATAAAGACATGTTAGAGACTTGGTAGCTATAGCTATATTGTGCATAGATATATCCATCATTGCAATGCATTCCCTATATTACTTAATGTAGACCTTGACCCAACACTAAAGTCACATAGCATGAGTAATCTAGTTGTGGGTTTGTGGGACTCTTGTTGTAAAGAGGAGATTCAAAATAAGGGGAATACCTTAGAAGGCTTCTGCTAAGACAAAAGAAGAAGGGTTGACATGTCTTCTCAGTAGAATCAAAAAGGTGCTTTGGATCTACATGCTCATAGGAATAAAACTAGTTTACATTCTCTATGCATGCATTCAAGCTCAAAAAGAACATGCAATTCTACTCTTTTGCAATGACCTCCAAGGCAAAAAATAGAGGTGTGCTACGGAAGCTACTAGATGCTTTCACAAAAATAATTCAAGCAATGGTAATTTATAGCCATTGTGGAAATATTATATTACTTTATTCACGATTTCACAAATAAACAACTATTTCCCAAATTTGAAACAAACTACAAATCAATGTACCTAAATGTGGCCATCATAAGATAAAATTAGAGACACTTCGAGTTTTCCATTTTGTGAAGCATACAAACAAAAAGTAAGAAACGACAAATGCTATGCATCCATGCCTGGATAGGTCGGACTTCGGCTCAGTGCCCTAAAGATATCAGCATCTGCCAAAATTGGTTGATGGATAAACATGTGCTTATTTTGGCTTAACCCTAGCACACGCAAATAAATAAAATACAAATGTTTACATTCAAGGTATGGTTTTTACTTTGACACCCGTTCCATGAAGTCTGGACATGTGCATGATGGCTGATTGCAATACAAACTTTGTATAGTCGGACATGACCATCTTCACTGTTGGTCTCTACTTTGAAGACCTCATTAACACCATCTGCTGCACATATCTCTTCTACGACCTTGGCTCTCAGCGCTAGTGCTAAACTGATCTTGCGAGCAGTATCCTCGGAAATGGAAGTCTGATACCGTACATGCACACCATCTCGCACTGTGGCTCGTGCATTGCCTTCAGGAGTGGCTGCATCTTTCAACTTGAAAGGAGTACCCTCAGATAGGTTGGTGCCCACATGCACGGGCCAACTGTGTGGTGGATGTTGAGGCTGCGGCTCAATGTTCTGGTCTACTACATGGCAATGCAAGACATGATCCGGACAAAACCAAAACCACTGATGCACCACACCATTCAGATTCTTTTGATATCCTTCAAAAGATGGGGCCGATATACCAAGGCTAGAACCTGCAATATTGCATCCACACCTTAGTCCTCCTCTTGGCGTGGCGCTACATGTGACTCTACTACCTTGTGGAGCTCGGCATATGGCCCACATTGCCTCACTGACCCTGCGCTCAACTACATACTGCCCACCCGAGCCTATACTTCATTTTGGGGTTTGTGATATCCCTTTTTCTGCAAAGTTGATCTTACGTGGTCTTCCACACTTCTTGCAATCTTTAGTGATAGAGTTGTACTCAGGCCTATGCGATGCATCATCTTTCACATTGATAACCTCATTTGGCTTGTGTTTTTGCCTTGATGTCTCCTTATCTCCTGTCAATGGAGTTGGTTGTTTATACATTGGAGTGCCCTCCGTAGCCTCATTCACTGCTCTTATCAATTGGATGGGATGTTTTTCATGGCGTCCCACAAGCTTTTGTCTTGATGGACCCTTCCCAATGTGTTTTCCATGGTTGTATGAAATGGCCTTTGTGCTCTATAAGATTGAATTTGCAAGGCTGGTTGTACATGCATCATATAATGAAATGCATTTATGGAAACCCTCCCCTGCTAGCAAGCTTCCATGCTTGCTCCCGCAAGGTTTTTGTGTGGAGTGTTTGGTCCATCAGAGCTACTTTCTACGCAAGTCATAATGCCACCCCAGTGTGCAATACAAATTTC
The DNA here is from genome assembly GCF_014529385.1 of Adiantum capillus-veneris. NCBI lineage: Eukaryota > Viridiplantae > Streptophyta > Polypodiopsida > Polypodiales > Pteridaceae > Adiantum > Adiantum capillus-veneris. The sequence continues at coordinate 102,686,061 of NC_140960.1, read as the reverse complement.
CCTCCAACTAAGCCATGAATCCATGTATGGAATGTTACGGTCTATGCAATGATCGTTGCACAACCATTGGCGTTTTAGACGAGCCTCTACTACTGCTGTAGCCTCTTTTGTTGGTGCTTGCCTCCACTTATCACACATTTCTTTGTGTGTGTGTGTGTTGAGAAGCTTGCACCACATACTTCATTGTGTGTTGATTCAAGATTTGCTTCCAATGGAAAAGACAAGAACGCTCTCGATCGTTCATTGTATTGGTCTTGTCACCACCATTGAAAACAATTCGAGCTGCATTCCAATTTTCTTGAGGTTCATCCGCCATGAAGCCAAAGAAATAGCTCTGTCACACCCACATGACAGCATTACATCATTGAGCCACTCCCAAAACAAACATTGTGCTTCCATGTATTCCTGTTTCATTTCACAAGTTGCAATAGCCAAAAGGTCCTCCATGCTACAAAAAAATTGTAAGAGAGAGTCTCAAAGGCAACCCACAAAGCTGTTGTACCTTGGATCATAGACATGAGAGGCCATAGTCACCCATTTGTTAACACGTCTGGTGTGATCAAACTAGATCCACGCAAATCGAAGATCACCATCCCGATCTTGTCTCATTCGGTTCACCAGGTCCACACCGGATGCTGGACCAATTGTGGACATTTTGAAGACATAATATTTCTCCCCCTTCGTACCTTGACTAGGAAACCGGTGTGAGCGGGATGACAACACACACAGCGCCTCTATAACGACCCGACACACACTCTTGGGAAGATACACACACACACTATGGGGCACCACTCGGCTTAGACAACATACCTGGCCGAGACAAGGAACACACCTCTGGAGTGAGAGGAGAGAGACTATCCACTTGCCCACTCCACACAGACACACACACACACACACCCAAAAAACTCAGCTCAAAAGAGGAGAATTTCTGATTTTTAGATACAATTGAGCTTGGGCCAACACCAATGGGGCAAATAGCTCACACAATATGGGTAAAAGATACCAGATACAATCACAAATTGGAGGAGAAGCTTCACTCACCGGAGAAGATTACACAGAAAAACAGCAGAAAAAGAGTGAGAAATTTGGCAAAATGGACAGCGCCATCGCGTCCGGAACGGCCCAAAACCCCAGTCTACAATGTCAAAGTGCTCAAATCCGACATCGGATGAGCAGTTTACGGCCAAAACAGGCTCCAAAATGGGCAAAAACACACCTGCGGCTGTTCCTCCTCTCTTCTCCACGTTTTTTCTGGTCTTCTCTCTGTTTTTTCAGTTCCCACACTTAGATTTTTTAGTTGGGCACCCTTGGCCTTTTAGATGACCTCAAACGGACCCCGAACAGGCCAAAAACTGACCTCGCAGTGCATAGTTGTCAGCTTTTTGCATCATTCGCACACCTGGCACTCAGCTTTTTTTCAATAATGCATCTCGCCACCACATGAAGTGGCCCCAAAAAGTGGTCCTAATGATGACCTTTCTGCATAATTCTCACCAGAAAACACCCACGTTGTGTTGGTCCTCATCCGCGTGCAAATATTGACCTCGTTCGCCCTCCTGATGCCACTAGATGCCATCTGACGCACCTGCTGACCTCACGTCGTCGGCCCGCGGATAGCTTCCTCGAGAAGTTTTACGCGCTACCAACTTCACTTTATTGCAGAAAAAACACACTAATACTGATAATAGTGAAAATCGCTGCACTATGTACATGCTGTCCTACCTGTACACATGTGGGCCCCACGTAACCACCTGGCTCTGGAAAATGGGCAATCCTTTATTTGATGCACCATGCATGTATATGTACATATGCGCAATTCCTTGCTCCAAAAAACTCCTGACATAATTTGCCCATCCCCTAGCCTGCTAGATCATTCATGATCAGCAGCAGCAAAGAGAGATATGAGACTCGCCGCATCATAGGTCTCCTCATCCCTCACCAACACAGCTTGATCCACAGATAGCTCATCTTGCTCCACCATCATCAATCTAGCATGATACAATTTAAGACGCAATCCATTTACCCTTGACTTATGTAGAATACCATCCAGGTTAGCCAGCTGATATGTGCCATTTGGAAAACACTCTACTACCTTGAAAGGGCCTTCCCACTTAATTTGAAACTTCTTTTGGAAGGTGTTGTCCAGCTTACTGTTGTAGCGCAAAACCAAGTCATGTTTCTTGATACCCTTACTTTTAACCTTTTCATTTATCTTTGCCAAAGCCTTATCCTGCATCAGTCCATAATGCTCCAATGCGCTCATCCTATCCAACTGGACCTCTTGTAACTGCAAGAGCCTCTCTTTGAATGCATCACTAGGCGACCCAAGAAACTTCTCTAACATCTTGACCGCAGGCAACTCTACCTCCACAGGCAATAGTGCTTCCTTTCCATACACCAAATGAAATGGAGTAAACCGTGTACCTGTCTTCACCGAAGTACGGTAAGCCCATAATGCACTAGGCAATTCCAAATCCCAATTCTAAGCACATTTCCTTCAATGAGGTGTTCTTGCTCTTCCACACACCCAGCACTTGCTTCACCACTAACAAGGCATCACCTTTTATGCTCAACCTTCGAACCCCATGCTTCAAACAAATGTGTAATCCGGCTTCCAATGTAGCATATTCAGCCTCATTGTTACTATGAGCATCCAATTTGAACCCTCTCTTGCATACTAGCTTCCCCTCTGGATCATAAAGTGCTATACCCCCTGAAGCTGCATCGTGGCTCTTTCTGTATGAACCATCAAAGAACAACACATGTGCATTGCTGATTTGTGGCACTTCTTCAACTACCTTTCTCACCACCTCTTCCTTAACAATAAGGGGATTCTCCTTGTAGGTCAACAAATCAGCTAGGGTAGCCCTTGTACTATCTTCCACTAGAAAAGAGAACTCAAACTCTTGCAGCTCAATTACCGATTTCTTCACCACATTTGACATGTTAATACCATTAATTAACTGTGGCAAAAAGGCATAACTCGTCAAGAAAACAAAAGGCCGTGGTAGCAAGTAATGACGAAATCGTCGACAAGCAAATATTACACTGGCCATCACTAGCTCTACTTCCGATAACTTTCTCTCCGCTACCAACTTCACTCGGCTTGCACAATACACTGGCCTCATATAATGGCTGCCCTTGCCCTTTTGCAATAGCATAGCTCCAATGGCATCATCCCCTACTGATGGATTTACATCAAAAACTTTCTCCCAATCAGGAGCCTGCATGGCTGACAAACCCCCTAACACCTCTTTCACCTCTTGAAACACTTCTTCACACTTGTCATCCCATTGCAATGGATCATGCTTTGCCACTTGCTGTAATGGATAAAGAAGCTGCGAAGACAATGGAATAAACCGTGCCATGTACTTCACTTTGTGTATAAAGGTTGCCAATTGCTTTGTACTCGTAGGTGATGGAAGAAGAATAATAGACTTAACCTTGTCTGGATCAGCCTCAATGCCATTTTCTGACACCATGTGGCCCAATAACTTCACCCTTGGCTGTGCTAGATGACATTTCTTTGGATTTAGTTGTCCTCCACATTCATCATATCGAGCCAATACCATCTGCAGCTTCTCATGGTGTTCAGCCCTACTGCTATAAACACAGAAGTCATCCATAAAAGCTTTAACACAACTACCAATGAATGGTTCCAACACCCAATTTGCTCTCTCTTGATAGAAAGATGGTCCATTTGACAACCCAAACGGCAAAACTGTGTAGCAATAGCAGCCCCATGGCGTAATGAAAGTTGTCTTTGTGCGGTCTTTAAGAGAAATCTTCAATTGAAAATAGCCTGAAAAACCATCACACACACTGTACCTCTCAAAACCTGCCACTGAATCCAAGATTTGATCAATGAATGGAAGAGGATATGGGTTCTTCTTAGTGGCTGCATTTAAGGGTTTAAAATCTACACAAATCCTCCACTTCCCATCCTTCTTTGGACTGACTACTACTGGACTCACCCATTCTGTGGTCTCCACAGGGACTATGAACCCTGCCTTCAACAACTTGTCCACCTCTTCTCGCAAGGCTTCCATTTGCTCTTGACCCATCCTTCTTAGCCTTTGCCGCACTGGCTTAGCACCTTCTTTCAGCTCTATATGCATCTCTTCACCCTTGAACCCTCTGATCTCTTCATATGAAGTAATGAACAAATCAGGAAAACTAGCCAGCATATGCAAATATATGTCCTTCTCCATAGTTGAGAGGTCTCCACTGATCATTTGCGTCATTAATTCCTGCTTATTTGACAACTCAACCTTGGTTTGCATCAGCCCTTCAATCAATTTATAAGGCCCTTCACTTTCATCTTCAACCTCATTCGCAAATGCAACTAAACCAATCTCCTGGATTTCTTTGTCCATCAAAAGAAATGCAACATCAGCATCCTCATCACTGCTGGTAGTGCTATCACTGTCCTCATCTGTCACCGTGGAAGAGTCTTCATCACTAGACTCATCCTCATCTTCATAAAGCTCCTCTAATGGTTTCCTTGTGTCCATATTATAAAGCTTCTTGGTACCTGTCTTTCCATAGAGGCTAATCGTACCATGTCGCCAATCTTGAACAGCTCCCACTGCACGTAACCATGGTCTCTGCCCAGTATAATAGGATATGCTCCCAACCCTGCTGGCATCACATGAAAATCAACCACTGCCTTTGCATCATATGCCTCCACTTCTAAGCTCTTTACAACACCCAAGCATTTTACTTTTTGATGGTTTGCCAATCTGATTCGAAACCCTGACACCCCAGCCACTGTGAGACCCATCTTCTCAACGCATGAGTGTGTTATGACGCATATTTGGGCTCCGCCATCCACATAACCTTGTCCCAAATTTTTCCTTTTATGCCACACATCTACTATTGGACAAATGTCTGGTAGCTCGTCCATTGCCAACACCTTTACTGAACCTCTCTCTGGCTCTTTCTCCATTGGGTTAACCATCCTCTTCCACTGTCGCTTTAGCTTAGGCACCATCTCTATAAGCTGCCCAAAAGTAACATCTGCCTTCCTGCTCGTCAGATCCTCCCTCAAGTCATAGCTTAATTGCCCATCCCCTAGTGGAAAATCTGAAACATGAAACTTTCGACGAGCTCTCCTTTTCCTCTTGGCCTTGACATCCTCGCCTTCACGGCTCTTTCCTTTCTTCTTACTAGAACCTGGGGCACTTCTTACTTCCTTTTCCTCTGTGATCCTCTTCCCAATAGGCATCACTAATGTATCCTCTAGCTTTGATGCCTTCTCCAAGGTGACTACACTTAGCACTTTTGTCTTTCCCTTTTCCTCCTGGGTCAGTCCACTGGTTCCTTCATCTCCCTTAATTTTGATGCCATAATCATTTGACCTAGTTAACACCTGTCTTGGCAATGGATACATGTCCCCCCCCATCCTTGGTGGCTTATCACATTGCGGGCTGATGTGACCCAACTCTCCACAATTATAACATGTGGGCGTCTGCCTCCAAAACCTACCATTGCTTTGTCCAACACCATTCCTAGGCCTTTCTTCACCTCCTGGCTGATTTGCAAACCTCCCTCGACCTCGATTATTTCCCACTTGACCTAGCATGTTTAGGCTGAGATTCTTCATCAAATCTACCATTTGCCTCATGTCTTGCCTTAGCCCATCATCTTGCACTGATGTAGTGACCACTGCTGGCATAACCTGAGTAGTAACAGGAACCACTGGTTCATGATGAACCCCTGACATGCGCCCTTGTAAAGACTCTATAGGCTGAAATTCAAACCTCATTGGCAAAGACTCCACCCCTAACTGGCTCATTTTCCTCAGCTTCCACTCTTTGTTCCTTGCTACCTCTAGTGCATCCTCATATGTCCTAGGCTTCTTTAGCTCCACTCTCCAACGTATATTCTCCCAAAGACCAGCCAAGAACCTGTCCTTCTTCATCATGTCAGGCGGGGGTACCTGTGGTGCTAAAGCCTTGCACATTCGCTCCCATGCCAATGAAAACTTACGTATGTACGCATCTACTGGCTCACCTTCCTTTTGCACCAAAGCCTGTACTTCTTGCCACACCTTGTCAGGATCTTCTATCTTCACAAACTCCACTTCCAACCCTGCTCGTAGATTGTCCCAACTCAACCTTACAGGTGGATCAGCCACACGCAACTCCTCCTCAAATGCTTTAGACCAAACTCGTGCATCACTCTTCAAACAAATTTGGAGAAGGCGTAACATTTGCGTAGGGTCATGAATCTGGTTGCTAATGCAGGCAACCTCCATCTTTTCCAAAAATTCTTCCACATCTTCATCACTTCTTCCATGAAACTCGGGATAAGAGAAAGCCATGGCTACCCAAGTTACAATGCTTTGAGAACCCCTTTGAACACACGTGCAAGAACCCAAAACTTTTGACTACCCAATCCCCAGAAACTTCAATGGAGCTCAACTTTAGATAAGGACAAACACATGCACATCAAATGAGTTTTCATAGTTGATCATCGGGATTACAACAGGCAAAGGACATTCCAGGATCTCTCGTAATCTTCTTGGCCCGAACATAAAGACTATGCGCTGCTGGAAAAAGATCTTCCTGGACACATGAACATTAATCTGAATTCTTTGAGTTAAATGAAAAGGAGTGAATTGAGGGCCATTTTGATCATCCATTAAAGCCAACCATGCAGCTCCCAAGAAGGCACACGTGACTTAACCTCTGATTTTGCCAAAATTTCAGCAGCATAACAGCATAAATGGCTCAAAATACCAAAAAACCAGCCATCATAACTTGGGAAAATTTCGACAGAGTTTCCCCAGAAGTAGAGCAATAGGAACCCAAAATATAGACTGTCTATGTATGCATAAACTGTCAACAATAGAACCCGAGCATCAAGTAGGACTCACTAGTACATAGCCTATGGCGAGGTCACGAAAAGGGTGCTCCAGCTACCTGTATCACCGAAAGGATCTCCACATTTGAGAATCCCCCAGCTCAATAAAACCTCACACTATCGACCCTCACACGAAGGATAATGCAAATCGCGTATAGTCAAGTCTCAGAAATGACTATCTTCCAGATCAAGTCTCAGAAATGGCTGGGACTGCCAAATAAAACCATATATGGCTCCACAAAGGCGTACCATGGCAGTTTCCACAAGTAACGTACAATCCAACAGACAATGCGCTCAAACAGGCGCCAAGTGATGCATACCCACAACAACTGTAAGTGACATCACTGCTAGTATATCACTGTACTCCAGCTACCTGTATCTGTGTGAATTACCTGTACCTGTCCCTGTAACCTGTAACCTCTAACCTGTAATCTGCAACCTGCAACCTGCAACCTACAACCTGTAATCCCGAAGCTCGAAGCTCGAAGCTCGAAGCTCGAAGCTCGAAGCAGAAGGTACTCGAAGAAGATCCTCCGTGGGGGCGCCAAAAGAATGTGAGCGGGATGAAAACACACACAGCGCCTCTATAACGACCCGACACACACTCTTGGGAAGATACACACACACACTATGGGGCACCACTCGGCTTAGACAACATACCTGGCCGAGACAAGGAACACACCTCTGGAGTGAGAGGAGAGAGACTATCCACTTGCCCACTCCACACAGACACACACACACACACACACACCCAAAAAACTCAGCTCAAAAGAGGAGAATTTCTGATTTTTAGATACAATTGAGCTTGGGCCAACACCAATGGGGCAAATAGCTCACACAATATGGGTAAAAGATACCAGATACAATCACAAATTGGAGGAGAAGCTTCACTCACCGGAGAAGATTACACAGAAAAACAGCAGAAAAAGAGTGAGGAATTTGGCAAAATGGACAGCTCCATCGCGTCCGGAACGGCCCAAAACCCCAGTCTACAATGTCAAAGTGCTCAAATCCGACATCGGATGAGCAGTTTACGGCCAAAACAGGCTCCAAAATGGGCAAAAACACACCTGCAGCTGTTCCTCCTCTCTTCTCCACGTTTTTTCTGGTTTTCTCTCTGTTTTTTCAGTTCCCACACTTAGATTTTTTAGTTGGGCACCCTTGGCCTTTTAGATGACCTCAAACGGACCCCGAACAGGCCAAAAACTGACCTCGCAGTGCATAGTTGTCACCTTTTTGCATCATTCGCACACCTGGCACTCAGCTTTTTTTCAATAATGCATCTCGCCACCACGTGAAGTGGCCCCAAAAAGTGGTCCTAATGATGACCTTTCTGCATAATTCTCACCAGAAAACACCCACGTTGTGTTGGTCCTCATCCGCGTGCAAATATTGACCTCGTTCGCCCTCCTGATGCCACTAGATGCCATCTGACGCACCTGCTGACCTCACGTTGTCGGCCCGCGGATAGCTTCCTCGAGAAGTTTTACGCGCTACCAACTTCACTTTATTGCAGAAAAAACACACTAATACTGATAATAGTGAAAATCGCTGCACTATGTACATGCTGTCCTACCTGTACACATGTGGGCCCCACGTAACCACCTGGCTCTGGAAAATGGGCAATCCTTTATTTGATGCACCATGCATGTATATGTACATATGCGCAATTCCTTGCTCCAAAAAACTCCTGACACCGGTTTCCATGGAGAAAGTCATATGTGCAATCTTGCTTCAGCTTTAGGAGTGCATCAATGCCGAAAGATTCTTTGTCAACCCCTCTTTGTAAACTAGATACTGACCTACGAAACCTAACAATGTTCAAAGTGTTTAGAGCAAAAGTAATTTAGCATAGAGTTTTGCATCGAAATAAGAATCTAGGAAATGCTCATACCAATTATCTTGCACCAATGGCTGAAACTCCTCAGCAATTACAAATAGTTGTTGCTCGCCTAAAATTCCTTTGTTGTTGTTGTTGCAAAGAAGTGTTGTACTTATAATTTCTTTCGACAAACACAATTGCACCTTCCTGGCTCCTGCGTGTGGATCAACAGTCAAAATACTTTGCACCATCACCTTGGTGTTGTCCGTTAGTGTTTTGGATGTGCCACTGTGCACATCGTGTCTATGTGTGCCATGATGAATCATGACTCTAGTGGTGGTCTCATCGGATGGCATGACATAGTATACTACACAATCACATGTTGCAATACAGAAAGCAATTGCCTTACAAAAGTGGCTTGTAAGGCTCTTATCTCCAATCTTACAATATTTTCCGAATACAGTTGCCTTTTGTATGTACCCGTTGAAATGACTTGTATTGGGAATATGATAGTTAACCAAGTGGGCACATTCTTCATGCATGCACTTGAGATCCTATGCAATGACTAAGAAGCACTACACCTGGAAAAACTATATTGGACGTTTGTGTCTTCGACCACAAATGAGGATCATACGTATGCTCCATTGCATCCATATGGTGCCACTTTCCCATGGTAGGTGGAAATTCTAAAACAAGATCATCATTGTAAGACCTTGGAATCTCTCTAACTTGTTCCACTTGTTGTATTTGCGTTAAAAGCTTTGTCAATGTGCCCTTCTTTTCGGCCTGTAGGAGTTTTTGTCTTGTACTCCTTTTGAAGCTATTTGGGAGCAAAACTCGAGGCGGGGTGCATAGATCTATTAACTCCTTTTGATCGAATTGCATCTCTAATGGACTATCCACAATGGCAATGGGAGTCGTGCTAGGTGAGCCTGTATATTGTGTTTGATGGGATACATTGACTTTGTATTTGCGTGAAAGCTATTCATCCAATACATAGATGAATTCACCCAAATTGTTTGGCGTCCTTTCAAGAAGCAAATTCATTTTAATATTACCAACGTCGATGACTGCATCTAAAGTTGTAAATTGCATTGGAGAAATTAATTCTAAAAGAAATGACTTAAATGTTATAAATTTACCATTGTAAAAATAATAAGAAAGCTCTTTATCCAGGAAAAATGAAGAGCAAACCATAATAATAAGCTAAACAAATGATTAAGCACAAGATCACATCATATAAACTAACAAGTTGTTTATATACTCACGTCTAATAATATAGCGGTTATAAATTTAAATGTAATAATATTTTATTATTTTTATAAATTTATTTAAAAAATATATAAAATATTTATGTGTGACTGTGTGAGCACGTGAGTCTAATGCAATGGATAAAAGGAGAAATTCCATCAAATCATTCTTTGAAAATTTTCTATTGAAGCTTTGTGTGTAGGGGGGGATGTGTGGGCGGTCGGGTGTACTAGCGACCGTGGGGGGGGGGGGGGGGGGGGGGGGGGGGGGGGGGGGGGGCGGGTGGTGGATGGGGGGGGAAGAAGTGTTCTCGGTCGAGGGGGGTAGGCCGGTGTATGAGGAAAACCAAGCAAGATGGGGAGGGGCCGTGAGTGGGCGCGCTACCGGGGGGCGGGGGCGTGTGGTTGACAGTCCACCCTGCCCCCCCACCAGCACACATGTCCGGTGTATGCGGGCGGCCAGGAAGGGGGGGATGTGTTGTGTGGGCAGAGGCTATCGGGGGACAGGGGCATGTGTGGGACATGTGTGCGGGGGCTATAGGGGGGGCGCGGGCGTGTGTGGGACATGTGTGCGGACGCTACCAACGGGGACGTGTGTACAGGGCTATAAGGGGGCGAGAGCGTGCGGCCGACAGCACACCTTGGCACCCCACCAGCACACGGGCAGCCAGCAAGAGGGGAGGACGTGTGTGTGCGGGCAACCACGTGTCCCCATGCGTCCCTGGCCAGTGCTTCAAAGTTGTCCATGGACAGCCACGCACCCCCACGCGAAGGCGTGTGTCCGTCCCTAGCCAATGTGTAGCGAGCGATAGTCCACATGGCCATGGAACGGCCACATTGGCCGCCTCGTGGCCACGTGGGTTTTCCACGTGTACCGTCGTCAGCCGACGGTACACGTGGCATGCCATGTAGACCACAGACTGCCACATAGATGTACACACACACACGCACTCATGTCAGTGTGTACACACACACACGTACATGTACAAACTCATACTTTCTTGTGCACACACACACATGCGTGCACACACACACACACACACCCTCCACCATCTCTCTCACATACATACACACATTTCAATTAAAATTAAATAAGAAATTAATTTAATTAATGAAATTTAAAACCATGATAAAGAGCATTTAGAAGCTCTATTTTCATTTCTCTCTCTCTCTCTCCTTATCTCTACTTTCTTATATTACACAAATTTCTCTCAATTAAGATCTCTTTTGCTCACTTTTCTTTCTCAAGCTCTTAGCTATAATTTCCCATAAGCCATATTATATCTATCTTCTCTAATTCTTTAGCCCAAGTATAAGAACAACAAATCAATCCAAAAATAATGGTGCCGTGGATGAGGTTTATGTTACTACGTAGCAAGAAGTCCCTCCGTGATGTACTCAAGAGAGCGAACAATCTCAAGTCTTAAGTTCTCTAGATCGGATTGTGTCCATCATAACCGGTGTGGATGAAACAACACAATCAACTGGAGGATTGAGTCATCATGTGGAAACTGCGTTTGGAAATGTGGTTGACAAGAATATTTCTTTGGGCTGGGTGGATTCTCATATAGCTCCATACGATGGAAAACTTCCACGCTTGCCACTATGTCGACTTCTTCAAACCTCGCCATCCGCACGCATGATGACCATGTGGTAGATTTGCAACTCTCCATTGCAAACAAAATCTACCAACCAACCATGGCAAGATTTATTGTTAGTGAACGGATTTCTAGGGATGATCATAAGTAATTTTCTTTTCGTGGTCACACTTCAAGATATCTTGCAATGTCATATGATATGGACAAGGAGCTTCGTCTCATCCGCGAGCTTAGTCACATGGTCCAGAGGTACTTTGTGATTTGGGATGGAAATCAGATTGGAGGCATGGATGCGATGGATGAACAAGAACGACATCCCAACTGAGATGGCACCAAAGGTGAAGTGCGTTCTTGTTGCTTTTCAACCCCATGAGATAGCGGAGTTTCTATTGGTTTTGGGAATGATCAATAGGTAGGTCGAACTGTTTTTTTTGCGAATGTAAATGTATCTTATTTGCGAATATAAATGCATCTTTTTTTTTTGACAATGTAAACTACATTCGAGTGTTAAACAGGGCCACAAGGGTTTCAGTGCCTCACACAACTACGCATGATATATTCATGATGAGAAAGCTAGGGTTGGCGGATCCTACCTCACTCTTGCAGAAATTTCCGGAAAGACCGCATCTGGCAGCAGAAAGGGCTTTGAATTTTAGGGGTCCAAACAAATCAAAGTGGCTAAAATTGCCAATTATGGTTGTCCTTGCGCAACTCATTTGGAAGGTATGCTTGATACCAATGCTAGATGTGAATAGTTTTGATTGCAAAATATTATTATGTGTATTTTGATTCTGTCCTTTGTAAATGATAGGAAGAGTTCGATGCTATGTATAGTAGTAAAACGGAAGGGTTTCCATTAAAAGGGAGTTTTGACTACGAGCTGTTGGCACCTGACCCATACGAGCAAAGCATCAATCTAGCGCTATATCAAACAGAGCAATATTTCACGTGCAAAGGGCTTGAGATAGCAACCATTGCAAATCTAGAGAATGGTAACAATTTTTTGAAAAATGTATATCATTTACAGGCTGGGGTGAGAATACCACCAAAATGACACCCTCCAGAGTGGAAGAGGTTGTGAGTGCATACATTAGCCCACAAGAGTAAGTAAATATCACTTAAATAATTTGATATCTTGCTTTTTTTATTATGTCGCAATGAAAAATAAGTGTCGCTTCTCCTTTTCTAGGAAGTGGCACTTAATTGATTTGCTCCAAGGTGATGATGCATCCTTGAAAGAGAATGGCATAGGGTTGACAGAGAAGGCATGGATCCAGTGGCTTCGATATCACATGTATTGGTGGCAATTGTAATGGCTAGATCAAGTGATTATGTCCTCGAATCAATTTGTTGATAGTCTAACTTGTGACCGAGAAAATGGAGGGCGAGAATCAGCATGTTGCTATCCAACACGAGAAGTATTAAGAGAGGCATGGTTGCACACTTGCACACACATTACAAACATACATACGGAACCACTTTCATAAAGACTTCAAGAACTGGAGTGCACGGATCAATTCCACACAAGATCCCGAAGATCAACCCCACTTTGCTTGCACGGCACAACGCATGTTGTACAGGTTTAACATCTTTGATTGACAAATTAAGAATGTAGTAGGAGAAGAGAGTGGTTGCTTCCAGTGATAGTGAGAGCGAGCATGTGGTTGAGGAGTATCCTGTAAAAGTCAGCGATAGTGCTCATAACCTTGGTGCTATGACCCACAGTGTACCGACACTTTCCTTCACTTCGACACCAGTAGGGGGCATCTAGGAGGCCCCTCCATGTTCACCATCACATGGCACGGCTGCAGAGGATCTATCAACATGGCCAGAGTGGTCGGAAAAAACCCTCCAGGTACGTGAAAATGGTTATTGTTGTGTTGTTCTCATTAGCATTGCTTGAAAGATATTTTTGATCTTATGTTGAGCATACAAATATGCATGTAGAGCCAGGCCACCTTGCAGTTCATGCTAGTCTCAAGTGCTTGGAAAAAGATATTCCAAATTTTTTGTACAATGACAAGTAAGCCACATAAATTTACCTTCATAGTTATGTCCACATTTTAGCGCTAACAAATATTGCAAGCAGTTCTATGCAGTCACTACGTAGATTCTTGGGCTCTCTAGCAGAAACAGGGTAGATGAACCCCAGATTGAGATTGGATGGCGTATGTTCGATGTACATGGCCTTTTCCTTACATACCAGGCCACATGCATCTAGCACGGGTGGGGTTCCTTTATGGAACCAATGGGATAGTGAGCTTGTGAATGTTGCATTCCTTCTGGCAACCAAGTTTCTTTTGGTTGATGGCATGGTTGTGGCAACATGTCGTGCAGAACATCTGCCCATTGTCACTTTGAAGGCAGAGGGAGCCTATTTATAGTTATTGAGGATATTGTACATACAGCTGCTGGAGTCTAGCTGCACGACTGTTCAGGACTATGTAGAGGGGGTATGTTATTTTTTGTTTTGATATTGAATAGTATCTTTGATGTTCACATTTCAAAATATCAACGTTTTAATGTTATATGTAGGTTGTTACTTTGTTGCTAGTCATTGTGAAACTGCCCACACAGAGAGAGAGAAAGAGAAAGAGAAAGAGAGAGAGAGAGAGAGAGAGAGAGAGAGAGTGAGAGAGAGAGAGAGATAGATAGATTGAATTATCGTCCACGGAGGTCAGATATGACCCATGGGACCAAAAACAAAACATTACAACCACTTCTTCTACCTGAGGGTAATCGATACATATCAGTTAAGGACTGAGGGTCCATCGAAAGAAAAAGCAAAACCTAAGGGGAGTCCTATGGGGTAGGAGCCAGTTTTGGAGTTCGAAACTCCTGGATGATGGCCTTTCCTCTGCGGTATACTGCCCACTTGCCTTTGGCTCATGCTTCACGCACTTTTTTCAGCTCTTCACCTTTGTGCTTGACTTGTGTCGGGGTGAGTTCTTCAGCGATCCAAAACCCGGTGTCTCTAAGGAGACGCGATTGCTGAAGTAGTCGGAGCCGTTCATCCTTGTCTTTGAACTCAAGAATGGCATGTCCACTTGGTGTGCACTTGGTGTTGAACTTGTTGACGATACATTCGACCGCATCGTAGTCGACATGGACTGGTTGAAGAGTCTCGTTGAGGAGATCTATTAATTTGCAGAAATCTTGTTTGCACTCATCCCATGCTTGGGGAAGCCCTCCAATGCGAAGCTTGAGGGCATTCTCTTCTTGAAGCTGACGTTCCTGCAGTTCTGTTTTTACACATGTTTCCACTTTGGCGAGTGCGATCGTGTGAGCTTGAGTGACTTTTTCTTCGACTTCTTTCACTTTGTCTATTGTGAGGCCGACCATGGAGTCAAAGCGTGCCTCAAGTGTGCTAAGGCGCGCTTTGAGGTCGCGGTTTTCTTCCATGACCATGTCCAGGGAAGCTTGCAATTGTCCGATGCGATCTGTTTTGTTCGGGGCTGCTAGGACAGCGGCAAAGCTAGCCTGTGCTCTCCCTGGTGTTTTTGGGGTGTGGGTCGCCATCTTCTCATTTGCTGGAAGTGCCTTTGGTGAGAACATTCTCTCCAAATGCCTCAAATGCTCAGTGTTGCAGGGAACCAGAGCAAAATCAAAACTACTTCCAAAATGCTTCATTGTGGCAAGAGACAGAGCAAAATAAAAAATCAAGCTGTGAGTGCTGCCATCACTGTTTTTTGCGCAGTCGATGGCCTCGGTGAGCCAAGTGCGTGAAGTGGCTCAAACTGAGCTCGAATAAGTCAGCAGAAACTCAACAGGGCCGCTGTGGCTTGAGCCTGGGATGCCATGGAAGCCATTCCCAATGGAGAGGCATTGTATGGAGCTGACTGGTTTAGTGAGGCTCTAAAGGAAACAGTCAATGTGTATCGCCTCTATCATTGACGCACGGATCTCAATATACGGATCTTACTCAACTTAAACGAGAAGGGACAACTCGCTTTCTCTTGCTGGAAGAAGATTGGGCTCATCACAGAGGAGAATGAGGAGGAAATGATGCAGCATCTAGGGAACATGGTGAATCTTCTTTTGCCACTCAAAAGCTCGGGGGGTTCACTATGTGTAAAACTACCATATCACGTGCATTCAAGACATGTTTGTAAAACCCCTTATCTGTGAATTTTGTTAGGAATATAATGTAACCTTTTCTTTTAAAATCTGTAAGTTGTTTTTCAAATTTGAAAAAATAATGCCCTTTCGTATATATATTTCTGTAAGTTTCAAGAACTTTAAATACCCTTCTGTTGAACTCATGTGATAGGTTACATTTTTATTAGGTGACCTCCCCGGCCTCGAAGGCAACACATCTACTCCTAGAACCGGGCCTTCCAGAAGATGAATGCTTCTTGCCTATGTAATGCAAGTGCAATAAAATATAACTTTCTATTATTAATGGATGTTCTTGTTTTAAGTACCCTTGTCTATGTTGTTTTTGAAACAATTTGTTCAGCGCGCACATCTTTGTATGTGTCTCAACCTCCCTAATACCTCTCTCTCTCTCTCTCTCTCTCTCTCTCTCTCTCTCTCTCTCTCTGAGAGAGAGAGAGAGAGAGAGAGAGAGATGACAAAGACAAAAAAGTGGACAAGGAGAAAGATATAATCTTTTTAGGAATCTGCTCACCTGATTCCTAAAAAGCGCTCACCAAAAATTGCTCACCTGGAAATATCCCCCCATTGAGAGTCACGCATCAGCCATACACATACTATATTACATGTAACTTTGGCCCTACAGGTCTTATTTGACCTCCGAGGATGATAATAAAATCTATCTCTATTTACTCTCTCTCTCTCTCTCTCTCTCTCTCTCTCTCTCTCTCTCTCTCTCTTCTCTCTCTCCCTCTCTCTCTCTCCCTCTCTCTCTCTCTCTCTCTCCCCCTCTTTCATTTCTCAAGTTTTTTCCTTTTTATTTACTTTAGCCTAGTTCTTTTTCTATTTCTCTCAAAATCCATTTGCAAACAAATCTACTCTTCATCCATTTGCAAACATAACAATTAGGTTTACAACGACACGAAGATTTATCTACCTTACTAAACAACCTACATCAAAAAATCATTAACGATAATCCCTATTTCATCAATCAGTCAAATAAATGAGGTATGTGTACTTCTTAATATCCTATTGTTTTTATCTTTATGCATGTAAATGTGTGTGTTTAAGTATGAAAATCCCCTCATAATTGAACCATACTTACACAATTGTATTAAATAACAATATTTTAACACAAGATTTCATAAACCTCAACTATCATTTCATATACACCAATAAAACATTCTGTATCTAATGGATGATACACTCATTTAGATAAAAAATTACAAATTGATATCTTAGTGTTACATCTATGTGTGTCCACCCTTTGGGATGAGCTTCCACTACATCTACATGGAGAAGGTTTTTAGTTGTTACATTGGACGATCTTTTGTTTTTGCTGCAATTGCCGTCTCTGCCATCTCTGTTTGAGACCCCCACATGAGGTTATATGGCTCAAGAAATTACTTGAAAGTGAAGACCCTTGTCTACAATCTATGGAAATCCATTTCTTAAAGTATTGTATGTGGGTCACATCATGTATAAAAACCAAGTAGTGACATCAATTCTACATACAAAGGGGAGCAGAAGGTTTCAAATCCAAATGACAAGCAAGTTGTCAGCTTTTTATTTTACCTTAGAGATTAATCTCAAGCAAAAAACCTTGCCAACCATGTTTTGAATACTAAGGAAGTGCAAGGGCACTTTACATGCTATGTTGATGATAATAGCATAATTGAGTGTAATGTGGATCTCGATCATCATTCGGTTTGTTGGTCACAATCATGCTAAGCATGATGCGGTTGAAGTATGGCCATTGCTTGTTGTTTACCGGAAATGCTTTCATCAGAAAAGATCGAATGGGACTGATGATTCGAAGCAAGAGCCATATGTATCTGCGAAGACGTATGCAGCACGAACATTAGTAATTCCACACTTGATACAGCATGTGATTCCTCTTTTCTTATAAGGTAGATTTGTAAAATGCCTTCACAATGAATGGCGATGGGGACCACCATGTGTGTGTGTGTGTGTTTGTGTGTGTGTGTGTGTGTGTGTGTGTGTGTGTGTGTGTGTGTGTGTGTGTGTGAGTGTGAGTGTGCATGTGTGTGTGCCTGTGTGTGTGTGTGTGTGTCTTTGTCGCAATCACAACGCTGCGTTCAAATTGTAAGAGTGAAAAAATTCTGCAAAAGTAGGGGTATGAGTGTGTACCATTCGCAGCGTGTGTGTGTGTGTGTGTGCGTGTGTGTGGAACTCGGCCATATGCATAGGATCATATGGATGAAAGACTACTATTAGCTATGTGCAAGAGAAGAATCTGAGTTCTCTCTTTGCAGTAGGTGCAGAGGTGTGTGTGTGTGTGCGTATGAGAGAGAGAGAGAGAGAGAGAGAGAGAGAGAGTATATATAAAAACACTTCACGAGGTATAATGTACCTGGATGTGTAAGTGTACTGCTAGTATGAAGGGTGAGGAACATCATGATCTATACGCAAGCAAAGGATTCCCAAAGAACTTCCAATATACAAGCATATAGCGTAGATATATAAATTGATCACTCTGTCAGCTCGCAGAGTGAGACATCGTTCGTGAGTGGAGAAGGGCCAAATAGGGATAGTAGTATCTATATTAAGTAAGAAAGTATGGGAGTGGGTGTGGGTGAGGTATATATTTGGTATAAATTAGGTAAAACCATCAATTACACGTGGTCAACATTAAAAGAGAGCATGTGGGCTAGCAACCTACCAAGCCGCAATTTTTAAGTGGTTAGTTACTATGAGTGGTCGATGTCACATATGATATGCAAACAATGTTGTAAATAGCAAAGATGGTTGCAAGCCGAGCCAAGGTTATAGGGAAACTTTGATAAAGCGAGATAATAAAGAGACCGTCATGTTTAAATATGTGTGTGTGTGTGTGTGTGGGGGGGGGGGGGGGGGGGGGGGGGGGGGACTCCCATTCATTAGGAGAGTTGCCAAGGTTTAACAAAGTCACTACTGTCTAGATAGCGAGAGCAAGATCACCAAAGAGGGAAGCAGTCAGCCAAGGGTTAGTTGAGGAATTGTCAGGTAGATAAGTTTGTGTGTGTGTGTGTGTGTGTGTGTGTGTGTGTGTGTGTGTGTGTGTGTGAGAGAGAGAGAGAGAGAGAGAGAGAGAGAGAGAGAGAGAGGAAGAAGTAGGGGAGAGATGGCAAGGGAGAGAGAGGTAGAGGGTGTGGGAGGTGGAGTAGGGAGGGTTAGGCTTGGTTCAGGTGCGATGGTAGAGAAGAAGAGGGTAGAGTATTCCGCAGTTACACGGCATACTCTACCCTAATTCTTTCTTTTTTAGGCGCCATTGACTACTGCGAATATTATCAGGTCTATTACCGCATCTATTACCACATAACTTCATTTCAAAGAGATACAAATGTATCCGAGGTAGCAGAGGGGAGGAGGAAAAGGGGGGGGGGGGGGGGGGGGGGGGGGGGTGTACAAACCACCCCCCCTCTATCCTTATATAGACATAATGTCATTTTTAGCCTTTTGATTTTTTTAATGGTTCTTTTCTTTTGTTTAATTTTTTCTATTGAATAGTTTATACTAACATGTACTAATTAGCATCTGTTTATTTATAGGACTTTTAGATGTTTTTTATATGTATGTTTTGATATTTTGTATCATTTGCGATTAAAAATTAAACCATTTAGTAAAAATACTGATTGCACTTTATTTTTTAAAAATTGTAGCACTCATTGCAATTTTTTCTCTTTGAATTTTTAGTCATTTCTCTTTATTTATTGAAATATATAATGGACACTATTTTCTCTAATTAATTGTTTATTTTCTAGGACACATATAGCTATATATAATTTTTTTAAATTTTAATCTCTATTCCTCGCGTGTGCAGGACCTCAATTGCAATGATCGTGGCCCCATCGAATGGACCTGAATGTGATCGATGGCTCAAGAAAAAACTCCCTTGTCCTTGCGCCGAGTGCAAAAGGGCAGCGCTGGCTTGAGGCGCATTGCTTTGGAGCACATAGAGAACGAAGGGCTTTAGCATCCTTGAAAAAGCTCTCAGAGCGATAAGAATACCACTCATCCCTCGCTTGAGGAGGTGTTCCATTGGTCTGTGTTTGGTGGTGGTGCATCGGTGCACAAGGTCAAACGACAGAGACAAGAGTTATTGGACAAATTAGGAGCACCACATGGTGACCCTCTCACTAGCTTTACTTTGGCAGCTCGTCCTTTGGTATCTTAGTCAGTCGCACTTTGAGATAGAGGATGAGCACATGTTTGACATGTGTGATCAGTTACTGGCTCATGAACTCGACATGTGGGAGGAGGATTGCCAACCATGCACTCGACAGGTAGTAGCAACGGAGGACAGATTGCTGACAAGTGCCAAAACACCTCTTTACGATGATGCACAGTACTCGGTGCTATGGGCATCATTGGAAGTCCTCAACTTGCAAGAAAAATTTGGTTGGAGCAATGCAAGTCTCGATGTAATCCTTAGGTAAGTTTGTTATATGGATTTTTATATATCTCTCTCCCTTCATGATGCCTCCTTGCAATTGTATTAATACACTTTTTTGTTGTATTTTGATGACCAAAATGTTGGCAAAAGATCACCACATGCCTCCGGATTGTCGAGGAGCTAGATTGCATGTCACTGCACTTGGCATGGAATATGAGAACATCCACGCTTGCGTCAACGATTGCATACTATACGTCAATGAGCACGCACTTGCTACCACATGTCCCATGTGCAGGAAAGCACGCTACAAGACCGGAGTGAGTAGGATGCACCTACCCCGCAAGGTATTGCCAGAAATTTTCCATTAATTCCTCACATTCAACACATGTTTAAAAGCAGGTCTATCCTGGAGCTTCTCGCGTTTCACACCAACCACCACTCAAATAATGGGATGATGTGTGTCCTTTCCAATTCATCTGCATGGAGGTACATCAAAACTCAATGGCCTGAGTGTGGGTTGAAACCTCGATACTTAAGGCTTGGGTTAGCAAGTGATGGTGTCAACCCCTTTGGAACTATGTTACTTCTGAAAGGACAGGGGGACTGGAACATGCTAATCTCCACCCAGCCATGCCCTATATAGGCCCTTGGCCTGCTCAATATAGGAACCCCCTTGACTGCATGTCCATCATGGTCCTTGGCCGTGACTGGTCCTACCCTTGTCCTGACATTACTCCCCCCTTGGAGAAGCGTTTTCGTCGGTGAAAACACAAGTGATGGTATCTTCATTGAAGGAGTACGAGCGGAAGTGTGACGCGAGAGAGAGTGCGAGAAGAAGAGCACGACGATATGGTGAACTCCCTCTACTGTCATGTGTAGAGCATAGTGAGTTCTTATTAGGTTTTTACAAAAGAATATGTGTACATACCTGGCGGCCCGCCCACTTACCTGGGCGACCACATTGGGCTTTATAGCCCAACAACCTCCCACTTAAAGTCCAATGTGGTACTTTAAGTGTGAGAGAAGCTACTATACAAGCTAATATACAAGAGATGTAGAGAAGTGATGTACTACCCTACACCTAATTGCTTGCGAAAATGCGCAAAGCTCTCTGAGGGAAGTCCTTTTGTAAGTAGATCAGCAAGATTTTTTGTGGTGTGAACTTTGACAAGCTGAAGTTGCTTATCCTCGAGCATTTCCTTGATGAAATGATACTTCACATCCACATGCTTTGTCTTTGAGTGATAAACTGGATTGCGAGCCAATTGTATAGCACTTTGACTATCACAATATAACACAGGCATCTCTTCTTTGATTCCCAAATCTGTTACTAGTCGATTGAGCCAAATTGATTCTTTGCATGCCTTTGATGCTGCAACATATTCAGCCTTTGTAGTAGACTGAGTAACACAATCTTGTAATCTAGAACGCCATGATACTACTTCACCAGCCAATGTAAAGACATACCCTGACGTAGACCTTCGGTTGTCTAAGTCACCTGCATAATCTGAGTCTGTAAAACCCTTTACACTTATCTCCTGACTCCCATAGAATATACGCATACTCTTTGTAGCTTTCAGGTATCTCAATATTCCTTTCACTGCCTCCCAATGTTTCTTGTATGGGTTTGACATGTATCGACTTACTACTCCCACTGCAAATGCAATGTCTGGGTGAGTAGCAATCATTGCATACATTAAACTACCCACTGCATACGCATATGGAATCTTATCCATTTCAGCCTGTTCTTCCTCAGACACAGGACAATCTTGTTTGCTAAGTTTCACATATGGTAGCAATGGAACACTCAAT
This sequence comes from Adiantum capillus-veneris, assembly GCF_014529385.1. Lineage (NCBI taxonomy): Eukaryota > Viridiplantae > Streptophyta > Polypodiopsida > Polypodiales > Pteridaceae > Adiantum > Adiantum capillus-veneris. Next base: position 102,664,221 of record NC_140960.1, on the reverse strand, counting down.
GCCTTTCCCTTCTCCATATTGAAACGTTGCAAAACCTTGTCAATATACTCTGTTTGAGATAACCAAATCAACTTCTTTGATCTGTCTCTCTCAATGCGCATACCAAGTATATGACTTGCCTCACCCATGTCTTTCATGTCAAACGATTTTGCCATCTTTGGCTTCAAAGCTGAAATTTCTTCCAAGTGCTTGCCAGCAATCAACATGTCATCCACATACAAAATAAGGATCAGCCAACTGCCATCCTTAGACCTCTTTGTATATAGACAGTGATCGAACTCACTACATTTGTCGCCTTGAGAAAGCATAAACTTATGGAACTTATGGTACCATGCCCTCGGTGATTGTTTTAAGCCATAAAGACTCTTTAACAACTGGCATACCAAATCTTCCTTGCCTTTCTCAACAAACCCTTCTGGCTACTGCATGTAAATTTCCACATCTAAATCACCATGCAAGAACGCTGTCTTGACATCCATTTGGTGCAACACCAAATCTAATATGGCAACCAATGCAAGAAAGCATCTCAATGTAGTCATCTTGACCACCGGAGAGAAGACTTCATCAAAGTCAATGCCTTGTTCTTGCTTAAAGCCCTTGGCAACAAGCCTTGCTTTGTACTTTGGCTGACTATCATGAGCGGTGATCTTATACCTGTAAACCCACTTACAAGGTAGAGCCTTTTTGCCCTGTGGTAATTTAACTATCTTCCATGTCTGGTTTTTATGCAGAGCTGTCATCTCTGACTGCATGGCCAATTGCCAATTCCCGGAGTCCTTCATTTGCACTGCTTCCTTGTAACATGAAGGCTCATTGCAATCAGTCAACATGACATAGTTCATAGATGGAACAAACCTATCAGGAGGTCGCGTGACACGTCCAGATCTACGCACAATAGGTCCATCTTCTTGGAAGACAACTCTTCTAATCTCCTCAACCCTCTCTGGCTTAGAATGATATTTGGATTCATTAAAGTGAACATCATTGCTGCGAAAAAATTTTCTGGATTCGGGATCCCAAAGTCTGTACCCCATCTCACCAGAATTACCATAGCCTAGAAAGATGCACTTTCTACTCTTTGGCTTAAGTTTGTTCCTAAATTCCTTTGGAACGTGAGTATATGCCTCACAGCCAAAGACTCTGAGATGCTTGTATGAGGGCATTTTGCCTGACCATACCATCTCTGGCACTGAATCCTTCTGTAAAACCTTGCTAGGAGATCTATTTACAAGATGAACAGTTGTTGATACAGCTTCAGCCCAAAACCCATTTGGCAGCTGTGCATTAGACAACATACTTCTGACCTTCTCTTGTATGGTCCTATTCATCCTCTCAGCAACACCATTTTGAGGAGGATTGTAAGGAGCATTAAGTTCACGTTTTATACCTTTTGACTCACAAAAGTCCTGAAAGGCCTTTGAAACATACTCTTCACGTGCTAATCAAGCTCTTTGTAATTGCAGGAATATGTCTCACATTCTTCAGCATGAAAGAAGAGCCATTCTGAAACTTCAATTGAACATCTCCAACACCTAAGATCTCACATGTCTGCCCATTGCCTAGCCAAACATGATATTTAGTGGTCACATAAGAGGTAAACCACTCCTTGTTTGGAGACACATGAAGTGATGCCCTTGAGTCTATAATCCAGTCACTCAGTGCATTTCCATCAGATGTTGTAAGAAGAGCTGAGTCCATTGTATTCTTCAAGAAGTAGATGTCTCCTGACACTAGACTGTCATCCTCTGCAACAGTGTTTGTCACATTTATTTCTTGAATCTTCACTGAGGACTTGTTCTTCTCACCATGGTCTTCAGCTTTCTCTTTGCCTTTTTCTGCTTTCCATTCTCTGCAGTCTCTTTTCATGTGACCCTTCTTGCCACAATGGTAGCATTCTATGTCACTCTTGCCTTTAGCACTGCGGGACTTGCTACGAGACTAATTCCTCTTTCCACATTTGTACTTTTCTTTGGTCCTCCCCCTGACAACTAAGGCTGTTCCTTTGCCTTTGTCCATTGTCTTTCTATTGGTTTCTTCAGTAAGCAGACTTCCTTCTACACCTGCTATGTTCAAACCATCTGGAGGTGCAAAATTACTCAAAGCTGTGCGAAAAGTGTCCCAACTTTCCGGCAATGTGATCAATAGGAACATAGCTCTAACAGGTTCATCAAACTCAACACCTTGAGCTGATAACTGACTATAGATGGTGTTGAATTCATTCAGATGATTGGACATAGGTGTCCCTTCTTTCATCTTCAAGTCAACAAGCTTCTTAAGCCAGTATACCTGTGAAGATGCACTCTGCTTCTCATAATGATCACTCAGATTTGTCCATGCTTCATAAGCCGACATCTCGTCTGCTACATTGAAGTAAACGCTTTCTGCCAAAGTCAGCATAATGGTAGAAAGTGCCAATTCATCCATTTCGCTCCATTCATCTTCGTCCATATCTTGTGGTTTTATCCCCTTGAGCTTTATAGGTTTTATCTGCTTCTTTTGTACACACACGTGCCAAATCTGCTTCTTCCACAATGGGAAATTGGTTCCATCCAGCTTCTTGATATTGTAAAGAGCAGTGTCCTATGATCCAGCCATAGCTACGCTTCACTGTAGTTTACTTTCCTGGGAAAAATTCGGAAAAGTTTTCCCTGTAAACTGACCTCTGAACCAATATCAACCTGTAAAATGAACCAAGAAAGCTTCAGATTCTGCAGAAATTTTGGCAGAGTCTCCTTTGTAAAATGGCTCTGGTGTACTAAAAAACAGACCAAAAACAGCTCAAAAAACACTATCTCTCTGACATTGTAAGCTGCAGGTAAACCTGTCCTGCACCTGTACTGTCTCTCATTGTCCTGTCACTGTCCTTTAAGCATAGACTGTGACAATGCCTCAATGGCAGTAAAGCAAAGATGCAATCCCAACTCTCTAACTCACAGTCAATACATCCTAGCTGCCTATCTAAGGGTGCTCGAGGGATCGCTCCAAGACCTGTATCACCAAAAGGATCTCAACATTCGAGAATCCCCCAGCTCAATAAAACCTCACTCGACCCTCAACAAAGGCTGCAGTGAGTCTGACAATACATAGACTTCCCACAAAATCATACATCCACAAATTTCCCACTATATGTTGTAACCGCTGCGGCGGTTGTTTGCTGCGTGACTCACAGCCAGCAAACCCTCAACAGACATACATCATCTCTAACAATACATCCCATGTGGAAGTACCTGCAATGTCAGGATGAAATCTGGAATATCAAGCAGCAAACACAAGCTACCTGATGAACTAGTGGATGTCGCCTACAGTCTGCGTGTAGATGCGCTCGTGTCGTATGTGACACGCCTCCAAGAACTGTGAGCCATCCTTCGATGTGTAGACAGCCACAAATCAGCAGTCTGGGAGTGCCGATATCCTCAGCACCTGCAGTCGTAGACCGAAACCCCAAATTTGCAGAGTCGGATCTACACCCGTCGAGACCACGTAGTCGAAAATGGCCTGCGCAAAACTTTGTCGAAGCCGAACGGTGAGCGAGATGACCTCAGAATGAAATTCTGAGAGCACTAAGCCCTTCGGACTCTCCCACAGTATTTAGGGCGGTGTCTTCGCTTGTCGAATCTCACTCCAATCTGAGCAAGTGACTCTGGCTACCTGCAAATGCTGCCCCGAGCCTCGATCTGAGCTCTGATACCAGTTGAAGGAGTACGAGCAGAAGTGTGACGCGAGAGAGAGTGCGAGAAGAAGAGCACGGCGATATGGTGAACTCGCTCTACTGTCATGTGTAGAGCATAGTGAGTTCTTATTAGGTTTTTACAAAAGAATATGTGTACATACCTGGCGGCCCGCCCACTTACCTGGGCGACCACATTGGGCTTTATACCCCAACATTCATAAGAACACTATTGTTTTCTACCGTAACATCCCTCATGGATCCAACGATTCATTTGAGCGGAACCCGGTCCAGTAGGAGGTTCAATGAAATCAAGAGTAACATCTTGATTTTCTACATTGTTGTCCATTTGTAACCATTGATGGTACTGGTTCCTATCCAAATATAGTCTGTAGACTCCATTTAGAACGCTCATCAGCATGATAAACGAGTTTATCACAACAAAGGTGTACCAAAAAGAGTACCTCTTGTCACTTTCCATGAAAGTAACTTGCTGACATAACTCATCAAACAAGTTTAAGTCCTTGACTTGTTTCCAATTTTCATCATCAGTAAACAACCCCACCCTAACGAGTGTGCAAGGTTGAGAGCACGAGTTATACATGAAGAGACTACACCTAGTCGCAAACATGCTTTAACTTATAGTAAGAAAACTCTAAGTAGAGCAATAAATGCTTACTGATTGAATCGCTTGGTGCTAACGTACGCACTTTACATATCCTTCAACACCAGATTACACTTTATAATCTGTCTATCCCCTTGGATAACTGATAGTACTGAGATGTGTTCCCTCACACTTTGTAATCTGTCTATCCCCTTGGATAACTGACAGTACTAAGGTGTGTTTCCCTCACAGTTTACAGACAGTCTTCCCAGACGACTGGTAAACGGGTAATCACAATAGCGTATAAAATTGTTGAGGAATCAACAATGTCCGGAATAATTATCGTGCTTAACTTGAAAAATCCACAAACACTCTGTTGGGGTGTAAGACAGGTGGCCGTGGGAAACCACCCTTGTACACTTGATTTCACCTAATCAATATAGGGAGAAAAAGAGAGACAGTTGACCCTTCTCTTTCTTCTCCACTAACCCAACACAAGTTGTCTGTGATTCATCCCCTTCCCCATTCTCTTCTTCCCCTCTCTTGCTCGATTATTTGCAGATGCTATGCTTACCTGCACACTATGTGTGCCCTCAATGTTCTGCTTGATATTGCAGTTGTGATTCCTTCCAAGCTTGCCAATTTTTGAGTTATGGCTACCCGAATTTCCTGCAAGTTCCAAGAGTGTGTAATCACCAATGCCCGACCCAAGGTCTTCTCAAATCTTACAATGCCCTTGATTGTGCTTGGACGATTCCTAATGGCTGCCTAATTTTCTGTCTTGAAAAATGTGAGATGCCTCCTCCGTATGTTGCTCAATGCTTCAAGATGCACTGACATGTCCTGCTCAGTGCTTCTCACCAAGCTGCCCACTTGCTGCAGTGTGCTATTGAGTTGCTTATTGACTCTCTTGCAAGCCCCCTTCTTTGATTCAATGCCTTCAAGCTCCTGCTAGTGCTTGTCTGCTTGGTAACACTTGCCTTCAAGCTCAACAACCTGCAGATCTCGAATTCCCTGCTGAGATTCTTTGCTTCCAAAGGGCAGTTGCACACGCGGTGATGGGGAGCGGGATCAGCAAGCCAAGCTCTGATACCAATTGTTGTGTGCGTGTGTGTGTGTGTGTGTGTGTGTGTGTGTATGGAGTGTGTGCAAGAGAGGGGAAGAAGAGAATGGGTAAGGGGATGAATCACAGATAGCCTGTGTTGGGTTAGTGGAGAAGAAAGAGAGGGGTCAACTCTCTCTCTTTTTCTCCCTATATTGATTAGGTGAAATCAAGTGTACAAGGGTGGACGCAGTAGCAAATAGCGGAATTTGAAGGGCGAGGCATGGAGCAGGTCAATGCCAGGTGATGCAGCCAAAGAACAGAGAGAGAGCGTGAGCTTGTGGTGGTGTTGCTCTCACACACACACACACACACACACACACACACACACACACTCGAGAGGAGCTTGGGGGCTTGCAATGCATCGGGCAGCGACTTCAAAACCTGCAGAAATTGACAGAAGCAATTAATCCGTTTTTTTTCACTTCCTATATTTGCAAGCCCTTGTTCCCACACTCCCTTACGCAACTTGACCCGCTCACTCACATACATACTCGGCTTGTGATTACAATCGTCCATTAGAAGCTTGGACAAGCAAGACAAAACAAAAAAGGGCTTGAGATAGAAAAGAGAGCTATTTGGCGGTCATTTCGACAACAGATTCTCTGCAGACACATGCGTTGACAAATGCATTTTGTTGTGAGCACACCTAGTGGTACTGAGCTCTTTTGAGAACAGATATCCCCGCAGGGATCACTTTCACTGCATGCAGCAGTTCTTGGTGTCTGTTTGAGCGCGGTTTTACTCATGTACGTTGAGTTGCAAAAATTGCCCACTGTACTACGTGTGGAGCCATTTTTGTCTATTTTGGCAGTTTTTCCCGGCCGTTTCTGAGACTCGGACCGGAAGAGCCCTTTTTGAGACTATGGCTAGTCCATTTGTGTCTGCGTTAGCTTTTGGAGGGTCGATAGCGTGAGGTTTTCTTTGAGCTGGGGTGTGCTCGAATGTTGAGACACAGTTAGCTGGAGTTCCCCTTTACGGTACCCTCGCCATAGGATATGTATCTGGACGGTTATTTATGCTTTTGACGTCGAGTTGGCACTCACACAGTAGTGGTTTTGTGCAGCAGATGCCCAGTTAGTGCAGTTGGCACGTTTATATGCATTTTGAGTTGATTTTTGACTCCTCATACAAAGGAGACTCTGCCGGATTTACTTCCCGCGAGTCGTGACTTCCATTATTGGCACTTTTGAGTCTATTTCGGTTGAGATTTTACTCCTGATACAAAGGTTACTCTGCCCAAATTTCTACAGCTTCTCGCCATAGTTTGGCACCTCTCAAACCCTTTTGTCAGCGATGGCATCTTCTTCAGAAAAGGAGGAGTATTTCATTGGGAAGTTCGATGGCAACAACTTCACCATGTGGAAAGAGCGCATGAAGGATATTTTGATAAACAAAGGCCTCTCAAAACCATTGAAAGAGCGCGCAGAGGATGATGATTATACACAAGATCAATGGGAGGTTTTGGATGCAAAAGCCATGGCTACGATACATCTACATCTAGCCGAGTCAGTCTTCTTCACTATCATAGGGAAGAAAACAACCAAGGAACTTTGGGACAGCTTATGTTCAGCATGGGAGAGCAAAAGTGCATCCAACAAAGTTTTTCTCATGAAAAAGCTTATGAAGCTCAACATGAAAGAAGGTAGCACAGTTTTCGATCACTTAAATGATTTCAATTCCTTGTTTAGTCAGCTGACATCTCAAGGCTTTAAGGAGTTTGACGATGAACTCAAGTCTATCTTCTTGTTATGCTCTCTGCCCAGTTCATGGGATATCTTTTGCACATCCATTAGCAATTCAGCTCCGAATGGCAAGTTAGAGTTCAATGTTGTCACAGATGCGTCACTCACTGAAGAGATTCGTCGTGAATCTCTCGATAATGCTAGTCATGGAGATGCATATATGGCTGGCAGTTCAACAAAGGCAAGAGGCCGTGACAGGAACAAATACAAAAGCAAAAGTAGAGAGCGAAATCCTCGTAGTCCTAGCAGACATAGTGTCGGGGAATAATTGTGCGAAAGGTGAGCCGAGAAGGCACCGGGCCTCTGGCTGTGAGAGCTGCGGGAAAATTGGTGTAGCAGATGTAATTACCGACAACAGTATTAGAAACAAGCACTTTGCCTAATTCCAGGTAATCGACAGAATCCATGATTAATCAATCACTAATGGAGGCTTCATGCTCCTTGCAAGAAGAAATCCTGGCTTAATCTAGGTGCTAAACAAAAAAATTAACAAAGTTCTGCTTACTCTGCCTTCTGCTTCCCGATTCGAAGAGTTAATGGGCTTCAAGCAGGTTTCAAATGACATACGAGGCTTGTTAAGTATGGAGCCTGATTTACCCTTGTAATTTTCTGTGGTAAAAGCGCACATTTGTAAGGCTCCCATTATGAGGAGAAGCCATCGTGCGTGAAGGAAAATCACTCACCGGAAACCAAAATTTTCACGGACAAGAATCAAGGGCAACTTTAGAGGCCTCGGGGACGGAGGCCCACGAGACTTTTTTTCACCGGAATATTATGGCCGGACGGCGGCCGGAAAGTGGTCGAAAAACAACCGGTCGGTTGGCCGGTGGCCGGTAGTCAATGGCCGATGGCCGGTGGTCAGAAGTCAATGGCCGGTGGCCTGTGGTCGAAAGTCAATGGCCGGTGTTCGGTGGCCGAATTCAAAAGCGGACTTTTCTTCTCAAGGGCGGCCACACATGGGCGGATTGGAGGGTCTGATTTGGACTTATTCGCACAAGGGCGGCTACACATGGCTGTCTCTCATTAGAGAGGGCAGCCCTTTTGGACTATAAAAGGAGGCCATTTCTACACACATTTCATAGTGTGAAGTTGATGCAACAAGGTGAGTGTGAGGTGGTGAGAGTGAAGCAAGGCGGGAGCTCCATTAAGGGTATAATCCCTTTGTAAACTACTTCTTGTTTTGAAGTACTAAAGCCATTGAGTGGCTGCTTTCCCGTGGACGTAGCCCACATTGGGTGAACCACGTATATCGTGTGTACTCTCTCTCTCTCTCTACTCTATAATTTCGTGTATATAAATCTGTCTCTCTCCATTAAGTAATCTACTCAATTATCTATTTAGCTACGTCTTATTTCCTAACAACTGGTATCAGAGCAAGGTTTTCTCGTAGCTAAATTATCTCAAGGAAAGGATTTCTTGAATTGAGTGGGAGTTATGGCGGAGGAAGGGAAGCTCAAGATTGAGAAGTTCAACGGCAAAAACTACCATCATTAGAAGATGCAGATTGAAGACTATCTCTACCAGAAGGACCTCTATTTGCCACTAGGCGGTCTTGCGAAGAAGCCCGCAACAATGGCAGATGAAGCATGGATTGTCCTTGATAGAAAGGCACTGGGAACAATCCGGTTAAGCTTGGCGTCAACGGTGGCCTTCAATGTTTCGGAGATGAAGACCACGGAGGACTTGATGAAGTCACTTGACGACTTCTACGAGAAACCATCGGCATCCAATAAGGTATTTCTTATGAAGCGCTTGTTCAATCTAAAGATGGCAGAGAATGGTTCAGTTGCAGAACACCTAAATGAATTTAACACAAACATAAGTCAACTTCTATCAGTGAAAATCAATTTTGATGACGAAGTGCGAGCTCTCCTTATACTATCATCTCTACCGGATAGTTGGGACAGCCTTGTGATGGCTGTAAGTAATTCTATCTCTGGCACAAATACTCTTAAGTTTGATGATGTTGTGGGTGTTCTCCTAAGCGAGGAAATGCGAAGGAGAAGCACAAGAGAATCATCAAGTGCTGCACTATCAGTGGAAACAAGAGGAAGGATTAAGGAGAGGTTCAAAAACCAAAAGGGTCGTGATCGCTCAAGGCGGAGCAAGTCACGCACAAAGTCAGTTCTTGAATGTTGGAACTGCGGCAAGAAGGGCCACGTCAAGAAGGATTGCTGGTCCAAGAAGAAGAAGGAGACAGAGTCTCAAGACAACAAGCCAACATCGGAGGCCAATGTGGCAGGTAAAGTAGAGCAAGATGCTCTAATTCTCTCATTAGACAATGTGTCTAATTCCTGGATAGTAGATTCTGGGGCTTCATTCCATGCGACACCACACAAGCAACATTTCCAAGACTACACCAAAGGTAATTTTGGGTATGTATACTTGGGAGATGATGAAGCTTGTGAGATTGTCGGCAAAGGTACAGTTTCTGTCAAAACTGCTAACGGAAATGAATGGAAGCTTAAAGATGTTAGGCATGTTCCTTCTCTTCGCAAAAAATTGATCTCTACAGGACAATTGGACGATGAAGGTCACAACATTGCATTCGGAAACAAACGGTGGAAGATCTCAAAGGGATCTTTGGTGGTTGCCAAGGGTGAAAAAGTCGGTACACTTTACTTGTGTACTGTTAGCACGCAACCTTCAGCTTGTGCAGTAACTACAGAAGTTGACAGTGCGGTGTGGCACTACCGACTTGGGCATATGAGTGCCAAAGGAATGCAAATCCTTCAAACAAAGAAGCTTCTACCAGGTTTGAAAGAAGTGGACTTAGAGTTCTGTGAAGATTGTGTTTATGGTAAACAAAAGAGGGTAAAATTTCAAAAATCAGGAAATGAAAGAAAAAATTAAAAACTTGAGCTGGTTCATTCTGATGTTTGGGGTCCTGCAAGTACACCATCACTTGGTGGCTCATTGTACTATGTAACATTCATAGACGATGCGACTAGAAAAACATGGGTTTATGTCATGAAGAATAAATCCGATGTATTTTCCATATTTCAAAGGTGGAAAGCCTTTGTGGAGAATGAAGCAGGTACCAAGATTAAATGCCTCAGATCTGACAATGGAGGCTAATATTGCAGCCAAGCTTTTGAAATCTTTTGTGCTAGCAATGGCATTCGGAGGCAAAGGACAACCCCAAGAACACCTCAACAAAATGGAATTCCGGAAAGGATGAACATGACAATCATGGAATGATCACGAAGCATGCGGCTACATGCAGGCCTACCGCTTGAGCTTTGTGCGGAAGCTGTAAGTACGTCTGTGTACTTAATCAATCGGTCACCCTCAACGGCATTGGATGGGGGAGTTCCAGAAGAGGCATGGACAGGTAAATCGGTGAATTATGCATTTCTCAAAGTGTTTGGGTGTGAGGCTTTCATGCACATAGATAGAAGCCTAAGATCAAAGTTAGATGCAAAGTCCAAAAAGTGTTTCTTCATTGGCTATGGAGAAGGAGACTTTGGGTATCGCCTATGGAATCCTGAAGATGGTAAAATCTTAAGGAGTAGGGATGTAATTTTTAACGAACAAAATATGTACAAAGATTACTTGGAAAGAAAACAAACAAAAGAAACAGGTGATGAGTACATGGAGCTTGAGGACGGTGAAGACTCAAGGACTGCAAATGGTGACAATGTGCAACAACGTCAACCAAATGAGGAGCCTCAACCTATTCCCCGAAGATCTACAAGAGCAAGTAGACCTCTAGAAAGGTTTGTTCCTTCTTTCAACCATCTCTTGATCTCAGATTCTGGAGAGCCGGAATCATATGAAGAAGCTATGCAACATGAATCCAAAGAAGAATGGACGAAGAGCATGCAAGTGGAGATGGACTCACTACATCGCAACCAAACATGGGAGTTGGTTGAGTTGCCTAAAGGTAAGCGGGCACTTCAAAACAAATGGGTGTACAAGCTAAAGGAAGAAGAAGGTGGGAAGAAAAGGTACAAGTCTAGGCTTGTGGTAAAAGGTTTTTCTCAAAAGAAAGGTATTGACTTCAATGAAATATTTTCTCCTGTTGTAAAAATGAACTCAATTAAGCTTGTCTTAAGCCTTGTGGCTGCTCATGATCTAAATCTCGAGCAAATGGATGTAAATACGGCATTCCCTCACGGTGACTTAGAGGAGGAAATCTACATGCTTCAACCAAAGGGGTATGAAGTAAAAGGTAAGGAGAAAATGGTTTGCAGATTAAAGAAGAGCTTGTATGGTTTAAAGCAAGCATCAAGACAATGGTACTTGAAGTATGATCGATGGATGTTGGATCACGGATTCACAAGATGCAACTCGGATCACTGCGTCTACACGAAGAATTTGGGAGATGGGAAATTCATCATCCTAATGTTGTATGTTGATGACATGTTGATTGCAAGTTCTAACATGCAGGACATCAAAGACCTAAAAGAGGAGCTGTCCAAATCTTTTTCAATGAAAGATTTAGGTGCTGCAAAGAGGATGCTTGGTATGAAAATACCAAGGGACAGGACGAAGAAGACAATAAAGCTATCTCAAGAAGATTACATCAAGAAGGTACTAGAAAGGTTTGCAATGCAAAATGCAAAACCAGTTTCTACACCTTTGGCTGGTCATTTTAAACTAACGAAGGATATGTGTCCAAAGACACAAGAGGAGATAGCCTATATGTCTAAAGTTCCATATGCTGCAGCGGTAGGTTCTCTAATGTATGCTATGGTTTGGACAAGGCCAGACATTGCACATGCAGTGGGAGTTGTGAGTAGGTTCATGGACAACCCAGGTAAAGAGCATTGGCAAGCTGTGAAGTGGATACTTAGGTATCTAAAAGGGACAACAACAAATGCTTTGTATTTTGGAGGAACTGATATTTTTCTAGAAGGGTTTTCTGATGCAGATATGGCAGGTGACAAAGATACTCGAAGGAGCACTACTGGCTATGTGTTCACGGTTGGAGGCACAGCAGTAAGCTGGGCTTCAAAGCTTCAGAAAGTGGTTTCACTTTCTACCACGGAAGCAGAGTATGTAGCAATGACGGAGGCAAGCAAAGAAATTCTGTGGCTTCACAGATTCTTAGAAGAGCTTGGATTCAAACAAGACAATTGTGTCTTGTACAGTGATAGCCAAAGTGCTATCCATCTTGCGAAGAACTGAGCCTTTCATTCAAGGACAAAGCACATTGAGGTGAGATATCACTTCATTCGCACTATTTTGGAAGAGGGACAACTAAAGCTAGGAAAGGTGCATACAAGTGAAAATCCTGCAGACATGTTTACAAAGGTGGTCAACAAGGAGAAGTTGAGATTTTGCTCATCTTCAATCGGCATTCAAGGATAAGAAGCCAGAATGGAAAGCAGTCACAGGTTTGGTTTGGAGATCAGTCTCCATGTGGGAGATTGTTAAGTATGGAGCCTGATTTACCCTTGTAATTTTCTGTGGTAAAAGCGCACATTTGTAAGGCCCCCATTATGAGGAGAAGCCATCGTGCATGAAGGAAAATCACTCACCGGAAACCAAAATTTTCGCGGACAAGAATCAGGGGCAACTTTAGAGGCCTCGGGGACGGAGGCCCCCGAGACTTTTTTTTGCCGGAATATTATGGCCGGACAGCGGCCAGAAAGTGGTCGAAAAACAACCGGTCGGTTGGCTGGTGGCCGGTAGTCAATGGCCGATGGCCGGTGGTCGGAATTCATTGGCCGGTGGCCTGTGGTCGGAAGCCGGTGGCCGGTGGCCGAATTCAAAAGCGGACTTTTCTTCTCAAGGGTGGCCACACATGGGCGGATTGGAGGGTCCGATTTGGACTTATTCGCACAAGGGCAGCTACACATGGCTGTCTCTCATTAGAGAGGGCAGCCCTTTTGGCCTATAAAAGGAGGCCATTTCTACACACATTTCATAGTGTGAAGTTGATGCAACAAGGTGAGTGTGAGGTGGTGAGAGTGAAGCAAGGCGGGAGCTCCATTAAGGGTATAATCCCTTTGTAAACTACTTCTTGTTTTGAAGTACTAAAGCCATTGAGTGGCTGCTTTCCCGTGGACGTAGCCCACATTGGGTGAACCACGTATATCATGTGTACTCTCTCTCTCTCTCTCTCTCTCTCTCTCTCTCTACTCTATAATCTCGTGTATATAAATCTGTCTCTCTCCATAAAGTAATCTACTCAATTATCTATTTAGCTACGTCTTATTTCCTAACAAGGATTAGAAGCTTGGCTTTAAAGCTTACCATTAAGATTGCTCCATAATATTCGGGGAAAATTCGATCAGAGAGCTTAAGATTAACAATCTAATGATGGATTAATGATAGCGAGAGCTTTGGCTTGGATTAAGGAGCTTATCAATATCACGGCTTCCGATTAAAGGCCTATGAAAGCTTGGCTTATGAATTCGCGAGGTATAATGTTTAAGGAGAATAGCCAGGATTAGGATGGCTTGAGGGCGAATCTTCGAGGTTAGCGGGGCTTTGGATGTAATAATCGCGAGATTAGCGAGCTTAAGGGATTAAGAGCTTGTGAGCTTAAGGCATAGAGATCTTCCGAGCATATAGATTAAGAAGAACTCGCTTATGGATCTTAAGCATATAGATTAAGAATGGCTTAAGAGCTTCTTAGGCGGCTAATAGAGCTTTCCCGAAGATGGAGCTTAAGAGGAGGGGCCTAAGGATTTTTAATTAAGCAAGCTTAAGATATCGAGCTTCAGAGACCCTTCCGAGATTATCAGAAGGCCTAGAGCTCAAGATGATTCCCCTCTTTTTTAGGTTGCATGCTGCCCCCCTAAAAATAGCCTACCCATTAGCGATGTCGCTAATGGGTAGCTGACGTGGCAAGAACCGTCCCCATGACGTGGCAAAGCGGGGGGATGAGCCTTCACCAAATCCGGCGCGACGAGGACCGAATTGGAGAGCGCTGGCGAGCTATGCATTTTTCCCTTCTTCGCCACGCTCATCCCAATCTTGTACAGGCCGGCGCGAGCCCGTTTCCAGCTCTCTGCTTTCTTGCGCGCTGTTGAACGCCATGGACAGCCCTTTCTTTTCTTTTCTTGGCTTCACACTTAATTTAAAACCCTTTTTGTTTTGGGTGGCCACCCCATGGGCCGACGACCTTTGGGTTTATGGCCCTTGGGCCTTTGGGCTTGGAGGGTTTTAATGCCCTTGTAGGGCGTCACATTTGACATACATGTTGGCAAAGGCAATTCCAAGCACAACAATTAGGCGATCTGACTTCGTAACGGCATCACATTTGGCATACAAATCGGCCAAAAAGCTCGGGACTTCGTGTCCGATGCGCATGTCGTCGGAAGCTTTGCTAGGCTTTTTCATTGGAGGCCATAAGCATCGTAAGGGAATCACATTTGGCATACATATCTTTAAGCTGCAAATACAAGTGATTGCATTGAAGCAAGGCCTTTCCATCACATCCGATAAAAATGTCAGAGTTACTTTCCTATCAGCCAGGTATTACAATACGACCACTGCCGGCCAAGCACTGCATCAAACGACATCCCGATCAGGGTGGTTCGAACCCGGCCCCTGGTGATACTTAAATCGACCATATCTTGCCAACTGAAACCCCGATTGACGAACTGAAAAGACCGACATGCTCCTAAAAGTGAGCACTTCGGACTCATGCATTCCTATGACTCATGCTCAATCCGGTACAGATCTGGTATTGACTCAACTTAAAACTGTCATAACTTCTTACCCGTAGCTCCGATTGACGAGCCGTAAAGACTGGCCGGTAGAGCACATCGAGCACTACAGTCCTATGGCACAATACCCTATCCGTGTCCACTTCAAGCATACCACTTTTTAGCATCATTAAAGCATATTTTTGCCCTTTCAACCTCATTTGACATACATTTAGCATTGAACTCGGCCTGCAATCATCCCTTGATCACTGTTCAATAAACACATAAGCTTCAAACAAACTTAATGTGCATTTTCCTGGCATCTTTCTTTGCTTGGGAGCAGAGCTGCACGACATTCACCCCCTCTGAACCTGCACAGCCTCCAATCTGTGCCAATTGCACTTAATCAGCTTCATTAAAATCATTATCAGACATATCATCTGATGCATACATAACATGATCCTCTAGAGGCGGATCTGAATGAGAATCTTCAAGAACAATCTCGCCTTCTCGCTTCTTGAACAGCTTGATTCTTTTCCCTGCAATAGGCACTTTAATCATAGTACCATCTAGGTCACACAATTGATATGTCACATTATCAAAAACATGTTGCACCACATATGGTCCAAACCACTGTTTCACCATTTTCCGCATAGAAGAGTATTGGTTCTCCAAGCTACTGTCATAGACAAGTACCCAGTCACCTTCCTTGATAGCATGTGGTCATAGTCTATGCTTTCTGTCAAATGCTACCTTGTTCTTCAATCTTGCCTCCTTAAGCTTCTCTTTAGCCTGCTCAATATCCTCTTGACGCCTCTCAAGCTGCCGAATACGTAGAGCAAGCAAGTCTTCAGTAGAAATACCTTCTTTCCATGGCATTATGGTCCAAGTTGTAACTGCTTCCTCCGTAGGCATGATGGGTTTTTGCCCATGCATCAATTCGAATGGCATAAATCTTGTAACTGAACTGTGAGTAGTGTGACCAGTCCACAAAGCAAATGGCAAGAGTTTAGGCCAATCACCAATATGTCCTTCACATGCCTTTGCTAAAGCTTTAACAATAGGTGGATGTCCCCTTTCACTCTTCCCATTACCTTCTGGATTATATGTTGTGGTGAGGGGGAGTTTAATGCCCATACGAGCAAAAAACTCTCGAGCTTCATCTGCATCCAGTTCTCCTCTATCTGCAGTAATTCTGCCAACACATCCATACCTAGAGATAACATCTTCAAGCAAGAACTTGCATACTGAACTAGTAGCTTTGGTACGCAAAGCTCTGCCTTCCATCTGATTAGTAAGATCTTCCCTGGCAAGAACAATATATCTCATTTTCCACACTCCTACTGGCATTGTAATAAGGTCCACCACCCACTTGTAGTGCATAGCCAATGGAAAGGTGGGATGCAACCCATCTCTATGTCGCACATTAGAGTACTATTGACATATTAAGTACGATTCCACAAATTGAACCACATCTTTATACATACCTCTCCACCAATATCGGTCTTTAATTTTGACAAAGGTCGCCCAGGCTCCTCTGCCAACCCATAGACTCTCGTGAAACTCTTTAATCACCTGATGTTGGGTTGCTTTGTCGCAAATAACTCGTTGTGGTACCCCTCCTGGGCGCTTCGGTTTCTTCCATAAATGTCCATCTTTCAAGAAATAGCCATAACCTTTTTCTTGATCTTCCCGAATTCTTGATCACTCCATCCTTCTTGTCTAGTGAGAGTACTTAGGTAGCGGCCAATCATAAGCCACTCTCCATCATAAAACTCTTCAGAAAAGACTTCAAAAACATGAGCAATACTACCGCAGTTGGCATGCAGATAAGAAGATGTGTAGAACTTCAAGCCAACATCATCACTCGTGGTTAGCATCTCTTCTTCATCTTCAAATCTGGCTCTTGATAACATATCTACAACAGGGTTATCTCTACCTGCAATATGAAAAAATTCACGGTTAAGAGACTTGATATACGCTATCCATCATAGCGTGGCAATGTCCGGAGTAGAGAAATTTGCAATCATTCCTATTAGTGGCAAGCAATCTGTCTCTACCACAACGGTAGCTCCAATAAAGTATTCTTTATCGGTCCTTAGAGCAGTAGCAACGCCCCAAAGTTCCCTCTTAACCTGTGGATATCCTCGTTGACGAGCATTGAGCACCTTGGCTCCAAATCTCACTGCATACATGTGTCCTTCAGCATCATCTTGACCTATAGCCCATCCAATTCTTGTCGGGCTAGTGTCAACTGTTAAAACAACTGGCCTGTCGCATTTATAATCAACTTTCCTCAAGGTCACATCCTCAAGAAGCATCTTCTTTAATTTCTTAATAGCTTGTGTATGAACTTCTTCCCAAACAAACCTCTTACCTTTTCGTAGCAATTGATACAGCACCTCTGCAACATGGGCAAAGTGTGGCAGCCAAATACGATTGAACACACACGCGCCTAAGAATCGGCGAACCTCAGTAACTGAAGCACATATGTCCTTCATCTTTTGGATTGCTTCAACTTTTGCAGGACTTGGCCTTCTTCCTTCAGAATTGCATATGTGTCCCACAATTAAGACCTCTTTAGCTCCAAAAGTCGATTTTTGACCTGAAAGTGTTAAGTTAACTTCTTCAAGCCTTGATAATATAGCATCATAGTCAGCAATATGTTGAGCAACAAACTGTCTGCACCCCCTTTGATCTTTTGCTTCATCTTTTGAGCCTTCTTCACAGCTCTTAATTGGTAGATCATCAATGAAAGGCATGGTAACGTGTGGGATAAAGTCCCTTAATACCTTATTCATGCCGTTCATCATATGAGCTACTGAATTAGTAGCACCCTATGGTAGAGTGCACATTCTTACCAAACCAAGAGGAGTACGCATTGTAGTAAGATCCCTGCTCTCCAAAGCTAACTGGGATTGATCATATCCTGAATAAAGATCGCCCATGGAGTAAATAGATCTACCTGCAAAGGCCTCAGCAAATTCATCCACAATTGGACCAGTACCCACATTGCAGATTGTTACCTTGTTAACCGGTTGCATATCCTGAATGAACCTTAATGTGCCATTTTTCTTCGGAACAGTAAACCATCGATTAGAATACGGAGCACATGACGGCTCCAAAATTCCCATTTGAATCTTTTCATTGAGCAAATTGATGAGCTTTGGCAAGTGAGCCTTAGGAACTGGAATAGGACGCAAGCTCCAGGGCATGTGTGGAACAGTGAAAATAACCATCGGTGAAACAACAATCGGATCCACACACCCTATCTCATTTGGCTCAAAAGCGAAAGCTTTACCATTTTTTTCGAGCATACCTTGAAAACATTTGATCTCCTCTTCATTGAGGAAACCGTCTTCACCAACCTTCAGCTGCTGTAGTGTCTCTTTAGTATACTTATGCCCTATGTTCTTCGGATCTCTGAGTATAGGCTGTCGAGAAGCCTCTTTGATCATCCCATCACTTCCTTTTGGCAGTGGTGTAGCCATTGGCCTCACTTTCTTTGCAACAATTTTGTATTTGGTCTCTACCTGTTCTTCAACAGTTTCACCTGAATCATCCTCAATATGCATAAATGCTTCATATGAACGTAACTCATCATACATGTCCATTGAATGAACCTTGACTACTTCAGTTACACTTTGTAACCTGTTTTGCCTGATCTCTTCAAGCACTGACATAGTATCTTCATAAGATACCTCTTCAAAGCCTGAAATAACATCATCAGATTCAAGCACATCACAACCCTGCAATTCACTTTGAATACCTGAGACATACTGTTTTTCCCACTTCGACAAATCATTAAATTTTCTGAAATAGATTGAACCTTCAGATGTTAACCCCAAAACCCCCGAAGAGAAAGCTTCTCTTTGCGAGAACTTCTCCTCACTTGTACCACCATAGTCCCGCTTTATAATGGCACTCCGAGAAAATCCTATGCAAACATGTGTTCTCTAAACTCCTTGCGTATCTTCGGCATTGGATGATCCCGTAGACTGTCCTTATTCCTACCATGGTCAACACATACAGTCAAGAATTGCACTGCTTTCTTACCATCACAGCTCCAAACCCTGGCATAGGCCGAGCCATCATCCAGCACTTTGGTTTCCATTCGCACAGCCTTAATGTATGGTTGCCCCAAAATTAAAGGATAAGAGGAATGCTCCTGTATAAAGAAATTTTGCTCATCACAGACATCCCCTACACTTACCTTAACATTGGCACATGCACCATAGAGGTCGCCTGACAGCATATTGGCAGCTCGAATCCGCCAACCATGATCCACATCAATAGGCCATTTCCCCTTTTTGTGCAATCTTTTAGCCATCAAATTGATCTCCGATCCATGATCTATGAGTGCTAAGACCCGTTCTTCGATGTTGCCAAGCTTTGCAACAGTTTCGGTTGTTGCTCTTGCCCAATGAGTCCTTGAAAAATGACTCCTTCGTATGCTTGCACTATCTTCATCTTCATTGAAATGAATATGCCTTACTTCAGGTACGGTTGGATTTGACACCACCATAGAGCTCGACTCTTCTTCTTCTTCAAGATTCACCAAATACTCTTCATAATCGTCTATTATTGCTTCAATGTGGCGTACCGCCTAGCTTTTCACTGACTCTGACTCCTATTCATTTGGTATCTGCCACTTCCTTTTGATGATATCTATTATCTCCTCATGACTCACGTTTGGCAATCCCCAATATATCACCGAATGTGAGCTCCACCTTACTATTCAGAATTCGCTCTTCAAAGACTTTCTTTAAATCTGTAGCTAATTCAATGTCAGACTTGAGCTTATAAGAGGGTCCCCTGGTTTTACCTTGCTTTTTGTCCTTAGGTGCATCCTCCATCACCACTTCAGGAGCGGCGGGCTTTGGAGCAGGACTTTCTTCTTTCTTGCTGTTGAACCTCGTTGTCCTCTTCGATGTCCCAGGAGCTTCTTCATCTCTTTTCCGCTTCTCCTCCACCATAGCCTCATTAGCTTGAGAATTCGCAATGAATGCATACACTGAGAGGGAACCCACTGGATCAGTCCACCCTGTGGTTTCTCGAATTGAATTCCCTACTTGCCGCAGCTTCCCATAAGTTACCTATCCTGTTTCTGCTGTCTTCAAAGCATAAGGCCATAATTGACCCTTGGTACCTGCACCATCTTCATCTCCCTTCCCGCAGACTTGCAGCCCATAAGTAGCTGCCTCCATAAGAGCAACATTATGCTGAATCTCATCAACTATCTTCTTCATGCCGCCCCTACCGAAGTTCAGGCGGAGCATCTCACCTGTTGCCATAAGGTGTATCTTCTTGTCCTTCCAGAACACCACATTCTTTTTATATGCTTCGTCAAATTCTTCACACTCCTTAACATACTTGTGGTCTTCACTGTCACACCACATGCATCGGTCCCAGCCTTTGCATGGTGGTTGCTGCCTAGGCTCCGATGTAGACCCTTTTGCAGCTAGACCATCAAATTTAACAGCTTTAAATTCAATTCTTGAATACCTTTCACCAATTCGTCAAGAACTGGCTCCTCCACTCTGGGTATTTCCGAGGTTGTTTTTTCTTTAGGTTCCTCCTCCGCAACATCCATGATGTCAGCCACGATCATCTTGTCAACTCTCATCTGTCGTTTCACAATCATGTTGACTGCTTCGGTGACTACCTTCTAGTCGGATGTTAAGCCCAATTCTCCACTTGGATCCTCTAGAAACTGCACTAAACTCTTTTGAAGTCGAGGATCAGCAGCCTGAATGAACAACTCAACCTTCTGATCCCTCATTGAACGTTGCTCTGTTGAAGACAGAAGACAGTTGCTCAAATTTCTTCTCAAATTCCCGCATTAACTCTCGTGCAGACAAATTTTTGTTCTTCTTCTGCACCCACTTCATGAAACTTTTCCTGGTTACTCTTTGAGAATCCTCCAGGAAGTACTCCTCCTGAAGCGCCTTCTTGAAATCCTGCCAATTTGCGCCTTGAAGCACCTGAATTTCTTTAATTCGACTCCTAAGTTCTGGCTTAGCAATCAAATGGAACCCTTCTACTGCGTTCTGATCATCAATTCCATTCTCTTCCATTGCCTGTTCATAGATATTGCAGAATTTGCTAATATCCCGGCCTTCAAATCAATGTAATTTCTCGGTAACTGTGTGTCGAGCTTTACGGATCCTCTCCTACAAATTGTACTGCTATTGAGCAGCCTGCTGTTGTTGCATGTAAGTAGCAAATTGCTGCATCATTTGCTGCATGGCAGCCTCTTGCGGTGTCTACATCCTTCTTCACCACACTGCACACCCCGGCTCGTTTCACGTCGGGTTCACCAAGAATGTCGGGGGATAATTGTGCGAAAGGTGAGCCGGGAAGGCATCGGGCCTCTGGCTGTGAGAGGTGCAGAAAAATTGCTGCAGCAGATGAAATTACCGACAACAGTATTCAAAACAAGCAGCTCGCCTAATTCAATTTAATCGACAGAATCCATGATTAATCAATCACTAATGGAGGCTTAATGCTCCTTGCAAGAAGAAATCCTGGCTTAATCCAGTTGCTCAATAGAAAAATTAACAAAGTTCTGCTTACTCTGCCTTCTGCTTCTCGATTCGAAGAGTTAATGGGCTTCAAGCAGGTTTCAAATGACTTACGAGGCTTAGAAGCTTGGCTTTAGAGCTTACCATTAAGATTGCTCCATAATATTCGGGGAAAATTCGATCAGAGAGCTTAAGATTAAAAATCTAATGATGGATTAATGATAGCGAGAGCTTTGGCTTGGATTAAGGAGCTTATCAATATCATGGCTTCCGATTAAAGGCCTATGAAAGCTTGGCTTATGAATTCGCGAGGGAGTATGTTTAAGGAGAATAGCCAGGATTAAGATGGCTTTAGTGCGAATCTCCGAGGTTAGCGGGGTTTTGGATGTAATAATCGCGAGATTAGCGAGCTTAAGGGATTAAGAGCTTGTGAGCTTAAGGCATAGAGATCTTCCGAGCATATAGATTACGAAGAACTCGCTTATGGAGCTTAAGCATATAGATTAAGAATGGCTCAAGAGCTTCTCAGGCGGCTAATAGAGCTTCCTCGAAGATGGATCTTAAGAGGAGGGGGCTAAGGATTTTTAATTAAGCAAGCTTAAGATATCAAGCTTCAGAGAGCCTTCCGAGATTATGAGAAGGCCTAGAGCTCAAGATGATTCCCCTCTTTTTTAGGTTGCATGCTGCCCCCCTAAAAATAGCCTACCCATTAGCGATGTCGCTAATGGGTAGCTGACGTGGCAAGAACCGTCCCCATGATGTGGCAAAGCGGCGGGATGAGCCTTCACCAAATCCGGCGTGACGAGGACCGAATTGGAGCGCGCTGGCGAGCTATGCATTTTTCCCTTCTTCGCCACGCTCATCCCAATCTTGTACAGGCCGGCGCGAGCCCGTTTCCAGCTCTCTGCTTTCTTGCGCGCTGTTGAACGCCATGGACAGCCCTTTCTTTTCTTTTCTTGGCTTCACACTTAATTTAAAACCCTTTTTGTTTTGGGTGGCCACCCCATGGGCGGGCGACCTTTGGGTTTATGGCCCTTGGGCCTTTGGGCTTGGAGGGTTTTAATGCCCTTGTAGGGCGTCACATTTGACATACATGTTGGCAAAGGCAATTCCCAGCACAACAATTAGGCGATCGGACTTCGTAACGGCATCACATTTGGCATACAAATCGGCCAAAAAGCTCGGGACTTCGTGTCCGATGCGCATGTCGGCCGAAGCTTTGCCATGCTTTTTCATTGGCAGCCATAAGCATCGTAAGGGAATCACATTTGGCATACATATCTTTAAGCTGCAAATACAAGTGATTGCATTGAAGCAAGGCCTTTCCATCACATCCGATAAAATTGTCAGAGTTACTTTCCTGTCAGCCAGGTATTACAATACGACCACTGCCGGCCAAGCACTGCATCAAACGACATCCCGGTCATGAGACTCATCAAGTTATTTCTGGTCCCGCATCCCAACCTTGGGCAATAAACAAAACTTCCGGCTGAGACACCAGTCGAGGCGACCAGGGCGGTTCGAACCCGGCCCCCGATGATAGTTAAATTGACCATATCTTGCCAACTGAAACCCCGATTGACGAACTGAAAAGACCGACATGCTCCTGAAAGTGAGCACTTTGGACTCATGCATTCCTATCACCTTTGAACTTTTATCAATCCTATCAGTAGGTGCTCAATCCGGTACAGATCTGCTATTGACTCAACTTAAAACTGTCATAACTTCTTATCCGTAGCTCCGATTGACAGCCGTAAAGACTGGCCGGTAGAGCACATTGAGCACTACAGTCCTATGGCACAATACCCTATCCGTGTCCACTTCAAGCATACCTCTTTTTAGCATCATTAAAGCATATTTTTGCCCTTTCAACCACATTTGACATACATTCAACATTGAACTCGGCCTGCAATCAGCCCTTGATCACTGTTCATTAAACACATAAGCTTCAAACAAACTTAATGTGCATTTTCCTGGCATCTTTCTTTGCTTGGGAGCAGAGCTGCACGACAACAGGAACCAAAGTAGAGAACACAATGCTAGAAATGTTGAGTGTTACTATTGCCACAAGAAGGGTCATTACAAAAAGGATTGTCGCAGTTTCCTAAGAGATCATAAAAACATGCAAAAGGATAATTCTGGCAAAGGCAAAAGTACAATAAAGATTGAGGAGCTCAATATTGTTGAGTCTCCCATACCTATCATTGCAGTATATGATGCTCCTCCTCCAGTGGTGCTCATTATGCTCACCGAGATTCATGCCGAGGTGACAGCAGATGCCTCAGATGTTCTCATTTTCACTTCAGATCTCACTCCAGATGCTTTGGTTGCACAGGAGAAGGGTTATGCACAGAATTGGATCCTTGATTTTGGTGCAAGTTTTCATGTCACACCGCATAGAGAGTGGTTTTCCTCTTATACATCCATGCATGGAATAGTCAAGCTTGGTGATTCCTATGAGCTTGGCATTATTGGCATTGGTGATGTGAAACTTCAGATACATAATGGCACTACTTTTGTGCTGCAGAATGTCAGACATGTGCCCAGGCTTACGAAAAGCTTGCTTTCTATAGGGCAATTGGATGATCTTGGCTACACTACATTTTTTGGAAATCGTTATTGGATGATCCTGTTGGAATTAGGGTTGCAGAGAAACACACACAGCTTGGAGAAGACGAAGGAAGCTCAAGGCACACAATAGAGAGTGTGTTACTTAGTGTGCAGTGGAAAGATAGATAGCCCTAGAGTGATGGGCGTATATACAATGCACGGGGGAAAAAACCTCTTAAAGAGGGAAAAAATGCCCCGGCGGTCCTAGTGTGTTCACACACATCACTACCACATGTATATGGTAACAAATCCCCCCTGGAGTGATGCGGTGAACGAGAGCTGGCACATGAGTAAAGGGAAGTGCCATGCCCTGAGGACAGGATCAGTCCACAAAGGGGAGTAAGCCCAAAGCTTTGCGGAAAGCTTCAAGCTTCTCACGAGACAATGCCTTTGTGAAAAGATCTGCAAGGTTGTCCTGTGTTGGCACATAAGCCAAGCTGATCTCTCCTGCTGAGAGCCTCTCCTTGACATAGTGGTAATGCACCTCAATGTGCTTTATGCGAGCATGAAAAACTGGGTTCCTCGCAACTGCCAATGCACTCTGACTGTCAGTGTAGATAGTGTTGGCAGTGTCCTGTCCAACACCCAAGTCAGCCATAAGGCGTCTGAGCAAAACACACTCAACCGTAGCTGTGAAGACTGCCCTGTACTCAGCCTCACAACCCGAAGTGGCCACAGTAGGTTGCTTCTTGCTCAACCATGATATACATGAACTGCCAAGCATGAAACAAAAACCACTTGTGGACACTCGCGTGTCAAAACAACCAGCCCAATCTGAGTCCGAAAAAGCATGTAAGTCTGGCGGCAATGATCCCCCCTTGGGATAAAACAAGCCAAGATGTAAAGTGCCACTAAGGTAGTGGAAAATCCTCTTGACAGCCTGCCAATGCTTAGACCCTGGGCTATGCATAAATCTGTTGACCTGCGAGACTGCAAACTGAATATCTACCCTCGTGCTGCATACATAAATGAGGCAGCCAACAGCAGTTTGGTAAAGAGTGACATCAACAGGATCGCCAGCATCATGGAGACTCAACTTCAAACTTGTTTCCATGGGAGTGGAAATAGGTTTGCAATCCTCAAGTCCAAACTTACATAGCAATGTCTCTATGTAACTTTTCTGACACAAGGCAATACCACCATCACACTGCTTAAACTGTATACCCAAGTAATGATGCAACAGCCCCAAATCTTTCATCTTGAAAGTAGCATTCAAATCATCCTTAAATTCAGTGATATGTCTCTCATTTGGTCCAGTGATCAGCAAATCATCAACATAAAGAACCACAATGAGAAATACATCATCCTCACGCTTTACATACAATGTGCTTTCTGTTGGACTGTTACGAAAGCCTCGTTTAACCAAATGAGTGTCAGCTTTCTCATACCAAGCACGAGGAGATTGCTTCAACCCATACAAAGCCTTCTTACATTTGCACACTTTGTCCTCTTGTCCTTTTATGACAAAACCGCGAGGCTGCGTTACATAAACTTCCTCAAATATGTCACCATTCAAGAAAGCAGTAACAATGTCTGATTGATGTACATCCCAACCAAAATGAGCTGCCAATGCACATAGAAAACGCACAGTAGACATACGACAAGTGGGAGCAAAAGTCTCTTCATAATCTATGCCTTTTTGTTGTGCATAACCCTTTGCAACAAGTCGAGCCTTATGGCGATCTCACCATCCGGCTTGCGTTTCAACTTGTAAACCCACTTCGTACCAATGGCCTTTTTGCCAGGAGGCAAATCACATAAAGTCCATGTGTCATTCTCTATAAGTGCATCATATTCTGATTTCATGGCAGCAATCCAATTTTCTGAATTCTGTGCTTCATCAAAAGACAGAGGCTCCTCAACATCATGTAAACTAGACACAGCCAAAGCATAACAATCTGATGCATAAGATGCATGGCGAGAGCCTGAACGAGTACGACTAGATAAAGGTGCATCCAATTTACTGTCACGCAAAGTGTGCACCAGCCATTTTGGCATACCTCTAGCCTGCTCATTTTCAACCCTTTCCTCATCAAGTACATCATGTACATCTGTATCAGTAATAGGCTGTTCTAAAACATTTTCAGAAACCCCCATAGGCTTTACATTTGCCTCATTGGAACTTACATTCGTATTTCCACCACTGAAAAGAGGCAACAAAGTGTCATAAATGTCCTGTGAGCTTACATTACTGTCTCTAGTACATGATAGCAAGGGCTGAACAGAATCTTCCACAAACACTACATCCCGTGAAACCAGAATACGTTTTGTTTGCGGATGATACAACCTGTAACCTTTGCTTTCAGCACTATAACCAACAAAAATACATTTGACAGCCTTATCATCCAATTTTCTGCGCTGCACTTGTGGCACCAAAGCATATGCCAAACAGCCAAAAACACGCATGTGCTCAATAGAAGGTTTTCTATCATGCCATGCTTCATATGGAGTAATAGACTGCAAAGCTTTTGTAGGACACCTGTTAAGTACATAAGTGGCACACATGATGGCCTCAAGCCAAAAAGAATGCGGCAAAGCTTGACTTTTGACCATACATCGTGCCATTTCCGTTAGTGACCTGTTTTTCCTCTCAGCAACACCATTTTGCTGAGGTGTATAAGGCACTGTACATTGGTGTTTTATCCCAGGACTAGCTAGAAACGCATTAAATTCATGAGACATATATTCCCCCCCTCGATCGGAACGGAGGGTGCCCATAGTACATTTTGAGACATTTTCAGCCATAGCCAAAAATTGTTTGAAGCACATAAAAACTTCGGACTTCGCTTTAAGCGGAAATACCCATGCATGCCTGGAGTAATCATCAATGAAAGTCACGAAGTACAGGTAATTGCCCAAGGACGGAGTTTGCATGGGCCCACAAACATCACTATGCACAAGTTGCAACCTGCATGTGGCCCTAACTGAACCATCCTTTGGAAACTTAGAACGCTGCATTTTACCCAGAATATAGCCTTCACAAACATGTTTGACAGGTGCTTCAAGAGGCGGCAAAGAAGCAACCATATCAGATTTTTGCAAACGCAGCAAACTGGCAAAATTCAGATGACCAAAACGTGCATGCCAAAGTTTTGCATCTGAAATAGCCCTTGAATCTGCAACAGCATTTGCAAAATTTTGTCCACACTTGTCATACAAAGTGAGCTTATACAGCCCACGGCACAAAAGCCCAGATGCAACAATTTCATCACCAAAACTGAGATCATGAACTGTACATCTGTCATCCACAAATTTGACTACAAGTCCAAGTCTAGCAAGTGCGGATACAGACAAGAGATTCTTCTTGATCCCAGGTACATAAAGTGCATCAACAAGTGTGAAGGAACTGCCATTAGCAGCAGTGAGCACAATCTTTCCAACTCCCTGAACTGGATAAGAGGCGTTGTTGGCACAAGTGACTGAATTCCCATGAGGGACAGACTCGAGAGAGGTAAAAAATTCACGATGTGAGGTAATGTGCTTTGTAGCACCACTGTCAAAATACCACACATGTGAATCTGCAGCAACTGACAAGCATGCATCATGGACAGCAGGATTGTAAGTGCACTCTGCGCTAAAAGCCCATTCTGCATCAACATCAGCATCACAATCTCCTTTCACAGAAGACTCAACAATGGCTGCATTTGTAGTGGAACCAGCATTTTCAGTGGAACCACCCTCTTTCTTCTTAGCCTCTTTGGCCTTCAACTTAGGACACGACTTGATCAAGTGATCATTGGCTTTACAATAATGGCAACGCATCTTCTTTTTGCCCTTATCACCAGAATTGCCAGACGAAGTGCTACCAGCAGAAGCATTAGGAACAGAATTTTTGCCACTCGCAACAGAACCATAAGAAGTGGCTGCATTACTGTTACCACCCTTTCTTTGAGAAGCAATAAAAGCCTGTTCAACTGCACGCTGCCTAGTCCTGTTTTTTCTAGAAAGTGACTCTTGCAACAGCAATGTGCATAATGCATCAAACTTGACAACTTCAGGATTTCCTTGGGTCAAGAGTCTCCAAGTACTAGCAAAAGTCTGGTAGGAATCTGGTAAGGCATCAAGAACAGTCTGCACAAGGGAACTGTCCGAAATGACTTCACCTGCAGAAATTGAGTTGCTCATTGATATCCTTGACACTAGCAAGGAAAGTGTCCATATCATCTTCCTCATGCATAATCTTCGACTCTAGCTCTTTACGCAGCAAAGCAATTTTAGCCTCATTGCGGCTTGCATAAAGACCTGCTAGAATATCCCAAGCCTGTTTTGCAGATTTTGCTGAACGGATGTGACGAATAATGGTGCGCTTCACAAAACACGCAATCAATGCATGAGCCTGCGCATCCTTAACATCCCAACGAGCTTGTTCTGCCGTAGGCAAAACAACTCTAACAACTGCAATCCTTGCAGCAAGACCTGCAACATCCTCAACATCGCCTACATCTTCAGAACCAGGACGTATATCAATGCCCTGCACAATGTTCCAGACACCTTTTGACACAAGAACATGTTGCATCATATAAGCCCACATAGGGTAGTTGTCCCCATCCAACCTGTCCTCAGCAGCAAACATCTTGAACACATCTGTGTTGTTGTTGTCAGCCATGGTAAATGCTGCACTTGATGTGAAAACTGCCCGAAAATAGGA
Organism: Adiantum capillus-veneris; assembly: GCF_014529385.1. NCBI lineage: Eukaryota > Viridiplantae > Streptophyta > Polypodiopsida > Polypodiales > Pteridaceae > Adiantum > Adiantum capillus-veneris. Next base: position 102,635,717 of record NC_140960.1, on the reverse strand, counting down.
TAAATGGAGCGGGAACAACTTGTGCTATATAGCACAAACCGTAGAAGACTATAAGGCACCTGTTATGCCGAAAACGGCACTCACAGAAAATCTGCACAAAATGACGAAATAGCCTGTGCAGTACTGCCCGTAGTGGAAACGGAGGCCGAAATGAGTCCAAATCAAAATTCTGAGCAGACCAAGCTCTTTGAACTCTCCCAAAATATTTGTCGACCTGCGAACGCTCGCCAAAGCTCACTGAAATCGGAGAAAGTGAGCAGGCGTGTGCTGGAGCAGGTGGCGACTAAGCCCGGGAGGACGTGACCTGCTCTGATACCAATTGTTGGAATTAGGGTTGCAGAGAAACACACAGCTTGGAGAAGACGAAGGAAGCTCAAGGCACACAATAGAGAGTGTGTTACTTAGTGTGCAATGGAAAGATAGATAGCCCTAGAGTGATGGGCGTATATACAATGCACGGGGGAAAAAACCTCCTAAAGAGGGAAAAAATGCCCCGGCGGTCCTAGTGTGTTCACACACATCACTACCACATGTATATGGTAACAGATCCGCAAGAACAACCTTATCATGATGAAAGGTAATAAAAACGGATCCCTGTACTCTTTGTTTGTTTTGAGTGTTGATGAACACTCTATCTATGTTGCCGAGTTGCTATCTCCTCAGTTGTGGCATAGCCGGCTAGGGCATATTAGCCAAAAGGGAATGAAAAAACTTCAACGTTTTGGCTACTTACTTGTGTTAGATGACACGGACTTTCCATTGTGTGAGCATTGTCTATATGGCAAACAAACTAGATTGACATCTTCGCCATTGAATAAGAAACTAGGCGAACCTCTAGACTTGGTGCACAGTGATTTGTGTGATCCAATGCCACATAAAACTCTAGGGGGGGTGAACTACTTTCTCACGTTCATAGATGATTCTACCAGAAAGGTGTGGGTGTATCTCCTTAAGCATAAGGAAGAAGTCTTTTCTTCATTCCAAAAATTCCTTGCCATGGTTGAGAACCAATCAGGAACAAAGCTCAAAGATTTTCGCACGGACAATGGTGGAGAATACGTCTCCACAGAGTTCAAGGATTTTTGTAATAGAAGAGGCATTCGGCGGAAGTTTACTACTCCATACACACCTGCAAAAAATGGGATAGCTGAAAGAATGAATCGTACGATTCAAGAGCGAGTTGTCTCTATGATGTCTATGGCGAAGCTTACTCCAGAGTTTTGGGGGAAAGCTGTTCTGACAGCAGTGCACATCATCAACATGTCACCTAGTTCTCCTTTGAATTTAAAAATTCTAGAGGAATTATGGACTGGCAAAAGGCCAAGCTATGAGCATTTACGTATATTTGGATGTGACGCATATGCACATGTGCTCAAAGAACTTCGTCGGAAGTTAGATCCCAGATCACACAAATGCATCTATATTGGCTATGGTGCAAACGGAGAGATGGGATATCGTCTCTTGCACCCAGAATCAAACAAAGTCATTCGTAGCTCACATGTGATTTTCAATGAATCAAAAATGCACAAAAAGCCCATCAAAGATGTTGAGTACAAACGTGTTCGTTTTGAGGATGTAGCCTCTGAACCAACTCAGTTCAGTAGTGTTGCACCTACTCCTCAAGTGCAAGATACTACTATTGCTCCGGAGAGAGCAGAGTCCAACAGTCAGGCACTGAGACGTTCTAAGAGAGTATCACGTGTGCCCGAGCGGTTTGAGCCGGGTATGCACCATATTTTGGTCACTGACAGTGGAGAGCCAACCTGCTACAAAGAAGCTATACAAATGGAGGATAGTGTTAAGTGGGAGCAGGCAATGCAATCAGAATACAATTCGATTGTGGCTAATGAGACATGGGATTTGGTTGAATTACCAAAAGGCAAAAATGCTTTACCTTGCAAGTGGGTATACAAGAAGAAGTATAGAGCGGAAGATCCCGAGCCTAGATACAAGGCTCGTCTAGTTGCCAAGGATTTCAAGCAGCAAAAAGGTGTGGATTTTGATGAGATTTTCTCTCCATTAGTCAAGATGACTACATTTCGCACCGTGCTTGGCTTGGTTGCTATCCAGGACATGGAAATTGTCCAGATGGATGTGAAGACAACATTTCTTCACGGGGATCTAGATGAATATGTCTACATGAAACAACCAGAGGGCTTCGTATGTGAAACCCAAAAACCAAGAAGGACATAATTGGTTTGTAGACTTAAAAAGGCGCTCTATGGCCTCAAGCAAGGTTCAAGGCAATGGTATCAAAAATTTGACAAATTCATGCAGTCTCAGGGTTACATAAGAAGTCAAGAGGATCACTGCTTATACACAAAAAGATTGAACGATGGTTCTTTAATCATCTTGATCTTGTATGTAGATGATATGATTATCGCAGGCAAATCAATTGATGAGATCAATCAGTTGAAAAAGATGCTAAGCACTCAGTTTTCCATGAAAGATTTGGGAGATGCCAATCACTTTCTTGGTATGCACATCAAGAGAGACAAGCAACGTGGAATTCTTGAATTATCTCAAGAAAAGTACATTCACAAAGTCTTGCAACGTTTCAGTATGCAGGGGGGGAAGTCATTGAGTACCCCAATGCAAGCATACTCCAAACCTAGCAAGGAAGAATCTCCCAAGACAGTGGCTGAGAAAGAGGAAATGGCGAAAGTACCATATTCTTTAGCAGTTGGCAGTTTGATGTACGCTATGGTAGCCACAAGACCAGACATTGCACATGCAGTGGGAGTGGGAGTGATTAGTAGGTACATGGCAAACCCTCGCAAGAAGCATTGGGAAGAAGTAAAGAAAATCCTCAGATATTTGAAAGGTACAGCTAGCAAGTGTTTACGCTTCGGAAACAGTGATGCATCTATTGTAGGTTACACGGATACGGATTAAGCAGGTTGCGTGGATCGTAGAAGATCCACATCTGGCTATGTGTTCATGTTTGTTGGAGCAGCTATCTCTTGGAGATCGTGTCTCCAAGATTGCATGTCTTCATCTACCACTGAGGCAGAATATGTTGATGCGTCTGACGCCAGCAAGGAAGCCATATGGCTGGCTCGTCTAGTGGGAGATTTGGGCATTCACGAGATTCCAGTACTACATTGTGATAGTCAGAGTGCCATTGCTTTGGCAAAGAATCCAGTGTTTCACTCAAAGTCGAAACACATAGAGGTCAAATACCATGTCATACGAGATGCATTGGCTGGCAAGCGTATCGAGCTTGTCAAGGTTCACACTGACGACAACCCCGCAGATGCTCTCACAAAGAGCCTAGCCTCGGAGCGATTTACACATTGTATAGAACTTATGGGTGTAGGATGAAGCCTCGGCAGTGCTTCATCAACTTTGTATAGACTAACTATACTAATGCCACTATTGGCCACCATGACCTTCAAGTGGGAGGTTGTTGTGGTGTAGGCCAGGTGGCCATGGGAAACCACCCTTGTACACTTGATTTCACCTAATCAATATAGGTAGAAAAAGAGAGAGTGTTGACCCCTCTCTTTCTTCTCCACTAACCCAACACAGGCTGTCTGTGATTCATCCCCTTCCCCATTCTCTTCTTCCCCTCTCTTGTACACACTCCGCACACACACACACACAACACACCCAAACCGAGCCATGACCTCTTTTGGTGATTAGTAGACCCAAAAGGAATCTCATAGAGATAGTGCACATAGAGTGCAAAATGCTTCATAAGCAACAACTTGAGGAATATGCACGCCGTCCCAAATCATCCTTTGCTAAACACTAGGGCCCATAACACCTAGTGTGCATGCATTTAGCAAAAAATAGATCCGAACCTGTATATCCATGGTGATCCTTGCCAATACTTATGGAAAATGTGATGCGCCTAGCACACATTAAAAAGGAATGTAAATAGTTCTGAAAAGAAAGTAAATACTTCCAGTTGCAATCTCTTGCAAGCCTTGCTGAAATGTCTGAATCACAATAGAAGGTGAAACATTGATCACTTCTTGGTACAGACAATGAAACTTTTTCATTAACAACTTATAGCCTTGCTATATGTATAAACAACTATCTGTAATGTTATTTAGCAATACTTGTAGTTGAACAAGTCATTCTAAGTATCCGACAATTTCCGGCCACTGAAATTGCTCCTGATACGTCGTGCTAAAAAATGGTCTAGAAAACAGATTTGACCAGAACGTATAGACTTTGTCGTGACACATTTTTGAAATAGGGGGCGCCAGTGTCAATCCCAGAGACTCATATTCTCCACGTGTGGAATATGTCTCAACTAAGGATGTCTGAAAAAAGAACATCCTTCAAGTACAAGATGTACTTGTGTGTGGAGGTAACTCTCAACACTCTGCGACAAGAGTGAGAGGGACCGTCATTCATTGCTCCACACTAGCTAAACCAAACTCCTTGAGTTTCTAGACCATGTTGTATCCCATGTGACAACATGTGCCAAATCGAATCCTGCAAGTGGATTCATAATAGCATAATGTAGAAACTTATTTCAGGCACCACATCCCAAATTTCGTGGCTCTTACATGACCTTGTCATTTTGCTGAAGAGAAAACATTGTTTATGCATCCTACGTAGAAAAATCAAACTAAAAGAAACCAAACAAAAACAGATGCGTACCTGTAAGACGGAGTGAAAAGTACCTGCCCAAATTTCCCGCCTGCAAAGGCCTAGGAACACTAATTGGAAATTAGTGAAATGCAAGAAGTATTGCAGATGGAACCTTGGGTGTTGCCTTTGTAATCCAGACCCCTCGGTTAAAACAACAGTATCAAACCCCTTGGTCAACCGTAGCATGAAAGGTGCCCAACGAGCAGGTGGCCCTTGGCCTTTGTCCATGACCCCCTTGGGTTTGCCCGTGACATGATCTTACTTTTGAAGTTAAAATATTTCCATTACCCCTTGGTAGTTTGTGGACTTCATTCCTTGAAAATGCAAGTGTGAAGGTTTCAAGAATTAACCATCCACTCTTACTAAGTGATTCAGTAATCACGAGCCAGGTCGTACCCCAAAAGGATACTCATACAGGCACTCTTAGTGCTAAGAGGAACTCCACTAAATTTGGAGTCGTGCTCACAACTAGATCTTTTTCACACCCAAAAGTCCATAATTTGGGGTTTTTGTGAATAGTCGTGCGGTCAGAAATGGTGGCTTCATCTATACACCTTGGTAAAGATAAGCCCTTACGAGTTTAAGATGTTAAAAAATGCAACTTGATTTGCACACTCAAAGTGTGTAGTGCTAAAATAATGCCCACAAAATCACTAATGGCAAGACTCTTGCTTGTTATAATCGATGGGTACTTAACTGTATAGAAGTGTTCAATCGTGAAATCAAATACTGATGGACTACAAACAAATGGCTCTTAGCCATGCGAACGCTCTTAGCCATGCCAAAATAGGTCCTTCATGTTGGCTCGTAGACCTTCCTGTTATCGTATGGACATAGAAAGGTTTCTATAAACCCATGTCTAATTGTACCTTGCCCGCAGAGAATGAGAAAGGAGAAAGAAAGAGTGTTGGGCTGAGGAAAAGTTCGTATGCTACTGTATCGAATGACTCCTATATATGCCTCTGGGAAAACAATAGTTGTGTGATACCTTATTCTATAAGCATACAACATTGTGCCTATGCAACACTCTCCTAGAGAGAGGTACCATAAGTCACATCTTATCGCATGTAGCTTGTATGTGATCGTGATTGTACCATGTTAATTGAGATACGACACTTTTCCTGTGAATAAACATAAAAAATAACATACCTTGTCCTTGACAGAGTACCAAGTATTATAGTGGAAGCGTATGACATGATGGGGTGTCCATCATACGAGTACGTGCCTTGCACAATCTGACTGGCATGGATACATCACAGTGCAATGTTGCAAAAACTGTGATCTTAGATCCACGTAGTGCTAAAGATGTGTGCCATTATCATTGATCCGAAGTCATTTGATAAGACGGTGGCACATAAGAGAAGCCGTGATTTACATGAAGACATGAAAAGCACTTTGCTTTGTACAATTGTTGTGTATGGAATTTTCCCAAGCACTATGCTTTGCAGAGCAGAGAGATCTTGTGCAAACTGAAAAATAAAAAATAGACAAAACAAACATAACTTGAAATGTACTAACCGTGTCTCCCACTTGTGGCCAGTTTTTTGGCAGTTCGCTCAAAGCCAACTCTTAGCCATATGTGCGCATAACGTGAGAGTTGCTAGATGTCCCGCACATGCATTCTTAGCTTGGTCTAATCCGATCTATTGAGAAAACATAGAGACATGCTGCAAAGACTCCCAAGTTCGTATGCTGATAGCATATTCTGAACTTTGAAAAATGCTATGCAATATGTCTTAGAGTGAATCCTTGCTTCTTGTAAGTACTCATGGAGTTTTGGTTCACAGAGCTAACTGATACTCTTCCCAAGTTAGAATGGTATTGCAAAAGAAAGTCGACCGTGTCGAGCATGCATAGATAATCAACCCTGTCGGATTGTATATTGTAGTGAAAAACAAAAAGATACGTGCAAAAGATGTACCCCGTATCTGCTTGGCTTGATTACTATTATCTTGAAGATTTGTAGATAGAGCCTTGCTCCCATGATATCCTAGCAATTATCCGATCACGCTTGCCGACAATGGGTGGATCATGTTGTTGTGTGATTGCATTCATAACAGACAACCTGCCTGGGCGTCATGCTCTAGAAATTTTAAGCCTTGCTTCCCCCCTCTTCTTGATAGTAGGAAGAATTTAAATGAAAGAGATACTTATTAATCATAATCTATGATCAAGTAAGTGTATGGAGCCTTGCTCCTTTTGGAAATTCTGCAGTGCATTAACATTCATTGCCACCACTATTGTGCATAAGAAGTAACTTGTCCAAATCTCTTAAGGAACCCCTGCAGTATAAAATTATCATAAAGCTAGAAAATTTGAAAAGCATGAAAGCTCAAACCTGTGGATTAGCCTCAATCATCGTGCGCTTCCTGAAACCTTGGTTCAATCAAACTATGATTATATCCCATGGATTAAAGGTCCCTTGGAGAATCTCGATAACATTCCATTTGTCGATTTTGCCTTAACAAACACTTTGTGTTGCTGAATCCATGTACATTGCAAGGACGATTACGACTCTGGAAAACTACCCTAAACACACGTTGAATCGTCGATCCCTGATGTTTGGATACTGCTAAAGGTTTCCCCTTGGCGTCCAAAATTTTTGCACTTTGTCGTTGCCTTGCTTTGGAACTCAACATGCCATCAGCAATTTATCATGCATGCAATCAGAATTTCTACAATTTATCTTAGTGCAGTTGTGTGTGTCCGGGGTAGGCAGGCACTCTTAATTGAAATTTAGGGGCCAAGGTCAATGGCCTTGGGCGCCCATCGTTCGAAAAAAAACGAGCTAACCCTCCTCCTGAGGCGATGGCGGTCTGCTGCGCAGTAGATTAGAGAGGGAGAGAACGATGTGCGGGCTCAGGATGCCCACGATCTCTTGAAGAGTTGGATAGAGCTTTGCAATGTGATCCCTACAAGCCATGCCACTTTGCAAACCATGTAGGTTGACTGTCGGCCTTAGCGAACCCTCCTACGCGGTGTTGATTGCCTGCTCCTCTACACAAGGGGCCATGCCCACCTTTCATCATCGAGAAGAGGGTACAAGTCTTCACAAGCTCCTTCTTCCATGCCCTTGATGGCTTGAAGAGAGAGAGAGAGAGAGAGAGAGAGAGAGAGAGAGAGAGAGAGAGAGAGAGAGAGAGAGAGAGAGAGAGAGGACATGCAATCCTGCAAGCAGAAAATCGACCCTTCTCCTTCCCTCCTCCATAGCTTTCCTCTCCCCTAGCTTTGATACCAATGAAAGGACAGGGGGACTGGAACATGATAATCTCCACCCAGCCATGCCCTATATAGGCCCTTGGCCTGCTAAATATAGGAACCCCCTTAACTGCATGTCCATCATGGCCCTTGGTCGTGACTCATCCTACCCTTGTCCTGACAACTTCATGGAGCACTTGGCCTGTGGTGATCATCAACTACAATATTCCACCATGGGAGACAACCAAGATGGGCAATATACTTCTTTCCTTGCTTGTGTCAGGGAAGTACAAACTGCCAAATATTGACTTCTACCTTGAGCCCCTCATCGAGGAGTTGGAGAATTTATGGAGAGGCATCCCTACTGTAGATGTCTCACCTGCAAAGGGGGGGAGAGAAGCCATTGTGAGAGGAATCCTTATGTAGACTATGAGCGACTATCCTAGGCTTGGAGAGATTTTTGGTATCTCTCTTTTCCTCCTCTCTCTATCTCTCTCTCCTTTATTTTGAAGATTCTCTCTAACGATATGATATGTATGCATGGTTTTCCACATCGGGCCACAATGCATGTCCTACTTGCGGGCCATCATTTGGTAGCAGAGAGGCCGGATGCGTTGTGCAAGGTATTCTACCCAAACACCCATCATTTCTTACCCCAAGGTCATAGCAAGCACAAGGCTCCAACAAATGGGAAGACGCCTCTAAAGCTCACGATGGCAAATTGGGTAACCATTTGGGAAGAGCACTACAACAACAATCAAGCTCCGAGTACTCCACCAAAAGATATTTCAAGATATTCTATATTTTTAAGGCTTTCATATTGGAAGGACTTAAAAATACAACACCTCTTGGATCCCATGCACATATTCAAAATGTAGCCCACACCATGTGAGAACACATTATTGGAAAGAAGGAGTCATGAGGGGCGAGGGAGGATTTGAGGGTCTTGAAATGTCTCCCCACCTCTTCTACTTCATCCCATGCCCCCAATGGGAAAATTGTGCTTCCTAAAGCACCATGGATTCTAGCCAAAGAAGAACTGGACAAAGTGAAGGGTACCATTGCGTCTACTCATATACCAACAAGATACATGAGGTCGCTAAAGGGAAAAGCGAAGAAAGGTGGAAGTGTTCAATTGTATGGGTTGAAGTCCGATGACTAGCACAAGATGCTTCGGGTAATATCCCTTTCTCTATCCTCTCTATTGTTTGTTTCTTAGGACACATATTATTTGTGTGTATGACTTTCTCTCACTTTCCCTTCCTCTAATTTACATTGTAGTTCATTCTTCCAGTGAGTATGTATATATGTCGAGACAAGAAAGTCAGGGATGCTAATTTTAAACTTGGAGAGTTAATAAGGTACACCACAAGACTCCACATCAACTATACTTTTATTCTTGTGTGTTTTCTTGCAGATTTGTAAGCTCCAAGGAAATTGAAATAGATGATATCCCTACTGCTCAAACACTTGCAACAGAAACTGTGTGTGCCATTGAGGATGCATTTCCTCGATCGATCATTCTTAGCCATTTCCACCTCTTGGTTCACGTGGTGGAGGAGATCGCTATACACGGAGTAGTGCATGCATGGTGGATGTTCTGTTTAGATAGGTTTTGAAAGACTCTCAAAGATTTTGTGCAACTAGGATCTCAACCACAGGCATGGGGTTGATCGTGCAAGTGGCATTTTTTTCATCTCAAAGTATTTTGCATACACAAGTTGATCCTTCAACGCCTTGCATTGGTTTGACGAGGAGGATGCAAGGATGACTTCACACTTGCCAAGTGAAATGAAAAAAATATTTAACATGGATATGAATCTATTCCGAGTGGTCAATAACTTTTTTATTCTCAATGCAAAGGTTATGACCAAATGAGCGGACATGTGGTCAATGGCAAAGTCAAGGAGTTTGCAAGAGAGAGAAGAATGGAAGCAAGTACATGGAGGAAGGAGGGAACCCCCAATGCCTAGACACCTTGCATGTTTTCAGATCTCATTAGTGCAAAGTGGATTCATGAGATAATGACCGAAGCAAAAGTGCACGTAGACGACAACACCGACAAAGAATGGGAGGATGCACGAGGCTGCATACCAAAGGTAGAGTACTCATATACCTAAACCATATTGTGTAGTTTTTTTGGATTTTATCTTTGTAATTGATAAATATATTTTACTATTTTGTAGTGCCTTTCCTTTAACTCTATGTGGTCAAAAAGTTGTCACTTTCGTATGCGCCACATTGACAAGCGTAGAATCACCATGGAATGTGGCATCATGGGTAACTTTGACACAAATGGTGATGAAGCAAGCTACTATGGAACTATTGAAAGGATACTAAAGGATAATTTTAGAACCTTTCACACCTTCATCTTCGAGTGCAATTTGTTTGCAAATGTGTCTAGAGGACATGAGAATGGCCTCTACATGATGGACTCTAGTGTGCATCACACAAGGAGTTATGACAAGTTAGTTTTGGCACGCAATTTTGAGCAGGTGAGTGACTACTTTTCTTATTCTTATTTGCTTGTAACATTAATTATACCAATGCTACTCACTTTGAGCTTCTCTTCTATAGGTCATCTATATCCCAAAAATCCACCAACCAAAACTTTGTTTCGTAATTCCCAGAACACCTCAAGGGAGAACCATTTTTGCCAGTAATGAAGTGGAGGCCATCTTCAATCCTCTTCCACCTCCTACTTTGGATGAGGGAGAGACAAAGAAGATGGAGATCGATGATTGAAGTCCGGCGGCCACAAGTCTTAGCCAAGATGATTGTCATGATGATGAAGATGATGAGATGGAGGATGAGGAATTCAAAGATGATGAAGCCAACGAATCCACAAATGATAATTCTATTTCTGTCTTTATTGATTTAGGAGCCATGGGCTTAGAATTGGATGATGCTTCTTGTAGGGATATTTTGAAAGATGATTCATAAACATTTTGTATACTTTAAGTTATGAAATTTTTGGTCGTGTCATCCATTCATCTCTCTCCCTACCCTTTTTCCTCTCTCTAGTTTTGTGAAACATGCTAAATTATGTTTATCAAGTGATATTGATAGTGATTAGTTTAGTTGTAACCAAGTGTAATCTCATAGCTAACTATTGTTTCATGTTTTTATATCTTTTTTTAAAATTTTGAAAGTTCCATGTAATGTTCTTTGATTTTCATTAAGGGGAGGAAAACACCAAAATTTGAGAGGGGGAGGGGGGGGAAGAGGGGATATGTAAGCCAAAATTTGAATGTTTAGGCACTAAATTGCGCTTCAAGAATAAATGTGGTAGTACTAGCGGCAATAACAGAGGTAACTACCGCAAAAATAATCGCGATAATATTTTAAATGAAAAAAAAACTATACTCCTTTCTCTTCCCTCTCCAGCTGATTTTGAACCTTCTCTCTACAAAAGGTGGTAAAGGACCACGGTAAACAATTAGAGATTTTCATAGTGAGACCAAGGATGAGACTATTATCATGGAAAGAGTGGAAAAGGCTATTCCACATAGGATTTTGTAGCTCTGTACAATTCAATTTGTACACTCTGTGTTAGAGGTTTGGGATACTCAGGATGATGAGAGAAAGAATTACATCGTCATGCCATTGACAAATAGTACATGTGGACAAAGGGGTATGATCCAGTCTCGAATGATTGGATCTTGAGCGTGCAAGTACCACAATGTCAGAGAGTTTATCAGAGACGAGAGAAATGTACAAGGCCAACAAACCAAATCCGCCATGATTGGACACAGAGGCATGGACAAAGATTGCATGAGAGACATAGAGTAATCCTTGGAGATTTCAATAGCAGAGAGATATGCCTATAGCACGTTTAGAGTCTGCTAGATTGTCACATCTTGGGAGTGGAGGCTACGATATTCTTTAGTATAAGTCTATTAGTATTATATGTATGCATTAAATTTTTGCATACAATGTATATATTATCTTAACATTTTATCTTGTGATTAATTGTTTATTTTGTAGGAAGTTGCCATGAAGCGCCCCTCGACACGTCAAAAGGAGAAGTATAGGAACAAACATGGACTTGTTGCTCTTTTGACCCAGCTTTAGGAGGAGAGAGATAACGTTGACCAGGAGGCATTACCATGAGGATGATATCTTCCATCTATACCTTTTTTGTATTTATGATCATCCTGATGATTGTACTCATTGTATACACTTTGACATTTATGTTTATGGTTAGCTATTTATGCTTATGTTCTTACGATCTGATATGGGTATTGTGTTGTAATCAAGTTATGGTTATAATTATGGTTTTGGAATGATGTTATGATCATACTTACTTCAATTGATCCTTGGTTATGATTTTGCATTCAGGTTACGGTTATGATTTTATAATCATATAGTGGACATTCTCTTTGATTATAGTTTTGCAATCAAATTATTATTATAGCTTTGTAGTTATGTTGTGGATATGATATTTGGTTATGATTTTGCAATTAGATTATGATTATGTGTTTATCATGATATTGTGTATATGCTCTTTGCCTATGCTTTTCCAATCATGTGATGGTTATGACTTCGTAATTATGTTGTGGATATGAGCTTTGTTTATGGTTTTTCAATTTGGTTATTGTTATGCTTTTATAAATATATTGTGGATATGGTCTTTGGTTATGTTTTTGAAATTAAGTTACAAATATGGTAACAATTTTTGAATCATATTACATTTATGGTTTGAGAATCTTCATATTATAGTGGTTATGGTTTTCATGGTACAATTATGGCTTGAGAATCTTCATATCGTTATAGTTACAATTTCAAATCGTGTTTTAAATATGGTCAAAAAATATTCATGTCGTTGTGCTTATGATTTGGGAGTCGACGTTATGGTTATGATTTTGAACGGTCATCATATATGTGGTTTTGATTTTGTAGTATTGCTATGCTTATAATATTGTTTATCTGTGCGAAGTGTACTTTGATCTTGAACGTCAAAATGTAGGTGGAGTGCGGTTTCTTTTGCACTTTTCCTTTGGATGTAGAGAGTTGATCGCTCTAAATTTTTCCATAAGTGTCCTGGCCAATCTTCCTCTACGAATGGAATTCCGTCTAAGGCATCTTTGTTGTCCAGCACCATAAGTTCTGGTTCTTTTGTTTCTAGGTGGGGTTCTACCACCACTTTGGATTTTTCTTTAGTGTCTCTTACCACAAGCTCCTCAGATTTTGTGATACTTTCAACCTTGGGTTTTTGTTTTTCTAGCATTTCTTGCGTGATTCTACCAAATTTTGATAAGCTTCAAGCTTAGCTGCTTCCATGTCTAGAGAAGGATAGTTTTTCCATTTGTTTTTCATGTTTTGGCCTGCTTTTAGTCATGCTTGGTAAGCTTCCAAGGCTGCATTAATAGGCTCAAAAATTTTATCAACCAAAATGGATCCTCCAGATTTTGCGGTTGTTTCTTGCGTTGAAATTGGCGTCTATACTGACATCAAAACAAGCGGTGAAAATATACATAAAATCCAACATGCTTTTAGACGAACACATTGACACTAATAACAACACTTATTTAAACAAATAGCAAACTGAAGTGCATATCGACGCTACCGATGCCGATACACATAGTGATGCTTAGATCGAAGCCTTTTATTTTTAAAACAAGTTTCCTTACGATAGTATACGCGTCGATATTTGCGCGAGGTGAAACCGGCCTGTTCAATCCAAAAAGGGCGGTAGACTTTACTTAATTTAAACCTTGATTTAGCTTTCACCCATTATTAGTCGTCTATTTTACCTGTACTTTCAAGACACAACAAAGGGGAGAGGGATACAGGCTGCTAGATTGCACCTGTATGAGTAGACGGACACCAGATTGGCCCCTAACTTAGGCGCCCCTTTCGGTATTTTTTTATTGTTCAAAAGAGGGAATAAACGCTGTGGTTCCCTACAAGCTGCCCTGCACAAACTCGGATGAATTTCCACTGTTCCAGCCCTATGTCGGCAGCATAACTGTACTAGAACCCTTCACAGTCCGTATTCCCACGCATTGGCCGACTTTCCCGACGCATACGGGCACTTTGCAAAACCTGGCAAAAATCTGCAGCACGCTGAATTCTCTGTTTTCAGCCCTGAAAATGTGCCAGATCACCTGTACAGCGGTCCCCTTGCGTCCCCGAACCTCCTGGGGGTATTAGGGTCCGTTTAGGGCCAAAACCCTAAACCTGCAAAAATACACAGCAGGCTGTAATTTATTGTTTCGGGCTCCGTTTCGCGTGCCGGTCGCATCCGTAGCAAGTCCTCGAGCTCCCGCACCTGTAGGGATACTTGCCCTTTGAATCGGACGAGATTTTTGGCGTGAAACCTCTCCGAATTCACCTGTTCCTGCGGGGGGATTAGCCGCTAGCTAATCCAGTACCTGTGCAAGAGGCTCTTGCCTCGGCAATTGCGCATGAACCCACACAACTGTACATTGGTCAAATGAAGAGCCCACTAGAGGGGCATAACATACTGCCAAAGGGGAGAGAGAGGGTAGTGCGTAGCGTGCAGGGCATCACTCCTGGCACCGCACTGTACATAGGAGGGAAAGCAAGCACTCCATAGCTCTTAACCTGTGACCAAAGCTGCAAATGAGCCTCTCCCAGCTTAAAATTCAGCGCCAACTCTCTCTTGCATGAGGCAAGTGCACTAGAAGGTGCCACTTGGCACATTTACAAGCATTTTCCCGTTTCGGGATTGCCGCCTAAAAATATCCCAACCGGTTGCTTAGTTGACTTCACGACAGAGTAAGAAAATGTCCCCCTTGTCATTCCGGAGGTAATGACGCCAACACATTTTCAGGTCCCAAAATAGCAGTTTCCTAAATTTCTAGGTCATCCGACCCTCTTTGTACACTGCGGCCACACCCAGAATTGAAATGTAGCCTCTGTAGCAAAGGATTCCACTTTGGCTATAGCTAGTCAATGACCCCACTTGGCTAACCATAGTCCTTGTCCAACCTTAGTGCTCTCTTGCCCTCAGGCCTGGACTCCCTCTGGACAGTTCCACACTAGCTATGCACTGCAGGGCAGTTAGATTTCCCGAGGGGTGTTTCCAAAAAGTGAAAGTAAATAGATAATAAGAAAGAAATCAACAAAAAAGATAGATAGTAGTCACACGCTGGTGACATACCCCCCTCTTGAAGTCTCAAACGTCCTCGCTTGCATCTATGTCGTTCATGCTCCTAGTCAACACTGATGTATTCAACACCTGTCGACACATGTACGACACATACATGCTCATTGTCAACCCTGGTGTATTCAACACCTCGTCGACTCATGTATTGCCTGCGTGTGAACCCTGTCCCAATGACATAGTGGTAGCTTCGCACTGTGCCATTGCTTTGAGTCACTAACTTTCCAATGACAAAATGGTAGCTGCACATTTTGCCACTGTCTTATAGTACACGTTGGATCCCGTAACACTTTCGAGCATACCCAAACCGACAGTTTAAGAATGCAGTTACACATGTACTTCTTAATAGAAGCAATTACTGTATCCTTGACAAACTGACAAGAAATACTCACTTCTATAGCACTAACCAAACTTTTGGACATTCCATAAGAGCAATTGCCAAACTGACAATCTGTACAGCTCTAGCATTCATGTAACAGGTATTTGATTTGAGCTCACTTTAAATACCATGTACATCATTTGTTTCAGAAGCCATTGTCACACTGACAATCCATGTAGCTCTGAAACTCAAGGGGTCAAGGTAGGTTGCAAATCGAAGGCTTCCAGGTAAAGTGATAACACAGTTGGTGACTTTGCAAATTCACCTTCTTCCATCCACTTAGCATCCATTGGTGGATAGTTTCTGAACTTTACCAAGTAACGCCTAGCAACCTTGCCTTTCACTTTCCTTTCTTTGTGTGCCAAAATCTGTTCAGGGACCAAGATCTCATCAAGTTCCTCGACTTCCGGCCAATCTTCAGCTGGCATATCTTCTGGCACATCACCCACATAGGGTCTGAGAAGACTCACATGAAACACATTGTGAATCTTCCAACTGTCAGGCAATTTCAGCCTATATGCAATAGCTCTGATTATGTCGCATACTTGAAAAGGCCCATAGTAACGCATGCTGAGCTTTGGAAACAGTCTTTCCTTGCCCTTCATCTTCTTTAACCTTGCCTTTTCAAAGCGTAAAAGCACCCAATCACCAAGTGAATATACCACTTCATGACGATGACGATCAGCTGCTTTCTTTTGCTTTGCCTGAGTCCTTTCTAAGGCCACTTTGACCTTCTTGTACATTTCATCCATGTCCTGAACATACTTATCTGCTTCAAATATCTTGTCCTTTGTATGCAGTATGGGAGGAACTTTCTTGCCACCTTCAATTATCTCAAAGGGTGCCTTGCCAGTTGATGAATGCACTTTATTATTGTATGCATACTCCACCAATGGCAAATACTGCTCCCACTTTCCTTTATGCTCTGACACATAGCACTTCAGCAGATCTAGGACAGTAGAATTTGCCTCTTCTGACTACCCATCTGTTTGAGGATGAAATGACAAAGAGAATTTGAGCGTGGTGCCCATATTCTCAAACAAGCCTCTCCAGAACAAACTTGTCATGCGTGGATCACGGTCGCTAACAATCGACTGTGGCATGCCATGATACTTGAAAATATTGCTCATAAACAAGCGTGCCATCTGATCTAGCTTTATCTTCTTCCTGACAGGAATAAAATGAGCCTGTTTGCTGAATCTGCAAATAATGGTCCAAATACCATCGTTTCCTGTCTGCGTTCTCAGAAGATCAAAGATAAAATCCATAGCAATACTTTCCCATGGTTTATCTGGAATAGGTAGTGGTTGCAATAACCCTGGTGCCTTTTGCCTGTCAAACTTGACCTTTTGGCATATTAGGCATTCTCGCACAAAGGCATCCACATCCCTTCTCAATGTAGGCCAATAGAAGAATGTCTCAACCGCTTTAACTGTAGCATCGATACCACGATGCCCTGCATATGGTAGGACATGACTCTCTTCCATAACTTTGCGTCGCAATGGCTTTGTGACACACAATTTGCCATGCATCATCATGAACCCATCTTTGAGAAGATAGTGTTCATGACGTTGTCCATCCATTAGTTGCTCAAAGACCCTTGCAAAATCTTCATCATTTGCATACTGTTCTCTCATATCATCAAGTGCATGATGATAAGGAATCGACACTGCTGAAATTTGTGGCTTCCTTGACAAGGCATCAGCCACAACGTTCTTCTTGCCTTCCACATGCACAATCTGAAAATGGAACATGGACAAGATATTTGCCCATCGCATATGCTTCTCAGATAACTTTGTCTGTGTCAAGAAGTATCGCAAGGTCTGATGGTCCGTTTGGACAACGAAATCTGCACCTAGCAGGTAGTGTTTCCAACTTAAGAGCGCATGAATCACAGCCAATAACTCTTTCTCATAGACCTGCATGGTCATCTCTGGCCCTTACAAAATTCTGCTCTCATAGGCTACTACCCTGCCATCTTGCATTAGCACTGCACCAATGCTACTACCGCAGGCATCACACTGGACCACAAATGACTTCCTAAGATCTGGCAACACAATGACTGGATCTGAAGTCATCTTTTCCTTTAAGAGATTAAAAGCTGAAATCTCTTTTTGTGTCCATCTAAAGGTGACTGCCTTCTTTTGAAGAGCATGTAAAGGTGAAGCAATCTCAACGAAATTTCGGATAAACCTTCTGTAATAGGAGCATAGTCCCAAAAAGCTTCGGACATCATGCAGCGTCTTCAAATTTGGCCATGACTTGATCGCTTCAACTTTTGCAGGATCCATTCTGACACCATCCTTTGAGACAATGTGTCCTAGAAAGTGAATCTCTTCCAGAAAAAACTCACTTTTCTTTGCATTGATGAGCAACCTATGACTGCGTAGCTCTTTGAACACAATGGCCAAGTGATGCCTATGCTCCTCTTCATTCTTTGAGTAGACTATCATGTCATCAAAGAATGTACCAACAAACTGTTGGTGTGGACGGAAAATTCTGTCCATCATCCTATTGAACGTAGCAGGAGCATTTGTGAGACCAAAGGGCATCACTAAAAATTCGTAAAGGCCAAACGTCGTTCTAAAAGCAGTCTTGTGCACATCCTCTGATCTAATGCGGATCTGTTGGTACCCACTCTTTAGATCTATCCTGCTAAACATAGCTGCTCCTTCTAATTTGTCCATAATATCATCAATTCTAGGTATAGGGAACCTATTCTTGATGGTATTCTTGTTTAGTGCACGGTAGTCGATGCACATATGCCATGAGCCATCCTTTTTCTACACCAACAACACTGGAGAACAGAATGGAGATGAACTGGGCTGAATCAGCCCCTTTTCTAACAGCTCTTGTACTTGGCCCATTATCTCTTTCTGCTGAGCCGCACTAACCCTGTACGGAGGCTTATTTGGTGGGCTACTACCTGGCACCAAATCTATCGCATGGTCCTCGGGTCTCTCTGGCGGTAATTGAGACGGTAATGAATCGGAAAAACAGTCACTATACTGTTGTAAAAACATTGACCTTTCTTTATCTAGCACAGATAAATTTGATTCATCACAATCTGACACTTCACGTGCAAAAACCAAGTACGCAGAAAGATTCTTTTTCATTACAGAAGTAATAGCAGAAGCTGATACAGTAGGAATAGACTCCCCTTTAAGCTTTACATCCAGAATATGAGTCTTTCCCCTGCTCTATACACTGATCTTTTTGTTGTAGGTATCCATGATTCCCTGTACACGAAACAACCAAGGAATACCTAACAACACATCACATCCGTCCAGTAGCATGATGTAAAATTCTTCAGCATCTACATAGGAATGGATATGTAGAGGCAACTTTCCAATGATGGGTGTCACAGCCTTTGTATGGCCAGGACATGCCAAACCTGCCTCTGCTGTATACCCCATCTCTTCAGGTCTGATTCCCAACTTTGAAGCCAATTCTGGGGAAATGAAGTTGGCTTTGGCACCTGGATCAAAGAAGATAAGCACTGTTTGATCCCTAACCTTTCCCCATGCTCTGCAAAGCTCACTTGCATCTGAATTTGGCTTATCGCCCACCATATCTGGCACTAGACCAGCCATGGGCTTCTTTCCTTTCCTGTCCTCGACCTTGTCTTCAGAATTAGCTGGCCTTTTCTTTGTAGGACAGTTGTAAGCAATGTGGTCAGGCTGCTCACATATAAAGCATTTGTTCTCTGTCCTCGGGACCTTCTTTTGCTCTTCTGACTTGCGAGGAAAAAGTCTTTTCCATTTCTTTGCTCGTCCCTTTTCTGATTTGGCCGTAGCTTTATCTTTCCTTGCGTTGGCTGACTCCTGAGTCCCTTTAGGAGCCTCATTGGGAACGTGCTTCTTGGCTGAATTTTTCTTGCCTGATCCTGCCTTGACGCTAGTGTTAAATTCACAATCTTCTCCCTTGAGCAAACCATTGCCAGTGTTTGCTACCTCGATGAGCTGCGTCAAAGTAGTGACTTTTGTCTTCGTACAGTACTTTCTCAATTCCACAACAGTATTTTTCAATCTGTTCTGTCAATGGCACAAACCTATAGGAAGTTACTGGAAGTAGAGGTTTCCAAAACTTCCGATTGTAATCATCCAGATTTCTACAAGTGGCAGCATTAAGCTGGTGCCTTTCTGTCATGACATCTGCTTCGAAATCATCAGATAACCATGCTGCTGCAAAAATCTGCTTAAAGTAAATCCATGTGGACGGAGCTTTCCCTTGAAGCAATAGAGTTGTCCACCATTGTCCCGCATTCCGTGTCAAGAAAGTGGCTGCCTTGCGGACCTTTGAAGCCTGTGTAAAGTTTCCCCCTGTATAGGCCTTATCAAACTGCTGGAGGAATGAGAGAGCCTTCTTCCTGTCATCAAACCCTGTAAAGGTCGTGAATGACACACCTTTTCCACCTTCTTTGTACGGAGTTGGCCTCTCTAGCGGCGTTAAATTGTCATATGGAAGTGACTGAAACATGGGAACACTATTAGGGTTCATCTGTGTTCCTTGGCCGCTATTAACTTGACCTGGAAACGCCATATTTGGCTGCTGATTTGTAATTCCAGCCATACCAAAATTTGCCCGTGGCATCCCAAATTGGCCCTGAGTGCTCTGAAACCCTGGTTGCATACCCATGACACTGTACATGGGGTTAGGCATCATCGTTTGAGCACCCCCAAACACTGTTCCTGGCGTGTAAAACTGATTTCCAGGTGCATGACCAGCCATGCTCTGGAATACCGATCCACCTCCAAAATAGCCAGGGTGTATTGAAGGTGGTGGGAAGACCTGTTGCATAGCCTGTAGGTTGCTTCCCTGCCCATTAGAACCAGCTATGGGCTGCTGAAAGGTGGCGGGCTGAACTGGTAGAGCTTGAAAGACTGGCATCTCAGCCACCTGTTCTTGCACCTTAGGCATAGGTTGTGGAGATTGCATGTTCTCCGTCAAGTGTACAGGTGTTTCCATTGACTATGCGGTATGAATCACCTGTGCTCGAGCCTTAACAGACTTTTGAATATGATCCAGTGACCCAACTTGCTGAGACGGAACAGGAGGTTGCAGAAAGGCTAAAAACCTTGGGTTCTGCATTACTTGTGTGAACATAGCCACAACAATAGCCCACTGGGTCTTGAATATATCATCATCCGTCTATGGTGGTCTTGAGGACTCACCCACTTCATGTGTCTGTTGACCCTGTGAAGAGGAAACCTCTTCAGTCACATCATCTGGTCTGTCAGCCATAATTGCAATTCACTATGTCTGGTCTATGATCCCCTGTGTCTTCAAGCCTAAACTGACCAAGGCTCACTTCTATGGGAAAAAGTGATTTAATCCCGTCGATGGAACCATGTAACCGGCCTGTTCAATCCAATAAGGGCGGTAGACTTTACTTTAAACCTTGATTTAACTTTCACCCATTATTAGTCGTCTATTTTACCTGTAATTTCAAGACACAACAAAGGGGAGAGGGATACAGGCTGCTAGATTGCACCTGTATGAGTAGACGGACACCAGATTGGCCCCTAACTTAGGTGCCCCTTTCGGTATTTCTTTATTGTTCAAAAGAGGGAATAAACGATGTGGTTCCCTACAAGCTGCCCCGCACAAACTCGGCTGAATTTCCACTGTTCCAGCCCGATTTCGGCAGCATAACTGTACTAGAACCCTTCACAGTCAGTATTCCCACGCATTGGCCAACTTCCCGACGCATACGGGCACTTTGCAAAACCTGGCAAAAATCTGCAGCACGCTGAATTCTCTGTTTTCAGCCCTGAAAATGCGCCAGATCACCTGTACAGCGGTCCCCTTGCGTCCCCGAACCTCCTGGGGGTATTAGGGTCCGTTTAGGGCCAAAACCCTAAACCTGCAAAAATACACAGCAGGCTGTAATTTACTGTTTCGGCCTCTGTTTCGCGTGCCGGTCGCATCCGTAGCAAGTCCTCGAGCTCCCGCACTTGTAGGGCTACTTGCCCTTTGAATCGGACGAGATTTCTGCCGTGAAACCTCTCCGAATTCACTTGTACCTGCGGGGGGATTAGCCGCTAGCTAATCCAGTACCTGTGCAAGAGGCTCTTGCCTCGGCAATCGTGCATGAACCCACACAACTGTACATTGGTCAAATGAAGAGCCCACTAGAGGGGCGTAACATACTGCCAAAGGGGAGAGAGAGGGCAGTGCGTAGCGTGCAGGGCATCACTCCTGGCACCGCACTGTACATAGGAGGGAAAGCAAGCACTCCATAGCTCTTAACCTGTGACCAAAGCTGCAAATGAGCCTCTCCCAGCTTAAAATTCAGCGCCAACTCTCTCTTGCATGAGGCAAGTGCACCAGAAGGTGCCACTTGGCACATTTACAAGCATTTTCCTGTTTCGGGATTGCCGCCTAAAAATATCCCAACCGGTTGCCCAGTTGACTTCACGGCAGAGTAAGAAAATGTTCCCCTTGTCATTCCGGAGGTAATGACGCCAACACATTTTCAGGTCCCAAAATACCCGTTCCCTAAATTTTAGGAGATGCTGCCATTGTATCTTTCTAGGTCATCCGACCCTCTTTGTACACTGCGGCCACACCCAGAATTGAAATGTAGCCTCTGTAGCAAAGGATTCCACTTTGGCTATAGCTAGTCAATGACCCCACTTGGCTAACCATAGTCCTTGTCCAACCTTAGTGCTCTCTTGCCCTCAGGCCTGGACTCCCTCTGGACAGTTCCACACTAGCTATGCAATGCAGGGCAGTTAGATTTCCCGAGGGGTGTTTCCAAAAAGTGAAAGTAAATAGATAATAAGAAAGAAATCAACAAAAAGGATAGATAGTAGTCACACGCTGGTGACACGAGGTGTTGTAGTGCATGAAGCTAAGTTTCCGTTTTCACCTTGTTTCAAATTGGAAATACACATGGTAGAAGTGATTGGTAAAAGCGTATGTGTGTGTGTATGTGAGAGTGAGAGAGTTGTTTTCAGTATCAGAAAAAGAGCAAGATAGATAGAGAGGAGAGAGACATAGAAATATTTTCCCGAATTAAAAATAACAGTAATCAGAGATATAGATTGTGAGTGTGTGTGTGTGTGTGTGTGTGTGTGTGTGTGTGTGTGTGAGAGAGAGAGAGAGAGAGAGAGAGAGAGAGAGAGAGAGAGAGAGAGAGAGAGAGAGAGAGAGAGAGAGAGAGAGAGAGAGAGAGAGAGCAAGTAGTTGAAAATAGAGCTCATAACCGAGACGAAGATGGGTTGGAGGTCTGCAGATCAGGGTTTGCAGAGAGTGTTTGATGCAATATCTGATAGGAGCATCATTCCGCCGCTGCTGGAGTGTTTCAAGGGCTATCCCAAAGCTTCCAATATATATGTGGCGAGAGATGCTTCTCGAATTGTGGCTGGCTATGGTCATGCTCATACAAACGTACATGCATGAGCCAGCTAGAGCCTAAGAGTGCATGGCAAACTCCTCTAGCTGTACAGAAAAAAAGTCCACATTAGTCTCTATATGTGTCTCTCTCTCTCTCTCTCTCTCTCTCTCTCTCTCTCTCTCTCTCTCTCTCTCTCTCTCTCCTCGCACACACTCACACTCTATATCTCTCATTACTATTATTTTTAATTCAAGAAAATATTTCTATTTCTAACTCTTTTTCTAATACTAAAATCGACTCTCTCACTCTCACACATACACACACACTTTTACCAAACACTTCTACCATGTGTACATTATACAAGCACACATTCTCTCTTTTTCTCTCTCTAAGTATTTCCAATTTGAAACAAGGTGAACATTGAAACTTCGTTTCACGCACTATAACACCTCGCACAAATATCGATGCATATACTGACGTAAGCAAACTTGTTTTAAAAATAACAAGCTACAATATAAGCATCGCTATGTGTATCAATATCGTAGCATCGATATGCACTTCGGTTTGCGATTTGTTTAAATAAGTGTTGTTATTAGTGTCGGTATGTTCGTCTAAAAGCATGTTGGAATTTTATGTATATGTTCACCGCTTGTTTCGACGTCGGTATCGACGCCAATTTCAATGCATATACCAGCAATGGTGACGACGCTCAAATCTATAAAAATTTTATGGACAGAGAGGAATGGGAACTGATGCTCCATGTACTGAAACACCAAGAACCAACTCTCTCTGTCCAAAGGAAAAGTACAAAAGCAATCTCACTTCACCTACATTTTGGCGTTCAAGATCGAAGTATAGTTAGTACATATCAAAAAATTATAAGCAAAACAATACTACAAAATTGAAACCATAAATATGATAAGCTTTAAAAATTACAACCATAACGTCGAATCTCAAACCATAAGCAGAATGACATGAAGATTTTCTGACCATAACTAAAACACGATTTGAAATAGTAACTATAACGATATGAAGATTCTCAAGCCATAATTGTACCATGAAAATCATAACCATAACGATATGAAGATTCTCAAACCATAAATGTAATATGATTCAAAAACTCTTACCATATTTGTAACATAATTCCAAAAACATAACCAAAGACCATATCCACAATATATTTACAAAAGCATAACAATAACCAAATTGCAAAACCATAACCAAAGATCATATCCACAACATAATTACCAAATCATAATCATCACCTAATTACTAAATTATAGGCAAAGATCACATACACAACATAATAATAGAAGCATAACCATAATTTGATTGCAAAATCATAACCAAATATCATATTCACAACATACTTACGAAGCTATAATAATAATCTGATTGCAAAACTATAATCAAAGAGCATGCCCACTATATGATTATAAAATCATAACCTTAACCTGAATGTAAAATCATAACCAAGGATCAATTGAAGTAAGTCTGACCATAACATCATTCCAAAAGCATAATCATAACCATAACGTGATTTCAACACAATAAACATATTTGATCGTAAGACCATAAGCATAAAAATCTAACAAAGAGCATAAACAACTAACCATAAACATAAATGTCAAACTATATACTATGAATACAATCATCAAGATGAAGTTCCTGTGCTAATAATGGGCTCACCGACAACCTTGCCTTGGAACCTGATTTTGCCCTAGATTTTGGCTTGAAGGAAGCTGACATTGCCATGGCATCTTATTTATCAGAGTTGCTGCATTTGGCTAACCCCAAGACCACATTGATACAGAGTGCACGGCAGCACAATCAAGATGTCAATTCAGTGGGTCTCTCTCTACTGGTAAGACTGCGGAAGCCTTACACATCTTGAAGATGATGCTTGCCTCCACAATTGTGGCGCTTTGCCAAGCTACAGATCTATGCCACCTAGAAGAAATCTTGAAGAAAACCATTTAAAGTACGCTGCAAAAGGAAGCTGGTGCTTGTAGCTTGCATCTATCTCTCACATGTAAACTTGCAGAGATTGTGAAAAAGCAAAATGTAATGGAGTATGCGCATGATGTGACCAACCCATCCTTACCATTCATGTCCTCACTTAGTGTGTAGAGCAAGATGATAGAGACGATACATGAAGCTAGAGCAAGCTTTCTGGAAGCTGAGAAGAGTGATCTATGAAATAGTGGGCGCATAGCCAATTCAAGAGCATTTCTGAGATTCCAAAAAGCTTGCTCTAGCTTCATCTATCGTCTCTATCAGCTTGATTTGCACACTAAGTGAGGACATGAATGGTAAGGATGGGTTGGTCACATAATGTACATACTCCATTACATTTTGCTTTTTCACAATCTCTGCAAGCTCAGATGTGAGAGATGGATGCAAGCTACAAGCAGTAGCTTCCTTTTACAGCGTACTTGAAATGGTTTCTTCAAGATTTCTTCTAGGTGGCGTAGATCTGTAGCTTGGCAAAGCGCCACAATCGTGGAGGCGAGCATCATCTTCAAGATGTGTAAAGCTTCCGCAGTCTTGCGAGTAGAGATGAGACCCACTGAATTGACATCTTGATTGTGCTGCCTGCACTCTGCATCAATGTGGTCTTGGGGTTAGCCAAGTGCATCAACTCTGATAAATAGGATGCCATGGCAATGTCGGCTCCCTTCAAGCCAAAATCTAGGGCAAAATCAGGTTCCAAGGCAAGGTTTCCAGTGAGCCCATTATTAGGCATTTCGAGCATAAGCTCAGAGAATTGTGCGAAGAGAAGCCTGTCCATAGCAGCAACAAAGATCCTAACAGTATCCATGGGGAAGCCAACGAAGATGCCTTGGAAGTTGGCCCCATGGAAGCAGCGGTCCTGCTTGATGTCAATGAGGGGGTTGTCATTAGCGCTATTGGCCTCATTCTGCATGTTGATAGCGGCGTGTTGGATACTCTCCAACTGAGGGCCAAGCCAAAGCGGAATGCAGTGCGGCTCATAGCAATCTTGCTTGGGCTTCTTAAGCCGTCTGCATGTATAGATCTCATCACCACGCTCGATGAGTGAGCTCCCTTGCAAGAACCAGTGAAGCGTCCCTCCCACTTCAATCTGCCCGTGATGAAGCTTGGCCTCATGCAACATAGGTTCTGCAAGCTCGGATCACACAAACATCACCTCGCAGAAGAGGCCTCCGCATAGCTCTGAACATCAAACAACACTAAACACAAGGAACTTTAAACGCATTTCTATATAGCAAAAAAAATATAATTACTAGGCAACTTACTAGATTGAATACACATATCTAGTAAGAGTGCAAACTAGTAATAATGAGAATACTCCTATATGGTTGCAACCATAATTTATAGCTATATGAGAGTTTTAAGTAACCATAAAGCAAGATTTCTTACTAGTTTGACTCGGATTCTCCTAGATGGTTGTAGCCATAATATTATAGCTATATGGGAGTTTTAACTAACCATGTAGTAAGAAATTCTTCTTTCATCTACATGGTTGTAGTCACAAAATGCTATCTATGTAGTTGTATTATATTAATTCCTTAAATAATCAATTTAACATAACATATACAAAATAGCACATACTTTTTGACTAAAAGAAATAAAGGTTAAATAGAAAACTAAAAATGATCACTTTCATATAGATGTCTCTCAAAAATTCTTACAAAGTCCATCATATAACTATTAATCTTTATCATTGGCTACTTCTACATCCTTTAAAGAAAGAAAGCCAATCTTTTCAAGTCTTACTATCATCGTGCCTTCTAATAAAAAAGCCAGGTTACTAAGACTTCACACATAGTAGAAGAGCTAGTTTTACACTATTTCTACAAAAAAAGGAGTTCGATTTTTTTAAAGCCATGTAAGTAGGCTTCACAAGTGGATACACTAATCCATAGACGATGCTTAGCTTCCAAGTCGGTCCGCCACCAATTGCGCCACACAACTAACCGAGGACGCGCACGTTCGATGGCTCGCAGGAGGAAAAGTTCAGCTGCTGCAGAGGGCACTCATAGTTGATGTTTCAGGGAAGCGAACCACTAAACTCTTTGCAGCTTTGCATGGACCAGCTGACGAGTACGTCCTTCTTTGATTTGACATCACGGGAATAACCTTGTAGAGGCGAGATAATATATTGCAGTTGAATACGGCTAAATAGCTAGCAAGTGAATATTAAAAGGCAACTTATTAATACAGCAGGTATTGGACACGCAAGTCGGGCTCCATTGCAGCTCTAGCTAGCGGTTTGATTGAGCGAGAAGCAGCACGTGATCTTAGCAAATGCAGGAGGAGGAGCTGTGAAATAGGGGCCCTCGGAGATGGTGTGGAGAGTGCACGTGGGCTTCCAAGAGCGGCAAGGGGTGCCAATAGGGTGTCATTGTTTACAGGTTTTCTCAAGTGCAGTAAGAGTAAAGAAATACCGCAAGGGGTGCCAACCTTTGGGGCCAACAGGGTGTCATTGTTTACTTGACACAAGCGAGGGTGATGTAAAGGCTTACAAGGAAGCAGTGACAGCCAACACAACAGATGGCAAGTGCTACGAGCAACAAAGGGAAGGCAGGGCAGGGGCAGTCAAGGCTACGTCGGTCCAACAATGCTAGCTGGCCAGGGTGGGGCAGCAACAAGTTGAGCAACTTGTATAAAGCTGAACAAATATGTCTGCCTTCACATAGTATCTCTCTCATGAGTCCGTCCTATTTTGGTAGCCACTTCTCTTCTTTTGCGGTTTTCTCTCTTTGTTGCCCTCCTCTTGCTGTCATATTTTGATCTTGCACTCCACAATTTGACACAAAAATATTTGGCAAGTTGCGCACAATTCCATAGTGTGGACCATTTTATTTGTGGACGATGGTCTAAACCTCTCTGAGCCAGAGTCTATGACACATAAAGAACACGTGCTTTCTATTAGGATGGATAAGCTAACGTTTTTGGATTTATGTTCTGGCCAATTGTGTCATATTGTAGCTTTGCTACAAGCACACAAACTTTACAATTAGAAGGATACTGATCTGATGCAGCATTTGCTCAGAGTAATCTAGAACCTATTGACATGCAGTGAATGCAGGAAAAAAATGACTTGAAAACAGCACTCTGTAGAAAATACTCTCTCTCTCTCTCTCTCTCTCTCTCTCTCTCTCTCTCTCTCTCTCTCTCTCTCTCTCTCTCTCTCTCTCTCTCTCTCTCTCTCTCTCTCTCTCTCTCTCTCTCTCTCTCTCTCTCTCTCTCTCTCTCTCTCTGAGTGAGTGAGAGTGACTGTGCGTCAAAAACTTACTGCTAGAAATTTGTTGAGCGGGGGGATGACATGGGCTTGAGGATCGTGGGCTTGAACGTCGCTTCTAGGATTCTTTTATGTGGTGAAACTATGTTGGCATAATCATCTTCCAATAGATGTACTAGTTATTGCTGCACAAAGCAAACAACATTAGCCTGTTTTACTTGGTCACGTCCTGAGTTCTGTTTTACTTGGTCACGTCCTGAGAACTCAGACAAGTCTCTTAGGTAATCTGAAACTGAAAGTTTCTGGGGGCGTGATACCGAGGGGCCGGATCGGTTGATCTGCTAGGGATTTGTTGGAGAGAGAGGCCAGGCGCGCACCTTGTGATGGGCAGATTAAGCAAGTAGAGGCCACCCTACTGAAGCTCATGGTCGGCTGGGAGGGCAGCGAATGAGGAGGGAGCTTGAGCAGCTTGCACGGCAAGCTGATTGGCACGGTGCAGCTCGACTGCTAAATGCAGGGCGCCATGCATGCAGCTTCGCAAGCTGCAATTAGCAAAGCGGTGAGGTTTACCGTGTGAAAGATGTGCTGGTGATAGCGATAGGGTAGAGAGAGAGAGAGAGAGAGAGAGAGAGAGAGAGAGAGAGAGAGAGAGAGAGAGAGAGAGAGAGAGAGAGAGAGAGAGAGAGAGAGAGAGAGAGAGAGAGAGAGAGAGAGAGAGAGAGAGAGAGAGAGAGAGAGAGAGAGAGAGAGAGAGAGAGAGAGAGAGAGAGAGAATGAAATGAAATAAAATGTTAATACAGCCACGCCTTCAAAAGGTCATTTTTTTAATATTGATGGATCTAATCCAATGCCTTGGTATACAAAAAAATGACCTAAAGTGAAAGACTTAAATCATCATCATCATCATCAATGCCCGAGGACACCGGCATCGGATCAATGTCCGCCGATGCAAATAGTCGTACTGAGCGTCTCCCATATATGTCGTGCTAGAATTGTCATGATCCTCTAATGGAGCCTCCATTGATGTTGTGGTCTCCCTCGTAGACATAGGCATCGAGCTCTCTGAGCTCAATGGCTCAATCAACGAATATACCTCTGGTATAAGTGGGCTCTGAAGTGCTCTAAAGGAGTCAGTGATCTCCCTCTATTCAACTTGTAAACTACCACTCAATTCAGTGTGAACGAGGGCCTTCTCCTACGAATGGGTGCATTCACCTCTTCGAGCTGTGATCTTACACTTTGGGGCTTGTCAAAGCAGGGCAAATATGGTACACAGTTGTGATCTTAGATACAGCCCACACAAGAGCTGGGCACGAAGATGGCTTTCTATATAGCGCGTCTTCTCCAGCTTGCAAAGGACGGCGTTGTGACAAGACACCAGCTTCGATACAACGGAGTACCAACACAGACCAGGACAAGTCCCGTTAACTATGAGATATGAGGCCGCTTTCATTGCCTGTTTAGAGAGGGCTTTGGACCACTCTCTAGAGTCATGGGGAATGAGGACCAGAGATAATAATCAATGCCTGGGATTTTTGTTTGGTCGAGCTGCGCATACATAGAAAGAGCCTGACAAGAGGAGAAGCTAGCGAGTCTCAAGGTGGATCACAGACTTCTTTAGAGCGGGCACTAAACCAGCGGAGCAGCTACTACCACAGCAGATCCCACATTCTCCTCACACCAGAGGCACATTGATCAACCAAGCGACCGAGCTAGGAATATCCAGATGCCCACGACTACGGAGGACTACACAGCATCGACGGAGGCTGCATCAAAGAATCAAAAGATCAAGATCACTATGGCTCGACATGCACGATGCTCGCTCAGACTATTGACCATGGAGGAGATTGATGAGATACATGAGTGAAATATCTGAGCTTTGGGAGTGCTCATCATGTCGGCAAGCATCTGACTCTCCAGCTTGATGATCTGCGAAATATTACCAGGGTTTGAAAGATCTTCGATACTCCTTTCTGGGTCGTTCTGGCTTGCTACTACGCGGGCACACTACGCGGAATAGAAATGGTGTGAATCTTGAGAATTAGGCATGGAACCTGCTGTATATCATTTCCATGAACATTGAAGGATGGTCGAGGGCACAGGGTTGTTGTCTGCATGTGCTATACTTGGAGCGGCATAATGCTGGTCATCACTAGTTGCACTTGCAGAAGCGAGCTGAGTAAGGTAGTTGAAGTTGGACATACTGTTCAGCTAGCCACTGGGTCTTGTTGCACACAAAGATGCTATGTTTGCTACATGGGGAAGGCATAGAGGCTTCACTGCAAAAGAAAGTCGATTCCAATATGCCGATGAGGCAAACAGTGACATTGTCGACCTTCTACTGCTAGAATGAATAGGGAGGAGCTTGGCCTAGAGACTCTATGCTACTGAAGAATGCTCTCACCATGTCGACGAGGTAGTCTTTTCTTCATGGCTCTTTGTTTTCATGTGAACAGGTATAAGGTGCCAATACAATAGCTAGTTGGGCACATGCAACAATTAATGCATTGCAAGAGGTGACATTCCGGACAGGAAGCTCCCCAAGCACTTTTTGTGCTTTCTCAAGTGCACCACATTAAGCATACATATTGACCAAGACGGTGCCAAGCACGACATCTTTTTTCTTGCAAAGAGCCACATGCCTTCAAGATGCATGCGTAGGTGATTGCATCGAAACAGAGGCCCTCGCTTCGCATCTACTAACATTGTGGACAGAACACTTGATAGGGAGCATGATAGATTTGAAAGTCGTCAACGCCTGTGATCGATGTGTGATTAAGAAATATTGCAACATGTGATGCTTGTGTAGGTGATTGCATCTATGCATGCATAGGTGATTGCAACATGAGAGAGGCCCTCACCTCGCATATAAATTTTGACTGCAACGATTAGAAAAGCGCGACAGAGCCACATGCCTTCTAGATGCCTGTGCGTAGGTGATTGCAGTTGGGAGAGGCCCTCACTTTGCATCTCGATTTTGACTTCCAGGCCATAGCAGCTAACTAATCTCCTAATAAGTTGCTTAAGCGCAGGGTAAATACGCACTATTTTGGAGCACAGAAGAAAAGCATAGAAAGAGAAGGGTAATCTGTAGACCCACATCCAGCAATGCTTGTTACTTCCTGCAATACTAGGTAGAAAAAAGTCGCAGCCTCTTGTAGCAATTACTCCTGTGAGTACGTGTGTGTGGAAATTATAACGTGCTGCGATGATGGCTTTGGTTGAAAGGAGGAGCGTTAAAAAGATGTTACTAGCTTCATAGCCTTCTCTCTCTCTCTCTCTCTCTCTCTCTCTCTCTCTCTCTCTCTCTCTCTCTCTCTCTCAAACAGTGGCCAGAAACAAACCTGTAGACAAAGCTCCGAGCTAACAAAGTAATGAAGCTTTTGAATAATGCTTAGATTTTAATTTGAGCGTGACACAAAAATGAACTAATGGTTTAGTCCCCACATTTTAAAGAGTGGCCACATGGGTTAATGAGAGCGCAATGCTGTGATTTTACCTCGTACTCTATCGAAGTAATGAATATTTTGAATAATGCTCTAGATCTTAATTTGAGCGTGACACAAAGATGAACTAATGGTTTAGTCCCCACATTTGTAGACGAGGTCTAGATGAGTAGCTTGAAGTTTGCATGTACAAAGGAGACTTGAGGTAGATCTACTTGTGCATCACATTGATGGCAAGAACCTCTAAAATATAATGTGGATGTGTGGAATAGCATGTAGAAAAGTGAAAGGATTTTTCAATGAACAAGAGAAACCTCATGAGCCACAATAACATCACAAACAACTTATTAAGGAGCCACAAACACAACACTAAGGTTGCTAGACCCAATAAAAAGGTGAAGTTGACCACATGCTATCGAAGTGTCTATTTGGTCAATGGAGAGTATCATCACAAGCTAGCAAGATGATACAAATCAGACCCATATGGAGAAACTGCTTTCTCATTGTAGAAAATATTTAGTTAAATTCATCAACGTCCTTGTGATCGTTTATGTACTGTCTCTTTCACCCTCAATTTGATATAGAACAGAGCTTGTTATGCTTACCATACTAATGTGTTGTGCTTCTTGTGATAAAAGAAGTGATAAAGTTTGCAAAGTGTAACTCTAAATATCAGTAAGGATGTCTAGTATCTTGCATTTAGTAAATGAATAAAATGATTTTGTGAATCCCTAACAAAGGGTTCAAATAACTAGCAATGACATTTGAATAGAAAACACGACAATTCATGTTTTTGTAATAGAAAAAATCAGCACTTGATAAGATCTTCTAGAGTCATAGCATTAAAATAATCCATTGTTTTTTTGCATGAATTCTTTAAGATATGTACTTGAAAAGATGCAAATTATCTTGATGTTTTCTCTATGATTAATGATGGTTTTTTTGTGTGTTTAGATAGTTTAAAGTGTCAAATAAGAGTAACCTTGCAGAGAGCCTTTTGAAAATGAAACCTAAATCGGTGTTCTAATAACAATTTGGTGTTATTCAAAGGGTATGAGTATTCAAAGTAAACCAATAAAAGCTCAAAGCTCAAGTTTCATATTTAAAAATGGGACTTGAATAAGTCCCAAAATTCCTAAATTGGTGTTATCAACTAAGCTTGTTGAAAACTTTGAAGAGATCTAGGTTTTAAATATACCTCCACATTGATATTTTGACCTTGTATTCTAGTATAATCTGGAAGATGTAAGTATTTTGATTTAATAAAGTTATAACTTGATGCTAGTGGCCCAACCTTATGAACATATTTTGAGAAGTTAATGAGACTTGAATAATCAACACAACGTGGACTGTACGTTACTTGCAGGGTATCCAACTGACATTTGAATTGGATGTTTTGTTCGTATAGATTGTGATCTAGTTTGTGTTTAGAATTGTATCATTAATATTATTTGGATGAATATAACATAAATTATTTAAAAAATTTACAATAATCTCCATCATGCTGTAATATTTTTTCCTCTATAAGGACAATGTGTGCAATTGTGGTACTTGCATATCAATGATAGAGTGTGTGAGATGTAAAATGTTTTGATCCCTTTCCGTTTATAGCTTCGTCTCTCAACTATGAGACTTTATTTTGTTTTCTTATTTGTATTAGTAACAAATATATCAATTAAGAAACTTATTGATATCGAGCGAGTAACCCTGATATTTCTCAATAATTAGTTTTTTAACTATGCTTAATGAATTTTTACTAAAATGAAATTAGGGACAGACAAACTTACTACAATTACTTGATCCATAGTAAGTGATAAATAACTAGATGAAACACCTTTTTCTATATAGGAGTTTATAAACTACCAGATGAGGATGCCAAAGAGCGAGTTACTATATAGGAGTTCATAACTTACTAGATGAACTTACTAGATAAGGACGTTCAAGAACATGTTTCTATATAGGAGTTTATGACTTACTATAAGAACTTACTAGATCAACACGTCCAAGAGCAAGTTACTATATAGGAGTTTGTGATTTGCTAGATGAATTAGAAAATTGCTAGCTTACTTGCTAGATTAAATGTGAAAACTCCTACTTGTAACTAAGAATTATTGAGCATGTACTCTAACTTGCTATCTAGAAACACGTCCAAAGCTCCTTGTGAAAGCAGCCTCGATTGTAGCAAACGATGTGACATTGGCTTAGGCCCGTGTCAGACTGGGGCACCCGCCCCTCTCTCTCTTCGAAGGTGGCCGCACCTACTGTTGTCACACCAGAACACGAATAGGCAGACGGCCACGCTCTGCAACAAACCACAAGGCAGCGTGTGGTGCAACCTTCGTCTCCCACGCTGACTGTCAGACTCTAACGCCCATCATCTTTCTTCGCGCGTCCAGTTTTGCAGATGGCCGCTGCATTGCGAAGTTGGCCGAGGGTGTAAGGCCGTCCCTCTGACAAAGGCTGCAGGCCATGTTTGCCTTTTTCCTCCGCAAATGAGACACCGCCATATCAACATGGCCAACTTTTCCCTGCCCCAATGTGACACGAGCCTTAGGAGAGGCCCTCTTTCGCGCCAAGCTTTATGGGCTTCTCAAAGCCTGCTAGCTTCAGGGCTTCTGTGGCGGGAATGAGCTCCTCACCTCCTTTCACAAAAGCCTTAGAGCTAGGCCACCCGACAAGCAGGCCCGCCATGTAGCAAAGAGGCAATATACAGATCGCATGATGCAGTGACTGTTCCCCGAAGTGGACAGCTGGGAATCACATTGGCATTCACAAGGTTCGCCAAGGCTTCCAGTACTTCCCACCTGATGCCAGACAGGCCACCCACGAGGCTGTTGAGCCGGACAGCCATAGCCGCACGTGTCGTAGATAGAGGCTGTGCATCCGCAGAGCGGGGACCGAAGATGACGGCCATAAGGTGGCGCTTGTCAGAGCAGGCGGCGAAGCCAGTGGTGATGCCATAAATATCCGCCCCATTGGCCACCGCTTTGTCCACCCATGCACGCGCCTTGTCGACAGCCAGTTTGCACCCCTGCCGGTCCAGCTCGACGGCCACGTCAGGGGAAGCACCCAAGGCGGCGATGGAGGGGATGGAGATGTGAGCGCCATCAGGCTTGACAGTGTGGGCATGAAGGTAAGTCTCAATGAGTGCAGTGAAGGAGAAAACATGGTGGCTCTCCATGTCTAATAATGAAGTGCATCCATGTAGTAGGTGTCGGAATTTATAGGACCTGTTGCATGTCCCAGCGAACCTGCTTTCTGCCCACATCCTTAAAGCTTATCGTTTTCCACTTTTCCCTCATAAGGGCCTGGCCCGCCGCAGGAATCAGCCCTGCACACAGTTGCCACAGTTGAAGCAGCAAGCCCTCTCAAGTGTGGATTCTGAATCTATGATGGAATAGCAAACAAGTGAAAGAGTCAAGGTGGCTTTCTAACAAAATAAGAAAGTGTTAAAAGGCATTAAGGTTGAGTTTAACTGGGATCGGTGTTAGGGAAAGGATTGCCCTCAACTTAGC
Source organism: Adiantum capillus-veneris (assembly GCF_014529385.1). Taxonomy (NCBI): domain Eukaryota; kingdom Viridiplantae; phylum Streptophyta; class Polypodiopsida; order Polypodiales; family Pteridaceae; genus Adiantum; species Adiantum capillus-veneris. The sequence continues at coordinate 102,600,870 of NC_140960.1, read as the reverse complement.
CGGTTGAAAATCGAGACTAGTCGATTATAAACCATGGTAAAGGGAAGAAAAAAGGTGAAATATTGAGAAAATAGTTCAAAAATGTTACAAATTTATGCTAGTATTTTCGGTTCGCTTCTTTGTGATGAGGAGAAAATTCACCGCTAACTAAAAGAGATTTTTTCAAATATTGATTAGAATTAATTTATAAAATGTAAAAAAAGTTAAGCAATGTGAGGCTATGAAATAAAATGAGCTCATCAATGTGTGTGTGTGTATAGAATTTACTAGAATTATGCAAGGTGAAGGTTCACTTTAACATTCTAAAGCAATAGAATGCAGAAAAGGGCACTACATCCGGTTGTGAAATGAAGGGTGCAATAAAAAGATCCATGCACTATTTTAAGGTAAGTTTCAAACATCGATGTCAAATGAAGGGTCGAAACAAAAAGATCCATGTACTATTTTAAAGCTGAAAGGTGAAATAAACAGATACATGCACTATTTTAAAACCGAAATAACATTTAAGGTATGTCTTAAACATCGATGTGAAATGAAAGTTCAAATAAAAAAATCCATGTACTATTTTAAAGGTGAAATAACATTTAAGGTATGTCTCAATCATCATTGAAAACATTTAAAATATACCTAACCCAACACTCCTCTAAGGCTTCTTTTAGAAAGCCAAAACAAAGCTCTTCTTGTCTCATGATGCTCAATCAAGTCAAGCATTTAATCTTGCAGCCACCAATTTCCCTGTTCACGTGCAGAACGTGAAGAGAATTAACTCGCTGAGCGACATTGACGGACTCTGTGGGTATTCTCAATTGACTCGCTCAATTCACTCGGGTGACGGACAATGGACAGGTAGTAGGCGGCTAGGCCTTAATGTGGCCTAGGCCCTAAAGCCACACGTCCACGTATCACAATAATGTAGGCTAGAGCAATACCGATGCAAGTTGTAATTTTATGGTTACCGGTGGTGGCAACCACATGAGTCCCATTGGAACTTGGAGCTGCCCTCAAAGAAAACCATTCCTGGGCCTTTATTGTCTATCGTAGAATACTTCGGGTGGATTCGCACACCGTGGTGCCAGCCCTACTGTAACTCCAACCCCTGATGAAATCAGGGCATTTGTGTGGGTGAAAGTAGCATGGTAGTGTTCAATGAAGCCCAACAAATCTCCACTCTGCCAAAAAAACGGCAGAGTTGGGTCCATTGTTAATGAATCGGCGCCGCAGTGTCAATGCCTTGTCTCCTCTCTCTCTATCAACGAGAAGCTACGAGCTACCGCCTACGCGAAAACTCTCTCTTTGTGTGTGTGTGTGAACGGGTAGCTACGGGCTACCGCTTGCGTGAAAACTCTCTCTCTCTCTCTCTCTCTCTCTCTCTCTCTCTCTCTCTCTCAGTTGTAGCTGGTTTAGGGGTTTCACGTGGTAGACAGTAGAAGTGTGCGAACGCTCTACTTTATCCCAGGCAGCGAACAATGCTGAGTGGGGTGGGGGTTGAGCCGGCGGGGGTGCTACCCCATGTGCAACCGCGCCCTTAGAGAGTGAGCATAGAAATCAGCAAACAACTAAGTTTCCTTTGTTGGCTCATCCTCCATTAAGGGGTCCAGAGAGCCCAATGGGCTCTAAGAGCTCATTCGCACACAAGCAAGGGAAGGGTTTCATGCACTCAGTGCTTTGTGAGTTGGGAAATCTGCGATGGAGTTTTCTCTTCGTCTTTCACTCCAAAATACTACTGATGACAGCTAACTCTTTCATTTTTGGCAGAGTTAGCTTTAGGAAGACTGAGTTTCAGATATGGACAAAGTGGCATGATGCAAGGGAAACGCTTCCTTATGGGGCCTGCAGAACGTATCTAAAGTGCATGAAAGGAGATGGAAAATGTCTTGGGTGCCACCAACTAGAGGATATTAAACACTTGTTCCTCACATGTCCCCAAAATGCCCAATTCCTAGGCATCCCGCAGAAAGGGGATTCATCTATTCACCCTCATGACTTTTCAAAAGTTGAGATCTTACTTGGGGAGTGCTGCCACCTTGACATCCCCCTCTGGAATGTCTGGAGAGCCACCTATGTTTGGTACTGATGGACCTCAAGATACTGTGCTAGGTTTGGTAGAGCTGGTCCCCATCACAACAACTTCATCATCGAGCTATCAAGAGATGCCAATAGCATGATCTCCCAGATCAAAGGTGTGTTTAATGGCCCCTTGTATCTTCTAGATGGCAACAGTGGAGTCTGAAAATGGCCAAGTTTTACTCCAGAGAAAGGAAGAGTATGTCTATAGACATCAATTTGTAAGCTGGTGTTTTTTCTTTTTTGGGAAGCCTCTTTTCCTACCTTTGAGGTAGATGTACTTATTTGCTTCTTTTTAATTTAAATTTCCTATTTTATAAAAAAAACTAAGTAAGCCCTAATTCTCTAAGCTCTAAGGCTCACTGTGAGAAAACGACTCTGTCAATCCTTCTAGGTGGACCCAGAGATAGTTTCTAGAGAGAAGGTCTTCCGCCACCTTGGTGCTCTGCTAGAGGTTGATGTGACACGTAAGCAAAGATTCTGAAGGGTTATGGACAAGATTAAATGAAAGATGACAAGGTGAGAATATGTGTTGCTTCCCTTCTCGAGCAAGGTAAGTGTGCTCAATTATTTTCTCTCCCGCCCACTTCTTTAATCAGCCAAGTGCAATTGGGAGGAGTTCTTGAAATCCATGAAAAGATACCTATGGAAAAATAACACCGAAGACGCGATGCCTTGGCAGCGGGAAAGTTGAGAGACCGTCGAAGGCAAATGGAGCGAGGAGGCATCGTGATTCTCAACTCTGTTATTCATCCAGAGGCCCAATGTTGCAAGTTCTTGTGTCTATCACACTGCAGGACCAGGCATGGGCCATCATGTCAAAGGACTTGATTGACAAGGCAAACCTTACTTCTAAGTGTGGGGAGTGGAAAAGATTAGAGGTACATCACAAGTTGATCGTCCCTGAATGGTCCACCCTTGATAGTCCATCTTAAGGCTGGGAGGCAAAACATGTGAGATCGCACGAAAGTGTAATAGAGATTTGGAGGTGCTGGAATGGGAGAGGTGACGAGGTACTTCCACAACTCCATCACTAATTGGTCCCCTTGTCTTTTCTAAGGTGGGAAATCTCCAACTTAACCCATTTTGGAGAGATATTGCTCGAAAGATCAACAATAAAGGTCGTAGTCATCTTGGCCATTTTTGGGACATCAATAATTAGAGCTATGTCCACCTAGCTATGCAAATTTCCATCTCAATGAGACTGTAATACTTCTAGTCAATAGAGTTATGGTTGGGCTGGACAATCACTGTATACCACGGTGCGAGTCTATGGAAGACCTAGTGGTGGCCCAAGGATAGAAATTTGATATGTAAACGTAAGACCAACGACATCTACCATTGGCCATTGGTGTCGTCGAATCGGTTTTGTCCCCTCAGGTGGCTCTAGAGAAGCAATGAGTAGAGGCAAGGTGTCTGGCTATAAGTGGGATGGTAGGAAAGACGTGCAAATGGGTACAAAAACACTTGGAAGATAGGGGTTTTCAAGAGGGATGGGGGGGGGGGGGGGGGGGGGGGGGGGGGGGGGGGGGAGCCAATTGTTACTGATTTGTACGCAAATTGTTAGATTATGCTACTTTAAGCAAGTATGGAATGCCAAGAACTGTTAGATCCTCAAGAATTGTCTCTCTTGTGCTAGTTTCTCGAAGATCGTGCAAGAAATTTTGTAAGATGTATTTAGGAATTCTAGGAGAAATGCATGATTTTGGGACTGTTCTTTGTGACACCAGTGCTTGAGTGGTGGTTGCATTGTGCTAGGTTGCATCATTGTCAACATTGTGCTAGGTTATAGTCTGGTAGGTTGCATTGTTGTCAATGATTGGGTGTCAAGTTCTATCGAAGAGGCTAAATTGTGCGAGGTTGCATTGTTGTCAATGTTGGGTTTCAAGTTTAGAGTAGAGATTGCATTGTTATCAAGAATTGGGTGTCTGTTCTAGAATATACATTTCATTCTGAAAGGTCTTACTGTTGTCACAACAATTGGGTGTTAAGTTTTAGAGGAGAGGTTGCAAATTGGTATTGATCATTGTTCTCCATTAGTGTACGCTTGTTTTTGTATATTCACTCTTAATTGATAGTATATGGATATGTGCACACTCATAATCAAGTTCACACACACCACGCATATCAAATTCACTTGAGTATACAAAAAAAACAATAAGGTGCATGAAATCTCTAGTAAATTGTAAGGAACATCTACTAGTGCTGCTCAGTTTGAGTGTAACTTTTACATAGTGGGTCTAAAATATTCATATATTGGGAAAAATTTGGATTTTAGAGACACTCAAATTCTTGTAGTGCACGACAATAAGAACATGGTCACAAAACTCAAGAGACAAGTTAGTCAAAAAATCACATCTCAAAAACTTACACAAAGAAGCAAGAAAAAACAATTTGAAAGATCTCTACATGAATGGCGTTTTCAAATAAATAACCAATGAGTCTCCTTGTTGAGAGGTTTGTGCCGTATCAAATGGGGATTCAAGTGTGCATAAATAAGTTAAAGTGATATTGAAAATTGAATTTAAAAGACAAAGAGGAAAAGAGGAAACTTTCACACACGATGTTTAACAAGGCTAGGGAGAGAATCATGTCAAGTTTTCTTGTTACTACACTCAAGAGGTTGAAATTAAGACATGTTAGAGACTTCGTAGCTATAGCTACATTGTGCATACATATATCGATCATCGCAATGCATTATGGTTGAAGACCTATATTACTTAATGTAGACCTTGACCCAAGACTAAAGTTACATAGCATGAGTAATTTAGTTGTGGGTTTGTGGGACTCTTGTTGTAAAGAGGAGATTCAAAATAAGGGGAATACCTTAGAAGGCTTATGCTAAGACAAAAGAAGAAGGGTTGACATGTCTTCTCAGTAAAATCATAAAGGTGCTTTGGATCTACATGCTCATAGGAATAAAACCAGTTTACATTTTCTATGCATGCATTCAAGCTCAAAAAGAACATGCAATTCTACTCTTTTGCAATGACCTCCAAGGAAAAAGAATACGACTACAAATAAGTAGAATGGGGACTTGACAAAAGAGATCTTAGGAGTAGTGGGTAGCTTGTACAAGCAAAACCACACACTCTTTTAGTTGTAGTTGGGCTACACATAACCACAAAAAGAATACGAGAATCCACTCTAGTGAATGGTTTGCAAGAACAACATGCTTTAAAATGTTTATACATGAATGGCTACTTGAATCTCAAAGCCTAAAAATACCCCACTTCATGAAAAAAAGTCTTGGAAATCATAGATGGGGATCAAAGATGATCTAAGGATGTTGGATAGTGAGCTTGTTACAATAGCGGAAAATGAGAGACAGAAGAGGAAAATCAATCAAGAGGTTTATTGACGTTCAACAAGGCATAGAAAGAGAATATATGTTTCCAAGATTTCTTCTAAATGGGAAATATTATCGTGGGATGCACATGAGCATGGCTCAATCTTGAGCTTGAGCCACAATTTTTTTAGCATTATGACTTTATGACTTTAAACTTTTTTGGGTAGCTTGTATCTAAAACTTCTAGTTTCACTTTGGCTACACATAACCATAGCACATAATACAACCATAGCACATAACCATGGCTCAGTATTGAGCTCTAGCTAAAAATACTGTGTAGCATTGTGACTTTACAAGGATATTTTTCTCAGCTTGTATGTGACCCCAAAGTTCTAGTTACACTTGGGCTACACATGACGATGGCTCAAACTTGAGTTCGAGCAAGAGCGATAGCTAGAACTTGAGCAGCTTGAGGTATAGATACATTATAATCAAAACTACATGCAACTCCACATGGGCTAAATCTATCTAAAGACCTTTTAAACAAAATTGTTTATTCAAACATAGTCTCTTACAAGAAGATCATTACATTTTGCAAGACATGCACCACATACCTAACTCATACCTAGTTGGGTGTCCATAACAAATGCACAAGAGAGTTTTCAACTTAATGATATCTACTTGAGTGCACATGTAAAGATTCTAAACTAGAAGGTTATCTTCAGAAGCGTCAAAAGAGTGGTTTGGACGGAGAGAGAATGGCTAGATTAAGCACACGAGTAGCCAGTCATAGTCAGCCTTGCCGACTTTCATGATGTCGGCCTCTAAGAGTATGTGGCCCAATTGCGTTCTTTCCTCTGATGTTGCACCATGTCATGCCACATTTTCACCTTGTGTTGGCAATATGAACGCTACTAACTCGGGGGGTTCACTATGTGTAAAACTACCATATCACGTGCGTTCAAGACATGTTTGTAAAACCCCTTATCTGTGAAATTTTTTAGGAATATAATATACCCTTTTCTTTTAAAATCTGTAAGTTTTTTTCAAATTTGAAAAAATAATGCCCTTTTGTATATAAATTTCTGTAAGTTTCAAGAACTTTAAATACCCTTCTGTTGAACTCACGTGATAGGTTACATTTTTATTAGGTGACCTCCCCGGGGCTACTAACAACACCAAAAAATAACTAATATCTTGCTCCCCACCACGGCGCTTCATTATAGTTCACTAGTACAATTGACTGTGTGTGTCTCTCTCTCTCTCTCTCTCTCTCTCTCTCTCTCTCTCTCTCTCTCTCTCTCTCTCTCTCTCTCTCTCTCTCTCTCTCTCTCTCTCTCTCTCTCTCTCTCGCTGTGAGCGCACTCAATTGGGAGCGACACTATCAAAACTAGTCAGATCAAGGACATCGCGAGAACGTGGGGGGGGGGATCCCATGCAGCTTTGAGAGAGAACGATGGAGTATTCTAGTATCTAGATCATACCAGCAACATTTGTAAGAGGTGTCTCTAACCACCAAGGCTGCCTCCCACACCTTCTTGCTTGAGCACTATAGTTTGACACAAATTGGAGTCGCCCTATCATGTAGGTCAAAGTAGTGGCACATGGAGATGTAATTTTAAAGTTCAACCGCCAAGGCAACCTCCACCGATCATACATGGCTTGACCATGCTAAATTGTAGCTTTCAACAAATACATCAGCCTAGTTACTATATGCACCCCTGTTTGAGCCACAATTTTCTACTCAAAATAACATAGAGACTCAAACTTAAGTCTTGGGGGAGGGTTGTAGGTAGTGGAAGAGGCAATGGATCAACTCCGGGCCAGGCCTCAGATGTGGAGGCGATGAATGGAGTGGGAGATGGTCCAATTGCACGCCATGCCAAAACTGGGGCCGTGAAGGTAGTATATGGAGCTGCTACTAGCCTGCTCTGATTGCTAAGTGGAGTCGGTAAAGGTGGCTCCAGCGGATGAAGCTGCTATGTCACCTGCTTTGGATACTCAGTTACCTGAGCTCTATCACTCCTATGAAACATCAATGTTGAGCCTAAATCGAAAGGTAGGCGTTGAGTTGGCTCTAGACAAGCACTAAAAACTGACCAATCCTTCTCACAACTGATGCAATGCCTGCGTAGTAGTAAACATTGTGCTGCCAATGTTCCCACTCCTACAAAACAATCCAGCACAGCATCTCCCGTGTTTGTGAAGGTACCTAGTAGACATCTACAAAACAACAAAAATCTTTAGATTTGTTATACCTCTAATTTTATAGGAACCTGAAGAAAAAACATTCGATAAGTTTCTAGCACCTGGCAAACACTCGAGTCCTCTCAACACCTCTACAATAAGGCTTGCCCATATGATCAAGCATCCACTATGTGGAATCTGTACCTGGTAGCTTCTCCCACAACATGTCATCATCTGCAAAGAAGCCATGTAGATTCGTTGCAATCTCTCCATCAGCTCGATCATACCTCAGAAGCGGACACCCACCGGTTCTAGGGGGTAAGAAAATGACTAGCAACAAAGTACCAACCTACATATAACATTAAAACATTGATATTTTGAAATGTGAACATCAAAGTTACTGTTCAACATCAAAAAAAAAAAAACATACCCCCTCTACATAGTCCTAAACAGTCGTGCAACTAGACTCCGGCAGCCGTATGTACAATATCCTCAACAACGAGAAATGAGCTCCCTCTGCCTTCAAATTGACAATGGACAGATGTTCTCCATGACATGTTGCCATAACCATGCCATCAACCAAAAGAAACTCAAATCCCAAAAGGAATGCAGCATCCACAAGCTCACTATACCATTGGTTCCATAAAGGAACCCCACCAGTGCTAGTTGCATGTGGCCTAGTGTGTAAGGGAAAGTCTATGTACATCAAACTACGCCATTCAATCTCAAGCTGGGGTTCATCTGTCCTATTTATGCTAGAGAGCCCAAGAATCTACATAGTGACTGCATAGAATTGCATGCAATATTTGTTAGCACTAAATTTGTGGACATAACTATGAAGGTAAATTAGTGTGGCTTACGTGTCATTGCACAACACATCTGGAATAGCTTTTGCCAAGCACTTGACACTAGCATGCACTGCAAGGTGGCGTGGCTCTACATGCATATCTGTATGCTCAACATAAGATCAAATATATTTTTCAAGCAATGCTAAAGAGAACAACACAACATTAACCATTTTCATGTACTTGGAGGGTTATCTCCGACCACTCTGGCCATGTCTGATAAGTCCTCTGTAGCCCTGCCATGTGCTGGTGGACATGGAGGGGACAACTAGATACCCCCTTCTGGTCTCGGAGTGAAGGAAAGTGTCGGTGCACTGTGGCTCATAGCACCAAGGCTATGAGCACTATTGCTGACTTCTACAGAATACTCCTCAACCACATGCTCGCTCTCACTATCACTGGAAGCAACAACTCTCTTCTTTCTCTTCCCACATTTCCGGCCAGTCAATTGTGCTTGCGGGGCCGATGTGGAGCCAATCTTTGGGTCTTTCGTTGAGGCCTATTTCTTTTTGTCCGGTTTCTTTGTTGTGTTTAGAGATAGTGCATCATCTATCACAACGGCTTTCTTCCGTGAAGCAGTATGCTCCTCTATTAATTAAAAAAGAACAATTATTGTGCCCATGTCATATTGCATGGCAAAGGTAAAATCTACATAGCATGATACCTATGTATAGTGCTTCCTCTTCAGGTGGATACTCCTTGTCCGGGTAATCCAATCACCAAGGACACTTGAGCCACGCTCCCTTTGGCCGCAAGTTGTCTATCCACGTGTCAGGATATAAGCCCGTCTCCTCTCTCTTTGACCTGCACCATGCATCACTGAGGTGCTTGGAAATGGGGAAGACAAGAACATCCCTTCACCATCTACAAGACAGACCACAATGTTTTGAGCCATCGAGAACAAGATTAGTGTATCCTACTACATTCTTAATGTGTCAATCAAAGATGTCATACCTATACAACATGCGTCGTGCCGTGCAAGAAAAGTGGAATTGCTCTTCGGGATCTTGTCTGGACTTGATCCATGCACTCCACTTCTTGAAGGATTTGTCAAAGTAGTTCCGTCTGTATGTCTGTAATGTGTGCGCAAGTGTGCAACCATGCCTCTCTTCATCCTTCTCGTGTTGGATAGCAACATGCTCATTCTCGCCCTCCATTTTCTCGGCCATAATAGGTCACAAGTTAGATTATCAACAAATTGATTCGAGGACATAATCACTTGATCTAACCTTTCCAATTTCCACCAATACATGTGATATCGAAGCTAACCTTTCCAATTTCCACCAATACATGTGATATCGAAGCCATTGGATCCATGTCTTCTCCGTCAACCCTATGCCGTTCTCTTTCAAGGATGCATCACCACCTTGGAGCAAATCAATTAAGAGGCACTTCCTAGCAAAGAAAAAGCGAGACTTATTTTTCATTGCGACATAATCAAAAGAGAAAGATATTGAATGATTTAAATGACATTTACTTACTCTTTTGAGATAATGCGTGCACGCGCAACCTCTGCCACTATGGAGGGTGTCATTTTGATGGTTTTCTCGCCTCAGCCTGTGAATGATATATATTTTTGGAAAAAAAACGTTACCATTCTCTGGATTTGCAATGGTTGCTATCTCAAGCTCTTTGCACGTGAAATATTGCTCTGTTTGAGATAGCGCTAGATTGATGCTTTGTTCGAATGCATTAGGTGCCAACAACTCATAGTCAAAAATCCCTTTTAATGGTAGCCCTTCCGTTTTACTACTATACATAGCATCGAAGTTTTCCTATCATTTTCCAAGGACACAATCAAAATACACATAATAAGATTTCGCAATCAAAACATATTCTCATTTAGCATTGGTTTCAAGCATACCTTCCCAAATGAGTTGCGCAAGGAGAGCCATTGGCAGTTTTAGCCACTTTGATTTGTTTGGACCCCTAAAATTCAAATCCCTTTCTGCTGCCAGATGCGCTCTTTCCGAAGATTTATGAAAGAGTGACGTAGGGTCTGCCAACCTTAGCTTTCTCATCATGAATATATCATGCGCAATTGTGTGAGGCACTGATACCCTTGTGGCCCTGTTTAACACTTGAATGTAATTCACATTGTCAAAAAACTAAGATGCATTTACATACAAAAATAAGATGTATTTACATTCTCAAAAAAACAATTGGACCTACCTATTGATCATTCCCAAAACCAATAGAAACTCCGCTGTCTCATGGGGTTGAAAATCAACAAGAATGCACTCCAACTTTGGTGCCTTCTCAATTGGGATGTTGTTCTCGTTCATCCGCCGCATCCATGCCTCCAATCTGTGATTTCCATCCCAAACCCCAAAGTACCTCTCGACCATGTGACTAAGCTCAAGAATTAGACGAAGCTCCTCGTCCAAATCATATGACATTGCAAGATCTCTTGAAGTGTGACCACAATGAGAAAATCACTTATGATCATCCCCAGGAATACGTTCACTAACCATAACTCTTGCCGTGGTTGGTTGGTAGCTCTTGTTTGCAATGGAGAGTTACAAATCCACCACATGTCATCATGCGTGCAGATGGGGGGGGGTTTTGAAATAAGTCGACATAGAGGCAAGCATGGAAGTTTTCCATCCTATGGAGCTCTATGAGAATCCACCTAGCCCAAAGAAATATGCTTGTCGACCACATTTCCAAACGCTTCATCTCTTACATCTTCCATTGTGATAGTAGTTTCACACGATGACTCAATCCTCCACTTGATTGTGTTGTTCCATTCACATCGGTTACGATGGACACAATCCAATCTAGAGAACTTAAGGCTTGAGATTGTTCGCTCTCTTGAGTGCATCGCAGAGGGGATTCTTGTGATGTAGTAGCATAAACCTCATCTATGGACCATTATTTTTGGATTGATTTCTTGTTCTCATACTTGGGCTAAAGAATTAGAGAAGATAGATATAAGTATGGCTTATGAGATATTATAGCTAAGAGCTTGAGAAAGAAAAGTGAGCAAAAGAGAACTTAACTGAGAGAGAAATCTGTGTAATATAAAAAAGTAGAGATGAGGAGAGAGAGAGAAATGAAAAGAGTCAAAAGAAATGAGCTTCTAAATGCTCTTTATAAACATTTTAAATTTTATTAATTAAATTTATTTTCTATTTAATTATATTGAAATGTGTGTATGTATGTGAGAGAGATGGGTGAGGGTGTGTGTGTGTGGTGGATGCGTGTGTGTGTGCATAAGAAATTATTTGTGTGTGTGTGTGTTGTGTGCCACACACAACATGCAAAAACACACGCCAGTGCGTGTATGCGTGTACACACATACGTGTATGCCAACGCGTGAGAGTGTGTGTGTGTACATACACACGTGCATGCCAGCACGTATGTGTGTACATACACGAGGACATGCCATCACGTTTGTGTGTGTGGTTGGGTGTGGGCCATGCACTACCAGCGTGGCTCCATTCTCCACGCGTGGCCTAGTTGGGCACTTAGCCCAAACGCGTGGCCAGTGGCCACGCGTGGCGAGCGGCAGTCCACGTGGACATGTGGGTTTTCCACGTGTACTGTCATCAGGACGGTACACGTGGCAGGCCACGTAGACTATGTGGACTGCCACATAGACAACACAACATGTATGTCACGTGGCGTGCCACGTGTATCGCCGCTGGGCGACAGTACATGTGGCACGGCACATGGTGCCTTACTATTGCCACATAGACAATGTAAAGGGCACATGGAATGACACATGTACTGTCGCCCACCCATGGTACACATGGCATGCCATGTGGCCTTTGTGTTTTCTATGTGGTAGTACGCGTGGTCTACGTGGCATGCCACCTGTACCGTCGGCTGATGACAGTACACGTGGAAAATCCACGTGGCCACGAGGCGGCCTACGTGGCCATTCCATGGCCATGTGCACTGCCGCTGGCCACATGTTGGCCAGGAGCGGACACACGCCTCCACCTGGGGGCGCATGGGTGCCCATGGCCAACTTTGAAGCGTTGGCAAGGGGTGTGTGGAGATGCGTGGCCATCCGCACACACACGTTCCCCCTTCCTGGCCGCTCGCATGTGTGGGACACGTGTGCTGGTGGGGTTGTAGGGTGTGTTGTCGGCCGCACGTCCCCACCCCCGGTAGCCCACGAACACACATCGCCATTGGTAGCACCGTAGACACGCCCCACACACGTCCATGTCTCCTGATAGCCCCGCACACATGCCCTCGCCTCCCAGTAGCCCGCCCACACACGTCCCCCCCTTCCTGGCCGCCCGCAAACACCGGGCCTGTCTGATGGTGGGGGGGGTGGGGTGTGTTGTCGACCGCCCGCCCCTCCCCCCCCGCCCCTCCCCCCGGTAGCCTGCCCACACAGCCCCACCTCCCAGTAGCCCGCCCACTCACGTCCCCCTCGCCCCCCCCCCCCCCACCTTGCTTGGCCTCCCGCATACACTGCGCCCGTTCCCACTCGATCGAGAGCACTTCTTGCCCCCCCACCAACACACCCGGCCCCCCACACAGTCACCAGCACACCCAACCGCCCACACGTCCCCCCTCACACAAATCTTCAAAAGAAAATTTTTAAAGAATTATTCGGACGAAATGTCTCCTTTTATCCATTGCATTAGACTAGCATTCACGTGCTCACAGAGTCATAGAGTCACACACAAATATTTTTTTATACTAAATATTTTGTATTTTTTTTAAATAAAATTTTTTAAGTAATAAAATATTATTACATTTAAATTTATAACGGCTATATTATTAGACGTGAGTATATGACCCACACGCAAGAGCCAGGAAGGTTCAAATGTGTTTGGCAAAAGAAATTATAAGTGCAACACTTTTTTGCAACGACACCAATGAAGGAATTTTAGGCAAGCAATTGCTATTTGCAATTGCTCAGGAGTTGGGGCCATTGGTGCAAGATAATTGGTATGAGCATTTCCTTAATTCTTATTTCGATGCAAAACTCTATGCTAAATTATTTTTGCTCTAAACACTTTGAACATTGTTACGTTTTGAAGGTCAGTATCTAGTTTACGAAGAGGGGTTGACAAAGAATCTTTCGGCATTGATGCACTCCTAAAGCTGAAGCGAGACTCCACATATGACTTTTCCCATGGAAGCCGGTTTCCTAGTCAAGGTATGGAGGGGGAGAAATCTTATATATTCAAAATATCCACAATTGATCCAGCATCCAATGTGGACCTGGTGAACCGAATGAGACAAGATCGGGATGGCGATCTTCGACGTGCGTGGATCTAGTTTGATCACACCAGACGTTGTGAGCGGGGTGAAAACACACACAGCGCCTCTATAATGACCCGACACACACTCTTGGGAAGATACACACACGCACACTATGGGGCACCACTCGGTTTAGACAACACACCTGGCCGAGACAGGGAACACACCTCTGGAGTGAGAGGAGAGAGACTATCCACTTACCCACTCCACACAGACACACACACACACACACACACACACACACACACACACACCCAAAAAACTCAGCTCAAAAGAGGAGAATTTCTGATGTTTAGATACAAATGAGCTTGGGCCAACACCAATGGGGCAAATAGCTCACACAGTATGGGTAAAATAAGCCAGATATAATCACAAACTGGAGCAGAAACTTCGCTCATAGGAGAAACTTACACAGAAAAACAGCTGGAAAAGAGTGAGGAATTTGGCAAAATGGACAGCGCCATCGCGTTCGGAACGGCCCAAAACCCCAGTCTACAATGTCAAAGTGCTCAAATCCGACCTCGGATGAGCAGTTTACGGCCAAAACAGGCTCCAAAAACCCAAAAAACACACCTGCGGCTGTTCCTCCTCTCTTCTCCACGTTTTTTCTGGTCTTCTCTCTGTTTTTTCAGTTCCCACACTTAGCTTTTTTAGTTGGGCACCCTTGGCCTTTTAGATGACCTCAAACGGACCCTGAACAGGCCAAAAACTGACCTCGTAGTGCATAGTTGTCACCTTTTTGCATCATTTGCACACCTGGCACTCATCTTTTTTCCAATAATGCATCTCGCCACCACGTGAAGTGGCCCCAAAAAGTGGTCCTAATGATGACCTTTCTGCATAACTCTCACAAGAAAACACCCACGTTGTGTCCGTCCTCATCCGCGTGCAAATATTGACCTCGTTCGCCCTCCTGACGCCACTAGATGCCATCTGACGCACCTGCTGACCTCATGTCGTCGGCCCACGGATAGCTTCCTCGAGAAGTTTTACATGCTATAAACTCCTCATTATTGTAGAAAAACACAGTGGTACTGGTAATAGTGAAAATCGATGCACTATGTACACCCTGTCCTACCTGTACACATGTGGGCCCCACATAACCACCTGGCTAAGGAAAATGGGCAATCCTTTATTTGATGCACCATGCATGTATATGTACATATGCGCAATCCCTTGCTCCAAAAAACTCCTGACAACGTGTTAACGAATGGGTGACTATTGCCTGTCATGTCTATGATCCAAGGTACATGGTGCACCTTAATAGCTTTCTGGGTTGCCTTTTACTCTCTTTCTAACAATTTGTTTGTAGCATGCATGACCTTTTGACTAGTGCAACTTGTGAAATGAAACAGGAAGACATGGAAACGCAATGTTTATTTTAGGAGTGCCTCAATGATGTAATGCTATCATGTGGGTGTGACAGAGCTAATTTCTTTGGCTTCATGGCAAATGAAGCTCAAGCAAATTGGAATTCAGCTCGAATTGTTTTCAATGGTGGTGACAAGACCAATACAATGAATGGTCGAGAGCGTTCTTGTCTTTTCCATTGGAAGCAAAGCTTGAATCAACACACACACTGAAGTATGTGTTGCAAGCTTCTCAACACACACACAAAGAAATGTGTGAGAAGTGGAGGCAAGCACCAACAAAAGAGGCTGCAACAATAGAGGCTCGTCTGATACGCCAATGGTGGCGTAACGGTCATTGCATAGATCGTAACATTCCATACATGTATTGATGGCTTAGTCGGTGGGAAATTTGTATTGCACATTGCGTGGCATTATGACGTGCGTAGAAAGTAGCTCTGATGGACCAAACACTCCACGCACAAACCTTGCGAAGAGCAAGCATGGCAGCTGGCTAGTAGGGGAGGGTTTTTGTAATCGTATTTCATTACATGATGCATGTACAACCGACCTTGCAAATTCCATCTTCTAGAGCACAAAGGCCATTTCATACAGCCATAAAAAACACATTGGGAAGGGTCCATTAATACAAAAGCTTGCGGAACGCCATGAAAAATGTCCCAGCCACACCCAAAAAGGAAAAAAAATGGAGCTCACTTCCCTGTGCACTTCTCTTTAAGCTCCTTTTGGAATTAGCTTTGCATTGCTTGCACTTGTCATAGTCCACTTCTGGTAACTCTTTTCATGGTGCACACATCTTGGATCTTTGTCCGCCCAATTTGGCCGCCTGGCTAGACTTGTCCTACGTGGCCTCTTTCCGTCACTTTTCCATGATATGGTCCCCTTTGTTTTAGCCCTCAAAGTCTTTAAACTCTCTCCATTACCCCCTTCTTGCTCTACACTGGCCGGATAGGCCTCTTGGCCAACTTTGGGACTCTCTCTCTCCACTATCACTGTGGGATAAGCCCCTTGAAGCCGTCGAATTCTCTCCCTATCTCTCTTGTTGTGGGATTTCCCTCCTTAGCCGGCTTTGTGACTCTCTATCCCTCTCTTTTGTCATTGGCCCACGGAGCCCCTCCCCTAAGCAAGCAATAGCGACCTCGTTATTTGGGGGGGGAGGGGGGGGGGGCATTTTTCCTTCAAAAAAAGTTTGACCCAACGGGCCCAGCACAAGCCCCAGCCGGACAAGCCACATCAGCACAGTGCTCCCGCCCACCATCTCACAAGTACGCCACAGTGGAGAAGCAGCCATGACCGCCGGCTCTGGTCAAAACCCCGCCAAGCTCCGCCTAGAGGTCCACCAACATAGTGCCCTTAATGGCCGCCATCGCTGCGCTCAAGGAGCTCCCACTCCCCCTATGTACTCCTCCCTTAAGTCCTGCTCTGAGCTATATAGCCTAGCCTGATCCTATGCAAAATCCCATGTGGGAATTCTTCATCGCCACGTGGCACCTTTGGCTCGATGGCCTTTAATATTTAAAAATAAAATTGATTCCAATACCCCAAGAGCCAATCCCTTTTGGCCTCCTCACTTGAAACAGATAATATTTCCAACCCACTTGCCGAATTGTCGTGATGCAAAATTTGATTGAGACTCTACATTTGCCACTCTGAGTCCCATGGTTCTAGTTGCATTTTGATATTTCCAATCCTGCTAACCGAGGTCATCCAAAATGCACAAAAACCCTCTTGCGCCAACCCGTAGCAATTGCACCCAATCTTCCCGGCTTCTATAACTTTCTGCTCCGGGCTTTGTTTGACGTGTAGTCAATTCCTGCTAGCTTCATATATTGCACATCACCTCCTCACACTCTCTCATGGTCCAAAAATTTCAAGACGGCATGACTTCCCATGTGGTCAAGTGGGCACCAACCTAGCCGCTGACAAAACTTCAACTGGCCATATCTTGTAATCCATAGCTTTGATTTGCAATCTGAAAAGACCAGTAGGATCCATAAATTGAGCACTACACGCTTATACCTTGACATCCACTTGGTCTACCTGTCCCCAACTTCCCTGTTCCGCAAGAATCTGCAACACACCAAACCTTCCTCCTTCAATATCTTGGGCTCCGTAGCTCTGTTTGATAAGCCGTATGGACCTGCTCCTTCAGCACTTCAAGCTCTACATTTCAAAGTAGAAAACCAGCCCTTCTTCCTTTCTTCACCTGTCAGCCCACTTAGTTCACTTTGGTCTACAAAAAACCACATAATACATACATTTCTTCTAATCTGATGCCATAAAGAACTCTAACATATTGCATAGATTTGTCAAAGTTCATAGATACAAACAAAACTCTATTTTTCAGTTTGTGCATGCAAAGCGAAATGACAACGGAAAAATTTGAATTCAAGAGGAAAATTTGAATTTGCATGGGAAGTTTGAATTCCACTTTGTTCAAAATTCCAATGAGGTGGATCTAAGAGACACCAACCATTGCATCTACCTTCCAACACTTGGTTAGAATGGCCAAGTGGTGGATCTAAGGTCAGGGGAAGAGTGCTAATAATGGACAAGTGGTGGATCTAGGGTCTAGTTATCCCCGACACTTTATTTAAAATTGGAAGGTGGTGGATATAGAAGACACCAACATCTAGTTAGGATTGCCAAGTGGTGGATCTTGGATGCACCCACCTTCAGGAATTGGCTAGAATGGCTAAGGATCTAAGGTCTCCCTTTCTTACACCCTTCGTTGAAAGTTGTAAACTGGAGGATGTAGGAAACACCAACCATTGCACCCACCCTCGGGGGGTGCACTATGTAATCATATTAATGTATGACGTGAGTTCGATAGGAGGGGTTTTAAAATGCAAAAAATTTAGACAATTTAATAGAAATACATTAAATAAGGTATTTTAATATTCAATTTTGGAGAATTTCATAAAATAAGGGGTCATTTTATTCATTTAGACATGTTAAAAGAGGGGTTTTTAAACACCCCGTGAACGTACGTTATATAGGGGGTAGTGAACAACGAACCCCCCGAGCACCCAACGTCCAAAACTTGGCTTGAATGGACAAGTTTTGGATCTTAGATGCACTTCCCCTCTAGGAGTTGGTTAGAATGGACCACTAGGGAATCTAAGGTCTACCTATTTTACACACTTTATTTGAGATTTCAAACTGGATCCACGTTTTAAGCTTTAGTTATAATGGCCAAGTGTTGGATTTTTGATGCACCTACTTCCCAATTCTTAGTCTAAATGGCCAAGTGGTGGATCTAGGATCTACTCATCCCACAAACATTGTGTACAATTACAAGTGTTATAATGGCCAAGTGTTGAAGGAACGTAACTTAAACACATGGTTAGAATGGTCAAGTGGTGAATCTATGGTCTACACCCACCTACCAATACTTGGTTAGAATGGCCAAGTGGTGGATCTATGGTCTATCTTTCCTATAAACACTATTTAAAATTGGTAGATGGTGGACGTAGGAGACACCAACCATTGCATCCACCTTGCAAAAGCTGGTCAGAATAGCCAAGTGATGGATCTAAATTGCAGCCACCTTCAAGCCTTGGTTAGAATGGCCAGGTGGTGGATCTAAGGTCTGTATATTGCACACACTTTCTTTGAAATAAGAAGTTGGTGGATGTAGGAGACACCAACCATTGCATCCACCTTGAAATATTTGGTTAGAATGGCCAAGTGGTGGATCTTGGATGTACTCACCTTGAAAAACAGGAAGGTGGTGGATGTAAGAGAAACCAACCATTGCATCAACCTTGACAAATCTGGTTAGAATGGCCAAGTGGTGGATATAGAATGAACCCACCTTCAGGAATTGGCTAGAATGGCTAAGGATCTAAGGTCTACCTTTCTTACACATTTTGTTGAAAGCTGTAAATTGGAGGATTTAGAAGACACCAACCATTGCACCCACCTTTGACACTTTCCTATAAGCACTATTTAAAATTGATAGATGGTGGACCTAGGAGAAACCAACCATTGCATCCACCTTGCAAAAGTTAATGACCAAGTGGTGCATCTAAATTGCGGCCATCTTCAAGCCTTGGTTAGACTGGCCAGGTGGTGGATCTAAGGTTTGCATATTGCACACACAAAATAAGAAGTTGGTGGATGTAGTAGACACTAACCATTGCATCCACCATACAAAATCTGGTTAGAATGGCCAAGTGGTGTATCTTGGATGCACTCACCTTGAAACATAGGAGGTTGGTGGATGTAGAGAGACCAACCATTGCATCCACCTTGAAATATGTGGTTAGAATGGCCAAGTGGTGGGTCTTGGATGCATCCACCCTCACGAGTTGTCTAGAATCAGTAAGGATCTAAGGTCTACCTTTCTTACAAGCACTTTGTTGAAAGTTGTAAACTGGATGATTTAAGAGACACCAACCATTGCACCCACCTTCCAAAACTTGGCTTGAATTGCCAACTATTGGATCTTGGATGCACTTACCCTTTAGGACTTGGTTAGAATGGCCCACTAGGGAATCTAAGGTCTACATATTTCACACACTTTATTTTATATTGCAAGGTGGTGGATCTAGGAGACACCACCAATTGAATCCACGTTTCAAGCCTTTGTTTTAATGGTCAAGTGGTGGATGCACCTACTTCCCAATTATTAGTCTAAATGGAAAGTGGTGGATCTAGGATCTACTCATCCCACAAACATTGTGTAAATTTACAAGTGTTATGATGGTCAAGTTTTGAATGCACCTAACTGAGACATGGTTGCAATGGCCAAGTGGTGGATCTTTGGTCTACACCTGCCTACCAATACTTGGCTAGAATGGCCAAGTGGTGGATCTATGGTCTATCTTTTCTATAAACACTATTTAAAATTGATAGATGGTGGACGTAGGAGAAACCAACCATTGCATCCACCTTGCAAAAGTTGGTTAGAATGGCCAAGTGGTGGATCTAAATTGCAGCCACCTTCAAGCCTTGGTTAGAATGGCCAGGTGGTGGATCTAAATTGCAGCCACCTTCAAGCCTTGGTTAGAATGGCCAGGTGGTGGATCGAAGGTCTGCATATTGCACACACTTTGTTTAGAATAAGAAGTTGGTGGATGTAGGAGAAATTAATTATTGCATCCACCTTCAAAAAACTGGTTAGAATAGCCAAGTGGTGGATCTTGGATGCACCCACCTTCAAGAATTGGCTAGAATGGATAGTGGTGGATCTTAGGTCTATCTTTCTCACACACTTTATTAAAATTTATAAATTGGAGGATTTAGGAGACACCAACCATTGCACCCACCTTCCAAAACTTGGGTAGAATGGCCAAGTGCTGGATCTTGGATGCACTCACTCTACAAGGCTTGGTTAGAATGGTCCACTGCGGAATTTAGGGTCTACCTATTTCATGAACTTTATTTGAAATTGCAAGGTGGTAGATCTGGAGACACAAACAATTGGATCCACATTTCAAGGCTTGGTTAGAATGGTGGAGTGGTGGATATTTTATGCACATAATTTATAGATCTTAGTCTGAATGGCCAAGTGGTGGAAGTAGGATCTATTCATCCCACAAAATTTGTGTAAAATTACAAGTCTTATGATGGCCAAGTTTTACTTGAACACATGGTTAGAATGGACAAGTGGTGGATCTATGGTCTATCTTTCCTACAAACACTATTTAAAATTGATAGATGGTGGATGTAGGAGAGACCAACCATTGCATCCACCTTGCAAGGTTAGGTTAGAATAGCCAAGTGGTGGATCTAAATTGCAGCCACCTTCAAGACTTGGGTAGAATGGCTAGGTGGTAGATCTGAGGTCTCCATATTGCACAAACTTTGTTTAAAATGGGAAGTTTGGTGGATGTATGAGAAACCAACCGTTGAATTCACCTTGAAAAATATTCTTAAAATGGCCAAGTGGTGGATCTTGGATGCACATACCTTAAATAATTGACTAGAATGGCTAAGGATCTAAGGTCTACCTTTCTTACACACTTTGTCGAAAGTTAAAAATTGGAGGATTTAGGAGACACCAACCATTTAAACCACCTTCCAAAACTTGGCTAGAATGGCCAACTATTGGATCTTGGATGCATTCACCCTCTAGGACTGTGTTAAAATGCCCTATTGGGAAATCTAAGGTCTACCTATTTCACACACTTTTTTTGAAATTTCAAGGTGGTTGATCTAGGAGACATAATTGGATCCACATTTCAAGACTTCGTTTTATAATGTCTGAGTGGTGGATCTTTAACCTACTTCCCAATTCTTAGTCTAAATAGCCAATTGGTCGGTCTAGGATCTACTCATCCCACAAACTTTGTGAAAAGTACAAGTGTCATGACAGCCAAGTGTTGAATGCACCTAACTTTAAGACATGGTTAGAATGGCCAAGTGGTGGATCTATGATCTACACCCACCTACCAATACTTGGTTAGAATGGCAAAGTGGTGGATCTATGGTCTATCTTTACTAAAAACATTGTTTAAAATTGATAGATGGTGGACGTAGGAGAAACCAACCATTTCATCCACCTTGCAAAAATTGGTTAGAATGGCCAAATGGTGGATCTTAATTGCAGCTACCTTCAAGAATAGGTTAGAATGTCTAGGTGGTGGATCTAAGGTCTATGTACATACTTTGTTTTAAATGAGAAGTTGGTGGATATAGGAGAAACCAACCATTGCATCCACCTTACAAGACCTGGTTAGAATGGCCAAGAAGTGGATCTTGGATGCACCCACCTTCAAAAATTGATTAGAATGGCTATGTGGTGGATCTAAGGTCTATCTTTCTCACACACTTGTTGAAATTTGTAAATTGGAGGATTTCGGAGACGCCAAACATTGCACCCAAATTCCAAAACTTGGCTAGAAAGGCCAAGTATTGGATCCTGGATGCACTCACTCTCCAAGGCTTTGTTAGAATGGTCCACTAGGGAATCTTATATCTACCTATTTCATGCACTTTATTTGAATTGCAAGGTGGTGGATCTAGGTGGATCCACATTTCAAACCTTGGTTAGGATGATCGATTGGTGGATCTTTGATGCACATACTTTCCAAGTCTTAATTTGTATGGCCAAGTGGTGGATCTAGGGTCTACTCATCCTACAAAATTTGTGTAAAATTACAAGTCATAAGATGGCCATGGTTAGAATGACCAAGTGGTGGATGATGGATGCACCCACCTACCAATACTTGGATAAGGATGTATCCACCTACCAATACTTCATTATAATGGGGACATATTGCACACACACGTAGTTTAAAATGGGAAGTTGGTGGATGTAAGAGAAACCAACAATTGCATCCACCTTGTAAGGTTTGTTTAGAATGGCCAAGTGGTGGATCTAAGGTCTACATATTGCCCACATGTTGTTTAAAATGGGAAATTGGTGGATGTAAGGGAAACCAACAATTACATCCACCTTGTAAGATTTGTTTAGAATGGCCAAGTAGTGGATCTTAATTGTAGGCACCTTCAAAACTTGGTTAGAATGGCCAAGTGCTGGATCTAAGGTCTACATATTGTACATACTTTGTTTAGAATAGGAGGCTGGTGGATGTAGGAGAAACCAACCATTGCATTCACCTCGCAAGATATGCTTAGAATGGCCAAGTGATGGGTCTGAAATGTAGCCACCTTCAAGACTTGGTTAGAATGGTCAGGTGGTGGATCTAAGGTGTGCATAATATACACATTTTTTTAAAAATTGGAAGTTGGTGGATGTAGGAGAAACCAACCATTGATCCACCTTGGAAGACCTAGTTAGAATGGCCAAGTGGTGGAGCTTGGATGCACCCACCTTTCAAGAATTGACTAGAATGGCCAAATAGTGAATCTAGTATCTACCTATCCTACATACTTTATTTAAATATTCAATGTGATGGATCTAAGATACACCAACAATTGTACCTACCTTTCAAAGACTGGCTTAGAATGGCCAAGTGGTGGATCTAAGATGGATACAATCTTGAAAATGCATTTCAAATGCTTTATTTTAAAGGATTCAAGATAATCTACCTTGAAAAAAATATTATAGATGACTTATGGAGTCTACGATACACCTACTTTGGTTATCAAATGTATAATTGGATAAATATTTGATTTTAGAATCTAAAAGCCTTGAAGAGTGTAAATATACGCTTTCAAAACATTACTACATTCAATGTGTCATTATAGATTCTAACTAGTTATTTGCATTTTCATTGATTTCAAAGAAAAAATTGTTCAAAAACAAAAATTTGTGATGGTTCTTGTTAATGTTGACTTTGCAAGTGATGATATAAGAAAATGGCACTTGGACATTTATGGAGTGCAAGGTGCACAATTTCATAAAGTGCATGTCTTTGTGGCTAGTGATGAAGATGAAAATAGATTTGATGATCTAGGACAGGTAGTCTCTGCAAGTGTTTCAACAGTTGAAGGACATCTTGACATTGAGTACATCAACATTGGGATTACCTAGAAATACTGAGTACCAACTATTGGCAAATTCATATGTCGTTCAAAAAATGGACGAAGACAAGAAAGAGACTATAGATAGGCTACAAGTTGCAATTATTATTGCTTTAACACTAGGTTGGTAACCTAACAGGACATAAAAGTGTCCTTTCAGGGTTTTGAAAAAAACCTCCAAAACCATAGTAGATCCACTCATTTTGTAAAATCCTTTCATGAGGTTATAGTTCAAGGACTACTACACATGGAAAAAATAAGAAACTTGTAAAATTTCTCATCTTTTGGTCACACCAAGCCTCCAAAGTTGATGGACCAGTACATTTTCATCAAAACAGTCATTTCTTACGTTTTGTTGCATAAAAATAAGATTAGGGATTTTTGTAGGACTTGAGATAAATTCCCTAGTTAACTTCAATGGGTTGGTGATCAGAACATATGATTGCTTCTCACTCACTATTTTTTGTTTTTCCAAAATAGATAGGTACAAAAAAGTTGAATTTTTACCATTCTGCAAACCTATCATCAAAGTTTCTATAGCCACGCTCAATACAAATAATATATGCATGTTTTCTTAGTTCCCTATTGTCCTTTAGGTTCATAAGAAGCCATGGAGCATGTCAAAATAATAATACATCTCTTACCAAGGGGAATCTTGGGGACAAAGATGAAGTGCTAAATACAGCAAACATGAAAAAACTGGGTTCAACATTATGAGTTGTTGAATCCCATAGAAACTATTCAATATCTAGCCAAATTTGATCCTTATGACTAGATATGTTTACTACCTACAAAATGCATGTAGTTGTCACAAGAAACTAACAATATTGAAAAAGCTATACTTGATATACTAGAATGTTTCGTTTTCTTCTATAATTGAAAAAATCAACCATCGTTGGCTATTATGAAAAATAGGGTATTAGGTGCCCCAAAACTCAAGGAATATTAGCTTTATGTTACAATATGCGACATAAAAAAGCAAAACTACATTTGGATATCATGAAAGCCACCAAAAAAATCATAGAAGAGCTAAAATTGGCTAAAAAACAAGATTTGATAATTTTTGTAATTTGGTCATAACTTACAACTTTAACATTTATTTCTCCCTAGAAGCATCAAGACATGTTGAGGACTACTAAAGATAGTTCTCTAGCATTATAGACCTCACAAACATGAATTCTAGAGTGGTATAGTTGCAAAAAGTTGAAAAAAGCCAAAAACAAGACCCGTCTTTTCACACACTTTAGGTTGTGAAATGTTGTGCAAGGACAAGGTTAAAGATGGAATTGATATTCCAAAAAAATGTCAAGTTTTTTTCAGCTCATGAGACAACTTTCTAGACAGATAGCACCTCAAAATCCATTTTAAAACTCTTGACATAATTCAAGGAAAATGGTCACTTAACAGGACATAAAAGTGTCCCAGGACATAAAAGTGTCCCATTACCAACCTAGTGTTAAAACACAAGCAAGTGAATAATAAGAAATCAAATAAGAAGCCACAACCAAAAGGTAAGGGGTGTTACAATAGCTGGTGTTGCGGATGTAGATCAGGCCATTTTGAGATCAAAGGAGAAAAGAAATCAACCATTATTGAGCTTTGTGGAGCCTGATCGCTTAGAGAACGAGGTCCAAAAAGAAAAGAAAAGTGCTATAGGAGGCATGGAAAAGTATTCGGCATACTTCCCTTTCAAGTATAAGGAGTACAAGATTCCCATCACTAATTGTTTTCTTGCTCCTGATCATTATAATTGTCATCAACTAAAGCCCGATCAAGTACAAAATTGTATGCTCTCCTTTGGAGCAAGTGCAAATCGGCCTTCATCGTGTGCTTCTCTAATTTTTGTAAATAATTGTGGCCAAAAGTCTCGAGTTCCAAGGACACGTATTGAGGTGGATGAAGAAAGACTTGTTGAATACAAGTTTGGATTATTGATGGACAACACTCAATTTATGTAGCCAAAGTGTTGAGATTTCAAGAAATGAAAAAGAAATATAGTACAAGTTTATGAGAAAAGAAAGGCCTGGATTGTTGTAGATCCATCCCCACAAGTTGCAACACCCATATCAGGCATAGCAAGTGAGGAGGCCAAGGTGCTATATGTTAAGCAACCTTACAGTGACATTCTCAAACATCTTCGTAATCAGTGGATATTTCAAAAACGCCCATCATGTTGTTGGAATTAGGGTTGCAGAGAAACGCACACAACTTGGAGAAGACGAAGGAAGCTCAAGGCACACAACAGAGAGTGTGTTACTTAGTGTGCAATGCCCTAGAGTGATGGGTGTATATACAATGCTCAGGGAAAAAAACCTCCTAGAGAGGGAAAAAATGCCCCGGTGGTCCTTATGTGTTCACACACATCACTACCACATGTATATGGTAACAAATCCCCCATGGGGTGATGCGGTGAACGAGAGCTGACACATGAATAAAGGGAAGTGCCATTCCTTGAGGACATGATCGGTCCACAAAGGGGAGTAAGCCCAAAGCTTTGAGGAAAGCTTCAAGCTTCTCACGAGACAATGCCTTTGTGAAAAGATATGCAAGGTTGTCCTGTGTTGGCACATAAGCCAAGCTGATCTCTCTTGCTGAGAGCCTCTCCCTGACATAGTGGTAAGGCACCTCAATGTGCTTTGTGCAAGCATGAAAAACTAGGTTCCTTGCCACTACCAATGCACTCTCACTCTCAGTGTAGATAATGTTGGAAGTGTCCTGTCCAACACCCAAATCATCCATAAGGCGTCTGAGCCATACACACCCAACTGTAGCTGTGAAGACTGCCCTGTGCTCAGGCTCACAACTCGAAGTGGCCACAGTAGGTTGCTTCTTGCTCAACCATGATATACATGAACTGCGAAGCATGAAACAAAAACCACTTGTGGACACTCGTGTGTCAAAACAACCAGCCCAATCTAAGTCCGAAAAATCATGTAAGTCTGGCGGCAATGATCCCCCCTTGGGATAAAACAAGCCAATTCTTAGACCCTGGGCTATGCATAAATCTGCTGATGAGATTGCAAACTCAATATGTGGCCTCGTGTTGGCCTCGAGTGACATCAGCAGGATTGCCAATATCATGTAGACTCAACCTCAAACCTGTTTCCATGGGAGTGGCAATAGGTTTGCAATCCTCAAGTCCAAACTTACATAGCAATGTCGCTATGTAATTTTTTTGATACAAGGCAATACCACCATCACACTGCTTAAACTGTATACCCAAGTAATGATGCAACAAACCCAAATCTTTCATCTTGAAAGTAGCATTCAAATCAGCCTTAAATTCAGTAATATGTCTCTCATTTGGTCCAGTGATCAACAAATCATCGACATAAAAAAACACAATGAGAAGTACATCACCCTCACGCTTTACATACAATGTGCTTTCTGTTGGACTGTTACGAAAGCCTCGTTTAACCAAATGAGTGTCAGCCTTCTCATACCAAGCACGAGGAGATTGCTTCAACCCATAAAAAGCCTTCTTACATCTACACACTTTGTCCTCTTGTCCTTTTATGACAAAACCACGAGGCTACGTTACATAAACTTCCTCAAATATGTCACCATTCAAGAAAGCAGTAACAATGTCTGATTGGTGTACATCCCAACCAAAATGAGCTGCCAATGCACATAGAAAACGCACAGTAGTCATACGACAAGTGGGAGCAAAAGTCTCTTCATAATCTATGCCTTTTTGCTATGCATACCCCTTTGCAACAAGTCGAGCCTTATGGCCATCGATCTCACCATCCGGCTTGTGTTTCAACTTGTAAACCCACTTCATACCAATGGCCTTTTTTCCAGGAAGCAAATCACATAAAGTCCATGTGTCATTTTCTATATGTGTATCATATTCTGATTGCATGGCAGCCATCCAATTTTTTGAATTCTATGCTTCATCAAAAGATAGAGGCTCCTCAACATCATGTAAGCTAGACACAGCCAAAGCATAACAATATGATGCATAAGATGCATGGCGAGAGCCTGAATGAGTACGACTAGACAAATGGAAAATTTTAGAGGTTATGTGATTATCTTTGAAGGTTTTGTTTTTACGCTAAATTCCTTCGTATCTTGTGGTTCTTTGTAGGTGATGAATAACCAAGAGGCGGTCGACTTGGTAGTGAAGACTAAGGACCCGAAAGCAGCAGCCAAGCAGTTAACAGATGCTGCCTTTCAAAGGTGCATCCAATTTACTATCACGCAAAGTGTGCACCAGCCATTTTGGAATACCTCTAGCCTACTCATTTTCAGCCCTTTCCTCATCAAGTACATCATGTACATTTGCATCAGTAATAGGCTGATCTGTAACATTTTCAGAAACCCGCATAGGTTGTACATTTGCCTCACTGGAACTTACATTCATATTTTCACCACTGAAAAGAGGCAAAAAAGTGTCATAAATGTCCTGTGAGGTTACATTACTGTCTCTAGTACATGAAAGCAAGGGCTGAACAAAATCTTCCACAAACACTAAATGCCGTGAAACCAGAATACGTTCTGTTTGCGGATGATACAACCTATAACCTTTTCTTTCAGCACTATAACCAACAAAAATACATTTGACAGCCTTATCATTCAACTTGCTGTGCTGTGTTTGTGGCACCAAAGCATATTCCAAACAACAAAAAACACGCATGTGCTCAATAGAAGGCTTTCTATCATGCCATGCTTCATATGGAGTAATAGATTTCAAAGCTTTCGTAGAACACCTGCTAAGTACATAAGTGGCACACATGATGGCCTCAAGCCAAAAAGAATGTGGCAAAGCTTCACTTTTGACCATGCATCGTGCCATTTCCATCAGTGACCTTCTTTTCCTCTTAGCAATACCATTTTGTTGAGGTGTATAAGGCACTATATATTGGTGTTTTATCCCACGACTAGCCAAGAATGCAATAAATTCATGAGACATATACTTCCCCCCTCGATCGGAATGGAGGGTGCCCATAGTACATTTCGAGACATTTTCAGCCATAGCCTAAGAGATAGTGATTCCTCTTGGTCGCGGAATTCAGTGGCTTGTAGTTGACACATACTCTCCATTTCCCATTCTTCTTAAGGGTTATGACCACTGGAGAAACCCACTCTGACTCCTTTGCAGGGAATATGATGCCAGCATCTAGCAGCTTATTGATCTCTTGCCAAAGGGCCTCCTTTTGGATTTCCCCTAGTCTTCTCAGCTTTTGTGCTTTAGGCTCATGACCCTCCTTAAGAACAATCTTATGCTCCACCCCTTTTGCACCTCGCAAATGCTTGTACTCCGTCGCAAATAGATTTGGATAGGACTCACACAGTTGATCATAACCTTCTTTTTCCCCTTTGGTTAAATCTTCACTCAACATGCTTGAAACCTCCTCTATGCTTAAACCATGAGCTTGAGGCTACATACCTTCTTCTTTAGGAGGGGAGTCGTCTATGGTGACCCCGAATAAGTCTGCATCTATCTTCAACATGTCGTCCTCGCTCTCCTCTTCCTCTGTGCTGGTATAGCCTTCATCATAGCCCGTCTCGGTCTCGTACTCATAGCTCGTTGTGTCGCCCTCATCTTTAACTGCCATAGGATGAGAACTGCTCTCTTTGGTCTTCAAATCAAGCACAACCTGTCTTCCTTTATCTTTGTCATGCAAAGTGAATACTTTGCTCTCCCAATCTTGCTTTGCAGATATTGCCAAAAGCCATGGCCTACCGAAAATAATGGGGTAAGCATTATCCCCTGCCTTCATCACAAAAAAGTCTATCAGGCACTCTATGCCCATCACCGTGACCTTCACATCCTGAGCCACACCCAGACACCTGGCTTTGGTATGGTTAGCCATCCTCATGCGCACAATTGGCTTGACTACTGCCTTGACTCCCGTCTCTTTCATGGATGCTTCCTTCATGACACAAACTTGCGCTCCACCGTCTATGTAGGCTTGTACCTGCATCCTCTTCTCTATAATCGCATCCACCAATGAAAGAACGTCTGTGGGTCTACCTACCCTCAAAGCCATGTTTTGCACCGCTTGCACATTCCCCTTAGCTCTTGGCAGCCTGGTGCTAACACTTGTGGACCACTGCCTTCTTAAATTTGGATTTAAGGCTAGCATTTCACCAAAAGTAATGCTTGCTTTCTGATTTTGAACGTCACTCACCAGATTGTACTCGGGATGGCCACGTTCGAGTTGGAAATCCTCTTGCTTGATCTTGCAACACCTTCTTCTTTTGTTAGGCTCGGACTTCTCTCTAACTTTGTACACCTTTTCTTTGCCTTTGCGAGCTCTAGTCTCCCACTCTGTCTCTGTCGCCCTCTCAGCTCTTGCTCTCTTATTGGACAAAATTTCAACATCTGCTTATCCACCCCTATATGTTTACTCTTGGGACCTTATCTCCATTTTGTGGAGCCGGATGCACAGGATTCTCCATCCCTTGCTCTCTTGGACCATTGTATTGTACTTGCCCTCGACCTCTACCAAACAGTGGGTAAATGCCTCCTCTCTCTATGTGGTTGAGGAAAATCAGGTGCATAGTGACCTTCTTCTCCACAATTATAACACCTACCTGGCAGTGGTCGTGCCCTACCTCTTGCTCCTCTTGGATATCCTCTATCCATGACATTGAGCCGCAAATCCTGCATCTGCTCGGACAAATCTTGCATCGTGCGCACCCAATTTTGCGGCACAACAGCTACACCTTGATTTCCATGATTTTCTTCATGTGCAGCCTCTCTCGGACTCTGCGGTTGAACATGGGCCATCGTCTCGTAGCCTGACATGCCCTGCTCTATCTTCTTCTTTATCTTTCTGCTCTTCAACCATACAATGGCTACCACACCATTATAATTCTCTGGGCTCTTGAAATCAACTTTCTCTCTCACCTTGGGATGCAGACACGCCATGAATTTGTCCAGCTTGAAGTAGTCTCCATTAGCCAACTGCATGGCTACTGCTAACTCTGTCCAACACTCTTCAAAATGACCCAAAAACAGATTGAACTCTCCACTTACTGTTACCATATACATGTGGTAGTGATGTGTGTGAACACACTACGACCGTCGGGGAATTTTTTCCCTCTTTAGGAGGTTTTTCCCCCCATGCATTGTATATATGCCCATCACTGTAGGGCTATCTATCTTTCCATTGCACACTAAGTAACAAATTCTCTATTGTGTACCTTGAGCTTCCTTCATCTTCTCCAAGCTGTGTGTGTTTCTCTGCAACCCTAATTCCAGCAATTGTATTAGAGCAGGTCACGTCCTCCCGGGCTTAGTTGCCAATTGCTCCAGCACACGCCTACTCACTTTCTCCGATTTCAGTGAGCTTTGACAAGCATTCGCAGGTCAACAAATTTTTTGGGAGGGCTCGTAGAGTGTGGTCTGCTCAGAATTTTGATTTGGGCTCATTTCGGCCTCCGTTTCCACTACAGGCAGTACTGCACAGGATATTTCATCATTTTGTGCGAAACTTTTGTCAGTGTCGTTTTCTGCATAACAGGTGCCTTATAGTCTTCTACGGTTTGTGCTATATAGCACAAGTTGTTCCCGCTCCGTTTCTCCTATTTTCGGGCAGTTTTCACATCAGGTGCAACATTTACCATGGCTAACAACAACAACACAGATGTGTTCAAGAAGTTTGCTGTTGAGGATAGGTTGGATGGGGACAACTACCTACCCTATGTGGGCTTATATGATGCAACATGTTCTTGTGTCAAAGGGTGTCTGGAACATTGTGTAGGGCATTGATGTACGTCCTGGTTCTGAGGATGTAGGCGATGTTGAGGATGTTGCAAGGATTGCAGCTGTTAGAGTTGTTTTGCCTACGGCAGAACAAGCTCGTTGGGATGTTAAGGATGCGCAGGCTCATGCATTGATTGCGTTGTCTGTGAAGCGCACCATTGTTCCTCACATCCGTTCAACAAAATTTGTAAAACAGGCTTGGGATATTCTAGCAGTTCTTTATGCAAGCCGCAATGAGGCTAAAATTGCTTGGCTGCGTAAAGAGCTGGAGTCAAAGATTATGCATGAGGAAGATGATATGGAAACTTTTCTTGCTAGAGTCAAGGATATCAATGAGCAACTTATTTCTGCAGGTGAAGTTATTTCAGACAGTTCCCTTGTGCAGACTGTTCTTGATGCCTTACCAGACTTTTGCTAGTACTTGGAGACTTATGACCCAAGGAAATCTAGAAGTTGTCAAGTTTGATGCATTATGCACATTGTTGTTGCAAGAGTCACTTTCCAGAAAAAACAGGACTAAACAGCGTGCAGCTGAACAAGCTTTTATTGATTCTCAAAGAAAGGGTGGTAGCAACAATGCAGCCACTTCTTATGGTTCTGCTGCGAGTGGCAAAAATTATGTTCCTAATGCTTCTACTGGCAGCAATTCGTTTGGAAATTCTGGTGATAAGGGAAAAAAGAAGATGCGTTGCCATTATTGTAAAGCCAATGATCACTTGATCAAGTCGTGTCCTAAGTTGAAGGCCAAAGAGGCTAAGAAGAAAGAGGGTGGTTCCACTGCAAATGCTGGTTCCACTACAAATCCAGCCATTGTTGAGTCTTCTATGAAAGGAGACTGTAATGCTGATGTTGATGCAGAATGGGCTTTTAGCGCAGAGTGCACTTACAATCCTGTTGTCCATGATGCATGCTTGTCAGTTGCTGCAGATTCACATGTGTGGTATTTCGACAGTGGTGATACAAAGCACATTACCTCACATCGTGAATTGTTTACCTCTCTCGAGTTTGTCCCTCATGAATTGAGTCACTTGTGCCAACAACGCCTCTTATCCAGTTCAGGGAGTTGGAAAGATTGTGCTCACTGCTGCTAATGGCAGCTCCTTCACACTTGTTGATGCACTTTATGTACCTGGGATCAAGAAGAATCTCTTGTCTGTATCCGCACTTCCTAGACTTGGACTTGTAGTCAGATTTGTGGATGACATATGTACAGTTCATGATCTCACTTTTGGTGATGAAATTGTTGCATCTAGCCTTTTGTGCCATGGGCTGTATAAGCTCACTTTGTATGACAAGTGTGGACAAAATTTTGCAAATGCTGTTGCAGATTCAAGGCATATTTCAGATGCAAAACTTTGGCATGCACGTGTTGGTCATCTGAATTTTGCTAGTTTGCTGCATTTGCAGAAATCTAATGTGGTTGCTTCTTTGCCGCCTCTTGAAGCACCTGTCAAACATGTTTGTGAAGGCTATATTTTGGGTAAGATGCAGCGTTCAAAATTTCCAAAGGATGGTTCAATTCGGACCACATGCAGGTTGCAGCTTGTGCATAGTGATGTTTGTGGGCCCATGCAAACTCCGTCCTTGGGCAATTACCTCTACTTCGTGACTTTCATTGATGATTACTCCAGGCATGCATGGGTATTTCCGCTTAAAGTGAAGTCCGAAGTTTTTATGTGCTTCAAACAATTTCTGGCTATGGCTGAAAATTTGTCGAAATCTACTATGGGCACCCTTCGTTCCGATTGAGGGGGGGAATATATGTCTCATGAATTTAATGCGTTTCTAGCTAGTCCTGGGATAAAACACCAATGTACAGTGCCTTATGCACCTCAGCAAAATGGTGTTGCTGAGAGGAAAAACAGGTCACTGACGGAAATGGCACGATGTATGGTGAAAAGTCAAGCTTTGCCGCATTCTTTTTGGCTTGAGGCCATCATGTGTGCCACTTATGTACTTAACAGGTGTCCTACGAAAGCTTTGCAGTCTATTACTCCATATGAAGCATGGCATGATAGAAAGCATTCTATTAAGCACATGCATGTTCTTGGCTGTTTGGCATATGCTTTGGTGCCACAAGTGTAGCGCAGAAAATTGGATGATCAGGCTGTCAAATGTATTTTTGTTGGTTATAGTGCCGAAAGCAAAGGTTACAGGTTGTATCATCTGCAAACAAAACGTATTCGGGTTTCTCAGGATGTAGTGTTTGTGGAAGATTCTGTTCAGCCCTTGTTGTCATGTACTAGAGACAGTAATGTAAGCTCACAGGATATTTATGACACTTTGTTGCCTCTTTTCAGTGGTGCAAATACGAATGTAAGTTCCAATGAGGCAAATGTACAGCCTATGGGGGTTTCTGAAAATGTTTTAGATCTGCCTATTATTGATGTAGATGTACATGATGTACTTCATGAGGAAAGGGCTGAAAATGAGCAGGCTAGAGGTATGCCAAAATGGCTGGTGCACACTTTGCGTGACAGTAAGTTGGATGCACCTTTGTCTAGTCATACTCATTCAGGCTCTCGCCATGCATCTTATGCATCAGATTGTTATGCTTTGGCTGTGTCTAGCTTACACGATGTTGAGGAGCCTTTGTCTTTTGATGAAGCACATAATTCAGAAAATTGGACGGCTGCCATGCAATCAGAATATGATGCACTTATAGAAAATGACACATGGACTTTATGTGATTTGCCTCCTGGCAAAAAGGCCATATTGGTACGAAGTCGGTTTACAAGTTGAAAGATCGATCGCCGTAAGGCTCGACTTGTTGCAAAAGGTTATGCACAGCAAAAAGGCATAGATTATGAAGAGACTTTTTCTCCCACTTGTCGTATGACTACTGTACGTTTTCTATGTGCATTGGCAGCTCATTTTGGTTGGGATGTACATCAATCAGATATTGTTATTGCTTTCTTGAATGGTGACATATTTGAGGAAGTTTATGTAACGCAACCTCGTGGTTTTTTCATAAAAGGACAAGAGGACAAAGTGTGTAAATGTAACAAGGATTTGTATGGGTTGAAGCAATCTCCTCGTGCTTGGTATGAGAAAGCTGACACTCATTTGGTCAAACAAGGCTTTCGTAACAGTCCAACAGAAAGCACATTGTATGTAAAGCGTTAGGGTGATGTACTTCTCATTGTGGTTCTTTATGTTGATGATTTGTTGATCACTGCACCAAACGTGAGACATATTGCTTAATTTAAGGCTGTTTTGAATGCTACTTTCAAGATGAAAGATTTGGGGCTGTTGCATCATTACTTGGGTATACAATTTAAGTGGTGTGATGGTGGTATTGCCTTTTCTTAGAAAAGTTACATAGAGACATTGCTATGTAAGTTTGGACTTGAGGATTGCAAACCAATTGCCACTCCCATGGAAACAGGTTTGAAGTTGAGTCTACATGATGCTGGCAATCCTGCTGATGTCACTCTTTACCAAACTTCTATTGGCTGCCTCATTTATGTATGCAACACGAGGCCGGATATTCAGTTTGCAGTCTCGCAGGTCAACAGATTTATGCATAGCCCAGGATCTAAGCATTGGCAGGCTGTCAAGAGGATTTTCCGCTACCTTAGTGGCACTTTACATCTTGGCTTGTTTTATCCCAAGGGGGGATCATTGCCGCCAGACTTACATGCTTTTTCGGACTCAGATTGGGCTGGTTGTTTTGACACGAGAGTGTCCACAAGTGGTTTTTGTTTCATGCTTGGTAGTTCATGTATATCATGGTTGAGTAAGAAGCAACCTACTGTGGCCACTTCGAGTTGTGAGGTTGAGTACAAGGCAGTCTTCACAGCTATGGTTGAGTGTGTATGGATCAGATGCCTTATGGCTAATTTGGGTG
This sequence comes from Adiantum capillus-veneris, assembly GCF_014529385.1. NCBI lineage: Eukaryota > Viridiplantae > Streptophyta > Polypodiopsida > Polypodiales > Pteridaceae > Adiantum > Adiantum capillus-veneris. The sequence goes on along the minus strand of NC_140960.1, from coordinate 102,565,883 downwards.
TTGGACAGGGCACTACCAACACTATCTACACTGACAGTCAGAGCACATTGATAGTTGTGAGGAACCCAAATTAATGCTCGCACAAAGCACATTGAGGTGCATTACCACTATGTCAGGGAGAGGCTCTCAGCAGGAGAGATCAGCTTGGCTTATGTGGCAACACCGGACAACCTTGCATATCTTTTCACAAAGGCATTGTATCGTGAGAAGCTTGAAGCTTTCCGCAAATCTTTGGGCTTACTCCCCTTTGTGGACTGATCATGTCCTTAGGGCATGGCACTTCCCTTTACTCATGTGCCAACTCTCGTTCACCGCATCACTCCAGGGGGATTTGTTACCATATACATGTGGTAGTGATGTGTGTGAACACACCGCCGGGGCATTTTTTCCCTCTTTAGGAGGTTTTTTCCCCCATGCATTGTATATACGCCCATCACTGTAGGGCTATCTATCTTTCCATTGCACACTAAGTAACACATTCTCTATTGTGTGCCTTGAGCTTCCTTCATCTTCTCCAAGCTGTGTGTGTTTCTCTGCAACCCTAATTCCAACACTTACATCTTGTTTAAGTGCCTTAAGCTTTGCATCCATTTTGACTGGGGAACTCTCCTTGCGAAAGTTGTGAAGAAACCTCGCTTGTAGAGCCGGCCATGCTTGCTTCCGCTCACCTTCCAATGTGTCATACCATGCTTTAGCCCTACCACGCATCACCAAAGGAAAAGTCTGCATTTTGCTATCCTCGTTCGGCATACGCAACGATAGCATTTACAACTCAAAATCTGACATGCACTCATTAGGTCTCTCTTCGCCTGTGAAAATCGGTCCATAACTTCTAGCTGCCATGACTTCCAATGCAAAAAACCGCTTCTTTTCATTTAACTAGGAGCAATCAGTATGCTCCTCAGTGGGGGCACCAAAAGATGGAGAGGGGGAATGGGGGAACACGCCCAACACAAATACAAGGGCCTCTCTATAGCTCAGTGTATTCACAGCATCCCTATCCTCTCGAAAAACACCTTGAAAGAAAAACTTTACACTAGCAGACCATTGCTTGCTCAATTTCCATTGCTCACACACTCCACAAATCACCACGCAAGGTACACCTGCTACCACTACCTTTCTGCACCCTTACACACACACAACCACTCAATCTCACTCTCTCATGCAACACTGTCAGTCCCGAGGGGCACACACATCCACACAGCTAGCACCGAGGAGAACCATGAAAGCAGGTGAAAGTGAAGGGGGGAAGGAGAAACAACAGCATGGGAGGCAACTGTGGCTTGATTGCACTTCAAAAAACATATACATGGGCTTACACTGCCATCACCATGGCCATTTTCAAGCAAAAGTTACAAACTAGCTAGCTTGCTAGAGAATTCCTTTCTGCAGGCTTCAAACGGCACTCCAAAGGCCAAGGAAAAAGCCCTTAATTTGATCCATTTTTTACTTTTATAGGGGGAGGCCTTAATTTGGGAATTTACAATTTAATTGGTCCACTTGGCACCTTGAATTGGCATTTTTTTGGGAAAGGGGACACCGCCTTGCTCTATCTCTCTCTGCTTCACTCTTTGCACTTGGGGGGGGGCATTAGCGATGTCGCTATTTCCCCCTAGCCTTTTCATTTTTCATTTTTTATCTTTCAATTTTTACCCTCTTTAGGCTCAACTTTGCACTGCTTTACTGACTTGATTTTTGACTTTTTCCTCTCTCTCTATCCGACTCCTCTATCATCTCTCTTGGCCTTGGCCTTCCCTTCCCTTAGCTTTGGTTTGTACTCAACTTGGTTTTTCCAGCCTCTACTGTCCCTTGCTTGTCTGGGACGGACTTTGAATTGGGCGGGCTTTTCTTCTTCTTTCCTCTATGTTCCTTTGCGTGCTACGGGATCTTCCTCTTACACGAGGGGGGGAGGCAATAGCAATGTTTCTACTTCCCTTTCTCTCTTCTTCAAAATTTTGGGGCCCCAAGGGCCGTGGCACCACTCCCTTAAGCGAGCCACGTCATCTATCGACCACACGGGAGCCGACCTTCCTCACTTCCACACACGGGTGTGCGCCAGCCCGCCGCGGCTCCACCCTTGGCCAAAACCACCGTGAAATGCCACCGACCACCCACGCAACACCAAGACCACCGCGAAATGCCACTGGCCGCCCACGGAGCGCCAGCGGTGCTGGTCGCCATAGCTCATGAGGAGGGAGCTCCCCTCTCCCCCCCCCTTTGTTACCAAGTGAGGGCTCACGCCCATTACATATAGCCCATGTCCTCAGCTTTTGATAGCGCATGTGGGACAATGGCTTTAACACGTGGTAGCACAAGGGACCATGGACCCCAAAGCATTTGAAAACCTGAAAAAACCCCCAAAAATTTTCAACTTTAGGCCTCTTTCAATCTGCAGCACACCCTTGCTCACATGCTCAATGAGCAGCCTATCAAACCCTGTGGGAGGAACTCCTTGCCGGCTCCAAACCACCTGGACCTCCTCCCCCTTTCACCTTAGTGTGCCTTCGAACAGTGTGCGCAAAAAACCAAAAAATTGTTTGGCACTCCCGATTTCATTTTTTTACTGCCGACTCTGACTTGCAACAACTCCCCTCTCCAAGCTCGTTTGGCTTGCAACAACTCCCCGCTCCGAGCGCCGATTCACGTGCCGTCACTTCATGGTAACTCCACATGATGCACACTATCACCGATAACTTTGGTGAGGCCCAAAAGATGCCAGATGGCTCACACTTCAATGCGGTCTCAGACCCGGTCCTCGGAAAATCTTCTACTAACCATAACTTGCTAGTCCGAGCTCCGATTTGCATTCCGAAAAGATAGTCATGCTCCACAACTCGAGCACTACACATGTATATATTGACTTCAGCCCAGGCCATCCTTCCCCAGCTGCCCTGTCCGTCGGGGATCTGCTACACACTCTTGCTTTAAACTTCAGTATTTGTTCACCGGGGCTCCGTTTGACGAGTATAAGAACCCCAGGAGCTAGAGACCTGGATCCTCCACCCAACCGCCCGTATTTATAGGATCTTAGCCCTAGGATCCCCTTTCCACATTGCTAGCTGGACCGTGGCCGGGGTCCGGTGGCCGGGGTCCGTGACCCCCCGTAGGGTAGGGCCCTGCCCGTAGGACCCGTGTCCTGACAATACTCCCCCCTTTGGAAGAGTTTTCGTCCTCGAAAACACAAGTGGTGGTATCTTCATAAGAACACTAATGTTTTCCACCGTGGCATCCGTCATGGATCCAACGGTTTGTTGAATCAGAACCCAGTTCATTAATATAAGAACCCCAGGAGCTAGAGACTTGGATCCTCCACCCAACCGCCCGTATTTATAGGCTCTTAGCCCTAGGATCCCCTTTCCACATTGCTAGCTGGCCCGTGGCCGGGGTCCGTGACCCCCCTTAGGGTAGGGCCCTGCCCGTAGTACCTGTGTCCTGACATTACTCCCCCCTTTGGAAGAGTTTTCGTCCTCGAAAACACAAGTGGTGGTATCTTCATAAGAGCACTAATGTTTTCCACCGTGGCATCCCTCATGGATCCAACAGTTTGTTGAATCGGAACCCGGTTCATTAGGAGGTTCAATGAAATCAAGAATAACATCTTGATTTTCCACATCGTTGTCCTTGTACAACCGTCTTGGTTAACCGACCCATAACAAACATAATGTGAAGACTCCATTTAAAACTCACTTGAGTATGTTAAACGAGTTATCCTAACTAAGAGGTGTCTAAATGCATACCTAGGTTTCAGACTTTCTGAAGGTACTTGAATGTGCAATATAAACCCGGCTCATCTTTCCATGAAAGTACTATGACTTGCTATGGTTTCTTGCCAGTAGCCAACCCCATCAAAACTGATGATTAAGGTTGATAACTTGAGAATAATAGGCAGAGACTAAAACTAGCCGTAACATGCCTTTCATGATATGAAGCAAACTCCAAAAAGAAAGGGAACCGATCGAGTTGTTTCTCTTCTTGCTAATGTATGCACTTAGCATATCCTTTAGCATGGTTTACTAACTTATGCACTTTGCATATCCTTTATCACTAAATAGAATGCTTGTAAGCTGCCCATCCTACGCGAGATGAATAACAGCAGTAAGGGTGAGGTATTTCCCCCAACCACTTACAGACAATCTTCCACGACTGATGATAAACCATGACTCAAACATTGAGTGGCCAGCCATATACTCGATATGGAATGGAGACAACGAACTAGGTCGAAAGCAGATTGGAGTTTTAAGCATCCAATCACAAACACCCATACTTAGCCATCACCTTGTATGGCAGGGTGTAAACTCATACTAAATCTGCAAGAGAAATTGCACTGACAGTGCAAAAAATTACAGAAACAATAAAGTCCATGAATTTGCATGCCGCTCCGAATAAATTTGTGTTAAACACTAGGGCCCATAGCACCTAGTGTGCATGCATTTAACACAAACATATCCGAACCGCAATTCCATGGCGAGACTTTCCACTATACTTACGTGAAAATCTTGCAACAAAAGTTGGACCATAATAGAATGTGACAACCCGGTCACACCTAGGGACCAACCATGAGACCCTCTCATGAATGTAGCATGCTTTGCAGCAAAAGTTGGACCATAATAGAATGTGACAACCCGGTCACACCTAGGTACCAACCATGAGACATTCTCATGAACGTAGCAGACTTTTCTATATGTAGAAACAACCCTCCGTTAAGGTGGTTTCACAGCACTTGTAATCACAACAAGTCTGTACTTAGTACCCGACAATTTTTTGCCACTGAAATTGTAGCTGATACTGTGTGCTTCGAATGGTCTAATGAACGGATGCGACCAGCACCTAGGGACTTTTTCACGACACATCATTAAGAATTGGGCGCCAGTGTCAGTCCCAGAGACTCATATTCTCCACATGTGGAATATGTCTCAAGTAAGGATGTCAGGAAAAGTGACATCCATCAAGTACGAGCTGTACTTGTGTGTGGAGGTAACTGATAACACTCTGCGACAAGAGTGAGAGGGACCCTCATTGTCATGCTCCACACTGGCTAAACCGAACTCCTTGAGTTCCTAGACCATGTTGTATCCCATGTGCCAAATCGAACCCTACAAGTAGGTTCGTAACATCATAAGGTAGAAAGGTAGATTGAACACTTGGTCCAAAATACTTTGTGCCGACATGCCCTTGGCATGGCTCTGTAACATTCAAGCGTGCTTATACGTCTTGAAAAAAAGACCAAGCAAAGCATACAAAAAATGGAATAACACCAAATCAATAGATGCGTACCTGTAGATTAGAACGTAATGTTCACTTACTCGTATGCAAACGGAGAGGAGCACATCTCCTTTCTGAACAAAATTTTGTTAAAATCTACGTAGTCAGATCCCTTGGTAAGACCCTTCGTAGAAACTGCTCAAGTAGCAGTTAACGGTAACCAACATAGTTAACCGTGTACATACTGATTGGAATCAACTTGAAAAGTTGAGTTTGTCTGGTACCGCATGGTAGATTGCGGAATTCTTCCTTGAAAGTCTAACTGGGAGAGATCAAATTGTGATCCTCAAGGCAGATCAACTGTGATCCTCAATGCCTATGGGATGATGTAGCAGTCACCCGCCGGGTCGTACCCCAAAACACTATGTCCATCAACACTCCGTAGTGCTATAGAGAGAGCAGGAAATCCACACAAGTGAACTGCCTAGATCCTGTGGACAGCCATACTGTCTCAATTGATTGCTGCATCTATACTTCCTTGTAGAGATCAGCTACTGTGAGTTGAAGATTTTCAAAAACTCAACTTTAGTGTCGCACTGAGAACAAGCTATGCAAAAATGACACCCTAAACATCCATAATGACAAGACTCTTGCTTGTCCATTAATGTCGAGGTGTACTCCCCTGGGTAGATCTGTTAGATCTTGAGAACAATCACCCAAAGAATGCCAATAGTTGGGTCGTACCCTTGGCTTAACAATGGCTCTTAGCCTGCGTGGCTCATAGCCCTTATGCAATTTAGTGTTCAATGGACAAACCGATGAAGACTAGTTTGAGTAGCATCTTATCCACATGCTAGCTGAGAGTTAGAGCACCTTGACTGAGACTGACTCTCCAACAAAACACGTATCAAAATCTTCTTAGAAGATGTTCATTATTCCCTTAAAGAGAGAGAGAGAGAGAGAGAAGAAGAGCATGCTGGGTTGAGGAACTTTCCTTAAGTTTTTAGAGTGTACCAAAGCTGTGTGCTCTGACGCATCTTATGCCGGACATGCAGCTTATCCTATAAGCATTCCACAGTTTTCAGGTATGACTCTCTCATCGAGAGAGGTAACATCCAAATACAAACACATCTTGACCTACCTTCCTTGTAGGGGTCGTATTTGTATGAAAATGACTTAGGCGTTGGCACTTTGCCTGTAAATTAAGTCCAAATTTTAGGTTCCTTTTACTGTTGTTGTGTGGTGACAGTAACCAACAATCAAGTGAAACAATCCATCATGTATTCTGTCCTTGACAGAGTTACGAGTGTGATAGCGAAAGTGTAATGCGTGAAGCGGTAGAATCGAATCTATCTCGCTAGCATACCTTGCCGAGAGTGATGGCCTCAAACGTGAGAACCAAAACCATAAGTGCCTTGCACAATGTAAACTGGTAGGGATTGTGTGAGGTAATATTCCCTATTTTGCCAGTTCCTCAAACTTGTGTGCCAATGCCCTTGACTCCAAGTCATTGGGCAGTACCTGGGCACAATGGAGAAGCCTTGCTTCATGTAAAATTGCCAAAGCAGTTTGCTTTGCACAATGACAGTAATTGCCAAGTAAAGTGTGAGCATAGAAAAAACAAGAAAAACTTAAATTTGGCTAACCTGGTAGTTGTTGCTCGCATAAAGGTGGCTCATAGCCAAATCTGCCATGTGAGAGAGAGTTGTCGTGTATGTATATTCGCCCTCTTGTATCATATACATCCGTCGTATACGGAATGAAAGAATCTACAAACATTTTGCTTGCTCATAGTATATGCCAAACGTGACGAGCTTCAATGCAAGATGTAGAAATTGAAGCCTTGTTTCATAGAACTCTGTCTGGCCTAGTTGCCAACAAATGCTATTGACGACAGCTGTCATAGCAAAGAGAGACGACCTTGTCGTTCATGCAGAAAAAATCGACCGTGTCGAATTGTAAATGTAAGTTAAAATTAGTATAACATGAAAAAGTTATGCATCTCCGACCTGCTTGGTGCTATGAATGATAGCCATGATCATCCATTCCATTGCATACAATGGTTGATCAAGCACGTACTCAATAACTACTCTAGTTCATGATTTTAAGGGCCTTGCCAAAGGAGAGCCGCTTCCATGTCGCAGAAGACCCAATTCGGGCGACACATCTGGTTGTTTGCATCTAAAGATGCTTGCGGAGGATCATAAACCTGGTTGATTACATTGATGGCTGACATCCTGCCGTGAACTTCGAAACACAGGCCTTGCCCGACACTAGTGTTGGTTACCCTAGAGGTTGTGGTTTGGGATTGAAACCACCCAACCGTAGGTTTGATCCTCTGTCTAAGCTCCGGAATCAAAGTGTTGGCAATCACATGTTGTTGAATGGTTCTTGGGTACAGATACAAGCTTGAACTTTACCGAAGCTTTGAGTTTTCAAAGCTTTTCTGTATGGAAAATCTTGTACCCGACTATCTGCATGCCCTTGGAACTTCAAAGGTGTGGATATGGCGTACTGCCCCTGAGATTGCCCGTCGATGTCGTGTAATGTTGATGTCCATGACCTATGATGTGGCTTGGTTACAGGCTTGATTGTGACTTGGCTATGGCGGCTCATAGCTACTGTAGACCTGGTGCTCGCATGCCTTGCATGCCTCCGACTTTGGATTGTCTATATCCGAGGAATTGCTGTGGGAGAAGGCCCTTAGGGTGACCTTAGGGCACCCTTAGGGCGCCCACAATGTGTAAACTGCCGCAAAAACATGCATGGCGATGGCGGGGCTGCAGCGCAGAGGAAGAGAAGGTGAGGGCGTCGCCTGCCGACCGTGAGGGCATAAGCCTCTGTGACGAAAAATATGCCCCACCGCAGCGCGAGCGTGTTAAGCCGATTTGCCAGCGATTTTGTGGAGGTCGACCCCGAGTCGCTATCCCTTGCAAGCGGGTATTCCCGCAGCCGGTATGCCAACAGTCATCCCCTTCGGGGGAAAGTTTCCCACGCCATGCCCTGTCGGCCTTCTCCTTTCGGCTCTGCAGGGGACAGTCCCCACGACTCCCTTGCTCCTCCCGCATGCATGACATGCAAAAAACCTCCAAACGTGAGAACCACGCCCTCCATGGGTAGCAAGAGAGGACGATTCTCCATGAACGACCGAGAGAGAGAAAGAGAGAGAGAGAGAGAGAGAGAGAGAGAGAGAGAGAGAGAGAGAGAGAGAGAGAGAGAGAGAGAGAGAGAGAGAGCTTGGAAGAGAAAGAGAGAGGGCCCTGCAACCTTCCTCCCCCCTCCTCCATGGCTCCTCCTCCGCTGGCTCTGATACCAATATAAGAACCCAAGGAGCTAGAGACCTGGATCCTCCACCCAACCGCCCGTATTTATAGGCTCTTAGCCCTAGGATCCCCTTTCCACATTGCTAGCTGGCCCGTGGCCGGGGTCCGTGACCCCCCTTAGGGTAGGGCCCTTCCCGTAGGACCCGTGTTCTGACAACGAGCCCTCTAGACTGTCATGGAAAGTACACTGAAGACCACATTCTAGCACATAAAATCCACATTTCGGGCACAGAAGTCCACCAACCCGCTTGGCTCTTTGCAGCACACCTTCGGCCTAAAAAACCACATCTATCATACACTTCCGCTATCCTTTAGCTACCTTGGTCCTTGGCACGTGCCCTAGCCTTCTGCACTACACTCGACTGTCGCCTCTGCCTCGCGTAGACCATCTCCTAACTTTGACCAACTTTGACTGCACCAACATGCACATTCTCTAAGGGCATAGGCTCTATGTTGGTCATGAATGGATAATTTATTTCCCCACCCCCCTCATTTACATCATTAGCTCCATGTTCCGAGCGAGTGGCTCTACTAAAGGTTTCCTTCAAGCGGCTAAGCACGCTCGGCCCGGACCGTGGGCCAATGGCATTCATGTCTTGGCTTGAGCTATCGGGATTAGGCATTAGGAAACCCTCCATCACGTCGTAGTCAGAGGAAGAGTCACTAGCCTCTATGTTTGGGTCTTGGTTTATACTACCTTGGGTCCCCGCCGAGGGCTCGGAACCTAAGGTAGGTGGATATTGAGAACTTGCGTAAGTCAAAATTCTCTCTAGTTGCTTCATCTCTAGCACACGACTAGAGCGCAGATGCATGTGCCTTTGGCACCCTGCAAGCGTCGAATAACCTCGAAGGTTAACTGCTTACTTTTTTAGGCGTCCGTTTTCACTCGTTTTTTCTTTTAGTGTTTTTTAATGTTTTTTAATGATCGATTTTTTTATTAAAGTGTGTGATAGCTCAAAATGAGCATATCACTCACAGGGTCGCGGTGTGCTTTACAGCACAACGTTCGGTCACTTGAAGCTCCGTTGGTCCTCAAAAAAGTCAATTTTTAGCTACGTGTGAAGCTAAAATACGTAACTTTAAAGGGCAACTGAGGCCTGAGCCTGAGCGTGAGCTTGGGCTTGGGTCAGGGCTTGGGGCTAGGAGATATTCCCGATCCCGGTCCTACCTTTTAAATTTTTTTGTTTTTTTTGGATAAGGTCACCGCGGCTTGCGCACGAGTGCACACACACTCTACCTACCTACTTCCAACTAATACACCTATTGTTACACACTAACACACTTCATTAGCTCTCACAGATCTACTTCCTACTTATTGTACTTTGCATTACACAGAACTAACAACCTTAATACTAATTTTTTATCACAGAGAAAACAGAGTAACCTTTCAAAACATCATTAACAAAGAAATACACAGTAGCAACACAAAATCCTTCTTCTCAACACAGACACCCTCCTTCCCTACCCTTCCTACAATGGAAATTTCACCACAAAAGAAGCACAGAGTGCCATTCCAGCGTAGTTATGGCATTACCAGGCAGCGGCGCCAAAAATGTGCACGTCTATCGCACGTGTCAATGCAAGGAACTGACCGAAACACTGTGTGCGAGCCACAAATGGCTCCAAACACACAACAAGCCTAAAGTAGTAAGCTCAAAGAGACGATGGTGTGTCACTCACCGCTCTACGCTTGTTGTTGTGGAGGATTCCTCGCCATGAATAAGAGGGAGATGCCACTACGTCGCGATGGACCGCCTCGCCGCCATCGTGCCGCCGCAATTCTCAATCGCACACTCTCTCTCTCTCCCTCTCCCTCTCTCTCTCTCTCTCTCTCTCTCTCTCTCTCTCGCATACACACACACACACACAAGGAGATGAAGATAAAGAAGATAGAGATGGTGCAAGAGCACGCTTCAATTGCACAAATGAGAGAATGAGTGAATTTTAGGTTTAGTTGACTTTTATATGAGCTCTCCCCATTCACACTTGGGCGCCCATGCTTAGCCAACTAATCCCTTGAATGTTCCAGTTAGAGTGCACCTCTCATCGGCAATCACACTTACACTTTTCCTATTGGAACGACAAGCCCGGTACCTGACTCTACCAAATAATTAATACAGCGTCCGTTGTAGGTGATAGGAATGTGCATGAGGGTTAACACTCACGGAGTATAGTGATGTGTTCTCAAGTGATTTACCACCGGATTTACCCCCTACACATGATGTGAAGGATGGCAATACATATATCTTGCTAGACACTAAACCGGTGAGTAAACCACCTTATCATATGAGTGCTAAAGAAGCCAAGGAGGTTGAGAGTCAGTTGGCTGACTACCTCACTCGTGGTTTCATTAGACCTAGCACTTTGCCTTGGGCATCACCAATTCTATTGGTAAAAATAAAGATGGTACTATGAGCATGTGTGTATATTATCACGGATTAAATGCGATAACCATCAAGAACAAGTATCCTCTACCTCGAGTGGATGAGTTGTTTGATCTACTCCATGGGGCAAGATACTATACAAAGATAGATCTTCGTTCAAGATACCACCAGGTATGTATCCTACTACAAGACATCTCCAAAACTACCTTTAGAACACGGTTCGGGCATTTTGAATTTTTGGTTATGCCTTTTGGTCTAACCAATGATCTAGATACATTTATGACACTTATGCATAGTGTCTTACGTCCCTATCTTGGAAAATGTGTTGTGGTTCTCCTTGATGACATTCTCATTTACAATAAGACTGAAGATTAACACATAGAACACTTACGATTAGTGTTCAAACAGTTACGAAGCTCACGCGCTGTATGATAAGCTAAGCAAGTGCGATTTCTTTAAAACAGATATACATTACCTCGTTCATGTGATCACTTATTCTGGCATCAAGATGGGCACTGACAAGGTCGCTGCCATTCTTCGATGGCCACATCCCAACACGGTTGAGGAGCTTCAAATATTTTTAGGCATGGCTAGATTTTATCAACAGTATAGCCGTGACTGCCAAAATCCTTGTTACTATGATGGATCAACTTAAATAAAAAGGTAAGACCTTTTCTTGGGAAGAAGCCCAAAAACGCAGTTTCGAACAGCTCAATGTAGCTATAGCCACTGCTCCCATCCTAGAAATTGTCCACCCACTTAAGCAATTTGTGGTAGAGATTGATGATAGTGATAAAGCCATTGGTGCGGTACCTCTCTAGGAGGGAAGACCTATAGCATTTGAAAGTAAAAATTTAGATAGATCTCAATAGAATTATTCTGTTTATGAGAGAGAGCTCTATTCCATAATTCACCCTTTACGAAAGTGGCAACACTATTTATATGGTGCGGAGTTTGAAGTAGTTTTTGACCATGAGAGTATCAAATGGTTTACTACTCAAATAGACTTGAAGGTCCGTAAAACTAGATGGGCAGAAATCCTTCAAGATTATGATTGTAAGCTACAATATCGCAAGGGGCGATATAATGTAGTAGCGGATGCACTAAGTCGAATGCCTCAGATTAATTCACTTGCTTTTAGGGAACTAAAGAGTGGATTTTTGGAGTCATTACGTAGCAAGTGTGCACAAGATTAATTATATGCTAAAGTGTGGAGTGCAGTTTTAAAAGGGGATCCCTCACACTCACATGTCTCTAAACAGCCAGATCAACATGTCTCTTCACGCGTAGATAAAAACTCCAACACATAGAGCTCCACCCGTACTCAGGAAGAGCTTAAGCGATGGAAGAATTTTTCCATTAATGATGGCTACTTAATCCACCAAGGTAGAGTATGTTTGCCAAAGGACTCAGACACTAGGTGCCAAATCTTATTTGAGTGTCACAATAGTCCAAAAGCTAGTCATCTAGGCATTCATAAGACGTATGCCTTAGTTTGATGGCAATTTTATTGGTCGGGCTTACATCATGATGTTCAAGAGTACGTACTAAACTGCCAAGAGAGCCAAGTTAATAAGGCAGAGTTCCTCATAGTAGGTAGCCTTTTACATCCTTTAGACATTCCACAAGATAAGTGGGAGAGTATCTCTACGGATTTTGTAGTAAGATTGCCTACTACAAATCGTGACCATGATGCCATTTGGGTAATTCTAGATCGTCTCACAAAGATGTGTCGATTCATTCCCACTAAGACTACGGTTAAGACACCGAAATTAACATGGCTATTTGTAGAGAATATATATAAACTCTACGGTCTTCCAGCTAGTATCATTAGTGACAGAGATCGAATGTTCGTTAATCACTTCTGGAGAGCTGTGTTCCAAAAGTTGGAAACTAAACTTAATCTAAGTACCAATGATCATCCAAAAACGGATGGTCAAACAGAAAGAGTTAATCAAGTGCTAGAGGTTATGCTATTGAAGCGGTCTGGGGTGGGCAACAAGAAGAGTGGCCTCCAAGCACTCTTCTAGGCTCCCATGCTGCTCAATTGGGTTGGGGTTGGAAAAAACAACAAACACACACACAAACCCGCAACCTAACCCTACACAAATTTGGGGCACCACCTAGTTTTGGATGCGAACTAGGACGCGTAGAGAGAGAGAGAGAGAGAGAGAGAGAGAGAGAGAGAGAGAGAGAGTGCTCGGGCTGCTTTGAAACGTATAGGCAATGATCAAGCAAACAAGACTATATATTTAAGAAAGAGAGAGAAAGGGGGAGGGGGTGCTTGTTGCATTAATACCTTCTTACAAATCTGTCATGACAAATCAAAGTGAGATTAGTATTTGTTCAACATAGCTTGCGTAAATTTCACCACAACACATCAGAAGAAAAGCCACCCCAATCACTGTCTTAAGGCCAGGGGAGTCCTCTCCACCCTGTCGCCCTCTTACAGTATGTGGGATTTATGGCTAGATTGATGACAACACCAGAGACAAGCTATCAAGAACTTAACAAAAAACACCAAGACACTTACGCATCATTGTTGTCCATTACTTCACGTTGGAAGGGAGACAAAGTATCCAAGCTTAGTCCAAATCCACCCTCCTTGATTCAGCAATTGTTGGGCTTACACTAGTAGGAGAAATGATAGATTTCCTACTCTCAATTGAATGATCACTCTCTCTCTTACAATGGCATACAGTTCCCTTGCTAATCCCCAATTACAACACATGCACATGCATATGACAATGAGCTTCCACTCAAGAGCTCCTTCTAGAGAGGTTGAGCTTGGCTTCTCAAGCTATAGCATAGTGCTCTTGCTTATGGCTGCCCCCTTTTGTGCGAGCTACACCCTCCTTTTATAGCAATTTTGAAGGCTAGGGTTACTCCTCTAACCATGGTTGGGTTAGATTTTCAACAATTTATCTAATTTCTTTTTCTTGGAATTATCAAGAAGTTGGTGGGGAAAGAGAGAGGAGAGAAATGGAGGTGATAGGACTTTTCATAGTGGGTTAGTGTTAGTAGAGTTAGTATTAATTTACAAATGGAATTGGATATTTACAATGGGAGTATCCATGTAGGATACAAATAAGGAAGAAAAAATCTTAATAGGTAAGAAAAGGTGGATTTCTTACAAGGTTGATGCTCCAAGTGTCTTGAGTAGGGACGATTTTGACGCTTGTTGACGGTCCACTAGCTTTGATGGTACATTTTTTCTCCACTCTTGACCTTACTTGAGAGACAAGGTAATTGAAGCTGAGTAATCAACCACCATGATGCTGTCTTTTAAGACAACAGGCTGAATTTTGTGGTTTTTTTTATAGATATGGGTAATTTGGAGGAGGAAAAATGAGACTAGGTGGTCAATTTTGGAATGGAGTTGTGTGTGGGAGGTATGAGTTAACCATGGTTTCTCTTATTCTTCAAGGTTGAGGAGAAGGTGAGTAGGGTGCAGAGAGGAGTGGTGAGAGAGGTGGGGATGATGAGTGGAGAAGTGTGTGTGAAAGAGGAAAATGATAAAGTGGAAGAGAGAGTGTGGCTGCATAACATGGGAAAACTCGGGTCCACTAATAAAATCATAGATCACAGCTCGTAGCTCAAAAAAATATGAAAAAAGTTGAGGCAAAAGTTCAGCCCACGAGCTACAACTTTTGTTTGTATCACCTTTTCAAATTCGAAGAGAAAGTGAACTTTAAAAATTCAGCAAAAACGACCGTTTTTTTTCCACTGCACAAGGTCCTTGTGGGGTCCTTCTTTGGATGATTCTTTTGAATACCTCCAAGAGTGAGCCTTCCATAGTGCATGTATGCATGCCACCTACCCTTGACCTTATTTGGTAGGTCTATAATTGAAGATATTGTTGAGATCATGATATAAGTGAATAGTACAACTAAGAAAATCAAATATTGAGGGGTCTAAAAAATATGTACATGTCAAATATAAATAATATAAGTGGAAAAAATATAAAGGGGTCAAAAGAAATCTCTCTCATTATGAGGCTACCATAAAAGATAAATATTTTTGGTGTTCTAATTTTTTAGAAAAAAAACAAAATAGATGTAGGAAGGAAAAATCACAATAGTGAAAAAATATACACATAAATAAAACTAGTTTTTTTGGTTTTGTTGGGGTGGAGTTAATATAAGCAAAAAAGAGAAGGTATAAGAGATGATTTAAGGGTGAAAAATGGTTGGATTAGTTGGGGTGAGATTATTGTGTTGGAATGAAGCTTATATATGAAAAATTTGTATGGTAAAGAGTGGTACATGAAAATATTTCTATATGAAATAAAGAGTATGAAAAATGGTAAGAAAAATTGTGGTAATGGTGAGGCAATTTACAGAGCATAAATAACACACACCTAGGTAGAAATATTTAAATGAATACCAAAATAATTATGAAAAAATCTTTTATTTAGGCCCTATATACAAAGAAATATTTACATACGCATGGGCCATAATATACTTATATATTTTTTTTTTTGGCTCAACTAGCCCAATGCCTAGCTAATTGAGGGTCTTTTATTTCAGTAAGGAGATATGGGAAAAGTCCCCTAACTCACACGCACCTATATACAGTGAAATGGTAGGGATAGCCATAGCGTTTGGGTGAATTTGGTAGGGTGGAGTAACTTACTATGGTAATTATGGAGAGCCGGAAATCGGCTATCATTAGCCCTCCCCCAGGATGATTGTATATTCATGTACCATCATAGAGCATCTTTTCCAAAGAGAGTGCTTCAGAGTCCTTGACGAGATCTTCATTGTTTGGCCCCTCATAATTTTGGCTAGAGTTACACGCATGCTTCATGTAACAATACTTACATGAGACAGTGGCCTTTTGACAGATCTTTGGTAGATCCTTTGGTAGAAGGCGACTCAAATAGGCTTCAAGCGATACCCGTTTACTTCCTGGAGTGCTCTTTACCATTCAAGTCCATAAGCTGATAGTAACTTGAAATTAAAATCCCTTCTTGACTATGTATGCCCTTGCCATCTTGTTTCAAATTTGGCATCAAAACGATTATCGAGTCGATTGTCATACCTTAGCACAAGATCTCCTTCATTGATGCCTTTGTCCTTCAGTTTCTTGTCAAGCTTCTCCTTTGTCTGTGTGGTTTTCCTCTTATAGCACTCGTATGCTGCTTCTCTTTTCCACTCAAGCTCACTAAGGTAAGAAGTCGATCCATCCATGCTTCTTGATCATCTTGTGCTGATTTTCCATGAAGTCGCAATGTTGGAATGTTTAGCTCAATTGGCTGTAAAGCCTCTTGACCATAGACCAATCATACCTTAGCACAAGATCTCCTTCATTGATGCCTTTGTCCTTCAGTTTCTTGTCAAGCTTCTCCTTTGTCTGTGTGGCTTTCCTCTTATAGCACTCGTATGCTGCTTCTCTTTTCCACTCAAGCTCAGCTAAGGTAAGAAGTCGATCCATCCATGCTTCTTGATCATCTTGTGCTGATTTTCCATGAAGTCGCATTGTTGGAATGTTTAGCTCAATTGGCTGTAAAGCCTCTTGACCATAGACCAAGTGAAATGGTGTGAACTCCGTGGCTTCCCTATATGTGGTTCGATACGCCCACAAGGCACCATCCAAGAAGTCATCCCACAACTTTGTCTTGTTTTTCACCATCTTTCTAATGATGCCTGCAATGACACCATTAGCTTTTTCTACCAAACCATTTGATTGGGGATAGTAGGGTGTACTGTGACGATGTAGAATGTGAAGTTCTTCACAGACTTCTGTGAGCAATCCCTTTCTAAACCTGGACCATTATCAGAAACAATCTCCAAAGGTGTGCCAAATCTACAACAAATGTGAGTGTAGACGAATTTGCTCACTGTCTTCTCATTTACCTTTGCCACACTTTGTGCTTCCACCCACCTAGTCATATAGTCTACAGCCACTAGAATGTAGAGTTTACCATTTTTGTACAAGGATTATGCATCAATGCATTTTCAAAGGGATTTGAAAGATTTGCCTGGCCATAACCAATTTCTATTCCATTTACCTGAAATTGTGAAATTTTACACAATGTTGGAATCCACATGCAGACTTGGCCAAACATACCCAAGAAAATCTTCTTCACAGTTAATTCTTGGGCAAAATGACCACCACATGCTTCTTCATGCAAACCTTTTAGAATGGATGGAATTTCCTCAATAGTTGGTACTCTTCTGCATACTTGATCCATCTCTTTGATAGAGGGATTAGGAGAGATATGCGCTTGCCTTCTTCATGAGTCTCCTCTTCTGAGCCTTCGTGAAGTCTTGTGGAAACTCGCCCTCCAAAATGTAGCTAGTAATGGGAGTCAATGACTCCAATCCCTGGTATCTCGGTTGCTTGACAGTTGCTGCCACCATGATGACCTGCACTTCTTTCTCAACACATGTAACTACTTGCTGTGCAAGTAAATCGGCATCTTCATTCTGTTTCCTAGGAATATGATATAGTTGCACTTCTTCAAATTGATTAAACAATCTACGAATGGCATGAACTTTTGTCCGTAAGCTTTCATTCTTGCATGCCCAAATGCCTAAAATCTGTTTAACAATGAGAAGTGCATCTCCCTTTACCATGAGGCGTTGTATCCCTTGGCCAATGCACATCTTCAAACCATGAATTAGTGTGTCGTATTCTACTTCATTGTTGCTAGCTAAACTTGGTAGATTGAACTTCTCTTTCATGACCACCTCTCCACTTGGGTTGAGCAACACTAGCCCTCCCCTTGCTTTTCCCGTGGCTCGACGAAAAGCTCCATCAAAGAACAAGGTAAAAGCATTAGGAATACTTTTTGGTGGTGGTAATGGTAGGGTCTTTACTTCAGGCACCTTAATCTCCTTTTCATGCACCCTATAAGTGAGAATCCCTGCCAATTGTGCACGCACACTATCTTCTACCTTGAAGGAGTATTGAAACTCTTGCAACTCCATAATCCACTTTGAGATCCTAGTACTAAGATTCATTTGAGATGACACCCAAGGGAACAAATTCTCTGCAGTGAGAATTACAAAAGGTTTTGGTAGCAGGTAGGATCTAAACTTTCTCACCGCAAACATGAGAGAAAGCATCACGAGTTCTGCTTCTGTGTAGTCTCTCTCCAAAGCATTCATGACCCTACTAGCAAAGTAGATGGGTCTCATCCTTGTACTGTGGGGATCTTGTTGTAGCAACACAGCACCAATTGTTTTCCTTCCAACACTAGAGCTAACAAAGAATGTGTACTCCCAACAAGGAGGCATGAGTGTTGGTAGCTCTGACAAAATGACTTTAATGTTACAAAAATACTCTTCAAGCTCATCAGACCATGCAAACTCTACTTGTTGTGTCAACTTTTGCAAAGGATGAAGCAACTCCGAAGCTAAGTGAATAAAGCGTGACATATACTTCACTTTTTGAATGAATGATATGACCTCTTTGAGATTCTTGGGTGAGGGGAGCTCAATAAGAGCCTTTGTCTTTGAAGGATCCACCTCAATGCCTTTATAGGAAACCTTGTGACCAAGCAAGATCACTTCATCCTCAGCTATGTGACACTTGTCGGGGTTGAGTTGACCTCCCATGTCATAGAGCTTCTTTAAACCTTCTTCTACCCTTTGTAGATGCAATGATTTTGAGCTATAAATGCAAAAATCATCAATAAAAACCCTAATGGACTTTCCAAAGAATGCTTGAAACACCATGTTCATGAAGCGTTGGAAAGTTGCAGGAGCATTTGTCAGGCCAAATGGCATGACTCTAAAAGCATAACAACCCCAAGGAGTGATAAAGGTTGTTTTCAATTGATCCTCCAATGCGATACGTATTTGAAAGTAACCCGAGTAGCCATCACACACAATGTACTTCTCATGACCAGCTACCTCATTTAGTATCTCATCCTGAAATGGGAGGGGAAAGTGATCTCTTTTTGTTGCCTCATTAAGTGGACGATAATCCACACACACCCTCCACTTGCCGTTTTTCTTAGGAGTGACAACAACGGGAGAGACCCACTCTGAATTCTCCACTGGATAAATGAAACCTACTGCTAGAAGCTTTCTTACCTCCTTGAGTAGAGCCTGCTCCTTAATGACTCCTAGCCTTCGTAGCTTTTGAGCCTTAGGTGTGGCCTCTGGCTTCAACTCAATCTTGTGTTGGACAACATCTACTCCACGCACATCGGTGTAGTCTTTAGCAAAAAGCCTTGGAAATTTCCTTAGCACACATTTGAACTCCTCTCTTTCATCCTTTGTAAGTGTTGTAGACAACATACCTTCTAACATTCCTTCATCTTCCACCTTTTGGTTCTCTTGAGGACCTACCTCCTCCAAGCCTTGACAAGAGGTCTCTTGGTTGCTTGGCTTAAACCTTACCCCCATGACTTTGATGGAAGACTCCTCTTCAGTAATGCTGCCGCTACTTTCTTCTTCTGAAGTGCTATCGGTCCAACCTTCTTCCGTCTCACTTTGAGATGATTCTTCATGGAGCTCCTCTTGGCGTTGCTCCTTCATGTCAAAGACAACCTTCTTATGATTGTCATTCCTGCAAATTAATTTCCCACTCTCCCAATCCTGCAAAGCTCTCATTTTCATTAGCCATGGTCTTCCTAGGATAAATGGGTAACCATTTCCCTTGGTAGACATGACATAGAAATCCACTGCCTTCTTAATGCCAAAGGCCTTCACAAAAACATTTTTACAAATGCCTACGCACCTAGCCTTGCTATTGTTTGCCATTTTCACTTTGATTTCAGGTGTCTCATGGATGTGCATGCCTAGTCTTTGCATGAGCCCTTCTGTCATAATGCAAATTTGTGCACCCCCATCCACTAGACCTTTCCTAACCAATTTTCCTTTTATGTAACAATCTAGCACAAGTGTAATATCCTCGTTCATTTCAGCATGTGCAATTTTTACAACAGGAAAACTATCTTTTACCTTTCTCCTAGTGCTAACTGCCTTTGTTAAATCCCTCCTAACTTGTGGGCATAATGCAAGAAACTGAGGCCATGAGATATCAGGACCCTTACCTCGCATGTCTTCCAACAGGTTGTATGGAGCCATACCATGTCCAAGAGGGAAGTCTTGGAGATTGATACGACGTCGAGTCCTCTTAGCTTCCTTGGTCTCCTTTGCCTTCTTGCCTTGTCCATGGTCACTCTGTGATGGGACACCCTCTTTCTCTTTACCTTTTCCTTGGCCACGCTTAATGCCATGTGCTTCCATGTCAACCTCATTTGAGTTTGTCACCTCTACCACATGCACATTTGGATCTGGCAAAGGTGGAACTCCTTCTACCCCTTGTGGAGGTGGTCTTGGTCCATTTGGTCTTTGTAGAAGCCTTGGTTGTTGACAAGTTCCTTCACCTGCATTCATCACTGGGTAATTCAAGTTAGGTCTCCCTGGCTCCCCACGGGGCCAAGGACAATTATACATCCCATGTCCAGACTCTCCGCAATTCCAACATTGCAAGACTCTCCTAGGTTGTGGATCTCGCTCTTCAGACTTCTTTGCTTGTCCCTTTGGACCTGCAGCTTGTGCAAGGTGAATTGACAGGCTGCTTAAAGATTCGTTTAACTTCTGAATCGCTTCAGCCGTTACCTCAGGAAGCTCCCTAGATGTTGATGCTTGTGACTTACCTTTGGGTCTAAGACCTTCTATTGGAACCTCTCCCCTTAAGCACTTGAGTTTCCTATATTTCTCAGCAGCCCTAGTTTCAGCTGCATCAAAAGTAGTAGGTGCACCCGCCTCAACTTTTACCTTAAGGTCAGGAAAGAGTCCGGCTATGAATCTCTCCTTCTTTAAAAATTATGCACCATCACCAGGGTTAGCAACATTTTGTATCCATAGAGCCCAAAGACGTAGAAACTCTTGCTTGTACAAGTAGTAGTCATCTAAGTCTTTTTGCTTATGAGAAACAATGTCTTGCCATAGTTTTTGAGTGTTTTGGGGATCAAAGAAGTATCTCTTAAAACGATTCAAAACTTCTGTGTAATTCCCCTTAACTTCCTCAGGCAAGGAGTCAAACCAAGTACTAGCATCTTTCCTAAGGACCACCTCAAACATTTCTACACGTTCTTGATCGGTAACTATCCTCTTGATACGGCAAGACATCTCGAAATTTGCTAAAAATAATTCTGCATCCTCTCCAGGCTCTCCAAAGAAAAGAGGATATCCAGACATTTGGCGTTGGCTCTCCATTATTATGAAAGATTACAACACGAGTTACAATAAGGGATACAATAGATATTTAGAACCACTCGCCTGCAAATGAAGAAGTAAGAAAATACCACTCTAGGTTTTCTTCTTCAGCTATCCAAGCTTCAATGAGGTCTTGATTTGTTTGATCAAAACAAAAAGGTAGACTATTGAAATTCTTCAAAGCTAAGGTGATAAACAGAAATCTCTAGAACTTCATTTTCTGGATCCAAAAGAGCAACCACGTCCCAAGTGATAAATTGCACTTGTTCTACAATTCCCAACGCACAAGCGGTTTGTATAAAAACTAGATCTTCATGCTCGTCGAAGGCCGTGAGAAAGTAGCAATTGACTAGGAGCTCCTTTCCTTCGAGTTCCACACAGTCGGAGTGAGGAAACCTTCTCACAATTTCATAAAGAACATCCTCATCAAGTCCAATCAAGTTTGCAAGATTTAAAGACTCCACTTGTGCTACAAAACTCCTGGACAAAAACTCCTTACGATTATGGTTAAATCATTCAAAAGCATAAAGAGATTTACAATGTCTCTATGAACAAAGTGTCATAGAAAGTAGAGAAGGATGAGAATTTATACAAATTTGCAATCTTCTCTATGCTCTCTTTATTAAGACAAGCTCTGAATAGCTCCCTATCTCCTTTGTTGAAAGCGAAAGGAAGACTATTAATAAGACGCAAATGAGGGAAAAATTCACCAAATGTGAGTCTATGAAGCATGAACTCTGGCCGCAAGTCTCCTGAAGAGTCTTCCTCAATGGTGAAATGCACTCGCCAAACGCCAAATTTCACTCTATTTACCAATCTTAGGGCACACACTAGTTGGATGAATGCGCGGTCTTCCTTAGTGCCCAACAACAAGAGGAAAATGGAATCCACGCGTAGGACCTTCCGTCTTAACTTCACCACCCTCTTGTTATGAGGGAGACACCTTACTACTTGCTCCTGCAACTCAATTGGTAATAGAGCTAGATCTCTAAGGATTGAACTTTCACTGCACACACATTCCCAGTTAGAACAAATGATCGTTTTTTGTTTCTTGCAACAACTTGGACAAAGAAAAAACAAACATACACACTATTTTGCCAGGCTGCACTTCATTTTAAAATAAAATGAACACATGTACATCAAAAGAAGTCTGGTAGTTGATGAGAGGTAGAATGACAGGGTTTGGTGATGCAAGAATTTCTCCTACTCTTTGGGCACCAAACATGAACACCATACGTTGTTGAAAATGGATTTTCTTACTAATTGCAATGCTTATTCTAATGTGTGGAGTGAAATGGAAGGGGAAAACCTCTATTCCTGGGCCATTATCCATGGTCTATGCATGACCTAATGCTTAAAACAAAACAAAAATATAGACGTCCAAACTAAGGTCGTACCTAATGAGAGGCAAAATAAAAGGATTTACTGAAGCGTTTATCTCGGCCAACCTAAGAGGACCTAAAATTCTACGAATGACACGTTGAAATTGCAACTTAGTACTAACAATTATGTGTACCTTTTGCCTTGCAATGGGAATGAAGGGATCATACAAATTTTCGTGATTCATGCAAACTACTTGACTATGCTAAAGGTTGATTCTACACAAAAATACACAAGCCGTTCCTCCGTGGGGGCACCAATTTGAGGCGGTCTGGGGCGGGCAACAAGAAGAGTGGCCTCCAAGCACTCTTCTAGGCTCCCATGCTGCTCAATTGGGTTGGGGTTGGAAAAAAAAACAAATACACACACAAACCCGCAACCTAACCCTACACAAATTTGGGGCACCACCTAGTTTTGGATGCGAACTAGGACACGTAGAGAGAGAGAGAGAGAGAGAGAGAGAGAGAGAGAGTGCTCGGGCTGCTTTGAAACGTATAGGCAATGATCAAGCAAACAAGACTATATATTTAAGAAAGAGAGAGAAAGGGGGAGGGGGTGCTTGTTGCATTAATACCTTCTTACAAATCTGTCATGACAAATCAAAGTGAGATTAGTATTTGTTCAACATAGCTTGCGTAAATTTCACCACAACACATCAGAAGAAAAGCCACCCCAATCACTGTCTTAAGGCCAGGGGAGTCCTCTCCACCCTGTCGCCCTCTTACAGTATGTGGGATTTATGGCTAGATTGATGACAACACCAGAGACAAGCTATCAAGAACTTAACAAAAAACACCAAGACACTTACGCATCATTGTTGTCCATTACTTCACGTTGGAAGGGAGACAAAGTATCCAAGCTTAGTCCAAATCCACCCTCCTTGATTCAGCAATTGTTGGGCTTACACTAGTAGGAGAAATGATAGATTTCCTACCCTCAATTGAATGATCACTCTCTCTCTTACAATGGCATACAGTTCCCTTGCTAATCCCCAATTACAACACATGCACATGCATATGACAATGAGCTTCCACTCAAGAGCTCCTTCTAGAGAGGTTGAGCTTGGCTTCTCAAGATATAGCATAGTGCTCTTGCTTATGGCTGCCCCCTTTTGTGCGAGCTACACCCTCCTTTTATAGCAATTTTGAAGGCTAGGGTTACTCCTCTAACCATGGTTGGGTTAGATTTTCAACAATTTATCTAATTTCTTTTTCTTGGAATTATCAAGAAGTTGGTGGGGAAAGAGAGAGGAGAGAAATGGAGGTGATAGGACTTTTCATAGTGGGTTAGTGTTAGTAGAGTTAGTATTAATTTACAAATGGAATTGGATATTTACAATGGGAGTATCCATGTAGGATACAAATAAGGAAGAAAAACTCTTAATAGGTAAGAAAAGGTGGATTTCTTACAAGGTTGATGCTCCAAGTGTCTTGAGTAGGGCCGATTTTGACGCTTGTTGACGGTCCACTAGCTTTGACGGTACATTTTTTCTCCACTCTTGACCTTCCTTGAGAGACAAGGTAATTGAAGCTGAGTAATCAACCACCATGATGCTGTCTTTTAAGAGAACAGGCTGAATTTTGTGGTTTTTTTGATAGATATGGGTAATTTGGAGGAGGAAAAATGAGACTAGGTGGTCAATTTTGGAATGGAGTTGTGTGTGGGAGGTATGAGTTCACCATGGTTTCTCTTATTCTTCAAGGTTGAGGAGAAGGTGAGTAGGGTGCAGAGAAGAGTGGTGAGAGAGGTGGGGATGATGAGTGGAGAAGTGTGTGTGAAAGAGGAAAATGATAAAGTGGAAGAGAGAGTGTGGCTGCATAACATGGGAAAACTGGGGTCCACTAATAAAATCATAGATCACAGCTCGTAGCTCAAAAAATAATGAAAAACTTTGAGGCAAAAGTTCAGCCCACAAGCTACAACTTTTGTTTGTATCACCTTTTCAAATTCGGAGAGAAAGTGAACTTTAAAAATTCAGCAAAAACGACCGTTTTTTTTCCACTGCACAAGGTCCTTGTGGGGTCCTTCTTTGGATGATTCTTTTGAATACCTCCAAGAGTGAGCCTTCCATAGTGCATGTATGCATGCCACCTACCCTTGACCTTATTTGGTAGGTCTATAATTGAAGATATTGTTGAGATCATGATATAAGTGAATAGTACAACTAAGAAAATCAAATATTGAGGGGTCTAAAAAGTATGTACATGTCAAATATAAATAATATAAGTGGAAAAAATATAAAGGGGTCAAAAGAAATCTCTCTCATTATGAGGCTACCATAAAAAGATAAATATTTTTGGTGTTCTAATTTTTTAGAAAAAAAACAAAATAGATGTAGGAAGGGAAAAATCACAATAGTGAAAAAATATACACATAAATAAAACTAGTTTTTTTGGATTTTTGTTGGGGTGGAGTTACACCAAATATAAGAGAAGCTTACATGAAAATATTTCTATATGAAATAAAGAGTATGAAAAATGGTAAGAAAAATTGTGGTAATGGTGAGGCAATTTACAGAGCATAAATAACACACACCTAGGTAGAAATATTTAAATAAATACCAAAATAATTATGAAAAAATCTTTTATTTAGGCCCTATATACAAAGAAATATTTACATACGCATGGGCCATAATATACTTATATTTTTTATTTTTTTGGCTCAACTAGCCCATTGCCTAGCTAATTGAGGGTTTTATTTTTCAGTAAGGAGATATGGGAAAAGTCCCCTAACTCACACGCACCTATATACAGTGAAATGGTGGGGATAGCCATAGCGTTTGGGTGAATTTGGTAGGGTGGAGTAACTTACTATGGTAATTATGGAGAGCCGGAAAACGGCTATCACTATGAGCATACATTAGCAAGAAGCAAACCAATTGGGAAGACTATTTATTTATATTGGAATTTTCTTATAATAGTTCAAAGCATGTGACTACAGAGTTTAGTCCATTTATGCTTCTGTATGGATTTCAACCTAGATCACTTGTTATGGTGGGGTTCGCTAAGGAGAAGATACATCAAGCGAAAGATTTTCTCCAAGACCATTTTGACATGCTTCACGCCCAGGGCAGTCACTTATCAAAAGACCCCTATATCATGTGCGTTCAAGAGGTAATTAATAATACCCCAATATACATACTATTTTTACACTGTGAGCCTATTTAAAAAAACCCCACCCCCCTCTATCTGTATACATTTTTATACATTTTGGTCTTTTAATAATCCTCTTCAGTCAACTCACGTGATATCATACACATTCTAAAAAGTGACCGCCCCGGGGCTTCGCGTTGCCGAAAAAATGTTAAGCAAGATCAAGATCAATATAAGAAGTACACACATGAGCATCGTCATCTTGCTACTTTTGAAGAAGGGGACAAGGTTTTCCTCAAAGTTTCGGAGCATTAAGGCTGCTAAAATTTCTCCATGCTATTGTGGACCGTGTACCATTCTCAAACGTATAGGTCAAGTGGCCTATAGGTTAGCTCTTCCAGAGCACTCACGAGTTCATCCTGTTTTTTATGTTAGCCATTTATAAAACCAGCTAGGACAGAATGATAATTTCATTGACACAAGTGTGTTGGTTGACCTTATCGCACCGCCAAGCATTCCTCATGAGCCCTAAAAGATTTTGGCACACCAGACATCACGTCACACCAGGTGTTGGTAAAATGGCTAGATAGACCTGAAGAAGGTTCTACATGGGAGAATGTCTCCGCACTTAAGAAACATTTTACTACATGCATTTTCTAGGACTAAAAACATTATCCAAGGGGGGGTAATGTAAGGACATGGGTCCTATGGGCAAGGCCACCGGCACGGCCGGACAATGTGTACGTTAGGGGGAGGCTATAAGATCGCACGGTTGGGTGGAGACTAGCACACACATTACCATCACCCTTTCAATGATGGTATCCATGATTTGAGTGTTAGTGTGGAAGAGGGTTTCACAAGGTAGAGTATGGAATTCATGCTCAAGAGGGAGAGTTACATGGTATCATTGTAGCATAGGACCCTGATTGCCCTGCGTTGAGCCCAGCCATGCTTCCCACCTTGCCTACTGCGCATCCACCTCAACTCTGAAGGCCCCACGGTTGTTGCACCTCCATCAGCCTCTTTTCTTAAGGTGCAGACCCCTCTTGTATGCACCACTGCTCGCCCCACCTCCTTCAAACATGCAGATGTTGATGTTGCTTGTAATGACTAGGTCATGATCACTACCTTTCTTTGGAATCTTGCTATTGAAGATGGTGATGGTCATGCGACAATTATTGTGGCATTCCCTAAGAACCTGGCTTCTCCAAACAAAACAATGGTTCAAGCCAATCGACCTTCTTGTGGCTGGTCCTTCCCAAGCTACAGTCGGAGGTGCCACCGCACCTTGGTATGTAGACCCTACAACCCATCCTGCTTTGTTGCCAATGTTGTTGCATTCAACAAGACTCCCACACCTGCTACAAACGATAAACTTGCTGCAAAAGATGATCACGTTGTTGCACCATCTGCTATAGACGCTTCTGAAATACCTGATGCCAATGCAGGTGCATCTTGTACTGCCACCTGTGAAACTGTGGTAGCCACCACCTCTACAGAAGGAGTTGCGTGCTCCTCCTCATGCTAAGATACTATAGATGATGATGTTGACAGTGATGCAATCATCATCAAAGTCTTCCTAGGGCACTTGGTTGCTGAATACTTTCATGCATACAAAGACAACCATCTTGCAGATGAACACTAAAGTGGAGTGGAGGCTATACATATTAGGCTCAGAGGTGAAGCGGGTATATCCAAGTGTAGTCATACACTGATGAAAGCACCAATACCATTGATGTGGAGATTGCTTCAACCCATACAATGATTTCAAAAGCCTACAAGCATAATGTGGAGGATCAATAGAGATGCACTTGAGTTGCTACTTCATGTAGATTTCCTCCTCAAGGTCACCATTCAAGAAGGCTATGCGTACATCCCATTGATGGAGCAGAAAGCAAAATTGTGCTGCAATGGAGACCAAGACATGAAAGGAGGTAATGTGAATTACAGATGAGAAAGTCTCACAATAGTCCATGCTAGGGACTTGTGTGAAACCGTGCACCACAAGGCGGGCTTTATAGTGGGAAACAATGCCATCATCATGAAGCTTCTTCTGGAAGATCCATCTGTATGTTACCAACTTTTGATTATCTTGTGTAAGTACAAGATCCCAAGTTCTATTATCAATCAAGGAATGATATTCAGATTCCATTGCTTACTACCATAGTGCATCCTCAGGGCAAGATAAAGCCTCATCAATGTTGATTTCATCAACCTGTTCATATGACAAGGGAAGTGATCCGGGGTCATCAATTGAAGCATGAGAAGTAGCATGGAGCACCTTAGAAAGAATTCCTCAATAACATTCAAGGAGGTTGGGGTTTCTTCCGACATCATCACATCGCGCAAAACTTGAGTAGGATGAAAAGATGAATCCAACAGTAGTGAAAGATTGCTCCTGTCATAGATTTCTTTTAGAGGGAAAAATCTAGAAGGCTTCACTTTGTGTTTTGTGGAACCCAACAAAGAAGGTTGGTAAATCAACTTTTAGATCTCTACCATCAAATTTTTAAAATTTTAGAGTTATGGTATTTTTGTTCTAGATATGGTTTTTGTTTCTTCTATCATTTGATTCCAATTTTATGGTAATGGTTTCTACTTACCCTACTCCTACATGCTCAAAAGAAAAAGAAACTCAATAATGTAAACAAAAGTCATAACGAAAAAGAAGACAACACTCTCAAAGTTCAAAGAACATTTTGGAGGATAAAATGCTTTTGCTATCTCATTCACAACTCTCTTTACCTCTCAAGAATAGATCTAG
Organism: Adiantum capillus-veneris; assembly: GCF_014529385.1. NCBI lineage: Eukaryota > Viridiplantae > Streptophyta > Polypodiopsida > Polypodiales > Pteridaceae > Adiantum > Adiantum capillus-veneris. The sequence continues at coordinate 102,537,557 of NC_140960.1, read as the reverse complement.
TTGGTCCCTTGAGTTTAAACTCTATCAAGGACTAAACCCACATCCAGCTGCTTTATTGCTAATGTATATGAAATGGATATGATGAATCTCTAGATAAAGAAAACTCTACATACGCACAAGGTCACTCACCACCTAAGGATCATTCCCCTACAATGAAGCCAATGCTAGCGGATCGACATGACGAACATCCATAGCATAGCTTTCTGGCACTAACATACTCATGTCAATACTCATGGAAGTGTCTCAGATGGGGCATAGAGACTCTTTGAGGGTGTCAACTCAAGATGTGAACCTAACAAGCAAGGATATCACTCTCAACAAGAAAATCACCAACTCAATGATAAAAAATCTGCCATGTCCTTTTTTCCGTTGTGGTTCATCACGCTATTTCCATGACTAAATGGACTCGGATAGCCACAAAATTTTAGGGGAAGCTTTACTAGATCTTAACAGACATGTCGAACGAAAAAGTCTAGCATCATTTCAACAAGGTACCAAAATCACAATCCATCATTTACTAGGTCATCAAAACAACAACAAAACCAGGTCCCTCTAAGGTCTAATAACACTATGCTATAGTCACAATGTCATGAAACAGTGATTTAAGCATGCAAAATTGATGATAAGACTTGCAGATGCATAGTCAGAAACCATGAAAAGACTTAAGTGCTTACACTTGAATGAAAGATCAAGAGAAGAGGAACACAATTCAAGTTTCAGAATCAAAATTGGTTTACCCAACCATTAGAAAAATTGGTTATTAGTCTGAGCAAATAGCCACTTGAGAGCATGTACACAGAGTTCCTTTCATTATTAAAAAATAACCCTCTTTCATAATAATGTTTCTATCTTTTATACCTACTAGGGATTTTTAAATGGATAGTGTTCAGGTTTCATGAAAATCTCTCTCTCTCTCTCTCTCTCTCTCTCTCTCTCTCTCTCTCTCTCTCTCTCTTGGGGGTACACCTTTAAGATACTATTCATATAACGTGCGTTCAAAGATTATTTAAAAATTTCCTTTACTTACATGCTTAAGGTAATTAAAGGACCCCTTTTTCTTCAAAAACATATAATTTTTTCTCTAAAATCAATTAAAAATACCCTTTTGTTAATATAATCCTGTTAAGAAATTAAAATTAAAAAGCGCATGCATTTGAACTCACGTGGTAGCTTACATGTCTAATAGGTGAACCCCCTGAGCTCTCTCCCCTCTCCTCTTGAATGTTATGTTATAATAAGGCCACCGGAGGAGAGATCCATCATGCCACCCATTGACATACATAGATACATATGGTAATGTACGTTTGTGCCTACTTAATGTGAGAGTTATCGCCTATTTTCCCATAGAGGAAGTGTTTGTTGAAAGGCATAATAAAAATCCACAAGTTGTTCCTTAAGAGAACGAATCCACACTCTCAGGTCCTTAAAAGGAAGTTGGGAGGTGGGGGTGGGGGGGGGGGGGGGGGGGGGGGGGCAGCTATGAAAGGTTCTACATAAATTGATTAGGAGAGAGACAAAGAGCACTGTAAGGATCCTCTCGAGGGAGCTAGTCCATTAGCCATGTGTGGGGCACATGTTTAGAGGAAGAGGGGAAATGAGCTCTAGGTATGTTGTGAAGACGGTGACCATGGTTAGTGTGAGTAAAAGAGTTAGTGTGATGGGACAATACCTTGAGACCAGGGATTTCATTAGTGGGATCACAAACATGCGAACATATTAATAACATTGAGTGATCACATTTTAAAACAAGTGATAATGTTAAATATTAACATGACCTTCCTATTAACTTGCCCAAACTGGTAGTCTCGCCTGGATTTGTCCATCTTGGCAAGCCCATCTTGCTATATCCCACCGGGCCTGTTGAGAAAATATAATACCCCACTGGATATTGGTGGGTTATCAAGTCACCATTCAGCGACTTAAATGTGATCACGTAAAGTGTAATTATGTGAATCTAACAATAACACATCATAATCATAAAGATTTTTATATGATCACATGATTATTAAGTCCCTACAAGTTGTGAGCCATGTCTAAACCCTATTTGGGTTTAGGCGATAGCCATAATTTGCATAGAGCTTACAACATGCATCATGCTTACAGGCATTGTGCATGATGGTGAGTAATGATAAGTGGCTTGTGCTATTTTATCATCAACATATAGATAGAACAGAATGGGGATGCATGCCACTCTTGTCCTCCCTCTATCAGAAACCGGTAAAGCAATCATGATTGTTTTGTAAATTGACTCATAGTTATGTGAGATGGACATCAAGTGAGGTATATATATAGGCAACTTTTTCTAGATCACTATTGGTGAAAAGGAATGTATATGGTTGTATCTCAATTTGTGGAATCCTATGTAAATCCATTCAAATGTTCATCATTGTGATGAGTTGTGTTGCACACTACTTACACATTGTACAATTTTTATGCTACTTGGAAATGGACATTCCATCTGTAAAACAATCCTACCTAATCTATACATTATGGACATCATGGTTTCAACTCAAAGTGGCATCTAAAAAGGTAAAAATAGACAAAAGACCAATTTAGGAGCTTTTGGACTTATTCAAGTCTCATTTTTCAAAATGGGAGCTACAATCTTAGTCATTCTAGCTCCTTCGAACCGTCAATCACGCAATAGCATACTTTATATAGTGAATATGATTTGTTCTAATTTATAAGTTTTTCAAAGTTACTCACCTTGCAATTTTCACTCCTTCATAGAATTCTGAATATAAATGTTGAAATTTCTTGAGAACCCTCAATGTAAATTAGGAAAAAGCACTCGTTTTTGAACTCCAAATTCAACTCAATTAAAAAATAATAGTGACCTTCTTAGCAATACGGTTTTTGCAATTCTCAATTTAACAAGTAAGACAAACCATAACACATAATTAAGACCTAGGAGAAAATAGTGTAAGTGCCTATGTATGCACATTAAATTGTAGCATTAAAAGATCCAAGTATTTATGGTTATACTATGATCAAGTATACAAGCAAGACTATCAAAGTACAACCATATTGAAAGTATAACCACATTGTGATGCTATTCTTTATATGTTTCCTTACTCTTGATATAATAAGAATAATGTCAAAGTGCAAGAAAATGCCACAATTGGAGTTGCTAGCTTCACAAGAGCCATCATTACGCAACTTCCAATGAGCAACTCTTGAGCAACAAATCCCCCCATTTAGACTTGGATAACTTCACATGACAAACCATGAACAACTCTTCCAAAAAAAATAAAATGTAAAGGAGAAACTCTTAAACTTGAGGAAGAGGGCCAAAGGGAGGGAGGGGGGGGCGGGGGGGGGGGGGGGGGTTACCCATAAACACACAAGTTCTTGACACTGGAAAAAAAAGGAAAACTTAACCACAATGTGTTAACGTTTGTCATATGGTTTCTTTGCAAATAGTGAACCCTTTGAACCTATGCAACTTTAAACAGAATGTTTGTGACACATTCTATTTTTCCTCGTATGTAGTCCACAGATATGATTATAGCAAAATATGACATTTAGATTAATTATAATTAAATATAGAGAATTAATATACTATTGATAACTAGTCTTCTAGATGCTCCTAATTATAACATTAAGTTGCAAAAAATTCATCAAAAACGTGCAAGAGAGAGAATAAAACATTCTAGTGAATTGTTTAAATGCTTAGGTATGAGAGAATAGGACTTGAGATAGGAGGATAAATCCACGATAGAATTTCACAGTTCACATTTGTTTTGTCTTTAAACCCTTTTTCACATCTTCAAGAACCATTGTCCTCATTCATGTGCAAGACCTCAAGACCCAATGATGAGTTCTCCTCAAACCATCAATATAAAAAATGGCACTATGATGCTCAAACTAGGGCCCACCTAGTACCTGCACGTTCCATGATCGTCTCATGGAACGTCCAGGGACTAGGTGGGCCCCAGTTTCAGTGTGAGCAGGGCCGACTGCGTCAAGAGCTTCAGTGTTGCCTTGTGGGAGGAGAGATTGATCTCCTTATGCTTCAAGAGCACCATCTGTGTGAGAGCCAGATTATACGTTGTGGTCAGCTCTTGGGTGGACGATATAGTACTTTTTTGTCAGCTGCTTTTGGACCTGGAGGCATCCAAGGTGGGGTATGCATGACTATTGTGGACTCTTTACAGCAGGCCATTGTGGGAAGAGGGATTATTGTGCCAGGCAGGGCTTACTAGATTATTGTGCAGGTTCAGGGTTGCCTAGTGGGCTTCTTGAACATCTATGCACCCAATGTGGCGAGTGCTCGAGCACAGTTTTGGTCATAGATAGTTGAGTCTCTACCATAGGTAGAACATTGGTGCATAGGAGGGGACTTCAACATGTTGGAGGACCCTTCTCATAGGATTGGTGGTAGACATGCTACTGTGCATGGAGTTGAGCTCGCAGCTTGGGAGAGGTTTTGTATGACTCTGAGGGTCTCGGATGTTTGGTTGCACTTTGGTTTTGGGAGGCCCCCAGACAGCCTTGCCTTGTCTCGTTCGGACCGCAGAGTGGGAGGAGTGAATCTATCGTGGATAGATCGCTTCTACACTAGTGACCATTTTAGTGACTTGGGAGGGACAGTGGGCATTCTGGCAGGGAATTCGTTCTCGAACCATGCACCAATGATCCTCACAATGGAAGATAGGCAGAGGAGTGGGAGCATGATGCTTCTCATCCTAGAGAGGGTCTTGTTGGACTCAACACTCAGAGAGAGGGTAGAGGCTCTCGAGACAGAGAGCTTGGACAGGCAGGATTATCCTCTTGATAGAGTGGCCTCAGGCCTAGCTCAGATTAGCCGTTTTTTTCTCCAGGAGTCTCTGGCTCGCCGGGCTGCAGCGAGAGAGGAGGAGCAGCGTCTCAGATGGGGCTTTTCTTTGCTACAGAGGATGCAGGAGCAGCATCCAAGTAGTCCTGGGTTGGAGGAGCAGCCACAGCAGGCTCAACAAGAGCTTGTTAGCACAGAGGAGAGGCGACATGAGTTTTCTCTCCACCTACAGGCATCTCAGTGGACCTAGGTGGGTGACAGAGTGAATGGTGCTTTCTTTGAGGCAGTGGGACCAAGGTCAGTCAATTGAGGAGGCTCGATGGGTCAATTGCTTCTGAGCCCAAGGATATGCGTGCAGTTGCTACTGACTTTTATCGTGAGTTACTGTCTGCTGCAGAGTCCCAGTCAGAGTGTGAGGATGCATGTAGGGAGTAGTTTTGGGCACATATGCCTTGTCTTGTGACTGAGGAGATGCATCAGAGGCTTGAGCTGCCATGTCAGCTTGAGCTGCCACTTCAACTTGAGGAGCTGCACACGGTTCTTAGGGCCCTCCCAAGTGAGGATGGGATGACTCCCAATGTTTTCTTGGAGTACAGGGACCTTCTTGGCCCAGATATCTGTAGTGCTTTTGAGTACATTTTGCACACAGGAATGATGCCTGACAGCATGATTGAGGGCCTGATCTACCTCATTCCCAAGGAGGGTGTCTCTTTGGATGAGATTCGATAGTGGCGCCCATCAGCATCCTCAACTCAGCCTACAAAATTCTTGCTAAGGCTCTAAGTTTGAGGATTCAGCCACTTCTAGAGAGCCTTATACATGAGAATCACACAGGTTTTGTCAAGGAACGCAGAATCCTTGACAACATCTTTACTTTTTGGGAGGCTTCTGCCCTAGCACGGCTCCGTGGTGAGGACCTAGTGATTCTTCTTCTCGATTTTGAGAAGGCTAAGACAGAGTTGACTGGGACTTTCTAGAGGGCACTCTATGCACGATGGGATTCTAAGATGCTTGGATCAGAGGGGTGTCAGCTTTGTACAGAGAGGCTCACAATCAGGTACTTTTGGCCGGAGGTAGAGATGATTGCTTCATGCTCACACGTTCGGTCAAACAGGGCTGCCCTCTTGCCCCCTTCCTCTTTTTGTTCTATGCGGAGGTGATGAGCAGGTTTTTGGTGTCGCAGTAGGTTGGTCTATGGGGCTTAGCACTCCCTATTTGGGGAGATGAGCTTCTGGCCACTGAGTTTTCCGACTCAGCCTTGTACTTAAATGGCTAGGAGGCCAACCTTCACAGGTGTGAGTAGGCTCTAGAGACCTTCTGTTGTGCATCGGGCGCACTGATCAACTAGAGAAAGACAATGGCTTTCTTGATTGGTAGTGATCATGTACCCGATTGGATGCCAAGAGAGGGTTTTAGGTGGATTCCCCAAGGGACTGCAGTTCGGTACTTGGGTTGTCAGGTTGGTTTGGACTTGTCCCCCGAGCAACAGATTGCTCCCCTTCTCCTGTCTATCAGGAGAAAGTTGTTACATTGGAGCTCAACACAACTTTCTTTGTCTGGCAGAGTAGTAGTGGCCAATCAGGTGTTGTTAGCGACTATGTGGTACATCACTTCTTGCTGGATCTTCTCGAGTTCTTGTATCAGCCAGGTAGAGAGGCTGATCAGGAACTTCCTTTGGTCTGATCGTGACACTCAGATAGCCCGATCCAAAGTGGCTTGGCAGGTCATCACTCTTCCTTGTTCACAAGGAGGGCTTGAGATAATTGACCCAGCACAGCAAAGCAGAGCCCTTCTTGGGAAGTTCATCGTTAGAGGACTTCTTCCAGGTGAGGAGCCTTGGAAGGAGTTCTTGCTAGAGCGGCTTCATGCTATGGTGCCTCAGGTAGGAGACCCCTGGCAACCTTCGACCAGATGGATCTTCACAGAGATGCGCAGAGTTGGTTTGAGTAGGAGACTGGAGGACCGGTTTGCTATGAGTTTGCTTCGATCTTGGGAGCTCTTGCGGCGAGGCCTGGAGCAGAGATAGCCTACTTGCACAGAGGAGCGCCTACAGCAGCCTCTTGTCTGGAACCCCACGGTTAGCACTCAGAGAGGCCACTTGGTTGGTAGTCGCCTCATGTTTCCTGGGGTCCCATGGTAGCGGGTCCAACGCGCTCTTTAGGTGACTGGTTAGAGTTCACAGGCTTGTCAGAGGAGGTGGAGGGTTTCCAACTACAAGGCATGATAGGGGTGCAGAGCATGTGCCAGGACATCTGAGAGGCAGTTCGAGCTGAGTGGCTCACGTCTCTTGAGCCAGTAGCACCAGGTGGATGGGAGCCTTCACAGGACTGGAGGTTCTCATCTCAGTCAGGGCCTGCTCAGAGACTGTTCCATCCCTTTTCCTCAAGCTTCAGGGTGGGGGACGCCTACAACGAGTTGCATTCGAGGCCGCGCAGGTGGCACTGTTGTTTTCAGAGGATCTGAGTGGTGGGCATCTATGGGAGGACTTGTATCATAGATCCTGACCCAGCAACTCTTGAGACTGGACATTGGAGGTTGTGGGATTTTGAGTGTTGTCCACTGGAACGAGTACAATGGGATCTTGGTGAGTGGCTCTCGAGGGACCCCTTCTCTTCTGCAGACCACCCAGGAGTCCCGTTCTTTCAGTACACTACTCAACTGGGATTTCATTACTAGCAGCACAGAGAGAGGCCTGCCCCGCTACAGCACCTCATTGGCAGGAGGAGGGTCTCACAGTTGAGTTCTTGGCAGCCTTCTAGGAGAGGTTGTGGGACTCCAGAAAGCCGAGGCTAGTCAGCTTGTTTCAGTGGCTGGTTGCACATAGAGCTACAACAGTTGGGAGTTGGCTAGTGCATAGTGGTCTCTCGGCCGCATGTGCATCTTGTGACTATCTTGTGGAGAGTCAGTGTCACTGTCTTTGGGACTGTCCCTCGGCCAACAGGTGTGGCTACGAGTTCTTTGATTGATGTCTGCTCTTCCCACGGCTCGACAGTACACTTGGGGAGCAGCGGCTTGGTCCACCCTCACGGGACTGGCACTTCAGTTTGAGCTATCTTCCACCAGCAAGGTGATAATGATGTAGGAGGGGCGACCTACACTCCAGCCTGCTACAGAGCTTACTCCACAAGAGTGGTGCAGTGAGAGAGAGAAGTTTTGGGAGCTCGTCAGTGGACTGACATTCTGGTTCATCTGGCGGGCCCGTTGCTTTTGCATATTTGAGGCTCGCCTTGTGCCACTAGCAGAGACTGTTCACGATTTCTGGCTAGAGTTGATCCATACTCTTAGAGGACATCTTGAGGGACTACAAGGCAGCTCCGACCGCATGCAGGAGCGCAGAGAGGCTTTCCTTCAACTCTGGCATCCTGGGCCTTTTTACACCATGGCCTAGGGTGTACTCCGATGTCATTACCGACCACTTGTGTGGCTTTTCCTTCCCCCCATTTCTTTATTTAGCCCCATTGTACATATGCTGGTTTTTTCATTGGGAGAGTCTCCCATCATGGTTGTTGTAGCCCTCTCTTGAAGAGGTGGTTGTAGCCCTATGGGCAGTTTCAGTAAACTAATAGAAGAATCTTTTTCTCAAAAAAAAAAATAACACTATGCAATTTTCAATTTAGCTGAGATTCCATGGACATCAAAAAGAAATTGGAGCAAAGAAGTGTGCTAATTGGTAATTATCAGATAAACACTAATAAAGAACGATACAATTGCTTGCATTATTTCTAAACCAAGCATATTGATAATCATATGAGAGAAAGCTTCATTATTAGAACTGAACGTTATACTCAAACTATCTTGTGATAAATAAAAAATTTAATTTTGAAGACATTGATTTATCACTATAACCTATAAGACCCTCATAACACACATGCAAGGTAGCAAGTTTCGATTCAAACTCCAACTTGATTGTTCATGAGAAAAAAATTCTTTTACTATCATAGACTAAGCAAGTAAGAATTAACACCATGAAAGCATGAAGTCTCAACTATTCTACTTTTGTTCGAGTCTTTTTTACCACTTAGAAGGGCTGGAGGCTCGAACTTAAGTTGGAGCCTGATGATTTTCCCACCTAGACAAAGGATCAAAAGTTAAAATTTCCCACCTAGACAAAGTTTCAAAGTTAAGTTTGAGCCTCCTCTTGTGTCGTGCACACAAAAGACATTTAAGCTACCGGGAAACTTGTCATGGATATTCAACCCCTCACATTTTTCTACCCCTTGTTTCTACCTACAAGTGACCAAGTTTCTTCCTCAATCTTTTATTTAAGCCGGGTTTGAACTAGCTTGAATTCAAGCCTCATAGTGTTTTCCTTCCCTAAAACAGATTGAGGTTCAATTACCTTTAAGCCTCCTAATGTTTTGCAGGGATATTCTTGGCCCTTCTTGCGTTTTTGTAGCTCTTCTATCCACCTACTAGTGGTGGAGGCTCGAACTTGATTTTGAGCCTCTTAATGTTTTCCTCCAAAAGGAAATCTAACCCTCTTGAGATTTTTCTTGGAGATGCAACTCTTCTCTTCTCTTTCTCGGAACTAGAAGGGGTGGAAGATCGTCATAATACTTTGTCCTCCACGAAAGGATTGTGGCTTACTTTAACATTTTAAAATGCAAACTCCACCCTTTCTCTATACCTACTTTCCAACTCAAAAGCGTGGATGTTCGAACTTAGGTTCAAGCCTTGTAGTGTTTTCCCATTTACAAAAGCGATCTAGGCTCAATTTTAGGTTTAAACCTCTAGATATTTTGCATGGAGACTTAACCCTTTTGGTCTATTTATTGCCTCTTATTTACACCTCCAGGGGGGATGGGGCTCAAACTTAAGTTTGAGTCTCTATGTTATTAGGAGTACAAAATTGTGGCCCAAATAGGGGTGCACATATAGTAACTGGGCTGATGTATTTGTTGAAAGCTCCAATTTAACATTCTTAAGCCTCACATTGATTAACTTTTCTTACATTCTATAAATTAATTCTAATCAATATTTGAAAAAGTCTCTTTTAGTTAGCGCCAAATTTCCTCCTCATAACAAAGAAGCGAACCGAAATACTAGCATAAAATTGCAAGATTTTTGAACTATTTTCTCACATATTTCACTTGTTTTCTTCCCTTTACCATGGTTTATAATTGGCTAGTCTCGATTTTCAACGGCTCAAGGCTAAGCTAAGGGAAATCCTTTCCCTAACATCGATTCGAGTTAAACTCAACCTTAATGCCTTTAACACTTTCTTATTTTTTTGAGAAAGCCACCTTGACTCTTTCACTTGTTTGCTATTCCATCAAAGATTCACAATACACACTTGAGAGGGCTTGTTGCTTCAATTGTGCACAACTGTGTGGAAGGTTGATTCATGCGGCGGGCCAGGTCCTGCCTCAATTATGAGGGAAAAGTGGAAAACGATAAGCTTTAAGGCTGTGGGCAGAAAGCAGGTTTGCTAGGACATGCAACAGGTCCTATAAATTCCGACACCTACTGCATGGAAGCACTGCATTATTAGACATGGAGAGCCACCATGTTTTCTCTTTCAGTGCACTCATTGAGACTTACCTTCATGCCGACAATGTCAAGCTTGATGGCGCTCACCTCTCCATCCCCTCCATCGCCGCTTGGGTGCTTCCCCTGAGGTGGACGTTAAGCTGGACCAGAAGGGGTGCAAACTGGTTGTCGTGCATGGGTGGACAAAGCGATGGCCAATGGGGCGGATATTTATGGCATCACCACTGGATTCAGCGCTTGTTGTGACAAGCGCACTTTCGAAGTGGAGGCGCTCCAAGTGGATTTTTTATGCCACCTTATGACCGACATCTTTTGTGGAAAGTGCATTTCACTTTACACCTAAGTTGGATCTCAAACCTCACCACAGATATCTTATTTCTATTGAATATTTTATACTAACATGTACTAATTAGCCTACGTGTATTTGTAGGACTTTTAGATGTTGTTTATATGGATTTTTTATTCTTTTATATCATTTGAGATAAAAAATTAAACCATTTAGTAAAAATACTGATTGCTCTTTATTATTTTTTTAATGTAGCACTCATTTCAATTTATTATCTTTGAATTTTTAATCATTTCTCTTAATTTATTGAAATATGTAATGGACACTACTTTCTCTAATTAATTTTATATTTTCTAGCACACATATAGCTAAATATAATTCTTTTGAATTTTAATCTCTATTTCGCGCGTGTGCAGGACCTCAATTGCGATGATCGTGGCCCATCGAATAGACTTGAATGTGATCGATGGCTCAAGAAAAAACTCCCCTTTCCTTGCAAAACGACAATCCCTCGCTTGAGGCGCATTTCTTTGGAGCATGTAGACAACGAAGGGCTTTTTGGCATCCTTGAAAAAGCGCTTAGAGAAATAAGATTACCACTCACCCCTCGCTTGAAGAGGTGTTCCATTGGTTTGTGTTTGGTGGTGGTGCGTTGGTGAGCAAGGTCGAACGACAGAGACAAGAGTTATTGGACAAATTAGGAGCACCACATGGTGACCCTCTCAGTAGCTCTACTTTGGCAGCTCCTCCTTTGGTGTCTCAGTCAGTCGCACTTTGAGATAGAGGATGAGCACATGTTCGACATGTGTGATGAGTTACTAGCTCGTGAACTCGACATGTGCGAGGAGGATTGCCAATCATGCACTCGATAGGCAGTAGGAACGGAGGACAGATTGCTCACAAGTGCTAGAACACCTCTTTACAATGATGCACAATACTCAGTGCTCCGAGCATCATTGGAAGTCCTCAACTTGCAAGCAAAATTTGGTTGGAGCAGTGCAAGTGTCGATGTACTCCTTGGGTAAGTTTGTTATATGGATTTTTATATATCTCTCTCTCTTCATGATGCCTCCTTGCAATTGTATTAATACAATTGTTTGTTGTGTTTTGATGAGCAAAATGTTGGCAAAAGATCACCACATGCCTCCGGATCATCAAGGAGCTAGATTGCATGTCACTGCACTTGGCATGGAGTATGAGAACATCCACGCGTCCGTCAATGATTGCATACTCTATGTCAATGAGAACGCACATGCTACCTCATGTCCTTTGTGTGAGAAAGCACGCTACAATACCATAGTGAGCAGGATGCACCTACTCCGCAAGGCATTGAGACATCTTCCATTAATTTCACACATTCAACACATGTTTAAAAGTAGGTCTATCCTGGAGCTTCTCGCGTCTCACACCAACCACCACTCAAATGATGGGATGATGTATATCCTTTCCAATTCACCTGCACGGAGGTACATAAAAACTCAATGGCACAAGTTTGGGTTGGATCCTCGATACTTAAGGTTGGGTTAGCAAGTGATGGTGTCAACCGCTTTGGCACTATGTTACTTCATGGAGCACTTGGCCTGTGGTGATCATCAACTACAATATTCCACCATGGGAGACAACTAGGAAGGGCAATATACTTCTTTCCTTGCTTTTGTCAGTGAAGGACAAACTGACAAATATTGACTTCTACCTCGAGCCCCTCATCGAGGAGTTGGAGGATTTATGGAGAGGCATCCCTACTGTAGATGTCTCACTTACAAAGGGGGGGAGAGAAGCCATTCTGAGAGGAATCCTTATGTAGACTATGCATGACTATCCTAGGCTTGGAGAGATTTTTTGGTATCTCCATTTTTCTTCTCTCGCTATCTCTCTCTCCCTTTAGTTTGAAGCTTCTCTCTAACCATATGATATGTATGCAGGGTTTTCCACATCGGGCCACAATGAATGTCTTACTTGCGGGCCATCATTTGGTAATAGATAGGGCGGATGCGTTCTGCAAGGTAATATATCCAAACAACCATCGTTTCTTACCCCAAGGTCATAGCAAGCACAAGGCTCCAACAAATGGGAAGATGCCTCTAAAGCTCATGATGCCAAATTGGGTAACCATTGGGGAAGAGAACTACAACAACAATCCAGCTCCGAGTACTCCACCAAAAGGTATTTCAAGGTACTCCATATTTTTAAGGCTTTCATACTGGAAGGACTTAAAAATAAAACACCTCTTGGATCCCATGCACATATTCAAGAGTGTAGCCCACACCCTGTGAGAACACATTATTGGCAAGAAGGAGTCATGGGGGGCGAGGGAGGATTTGAGGGTCTTCAAATGCCTCCCCGCCTCTTCTACTTCATGCCATGCCCCCAATGGGAAAATTGTGCTTCATAAAGCACCATGGATTCTAGCCAAAGAAAAATTCAACAAATTGAAGGGTACCATTGCATCTACTCGTGCACCAACAAGATACATGAGGCCGCTGAAGGGAGATTTCACAAAAGCGAACAAAGGTGGAAGCGTTCAATTGTATGGATTGAAGTCCCATGACTGGCACAAGATGCTTCAAGTAATATCCCTTTCTCTATTCTCTCTATTGTTTGTTTCTTAGGACACATCCCGGGGTCTTCACTAAGGATTACTGTATGGTGTCACGTTAGTGTACAATAGGGGGGGTTTATGAGGCCAAAAAGGTAGATTTTACAAAGGAGAGTACCGTATATAGGGGGTAAAATGGCAGTTTTGGTGCACGCAGGTGACGTCTTCCTAGTACTACTAGTGAATCCCCTGGGGGACACATATTATTTGTGTGTATAACTTTCCCTTCCTCTAATTTACATTGTAGTTCATTCTTCCAGTGAGTATGTATATATATCAGGACAAGAAAGTCATGGATGCTACTTTTAAACTTGGAGAGTCAGTAAGGTATACCACAAGACTCCACTCAACTACACTTTTTTTATGTACACATTCTTGTGTGTTTTCTTACAGATTTGTAAGCTCCAATTAAATTGAAATAGATGATATCCCTACTACTCAAACACTTGCAACAGAAACTGTGTGTGCCATTGAGGATGCATTTCCTCGATCGTTCATTCTTAGTCAAATCCACCTCTTGGTTCACGTGGTGGAGGAGATCGCTACACATGGAGTAGTGCACTCATCCTGGATATTCTTTTTAGAGAGGTTTTGAAAGACTCTCAAAGATTTTGTGCAGCTACGATCTCAACCACAGGCATGGGGTGGATTGTCCAAGTGGCATTTTTTTCATCTCAAAGTATTTGGCATGCACAAGTTGATCCTTCAATGCCTCGCATGTGGCCTGACAAGGAGGATGCAAGGATGACTTCACACTTGCCAAGTGGAAAGGGAAAATTATTTAACATGGATATGAATCTATTCCGAGTGGTCAATAACTTTTGTATTCTCAATGCAAAGGTTATGACCAAATGGGTGGACATGTGGAAATGGCAGTCAAGGTGTTTGCAAGAGAGAGAAGCATGGAACCAAGTACATGGAGGAAGGAGGGAACACCCAGTGCCTAGACACCTTGCATGTTTCCAGATCTCATTAGTGCGGAGTGGATTGTTCTGTAATCTTTCCTTTCCCACGATCTTCAATTGGCTTTTTCATCACAGGATTTGACTCATATGGGTGAGGTGACAGGTAAGAACACAATTTTTGTTTTGGTACCCATATTTGATCATTTCCTTGGTAATAGTAGCCTTGGGATTCCAATAGTCATTCAGGAATCCAACACAATATTTTCTTACATTTATGGGAGCAAGTGGGGTGTTACTTACAAGGCTCCTATTTTTTAGTATCAACCATGGTCGCTAAAGAAGCTTTAGGGACCCACTTGTATGTTTTCTTAGTTATATTGCAATGGGTCTTGTGTGTCTCATTTTTTGCTTCAACTATAGAAGTTGAGGCTTTAGAGAGTTGGACTATAGGGACATATGGTTCAACCTCTTGGACATGCACTATTTTGGGTTTTATTTCCTCAAAGGGTAATATTTTAGGAACTATGGCTTGAGTGACAGGGCTAAGAGTTGGTTTCTATGTTGTGACACTCCCAGTCCCCCAATCAATAGTGCATTTGGTCGCTATTATCCACGTACTTCCTATGTTTATATAACCACACCCCATATGACAACAAATTATATTTAGCACCCGTGTCCATTAAGGTGTCATAAAGAACTTTCCCATAAGCACTACTTAGCTCAATAGAGTATCATAGAGGTGTGTCAGAGTCCAACCAATCAACCTCTGTTTCAGTGTGGAATGCATGTGTAACTCCAAGGTTGGCGTCTTATGCATTGTTGTCACTCCTTAGCCTCAACTTGAGCTTGTATCTTCCATAATTCTTCTTGTACCTTGGCAACCTTTTTTTTATGTATGGCACATAGCGCCTCTTGTCTTAAAGGATCATAATATGTTTTAAATTGACTCCCATTGAGGAATCCAATGGTTTCCACTCCATCAAGAGTTTCCACACAAATGGTACTTTGTGGACTGATTTTGCATACTCTATATGGTCCTTTTTTGGAATATTTCAACTTTTTCTTCTTGTTATACACTCCATACATAAGGACTGTATCACCAACATTGATATCTTTGTTCTTTATATGACGGTCAACAAACCATTTCTTCCAGCTATCTTTCTCCACAAGTGCATTTAGCACAACCAATTTCCTTTCTTTGTCTAACCTTTCAAGGATATATAAACGCTCAATTAAAGAGCTACCATCCCAATCTTATTGTGAAGCTACATGCAAACTAGGAATTACAAACTCCCATGGCATAACAGCTTCTTGGACATTTACCATTTTGAACGATGTAGAATTAATAGCCACTTGAAGTATGATAATCCCATAGAGCTGATGTCAGCTTTAAATCCCAATTTGTGAGATGAGCTTCCACTATTTTGGCCCACATAAAAATTTAGGTCTTCTTAGTGTTCTCAGCTTGGCCATTTCCTTGTCAATAATAAGGTGTAGACTTATGGTGAGCTATCATGAAGTTTTTAGAGAGTTCCTTTATCACTCCATTTATAAAATGAGTACCATTGTCACTCATAAATTCAAAGGGAAACCATTGTCACTCACAAATTCAAAGGGACACCATTGTCACTCACAAATTTAAAGGGACAACCAGATCTTGTAATGACGTTCTTAAAGAGAAACTTGGCAGTTGACCTTGCATCAGCCTTGCGTAGGCTCTTGAATTACTTTTCCCTAGCTACAATGATGTATGTAGGACGCATGTATAACCTCACTATCCTATCTTATTGCAGTATTAGCGAGAACCAGGATTACTTTGTCAATGCATGGGATGAAGCTGACTTGACTAGTGCATAGAGGCTACAAGAGGGTGTCAATTTCTCAGAAAACAACTAACAACTCACATCTAACTCAAGCTATACTCAAGTGACTGAAATCACCAAAAGCCAATTGCTCATCGAAAAACAAATCACATTCGTTACAGCATCAAATGACATCCAAATGTAGCAAAACTTTTAGGACATGTTTATAAGACCTAACCACACATGCCTATGGTCTTAATCCCCACTTTAGGTCAAGTTCAAAAATCACAATTATTAACAATATTGGATTTTTGACCTAGTCTTTTTCGACCCAGAATGCATGTAAATGCTTAGCAATGATGCCCCAATACCCCACCTATGATTAGTTTTTGATTTGAAAGTGTAAATTCCTAGCTATGATGAAATTAGGCTGCGGGTCGGCGACGCCAAAAGCCACAAATTATTCTAAACTGCTTACGTCAATGCGTAGAGCTCTTACCTGTGGTTGCAATGCAACAAAGGTTACTGCAATGTGACAACTGTGGAGGGAGTAGGAAGCACGAGAAGGAGAGGAGTGAGCACCGTTAGCTCACACTGTGTATTTCATTATCCAAAAACTTTTAAAGTAACTTACAAAAAAATGTCTTTTATACCTTAGCCAAGGTTTTTGATGGTCAAAACTAATGATCTCGGAGTTCTACCAAAGATGGGTAATGACAGGTTGATACAATTTGGAAGCTTGTAGCCCCGGCTCATTAATTAGAGAGTTTATCCGAGAAAATAGGAGTTATAATATTCTCGATTTATCAAAATAATAAGTGTTTTACAATGAGAACTGTGAAAAATGGTATCCGTGTTAGCTTGCTGCTAACATTCCCCCCTCCTCGCCTGTGTCGTCCCTTGACACAGCTTTATGGGCTGAAGTAGTCTTTGAGCTCTGGCCGACTGGTGAGGTGATCTTTAAGCGCACTTAGTGCCTTTTGGTATCTGATCTTTCTTTCTTTATATGGCACTTGCAAAAACTACATAGTTACCCTGTTTTTTAGCTTTACTGTTGAGTAGCTAGCCTACAAATCTTGATGTGAGGTTGTTGATCACTGGCGCAAATATCTTCATTTTCCAAGTAAAGAATCCCGTGTAGAATGCTTCCTCGAATGCCAGCATACTGTGTGAAGGTAGAAACATGCATCTAGAGTAGAAGCCATGGAGGACTTCTTCAGAAGGTTGGCCACTGAGATCGTAGCACAAACCTTTATTACCCTCAAGGAATGACATACAAGGGACACCTGCTTGCTCTGGCTCATTGAACATTTTGATGCATGTGAGAAGAATTTGGCATATCTTATAAAGCATGGCACATGACAAATCAAGTAGACTTTTAAAGAATGACATGGCGCCCTTACGGTTTTCACCATGTATTCTTCAGTCGTGCTGATCCCTTTTTTGGAGCAGGAAATTTGGGGTAGTTTAGCCAAGTTGGCCGCTTCTTGAGTAGTGCCTCATGTGTCATCCAAGTCCTTACTCTTGGTACAGGACAGAAGGTCGGATCTCTTTATAGAGCTGCAAGTGCTCTCATGAACAAAATCAAGTATCTTGGACTTTTGTTGAGCCAGCTGAACCTCCACTTCGGGTGGTCTTTATCTACACTGTCGACTTTCATGTCTGTGTAGAGCCTTTCTTTTACCTGTAGTAAATCCACTTTTATCAGAGAGTATGACAGGGACTGTTGGTGCCATTGGTCATTGATTCGATTGGGAGTGAGTTGTGTAACGTTGACGGAGTGAAGAACTAACAACTCCCAATCCATCGGTGCCTTCCACTGCTCATCTGTCTCTTGAGTAATATTTTTTTTCAGTGCATATTCTTTATCCTTTGAGAGTTGGACCATGGGCATTGTATTTTCTTCTATTATGGTAATCTGAAAGTCTTCTTCACCACCCAGATCTGTTGTGGACTCTGTCTCTAGTTCAGCAAATGACACTGAGGGCATATCTATTTGAGGTTGTTCTGAAGTGCTTGCCTCTTCTTTTGTTTCCGGCTTTTCTTCTCTCAGCAGCTGGTTAACTCTTTTAAGCTTTGGCTATCTCCTTTAGCAGTTCTTCTTCTCCTTGCACCCGCATTAGAGCCAGGTCTTTGCATTGAGTCTGCTCCAGCTTTGACTCCAGCTCTTGACTCTAGCTCGAGGTCTTTGTTCTTTTTCTACAATGCTTTGTATACTTCATCTGTCCCTTTGATCGAGGCTGTCGCAGCAAAGCCAGAAACCAAAGAGGCTAACGACAGGTTGGGACTCCTACACTTCTATGAACAAGAGCCCTGCGGAGTAGACTTTTAGAAGGCTTACGAGCTTGTGTCCACCTTCAAGGAAGACGGAACTACCCAAATCTCAGACAACCAAGGAAACAAGGTAGAGGTTGTGATAACAAAGGAAATAGTGGCAGAGACACTCAGATTGCCCACTGAAGGGACGACCATGCGGGCAAGAGATAGGAAAAAAATGGGCACGTTTACAAAGGAAATAGCCGCAGCTACATTTTCCGATCTTATCCATAAGAAGGTGGAAGAGTCAACCCGTCTGTACCACCAACATTTCCATTTCCTGGCAAAAAGGCCACCAAGGTACACGACACCAAATCACACCGTGGCCACAACTTCTACACAAGTTCTGAAGTCAACCACCATACAACCTGTGGACCACGCGCAATATGTGTTAACAACATTAAATACCACCAAGAAGGAGGGAAAGATAACCTACTTGGGCGCACCTGAAGTCTTGATCAGAATATCCTATATGCCATTGGCATGACCGACCACCTACCACCTGCCACGGATCAAAACACATGGATCTTGGCAGCTCCACTCTCTCCAAGATCTACAAGATCTGGTAAGCGATCATTTAAATCAAGTGATGAATCCGTTGACAGTTCATCTGAGCAGTATAGCAGTGAAAGCTTTGACAACGAAGAAAAAAGAGCTAGGACGGAAGAGATGAAGAGGAAAGCAGTGGCTGCCCACCAAGAGGAGCCAACTCAAAAGCAAGCGAGATTTCAAAGAGAAAAACACGCGTATCAGCGCACTAGGCAAGCATAGGAAAAAGACCCAGAAAAGTGGGTACCTACCGGCTTGAAGGGACTTCGAACAAAACATCATTCGAGGAAAGAGGCCGAGGATCCCAAGGATCATTTAGAAAGAATGTACCAAGAGGTGGAGGCCTTGAAGTTGAAAGAGGTGGAAGAAGTGGCCAAGAAAGCTGAGGAAGCAGCAACTCAAGAGCAAGGCCAGACATCTCCCCAACCCACCTTACCGTCGCCCGAACAATAGGACCAGCCCATGTCCACTCAACCATTATCACTGCCAGGATAAGAGACCACTGAAGAGGCCGAAACCCCGGGGGATTCACTAGTAGTACTAGGAAGACATCACCTGCGTGCACCAAAACTGCCATTTTACCCCCTATATACGGTACCCTCCTTTGTAAAATCTACCTTTTTGGCCTCATAAACCCCCCCTATTGTACACTCACGTGACACCATACGGTAATCCTTAGTGAAGACCCTGGGGCCGAAACTGACAAGGAAAAAGATTTTGATTTCATCCACCAAACGGACGCTACACAACAAACTGACCATTCCGAGCAGCATGAAGAAAAGGAAGCTGAACCAGCACCAGAACAGACAGCCGAGGGAACTCACAAGCCGGCAGATGAAACTGATAAAGAGCAAGGTACAGAAAAAGAGCAAACCACTACACATGAGGAAGTAATCAAAACTGAGAAGGTGGAAAGACCTGCAACCGTGGAAACGGAAAGGGTTGAGACCACACAAGTTGTTTCCACTCAACCAGAAACTGCCAAGGTTTCAAAACCTCAGGATGGCTAGGAAGTAACCACCTCTATAGAAACACGAGCAATAACAACACAGCAAGAAGCAACACAAGAGGCTGCCGACACATCCGAACTAGCAAGACAAGAGGAGTGGCAGTCCAATAATGAAGTCATTCTACAAGTGAATGAGTAAGCAAGGAAGATGCAAATCATGACAGAGAAAATCTATTCAGCAGCCTTTAACCGCAGTACTAAAGACAAAGAATTAGAAATGGTCATCGATGCTCTTTAAGGAGAGCTAGAAGAAAGAATGGCTACAATTATTGATCTTCAAAATCAGGTACAGGAGCTAAAGACTGCAGCAGAACGACATCAGATAGCCAAGGAAAACCAACAGAAAGAAATGGAGGAGTTGGGTGACCTCCTGACTAAGCTATCTGATGCCTGCAAGGTGAAATATGAGCAGTTGACAGAAGTGACAAATGAACTTCTCACCACCTCTCTGTCCGCTCAAAAAATTCAAGTACAATTAGATGTAGCAAACGCATCACTGCAGTATTCGGAACAAAGGATTAATAATCAAGCCATTTTCTTGTGGCAATTAAAAGAAAATCCTGCAGTGGCCTTGATCAAGGGAACATATCAGGTGCATAAAGCACTTGAAAAGAAAAATAGAGATATAGGTCTGGAGTTGAAGATGGAGTAGTCACAACGCAGAGACCTGGCACTCATGTGGGTCCAAAGAAAGGAGGAGCTTCTTAAAGAGACTGCAGAATTGAAAAGAGTAAACCAACTCCTCAGACATGGAAAGCCAGATATACAGGAGGAGGCAGGAACATCAGAGCCGCCCCAAGTGGAAATCCCCTCGGTCTCATTTGCTGACTTTGAGACGCAGTCTACAGCAGAGCCGAGTGGGGAAGAAGAGTTTCAAATCCAAGTCACAAAGGAAGACACAGTGCCGATGGTCTAGCTGTCAAAGGGTGAAGAAGATGCACTAAAGGAGAAGATCGCCCTGGAGGTAGATGAGCAGTGGAAGGCAGCTATGGATTGGGAGTTGAGAGTTTTACACTTTTCAGCGTCACACAACTCACTCCCAATCAAATCAATGCTCAATGGCACCAGCAATCCCTGCCATGCCCTCTCATCAAGGTTGAACTCTTACAGGTAAAGGAAAGATTATATAGAAATATGCAAGAAAATGGCGCAGATAAAGACCACCTGAAGTGGAGGCTAAGCTGGTTGAACAAGAACCGAAGATACTTGATTCTGGTCACGAGAGCACCTGCAGCCATACAGAAAGATCCAACATTTTGTCATGTACCTCGAGTAAGGACGTGGCAAGCACACGAAGCACTGCAAAAGAAGAGTCCAACATGGCTAAACTTTTCCAGGCTGCCAACTCCAGAGAGCGGCCAAGCAACTGAAGAATACATGGTGAAAACCGTAACTGGCACCATGACATTCTTCAAAAGTCTTCCAGATCTCTCCTGCGTAATGCTATACAAAATCTGTAGGATGTTACTTACTTGCATACAAGTCTTCAATGATCCTGAGCAGACAAGAGCCCCATGGCTCTCATTTTTGGAAGGAAACAAAGGCCTCTGCTATGATGTAAGTGGGCAGCCCTCAGAGGAAGTTCTTTATGGCTTTTACGCCCGATGCATGTTTCTGCCCTCGCACAATATGCTAGCTTTTGAGGAGGCCTTCTACACTAGCTTTTTCACTTGGCAAACGAAGATATTTGCGCCGGTGATAAGCAACCTCACAGCTAGATTTGTAGGCTACTCAGTAGTAGAACTCAAAAACAAAGTCACTATCGAGTTTTTGCAAGTGCCAGACAAACAACGCAAAATCAGATATGAAAAAGCTCTGGAAGCACTGAAGGACCGCCTCGCCCGCCGTCAACCCAAAGATTACTTCAGCCCATAAAGGTGTGTTAGGGGACGACACAGATGAGGAGGGGGGAATGTTAGTAGCAAGCTAAGGTGGACACCATTTTTCGGAGTTCTCCTTGTAAAAACAATTATTATTTTGATAAATCGAGAATATTGTAACTCCTGTTTTCTTGATAAACCTTGTAATTAATAAGCGAGGGATAGAAGCTTCCAGATTTTATCAGCCATTCAATTCCCAGCTTTGGTAGAACTCCAAATAATTCATTTTGACCACCCAAAAACCTTGGCTAAGGTATAAAAGCCAATTTTTGTAAGTTTTTTATAAGTTTTTAGATAAGAAATACACAGCGTGAGCTAATGGTGCTCACTTCTCTCCTTCTCGCACTTCCTACTCCCTCTCCGGTTGTCACATTGCGAATGTGTTGTTGCATTGCAACCGCAAGTAAGAGCTCTACGCATTGACGTAAGCCATTCACAGTATCTCGTAGCTTTTGGCATCGCCGACCCACGGCCTAATTTCATCATAACTAGTAATTTACACTTTCAAATCAAAAACTAAG
This sequence comes from Adiantum capillus-veneris, assembly GCF_014529385.1. NCBI lineage: Eukaryota > Viridiplantae > Streptophyta > Polypodiopsida > Polypodiales > Pteridaceae > Adiantum > Adiantum capillus-veneris. The sequence goes on along the minus strand of NC_140960.1, from coordinate 102,515,426 downwards.
CATAGGTGGGGTATTGGGGCATCATTGCTAAGCATTTAGATGCATTCTGGGTCGAAAACGACTAGGTCAAAAATCCACTGTTGTTAATAATCGGGATTTTGGAACTTGACCTAAAGTGGGGTTTGAGGCCATAGGCATGTGTGCTTAGGTATTATAAACTTGTCCTAGAAGTTTTGTTACGTTTGGATGTCATTTGATGCTGTAACGGATGTGATTTGCTTGCCGATGAGCGATTGGCTTTTGGTGATTTCAGTCATTTGAGTGTAGCTTGAGTTAGATACAAGTTCTTAGTTGTTTTCCAAGAGATTGACAACCTCTTGTAGCCTCTATGCACTAGTTGAATCAGCTTCGTCCCATGGTTTGATAAATTAATCGTGGTTCTCGCTAATAGTGCAATAAGATAGGATAGTGAGGTTAGACATGCGTCCCACACAAGTGGAATGGAAAGGTAGTGAATCTAGGATGCAATTTTTCTCTTACACCACCATGTCTAAAATGGTGTTGTGATGGAGCTTGGATGCACCAAACCTTCCTTAATTTGTTTCAAAAGGGCAAGTACTAAATACAAGATGCACTTTTCCTTCTCACACCTTGCTCAAAGTGTCTTGGTGGTGGATTAAGCTTTTCCTTACTCTTCAAGAAGAACTTGAACATCAAATATCCAAGTGATGAATCTAAGAAACAATATCTGTTCTATAACATTTTAGAACAGACAAGTGATAGATCTAAAATGCAACAAAGCTTCTAGAAGTTGTTTAAAATGGTCACTTATTGTGGATCAAGGATGTGACAGCTTGTGAAAAATGTTTGTGGTGGATTTAGAATACACTCACTCTGATAGAAGCCATTAAGATTGGCCAAGTGGTGGACCTTGGATGGATGGACACTTCAACAACTATGATTGAATCTTTGATTGAGCTAGTATCTACTCTTCCATAATTTCTAGATTGGCCAAGTGGTGGATCTAAGATGAGTACTAGTCTTCCACAACTTGCTTTGATACAATATATAGGGTGCACACCACCATTCAAAATTCCACTAGAATGACTTTGATTTTAAATAGGATGCAACCTTCATTGCACAAATCATATATAATGAGAAGATTGGTGAATTTATGGTGTGTTTCCCCCTTTCGCACTATGTTTAGAATGACCATATGATGTAGGGATTGAGGGTGGGATGGATAAGGAATACTTCAATCCAACAAAAATTAATGAGAGCCTTCCACATGCATCCACAAAGGTCTCATGAATAATTGAATCCAATTATTGACACTCAAATGCAAATACATGAGGCCTTTTGATGCATCTTTCATCGAAGGAAGCCATGGGTGAAAACTTTCAATGTATAAAAGATGTGCAAGAGAGTGTTGTTGATGGAACTACTTTGGTTTTATCAAATCCCAACAAATCCATGCTGACAGTAATATTGGACTTGAATGGTCTACTATTGAAAAGAATTCAACATCATCATCTATTCATGAATCTATTCAATATGATTCACAAAGGCATATTGTGTTACGGCCATGATGAATCCACTTTTTTAAGACCATATTGAAGAGATTCAATGTTGAGATTTGGTCAACAACTAGAGAAGCTAATATTTACTAGATGTTGAGAACACTTCAAAGCACTGCACAGGAGATATTTCCATTTTTTGTAGTCTGGCCTCAAGAATCTTGCTATGTTCCCGAAGGCGTGAAATTATTTAGACCTGACAATCCTCAAGTTCCACCTATGTTAGAGACATTGACAAAATTATCGGAATGCTTTGAATGTGATCCACACAGAATAGTTCTTGTTGATGACTCTCCATACAAATGTTGTGTTTCACCTACAAATAATTACATAATTCCTTCAAAGTTCGATGAAGAAAATATGGTCGATAATGTTCTCATAGAATAGTTTCTCACATACTTGTTGCAACTTGACAAGAGCAAAGACGTTCGTGAGTTCATTAACTCTAATCGTTATGGACTAGCCCCAATTTCCAATGACAATGAATACAAAGGTATCATGGACTATTGGAAAGATCAAAGCTCAAGATGGTTGCAAAAGGAGATAACCACAAATAAGGTACCAATGTTTGAGAAGTAGGAGACCTTTTTGGCAATCAGGAGGAGTCAACTAATCCAAGCAGGGAAAAGGAGATTGGAAGGAATGAAATAGTATAAATAATGGCAAAAGAAAAATCCACTATTGATATGATGAAGGGAGCACAATTAATATCCTTAGCAAGGAAGCTAGGTTGTGCCACACCATCATTGAAGACTGTAACAGCTAAGGTTTTTGTGAAGAATCTACTAAATGAGCACAATCTTCTCAAACACTAAGGTACTACTCACTGGAAATCTTGTTGAATTTTCAATAAATAATTTTGCGAATGATATTTGTATTCTGATTCAAAACACTCACTTCATCATGGTTTCTTGCAAATTTCATCCAGATTGTTGTGTGAAGGAGTATTTCAAAGGGAATTTGGACCATTTCATTCAGATGAAAGAAGAAACCTCTAAGAATATCTAGGGGTTACTTTGCAAAACTTTGTGTCTTTGCAACTAAAAACACTTCACACAAAGATTATTCTCTATGTTTGAGTTTTTCTTGATTTTGAACCATTGGTTTTTAGACCAACTATCACCTAATTGTACTTTGCCATTGGTTTTTAGACCAAGTGTATCAATTGACTTTGAGAGCTTTAAGGTTTACTTCTGTATTGACAAATTGCCCTACGTTTTTAATCACATGGTTTTTTAGTATTGTGATACCAATTTAAGATTCTTTTGGATGCCTATAGTAATCAAATGTTGAATTCTAAAACCATCAATTTTGTTTTAAGGTTTAAAAATGAATATCAACTAAATGTTTTGTGTCTTTTTAGAGTCAAAATAAAGAAATGTGTTGGTTTTAGAGTGGAATAATTCATTTGAAGGAGAAATTTCTTCTATTCAACCTTTTATGTGGCCTCATCGAAGCAATCAACCAACCCCTACTCAATTACTACTTATCTTGAATCAACAATGGAGGGTTCTTATCTTAGATATAGTGGGTTTGCTACTTCATTCAGTTGAAATGCAACACGGTGATATTGTTCCATCATGGTCCAAGCACACTCGAATTGTCAATGACAAAGATGAAGTTTATCACGTGGTGTGTCGTGATGCAGAAGCTTTCTTGGACTTTTGTTTTGATTATTTTGAACCTTGGATATGGAGTTTCTATAACCTAACCAAATCTCAAAATATGCTTGAGATGCTCTTTCCTAGGCATTGTTCAAAGTTCAAGATGTTTATGAGCAATAAGAATTGTCAAAATTCAAATATTATGATTGGATATAAAATAGCTTATCATAAGAATTTGACTTTGGTTTGGGGGATGTTTGAGTATCTACATGCTAGCAACACATTAATTTTTTATGATATTCCATATAGAGTGATGTGGAATATGCCAGTAACTTATCTCATATTTCCAAAATTTTGGAGACAAGCACCTGAACAACTTCAATGCTTCTTAGAAGGCACAATAGATCCGTGGTTAGTGGGATGGTTGTGTGCAAGAAAAAAGAGGGGGTTATACTTACAATAAAATTGTGAACAAGGTAGAGAATCCTGAGACAACTTATGTCATGAATGTCTACTTGTCAAGAAGACAATGTTGAGAGTCACACGTTGAAGTTTTTTGACAAGAATGCAGTGACAAAGATATCAATTGGACACAAAACCACATATCAATTAGAACTGGTTCATTGTAAATTGTTATTCAAGGTGAATATAAATTGTACATTTATCTTTCATTCAACCATTTATCACATTATTTTTTTCTACTTGAAGTGTACCCTATTGTAAGGGGACTTCTGTTCAATCTATGTGTTTCACATGGAGCGCACCTTAACATTTGGGGGACTCTTTATTAATGGAGTGCATCCTTCTTATGGGTGCTCTTTTTCTTGTTGCTTTGAGTAGAGAGATATTTATATTGTGCTCATATCTTGTGTAAATGGATCCACTGTAAATATTTAAGCCTTGTTGTAACTTGGATGTTTCCACAAAGTTCACCCTAGTGAAAGGGGACTTCTTTGTTAATGGAGTGAATGCTAATTTAAGGATACAGATTTTTGTTTGTATTTTTAGTTTGTAATGTGATCACTATTTTTGTTTACAATGTATAAACGTGTTTAGTCAAGAGAACCCTTTTTGCTTCAAGACACAAGTACGACATGAACAACGCCATTTTTTTTTCAAAACATGAGTACGACTTCTTATGCTGGGTCAATGGGTGGTATAAATTAATTTGTACTTAATACAAGTTGTATCAATAGAAGACCTCTTTTTTTATACTCATTCAATAATGTCGTTGTCATATTAGCACGGAGATTCATACAAGAATATGCCATGTTGTTGTGATATTGGCATGGAAATTCATATGCATGTATTCATGGCCAAATAAGAAATTTCTTACCTAAATCATACAATTTTGAAAAATATGCAGCTATAGCCCATTCATTTAGAACATAATATCAAAATTGCAACTCTTTATCATAAATTCCATTATTAACATTAGTTTAATTCTTCTTCCTTAAGACTTGTGTTTTCCAAATATGTTTAATGATAAGAACAATGTAATAAACACAAGACCTTTATATTTATTATAGTTGCAAATAGTTGAAATTTTCTTTATAGCAACTACTTTTTTCTTGTAAATACACATAGAATAGCATTGACACAAGTAACATGAAATTGATTGAATATTTTAAGAATGTCCAAGTGGTGGATTTAAAAACCCCTTTGTTATAAAATGTATAAAATTAGAATGACTTAACTTAACTGTAGCTGAATACCTAAATGTCTTATCCTCATGAACATGTTCAAAAGAATACATCTATGGTATTCTAGAATTTAATATATGTGATCTTGACACTTCTTGATGTAGATCAAAAAAGTATATAAAAAAGCAAAGTGAAAGCAATATCTTAAATAAAATTCAAAATTTTTGTTTGTTAATGGTCAAATTGGCTATATTCATAAAAATTGAAAGTGATCATTTGTCTTGGGAATGGGGTTTTCTCACTGGAAACCTTATTTATTTCAATAGAGAACAACTTAGAAATATATATAGGTACTCATTTTAACATATCACTTTGAGTGTAGCTTGGACAAGAAGTTGACTTTGTATTCCTCCACAGGTTAACACTAGGTTGGTAACCTAACAGGACATACAAGTGTCCTTTCAGGGTTTTGAAAAAAACCTCCAAAACCATAGTAGATCCACTCATTTTGTAAAATCCTTTCATGAGGTTATAGTTCAAGGCCTACTACACATGGAAAAAATAAGAAACTTGTAAAATTTCTCATCTTTTGGTCACACCAAGCCTCCAAAGTTGGTGGACCAGTACATTTTCATCAAAACAGTCATTTCTTACGTTTTGTTGCATAAAAATAAGATTAGGGATTTTTGTAGGACTTGAGATAAATTCCCTAGTTAACTTCAATGGGTTGGTGATCAGAACATATGATTGCTTCTCACTCACTATGTTTTGTTTTTCCAAAAGAAATAGGTACAAAAAAGTTGAATTTTTATCATTCTGCAAACCTATCATCAAAGTTTCTATAGCCACGCTCAATACAAATAATATATGCATGTTTTCTTAGTTACCTATTGTCCTTTAGGTTCATAAGAAGCCATGGAGCATGTCAAAAGAATAATACATATCTTACCAAGGGGAATCTTGGGGACAAAGATGAAGTGCTAAATACAGCAAACATGAAAAAACTGGGTTCAACATTATGAGTTGTAGAATCCCATAGAAACTATTCAATATCTAGCCAAATTTGATCCTTATGACTAGATATGGTTACTACCTACAAAATGCATGTAGTTGTCACAAGAAACTAACAATATTGAAAAATCTATACTTGATATACTAGAATGTTTTGTTTTCTTCTATAATTGAAAAAATCAACCATCATTGTCTACTATGCAAAATAGGGTATTAGGTGCCCCAAAACTCAAGGAATATTAGCTTTACGTTACAATATGCGACATAGAAAATCAAAACTGCATTTGGATATCATGCAAGCCACCAAAAAATCATAGAAGAGCTAAAATTGGCTAAAAACAGGATTTGACAATTTTTGTAATTTGGTCATAACTTACAACTTTAACATTTATTTCTCCCTAGAAGCATCAAGACATGTTGAGGACTATTAAAGATAGTTCTCTAGCATTATAGACCTCACAAACATGAATTCTAGAGTGGTATAGTTGCAAAAAGTTGAAAAAAGCCAAAAACAGGACCCGTTTTTTTCACATAGTTTAGGTTGTGAAATGTTGTGCAAGGACAAGGTTAAAGATGGAATTGATATTCCAAAAAAATATCGAGTTTTTTTCAGCTCATGAGACAACTTTCTAGATAGAGAGCACCTCAAAATCCATTTTGAAACCCTTGACATAATTCAAGAAAAATGGTCACTTAACAGGACATAAAAGTGTCCCAGGACATAAAAGTGTCCCATTACCAACCTAGTGTTAAGAAAACCTAGCTTGGACAAGCGGTGGGATTTATATTCCTCCAAGGGAGCCTAGTTTAGATAAGTGCATGATGAAACCAACACTCTTATGATGCAACCAATCATATGATACATCTTTTATGTATGATTCATGCCTCAAGTGAAGAAATGGACTATATTAGTAGTGGACTTTGCTTGGATGAGTTTGAATGTCATTGAAAAGTGGGTTGTTTTCCTCAATTTGGGTCCTAGCTTGGACAAGTGGAGGACCTTAAATAGGTTTAGGTACTCATTTTGAACTTAGCTTGGATAAGTGGTGAGCCTTGAATTCACCTTGAGATAAATCATAGGTAGGACAATAAGGTGTACACAATGATAATAACTGGAATGACTAGTATCTTAATGGTTCAATTGAATAAAACCATGAACGTTTATGTCCAATTTGGTTCTCAATCTATATTCTACATGCATAAATTAGAATGAGACCTTAAGAAAATTGACATCTTTGACAAAAATCTCATTACTTTATATGTGATATGTTGAAAGTTGTCCAACCTAGGAATTGGGATTTTTCCACTTTACATAATATAGTCTTACATCTTCTAGATTTCTAGAACCACTTTACAAAATCAAACATTCTGTCGATGACTTATCTCATCGTTTTGCCTGTCATAGTGGAAACATACTCATAGAGTAAGCAGCAAGGAAATTGGGTAACAAGTATGCCCTATTTTTTTTTTCTGTGTGTATGTGTGTGTCTCCCTCTCTCTCCCTCTTTATATATGCATATTATGTGTGTTGCATTTACAAATGGGCTAAAGAATAGGTGCATACATACCTTGTGTAAAATAAGTGCATTCATATAGATATGTGTGTCTTTCATGATTTTCTTTCTCCAAGTTAAAATGGAATTCATTATGAACATGTCAGACAACAAGTTATGTGTTTACGGTAAATAATGTATGGCGCTTGGGGATTACATCTATCGTACATATTCTTGGTGGTAAACACCAAGTGTATATATTATAGACTCTAGATGTGTTTAGTCTGGAATACTCATTACTTTATTGAATATTTTTGTTCTAGCATTAGAGTTTGATATTCAAACATTTACCTACTTTTGTATGAATAGTGTAGTTCTCTCTCTCTCTCTCTCTCTCTCTCTCTCTCTCTCTCTCTCTCTCTCTCTCTCTCTCTCTCTCTCTCTCTTGTTATCATATATATGTGGACTAAATAATCGATGTATATATACTATATTGCTTGCTCTCAACAATACTTATCTCTCTCTCTCTCTCTCTCTCTCTCTCTCTCTCTCTCTCTCTCTCTCTACATAGTACAAAATTAATGCATAACATATATATTATATAACCATCAAAACTACAATGTGTGGTTGAAAAAAAAGTTTTGAAACTCTCTCTCTCTCTCTCTCTCTGTCTCTCTTTGTGGGGAAGTTTTATATTACATATTTACAATATCACGTTGAAGGTGTTAAACCTTCAACTTCCCAATAATGTGAAGCACTCTTTCTCTCAGGATTTTCTCATGCAGTACTAGTGCATCCTCTACCATCCTATCCCTGATGACAGACAAAGGAACTGTAGGATTGAACTTAGAGACATCCTCAAAGACCTGTGCATTTCTCATAGACCATATGAACCACAAAAACCAAACTCTAAAGTATTGGATGGAAAATTCCAAGGATGAGTCCTAGTGACTATTAACTTTGGAGAAAGTCAAATTGAATTTTGTGATTTGTACCCCCCAAGCATTTGACCACATACTTGCTGACCATTTCCACCATTCAGATACAAGTTTGCAGTGCCAAAATACATGTCTGAATGACTCATCCTTGTTACATACATTACATTTACCATTGGTGAAGCCCTTCTTAGACAGATTCCAAGAAGTGGGGAGCACCCCATTACAGACTCTCCACGAGAAGAACTTAAACTTGAATTGGTTAGGAATGGACCAAATAGCAAATAACACTTTGTCCCACCATTTTGCCTGCATATGTAAGGACCATTGTTTATTACATCTTCTAAATATACATGAACTTGGTAGAGCTGCTACATAGAATACTGAGGATGGGGAGTTCCACCAATTAGCTGCATAACCAGGCAATAACTAGTGCCTGTCTTGAACATTTGGTTGTCCCAGCACTTCCAAGCTGTATACATGGGCTCCAAGTTGATGCCATAATCCTCTCTAATGATTGGCCAGCCTAAATTGTCTCCTGGCAACACAAAACAGTTTCAACTACAAGTCAGAGTCCAAGAATTGATTGATTTGCAATATCCCTTTTATAGAAAGGGAAAGTGCAGACTTCCCCATTGATTTGGCAGGTGGAGATTTAAAAACAAAGCTCCAAAATACATTTTCATCTCCTCATGAATTTCGTGTGTACCTAATCCTTCCTTTCCATAACAAAACAGAGCAAGTATTTTTCCAAGATCTCACAAGCATAGTAGACGTGTCAAAACCAATTTTAATTGGAGCAGTAGTAAACAATTTGTCCTAGCTAGACATGTGCCAAGTGCCATGAAAGTAAACCACAACAGAATCTATCAGTTTCCACAAGCAAATAGACCAATCAGTGTTAGTTTCAAGCATATGTTTTATCAAACATGCCCTTCTAGCCTGTGCATGTATCTTGAAATCCATGATGTGCAGTCCCCCCCTTAGAATAATAATGTTAAATTTTATGCCAATCAATGATAGCTGTAGCAGCTGAAGAGGCATTCCACAAAAACTTAGCCATCAAAGACATACACTTCTGCAACATTTTGTCAGACCAGTCCAAGAGAGGCAGATAGAAAAGCATGTAAGGCATAAAGCAGATTGAACAACTCTTAATCTGACATGAATGGGCCATTCTGTACTATGCCAGGCTGCTATTTTAGCCTGCACTTTGTCAACTACCCATGGCTGGAGCTGTCTTTGAGTGACTCCCACTCCTATTGGATAGCCCAAGTGCCTAAAGATATGCCCTTTAGGGTACCTTTTACCTGACCAAATAAGTGCATTAAACTCTCTTGCAGAGATGTCAATCAAGGATGATTTTTCTAAATTGATGTTCAGACCAGCAGATAGAGCAAACAATTCTAAGGTTTAAGTGCATCTCAAAATATTGACATTGTGAGCTTTCAAAAAGAGGAAAGTATCATCTACAAAACCCTTCCTTGAAATATGTTTAGACCCTAACTAAAGAGTTTGCAAGAATCCAGAAGAAGACAGAGAATCCAAATATGCATATAAAGGGTGGGTAGCAACTCCAGAAAAAAGACGACTAATTGGGCAGCCCTACCTCACTGATCTAGGAGTACGAATTTTGTCAGACAGCCTTCCATTGATCACCACTCTAGAGAAAGCCCCAGTGCCTAGCAAGTTTATGAATCCACTGACTCTAGGCCCAAATCCCATTTTCTTTAGAATGTTGGTAACAAAGTCCCACTGTACTGTGTCAAAAGCCTTTACAAAATCTATTTGAAACATCACCATATCTTGTTTAGAGTTGATAGGATGTTCAATTCCCAATTGGACAGTCAAGATGTTGTCATAGATAGATCTGCCACCCACAAAGCCAGTTTGAGTTGGGTGTATGCATTTTCTCAAATCAGGGGCCACCCTAATGGCAATGACCTTGGCCAAAAGATTGTACAATATTCCCATCATAGTGATGTGACTCCAATCTGTTAAGGTCTTGGGGAGCATAGTTTTGGGGATCAATTTGATTATGCCTTGCTTCAATGTAGGATCCATGCATTGAGAGAGCCAGATAGCATTGAGCAATGAACAGATTGTTTTGTTCAGATCTGGCCAGAAAGAAACCATGAACTCTTTAGAGAGACCACATATGCCAAGGCATTTTTCATTGGGCAACTTCTTCAGTGCATATAGAATCTCAGCCTCATTGAGTGGCTGCTCCAGTCTCAATGTTGTTGACTTCTCAATGCATGGATCAACCACTTGCAACAAAGTCTGAATTGCATTAGACCTTGCTTGTGATACATCAGGCCCAACATTCAGGAGACCATCATAATAATTTACTGTTGCTGCCATAATGTCAGAGCCCTTACATAGTGGAGGCCCATCCCCATGATGCAACATTGTCAAGCTCTGCCTTTTTTTTGTGCTTCAATTTCTTGTAAAAGCCCTTGGATACATCCTTACCATCATTAATCACCCGTCGTCTACATAAGTATCTCTGCTTTTTGGTTTGAGCTATCTCCCATTCTAAAGTTACCCCCTGGCTTGAGCCAGTTTATGTAGCTCAGTTTGACTCAGGACAACAGATTTGTTACCAGATTTTAGAACTAATTCTCTGGCAATATTTGTCCCCTGAAGCAATTTTTCATTACCTTGCTTAGCCACAAACTTCCGTACATCCCTGATACATTGTTGCATGCCAGATACAATGCAGAGCCAGGCAGACAAAGGATTATCAAATGTGACAATACCAACATTTATGACATGCAAAACCTACTGTCTGAAAACTTTATGACTAAGCAAAGATTTATTTATCATTAATGGCTTAGAGTGTCGAAATTCATGCATACTATCCAGATTAGAGTTGAACAATAGGGAAATGATCTGAAAGGGCCGTGGAGAGGTCCACCTGCATTTTTTTTTAATTGGGCAACCAATCTGACCCAACAAAGTAAATTCTATCTAATCTAAACCAGGACTCCCTGATGAGATAGAGAGTGAAAAGTAAAACCAAGAGAAGGTCTAGTAGCAGTAGTCCAAGCATCAGTCAAAGAAACAGAATTTTGAAGCCTCTACCGCAGATATAATAGGAGAAAGAGTTGTGGAGTGGTCAGCATGTTGCACCATGCTGAAGTATCCTCCTAGAACCCCCTTGGCCCATGGAATATTAGCTAGCCAATCCCAGATAGGTATCCTTTGAGCAGAGTCATTAGGAGCATATACATTTGCAATTTTCAAGGGCCCAAGGTCAGTGGTAACCTGAATAATGGAGCACCTACCTGATTGATGATCCAGAAGCCAATGAGGATGCATGGAGTTTATTACATAGGTCAGGGTACCAGAGTAATATCTTGGTTTCCCTCCAAAGAACAGTGTGTACTCCTTAAAATGCATAGTTAGAACTTCTTTATCATGCATTTTATGTTCTTGAACCAAGAAAATATCAAGATCAGCTTCAGTAGCCAGTTGTGGAAAGTTAGAATCCTTGAAGGGTGGCTTAACCCTTTAGCATTAAAGGATGCTATCTTCATACAGAATACAGGGGTGTTCATGACAGTTTGAGTCTCCTTATCACTAGAGCTATGTGTCATATGCACCTCTATGTTAAAATGAGATTTCCCTATGTGGGGGACATCATCTTTTGCAGCTGAGTGCTAAAGTATCACTGAATCAATTGCTGCAAAGGTGTCTGGTGAAGGGATGTCCTATAGGATATCAAAGACATTTGGAGAAGCATAACCAATGATGGGAGCAAAGAAAACCCCAAACCCCGACGGCCTCTAAAACACCGGGGGCTAGATTGCATGCCTCGAGCCTGTCACACGGTAGAGAAAATAGGGGGCACCACCTAGCTTTGAGCGGCTAGGACGCAGAGGACGATGATATGAACACCGCAAACTTACACACACACACACACACACACACACACAGAGATAGATAGATAGAGAGAGAGAGAGAGAGAGAGAGAGAGAGAGAGAGAGAGAGAGAGAGAGAGAGAGAGAGAGAGATATTTACAAATGAAGAAAACCCTCGGGGGTGTGAGGGAGAATTTTTTATGTAGTATTTACAATGACCTTCCTTCCAGCGAGGCGGCACACCATGGTGATAGAGAGGTAGGGAGAAAAGATGGTGAAACTACTTGGTGAGTTCTCTAAAGACGACTTGATGATTGTGAAGCTTGCTACCAAGAACGTGTGTCCATGTGTGCATCGATGATTGGAGTCGAGAGGTGGACGTGGCTCCCTTCACATGGTGCAATTCTCAAGGCAAACCATCACACAAGGCCCCTCCCCGTGATGCCAATAGTGTCAACTCTTCCCACTAAAACTCTCCCAAGTGCTGACCTCTCATAAACTTGCCCCCCCCCCCCCGATAGTGACCTCTCAGTGCCCTTTTATAGTTGTTGGCTGCTTGGGTTAGGGTAATCCTGATTTGATTAGGGTAAGCTAATCAGGGAGACAAAGCAAGCGGTGGGCCCCGTGTGGTTGACCCTTGCTTTGTCTTGGGAGTTATTTAAAATGAAAACCTCTAGGTGGGCCTTTGTGACCATCACCTAGAGAGAGGGAATTTACAAACTGGGAATTTTACGAGGCTTGCGTGAAAACTAAAAGAAATGGTGATGATAACCTACAAATTACTAAAAATGGTGTCGTGGCTGTGTGATGCCGGCAAATGGTGTTGAGGCGGTCCGGGGCGGGCAACAAGAAGAGCGGCCTCTAAACACCCTTTGAGGCTCCCGTGCTACTCAATTGGGGCTGGGTCAAGCACAATCAGAGACAACAACAACCCACAGCCAGAAACCAAACAAGAAAAGGGGTGAAGGGGATCGGGGAGCACCACAGACGGAGAGTGAGAGAGAGATAAGGAGACACACACACGATGTGGGTGGGGAGACTCAATGAGTGAGCAGCCCCCTATACACTTATGCTATGTATAAGGTATACAAGTCAGTGGGCGCCCAGACTCTGGGCGGCCGGGCAAGGCATAGGCGCCTATACCCCAACAACCTCCCACTTAAAGGAGACTGTGCCTTTAAGCAAGAGAGCCTAGTCTAAAGACTACAAAAGGCGAGAGAAAACCGCTCTCAACCGATGCCCACTGGCTGGCTGTGATCGTGTGCATCCGGCTGTCCTGCTCCCGTGTAAGTCCATACACCACCAGACATACCGCACACGTACTGCAAGTATGTACGCAATACCTGCATATCTCCCTCGTGCACTATGCCATCATCAGTCAACAAACGACTGACAACCCCAACTGCAAATGCTCCCATTGTAGCTGCGATATCCGGTCTCAAGATCAACATCTCATACATGAGACCACCGAATGCCGATGCAATGCTAGCGGGCCTTGCTAGCTCTACGGAGCATGCATCAACATATATATCCCTGGCAATAGGCATCTCTGACTGACAAGGCGCGTCAGCCACATGCATCTCCTGACTTTCCTCAAAAGACGCATCAACCTATCGTGCAACCTCAGAGCAAACCAGCTGCTCTAGGTGTCTGCTGGAAGACATATCCTGTACAACTATATCCCCATGCTCACTGTCGAGCATAGAAAGGAATGACTGCATAATCGCTGACATCTCAGTCTCCTCTATAATCATCCACTGCAAATATGACCACTCAATCTGCTGTGACTCACTAGAGCTCTCATGCTCTAACTCCGTATGCATAGACTCTTGCACAACGTCCTCCTGTCGTGACTCACTAGAGCAAGACCGCTCTACCTGTCTATCCTGCATAGAAGTATCTCACACAACTGACTCTTTGCTTTGCTCAGTCACTAACAAAGCATGCCTGTATGACTCTGTCACCTCTCTGTGTGAGTGCTCAAGTCGTGCCCCAACTGTGTGTACAACGAGCTCACTACTCTGCACTCCATGCAAAGCATCCTGCAACCCACAAGCAAATGAGACTCGCCTGCTCTCTCGCTCTCTACCTGGCTGCGTGATCACAGAGAAAACACTGTCTCTCGCGTGATCCACATGCAATGGGTAACCTGTACCACTCCTAGCACCTCTCGCAATCACTAGCAAACCCAAATGCATCACAAAATCTCGCTCTCGTAGCGAAATCTGACATCCACAATTTCTAAGCTGACCAATCGAGATCAAACTCACTGTCAAATCTGGTACATAGCGCACATGTCGTAACAAGTAAGATGCACCACTCGGTAATGACAATCTCACATCTCCTGCACCTGCTATCGCATGCACCGATCCATGGGTCAAATGTACACTGCCAAGCATCCCGCTAGAATAGCTACAAAACCATGCACGATGCGGCGTGACATGAAACATAGGATCTGCGTCTAGCAACCACTGCGAAGGGAGTGCACTATCCACATGTATAACATCTCGTGCATAGCTTGAGGTAAAAGTGACATCCCCGTCACTAGTATACTCCGACACTACATCTGCCTCAACTGTCAAAGCAACTGAGTCCATGGCATCACTACATACATCTCTGAGACTGCCATGTCTCCTACGATGTCGCATACGACGAAAACAGCGTCGTCTAACGTGTCCAGAATGACCACAATACCAACATGTCACCTGTGGGCGTGCTCGTGAATGTACATGTCTCACACGAGTCCGTGATGACTCAGATCTATCATACATATCATGTAATCTGCGCCAAAGTGCTCTCGAAGTACTCTCATACATAACAAGAGCATATACAGATTCCGCAAGGTGCAAAAAGAGTGTAGATAGTGCCATCTCCTCTAGCTCCTGCCATTGATCGTCAGACATGTTTGAAGGTCTACCTACATCACCACTCAATGGTCGATGCAACCCTCGCCGTGTCAATGCATCAAGCATACACTCTCTCCATGCCGCAAAGTCTGACCCATCAAACATGCGCATCTGTGAGAGGTCACAATCTGATCGATCACCTGTCTCTGCCATGAGCACAATAGCAAACTAGAAAGCAAAACCACCTCACCAACAACACCTGAAAACTGTCTACCAATATGGACAGAAACACAATGTAAAACCTGTGAGACACACTCCAAAATAGAGCTCCCGCAATGTCAATACAAGCCTCACCTACTCTACTATCACACTGCAATCTGTGAGCTAATCACCAAGCCCACACTGTGCGGTATCGATGCATACACATGCACAAATCTCCCACCTGCAGAGAACACCGCACGCAAATGCTGAGTGCAACCCGTAATCTCTACCTAGATCGCATAAATGATGCGCATAAAAGTCCTGGGAAAATTTCGCCAGAGTTTCGACGCACAATGGCTATCAACAAAAAATAACCATTGTCCTGCAAGCTCAATACAATGAGCAATCAATGCGCATCAAACTACACTCAACATACATGCATAAGCTCTGCAAAACTATGGCAAACAATGCTCGAGATCACAAGACTCTCCCACCTGAGAGCAAACCACTGTCTCAAGCAAAGAAAGATACACAACTCCTCACTCTTGCGAGAGTGGATACAAAAACACAAAACTGTGTCCAAACTGACAAAACCTGTCAAAGTGAGAGTAAACACTCGATCACAAACTATGGCGAGAATCTGGGAAAAATCCGACAGAATTTCCCCTGAAAACTGAGCAAAAAACTCAAGTACAATCTCTACCATAAACCATAACACTACTCAATGCCAATGAGTAGAAATGCTAAAATGGCTCCACATTTTCACATACAATGGCAATCCGCACTCAACATACATCAACGGAGTGACCGCGCATAAGCAAGCGCCAAAAGATTTGCAATCCGAAAACTTGATCAATGCGAAAACAATGCTCTCAAGAGAGCTCACTAGCACTTGAAAGTGCTCGCCAAAATGCATGTATAATGGGCATCAACCGTGCTCCATAACCATATGCAAACCATCCGCAAAGACCATGAATCCAAGCACAAAATCACTGCCAAAGTATCCTGTGAAAACCAGTGAAAGAAGCTCCACCTATGTGCTCCAAAAACCTGCGTCTCTCAAGAGACCGCTTCGGTGGTGTGTAAAAGCCTCCGTACTTCATTGCCCAAGTCTACCAAAAAACCCTCAAACCACAAGCTTAACACAAGCTGCAATTGCATCTTCAGCTCAGAATTTATGCACTCAACTTCAAGCATCTCCCGTGCTTCCAAAAGTGCATCAAACTCGCACACAATGCGACAACAGAAAATCTAGAATTTTCTGTATACAGTCAGTCTGAGCTGAATATCAGCAAAACGGTGATGAATTTGTAAAACGTTTCTTCTGCAAAGTTGTAGACCACGTCGAAACGGATGGGCTTCCCGGACAGAATTCTCAGATCTGCATTCTACAAGGAGAAAAACGAATCCGAAAACTGTGCTCCTGCGCACAGTTTTAGGGCAGCACCTTCACTTACACACAATCTTCCACACTCCTTTCTGAGCTTCCACAAGAGCATACATGACTCTCAACTGAGCTCACAAGCTCCCATTGCATTCTCACAAAGCTTCCAAGCTTTCTTAATCTCTCTACCGTTGAGAGTGAGCGAGCTATCGCCTCGAAGCTCTCAAAGCCGTCGTGCTCTCTGCGGTCACCAGAGCTCTGATACCAATTGAAGGGGATCGGGGAGCACCACAGACGGAGAGTGAGAGAGAGAGAAGGAGACACACACACAATGTGGGTGGGGAGACTCAATAAGTGAGAAGCCCCCTATACACTTATGCTATGTATAAGGTATACAAGTCAGTGGGCGCCCAGACTCTGGGCGGCCGGGCAAGGCACAGGCGCCTATACCCCAACAAGGGGCACCACCTAGTTGTAGATGCGAATTAGGACGCACGTGATATCTCCTTGTACTCAAACGCAGAAAGAGAGGGGAATGCAAGATAGCCACACACACAAAACAAAAACATTCACCACGCCAGAGAGAGGTAAAGCGCACAAATCAAATTGAGCAACTCAGTCTTAGCCTTAAAGACTAGATGCACACAAAGCTTGATGAGAAATAGAGAGACAACACAAAACTTGACCTTGTTGCCAATACACAAATTGTCTTAGGGTCACGGGAGCCCTCTCACCGAGCACCCTCTTACAATTTACCTTTTAGGCAAACAATTCAACAAGCCCTCAAACCACCAAGCATGAAATGGCACAACAAACTTCAAGGACAATATACCTTCAACCACCTAATGAGCCAACTTATCAAGTCAATTTGGAGAGTCAATTTGGAGAGAAGAGTCGTAGTTGCAGCATACAATTGCACCCAAAACTATGAATCTTATTTATGGACAAGAGTAGGCTACAAGTGTGATTGCAGAGTATAGTATCACTCCACTCCTCTAGATGGCATACCTAACTTCAAGCTTCTCCATGCACCTATGTGTAGTGATGGAATAGAGCACTCACAATGCACACACTCTACACAACTAGGCTTGAAGAGTGGTGTGTTATGTGTTGAGAATGGTGTGGTGTAGTGTGATCATGTGATGATTTACAAGGGAGAGAAGGGCTCTATTTATAGGTTTTAGAAGCCCCGATTTGGATTAGGCCTAATCAAGTTTATTTGAAGGAAAAAAAGATTATGCATATTTTTATTTTTTTTAATGAGGGTGGGTCTCTCTTGTCCTTTGAGTCACATGGATGTGGGCTCAAGGGAAGAGAATTATTGAGGATGAAAGGAGAGAGGGATTGAGTGAATAATTTGGGAGGGCCTACTCTAGTAGAGGTTGCATTTTACAATAAGGTTAGTGGTTAGTAGTTAGTAATTATCACTAAAAAATATTTACAAAATCATTCACCAAATGGTGAGATATATGATAAGAAAAGTTAGAGAATGGATAAGCTTGTAAAGAGAGGTTGAAGCTTTGGAGAAGTTGACATTTACCTCTTTATAGCACCGGAAGAAGAAGCAGTCAGCATGGCGAAGCAACGCGTGTCGATGAAGCTATGTTATTCAAACCTTGGAAAATTCATGATAAAAGAATTCATTTGCAGAGGTTATCCTTGGATTTTTGCTGATTTTCTGAAGTTCTTTACAAAGTTGAAGAGAGTATGGTAATATGGACATATATGTAGAGAGAAAGGGGGACACATAAGGTGTAGAAATGGAGGATGAAGGCTATGGAGGTGTGAGAGATGTGACAATGGTGAAGAGGGTGAATTAGGACATGGGATTTGCAGGTTTGGGAGTGGGAAGGAGAGGGAGGAGTGTGTGTGAAAGAGGAAAATGATAAAGTGGAAGAGGGAGTGTGGCTACATAGCATGGGAAAACTAGGGTCCACCAATAAAATCATAGCTCACAGCTCGTACCTCAAAAAAATTTGAAACAATTTGAGGTGAAAGTTCAGCTCACGAGCTACAACTTTTATTTGTATCACCCTTTCAAATTCGGGGAGCATGTGATCTTTACAAATTCAGTAAAACCGACTGTTTTTTCCACTGCACAAGGTCCTTGTGAGGTCCTTCTTTGGATGATTCTTTTGAATACCTCCAATAGTGAGCTCCCCATGGTGCATGCATGCATGCCACATACCCTTGACCTTATTTGGTAGGTCTATAATTGAAGATATTGTTGAGATCATGATATAAGTGAATAGTACAACTAAGAAAATCAAATATTTAGGGGTCTAAAAAAATATGTACATGTCAAATATAAATAATATAGGTGGAAAAAATATAAAGGGGTCAAAATAAATCTCTCTCATTATAAGTCTACCATAAAAAGATGAATATTTTTGGTGTTCTAATCTATGAGAGTAAAAGAGAATAGATGTAGGAAGGAAAAATCACAATAGTGAAAAAATATACACATAAATAAAACTAGTTTTTTTGGATTTTTGTTGGGATGGAGTTACACCAAAAATAAGAGAAGCTTGTATGAAATTATTTTTATATGGAATAAAGAGTATGCAAAATGGTAAGAAAAAATATGTTAATGGTGAGTCAATGTACATAGCATAAATAACACACCATAGGTAGAAATATTTAAATAAATATCAAAATAATTATGAAAAATCCTTTTATTTAGGCCCTATATACAACGAAATATTTACACACAAATGGGCCATAATATACTTATATTTTTTATTTTATTTTTATTTTTTTGGCTCAACTAGCCCAGTGACTAGCTAATTAAGGGTTTTTAAGAAAATATAGGAAAAGTCCCCTAACTCACACACGCCTATGTACGGTGAAATGGTAGGGATAACCAAAATGTTTGAGTGATTTGATAGGATGAGGTAGCTTACTATGGCAATTATGGAAAGCCGAAAAACGGGTATCAATCTGTTGCCGGTGTGTCAGTGTAGCGTGTACATCTTTCGGGGTCGGTTGGGGCATGCCTTTGGCGCATTTGTCCTTTTTGTTGTCGGTGTCACGTGCTTTAGGTTCCTCCTTCTTTTGTCAAGGTCGTTGTTGTCGTTTAATTTTCTTCTTCTTTTGTATTTCACCGGTGCGTGCGTACACGCGTGTCGTGTGTATATATATGGGTGCGTGAATGAGTACGTATAAGTGTAGGTATATATAAGTGCGTATTTGTATATGTGCCTGCTCATCGGTACGTGTGTGTACATGTGTGAGTGCATGAGCGTGTGTGTATATGTATTTGTATATGTATGTGTGTGCTCGAGCGTGCATGCGTGGGAACATGGGTAAAAATATTATGTATGTATATATATATATATAATATTATTATTATTAATTTTGTTTTCTGTTTACTGGCAGCCTGCTGCGGCTACGCTAGGATGAGTGGGGGAATGGTGTGGTCAGAGAGAGGGTGTGTGTGTGTGTGTGTGTGTGTGTGTAGAGAGAGAGAGAGAGAGAGAGAGAGAGAGAGAGAGAGAGAGAGAGAGAGAGAGAGAGAGAGAGAGAGAAAATTTTTTGCACCTTCGGGTTGGAGAATGAGAGAGAGAGAGAGAGAGAGAGAGAGAGAGAGAGAAATGGCCTGCTTGCGGGCTCCTGCACAGCGCCAGAGAGTGAGAGAGAGATGGGGTGAGGTAGTGAGGTGGTGAGGGAGGGATAAGGATGAGGGTGTGTGTGTGTGTGTGTGTGTGTATGGATGAGAGAGAGAGCGAGTTGGATATTTTACGCACCTTCATAGGCTGGCTGAGAGCAATCGGCTGAGAGCGAGAAGGGGTCGGGGTGACGTGGCAAGAGGATGAGGGGGGGGGATGGTGTGTGTGTGTGTATAGAGAGAGATAGAGCGAGAGGTTTTACTGCACTGTGCCTTCGGGTTGGAGAACGAGCGAGAGAGAGAGAGAGAGAGAGAGAGAGAGAGAGAGAGAGAGAGAGAGAGAGAGAGAGAGAGAGAGACTAATGAGATGGCGGCCGGGGGGGGGGGGGGCTGCACCTTGTGGGTCTAACAGAAGAGAGCGAGGGAGGGGGGGGGGAGAGGGGGTGGGTGTGTGTGGATAAGAATACGAGAGAGAGAGGGGGAGATAGTGGGAGGGGGGGGGAGAGGGGGAGAGGGAATATTTTCATACTATTGGCTTGTATAGAGAGCGAGGGAGGAAGTGGGAGAGGGGGTGGGTGTGTGTGGATAAGAATACGAGAGAGAGAGAGAGTTCTCATGCGGCTATGGGCTCGACACAGCGGGAGCGCCAGAGAGGAAGCGAGAGAGGGGGTGGGTTCTCGAGGCCGCTCCTGGCCGAGGGTGGCCAGTAAGGGGGGGTTCATTGAGGGTCAACGGGGTGTGGGTAAGAGAGAGAGATTATTAGAGAGAGAGAGAGAGAGAGTGTGATCGGCCATTGATAGGCAACGAGGGAGATAGAGAGAGAGAGGATTGGCCAGACCACCTGCGGCCTGGATGAAGAGCGCTGGACCACCTGTGGGAATGTGGCCGCCTTGTTGGCTGTGAGCGAGAGAGAGAGGGGTTGAAATGGATGAGGGAGAGAGAGATTTTTGCTGAAAAGGGAGAGAGGGGAAGAGGTAGGTGAGTAGGACATATGAGAGAGAGAGAGAGAGAGAGAGAGAGAGAGGGAGGGAGAGATTTCATTCGATGCCCGCCTAGGGAATAAAACTAAAGGGAGAGAGAGAAAAGGGAGAGTGAAATCGAGGGTGGCCTTCTAGGCTGGGGCATGGACGAGCGAGGGCATGGGGGGTGATAAGGTCGGCCAGTCGAGGGGGGCAGCCATGTGACGAGTCCATGCTAGTAAAAACGAGCATCGTGCAGTTGACCAGGCATTGCCGAGCCTTCCAACGATGCTGCCTTGTTCCGACATAGGAAAAATAAACCCTTTTTTCTTTTTTTCCTTTGATTTTTCAAAATCGGCTATCATTAGCCGTCCCCTTTTGGCTAGAGGCATTCATGTCTCTAGCCTTGACTCTGATTCTTCTTCAGCTGAGCTATAGGAGCCGATATAGAGTTGCCTTCTGAACTAGCCATTCCATTTGGCCATTGGTGAGATTTCTGGGATATTCATGAATCTACAACAGGTCCGGGTGATAGACTTTTCCTTGGAATAGTGTCAGTTGATTAAACGGTAAGCCCATGGCTTCCAGGACTTTGTGCCAGTGTCCTCTTGGATCCCAAGTGAAAAATAGGATTATTGTCCGCAGTGTTCGAGCAATAAAATTTGCATGCCAAATAGGACCAAATTTGTAACCACGAGTAGCGAGAGGTGAAATGATCATGTTGGCTCCTGCAAAGACAGAACTGAAAATTATGATTCCCAAGAGTGTGGCAAGAATCCACCACATATGGCAGCCTAGTTGGTGTGGTGAGCTCCAGTTGTTTTTAGAACCTTGCTCACTGTCGTGACTGGAAAAACTTGCAAGCATATTATGCCTCTTTTGGGTGTGCTTAGACATGTCAGCTTCCTTTTCTGATGCTAATAGTAAGCCACCTACCTTGCGGCTTAAATACAAGCATGATCCACTTACCTCTCTCCAAAGAGAGGATGCACTATTTGTAAAAAATTGCACCAAATTGGGAATGAGGCCTTCATTCTTGTACCTTATCAGCCTTTTGTCTATCGATGGCTCCTTAACTCTTATCTCCGTGCTGATCTTATCTCTATATGTTATAGCGGCTAGCCATAGCCATAGGTCTGATGCATCCCATGCAAACACAATGTTGTGTTGTGGAGGAGTCTGGAACATTCTTAAAAGGTTGGCAGCAAATTGATCATAAAATTTACTTTGAACACCCTCACATATGCTGGAGGCCTTATTGATCTCCAAGTTTATAACATCTTTCAGTAGACTAGAGGCATTACCCATCTCTAAGTATATAGCACTACACAATAAAGTCTTGATTGGCTGCCAAGCACTTGGAGCAATATCCAACTCCAAACCTTCATTCTTGCTTACCTCTTCGTTATGGTACTCTAGTGAAAATTTATTGATGCAAGATTCCTTTAGCTTGCTACACTATCCTTGGTCCATGCAGGTGCACAGGCTTCTGTTTTCAAAGCCCTCCCCTTTGCTTGATATGTTTTCCATCTTCTGCAAAGCCTTGCCAGCAGTCTGATCTTCCTCTTCTCTTGTATCTTCCATGCTCTTTGCATTCCTCTTACTCTGAAGAGGCCTAATCAACACTTTACACTTTCTTACCCTTACTGCCCAATGCTGTCGATTGATCGCTTTGGTGCCTATCTCATCCAGGGTTAAAGATGTACTCACATTTGTAACACAATTTTCTTGACTTACCTCCCCTGGTAGGATAGCATCTTTTGATTCTTTAACCTCTTGTCCGACTGCTTCATTCCTTTGAAAAAACTTCTCGCTTGATCCCCGGGGAGGTCACCTAAGAAAAATGTAACCTATCACCTGAGTTCAACAGAAGGGTATTTAAAGTTCTTAAAACTTACAGAAATATATATACAGAAGGACATTGTTTTTTCAAATTTGAAAAAAACTTAAAGATTTTAAAAGAAAAGGGTACATTATATTCCTAACAAAATTCACAAGTAAGGGGTTTTACAAACATGTCTTAAATGCACGTGATATGGTAGTTTTACACATAGTGAACTCCCCGAGGCTTGATCGCTCTTCTGTTATCTTCATCTTGACCTCTTCTGCAAGACCAATGATAGTGTGCGGGAATCAATTGGTGGTGGGCGTAAGATGAGTGTAAGTGGTGATTGTGGCGGTGGTTGCATCGGTGGCTATAGGAATTGAACTGGTGGGGCTAGGTATGGTTGCACTGCTGGTGGTGGGATTTGAACGGGTGAGATTGGTTGCCTGGGTGGCGATGGTCTCTCCCTTGGCAGAGAGATCTGATTTTGTCTCCCCCCTCTATTGAAATTCTGCCTCCTTGCATGTGGACAGTAGTACATACCATGGCCTTCCTCCCCGCAATTGTAGTAGTGGTACTCTTGGTTCTGCCTTCATTGTCCTCTCTCTTGTTCTCGAATCCTGACAGGTGCATGCCCTTGCTGCACCAGATGCACGGATAAAATCTCTAGTTGGGTGGTGATGCGACTCAGAAAGTCTTGCTGCTCCTCTGATGCCTCTTGAGGTTGGGCTCGATGACTGGCTGTTTTGCAGTCACTGGGGTTGGTCGGGCCGAGCTTGTTTCCTCTGACTCGTTTACTCTTGCTTGCATGTGCAGCTTCTTGTCTTTAAGGCGGTCTACTTCTACTACCAACTCATATGTTGCAGGAAACATTCCCTTCACCTTCTCTCTAAGCGGTGACCATAGACCACCAATGAAATGGTCCTTCTTTAGGAAATTAGGCGCTCCTTTGCCTTCCTCTAGTGAGGCAACCCATCTATCCCATAAGTCCACAAATTTGGACTCGTAAGTGGCATACTCTAGCAGACCTTCCTGCTTTGATTCCGTCACTAGCTGCCATAGCTTCTCCGAGGTTGTGCCTCCTCCAAACCTCTTTACAAAAGCAGCCCTTAACACATCCCATGCATTCTTGGTAGCGTGAGGCAATGCATTATACCAGGATTTGGCCTCTACTTTCATCAGTAGAGGAAAAATTCGAAGTTGTGAAGCGTCGTCATCTTTGTTGGAGACGACACATGCAATGTCAAAATCATCCAAAAAGTTCTTCTCCCTTGTTTTTACAGAACGTGGGGAAAGAAACACTTGCCATGATAGTGACTCAAAAAATTACAAACCTTTTCTTTTAAAAAAAATCTTAATGACAGTAGCGGCTCATAGCGGCTTTTTACAGGGTTGGGTGGATAGATTAAAACAGGATAAGGAATGGATCACAAAGCTGGAACATAATAAAAATGCTTACATCAAAAGAGTGGTAGTAGTCCAGAAGGGGCAAGATGATGGGATGTGGAGATCTCAAAATTTCATCAAGCACCTCGGCTCCGAATAAGAAAACAATCTTTTGTTGGTAGAATATCTTCCTATCAATATACACGTTTACATGCATGTGTTGCAAGAAACGGAAAGGAAATACTTCTGGCCTATTGTTATTATCCATGATGGGTGTAGGGCAAGGATCTTGACCACTAGGGTTGTGTACCTCATGTGTTGATGAGGTGACACCTTCACCACATGCTCCTACCTCTTGTAGTAGTCCGCACAATCCTTCACATTAGGTTCAAAACAGACTGGGCGAGAAGAGTCTACCTCAATCGGCTTTCCATTCTGCATGCGATGACGGTGCTTGGGTGGTCGAACTTCATTTGAACTTCCCAGGCCTAGAGAGAGTGTAGACCCACTTGCGTCCACCAAATGATTCAGGCTTTCGGACTTAGATTTCGTGGTTGATATAGTTGATAACTCTTCTCGAAGCATTAGAGAGAAAACACTTGGTGCTACAGAAAATCTGACTGTCGTGAGAGTGCCGCAGTTTCCAAAAGTAAAAATTACTGTTTTTTCTTCACTTCCTCTGTCGGCACTCATTGACCGAATGCGTTGGTTGACAGTAGTGATGGCACTTCATAGGCCTCCCACCTGATGCTCTCAATTTGTGGTTAGAACGAGCAACACAAGATGGAGAATTTACCTCTTGAATACGGACAACACTGCAGCCTGGCAGTAGTACTTCAATGAAGGCGGCAAGTGCCTCCTTAGTCTCCTCTTCTTCCGTGCTCTGATTAGAAAATTCCTTCAGCCATTCATCCATGATTGATGGCGTGCGTCACTTTCAGCACTGTAAACTGAAGGGTTCTTGGAAGCTCTCCTCAGTGGGGGCACCAAACGACGGGAGCAAAGCGAACCCTGAACCCCGACGGCCTCTAAAATGTAGGGGGGCGAATTGCACGCTTCGAGCTTGTCACGGTAGACCAAACAGGGGGAACCACCTAGCTTTGAGCGGCTAGGACGCAGACCACGATGATATGAACACTGCAAACTTACACACAAGGGGAGAGAGAGAGAGAGAGAGAGAGAGAGAGAGAGAGAGAGAGAGAGAGAGAGAGAGAGAGAGAGAGAGAGAGAGAGAGAGAGATTTAAAAATGAAGAAAACCTTCGGGGGTGTGAGGGAGAATTAATTCTGCAGTATTTACAATGACCTTCCTTCCAACGAGGATGCAACCGTGGTGATAGAGAGGTAGGGAGAAAAGATGGTGAAACTACTTGGTGCGTTCTCTAAAGAGCACTCAATGATTGTGAAGCTTGCTACCAAGAACATGTGTGTGTGTGTGTGCATCGACCATTGCAGTCGAGAGGTGGACGTGGCTCCCTTCACATGGTGCAATTCCCAAGGCAAACCATCACACAAGCCCCCTCCCCGTGATGCCAATAGTGTCAACTCTTCCCACTAAAACTCCACCAAGTGCTGACCTCTCATGATCTGCCCCCCCCCCCCCCCCCCCCCCCCCCCCCCCCCCCCCCTGATAGTGACCTCTCAGTGCCCTTTCATAGGTGTTAGCTGCTTGGGTTAGGGTAATCCCGATTTGATTAGGGTAAGCTAATCGGGGAGAAAAAGCAAGTGGTGGGCCCGGTGTGGTTGACCCTTGCTTTGTCTTGGGAGTTATTTAAAATGAAAACCTCTAGGTGGGCCATTAATCATCAATAAAAGTCACGAAGTACAGGTAATTTCCCAAGGACGGAGTTTGCATGGGCCCACAAACATCACTATGCACAAGCTGTAACCTGCATGTGGCCCGAACTGAACCATCCTTTGGAAACTTAGAACATTGCATCTTACCCAAAATACAGCCTTCACAAACATGTTTGTTAGGTGCTGCAAGAGGCAACAAAGAAGCAACCATATCAGATTTCTGCAAACGCAGCAAACTGACAAAATTCAGATGACCAAAACGTGTATGCCAAATTTTTGCATCAGAAATAGCCCTTGAATCTGCAACAGCATTTGCAAAATTTTGTCCACACTTGTCATACAAAGTGAGCTTATACAGCCCATGGTAAAAAAGGCTAGATGCAATAATTTCATCACCAAAACTGAGATCATGAACTGTACATCTGTCATCAACAAATTTAACTACAAGTCCAAGTCTAGCAAGTGCGGATACAGACAAGAGATTCTTCTTGATCCCAGGTACATAAAGTGCATCAACAAGTGTGAAAGAACTGCCATTAGCAGCAGTAAGCACAATATTTCCAACTCCCTGACCTGGATAAGAGGCATTGTTGGCACAACTGACTGAATTCCTATGAGGGACAGACTCGAGAGAGGTAAACAATTCACGATGTGAGGTAATGTGCTTTGAAGCACACTTGTCAAAATACCACACAAGTGAATCGGAAGCAACTCACAAGCATGCATCATGGACAACAGCATTGTAAGTGCACTGTGCACTAAAAGCCCATTCTGCATCAACATCAACATTACAATCTCCTTTCATAGAAGACTCAACAATGGCTGCATTTGTAGTGGAACTAGCATTTGCATTGGAACCACCCTCTTTCTTCTTGGCCTCTTTTGCCTTCAACTTAGGACACTGCTTGATCAAGTGATCATTAGCTTTACAATAATGGCAATGCATCTTCTTTTTGCCCTTATCACCAGAATTGCCAGACCAAGTGCTGCCAGCAGAAGCATTGGGAATAGAAGGTTTGCCACACACAGCAGAACCATAAGAAGTGGCTGCATTGCTGTTCCCACCCTTTCTTGGAGAAGAAATAAAAGCCTGTTCAACTGCACACTGTCTAGTCCTTTTCTTTATGGAAAGTGGCTCTTGGAACAGCAATGTGCACAATGCATCAAACATAACAACTTCTGGATTTCCTTGGGTCATAAGTCTCCAAGTACTAGCAAAAGTCTAGTAAGAATCTAGTAAGGCATCAAGAACAGTCTAGACAAGGGAACTGTTCGTATCATCTTCCTTATGCGTAATCTTTGACTCCAGATCTTTACGCAACAAAGCAATTTTAGCCTCATTGCGACTTGCATAAAGACCTGCTAGAATATCCCAAGCCCGTTTTGCAAATTTTGTTGAGCGGATGTGAGGAACAATGGTGCGCTTCACAGATAACGCAATCAATGCATGAGCCTGCGCATCCTTAACATCCCAACAAGCTTGTTCTACCATAGGCAAAACAAATCTAACAGCTGCAATCCTTGCAGCAAGACCTACAACATCCTCAACATTGCCTACATCCTTAGAACCAGGACGTACATCAATGCCCTGCACAATGTTCCAGACACCCTTTGACACAAGAACATGTTGCATCATATAAGCCCACATAGGGTAGTTATCCCCATCCAACCTATCCTCAGCAACAAACATCTTGAACACATCTATGTTGTTGTTGTCAGCCATGGTAAATGCTGCACCTGATGTCAAAACTGCCCGAAAATAGGAGAAACGGAGCGGGAACAACCTGTGCTATATAGCACAAACCGTAGAAGACTATAAGGCACCTGTTATGCAGAAAACAGAACTAACAGAAATTTTGCACAAAATGACGAAATAGCCTATGCAGTACTGCTTGTAGTGGAAGCGGAGGACGAAATGAGCCCAAATCGAAAATTTGAGCAAACTCAGCTCTTTGAGCTACCCCGAAGTATTTGTCCACCTATGAACGCTTGCCAAAGCTCATTGAAATCGAAGAAAGTGAGCAGGCGTGTACTAGAGCAGCTGGCGACTAAGCCCGGGAGGAGGCAACCTGCTCTGATACCAATTGTTGGAATTAGGGTTGTAGAGAGACACACACAGCTTGGAGAAGACGAAGGAAGCTCAAGGCACACAACTGAGAGTGTGTTACTTAGTGTGCAATGGAAAGATAG
The DNA here is from genome assembly GCF_014529385.1 of Adiantum capillus-veneris. NCBI lineage: Eukaryota > Viridiplantae > Streptophyta > Polypodiopsida > Polypodiales > Pteridaceae > Adiantum > Adiantum capillus-veneris. The sequence continues at coordinate 102,487,164 of NC_140960.1, read as the reverse complement.
ATATCCCTAGAGTGATGGGCGTATGTACAATGCTTGGGGGAAAAAACCTCCTAAAGAGGGAAAAAAAGCCCCGGCGGTCCTAGTGTGTTCACACACATCACTACCACATGTATATGGTAACAACATACACACACACACACACACACACACACACACACATAGTAATAAATTATATTTAGTGTTTCTAATTAGTGAAAAATAGTTCATTCGCTACACTCTTTTATACTTGTGTGTGAAGAGAAGGAAGGGGAGTGAATTACGGAGGCAAAGGTTGGAATGGATACCATTAAAAATTATGTTTTCAGTTACATTTTGTATTTTTTATGCATGCAGTACAATATAAATTTCATGTATCAATTATTTATTGTGCATGCGCATGCATACACACACACACACACACACACACAGATATATATATATATATATATATATATATATATATATAGAGAGAGAGAGAGAGAGAGAGAGAGAGAGAGAGAGAGAGAGAGAGAGAGAGAGAGAGAGAGAGAGAGAGAGAGAGAGAGTTCTATTATCATCCTCGGAGGTCAAATATGACCTATGGCACCAAATGAACATGTCACGTGGTGTGAGTGGAGGTCATAAGTGATTCTCAATGCTCAAAAATGGTTGAAATGAGTGTCGCATTAGAGAGTCCACATTGTGGTTGGGAGAGGAAGGTATGTAGGGAGAGATCATGGCTGAATATATTGGGAAAAGAGGATCTAATGTGGTCAAAAGATGAGCACTCAAGTAGTGTGTGGTACTCACTCTCTCACACTTGACGAGGGCATAAGGTGCAAAGTCAATGAGACTCCTCACCAGTGTCCCAACGTCTTGTCTAATAGCGTAGAGAATGGGAGCTAAGATGAATGGAGTCAATGGTGCGGATTTCACTCAATGAGATGGGCTCAAGGATGTAGGGATGGGTTTGGTTACCGCGTTCAGAAGAGAGATGCAATGCTTCAGATGCAATGCTTACTGTGGCCTTTGGTTCACATTGCTCTTTATTGATCTCTTTGTTTTTCCTTTGAAAGGCTCCATGTGCTTGATGCACCATTTGCTTCTGATTGTTCAAGTTAATTATGATTTGTGTCACCTTTGGCTCTTTGGCATTTTCCAATGGCGAGACAATATTAGGATCTGACTTTATGACCGACTCTGCTTTTTGAATCTTGCCATCATTTGAACACATTGAGATGTATTTTTCTTGGCTTTGATACTTGATCTCTGCCTCTATTGAATTCTTGGGTACATCCCTTAGCGATGAACTATCTGTGCTATTAGCATTGTTATGTAGAATCTTTGATTCCACATTCCTGCTCATTGAAATCGTTAGTGGCAAGTCCTTGACTGCCCGTACCCACTCTGGTTCTAGGTCACATATAATTTCTTCATCCACTTCCTCTGACATTGGATAATCCGCTGCATCTTTGTCGGATCTTTCGACTTCAGGCTTGAAAAATTCCAAGCTATTTGAGACCATCTTTTGTAGCTGATCTTTTTTGGCAGCTTGATTTTCAATCGAAATATGATTGACGCCTTTGACCTCCAATATCTTAGTCATCAGTTTGTCTCTGGTATCCTTTGACAAGATATGCTTTCTTTCTGGCGACTTTCGATTTGGAGACGTCTGCTTTAATGATTCTGCTGCTTGTAGTCTGATACTGTCTTGGTTTTGCTGCTTCATCATATCTAAGTGCATCTTTACTGGGCAATTGGGTATTAGATGATTAATGCCACATCCGTAGAAATGCACATCTATTCCTATTTTTTCTATACCTGGTCGAGGTATCTGTTCATAATATTGTTGGTATTCGTTGCCCATAGTATCTTTGATCAAATATGTCATCAGCATGACATGTAGATACTTAAAAACCAACACTGATGCTGTCTTTGACTGATTGCCCTTATCTTTTTCGATTGTGGCATTCTCAAGAAGCTTGTAATAGCTTCCATTGTAACCCTGGTAGATGGTCGTGTCAGCCCCTTCTTTAGTGACTAGCTTTAATTCTATGTCTGTTATCAACATGTGATCCTTTATCTGTGGATTCTGTATAGTGTTAGGACTATGTTGTCGATTTGATCCTGTATTTGGGCTCAAGGATGTAGGGATGGGTTTGGTTACCTATAACCTTTGCTTTCAGCACTATAACAAAAAGAAATACATTTGACAGCCTTATCATCCAATTTTTTGCGCTGCACTTGTGGCACCAAAGCATATACCAAACAACCAAAAACACGCATGTGCTCAATAGAAGCCTTTCTATCATGCCATGCTTCATATGGAGTAATAGACTATAAAGCTTTCGTAGGACACCTGTTAAGTACATAAGTGGCACACATGATGGCCTAAGCCAAAAAGAATGCGGCAAATCTTGACTCTTGACCATACATCGTGCCATTTTCGTCAGTGACCTGTTTTTCCTCTCAGCAACACCATTTTTCTGAGGTGTATAAGGCACTCTACATTGGTGTTTTATCCCACGACTAGCCAGAAATGCATTAAATTCATGAGACATATACTCCCCCCCTCGATCAAAACAGAGGGTGCCCATAGTACATTTCGACACATTTTTAGCCATAGCCAGAAATTGTTTGAAGCACATAAAAACTTTGGACTTTGCTTTAAGCGGAAATACCCATGCATGCTTGGATTAATCATCAATAAAAGTCACGAAGTACAGGTAATTTCCCGAGGACGGAGTTTGCATGGGCCCACAAACATCACTATGCACAAGCTGTAACCTGCATCTAGCCCGAACTGAACCATCCTTTGGAAACTTAGAACCCTGCATCTTACCCAAAATATAGCCTTCACAAACATGTTTGATAGGTGCTTCAAGAGGCGGCAAAGAAGCAACCATATCAGATTTCTGCAAACGTAGCAAACTGGCAAAATTGAGATGACCAAAACGTGCATGCCAAAGTTTTGCATCTGAAATAGCCCTTGAATCTGCAACAGCATTTGCAAAATTTTGTCCACACTTGTCATACAAAGTGAGCTTATACAGCCCACGGCACAAAAGTCCAGATGCAACAATTTCATTACCAAAACTGAGATCATGAACTGTACATCTGTCATCAACAAATTTGACTACAAGTCCTAGTCTAGCAAGTGCGGATACAGACAAGAGATTATTCTTGATCCCAGGTACATAAAGTGCATCAACAAGTGTGAAAGAACTGCCATTAGCAGCAGTAAGCACAATCTTTCCAACTCCCTGAACTGGATAAGAGGAATTGTTGGCACAACTGACTGAATTCCCATGAGGGACAGACTCGAGAGAGGTAAACAATTCACGATGTGAGGTAATGTGCTTTGTAGCACCACTGTCAAAATACCACACATGTGAATCTGCAGCAACTCACAAGCATGCATCATGGACAACAGGATTGTAAGTGCACTCTGCACTAAAAGCCCATTCTGCATCAACATGAGCATTACAATCTCCTTTCACAGAAGACTCAACAATGGATGCATTTGTAGTGGAACTAGCATTTGCATTGGAACCACCCTCTTTCTTCTTGGCCTCTTTTGCCTTCAACTTAGGACATTGCTTGATCAAGTGCTCATTAGCTTTACAATAGTGGCAGGGCATCTTCTTTTTGCCCTTATCACGAGAATTTCCAGACGAAGTGCTGCCAGCAGAAGCATTGGGAACAGAAGTTTTGCCACTCACAGCAGAACCATAAGAAGTGGCTGCATTGCTATTACCACCCTTTCTTTGAGAAGCAATAAAAGCCCGTTCAAGTGCACGCTGTCTAGTCCTTTTTTTTATAGAAAGTGGCTCTTGCAACAACAATGTGCACAATACATTAAACTTGACAAATTCTGGATTTCCTTCGGTCATAAGTCTCAAAGTACTAGCAAAAGTCTGGTAAGAATCTGGTAAGGCATCATGAACAGTCTGCACAAGGGAACTGTCCGAAATGACTTCACCTGCTGAAATAAGCTGCTCATTGATATCCTTGACACTAGCAAGGAAAGTGTCCATTTCCTTATGCATAATCTTCGACTCGAGGTCTTTACGCAGCAAAGCAATTTTAGCCTCATTCCGACTTGCATAAAGACCTGCTAGAATATCCCAAGCCTGTTTTGCAGATTTTGCTGAACGGATGTGAGGAACAATGGTGTGTTTCACAGACAACGCAATCAATGCATGAGCTTGCGCATCCTTAACATCCCAACGAGATTGTTCTACCGTAGGCAAAACAACTCTAATAGCTGCAATCCTTGTAGCAAGACCTGCAACATCCTCAACATCGCCTACATCCTCAGAACCAGGACATACATCAATGCCCTGCACAATGTTCTAGACACCCTTTGACACAAGAACATGTTGCATTATATAAGCCCACATAGGGTAGTTGTCCCCATCCAACCTATCCTCAGCAGCAAACATCTTGAACACATCTGTGTTGTTGTTGTCAGCCATGGTAAATGCTCCATCTGATGTGAAAACTGCCCGAAAATAGGAGAAACGGAGCGGGAACAACCTGTGCTATATAGCACAAATTGTAGAAGACTATAAGGCACCTGTTATGGAGAAAACGGAACTGACATAAATTTTGCACAAAATGACGAAATAGCCTATGCAGTATTGCTTGTAGTGGAAACGAAGGCCGAAATGAGCCCAAATCGAAAATCTGAGAAGACTAAGCTCTTTGAGCTTGCTCGAAGTATTTTTTCACCTGTGAACGCTTGCCAAAGCTCACTAAAATTGGAGAAAGTGAGCAGGCGTGTACTGGAGCAGCTGGCGACTAAGCCCGGGAGGACGCAACCTGCTCTGATACCAATTGTTGGAATTAGGGTTGTAGAGAGACACACACTGCTTGGAGAAGACGAAGGAAGCTCAAGGCACACAACTAAAAGTGTGTTACTTAGTGTGCAATGGAAAGATAGATAGCCCTAGAGTGATGGGCGTATGTACAATGCTCCGGAGAAAAAACCTCCTAAAGAGGGAAAAAATGCCCCGACGGTCCTAGTGTGTTCACACACATAACTACCACATGTATATGGTAACAACATACACACACACACACACACACACACACACAGAGTAATAAATTATATTTAGTGTTTCTAATTAGTTAAAAATAGTTCATTCGCTACACTCTTTTATACTTGTGTGTGCAAAGAAGGAAGGGGAGTGAATTACGGAGGCAAAGGTTAGAATAGATACCATAAAAATTATGTTTTCAATTACATTTTGTATTTTTTATGCATGCAGTACAATATAAATTTCATGTATCAATTCTTTATTGTGCGTGCACATGCGTACACACACACACACACACACACACACACACACACACACATATATATATATATATATATATATAGAGAGAGAGAGAGAGAGAGAGAGAGAGAGAGAGAGATAGTTCTATTATCATCCTCGGAGGTCAAATATGACCTATGGGACCAAATGAACATGTCACGTGGTGTGAGTGGAGGTTATAAGTGATTCTCAATGCTCAAAAATGGTTGAAATGAGTGTCGCATTAGAGAGTCCACATTGTGGTTGGGAGAGGAAGGTATGTAGGGAGAGATCATGGCTGAATATATGGGGAAAAGAGGATCTAATGTGGTCAAAAGCTGAGCACTCAAGTAGTGTGTGGTACTCACTCTCTCGCACTTGACGAGGGCATAAGGTGCAAAGTCAATGAGACTCCTCACCAGTGTCCCAACGTCCTATCCCATAGCGTAGAGAATGGGAGCTAAAATGAATGGAGTCAATGGTGTGGATTTCACTCAATGCGATGGGCTCAAGGATGTAGGGATGGGTTTGGTTACCGCGTTCAAAAGAGAGATTTGTTGTTTGGGGCAAATGTGTGTTGTAATGGATGAAGCAAGAACCTCCAGATTTCTCCCAAGCCGTGATACATTGGCGTTGTAATAAGGCCTCATTAACTTGGGAGTCAATCAACTCATCCTTGACCAAAAGACATGCATTGCATCTTCCAAACCATTCCTTGATGTCAAATCCACCCGAGCTTAGTATTTTGCTCTTGCATGTCTTTTGGACCTTTTGACTTGCTTCATATGCGATTCTAGGAAGTCAATACAAAGAGCTATGTTGTGTCTTAAGCATGTACTCCACAACCCTTTGCATGCCCAAGACCTCAATGGGAAGCGATCCGGACTCAAGAAGTAAGAGTATGTAGGGTGTTTATGCCTTGACTTGGAGAAAGTTGGTGAGAAAACGCTTTTGGACTTTCTCAAACTCTTTCCAAGTAGACTTCCTGATGCTACCACCCCACACCTTCACTCCATAAATAAGCACCGGTGTCACCAATGTGTCAAAGAGGTACTTTTTGAGAGCCAAACACTTGATCTCTCCAGCATTGCACATATTCTCAAATGCATAATAAGCCCTCTTTCCGGCTTCCAAGTGACTCATTGCGCAATACTTGCATCTATGATTGTATGGAACCTCAAGGCCAAGGTACTTGAAGCTATCTACCACTTCAAGTTGCTCATTGTTGTATACAATGCATGGATTTTCATCATTAAGGGTCTTCACAAGCATAACCTTGGTTTTGGATCCATTCACGATCAGCCCGCTGTCATGCCGTGGCATGTACATAGTGTGAAATAAAAACATTCATCTCACTTTTGACACTTCTCGATGCATGGAGAGAAAAACAATAATGTACATATCGTGATATATGCTAAAGCGGCTACTGCGGTCGCTATCATGTACATACCTATCCGGGGAGTCGTGGCCCTGGATGTGGCTCATTTGCGTGCTTTTTCACTTGATAAGATTCCTAATTTGGTTTCACAATGTACATAGTCCAAGTTTTTCATGGTGGCACATTCATCTCACCTACAAAGACTAACGCGGGCAAAAACTGCCATAAATAGCAGCTAACAGGCGTCGTTGCAAAATTACCTGGAAAGTGATCCAAAATGATATATTGATGAAAAATGATGCTTATATATGCTTTTTATGCTTATGTAAGTGATCCCACAAATTTAGGGATTTTCTTGACTCCGTTTGGGATTTTTCGCATCAAAAATCACATTTTTTGGGTCAAAAAATGAGCTGAAAATGGCCTAGTTTTGGTCCAAAGTGGCAAAATGACCCAAAAATTGACACATCAGCTCATAATGCCGTGGGGAAGAGAGAGAAGGGGGATTTTTACAGAAAAAACCTGCAATTTATCACTATTGTTCAATAGCTTCCATGGTTGCCCAATCTATATGTGTTGTAGTCCCGCCTCTTCGCAATCTTGTATCTGAGCTTGTGAGGGAGTGAAATAGGGTTTCCCCTTATCAAAATGGTTTGTGGGCTTCAATTTAGAAGCTCTTAAATCTCTGAAAACTTAGAAAATGGTCGCCATGAAGGTGGAAGCTTGTATATTCGTTTCAACTGTTTGATGATACGACTATGTAATTGGGGGCGAGGCTACATGATACCACCAAAGAGGTTGAGATTTGTCCTTGTATGAGCATCAAGGTTTCATGGATGAAACTTTAGTGTTTTTGAATGGTCTTTTTAGGTGAAATTGAATGTGATTTGGTGATCCTCTCATCCTAATCTCAACTACGAAAACAAGCAGACTCCAAGCAGGATAGGAAAGAGGGTTTGTGACTTTGCTGTCACGAACGCTCTTAGAATTTTTTCAACCTTAGAAAGAGGGTTGGTGATTCTCACAAATGCTTTTTCACAAAGTGATTGTGACTCTCATCATGAACTCTCACAGCCAGAGGTTTTACACCTTCCTAGCTAGACCGCACACTTTCCAACACCGCTATGTAGACAAAAGCGTTCCAAGACACTCATAAGCTTTTGTGTATCTTCTAAGGTATGTGACAAGAGCACTACATCATCAGCATAAATAAAAAGCATGATAAAAACATTTCCGATCTTAACCTCTTCTATGCCTTCTTGTTGCATAAAATCAAGAACGATGCATTCCAATTCATCAATGAGTAACCCAAAGAGGGTTGGGGAAAGTGGGCATCCTTGTTTGACACCAATGGTTCTTGCAAAAAATTCTGAAATTCCATCTCCCATACGTAGTCGACATATCACTTTTTGGTAGATGCAAAAGACTGCATGCCAAAATTCTCTCAGCACTTGAAGGCTTTGCATACGTCTCCAAATATTTCCTCACGGTACCATGTCAAAATCTTTCTTGAAATCCACAAAGCAACAATACAATTTTTTTTCTTTCAATCGAGACACTTCCATAAGAACTCAAAGAGTGACAATGTGATCAATAGTGCTATGATGCTTTCGAAAACCTGCTTGACCTAGCGCAGGTTTGCCGTTCTTTTCAATCCATTCACTTATCTTCATCTCCATGCTACATCCAAATAACTTTGCCATCAAAGAACTAACCATTATAGTGTGATAGTTGTTCACATTTTTTACATCTCTTCCTTTTTTCAAAGGTTTGATCCAATTTTCACTCCAATAATGAGGCATGCCATGCTGAAGTGCAAGCCTAAACATATCGAATATCCAATATCGTGTTTTATTGCTTGTCCATTTAATCATTTCAGCCTTGACACCTTGAAGGTCCCCTGCCTTGCGGGTAGTGCTCAAGTTTCTCCAGCGCACAACATACATCTTCAATGGTAAATAAGGGAGGCATAAACGGAAGCGAGCTATAACACTCCATCTTATCAACATTAGGTTGCTCATAGAGGTTCTTGCAATGCATATACATATCCTCAAGAGAGAGAGAGAGAGAGAGAGAGAGAGAGATGGGCTCCTGTGCAAAGCCTCCTTAGGGTTTGGGTTTGGGTTCTGCATCATATTTTCTACCACAACCCCTGCTGGGAATCCCGTTTGCAGCATCTGGAACCGGAAGGAAAACAACAGTCGACCGTGGCTCTTCTTGACATCGATTGTTCCCCACATAAGAAATTTTCAGGTCCTCATTTGATTCCTTTTCACACTGGATCTCACCACAATGTTTTGCCTCAAACCTCGTGTAAGGTCTCTGACCCCAACCAAAAATAGCACCCTTGTACCATAAAAAGATCATAATGGAGAAAAGTTACTATTTTTAGCAATTTTCCGAATTCTATCAGTGCCATGATGTTTAGAATGTTATAAAGCTTCGAAATGTGAATTAAAATATTTTTGTAAATTTTTTTTCCAAAAACAGCAAGTTTTTGGTCACCCGACCCGTCCAGTTTTGACCGTCTCGAAAAACTGCACCCGTATCCTGAAATTGAAAAAAAATGCATTTTTGGACCCTGGGGGCTGCTAAATATGGCAGGTACTCGGGACAATACGCCTTAGCTAGAGCTTGCTATAGCAATTTTTGGCATCAAAATCCGACTTGTATGACCCATTTTAGTCTAAAACCAATTTTTCATAAAATTGTCCGGGGAGGCACCGGGGGCCCGTGGCTGTGTGGGAACAGGTTCCAGGCCACTCCAGACCAGCTTTATCAGCTAGGGGGCGCCCTCTTGCCTTGTGGGAGTCTTTGGGAAGTTTCCAAGCTTGCAACTAAGTGTGAGAACCAGTTAACTAAACCAACTGGACACTTGGTGGGTAGGCAACTAGACTTGCCATGCAAGGACTGAGTGCTCACTCAGATGCTTATAGCAGCACAAATTGATTTTCAGCTTGAGGAAGCCTATTTAAATGCATGCACACACACACACACACACACACACACACACCCATGCTCACACACACACCCAGTACACCTACACACACCTTGGGGAGGTGCTACCGGTACACACACTGTTTTTTAAGGAGACGCAAGGAGGGAGGTGCTGCCGAAATTCTCATCTTGAGGATTCATTGGATCAGAAAAATCAGAGGATTCTCAGTCCCTAATCACGGTAATCATGGTTTAATTACTGCTCTTCTTAATTCTCCAAATTCCTTAGCTACTATGCTTAATCCTGGCTATAATTCCCTATAGCTGCTCTCTAAATCTCCATAGCTATACTCCATTACATAATCATCATTCAATTAGCTAAATTATGCAGCCATTCATCATCCTTAACCAAGGATTAATGCATGATTAGGAAAGATTCCCTCTAGGAAGCATAGTTAATAAATTGTCATTTAGCTAAATTATGCTTAATTTAGCTAAATTCCTTAGCTACTATGCTTAATCCTGGCTATAATTCCCTATAGCTACTCTCTAAATCTCCATAGCTATACTCCATTACATAATCATCATTCAATTAGCTAAATTATGCAGCCATTCATCATCCTTAACAAAGGATTAATGCATGATTAGGAAAGATTCTCTCTCTAGGAAGCATAGTTAATAAATTGTCAGTCAGTAATAGTGTAGATTTGATGAAAATCATTCTTTTACCACTCAATAGTGTTGTAATTAAATTAGACTCAATCTTCTCCCACATTAAAATTTGAATTTTATGTCACACATGCCTGCGGCAATTCTGCATCTTCATATTGCTCTAGGAAAATGAATGAGCTTGCTTACTTCATCTCTTTCGTGAATCAATTAGTAAAATTCTGAATTTCTTAATCATCTAAGCCAAGTAATTAACCTTAGATCCATTTCCCATAGGGTAAGTAAGGAATTACCCATAAAATTGTTAGGTCTCAAAGGAAAAATCTAATCTCTTGCTTAAGGAGGATTCTTTAATAATTCTAATCTGCCATTTGGTTGTTATGATGCTCTCGGACTTTAGCTCTTTTCTTCAAGTTTATCATTTAAAGTAGTGAGTAAAATGGCCCCGGCTAAGAGAGCTCGCTTCGTTGGCCCCCACGACCACGAGGCGGGAACGAGCAATACAAATGGAAAAGGAAAAGCTCCCATGGTCGAACAAGCACCGGCCATCTCACGAGCCAATGACGAAGAAATGGAAGAGGTAGATCACAATTTTATTCAAGTTGTTTAATTTAACATTGCATACGTTTAGCTAGGAATGAACATATCCCCAAACATGTTGGAGAAATCCGACGGAAACCTCGACAATTGAGTTCATTTGTATATTAAAGTCTAAAGTAGGAAAGAAATGATTGACGGATATACTGTTTGCAATAGGAAAGAATGTATGCTAGGAAAAATTTAGCTCGGCATGTTCATTTTATTTCCAATGTTGAATTAGTCATGAACCCCCTCCTGATCACAGGGGGCAGAGTTCTTGGTTAAGGGATCTTGAATCCACGACTATTGGTTAAGCGGTGGATACCCACGACTGCTGGTTAAGCGGTGGGAACCCACGTCTACTGGTTAAGCGGTGGGAATGTCCATGTCGTGCTTTGTCAATGAAAGATTCTTCATAAACTTCTTTCCAAGTAACGTTTTCCAATTTACAGACAAATGGCCACTTGAGCTTCGTACCATGCGCACACCCTTATTATCTTGGATACAAATACTGCAATACACAAATTCAAAGCCAAATGAACATAGAGACCAGCAAAAAGAAACCCATGTCCTATTGTAAATGATGCACTATTGAAGTTTAGTTGACATTCATACCATGTTTGAAAGAATCTATTCAGACCAACAAGGCTTCTACAAAGGTCACTGTTATAAGTGATCTAGTACTACAGCTTCTACATATTGAGCAACCATAGAGAAATATTTCAAAGAATCCAAAAGAGACTTTTATTAAAAGTTGAACAAGGCAAATATCTACATTTTTTTCAAGATAAACAATGCAAACACCATTATCTCTTACCGTGTCACACATGTGAAAAGACAAAGAATTATTGATTTGTCACTTAAGTACATTACACATTTCAATAGAAATAAAAAACACAATGCCGTTTCTTGCTTTTGATAGCTCTAATACTTGCTTCTTTATTGTTTCAAGTTTTTTTCCATACGCTCATACGACTATGAGAGATACCATACTATACAAGCATCTTAGAAAGGAGCTTGACAACTTATACTTTCACACCTTCAACACGCAATTTTTTCATATATATAATTCTCTTGTGTTCCCATTGATGTAGTCCTCATTTAGTTCATTGAGCTTTTTAAGAAATGGCATTCAGAGTAGGCAACACAGAAGATCATAGGAGTCATACATATGTTGAAATGAACTTCACCCTGCATAAGAATGTGTTTTCACTGTAGGAGACTATTCTTTTGATTGCTTGAAATATTTACTAAACTACCATCACACAACATTGGACCTAAGAATACACATAATAAACAACTTTTTCAACTTATTCAATACAAATGATTCAGATGCATTATAATGCTTGCGAACATTGCTGAACTTGGATTTTCTTTCATCTTTGCATGGTGTTCAAACAGTAAATGAATATCTTTCCCAAATGCAATTACCAGCTTCCAAGAATGGTAATGTGATTACAAAAATACAGTTGAGTCACTACTAAGCAAATATAAAGCTTGGAGACTACCCAACGATCCCCATCACTTGGTGTTGACTTTGCTCTTAAATTCATCACATACGACAATTGAGTCAATATGGGGCGAATAGGTCGCTTGGGGAATCCCCAACATTCCCTATCACTTGGTACTGACCTTGGGGTTAAAATCATTACATACGACAGTGGAGTCAACACCGAGCGAATAGGGGCCTTGGAGTGATGGGGTTGACCTTGCTCAAAAAATCATCACATACGATAGTTGAGTCAATATGGGGCAAATAGGTCGCTTGGGGAATCCCCAACATTCCCTATTGCTGGGTACTGACCGTGGGGTTAAAATCATTCCATGCGACAGTGGAGTCAATACCGAGCAAATAGCGGCCTTGGTGACTGTCCAACGCTCCCCATCTCTTGGTGCTGACCTTGGCCCGAAATTGGCGTCAGCCCAGTAGACTTTCATGGATATCATATTTTTTAATTCCATATCTATCAATGATAATCCCTTCAGTACTTTATTAATATCTCCCATGCTAATAAGTACTTCAATAATGCGCATATCCCAAAAGACACTTTTTTCCCACTGGGTTTTTCCCTCTGGTCATCCAAGTTACATACCCTAATTTAGAACCTCATCATTCTACTTCTCTTGTACATACTTTTCATAAATAAACAAAAGCCTCATCATTATGCTGTTACAACAAACAAATGCAACATCATCTCTCACATCAGACATATTTGGACCAATGAAGATGCTACAACAAATTGAACCTCATCAACAAATTCAATGACAAATGAAGACAATCAGCCCATCAACTGTTATAGAATTGATATTTTATTATTTATGCAGCTGACAGGTGGCAAAAGCATCAGCAGATAATGGATTATGCAGAAGGATACTACTTTTATGTATATTACATTATTCAAGTGCTCTTTATGAGCTTTGGCCAATTATGTCCGGTCGGCTAGTTTGTACACACATTTGACCATTCAAGAAATCAATAAATCAAATACGTGCAAGAGGGAAATGGTCACTCTTGCACGGGGGGAGATTGCACCCAGTGCCTGTGTACTTCTTCCTCTCCCCTCTTCTCTCTCGCCGTGCCGGCGTAGCACTCCGATCTAGGAGGTGCGCCTACACGCGTTCTGTCAGTCTCTCCTGCTCTCTATCTCTCTTTGTCCGTGTATATTGTTGATTATGCGTCTATGTGGCTACCAGGTATGTCGATTAGTCTATTCTATGGTTTGTAGTATGCTATTTTGGGTATTTTGCAGGGAACTCCATGCTTCCGGCTGTAGCAGTGGTATCAGAGCATAGGCTACGGTCGGATGTCTACATTAATCATCACAACGACCAGAGCTAAGTCTTTTTGTTTTCTTCTTGATATTTATACTTGTATATGAGATGCACAAGCATGGCTTGATTGTTTAGATCTTTTTGTACTAATAATTGCATGTGTAATTATGTTAATTAGTTTTAATCATTTTAACCATATTGTAAATTATATATATAATAAAGAAAATAGATCCTTTAGAGTGAAAGTACTATCAAACGCACAAAAGGTGGTGAACTTAAAATTTTGTGGCTACTTCTTGTTGGAGCTATATATGGCTCACTCTAATCAACTTGGTCTCACCTATATATTTGTATCTTGTCCTCAATATGAATCAGTCTTTGGGAGCGTATATGGTGTGTCTCTTGTCTCATCTCTCTCTCTTTCTCTCTACATCTCATGTCATAATAATCAATATCTAATTCTCCTAAATGATTTTCTCATATTAAACTGATCATTTAATGTGGGGAAGTGCCAAGGGAGAAAAAGCTAGAATATTGGTTAAGTTAGCAGACCGGCCACAGTAGGGATCCAAAGGGGGGGCCATCTGCAAAAGAGCCATGTGAAACAACGGGCTAAAAAGACCCTAAGGTTCAGCCCATTAAGACTTCCAAAATGCTAAGGTTCCAAAATTCAAAGGTTGTGTCCAAAGGTCAACCTTAGGGAAAATTGGATGCTTAGTGTGTGCCCAAAAAGTCTTTCTACATCCCTACATGGGAGGGGGCGAGCCCCAAAGCTAGGGGATGAGAGAGAAAGCCACGCACACACACACACAGGCGCCCTTTACACAAAGGGAATGAGGGACACATGTCAGCTCCCTAGGCCAGATGCCCACAAGGTAGGCCCAATTCCTATTGGAAGACCCTTGAAGTGGACCAATGAGAATTAGGCTAGAGTAAATCTAGTTTAATTAATTTAAAAACATTTAATAAAAGAAACCAATAAGAATTAAGTGTCCTAGAAGACTATTGGGCAGTCTCCCAAGGGGTCCAATGAGCATTCAGGAGCCCCATGGCTTGCCTGATTCCTATTGTCCAGGAGGCAAAGGGGTCCAATGAGAGTTTAGTTTAATTATTTAATTATCTAAAGCTCTCACAAAAGGGGAAAGGGGGACACATGTCAGAAGGCTATCACTTATGCTGCTTAATCCCTATTGGCTTGACCTGGGGAGGTCCAATGAGGTAAAAGCCAGACTAACTTAGCAGCTAGGGCTCGCCCAAGAGAGAGAGGGGGCTGATTTTTGCTTGGCATTGACACACACACTCTCACACTTGACCATGTGTGAAGGGAAAATACTCTATCTCCTCCCAAGCTTTAATGGAGAGCTCATCACCTACTCCAAGCTTGTGAGATAGAAGCCTACATCAACACTCTCTTGGCATGTGGATGCAAATCCAACCAAGAGCCAAGCTTCAATGCATGCTCATCTTCTCTACCAAGCTAATTACTAAGCTAAGCTATGTTAATATGAGTGATTATGTGAGGAGATGTATTTCTTTCTCGTAAGATACTTCTTTTTCCTCTCAATCTACTCTCATACCCTGCTAGCTCTCACCATCTTCGAAGGTGTGTGAGGTCTTGGGTCTGAGAACGGGGATAATTCAAGTTGTGCTTGATTAAGTGTTTTGCTTGGTGTATGAAGCTTCCATCTTCATTACACTAGCTCGTCTTGAAGGAACACAAAGAATTGTATTGTACAATGTCTCTCTTGATGGGAGAAACCATAATACAAAGCCTTTTGGAGGGGGGACCGGCTCCATGCAAATCCGGTCCTCAACTGTTGTCAATAGCTTAATTGCTCTCTCTTTTGAAAGTATTGTCGATGCTATCTAACTAGGTGTTATGCTTTTTGTTGCTCTCTCCACCCAAGCACTCTTGTAATTCTCATTAGGAATCAACTCTAATGAAATGCTCACTATGTTCATGCTAATTTCCGCTACACATAAGATTAGAGGCCATTAAATGTTACATTGGTATCAGAGCTCAAGGTTTCTCTTTTCTTGCTCAAGAAGGGAGGTCCTCAAGCTAGCTACAAATGGTTGGTATTATTAATTGCCTGTGAGTAAGTAGAATAGGGATTTTTCAGCCTTGCAGTGCGCCTGCCTTTGTGCAGTTAACGGGGCATCACCGTCGAGAGCTATGGTCTTAATAGTGGAGTCCTACGGGGCTTGCCTACGGCTTAACCACTATTGAGCTATTAGAAGCTTGACAGGAGCCGGTGCTGTTTTGGTGTCGAAAGACCCTCTCTTCTATTCCTTGCAATTAATGGTATTCGAGCCGCGGGTACAGTAGCTTGAGTGCTTTTTCTAAAGGGGTAAAGAGGAGTAGCAACTAGGGCTTGAAGTGCCAAAGTACACCTAAAAAGTTTACACCTAAAAGTTGTTAGAATGGCTGACAATATTAAAGAGAGTGAAATTAATGTTGATAACTTTGATTTTGCTCATGAGCAAGATACTAATGATGCTTCAATGCTTGTTAATTATCTTGTTTCTAGGCTTCAACAAGCCATGGGCAATCCATCTCTCCAAAGTGAAGTGCAACGGCAGCTCCGTGTTCACGGGATTCTCCAAGCTCATCACCATGACGAGAGAACACCTAGGAAGCCTCCTTGTGAGACTACCAAAAGAGGTCTCTCTCCGATTCGGGAAGAAGAAGAGAATCCATATGAAGGGCTCAAGAACTTACTTCTTGATGATGCATCTCCTTCCCAAAGGAGAACTCAAGAGCCTCCACCGAAGGAACGAGAAAGAAGCGAGTCTCCCGCCACCTCGGCGGAGATGGCTCCACGAAGACGGCGGGCTAAACGCTCTCCATCACCACCAAAGCGGAGAAGACCATCACACTCTTCTCCACGCCATAATTCAAAGAGGGATGATAAAAAGCAAGAGAAGAAAAAGGCGAGAAAGAGGACACCCTCTTCTCCATCTTCTTTATCCTCTTCCTCTTATGAAAGCTATGGTGAAGACGACAAAGATCAAGACAAGAAAAAGGCGAGAAAGAGGTCACCCTCTTCTCCACCTTCTTCAAATTCTTCATCTTCTGAAGAAAGTGATGGTGGAACTTTTGAACCATCAAAAAGAAGAGGCCATAGGAAATCCTATGCCGCATGGAAGAGGTCGTCCAAGCTGAAGAAATTCAAAGAGGGAGGGAAGAGCATCTCTTTCCTTACCTATGATGGCACCTTCGGTGCTACAGACAAAGTTTTGGCCTTTATCCAGCAATTCGATGCGGCGTTTGGAGATGAGGGCTTCACGGAGTCCTCTAAGCTACGCCATGTAGCTATGCACTTTCAAAAGTCCGCCAGACAATGGTGGTCTAGCCTACGAGCCAACGGTGAAGCTCCACGAACATGGAAGGCTTTAAGAGCTTCCATTATGAAGCAGTTTTTGGCCACCGATGCCAAAGACAAAGTACTCACCGAATGGCGAAGCTTAAAGCTCTCTCCCAATGAATCCATCCACAAATATGTAGACAAGTTTTGGGACCTACAACTCAAAGCCACTGTCTTCAAAAAGTTGGATTTTGGAGAGCAAAAGCAACAATTTTGTGCGGGCTTAACCGAAGAAATGGCGGAGTATGTCAACTCCCAAAGGCCACGTACCATATCGGCGGTAATACACCATACTATGGTGGCCTCGCGAATCAATTTCCAAACGGGGGGTAAAAGAAATAATAAGCCCCCGGAAAACAAAGGTTCCAATGAGCCTAAGGGGAAGGACAATGTCCAAAAGTCTCCTAAGGGCAATTCCAACAAAGCTAAAGAGAAGGGAGTTTACAAAGGAAAGAATAAACTCTCTCTTGAAGAGCTTGAGCGTTATCGTAAAGATAACCGGTGTTTCAAGTGCGGCGAACAAGGGCATGCGTACCGCGCTTGTCCCCAAAAGAACAACCGCCAAGATCCTCCTAGAGCTTCTTTGGTTGAAATCCAAGAGGAGGAGATTCACCAAACTCACCACAAAGGATCTCCTCTATGCCATGCTTGGGGAAAGGTAAGAGAACATGATGCTTTTATTCTCTTTGACCCTGGTTCTACTCACAATTTCATATCTATGGAGTTAGCCACCAAGCTAGGCATACAATCCTACGAGATGGGAGATATCCTACCCGCAGACAGTGCCTTCAAGGGGCAAGAAGCTTCAGTCACTCCCTTAATCGGGAAATTGAGGCTTCATGTCCAAGGCTATGTGGACAAAGAGGATTTCTTTATCTCTCCTCTCAAGCATGAGGATGTAATCCTAGGGGCACCATGGTTTGACCGTCTGGCTGCCCATGTTAAATTTCCTGAAAGGAGAATCTCCTTTAAGTTCAGGGAAAAGGACATGTATATAGATGCTAGGGAGATGGGTAACACCATCCCCATTGTACATACCCCAGCTTTCAACAAGTCAATAAAGAGCTCTATTTCCGTGTACATGATTTTTGTTAAAGATTCTCAAAATGAACCTAATGCTTTAGCAAAAGAAAATAAAAGCAACCAAAAGGAATTAGAGTTATCCAATTTTCTCAAGGGGTTTCAAGATGTCTTTATTGACGACATCCCTTCTGAGCTACCTCCTAAACGAGGTAATGACGACCATGCAATTGAACTTCTTCCAGGAAGTTCACCGCCTAACAAACCTCCTTATAGAGTTTCTCAAGCTCAACAAGAGGAGATTATGCGGCAAGTGCATGAGTTAATTGAGAAGGGCATGGTTAGGCCTAGCTCATCTCCATTTTGCTCACCTGTGCTATTAGTGCAAAAGAAAGACGGCACATATCGTATGTGTGTCGACTATAGAGCACTAAATAGGATCACTATCAAGAATAGGTTTCCCGTTCCACGGGTAGAAGACCTATTTGATAAGCTACAAGGATCGACCTACTTCAGTAGGATTGACCTAAAAAGTGGCTATCATCAAATAAGGATAGTTGATCAAGACATTGTAAAGACCGCATTTCGTACTACATTTGGTCTTTACGAATACATTGTCATGCCTTTTGGCTTGACTAATGCACCAGCCACATTTAACCGCTTGATGGAGAAGCTGTTCAGACCTCATCGAACCTTCACTGGAGTGTTCTTTGATGATATTATCATCTACTCTAATTCATTAGAGGAACATAAGCAACACCTCCAGGTAATATTTCAAGTTTTAAGAGAGAATAAACTTTATGTTAATCGAAAGAAAAGTGAATTTTTCTTGCAAGAGATTCAATATTTAGGTCACATTATCTCTCAAGATGGAATCCAAATGGATCCATCCAAGTTAGAGGTAATAAAAGGATGGCCTAAACCAAGGAATCTTCATGAACTAAGAAGCTTTATAGGTATGTGTGCATACTATAGACGCTTCATAGAAAAGTTCTCACAAATTGCGGGACCATTACATGACCTAACAAAGAAAAATGTTAGGTATACGTGGTCTGCTAAGGAGAACAATGCTTTCGAAAAGCTTAAAGAAAAGCTTATCTCTCAACCTGTGCTTACACTACCGGATCTCTCAAAACCATTTGAGGTCCAATGTGATGCTTGTGGTGATTGCCTTGGGGCTGTTTTGCTCCAAGAAGGGCACGCCATAGGCTATGAGAGTCGAAGGCTCGACCCTGTTGAGCAAGCTCTAGGCATATACGAAAAAGAACTCCTTGCAGTTCTACATGCCTTAGACTCATGGAAGCACTATTTATTGGGGACTCCTTTCATTCTGCGAACGGATCACCAAAGTCTTAAGTACTTCATGACGCAGACCAAGCTCTCCGACAAACAAATGAGGTGGGCAAATTTCCTTTCGCAATTTCATTTTCATATTGCTCACATTGCTGGCAAGCATAATCAAGTAGCCGATGCACTCTCAAGACGACCGAGAGTGAATGCGGTTTCCATAGCAACTCACAATGATCTATCTTTAATGATAGATGAGTATGCTATTGATCCCGATTTTAGAGATGTGATTTCAGCCCTTGCCTTAGGGAAGAAAGAAGAACCATTTACTTTACAAGATGGTTATCTTCTCTATGGCAATAGACTATGCGTTACTAATTCACTACGTGAGAAAGTAATGTATGAATCTCATGCTCCCCCATATGCGGGGCATAGAGGGATTCAGTCTACCCTAAAGGGAATTGAAACATATTTCTATTGGCCTACCATGAAAGTGAACATACATGAGTATGTTTCCAAATGTGTGGTATGTCAAAAGACAAAATTTGATAGAGGGAAGCAACTTGGATTGCTTCAACCCTTGCCAATCCCTAATTCACCATGGGAGAGCATATCCATGGATTTTATCTTTGGATTGCCTAAGTCTATCCATGGGAATACGGGAATATGGATGATAGTAGACAGGTTCAGTAAACAAGCTCATTTTATACCTGTCAAAAAGACTATCAAAGCCCATCAAATGGCAACCCTCTTCATTTCGCAAATTTTCAAGTACCATGGCTTGCCAATGTCCATAGTGTCGGATAGAGATCCTAGAATGACCAGTAATTTCTGGAAGGGTCTCTTTGAGAATTTAGGAACAAGGCTAAACTTCTCTTCGGCCTATCATCCACAAACTGATGGCCAAAGTGAAATAGCTAACCTAACTATTCTCGATCTACTAAAAGCCTATGTAATGGAAGTAGATCAAAGATCCCAATGGGAGAAGTACTTACCCTTAGTAGAGTATGCTTACAATAACACTGTACATACTTCTACAGGAAAAGCACCTTTCGAGGTAATTGAGGGAAGATCAAAAAGTCCCTTGCTACTTAAGGTACATGGGAAGATCTTCGCTGTAGATGAGTATAGCCGAGACCTACAAGAATCTTTCCAAAAGATTAAGGATGCTATCTCTATCTCACAGCAAAGGCAAAAGGCTGCTGCTGACAAGCACAGAAGAGCCCAAGCCTTTAAAGAAAACGATTGGGTCTTGTTAAAGTTTCCCAGGGCTCGATTAAGGCACACGACGGGCAAGAATCCTACGGGCCACCAAAAGTACTATGCTAAACTAGCAAAAAGGTACTATGGTCCCTTCCAGATTCTTAGGCCAATCAATGAGATGGCCTATCAACTTAAGTTGCCCAATCATTGGCTCATACACAATGCTTTTCATGTGAGCCTCTTAAAGCCTTACAAAGGAGAGCCACCTCAAGAACCAACTATTGAAGACCCACCGGAGATCGAGGACCACGAGGAGGTGCTGCAGCCCGAGTCCATTCTCCGACATGAAGACAAGGTATTAAGAGGCGGTAAGACTATCCGACGATATCTTATTAAGTTTAAGAATTATCCTTTTGAAGATGCTAGATGGATGCAAGGCATACAATTAAAGGATAACCTAAACCTTGTCAATGCTTACAATGCTTCCCAAGAGTAAGCAAATGTACAAAATGTTAAAAATGAACAAAATTTTTTGTCTTATAAGACTCTCTTTTTCTTTATTTGTGCACAAAAATGAATTAGTATGCATGCTTAGATCAAGTTTGCGGAGACGACGTCTCCCGAACACCAAGTAGAGCTTGTCACTCTACTATGAAAGACTGATAGGACTAATGTGCAGACATGCTTGCGGCAGCCTCAGGCTCTCAAGCGCCAAATGGACTAGTCATCCATTATGGAATGATGTCGTAGGGTAACATAGGGATCCTCTACCCGCTAAGAAAAGGACTCATGCATATGCTTTATCTTCTCTACACCATAGTCGAGGACGACTATGATTTCAAGAGAGAGGTAATGTCATAATAATCAATATCTAATTCTCCTAAATGATTTTCTCATATTAAACTGATCATTTAATGTGGGGAAGTGCCAAGGGAGAAAAAGCTAGAATATTGGTTAAGTTAGCAGACCGGCCACAGTAGGGATCCAAAGGAGGGAAAATAGGGATCCAAAGGGGGGGCCATCTGCAAAAGAGACATGTGAAACAACGGGCTAAAAAGACCCTAAGGTTCAGCCCATTAAGACTTCCAAAATGCTAAGGTTCCAAAATTCAAAGGTTGTGTCCAAAGGTCAACCTTAGGGAAAATTGGATGCTTAGTGTGTGCCCAAAAAGTCTTTCTACATCCCTACATGGGAGGGGGCGAGCCCCAAAGCTAGGGGATGAGAGAGAAAGCCACACACACACACACAGGCTCCCTTTACACAAAGGGAATGAGGGACACATGTCAGCTCCCTAGGCCAGATGCCCACAAGGTATGCCCAATTCCTATTGGAAGACCCTTGAAGTGGACCAATGAGAATTAGGCTAGAGTAAATCTAGTTTAATTAATTTAAAAACATTTAATAAAAGAAACCAATAAGAATTAAGTGTCCTAGAAGACTATTGGGCAGTCTCCCAAGGGGTCCAATGAGCATTCAGGAGCCCCATGGCTTGCCTGATTCCTATTGGCCAGGAGGCAAAGGGGTCCAATGAGAGTTTAGTTTAATTATTTAATTATCTAAAGCTCTCACAAAAGGGGAAAGGGGGACACATGTCAGAAGGCTATCACTTATGCTGCTTAATCCCTATTGGCTTGACCTGGGGAGGTCCAATGAGGTAAAAGCCAGACTAACTTAGCAGCTAGGGCTCGCCCAAGAGAGAGAGGGGGCTGATTTTTGCTTGGCATTGACACACACACTCTCACACTTGACCATGTGTGAAGGGAAAATACTCTATCTCCTCCCAAGCTTTAATGGAGAGCTCATCACCTACTCCAAGCTTGTGAGATAGAAGCCTACATCAACACTCTCTTGGCATGTGGATGCAAATCCAACCAAGAGCCAAGCTTCAATGCATGCTCATCTTCTCTACCAAGCTAATTACTAAGCTAAGCTATGCTAATATGAGTGATTATGTGAGGAGATGTATTTCTTTCTCGTAAGATACTTCTTTTTCCTCTCAATCTACTCTCATACCCTGCTAGCTCTCACCATCTTCGAAGGTGTGTGAGGTCTTGGGTCTGAGAACGGGGATAATTCAAGTTGTGCTTGATTAAGTGTTTTGCTTGGTGTATGAAGCTTCCATCTTCATTACACTAGCTCGTCTTGAAGGAACACAAAGAATTGTATTGTACAATGTCTCTCTTGATGGGAGAAACCATAATACAAAGCCTTTTGGAGGGGGGACCGGCTCCATGCAAATCCGGTCCTCAACTGTTGTCAATAGCTTAATTGCTCTCTCTTTTGAAAGTATTGTCGATGCTATCTAACTAGGTGTTATGCTTTTTGTTGCTCTCTCCACCCAAGCACTCTTGTAATTCTCATTAGGAATCAACTCTAATGAAATGCTCACTATGTTCATGCTAATTTCCGCTACACATAAGATTATAGGCCATTAAATGTTACATCTCAACACTCTCTACATCTCAACATGGTATCAGAGCAGTAACGATCACGCGCCGATTCAATTCATGGTGACAAAACAGTATGTGTATGCGATTTGCATGTAAGATTCAAAAATTGCTACAAATTTTATTTTTGAGCATTGATTCTTGTTAACTGTGGTTGTTTTGTGTTAAGAAGAATATGATTAGTGTTTTGTGTGGCGTGTATTGCTAATCAATCTAATCGTTGATTACGTTTTCTTGTTGATGACACCGTGAACTTCATCTCAATTTTTCTTGCTGTTCTCCTCAAAATTTGGAGAAACGGGAAAAGCGCAATGGAGTGTAGTGCAATGGCACTTTTCATCCAAAACTTGTTCGTCTCCTCGAGCTCTTCGATTTGAGTTCTAGGTTTGCGTCAATCAAAGTTCGCAGCAGAAAGTTATATTGTTTTTACTGCAATTGAGCTTGACGCAGCTTTCTTCGTCCTACTTCTTCGTGAAGCGTCTGCGATCATTTTTCTTATTTTGGCGTTAACGTTTTCGAGAAGATTTAGCTTTTTGCTATTCGTATTGTAGCCGTCAATCTTGCGTCTCACGCCACTCTATTTTGAGGACTCTTTTATTATTAACGTCTCCTTTACCTTGCCTTTTTTGGGTGACGTCTCTCACATCTTTGGACGTTCCTTGAACATCCTTCTTACGTTTATCGTTGACAGAACGCAGTCCTCATATCTCTCTCATTCTCAATTGCGGCCTTCACCATATATGGTGTGCAAATTCTCTGATCTTATCTTATACGTCTTCTCGCAACAAGATATGGCTATGAATATTCTTGTCAACGGCTTTCCTTTTGGCCAGCGTTCTGTTCCTCCTTTCCAAGGTCAAGGTTTTCCAGGCTGGAAAGCAAAGATGTTGTTAATTCTTGAAGGCGATGAACTCTCCGATGTTGTTCTTGGAAATCGTGTTTGTCCACCTCAGCCTGTTGATACGGATAATGATAACGTGCTTATCACTGAAGGACCTATATTTGAAGATTGGAATGTTGCCTATACGGATTGGCAACGACGTGATAAAGCAGCTTGTCGGTATATTCTTTCTGCTCTTACTGATTCCCTTTTGCTTGATATGTATGAACTGCCTACTTCCCACGACGTATGGAAGTACCTTATTGCAAACTTTCAGAAGAAATCTGTCACAGAAATACTTTATTTGAGAGGGTTTCTTAACAAGTTACAATATGAAGTTGGTACTGCCATGACGGGACATATTGAATCTTTCAAATCTATTATTAATCAACTTGCTGCTATCGGTGATCCTGTTCCACAAAAGCAACTGATTACACTTCTCCTTGATACGGTGAAGGACTCTTCTCAAGTGACCAGATGATTGCAGACATTTTGACCAAAGGCCTCAACGAGTCACATTTTATCCTCTTCACTACAAGAGGTTGTGTGCTCTTGTGACGCTCTTAGCGACGGAAATACACTGGGTTTTTATAACCCCCGGCGTCGCTATAACCGTCGCTAAAAGCGTCGCTACGAGAGCGTCGCTATCTGCGTCGCTATAGGCGTCGCTATGAGCGTCGCTATATAGAGACGCTCATAGCGACGCCTATAGCGACGCAGATAGCGACGCTCTCACAGAAGAGTATAGCGACGCATATAGCGACGCTACAGAGCCATAAATAGCGACGCTTATAGCGACGCCTGAGAGAATATTTTTTTGGTGGCAGGGCATTGAATGCCCTGCCACCCATCAACCATATTGTACTTGATTCACTTTTTAAAAAAAGTGCAAAGGTAAATAATAGACCCAAAATAGTCACCCACAAGACGCATTGTTTGCAAAATTGACAATTGTACACATCATAGACAAACTGAATTGATTGGCAAATGTAATAATGACAATTGTACAACATCATAGGCATAAAGAATTGATTGGCAAAAGGAATTGCGGTGACAAATGTAATAATATACATGGTTCAAAAAGACGTATAAAATCCGTCTCATGATACATAAGCTATGAGAAACCCTAAACTAATGCTATCTAGCTACGGCTAAACTGACGTCGTCTAATCAGACGTCTCATCGCGTCCAAGCGGCGTATCTGTCGGATTCTGCAAAAAAAGACAATAAGACAGTTTTCAGTAAATATAAACATATAACGACATTTATAAAACAATACAAAAAATAAAAAAGAGTAAACCCTAATACTAACCATGCCGCCGCGAGAACTGAGAATGTCCATCAGGGCGTTTAAGCCCTTCCTGCCTGCGTACTCGCGCTCGTACGGTGTGGGATCACGTCCTGTCATCGACCACTGTCAAAACATACAAAGATTTCATTATGTTAGAACTAAAAAACTCATAAACCCTAAACTATCGAACATGCATAAAGAGCAATGTGAAAAGACTTACAAAATCCGCCTCAAATGATGCCCATCCACCGCTCCCCAAGTGGTGCGAGCTCCCTGCCTCTACTCGCGCTCTGGCTGCATCCTTTTGTTGCTTCCACTTGTCGGGATTCTCGCGCGCTGCTTTCTTCGCATTCTTCCAATCTTCTTTGGCCAGCCAATCTGGCCTATTCCACCCATTCTTGATTGCTTTTTGCACTTCGGAACGCTTGTGTTTGCAGTATTCGCGCATTCGAATCTTCATCAGGTCTTCATTGAAGCGCTGATCCCGTGTTGGAACGGGAAACTCATCATGAAGTATGCTGATGACTCTGTTTTTTAAATCACTTGGTACTTCACTCCATTTGTTTAGTATATAGTGTCTAAACAGCTGAGAGCAAAGACCACGCATGCGCGAGATCACCTTCTTGCCGTCATCATCCATGATGATGCCGCCGCTGATGTCGACGGAGTAAGGCAAGCCCTCTGGCCGGTGACGCGTGAACCTGGGTGTCCCGGCAGGGGTCTCTAGCGGCGTGTCGATGGGGGTACGGACGTCAGGTGTCTCCATCGGCGTCTGGGCGCCGAAGCGAGGAGTGTCGAGTGGGGTGGCTCCTGGCGGAGTAGGTAGAGGTGTGTAGCTTCTAGGAACAGTCAGCCGTGCAAAACCTGGCGTAGACGGCGATGCTGTGGCTGGTGTGGGGGCGGGCAAAGAAGGGGAGGGTAAAGAGCCTCGTCGAACACGAGGCGGTGTGGAGGCATCGGTGGCGGAATCCCCACAACAACCGCCACCGCCACCACTAGAGCGCCGGTGTCTAGACGAGTGTGACGCTCGTCTCGTCGACGCCGAAGCTTCGGAGCGTGCCGAATGCTCCGAAAGAGAGGGAGATGCGGATGGTGTAGGAACGCGCGATGATGCGCCAGAGCGATGACGCTCCACGTACCACTGTCTCTGCTGCGGTGACAAAGAAGAAAGAAACTCCTCATCATCCATACCTGCATTAAACACACGAATATTTAAACTCCTTATTGAATGAATAGAGTAGACAATGACGCAAAGACCATTAAATACAATGACGTAATGACGCATATAAATACAATGACGCAATGAATCGAGTGATAGAAGAGGCAAGTCAAAAACTCAGAATTTTCAATCAAAAGATGTGAGCGCGAGTAGAAAAGAGCGTTACACACCATGGAAGCTACTTAGAGAGCTAGAGCTTTTACAGCACGGAGCAAAATTATTCAAATACAATATTTGTGGCTTTAAGAGATCTCTCTCTCATCCTCGCATAACTCAGCATAACTTCCTATATCTATATATAGCTCTCCATTTAAACACATATCCTCTGTTTCATTTTGTAGCTCCTCTGCATGCACCCCATATAGAGTAGTAGCATCTTGATGCTCGTCTGGCACCACCGCAGCGGCTTCTGATTGAGCATCTTCTCTCATCTCCTCCATTGATGTCGTTGTGATTGGCACATGGTAGCCTTCATACGTCCTTGCACTACGAGGGGCTACCTCTATGACGTACCACCAGTTTGATGTAGACTTTGTAGGATGAAATACTACCTGCCAGAGCCACATAACTTACATGAGAGCCACATAACTTGTAAAAGGGGGATGTTAACTATTTATATACTTACTTGTTCACAATGCTCGGGTAGTACGAAAGTGTCTCTTAGGTCAGTCCATTTCTTAGTAGAATCCACCTCAAGAAAACCAGACTCTCCTCTACGCACAGTAGCGTTTCGACCCTCCATGATTATCTTGAACCATTGCACGTCGAACAAGTAGACAAAAAATCCTCTGTAATCGATCCTCAAAATCTCTTGCAGCGTGCCGTAGTAAGTGAGTTCCGCCACCACGGGATCTGCATCAGAGGAACGTCGTCGACTAGACTGTTCAAATTTTTCCATGATTCCACAATCTTGAGTAAAACGCTTTTTGTCGATTCGTTCCACCCTAAAATGTCGACCTTTACACCATGCTGCTGTGTATGACTTATACTACAACGAACAAAGATTATGAGTGGCCGTTCAAACGTTTATAAATAAAGTCACTTGCTAGTCGTACATTGCAAACTTACCTTGGTCGCGCAACCCCGAGAGTACTCCCACTCTTCTTCAGTCACTTCGTCACCGCATTGTTGTGCGTTTTTCAATTGGCTGTGCAACCATCTTAAGCTCATGAAGGTTGGTAGGCTCTCCAGAACCGCTGGATAGTGCATCGGTGGTCGTCTTCCCCGTCTCCACTCGATTCGTGCCCTTTGTCGCTCTTGCTTTGCATCCTCATATTGTGAAATCCACTTTTGCATCACTGGATTGTGAAGCATGCAAAATCGGTTGATTTTAGCCTCTAGATCTTCCGTCATCTTCTTCTCAACACCGAGATTGCACATGACAATCCCAGATATGCGCTCATCATCTATGGTTCGCCATAGCGTGTCCCGGGATTTATCAAATCCGTCTAGCCACTCTCCAATGTACACTAGGGACTCTGATACCAACCAACCTTCTGCCATGCTACCCTCCGGACGTGCCTTGGTGGCTCTCTTCCCAAAAAGCCGTCGCGTAACACATGATTCTCCGGAAGATACGCTTGATGACCTTCGTAGATTTGCTTCTTCAGTGAGGGTGCCCTACGTGCATTCAGTTTAGGTCCACATGTGACACATGCTCTGTATCCGCTTGTTTGAAGCCCTGCATGTATACACATGATAATAGATCAACTATGGGGAAAAACAAGATTTACAGTGTTTGAGAGAGGAGTGTCAATAGATCACCTGAGCATTCTGTTAGCCCGGGATAGTCATGCATGGTCCACATTAGAATACCTCTGATCAAAGCATTCCGTCGTCCTGTGTGTCGGCTCATATCCACCACCTCTATGCCAATCCACAATTGTTGTAGCTCTTCCAATAGTGGACGAAGATACACATCCATATTCCCCACTTTATATCGCCCTGGCACAATCAAGCTTAGACATAGGTGCCCCTTCTTCGTAGTCAACCACGGGGGAATGTTGTAGTTGACGATGACAATGGGCCATACACTGTAAGATGTTGATCTTTGACCAAATGGATTTACGCCATCCATAGCCAGGCCTAAGCGCAAATTTCGAGCTTCCCTGGCAAAATCCGACCATGTTCCATCTATATGTTTCCAGGCTGCGCAATCTGCAGGAATTCGTAGCACACCATCCGAAGATTTATTCTCCTCATGCCATGATGCTAGGGCGGCCATGGACTTACATTCGAAGAAATGCTTTATGCGAGGAAGCAAAGGAAAATGTCGCAAAACCTTTTGTGGAATTTTTGTCCCGTGGAGATCTACTCGATATCTTTCGGAATCACATTTCGGACACTTCTCCATGTCTGTGTATTCCCCTCTGAAAAGAATGCAGTCATTAGGACAAGCGTGGATAGAATTGTAATCCATCCCCAAGTTTCGCAAAATCTTTCTTGCTTCATCTCGGGAATCTGGCATCACATTGTCAGCTGGTAGAATGTGCTCTTTCAGCAATCTACACAACATAAAAATATGATACAGTCGTGTAAAAATCTATCAGATCATTATACATTTAGAGTTCTATTAAAGTAAACTAATTGTAATAGATCACTTGAAAAGCGCTGTGACGCTAGTGTCACTCCATCCAAACTTTGCCTGCATGTTGAGAAGAACCAGGAGTGCTTTCAATCTAGACATACGTGCTCCATTATACAATGATGTATCGGCTTCACTTTTCATATCATCATAGATAAGCCTTTCTGAATCCATGATCGTCTCGATCATTTCATCAATCTCGGGCTCAAACATTGCCTCGTTGGGAATGTGCTCTGCATGATCATCCCCCGAGCTGTCAGAGGCTACATCTTGTGGCCTCACATATGCTGCTTGACCAAAGCGCCTGCGAATACGTCTATTGGGTTGCAAGATTGCTGCTTGTTGGCCAGCGTTAGAGTCCGACGAGTTATAATTGGCAACAACTCGATCTATAATAGATGGATCGAACTCGCCAAATTCGCGAACGTGCTGCAAAGAAACACGTCTTGTCCGTCGCACAGCATGCTTGCATTGATTACAAGGACATAAGACCCTCGTTGAGAGATAGGTGTTTCGGTTGGACGGTCCCACATCCTCGTCGCTACTCATAATGAGGATAAAAAACTTATAACCTGGACAACAAATTTAATATTCTATTGGCATTCTTCGTCTTATCTCTCTCTCTCTCTCTCTCTCTCTCTCTCTGTCTCTCTCTCTCTCTCTTTACCTCACATTCTCTAGTCATGTCCAATCCCCGCACACCTCGGTCTAGAGGTGCACGGAGATCAGAACCACCGGGTTATAATCTCGTCTTTATTGGTCAATACCTATATTTGTGGGTACAAGAAATCTAGACACCCACGTCTACATGATACTGCATGTAGTGGACAAAATCCCTTTGCCTCTTCTCTAGCTGTAGCACTTCACTTCATCTTAACATCTTTTCACAGTAGATCTTTTCACTGTTCGTCTAACTCTAAACCCTAAACCGTAAGTAATTCTTGCGTGGACTCGATCTAACGTAAATAAGCGTAAATCTAAATAAACGTAAATCTAACTAAAAATAAAGCTAAATCTAATTTAACGTAAGTCTAATGACTAGAGGTTGTCTAGATGGTCATTGTGTCGGGGATGTAGTGACTCTTGCCGCCCTGAAGATCCACCTTCTTCCCTATCTTCTGAAGACATTTCACCAGTACTTTTGGATCGACGGAGCCCACCATGAGTGAAGGCAGCAATACCCTATATTCCATTGAGGGCTTTCTTCACCCGCTTCATGCAGGCATCGCAGTCTATGGAGACCCGCATCTAATCTAATATAACGTAAATCTAAATCTAGCTTAAATAAACGTAAATCTAGTTAAAAATATACCTAAATCTAATTTAATGTAAGTCTACATATAACCTAATCTTTAACGTCTTTTAAGATAGTTTCCTACGACGTTATAACTCTCTTCTTCCTGTGTGTGTGCGCGTGTGTGGATTAATTTTAATTTTAATTAGTTTCCTACGACGCTCCCTTAGTTTCTTTTTCTTTCTCTCTCAATGTGTGTGCGTTTTTTTGGATCGTATGCATGTTTTCTTTCTCTTTTCCTCTCTCAATGTGTGCGTTTTTTGTTTATGCATGTTCTCTCTCTCTTTTCCTCTCTCAATGCGTGCGTTTTTTGTTTATGCATGCTCTCTTTCTCTTTTTCTCTCTCAATGTGTGTGTGCATTCTTTGTTTATGTATGTGTGTGCGTTTTTGCACTCTCTCTCGCTCTCTCTCTCTCTCTCTCTCTCTCTCTCTCTCTCTCAAAAACACTATGTGTGTGTGTGTATGTGTGTGTGTGAGAGAGAGAGCGAGGGAGAGAGAAAGAGGGGAAGGGAACATGAGAATGAGGAGAGGGAAGGAGCATACCTGGCTCTCCTTCCTCTCCTCGTGTGTGTGTGTGTGTGTGTGTGTAAAAGAAAAAGAGAGAGAGAGAGAGAGAGAGAGAGAGAGAGTGAGGGAGAGCGTTACCTGCTCTTTGCTTGAGGGCGCCGAAAAACTCAGATCTGAGATCTGAGTTTTTGGGCGCGCTCGGTTATTTTTTTTACCCCAGCTGGCGTCGCTATGAGCGTCGCTATAAGCGTCGCTATGAGCGTCGCAAATTTCTTTGTGAATTTGCGACGCTCATAGCGATGCTTATAGCGACGCTCATAGCGACGCCGGGAATTTTTTTTTTTGAGCGTCGCTGTGTGAGCGTCGCTAATGTGAAGAGCCTCTTGTAGTGCTTGCGCTCGGAGCTTGGAATTGCTTCGACCTCACTCTTTCTAGATTAGCTTCTTTGCTATTGTAATAGCTTTGTACATATGACATTGTAATCTTTTAGGTACCATGCACTATGCACACTCCACATTTGCACATTGTGATCTCTAAGTCACTTGAATATTTGTACATAGATGCACAATTCACTTTCACATCATCATCGCTGGTTCATATTTTTGCATTGTATAGGGGATTGGGTTTTTCCCTTGAACTCCCCAAGGGTTTTTTCATCCAAAGCTAGAGACCTTTGTTTGAGTGGGGATGTTGGAGCTATATATGGCTCACTCTACTCAACTTGGTCTCACCTATATATTTGTATCTTGTCCTCAATATGAATCAGTCTTTGGGAGCGTATATGGTGTGTCTCTTGTCTCGTCTCTCTCTCTTTCTCTCTACATCTCAACACTCTCTATATCTCAACACTTCTCATCGTAAGAAACAATCGCTTGAGAATCTTAATAAACATGTTTTACGAATAGTCAAAAGAGATCTTTGACGTCAAATCATTGAAAAAACTTATCTTGGTGAGAAACTACGCCAGTAAATTATTTGTGGCTCAAGTTTAGTGTGTCAAGGGATCAATGTTGGTTTGGTCCAAGTAGACGATATTGACCAAGAACGATTGCCGTGATCGGTGACGACACTGTGCATACCTGCAATGGCAAGAATAAGTGTCAAGTTTCCTTTTTGCATGTGCATCGCCTTCAAGAAGTGGTGATGAAGGTGCCAAATCAATAGGATGAGAAGCATCCAGATAGTGGATATACTCGTCTGCATGATTGAACTGAGCTTCGAGGCCATATAGAGAGTGTATTGTGACCGAGTGATCGAGTGAGCAATCGCTACGAGTGAGAACCATTTAACACTGGAAGAAATTAGTCCTATCCAAAAGGGCAAGCTCAACCACGACTAAATGCGTGTGAGACTTTCCGATGCATGTACTGAGAAGGTCATTCTGCTACAGCCGGAAGCATGGAGTTCCCTGCAAAATACCCAAAATAGCATACTACAAACCATAGAATAGACTAATCGACATACCTAGTAGCCACATAGACGCATAATCGACAATATACACGGACAAAGAGAGATAGAGAGCAGGAGAGAGTGACAGAACGCGTGTAGGCGCACCTCCTAGAGCGGAGTGCTACGTCGGCACGGCGAGAGAGAAGAGGGGAAACACTATAACATATGCGCGGTATTATCGATCACATTACCGCAAAAAAACAAACAAACTTGAAATATAAAAATTTCCGTACGCGGCAAATACTGCAGCAAAGCTGACGGTAATGGTCTAGCGGTAATTGATGCGGTAATGGATGCGGCAATATTTCCGCAAATATTATCGCGTGCTTTGTTGCAATAGTACCCTCACATATTACCGCGTCAGGCTTATCACGAGCATTACCGCGAAGGGATTTATTATAAAAAAACAGATGACCGTTTGGATTGTCCTTTGCAGGACCATCCAAAAGGTCATCAATTTTTTTATTTATTTTAGTTATTTTACAAAATTATTAATAATTACAACAAAATATCACAATTGGACAATACATTAAGCCAAAAAAAGATTGATAATTTCATTTACATAAGTGGAAGCACAATTAGGGGAGGTATTGAGCCAAAAAATGATAGGTATTGCATTTACATAAAGGGCAAAAAAAGCCCGCGTGTACAAAATAGAGTATGGTCATGTGCGATAGGGCAAACGGGGCCCGCGTATACAAAATAGAGGATGCTCATGGGGGAGTTGGCGGCATTTCACGTGGAACTCCTTGACTCTGCAAAACCATAAAAAAGAAACAATTAACACTTTGTTATTTAATATTTGATATAAAATCAACAATTTGATTATTTGGAAAAAAATAAACTTACATGTTGCAGACTTCTACACGCATTTTCGAGCTCCTCTCGAGAGATCATTTGATTTTCAAACAACCAACGCCAAGTTTGATACTCGGCATGGTTCTCTCTATATCTCTACACTTCTCTGGTCGGGCGACTCATGGTAATGTTATACTGACAAAAAATAGCAACCAATTAATTAAATGAAAAACATTAGATTTTTTACAATAAAACTAATATTTTTACTTACATATTTGTCTTTCCAAGCCGTTTTTCCTCCCGAACCATAATGCGTAGGAGTCTGATGGGATCTGGCCTCAACTTGACGTGTATACATCCTCGCACCGGTTGCACATTGCCAATGCACACACTAATAGCACACTAGCTAGTGTGTACATTGACCAATCACATTGGTCAATGCACACACTAATCACACACAAATTAGTGTGTGTTAATGAGCACTAATTAGTGTGTGCATTGACCAATCACATTGGCCAATGCACACACTAATTAGTGTGTGCATTGACCAATCACATTGGTCAATGCACACACTAATCACACACTAATTAGTGTGTGTTAATACACTCTAATTAGTGTGTGCATGGCCAATCCCAAATTTAACATATTAGGTTATGCAAGTTATAAAATCTAACAAGTTTAGATTTTGCAAGTAACTAATAATTAACAAATTTAAGTTTTGGTGTGTCTTTACTTACACTAATTAGTGTGTGCATTAGAATAATGCACACACTAATTAGTGTGTGTAAAGAACACATGTACTAATTAGTGTGTAAAGAACGTACACATGCACTAATTAGTGTGTGTAATTAGTGTGTGTGTATGCATGTGTGTGCATGCGTGTGTATGAGTGTATGCGTGTGTGTGTATGCATGTGTGTGAAAAAATCAAAAAACATAATAACAAAAATTACATGGAATTGAAGCGCTTGTTGGGAGAGGGTAGGAGAGTGGAAGAGTAGAGATGGTGGAGAGTAGAAGAGTAGAGATGGAGGTAGAGCTCAAGTTTTTGAGGTTCGCGCTCTCGGCTTCTGTGGAGAAGACGATGAAATTCGAATTTTAGGGCTTTGAACTTCGCGTGGCACGCGGGTCTCCCTATTTATAAAAAAATTTAAAATTTGATTTTCCGCTCCTATTACCGCGAGCATTACCGCGTCTCTTACCGCAAAGATTACCGCGTATATTACCGCGGCGCAAATTCGGGCCAAATAAACAGATGGCCACGTTCTGACATTATTACTATTGATCCTCACAATCTATTGGTACTATGTTTTTTATAAAATATATATAAAATGAAAGTATTTCTACTACTTTGAAATTGACATTTTTACCTAAATGGTTAATTTTTACTTTTTACTGATATTTTATTAACATTCTTTGGTAATTGGATTTTAATTAGTGTATGTAATTTATTAATGTAGGTTTCTTGGGATGATTTTGGCCCGTCCACTGAACCGGATAGATCATGGTGGTTGGCCGAGCGATTACCATTCCCATGCGTGCGGTGCAAATGCGCCATTGCTCGACTTCGACGGATATGCTTGAGCCATGTAGAAGATTATGGACTATGGGACGATCCTCGCAAGCGTGCACCGATGGAAACAAACGATTTGCGAATTGTTGCGGCTATTGACGTCACCCCACATTGGCGTGTGGTTGGTGGAGGAGGGGAAAGGAGGGTGGAAGAGCGCATGCGCCAGGAATCCATTAGAGAGGGAGGAAGCACATCAAATCAGCCAAGTACTACTGCTCCCTCTTATCCGAGTGACCACATCCCATCTCCTTACGTGGATGCAAAAGACGGCCATTTGCGTAGAATGGTTGAGGATCTCTTTGCACGAGAGGAGGAGCATGAACCAGAGTGTGCACACGAAGAAGCTTCTGAGCGAACGAGGAGTGAGCTACTCGATTCGGCACACACCGCACTATATGATAGATGCTCTTATTCCATTTTAAGGGCTTCTCTCGAAGTCCTTAACCTTCAGGCGATGTTTGGATGGAGCAATGCTAGTGTCGACGCACTTTTGAGGTATGTTTACAGATTGTGAAGGATGCTTGTGGAGTGCATAAATTAGCTTCTAATGTACTTTCTTCATGTGATAGGTTGCTAGGAAAGATGCTGTCAGCTGGCAATCACATGCCAGAGAACAGACGAAAAGCCCGCGAAGTGGTGACTTCATTAGGGATGGATTATGATCGCATTCATGCTTGCGTGAATGATTGTGTGCTCTTTTGTAATGAGCATGCCGATTGTGACACATGTCCATCGTGCGGGGAGCCTAGGTTCAAAGAAGGAATGCAGAGCAACAGAGTTCCACGTAAAGTTTTGAGGCATTTTCCACTCATCCCTCGCATCCAGCACATGTTTAGATCGAAGGGTACGAGCGAGCTTTTGAGTTGGCATGCAAAAAACCGCTCCACAGATGGTATTATGAGAGTGCCAACTGACTCACCAGCGTGGAAGCACATAGAGGACACATGGCCAGAGTTCAAGGATGAGCCTCGTCACTTGAGGATTGGGTTAGCTAGTGATGGAGTGAATCCATTTGGGCACCGCTCTACTTCATGGAGCACTTGGCCGGTCGTTGTTGTAAACTACAATATTCCGCCTTGGGAGGCAACAAAAAAGGGAAACATTTTACTATCACTTCTCATTCCAGGAAAGCACAAGGTAAAAAACATGGATGTATATCTACAGCCTCTTATTGATGAGCTTCAAGAACTATGGAGAGGCATAGATGTCATTGACATTTCACGGCCACCACAAGATCGCAATGCCGTCATCAAGTGCATCCTCATGTGAACCATGCATGATTACCCAGGATTTGGAGAGGTATCTGGTAAGTATGTCCATGTTAATTGTACTCTTTGCTTTAGGTTTATCTTCTCATGTGTAATGTTTGTTTACCTCTTGGTAGGATTGGCAACATCTGGACATAGTGCGTGTCCCACTTGTGGCCCTTCCCTTGTGATAGAGAGACCTCCTCTTCTTGGGAAGGTGATCTATCCCAACAACCATCGCTTCCTACCTCCTTCACATCGTAGATATGCTCCCCCTATCAATGGAGTGCAGCCCTTCCATTGGAACATGGCTGATTGGGCGAAGCATTGGGAGGAGCATCATGGTACCTCACCGCCTCCCAATGGGTTGCCAAAGGGTATGTCGAGGTACTCAATCTTCTTGTCGCTCCCCTATTGGGCTTCATTGAAAATTCAGCACTTATTAGACCCTATGCATGTATTCAAAAATGTTGGGCAAGCTATATGGGATCACATAATTGGCAAGAAGGATTCATTGGGTGCTAGGGAAGATTTAAGAGCCATTAGACGTCTCCCCCCTTCAGCCACGCCCCGCATGGGAGAGCGGGGAAAGATGATTCTCCCAAAAGCAATTTGTGGTGTCTATGTGTCCTTATATATAGGTTGACATTCACTTAGATGTTTTATTGCTTGTAGTTTGTACTTCCCATAACTATTAGTGGTTATGGGGACACTAAGGTGAAGGCTGCAATATTCAAAGTGGGTGAGATTGTGAGGTAATGGGTTTTTTTCAAGTACTATATCGTTGTGCATGCATGAACTTTGGAATTTTTTTTCATCTACTATATAACGTTTGCCCTATAGATTTGTGAGCTCCAAGGAGATAGAAGTAGAAGCCATACGAGAAGCTCATCAGCTAGCAGTAGAGGCAGTGTGTGCTATTGAGGATGCATTCCCACATACAATCCTTGTTAGCCAAATACACCTATTGCTTCACCTTGTTGAGGAGATTGCCATTTGTGGGGTGGTTCACTCTAGATGGATGTTCTTCTTGGAGAGATTCTTGAAGACTTTAAAGGATTTTGTTAGATTGAGGTCACAATCGGAGGTATGCAAAATAAATACAATATAGATAGCATTTAAACGCTATGGAGTTACTAATAAAAATATGTGGTTTTAATGTTTTCAGGCGAGCATGGCAAAAGGTTGGGTGGTGCAAGAGGCATTTGTGTATGTCTCACAGTATCTCATCACAGTGGATCCATCATTGCCTTGTCTGTGGAGTGAAGAAGAGGATCCTAGGAATCACTCAACCATTCCCAGTGGAAAAGGCTCACTCTTGGTCATGGATAGAGAGTTTCATGCCATAGTCAACAACTACTCTTTACTCAATGCCACTATCATGACCAAATGGGTCAATATGTACTTGGAAGCCCGCGCAGCTAGAGAAAGGGATAGAGATGCATGGAAGAGGTCCCGTGGAGGTAGACGTGCACCTCCTTTTCCTAAAGAGCTTGCAAAATATCCTGACTTGATTCAAGTAGAGTGGACCCATAATGCCATGACCAATGCCAAAGCACAAGGAGAACAAATAAGCCCTAAAGAATGGGAGTATGGGCGACGATGCTTGCGCAAGGTGAGTGTGTATATGTTATGTATGCATGTATGCAAATCACTTAATGAAATGCGATGTAACCTCTTATGCATTGTGATTGTAGGGTCTCATTTTCAACTCCATTTGTTCCGAAGGCTGATATTTTCGCACCCGCAAGATAGATGAGCGTCGGATTACTAATGATTGTGGCGTGATGGGAAACTTTGACACAACAACAGATGAGGCCAGATATTGTGGTACTATAGAGAGAATAATCAAAGTGGATTTCAGATCTTTTCACAAAATCCTCTTTGAGTGTCGATGGTTTGCGGGTGAGGTCAAAAGACATGAAAATGGGCTCATTATGGTGGATTCCACCCAATTCCATCGGGGAAAAACTGACAACTTGGTGTATCCTAGTAGTTGCGAGCAGGTAATTTAGGCTATGTGCAATTAACTTAAATTAAACATTTAAGTTATGTATATCAGCTTATTCTTAGTGTGTGACGTACAGGTCTTTTATGTGCCATGTATATTTCAAAGAAGACTTTGGTATGTCATTCCAGTCACGCCGCGGGGTAGATCTATCTTTGCAGAGACGGACATTGAGCCAGTAATTGATCCCATCATACCATCACCACAAGATGTAGAGGAAGATGTAGTAGAAGTTGAAGAAGGTCAGCCAAGCCTTGCAAATAGTCATCTTGAGGAGGAGGAAGAGGGAGAAAGCGATGATGATTCTACAGGAGGTGATGGAGAGGAGGAAGAATCTCTAAATTTGTTTATTGATTTGAATACTATGGGTCTAAATATGGATCCTAGTGCTTGTAGAGATCTTATACAAGATGAGAATTAAAAAAAGTCTCCATTCTTTCACTTGGTGTAGTATATGAATAATTTGCAAATGTTTCGTTATGTGCTTATGAATAGTATTTGTAATGGTTTTTTTGTGAGTTCAATGATTTATGTATAGAATTTTTAGAGTGAAAGAGAGATTAAGTGAAGTGAGCAAGCATTCTGGAGAGTGTAGGAGTTGAATTGGATTTAAATGGAAACCCACGGGAGAGGGAGGGGGAACGGGGTCTAGCATGTCTTAGCGGTAATGTTTGCGGCAATAATCGCGGATATTTGCGCGGTAATATGTGTGGTAAAGTGCCGCTTCTGTATCAAAATGATTCTCTCTCCTCATTTTGAATTCCTCTCTCTTGTTTTGCGGTAATGGCCTGCGGTAAACACCACGATCTCTCATAGTGCTCCTAGTACAACTCCCTACAAAAGAGGACATTGCGAAGTTATTCAATGAAGTTCTATTACTCTTCAGACATTGGATTCGTCGATCCACAAGGAGTGTATCAGTCTGGAGCTTGGTTCTCACAACTCTCCTCACAATAGCCAGTTCTATCGACATCATCAATCGCTTTTCCATCGGGTCACTCGAAACTTCTCTCCCCAAGGCTCCTCACATTTACACCATCACCTATGGCTTTGTCTTAGCCCAACAAAACAACCGACATCCTTAACGCCTCCCAATCCTTGCAAGATGAGCTCACACAACTTCGGCGAGACTACAACCGCTTGGAAGACCGCTTCTGAAAGCTTCGCCTTAGCCTTTTGGATGTGCAAGCCTCCGTCCATGCCTTAAACTCTATTTTAATGAGCCTCACCAAACACCTCTTCCGACGCACACCCTCTAGTGACACCAAGAAAATCTGGTCTTGACTCTCCTAGCAGCACTACTTTCCCCGACCCTACACCATCGACACGTTTTTAAAATATATATATATATATTTTTTGTAATAAGCCTATCAAGGCTCCCTTCTGCCCTCCTTTCATAGATCTCTAATGTAGTCGGCTACCGTCTAACTACAGGGGTTCATACCTAGTGTTCTGAGTTGTCAATACTTCTCGTAGCACATGCAGTCTAGCATGATTTTTTATTTTTTTTTTTTAAATGATTTTTTCTTACGTACACAAACACATTATTTTTCACAAATTTGTCCGCATTGTACTAAAAAAAAATTTATTAGCACAAGCTAGTATAAAATTTGATCCTCTCATATCTACAAATACCCCCACTAAAACTCTCCATTTTAACCACTTTCTGCAATGTGTATCATGATACTACATCGTCTTTTGTGATACGTTCAGGTTATAAAAATTCATGAACTCACTTGTAGGGATTCAAATTTGATGTACTTGCAACTTTGTGAAAACTTTTCTTGCTAAATTACTCTCTCATATTTTTCTACTTCTTAGTAAATTTGCTCAACATGCCTATCTTTATTACACTCACCACACCTTTAGGAAAATATGACTATGTGTTCCGCCAACATGCACCCATATGAGAGCATTTTCACAACTTATCTCATGTCCAATCATTCCGATATAGCCACGCAGACCAGAATGACCACTATTTTCTTTTGAGTTCATTATAAGCATATCATTAACTACAAATCGGTGCTTATTCGATTGTGTATACTGACCATTTTATACAAGACATGGCTACCCCATCTTCTTACATAATCTAAAGTAGAATAATCCCACTTTCTCATCAATCCAAGACTAATCATGATAGGCCTCGGCAAGTAGTCAACATACTTTTATCCTTCAGATCGAGTTGTAATGATTCTACCAAATTTTATTCTTACTTCTTTTTTGGCCATTGTAACAACTTAGACTAGTTTGGTTCTTACATTGTTTTTTATGTGTTTGTGGCATTAGTGGATCTATGCGATAACTGCAAAGTATGTCTTCTCGCTACATTGTCTCACACTTCAGTTTCAGTAAGGATACCCTCATGGAGTTTTATTGAGATGCTTTGTCAATAAGCTATGTAGTTACGCTAAGGTGCTTTGGGATACTAAACAACAATTCGTAAGTACTTTGATATACTCCAAATTGGTGTCACACTGAAAGTTAATATTTTTATGTCTACCCTAGTCCATTGGTCACAGACACACAGATTCGCCGATTTGGGCAGTGTGTAGATACTCATCTTGGTGCAGATTCGCCGATTTAGGCAACACTTTGCAAATTACAGATTCACGATTCATAAACAATACCAAATGCAGATTCGCCGATTTAGGCAGCATTAGTGCAGATTCGCCGATTTAGGCAGCACAGTTTATTGGTGTAGACTCGCCGGATGAGGCAACACCGATCACAAAATCATGCTGCAATGGCTGGCCACCACTGCAACAGATATGATTTTGTTACCCGGGTACATCATGAAAGTGATTTGGATTTGGTCTTATATTGTGGAATTGGAATTGGATTGGGATTTGATACCTGATGATTCTTTTATCACGGTAATGTTTATGTGATGAGACTTGACATTATGAGATTGATGATGAGTGTGACCAATGATATCCTGATTCATTAGGGTACGACATATAGTGCTTATTCTAGTGGTATGGGACACTAGAATAGGTAGTATGTGGATGACGGCAGGCGTAAGCAATGTTGTCTAATTTTATGGAATTTTTTATTTTATTTACTATTTGATACAGATTTCTAATCATTTTTTTTACAAGTATTGTTTGCAGATTTTTATCTTCGCAACTAAGGACAATTCCTTTCCAACGGAGGGGTATGTTATGGAATTGATATTTATCCATTTATTACATCTGACAGGTGGAAAAAGCAGTAGCAGATAATGGATTATGCAGAAGGATGTTACATTTTATGTATATTTGATTATTCAAGTGCTCTTTATGAGCTTTGGCCAATTATGTCCGGCCAACCAGTTTGTACTCATTTTGGGCATTCAAAAATTTATAAATAAATACGTGCAAGAGGGAAATGCTCACTCTTGCACGGGGGGAGATTGCACCCAGTCTCTAGGAGGTGCGCCTACACGTGTGTTGTCTTACTCTTTGTCTCTCCCTGTTCATGTACAGCTTGGATTATCCGATGTGTGATTCGAGGTATGCATATTTGTTCATTTCATGGCTTGTAGTATATTGTTTTTTCTATATTGCAGGGCTCGCGACGTTTTCGTTTGTAGCAGCTGCTACAATCAGAAGGCGTGGTTGCCCTGCAAAATACGTAAATAACATATTGCAATCCATGAAAGCACGAATCGGTATACCTGGCACAAACCCATAGCGCGTATGCAACGTCGTACTCGAACAGATAGAGAGACATAGAGTGGTAGAGAGAGAAAAGAAGCCTGCAGGCGCACCTCCTAAAGTGGAGTGCTACGCCAACACGGTGAGAGATAAGAGAAGAGGAGAGAAGAAGAGACACGAGCACAGGGTGCAATCTCCCCCGTGCAAGAGTGACCATTTCCCTCTTGCACGTATTTAATTTATAGAAAAGTTCATGCTAAAAAATGAGTTACATCCAATTCACACTTGGGCATAAAATAGTCCTGGCTCATAAAGAGCTCAATGTAACAATTAATAGCTGTCTACATCTCAACTTGTAACTAAACCATAAATACTAAGGCTTGCCATAGAAAGTCCAATGGTGGCAGTTTTATTCCGAATAACTGCTATCGCTTTATTGTCCAGCACGTGCCAATCACTGATCTACTCACACAACACCCAAGAAGTGATCATATTCCACAATTCAAATCAACATTGCAATGCTTCATCAGAATATCAAATATTTCACAAATATACCATCAAAATATCAATTCCATTACATACCCCGGGGTTGAAAAGCAATTGTCCTGAATTGTTACTAAAACCAAACTAGTGACAGTGGTGGCCAGCCACTGGTGGAGTGGTCTAGTAATTTGGTGTTGCCTAGATCGGCGGATCTACACCAATGGTCGTGCTGCCTCAATCTGTGGATCTTCACTTTGAATTCGTGTTGCCTAAATCGGTGAATCTACACTAGTGATGCCTAAATCGGCGGATCTGCACTTTTAACATTCGTGTTGCCTAAATCGGTGAATCTACACTAGAAGAGAGGCACTGCCTAAATTGGCGAATCTGTGTCTCTAGGTGTGTGGTACGCAAGTATCAAGTGATGGTAGTGCGGACTTAGCAATTGTTCAGAAATCCATTGGCACTCTTCCAAAGAATGGTTTTGGTATTTTACCAAATATCTTCTGTACTGGTTTCCTCTGCGGGTAGTAGTCATGTCATGATCTAAAATTATTTCGGGAGTCAGAATTTCTGCATCGTCCTCAATGAAGGGGGGGTCAGATGTGGTAGGGGTGTCGAGAATAGGTCCCTTGTGTGGTCTCAGCAAACTAACATGGAAGGAGTTGTGTATTTTCCAATGTGAGGGAATGCCCAAGCGGAACGCATTATTATTTATTTTTTGAAGAATTTTGAATGGCCTATAAAATCTAGGGGCCAATTTCACTTTAGGGTGTTTTTCTACACTTTTTAAGCGTCGTTTTTCTATTCTAAGCCAAACAAGGTCGTTTTCTTTAAAAGGTGCAGGTCTTCGTTTCTTATTGGCTTGTGCAGTGTATCGTTTTTGTGCTCGTTTAATGCAAGTTGTGGCTTCTTGTAAAATGTGTGTGTGATCTCTTTCTAAAGTGTCAGCCGCAGGGACATCAATGCTAATATTGGAGACAGGAATAGGGAGTTTTTTCCCATAGACAATTTCAAAAGGTGCACGATTTGTGGATGAGTGGGGTGTGTTATTGTAAGCAAATTGAAGCATAGGGAGGTGTTGGTCCCAATTTGCAGTATTGTCAGTGGTATAAGATCGAAGAAGATCCATAATGGTACTGTTTGTGGTTTCTGTTTGGCCATTACTTTCAGGGTGAAATACAGATGTGAAATCCATTTTAGAGCCTAAGTTTTTGGATAGGGCGACCCAAAAATGATTGCAAAAGCGTCCATCACGGTCGGAGAGAATGACCTTGGGGAAGCCGTGATAAGGGAAGATGGTTTGGAGGAAAATCTTTGCAGCCTGTGGTGTAGACAATGTCTTTTTGCAGGGTACAAAGTATGCTTGTTTGCTAAAACGGTCCACTATGGTCCATATCATGTCATTGTGTGAGGATGCGGTAGGGAGTCCTGTGATGAAATCCATGGAGATTTGTTCCCAAGGGCCAACAGGGATGGGGAGAGGCATTAAAAGACCATAAGACTTACCATGATGACGTTTAACTCTTTGAAATATCAAACATTTTGAAACAAATTTTGTGATATCGTGCTTCATTCCAGCCCAAAACAAATGATCTTGACATGCAGTGAGTGTGGATTGAATTCCTCGGTGACCCATATATGGTGGTGCATGCATTTTAGTCATTGCTAGTTCCTTGAAGGGTGTTGTGATGCATAGCTTTTGCTGAAAATAAAGATAACCATTTGCTAATGTGTAATGTTCATAGGGAAGACCATTATTGTGAGTTATTTCAAACCAAGCACATGAGAAATGTGGGTGGTGAGCATATGTGTTAGGCATAGAATGAAAAGATTGCACATCACTCACAGAAATGTGATTCAAATAAACATGCTTGATTTCATCGAAGACAGATGAACGAGTAACAGAGAAGACATTCACTTCAGGTTTTTTACCTAATGCGTCTGCTACTATATTCGCTTTACCTGGTTGGTATTGTATCATAGGATGAAAATTTTGCATAAAACCTGCCCATTGGATATGACGATCAGAAATGGTGGATTGAGTTAGAAGATATTTAATGGCCTGTTGGTCAGTTTTGATTAGAACTTCGGAGCCCATAAGATAGTGTTTCCATATGTCTAGAGCGTGGACTACTGCTAGCAATTCTTTATCGTATGTGCTGTATTTGGTTTCTGATGGTTTGAGTTTTCGACTTTCGTAGGCAAGTGGGTGATCATTTTGCATTAAGACTGCACCTATGCCTGAGCCACTGGCATCTGTAACAACTACAAAGAAGGGTTGTGTGAAGTCGGGTAACTGCAGGATGGGGGCATGTGTAAGGAGATATTTGAGAGTGTCAAATGATTTTTGTTGTGTGGGACCCCAATTAAATGGTACTTTTTGACGAAGTAAGGTGGTCATCGGTGACGCAATGTGTGAGAATTTTTTTACAAATTTTCAATAA
Organism: Adiantum capillus-veneris; assembly: GCF_014529385.1. NCBI lineage: Eukaryota > Viridiplantae > Streptophyta > Polypodiopsida > Polypodiales > Pteridaceae > Adiantum > Adiantum capillus-veneris. The sequence goes on along the minus strand of NC_140960.1, from coordinate 102,442,831 downwards.
AATCCTGCTAAACCTAAAAAGGATTTTATGTCATGCACGGATTTGGGGGTAGGCCATGTTTTAATAGTGTCAATCTTTTGAGGGTCAACAGATATTCCTTTTTCTGAGACTATGTGGCCTAAATAGTCAATGCGTGTTTGAAAAAATGTACTTTTGTCGGGATTTGCAAACAATTGGTGGTCACGCAATAACTCAAAGACAATATGCAGGTGATTTTTGTGTTCGTGCTCATCACGACTAAAAATCAAAATTTCATCAAAGAACACAATAACAAAGTCTTGATAATCGAGAAATATTTTGTTCATCATCCTACCAAATGTGGCAGGTGCATTTGTGAGACCAAATGGTAAAACAATAAACTCATAATGACCAGACTGGGTACGAAATGCAGTTTTAAAAATATCATTAGGGTGCATACGGATCTGATGGTATCCTGATTTCAAGTCAATTTTGCTAAACAGTTTCGCTCCTCGTAAGCGATCTAAGAGATTGTCTATACGTGGGATGGGATAGCGGTTTTTGACAGTAACCTTGTTTAATGCACGGTAGTCTATGCACATGCGAAAGGTTTTGTTTTTCTTTTGGACTAGGAGAACTGAGGCACCAAAAGGGGATGCACTAGGACGGATGAGGCCCTTATGTAGGAGTTCGGTGATTTGTTTTTGGATTTCTTGTTGGTCCAAGGGACTATGTCTATATGGTGCTCAGTGAGGAGGTTGTGAGCCTGGAAAAATTTCAATTTTATGATCTAATTCACCACGAGAGGGTGGTAGGTGAGGGGGGTAATCATCCACAAAGCAATCATTATACTGTGAGAGGAAATCATTATGTGTGTGAGAGAGAGACGATTGTGTGTGTTCCACTTCAATAACAAATATCATGTATGCTTTGTCATCCTTTCGTAGTGCACGTTTTGCTTGTGTGTGTGATATCAAGGGAAACATAGCAAGTGATGCATCAGCAAAAAGTGAAATAGATTTGCCATTAAAGGTGAAATTCATGGTGTGTGTGTGATAGTCAATGTGTGGATTATGTTGGTTTCGAAAAGGCATGCCCAAAATGATATCCGTGGATTGCAATGGTGCAATTAAAAAATCACGTTCTTCTGTGTAATCACCAATGGTAATTGTGAGAGATTTAATTTCATGTGTGCCATTGTACCTAGTTCCTTGAAAAGCACATTTAACTTTGTATGCAGACGGTGTGGTGGTTAAATTCAATTTTCGTACCAATTTTTCAGAAATAAAATCATGTGAACTGCCATCATCGTGTAAAATAGACACGCTTGAATCTTGAATTTTTCCTGTTTGACGGAGCAAGGCATGAATTGAAATTGGCTTACCTGGTAGGTGAGGTGGTGTTCCCTCTGTCCAATCAGCCATGTCATCGTCTAGGGGTTCTGATTCATCTTCGATGTTGTGTATGCGAGTTGTGGGTTGGCGAGGTCCGGGTGGACGATTGTTGGTGCAGTTGGATTCAACATGGCCGTATTGGCGGCATTTGAAGCACCGAACACCATTATGATGTGCCGGGGGATTGGGATGTGTGTTTGAAATTTGAGGTGCAGTGTGTGTGGTTGGAGTGGCGGAGTTGTGTTGTGGGCGATGAGTGTTTTGGTGACTACAGGGAAAGGGGGGTGGACGGTTTTGTGTGTAATTATTTGTGCGAGGGTTTAAAGTATACCTGTTGAAATTATTACCGTTGCGATTGCGGTTGCGATTGTTGTTACCCCACTGATTGGGAGGTTGAAAATTAGGACGATTGGGGTTACGCGTGTTGCGCACTTCATGGACGATAGAGTTGATTTCTTTCTCAGCATCGTAGGCCAAGGATATAGCTTCATAAAGAGACGCTGGTTTGAGGGAATTGAGTTTTGACTGTATACCATTCGGAAGACCGTCTTCATATTTGCGTTATAGAGACTCTGCAGGCACTTCTTCTACCATATGGAGGAGTAGAAGATGTTCCCAGAAGCGGTCAGTGTAACGAGAAATGGTGTCTTCTTGCATCCAAGAGAATTCGGCCCAAGCACGCCGAGCGTCAAGACCAAACTGAGGGGGTAGGAAAGAGTCTTTGACCTGCTGTTGAAAACTGTCCCAAGTTGATGGTCGTTTTGCCGTTTTGCGAAGCACGCTCCACCGAAGTGAAGCTTGACCAGAAAGGCGATTAATAGCACATTTAATTTTATCTTTTTCAGTGAAAGATTCGCCAGCAAAATAATCTTCGAATTGAGTTAACCAAGACAGCATCGTTTTACCAATTTTATGACCATCAAACTTGAAAAATGTGAAAGATTTTTGAATTATCTTTGCCTCTTTGCTGGATTTTTGAGCTTTGAACGCAGCCTTCAAAATTTTGATCATACGTTCATCTTCGTTGTCGTCTTCGCATGCTCGTTTCTGACCATTTGCGGCGAGGCATTGATTCGCAATGTCTAATTCCTGTTGCAGCAAGAATACTTGTTGCTCCAAGGTCGGTGTCGGTAGAGGTGAATCACTGGTCCAGTCGGAGGGGGCACTGGCACCGTTTGTCTCCATGATGATGGGGAAAGTTGGTAATTACGTTGATTTGCTGCAAATCTCTAGCTGGGGTAGAAGGTTTGCGACGAATAAATTCAACTAACCTGATTCCATGCTGTTGAATAGAGTAAAAGAGTTCATAAGCCCAACGCCAGGTAGTGCGAAGCTCCCGATGGTGCAGAGCAGTTGCGAGGTTTTTGACGTAGAAGCGATGTAGACGAGAAGGTTGCTGATGATGTAGCGGTGCGCAATCAACATGTCCTTGCTTGTGAATGCGACATAGCAGAGGAGGCATATAAGTGAAGAAGGGCGACGAGAATTACCACCATGTCTGACAAGTTCGACAAGCTCGGTCTACGTGAAAAATGGTGCTAGCTATCTTGTGGCTCTGATACCACTGCTACAATCGGAAGGCGTGGTTGCCGTGAAAAATACGTAAATAACATATTGCAATCCATGAAAGCACGAATCGGTATACCTGGCACAAACCCATAGCGCGTATGCAACGCCATACTCGAACAGATAGAGAGACATAGAGCGGTAGAGAGAGAAAAGAAGCCTGCAGGCGCACCTCCTAAAGTGAAGTGCTACGCTGACACGGCGAGAGATAAGAGAAAAGGAGAGAAGAACAGACACGAGCACTAGGTTCAATCTCCCCCCATGCAAGAGTGACCATTTCCCTCTTGCACGTATTTAATTTATAGAAAAGTTCATGCTCAAAAATGAGTTACATTCAATTCACACTTGGGCATAAAATAGTCCTGGCTCATAAAGAGCTCAATGTAACAATTAATAGCTGTCTACATCTCAACTTGTAACTAAACCATAAATACTAAGGCTTGCCACAGAAAGTCTAATGGTGGCAGTTTTATTCCGAATAACTGCTATCGCTTTATTGTCCAGCACGTGCCAATCAGTGATCTGCTCACACAACACCCAACAAGTGATCATATTCCACAATTCAAATCAACATTGCAATGCTTCATCAGAATATCAAATATTTCACAAATATATTCTGCTACAAGCGGAAGTTGAGGCTCCCTACAAAATACATTGAATAACATGCTACAGACCATAAATCAATAGATCTGCATACCTACACCATCGTGTATGCGTAAACGCCATAGAAAATCTCACATGAGAGAGGCAGAGAGCAAGACAAAGTAAGCGAGCACGTGTAGGCGCACCTCCTAGAGCGGAGTGCTATGCCGGCACGAAGAGAGAGAAGAGAGGAGAGATGAGAAGAGCAACGCAGACACTGGGTGCAATCTCCCCCGTGCAAGAGTGACCATTTCCCTCTTGCACGTATTTCATTTATAGATTTCTTAAATGGTCAAATTGAATACAAACTGGCCGGCCGGTCATAATTGGCCAAAGCTCATAAAAGAGCACTTCAATAATAAATTGTACATGATATACAGATACATTTGCATAGGCCAAGCTGGGTCTAGTCTTTTCCACCTATCAACTACAATAAATCATAAAATATCATTTCTATAACATACCTCTCCGTTGGAAAGCAACTGTCCTCAGTTGCGAATATAAAAATCTACAAACAATACTTGTCAAAAACAGTGATTAGTATGTTGTGTCTTAAATGGTCAAATTGAATACAAACTGACCGGCCGGTCATAATTGGCCAAAGCTCATAAAAGAGCACTTGAATAATAAATTGTACATGATATACAGATACATTTGCATAGGCCAAGCTCGGTCAAGTATTTTCCACCTGTCAACAGCTGACAGGTGGCAAACGAGTAATTTAACCTTCACAACGTAATTTGAGTCAGTGGATGAGAGGTTCACTTTCCGATTGTGGCAAACTTTGCTACGGACAGAAACGTCCCGTGCCCTGCAATATGAAAAAAACCATATACTACAAGCCATGAAACGAACAAATCTGCATACCTTAAATCACACAGCGCATAATCCAAGCTGTACACGAACAGGGAGAGACAAAGAGCAAGACAGCGCACGTGCAGGCGCACCTCCTAGTGCGGAGTGCTACGCCGGCACGGCGAGAGAGAAGAGAGGAGAGATGAGAAGAGCAACGCAAACACTGGGTGAAATCTCCCCCCGTGCAAGAGTGACCATTTCCGTCTTGCACGTATTTCATTTATAGATTTCTTAAATAATCAAATTGAATATAAACTGGCTGGCCGGTCATAATTGGCCAAAGCTCATAAACGAGCACTTGAATAATAAATTGTACATGATATACAGATACATTTGCATAGGCCAAGCTGTGTCTAGTCTTTTCCACCTATCAACTGCTATATTGCAGGGCAACCACACCTCTGATACCACTGCTACAATCGAAAGGCGTAGTTGCCCTGCAAAATACGTAAATAACATATTGCAATCCATGAAAGCACGAATCGGTTTACCTGGCACAAACCCATAGCGCGTATGCAACACCGTACTCGAACAGATAGAGAGACATAGAGCGGTATAGAGAGAAAAGAAGCCTGCAGGCGCACCTCCTAAAGTGGAGAGCTACGCCAACACGGCGAGAGATAAGAGAAGAGGAGAGAAGAACAGACACGAGCACTGGGTGCAATCTCCCCCCGTGCAAGAGTGACCATTTCCCTCTTGCACGTATTTGATTTATAGATTTCTTGAATGGTCAAATGTGTGTACAAACTAGCCGGCCGGACATAATTGGCCAAAGCTCATAAAGAGCACTTGAATAATGTAATAAAAATAAAAGTAATATCCTTCTGCATAATCCATTATCTGTTGATGTTTTGCCACCTGTCAGCTGCATAAATATACATAAAATGTATTATCCTTCTGCATAATCCATTATCTGATACTGCTTTTGCCAACATCAATCAGAATATTTCATAATTGGCAGGATGATAGAGTAAGTGTCTCATTTACAGTATATAGTTTCTTACAGAGTTGGAGTTGTATTCTTTTAATCGGGATAGCAGTCACTTTAAGTGTTGGTAGCTAGAAGTGTATCTACTTAGAGTTCTCATATGGTTATCTTTGTTAGAATACCTAGGCCTGATATAGCTTCACCATGCACAAAATAATGAAGGTTAGTGAAAATACATCCCAATGACAGATATCTAGCATGTCTCAGAGGTTATAGTTATAATTTAAGTTGTTTAATTATCTGATTATGTAGATGCCCTTCGATATTTTGCGGGTTCATATACATGTTTCCTTCAGGGTGGGCAATCGAATACAAAAGTAGGGTTCGCTGTTTGGTTTCGGTATTGATATCAATCAAGGTCCAAAAGGTAAGGGGGCGAGGGGGAAAGAGAGATGGAATAAAATGTCCTATTAATTGTAGCAGTGGTATCAGAGCATGGGTAACGCTCTTGGCAACAAGCAGTCATCAAAGACCTGAATTTGGTATCCAAGGAAGGTGCACAATTTGCTTTTCTGGAAATGTAGGTCTTTGCAGTTAAGTACCACACATAAGTGCAATTATACAACTCTAATTAGCTTCATGCGATTTTATCTTGATTGACATGTTTTTGTAAAAATCTTTGAAATTTTTGGGGAGTGCAAGAGAGCCCGATATGATCATGGCAAAATAGGGAATAGGATTTTAATGTAAATAGCACTAGAAGAAGCAGAAGAAGAAGAGAAATTTTCAATACTATATAGAATCCATGTTGAGAGAGCTCACAAAACTATCCACCGAGTGTTAATATCAAGCTCAATTATACACAAGGGGATATCGGGATACATGTAGAAGATTACTACCATTAAGGTAGTGATTACCATTGTCAAACATGGTAGTGATTACTGTCCGCAATCAAAATTAGTAAAGCACCATGGAAAACACCCCCAAGGTTATTGGTCTTGATTCTAAATTGAGTAAAGTAACTCCAAATAAATCGAACTAGACTGGCGACCGAAGCCTGCGAAATCAGTAGCCCTCTAGGACCAACAACCTTCCACGACGGGAGGCATGATGAATGGTAGTAGCACCATTAGAAGCAGGTGAAGGCGCAGCTGCAGGCCCGGTAAGTCATTCGACACCAACCATAACAGAATCACTCTCTCTATATCTCTCTACAATCACAACTTTCTCTCTCTCTCTCTCTCTCTCTCTCCGACTCTCTCTCTCTTTGTGACACTCTCTCTCTCTCTCATGCTGTGGCGCATAGTCAGCAGACTTCCTCTTTTTCTCTCTCTCTTTCTCTATCTCTCTCTCTCTCATGTCACTCACAGTTTAACTGTCCCTCTCTCTTACACACACAGGTGCCGCCTACTAGAGCTGCAATGCATCTACCACTGCATGGTGATTTTTTTATTTTTTATTTCATGGAGAGCCATACATGCGTGTGGCTTCTTGCATGGCGGCTGGTGAGCTTGTGACCTGCATGTAAACTTCACTTCTTCTCACACACACACACAATGGCGGGCCTTTCAGCTCTGCAATCCGACTCACTACTTCTCTCTCTTTCCCTGCCCCTTGTTACAACAGTGCATGTGCAGTACAACAGCCTTTTCTCCCTGTCACTCTCTCTCCCCCTCGTTCGCTGTTGGCGCCAATTAAACCCCATCTAGCCTTTCTCTATTTCTCAACTACACCCACCACCTCTTGCATGCGACTTTAACCATCCTTTTTTGCATACTAGAAGAGCGCCACCAGTTAGCTACATCCTCTCCCTACCATAACAACTGAAGTCATCTCCAGTGGGCAGCAAATGAAGCTTGCTTATGCCACGGATCCCAGCCATTTTGGCCCCATATTTTCACTCACCACTCTCTCTCTCTTTATCTCGGAACTGGCGTCGTCTGCAAGTATTGAAACTTGCACAACTAGATTGTACCTCAACTCTCAACTACCCTCTCGTTTGCATAACACGCTCTCAGCCAGCTATCCGCTACCAACCACACCCTGTGCATCACATAGATACACAGCGAACACAAGGGAGGTTGTGAAGTTATAGAGGTTGCGAGCTAGAGCCGAGACATAACTGCTTCTTAAAACCCTGCATTCAATTTCCTGCTTCGATGTGTATGCTGCCCCGCAATCCAATATCACCGTTGATGTCATATCTAGCTTTGGGCTCTATCGATACAAATATCGAGAGTCGCAATCCGTAGATGCCTACTTGGACAAGCACTTCATCAATAAAGGAGTTCCTAATCAGCCTCTGATCCGGCAAAGCATCATGATCGAGGTAGTGCTGATCGGAGGCAAGGCTGCCGAGCCTCGATGAGCTGCCATCTACCTTCATCTTCAAGCTGGATTTCCATCCCACCACGCTAGAGTTTGTGCTTGACTCGATCTTATTCCCCGAAGAAAGGGTTCGACCAGAATCACAAGGGCCGCTGTGCTCCAAGGATGGGCCCTATAGCACGTGAATTCATTCTGATTAGTCTCTCATGAGCTCTGTGGAAGTGGCCTGTGGTCATCACCGGAGCTCTCGCAGATGCTCGCCTCTTGGACTGCATCCTTATTGACCCGGGCCTCTCAAGTTGAAGGAACGAGTTTTTATGTATTGGCTGAAAGTGAGTACCAAGAGTGAGAAAACAAAATTAAAAAAAATGAAATTTCATGGAGAGGATGATCAGATGAGGGTGCTCATCAATAAGACCAAGAGTACATATATCGAGTGGGATACATCAAATGTGCTCTTTAATATCCCAATCAAAATAATAAGCGGAGAGAATGTCGCTAAGGTGCTAAATAATGAGGTGAAGGGACGAGTTTTTTTGTATTGGCTGAAAGTGAGTACCAGGAGTGAGAAAACAAAATTAAAAAAAATGAAATTTCATGGAGAGGATGATTAGATGAGGGTGCTCATCAATAAGACCAAGAGTACATATATCGAGTGGGATACATCAAATGTGCTCTTTAATATCCCAATCAAAATAATAAGCGGAGAGAATGTCGCTAAGGTGCTAAATAATGAAGTGGATCTTATAACATGTTGTAGGATGTAATATGCACACTACCATGTCGTGAAATTTCTCTTCTCATCCTTATGATATCTGATACATTGTACCCATCTATTTTTTCTTTTTATTATTTACAAGTCATGCGTGCCCTCAACAGACATGTTTTTATATATCTTTACTCCCTTTTTAGATTGCACCCTCTACAATTTTAAGAAAGGCAAGTCCTCCATGCTCAATCAAATTCAATGTTTATATTGAATCTCTTATGGGATGATATCATTCTAGAGACTAAGTGACAATCCAAGTTGTGATTTCTTTCAACAATAGCTGAGAATTGCAATGTTAAAATACCATTACTTCTCGAGTGATGTGCTAGCAAACACTAAGGTGCTTTGGAATGACGACAATAATTTGTAAGTACTTTTGAGTTCGAATGTACTCCAGTATTATATCAAATAGGTGGAACATGTTTTCCTTTTATGCCTAGTCTAGTCCATTGGTCACGGACACACAGATCCACCGATGTAGGCAGTGTGTAAATGCTCATCTTGGTGTAGATTCGCCGATTTAGGCAACACCAGTTACGTGTGCAGATCCACCGATTTAGGCAGCACATTAATAAATTGTAGATTCGTGATTTTTAAACTTATACCAAATGCAGATTCGTCGATTTAAGTAGCATTAGTGCAGATTCGCCGATTTAGGCAGCACGTCATATTGGTGTAGATTCGCCGATTTAGGCAACACCATTCACAAAATCATGCTGCAGTGGCTGGCCACCACTGCAACTGGTATGATTTTGTTACCCGCGTACATAATGACAGTGATTTGGATTTGGACTTATATTGTGGACTTGGAATTGGATTGGGATTTGGTATCTGATGATTATTTTATCACGGTAGTGTTTATGTGATGAGACTTGATATTATGAGACTGATGATGAGTGTGACCAATGATATCCTAATTTATCAGGGTATGACATATACTGCTTATTGTAGTGGTACGGGACACTAGAATAGGTAGTATGTGGATGACAACAAGCATAACCAATGTGTCTAATTTTATGCATTTTTCTTTTTCTATTTATTACAGATTTCTAATCATTATTTTTGACAAGTATTGTTGCAGATTTCTATCTTCGCAACTGAGGACAGTTGCTTTCCAATGGAGAGGTATGTTATAGAATTGATATTTTATTATTTATGCAGCTAACAAGTGGCAAAAGCATCAGCACATAATGGATTATGCAGAAGGATATTACTTTTATGTATATTACATTATTCAAGTGCTCTTTATGAGCTTTGGCCAATTATGTCCGTCCGGATAGTTTGTACACACATTTGACCATTCAAGAAATCTATAAATCAAATACGTGCAAGAGGGAAAAGGTCACTCTTGCACGGGGGGAGATGGCACCTAGGGCTCGTGTCTGTTCTTCTCTCCTCTTCTCTTATCTCTCGCCGTGTCGGCGTAGCACTCCACTTTAGGAGGTGCGCCTGCAGGCTTCTTTTCTCTCTCTACCGCTCTATGTCTCTCTATCTGTTCGAGTACGGCGTTGCATACGCGCTATGGGTTTTTGCCAGGTATACCAATACGTGCTTTCATGGATTGCAATATGTTATTTACGTATTTTGCAGGGGAACCACGCCTTCCGATTGTAGCAGACAGGTGGAAAAGACTAGACCCAGCTTGGCCTATGCAAATGTATTTGTATATCATGTACAATTTATTATTCAAGTGCTCTTTTATGAGCTTTGGCCAATTATGACCGGCCGGCCAGTTTGTATTCAATTTGACCATTTAAGAAATCTATAAATGAAATACGTGCAAGAGGGAAATGGTCACTCTTGCACGGGGGGAGATTGCACCCAGTGTCTGCGTTGCTCTTCTCATCTCTCCTCTCTTTTGTCTCGCCGTGCCGGTGTAGCACTCCGCTCTAGGAGGTGCGCCTACACGTGCTCGCTTACTCTGTCTCGCTCTCTGCCTCTCTCATGTGAGATTTGCTATGGCGTTGACGCGTACACGATGGTGCAGGTATGGAGATCTATTGATTTATGGTCTGTAGCATGTTATTCTATGTATTTTGCAGGGAGCCTCGACTTGCGCTTGTAGCAGTGGTATCAAAGCCCAGGCTACGCTCCAGAGGTTGCAGATTCAGATAACCAAAAAGCTAAGTGCTCTTGTTTTCTTCTGATTTTCAAATTTTATAATTCTATGTCCTTGTTTTATATTATCTTTTTCATGCAAATTTGACATTAATCCTTCATTAATTTATAATTAGTGAAAGATCTGAATAAGATAGTAGAAATGATAAATTTTTACTGCAAGAAAAGTTTACATAATATTAACATGTGTGTATATATACATATATATTTTTTAATATTAATAAGCATGATAGATATCGTCATACGATTTGTATAGGAGACGGAGAAGAAGAGCTGTTGTCGATAAATTTTAAATACTTTAGGAACAATCTAGGAGTTGTAGAGGGTGAAGCATTTGAGCAATTTTTCTCATTAGTTGTAGAAGGGAATCAAGGCAGTGTGGCAAGAGTCTTGAGCCCAAGATCACGTTATAGCGAGGGAATAAGGCTCAAGAGACAAATTTGCATGGGAACGTAGCCCAAAAAACGTATACTATTCTTATATTATAGGATCAGTTACGGTCTATAATGGGGATGTAATCATCAAAGGTAGTAATCAGAGAAGTGCACTAGCAATCGGATCAGTAATCGTCAAAACCGTAGCATCAGCAGTGAGCGACGACCTAGGTGACGACGGTTTGGCGATTGATAGCGTCCCAAGCACTTACACCGCTTCTCACCACCCAGAGCAAGCTCACAACAACGCTGAGGGCGCCTTCCTAGCAGCTTCTCTATCTCTCTCTCCTCGTTTGCTTGTGGCATGCACATCCCACCCAATCTCTCTCCTCATTCGACGGCCATTATCTCTCTCTCTTCGACCGCCACACTCCCTATCTCTCTCACTCGATTGCGGCACCAACTGGACACTCATTCTCAAACTATCTCCTCCATTCGTTGCCACACACTGTTGCTGCTGTGAGCGACATCAAGTCTCTCTCTCTCTCTATTCAGTTGGTGGCTGCCAGGCGTACTAGGCTGCGCACCACCCAGCCGCCATGCAAACTCTCTGTCTCTCTCTCTCTCACAGGTAACCACCACTTCCATCCCAAGGCTCATAACGGGTGCCCACCATATCTCTCTCACGCCTCGTGGCACCCACACCATCCACTCTCCCCTTGCCAACCACCGACGTCACCATCAGCTCGAGCTCCCAACCAACATACTTCTGTCTTCTCTGGCTCTCTCAGCAACATGCAGTCCACCAACTACAGTCCTCCAATCGTTGTCGATACTCTACCCTCTTTTTGCTTAACCATGCAACAATCCTCGACCACTTATCGATGTCTGCCACTCATCTCCCAACCACCGGCCACTTGCCCACCTGTAAACGACACACTCTCTCTCTCTCTCTGTCTCACTCGGATCAACTGTCGACCGCCCACCACAGAACTCCCACCACCCACCTCCACGAGAACTGAGTCAAGCAACCCCTTTTAATTCACGCCATGCAGCACCTACAACCCCCTCAGCCCACCTCAACCATGCAATTTGACGACCAACTCTCGGCCTCACATCAGCAACCTGAGAATGGTGGCTCCGTGCAACAAGGTGGCCAACAACCTCTCTCTTTTACGGCGGTCTCCAACCAACTATCTCTCTCTCTAGATCTTTTCAGCTGCCACCCCTCTCCCTTGTGAGGTGATCAACTCTCTCTTTCTCCTCCTCTCTCGTTGTTGCATGCCCACACCATGCAGAGGGTGGCTGCCTACTCTCTCTCTCTCTCTCTCTCTCTCTCTCTCTCTCCTCCTTTCCTTGTCCAGCTACCTGCGCCAGAGTCGGCCACTAGCTGCCTATTGCAGACAGCTTAGCCTCAACTTCTAGAGGAGCTGATTCCACATACGATCAACCAGACAACTGAATCAGCCATCGAGCTGGCATGACGACATTTTGAAATCAGTGTATGGCTGGGAATGCTTGTTGAAGGGGAGTCAGAAGCATGGCTGCTCGATAGGAGGGACCTGGAGAAGGCGACCAAGAAGGACTTGGCACACGGGGAGCACTCTCTCACTCTCTCTCATTTTCCTGCATGACCTCAACCACCCAGCAACCAGTCGCGCGTACACACTCAACATGTAGCTCAGCTTGCAACTGGTTGCTCTCAGAGTCTTAACTACCTGCCTTGCCAGTATCCTACTTCGCGCTGCTCGTGCTCATATTGGCTGCATGTCACCGAGTTATCCTCTCGCTGCTGTTGCTACCGGACATGCAAGGGCATCCCTACGTTGGGCCGCCTGGACGCTATCCTAGCCGAGTACGACTACTTCCATAGGCGGACATTCACGAAATTCTGATGCAAGACGGCTGCAATACTTTCTTAGACTCCATCCAATGCAAGGCATTGTCGACAAAATGCTGATGAAGATTTGCTTATTTTTTTTATTTTTTTTCAACTTTACTTCCTTTTAATTTGTACCCTGGCATTAGATTAGATTCACACGGAGTTTGGCCTCATATTTAATTTGGTCTTTTGAGGATGTTTAATTTCATCTCATTTCTCTCTTTATCCCCCCCTTCCACTAACGACTCCCTACAAAGAGACGGACAGTCACAAAGCTTTTCAATAATCAGTGCAATACTCTCTCGAACATCATTTTTGTCTTCATAATCTTTCATTTCACTACATTTTATTTTTATTTTTATTTTTGTCCCCAGACATTAGCTTAGATCCATAAGACTTGTATCTTTTGGTCCCATTTGGCAAACCAGTAATTTAACCTTCACAACGTAATTTGAGTCAGTGGACGAGAGATTCACTTTCACAATAAAACTTCAAGCAAACGGTGCTGATAATTGTGATATGGAACCGATACGGCTCTTAATAATGAGGAAGAAAAACCATGGCTGCTCAGCTAACTCCCTGCTCTATTTGGCACACTATCCCTAGCCATTGCTTGTATACCCACACATATACACACATATTGTATGTGTGTCTTAATAATGTGCAAATTGGCATCCCTACTTAAGCGAACCTCATTTTTTTTTTCTAACCAATCTCCTTACACATCTACCTCGCTAAATTTTACCAACATTACAACCACAGCGGTCCACACTCATCGACTTTCTACGCATTGTCTAGTCAAGTCTAGGTCATTTGTATAAACTGCCAACTCCCATCCTACCTCCTCCTGATTAACATCCAGAGGCTTAAGTAATTGGTTTTGCAAGGGATTTTCTTGCTGCACCGCAAATCTACATTCTCATACAAAATTCTAGTTCTAACTAGCAAACACCTATCATAACTGAAGGCTTCTAGGCAAGGGCAGTTCAAGATCAAATTACTTTTGGGTTGTTTGACCAATCAATCCCATCTATCTTTCTGTTCGTTCCACGACTGATCATCGTAGACATCTGTAAATCCTCAATGTAATTTTGCGTCCCACAATTGCATTATACACTCCTTATCTACATTAGGACTTCAACATTTTCTCACATTTCCATTTTTGCAAGGCTCTGGCTAACTTTTTATTTGTGTTCCAGCCTCATTTAATTTATTTTGCGAATCAAAGTGCTAACACTTTCCGTTCTAAATATGTGATCCCATACTAATCTTGAATCAAATTCTACATAGACAACCTATTCTTTTATTTCATTTCAAATTACTAACACACAATTAACATATTTTGGATTTATTAATTATACTATGGTGCAAGTTTGATAGTCGCAGTTCTACCTAGCTTGTACAATCTGTTTGACACGCCTCAGATGCAAGTTACGATCATATCTCTCTCCACGAACACACTGGCTCAAATATTTTTGCTCAAGGTATGTACATTAACCTCACTCCCTTTTTCATAATTCCATTACCGACAATCTTTTATAAATTTGGCAACCCAACATCTCTCATATCATCACTAGTACTTATAAAATGGAACCACTTCCTACATCCTGTCGATAGGTATCTCACATACATCACTCCTATTTTTAAATTTCATTTCTCTACATTATCTGCTCAACTGAATACTCCATCAAATGTTAAGATAATGGCTTCTACTTGTACTACCAATAATTTTTGATATCCCTTGTCGATTAGCTACGTAGTTCTTCAATTGAGCTAGGGTGCTCTCGGATATCAAGCCACACTTCGTAAGTGCCTTGTTAGTGGAACATACTCTAATTTGGTGTCAAATAGGTGGCAAATGTTTGTTTTTTTTAAATTTCTTGCTTGGTCTGTTGGTCACATACACACAGATTCGCCGATTTAGGCAGTGTGTCAATGCTCATCTACTGCAGATTTGCCGATTTAGGCAGCACAACACTAAACTACAGATTCATGCTTTAAAAATAAAAATTAAAAAAAATCCAATGCAGATTCGCCGATTTAGGCAACACGTCTTATTGGTGTAGATTCGCCGATTTAGGCAACACCATTCACAAAATCATGCTGCAGTGGCTGACCACCACTATAACTGGTATGATTTTGTTACTTGGGTACAAAATGAAAAGTGATTTGGATTTGTACTTATATTGTGGAATTGGAATTGGATTGGGATTTGGTATCTGATGATTATTATAGCAGTATTTATGTGATGGGACTTGACATTATGAGATTAATGATGAGTGTGACCAATGATATCTTGATTCATCAGGGTATGACATATACTGCTTATTCTAGTGGTATGGGACACTAGAATAGGTGGTATGTGGATGAGGACAGGCATAAGCTAATGTTGTTTAGTTTCATAAATTTTCCTTATTATGTGATGTTTTTGACACAACATACTAATCACTGTTTTTGACAAGTATTGTTTGCAGATTTTTATATTCGCAACTGAGGACAATTGCTTTCCAGCGGAGAGGTATGTTATAGAAATGATATTTTATGATTTATTGCAGTTGACAGGTGGAAAAGACTAGACCCAGCTTGGCCTATGTAAATGTATCTGTATATCATGTACAATTTATTATTCAAGTGCTCTTTTATGAGCTTTGGCCAATTATGACCGGCCGGCCAGTTTGTATTCAATTTGACCATTTAGGAAATCTATAAATGAAATACGTGCAAGAGGGAAATGGTCACTCTTGCACGGGGGGAGATTGCACCCAGTGCTCGTGTCTGTTCTTCTCTCCTCTTCTCTTATCTCTCGCCGTGTCGGCGTAGCACTCCACTTTAGGAGGTGCGCCTGTAGGCTTCTTTTCTCTCTCTACCGCTCTATGTCTCTCTATATGTTCGAGTACGACGTTGCATACGCACTATGGGTTTGTGCCAGGTATACCGATTCGTGCTTTCATGGATTGCAATATGTTATTTACGTATTTTGCAGGGCAACCACGCCTTCCGATTGTAGCAGTGGTATCAGATTTTGTCTGCGTTCGTTGGATTCTCCATGCAGCAGGTGCCGCCCTTTGCATTTCGACCACCCAGTTGCTCCTTTCGCATGCAAAGGCACCCAGAATTTCTAACTCAAAATTCACTATTAAATTATTTCTCTCTCTCCCTCCCCAGTCTACTTGTGGCGCTCTCCCTCCACTGTCTAGTTGTGGTGCCCCGCAGAGTTCAGTCGCTTTCTAGCAACCCTATTTCAGGCTCTCTGTCAACAACTTGTAGCACCCATCTTCATTGTGGTTTGCCAACCCACACACACACAACTGGAGGTTGCCGTTACTCTCTGCTGCTGTGACAGGTGGACGCATTTTTCTTTTTTTTTCTCTACCGCACATCAGGTGCATGCAACTCTCTCTCTCTCTCTCTCTCTCTCTCTCTCTCTCTCTCTCTCTCCTTCTCTCTCTCTCTTCCCCTCGTTTACTACACAAGGCGCACACACGCCCATGACTCCAACCACCCTCATGCAGAGGAGTTGTTTCTCTTTCTCTCTTTCTCTCTCTCTCTCTCTCTCTCTCTCTCTCTCTCTCTCTCTCTCTCTCTCTCTCTCTCTCTTCCCCTCGTTTACTACACAAGGCGCACACACGCCCATGACTCCAACCACCCTCATGCAGAGGAGTTGTTTCTCTTTCTCTCTTTCTCTCTCTCTCTCTCCAACACCCTCAACTGCAGCAGCCATACAATCTTTCTCTCTCTCTGACCTCCTGGCGGGCAGACTAGAGTACCAGTTTTTTTCTCTCTCTCTCATTCTCTGTCTCTCTTTCTTTCTCTATTGTCCCTTATTTCTATTGCAGTCCTCCAGAATTTATGCCTGTCATTAGAGGCCTCTCAGAGCAGATCTATGCAGTGTAATCAACCTGCTTTGGTGCACCGTGAGTGAGGTAGTGGACACCAAGACAGCTCATGGTGGATGCTCACAGAAAATTAGGGTTGCAGCATGCGAGCCCACTCCTCATAATGTTTATAATCTTCCCAACTGCAAACCTGATAGACAATACTCTAGCCACAACCAAGCCAGCCGTCTCAAGAAGCCAAACCATTGCCCCATTTTGTTTTAGTGGAAGGAAGGGACCCCGTGTCTCACAGTCTAGCTTCTCCCACCATTTTTCATCGAGCTTTCCCCATGCGGTCAAGTGAGAATTTGCAACTTTGGACGCAGAGGGTTGTTCTCTTCCAAAGCGGTTGAGTTCAATGTGTACTTCATGCCCCCATGGAGCGGTTGCCTAGAGAACCCTTTGTACATAGTACTCCACTCTTAGGCCGCCAAGGACCTGGGTTCATCCACTTTTGAGGTCTTGAGAATTTAAGACTCAAGTAAGATTAAAATGGAGAATGTCTCGAGAAAAGCAGAACATGAGCTTCCCTTGTTTCAATGTCCAACGTAAAATTCCTCTACAGGTTAAGTACAAGAGCTCGTGGCTATGCAGGAGTCCAACGAAAAAAGAAATGAGCCTTTCGCGTCATTCAAGCATGCATAAATGGCCCTTGGGGCCCTGCACCTACCCTTTCGCTAGAGTTTGCAAGCCGTCAAGTAATGACATTTTTCGGTAGAAATAAATCAAGCAAAAACAGACTTCAACTTGGCCGCCCTCACTCACCAATGTGCAATGAGCTCATAGTCCGTCCATGTTAGTCAGTGCCTTTATTTTACTTCATTTTATTTAAAACATTGTATTAGCTCTATAAGGATTGTAGCGGTTTGGTCACGTAGGGATTTGAAGATGAGTAATTTCATTTTGCTTCGCTCTCTCTCTTCCCCCTCCCAGTATGGCTACTTATAGAAGCGGCCATCGGCAAAGCACTTCAACGACCCGTGGAATCTTTTCTCGCCTGACGCCCTTTGTCGTGTCTCCTCCGGCATACGATGATCATGATTATGATTTTAATCACACTTTTAGGCTTTTAATTTTAGTCTTTTAGTGTACTTCTTTTTCTTTTTGTATCTAGGAATTGGTTTACAACCACAAGGATTTGGTCTCATCGGTAATTTTGGCCTTTTGACGACAATTAATAGGACATTTTATTCCATCTCTCTTTCCCCCTCGCCCCCTTACCTTTTGGACCTTGATTGATATAAATACCGAAACCAAACAGCGAACCCTACTTTTGTATTCGATTGCCCACCCTGAAGGAAACATGTATATGAACTCGCACAATATCTAAGGGAATCTACATAATCAGATAACTAAACAACTTAAATTATAACTATAACCTCTGAGACATGCTAGATATCCGTCATTGGGATGTATTTTCACTAACCTTCATTATTTTGTGCATGGTGAAGCTGTATCAGGCCTAGGTATTCTAGCAAAGATAACCATATGAGAACTCTAAGTAGATACACTTCTAGCTACCAACACTTAAAGAGACTGCTATCCCGATTACAAGAATACAAATCCAACTCTGTAAGAAAATATATACTGTAAATGAGACACTTACTCTATCATCCCTATTTGCATAATACACCCTTCATTCTGTACTGTCAGATTATACCCATTAGTAGTCATGTAATGGAATTTGATTTTCAAATTGATTGCTCTATTTTAATTTTAATGTTCCATCATACACTCTAATGGTAGTGCAATGTTTTACAAAAGTTTAAAAAACCCCCTTGATTAGTAATTTAATTGGACCTCCTATTTCACTTTCATATTGCTATCACACGAACCTCCTCTCTACTGCCACCCATCCTCCATTGATCACAACTCTCATTATCAACTTTTAACCTGTTCATACAATTAGTGTGTGCTTCAATTTGTTTTACAATTGATCACACGTCATTTTCACTACTTTGTCTTTGAGGATTACTATTGTATATAAAGCTATGAGTACTAGTTTCACGTCAACAAACCTTCAGTCATAAACATCCTCCATGTGCAATCAAGCTCAATTTGTAGTCTAATATACATTGGTATCACTAGAGCGGCCAAGTAATACTTCTCTTCTTTTGAGATACATTGAATTATCTTAAACAGGTTGCAATTCTATTTTATTACATACCCTATTTCAGCAAAAAATTAACACATTTTGCAATTGTTAACTATAATTTTGTGCAAGAGTCAAAGTGGCAGTCCTTCCTCCTTGTATCTCTCTCCATGCACATACTAGTATATGTATATATATTTGCAAAAACAGTATACCCTGCTGGTCATGACTTCTAATTGTGTGGAAAGGGAATTTTTACTGAGCTAACTTGTCTAAAAGGTACGCAACTACTCATGTGAGCTAAGGTGCTTTGGGATACTAGAAAAATTGTTTGTACATACTTTGTCACATAAGCATACTCCAATTTTGTGTCAAACAGATAGTAGATGTTTTGTTTTTATGACTGGTCTAGTCCATTGGTCACATACACACAGATTCGCCAATTTAGGCAGTGTGTAGATACTCATCTTGGTGCAGATCCGCCGATTTAGGCAGGACGTTTTATTGGTGTAGACTCGCCGGATGAGGCAACACCGAACACAAAATCATGCTGCAGTGGCTGGCCACCACTGCAACTGGTATGATTTTGTTACTCGGATACATAATAAAAGTGATTTCGATTTGGACTTATATTGTTGAATTGGAAGTGGATTTGGATTTGGTATCTGGTGAGTATTATAGCAATGTTTATGTGATGAGACTTGCTATTATGAGAATTGATTTTGATGAGTGTGACCAATGATATCCTGATTCATCAGGGTATGACATATATTGCTTATTCTAGTGGTATGGGACAATAGAATAGGTAGTATGTGGATGACGGCAGGCATAAGATAATGTTGTTTAGTTTCATAAATTTTACTTTATTACGTGATGTTTTTGACACAACATACTAATCACTGGTTTTGACAAGTATTGTTTGCAGATTTTTACCTTCGCAACTGAGGACAATTGCTTTCCAACGGAGAGGTATGTTATGGAATTGATATCTTATTATTTATTGCAACTGTGACAGGTGGAAAAGGCTTGACCGAGCTAAGCTATTGTAAAAGGATGTCGTATTTTATGTACATTTTATTATTCAAGTTCTCTTTATGAGCTTTGGCCATTTATGACCGATCAGCCAGTTTGTACTCATTTTCGGGCATTCAAGAAATCTATAAATAAATACGTGCAAGAGGTAAATGCTCACTCTTGCACGAGGGGAGATTGCACCCAGTGTTTGCGTTGTTCTTCTCTCCTCCTCCCTCTTCTCTCTCGCCGTGCCGGTGTAGCACTCCGGTATAGGAGGTGCGCCTGCACGTGCTCTTTTATCCTCTCGCGCTCTCAATCTCTCTCTCTGTTCGCGTATGGCTTCAATTTTGTGCTATGGGATTCGTCAGATATGGGGATTTGCCGATTTACGTGTTATATTGTGTTATCCCGGATGATTTGCAAGGCAGCCAGGCTTTTGGCTGTAGCAACTGCTACAAGTGGAAGTCGAGGCTTCCTGCAAAATACATAGAATAACATGCTACAGACCATAAATCAATAGATCTCCATACCTGCACCATCGTGTACGCGTAAACGCCATAGCAAATATCACATGAGAGAAGCAGAGAGCAAGACAGAGTAAGCGAGCACGTATAGGCACACCTCCTAGAGTGGAGTGCTACGCCGGCACGGCAAGAGAGAAGAGAGGAGAGATGAGAAGAGCAATGCAGACACTGGGTGCAATCTCCCCCCGTGCAAGAGTGACCATTTCCCTCTTGCACGTATTTCAGTTATAGATTTCTTAAATGGTCAAATTGAATACAAACTGGCCGGCCAGTCATAATTGGCCAAAGCTCATAAAAGAGCACTTGAATAATAAATTGTACATGATACACAGATACATTTGCATAGGCCGTTGGAAACTGGAAATGATATTTTATGATTTATTGCAGTTGATAGGTGGAAAAGACTAGACCCGGCCGTTGGAAACTGGAAATGATATTTTATGATTTATTGTAGTTCACAAGTGGAAAAGACTAGACCAATCTTGGCCTATGCAAATGTATCTGTATATCATGTACAATTTATTATTCAAGTGCTCTTTTATGAGCTTTGGCCAATTATGACCGCCCGGCCAGTTTGTATTCAATTTGACCATTTAAGAAATCTATAAATGAAATACGTGCAAGAGGGAAATGGTCACTCTTGCACGGGGGGCGATTGCACCCAGTGTCTGCGTTGCTCTTCTCATATCTCCTCTCTTCTCTCTTGCCGTGCCGGCGTAGCACTCCGCTCTAGGACGTGCACCTACACGTGCTCGCTTTCTCTATCTCGCTCTCTGCCTCTCTCATGTGAGATTTGCTATGGAATTTACGTGTACACGATGGTGCAGGTATGGAGATCTATTGATTTATGGTCTGTAGCATGTTATTCTATGTATTTTGCAGGGAGCCTCGACTTTCGCCACTGCAGCATGATTTTGTGATCAGTGTTGCCTCATCCGGCGAGTCTACACCAATAAGACGTGCTCCCTAAATCGGCGAATCTGCACTAATGCAGCCTAAATCGGAGAATCTGTATTTGGTATAAGTTTAAAAATCACGAATCTGCAATTTGTCAATGTGCTGCCTAAATCGGCGGATCTGCACCGGGATGAGTATCTACACACTGACTAAATCGGCGAATCTGTGTGTATGTGACCAATGGACTAGACCAGGCATAAAACCAAAACATCTACTATCTGTTTGACACAAAATTGGAGTATGCTTATGTGACAAAGTATGTACAACAAAATTTTCTAGTATCCCAAAGCACCTTAGCTCACATGAGTAGCTGCGTACCTTTTAGACAAGTTAGCTCAGTAAAAATTCCCTTTCCATACAATTAGAAGTCATGACCAGGAGGGTATACTATTTTTGAAAATATATATACATATACCAGTATGTGCATGGAGAGAGATACAAGGAGGAAGGACTGCCACTTTGACTCTTGCACAAAAGTATAGTTAACAATTGCAAAATGTGTTAATTTTTTGTTGAAATAGGGTATGTAATAAAATAGAATTGCAACCTGTTTAAGATAATTCAATGTATCTCAAAAGAAGAGAAGTACTACTTGGCCGCTCTAGTGATACCAATGTATATTAGACTACACATTGAGCTTGATTGCACATGGAGGATGTTTATGATTGAAGGTTTGTTGACGTGAAACTAGTACTCATAGCTTTATCTACAATAGTAATCCTCAAAGACAAAGTAGTGAAAATGACGTGTGATCAATTGTAAAACAAATTGAAGCACACACTAATTGTATGAACAGGTTAAAAGTTGATAATGAGAGTTGTGATCAATGGAGGATGGGTGGCAGTAGAGAGGAGGGTCATGTGATAACAATACGAAAGTGAAATAGGAGGTCCAATTAAATTACTAATCAAGGGGGTTTTTTAAACTATTGTAAAACATTGCACTACCATTAGAGTGTATGATGGAACATTAAAATTAAAATAGAGCAATCAATTTGAAAATCAAATTCCATTACATGACTACTAATGGGTATAATCTGACAGTACAGAATGAAGGGTGTATTATGCAAATAGGGATGATAGAGTAAGTGTCTCATTTACACTATATAGTTTCTTACAGAGTTGGAGTTGTATTCTTTTAATCGGGATAGCAGTCACTTTAAGTGTTGGTAGCTAGAAGTGTATCTACTTAGAGTTCTCATATGGTTATCTTTGTTAGAATACCTAGGCCTGATATAGCTTCACCATGCACAAAATAATGAAGGTTAGTGAAAATACATCCCAATGACAGATATCTAGCATGTCTCAGAGGTTATAGTTATAATTTAAGTTGTTTAGTTATCTGATTATGTAGATGCCCTTCGATATTGTGCGGGTTCATATACATGTTTCCTTCAGGGTGGGCAATCGAATACAAAAGTAGGGTTCGCTGTTTGGTTTCTGTATTGATATCAATCAAGGTCCAAAAGGTAAGGGGGCGAGGGGGAAAGAGAGATGGAATAAAATGTCCTATTAATTGTAGCAGTGGTATCAGAGCATGGGTAACGCTCTTGGCAACAAACAGTCATCAAAGACCTGAATTTGGTATTCAAGGAAGGTGCACAATTTGCTTTTCTGGAAATGTAGGTCTTTGCAGTTAAGTACCACACATAAGTGCAATTATACAACTCTAATTAGCTTCATGCGATTTTATCTTGATTGACATGTTTTTGTAAAAATCTTTGAAATTTTTGGGGAGTGCAAGAGAGCCCGATATGATCATGGCAAAATAGGGAATAGGATTTTATTGTAAATAGCACTAGAAGAAGCAGAAGAAGAAGAGAAATTTTCAATACTATATAGAATCCATGTTGAGAGAGCTCACAAAACTATCCACCGAGTGTTAATATCAAGCTCAATTATACACAAGGGGATATCGGGATACATGTAGAAGATTACTACCATTAAGGTAGTGATTACTGTTGTCAAACACGGTAGTGATTACTGTCTGCAATCAAAATTAGTAAAGCACCATGGAAAACACCTCCAAGGTTATTGGTCTTGATTCTAAATTGAGTAAAGCAACTCCAAATAAATCGAACGGGACTGGCGACCGAAGCCTGCGAAATCAGTAGCCCTCTAGGACCAACAACCTTCCACGACGGGAGGCATGATGAATGGCAGTAGCGCCATCAGAAGCAGGTGAAGGCGCAGCTGCAGGCCCGGCAGTTCATTCGATACCAACAATAAGAGAATCACTCTCTCTATCTCTCTCTCGGACTCTCTCTCTCTCTCTCTCTCTCATGCCGTGGCGCATAGTCAGCATGGCGGCTGGTGAGCTTGTGACCTGCATGTAAACTTCAATTCTTCTCACACACACACACACACACAATGGCGGGCCTTTCAGCTCTGCAATCTGACTCACTACTTCTCTCTCTTTCCCTGCCCCTTGTTACAGTAGTGCACGTGTAGTACAACAGCCTTTTCCACCTGTCACTCTCTCTCCCCCTCGTTCGCTGTTGGCGCCAATTACACCCCATCTAGCCTTTCTCTAATTCTCAACCACACCCACCACCTCCTGCATGCGACCTTAACCATCCTTTTTTGCATACTAGAAGAGCGCCACTAGTTAGCTACAGCCTCTACCTGCCATAACAACTCAAGTCATCTCCAGTGGGCACCAAATGAAGCTTGCTTATGCCACGGATCCCAGCCATTTTCGTCCCATATTTTCACCCACCACTCTCTCTCTCTTTATCTCTGAACTGGCGTCGTCTGCAAGTATTGAAACCTGCACAACTAGATTGTACCTCAACTCTCAACTACCCTCTCATTTGCATGACACGCTCTCAGCCACCTATCCGCTACCATCCACAACCTGTGCATCACACAGATAAAAAGCCAACACAAGGGAGGTTGTGAAGTTATAGAGGTTGCAAGCTAGAGCCGAGACGTAACTGCTTCTTGAAACCCTGCATTCAATTTCCTGCTTCGATGTGTATGCTACCCCACAATCCAATATCACCGCTGATGTCATATCTAGCTTGGGACTCTATCGATACAAATATGGAGAGTCGCAATCCGCAGATGCCTACTTGGACAAGCACTTCATCAATAAAGGAGTTCCTAATCAGCCTCTGATCCGGCAAAGCATCATGATCGAGGTAGTGCTGATCGCAAGCAGAGCAGCCGAGCCTCAATGAGCTGCCATCTACCTTAATCTTCAAGCTGGATTTCCATCCCACCGCGCTAGATTTTGTGCTTGACTCGATCTTATTCCCCGAAGGAAGGGTTCGACCAGAATCATAGGGGCCGCTGTGCTCCAAGGATGGGCCCTATAGCACGTGAATTCATTCTGATTAGTCTCTCATGAGCTCTGTGGAAGTGGCCTGTGGTCATCACCGGAGCTCTCTCAGATGCTCGCCTCTTGGACTGCATCCTTATTGACCCGGGCATCTCGAGTTCAAGGAACGAGTTTTTTTGTATTGGCTGAAAGTGAGTACCAGGAGTGACAAAACAAAATTAAAAAAAGTGAAATTCATGGAGAGGATGATCAAATGAGGGTGCTCATCAATAAGACCAAGAGTACATATATCCAGTGGGATACATCAAATGTGCTCTTTAATATCCCAATCAAAATAATAAGAGGGTTTTTGCTATATTACAGGGCTCGCGATGTTTCCGTCTGTAGCAGTACACGAACAGGGAGAGACAAAGAGCAAGACAGCGCATGTGGAGGCGCACCTCCTAGAGCGGAGTGCTACGCCTGGCACGTCGAGAGACAAGAGAGGAGAGATGAGAAGAGCAACGCAGACACTGGGTGCAATCTCCCCCCGTGCAAGAGTGAGCATTTCCCTCTTGCACGTATTTATTTATAGATTTCTTGAATGCCCAAAATGAGTACAAACTGGTCGGCCGGACATAATTGGCCAAAGCTCATAAAGAGCACTTGAATAATCAAATATACATAAAATGTAACATCCTTCTACATAATCCATTATCTGCTACTGCTTTTGCCACCTGTCAGCTGTAATTATGTATCATCCTTCTGAAATATATATTCTGATGAAGCATTGCAATGTTGATTTGAATTGTGGAATATGATCACTTGTTGGGTGTTGTGTGAGCAGATTAGTGATTGGCACGTGCTGGACAATAAAGCGATAGCAGTTATTTGGAATAAAACTGCCACCATTGGACTTTTTGTGGCAAGCCTTAGTATTTTTGGTTTAATTACAAGTTGAGATGTAGACAGCTATTAATTGTTACATTGAGCTCTTTATGAGCAAGGACTATTTTATGCCCAAGTGTGAATTGGATGTAACTCATTTTTTAGCATGAACTTTTCTATAAATTAAATACGTGCAAGAGGGACATGCTCACTCTTGCACGGGGGGAGATTGCACCTCTCATCTCTCCTCTCTCGCCGTGCTGGCGTAGCACTTCGCTCTAAGAGGTGCGCCTACACGTGCTCGCTTACTCTGTCTCGCACTCTGTCTCTCTCATGTGAGATTTGCTACGGCGTTTACGCGTACACGATGGTGCAGGTATGGAGATCTATTGATTTATGGTTTGTAGCATGTTATTCTATGTATTTTGCAGGGAGCCTCGACTTCCACTTCCGCTTCCATGAAAGCACGGAGAGATATATTTCTGATATACCCTAATAAATTTTACATGATATACAGATACATTTGCATAGGCCAAGCTGGGTCTAGTCTTTTCCACCTGACACAAACCCATAGCGCATATGCAACGCTGTACTCGAACTGATAGAGAGACATAGAGCGGTAGAGAGAGAAAAGAAGCCTGCAGGTGCACCTCCTAAAGTGGAGTGCTACGCTGACATGGCGAGAGATAAGAGAAGAGGAGAGAAGAACAGACACGAGCACTGGGTGCAATCTCCCCCCGTGCAAGAGTGACCATTTCCCTCTTGCACGTATTTGATTTATAGATTTCTTGAATGGTCAAATGTGTGTACAAACTAGCCGGCCAGACATAATTGGCCAAAGCTCATAAAGAGCACTTGAATAATGTAATATACATAAACGTAATATCCTTATGCATAATCTATTATCTGCTAATGCTTTTGCCACCTGTCAGCTGCATAAGTCCTTATTGACCCGGGCCTCTCAAGTTCAAGGAACGAGTTTTTCTATATTGGCTGAAAGTGAGTACAAGGAGTGAGAAAACAAAATTAAAAAAAATGAAATTCATGGAAAGGATGATCAGGTGAGGGTTCTCATCAATAAGACCAAGAGTACATATATCCAGTGGGATACATCAAATGTGCCCTTTAATATCACAATCAAAATAATAAGCGGAGAGAATGTCGCTAAGGTGCTAAATAATGAAGTGAAGGGTATGTCAACCCACTTGTTTCTGGATTCAAAAAGTCCCTACTTGCCACCTTTTACTTTACTTCATTTTAGTTTGTACCCAAACATTGTATCACATCCAGTAAGATTGTTTCATTTTGATCTCTGATGTAACTTTAGCATTTTAAGGTGTTTAATATAATATTTCATTTCATTTCTCCCTCCCTCTCTCCAACTCACTACTCTCGTCTTACTGTGTTTAAACCAGCCTATCGAACTACACATTGATGCCCTGGTTGCATCCATTGTAGCCTCTCTTTCACGCGGTACATATTGATAGCCGTTTTTCGGCTCTTTGTAATTGCCACAGTGAGTTACCTCACCCTACCAAAATCACCCAAACACTGTGGCTATCCCTACCATTTCATTGTACATAGGCGTGCGTGAGTCACGGGACTTTTCCCATATCTTCTTAAAAAACCCTCAATTAGCTAGTCATTGGGTTAGTTGAGCCAAAAAAATAAAAAATATAAAAAATATAAGTATATTATGGCCCATGCGTATGTAAATATTTCTTTGTATATAGGGCCTAAATAAAAGATTTTTTCATAATTATTTTGGTATTTATTTAAATATTTCTACCTAGGTGTGTGTTATTTATGCTCTGTACATTGCCTCACCATTACCACAATTTTTCTTACCATTTTTCATACTCTTTATTCCATATATAAATATTTTCATGTAAGCTTCTCTTATATTTGGTGTAACTCCACCCCAACAAAAATCCAAAAAAACTAGTTTTATTTATGTGTATATTTTTTCACTATTGTGATTTTTCCCTTCCTACATCTATTCTGTTTTTTTTTCTAAAAACTTAGAACACCAAGAATATTTATCTTTTTATGGTAGCCTCATAATGAGAGAGATTTCTTTTGACCCCTTTATATTTTTTTCCACTTATATTATTTATATTTGACATGTACATATTTTTTAGACCCCTCAATATTTGATTTTCTTAGTTGTACTATTCACTTATATCATAATCTCAACAATATCTTCAATTATAGACCTACCAAATAAGTTCAAGGGTAGGTGGCATGCATACATGCACTATGGAGGGCTCACTCTTGGAGGTATTCAAAAGAATCATCCAAAGAAGGACCCCACAAGGACCTTGTGTAGTGGAAAAAAACGGTCGGTTTTGCTGAATTTTTAAAGTTCACTTGCTCTCCAAATTTGAAAAGGTGATACAAACAAACGTTGTAGCTCGTGGACTGAACTTTTGCCTCAAATTTTTTCATATTTTTTTGAGCTACGAGCTGTGAGCTATGATTTTATTAGTGGACCCCAGTTTTCCCATGCTATGCAGCCACACTCTCTCTTCCACTTTATCATTTTCCTCTTTCACACACACTTCTCCACTCATCATCCCCACCTCTCTCACCACTCCTCTCTGTACCCTACTCACCTTCTCCTCAACCTTGAAGAATAAGAGAAACCATGGTGAACTCATACCTCCCACACACAATTCCATTCCAAAATTGACCACCTAGTCTCATTTTTCATCCTCCAATTTACCCATATCTATCAAAAAAACCACAAAATTCAGCCTCTTCTCTTAAAAGACAACATCATGGTGGTTGATTACTCAGCTTCAATTACCTTGTCTCTTAAGGAAGGTCAAGAGTGGAGAAAAAATGTACCGTGAAAGCTAGTGGACCGTCAACAAGCGTCAAAATTGGCCCTACTCAAGACACTTGGAGCATCAACCTTGTAAGAAATCCACCTTTTCTTACCTCTTAAGAGGTTTTCTTCCTTATTTGTATCCTACATGGATACTCCCGTTGTAAATATCCAGTTCCATTTGTAAATTAATACTAACTCTACTAACACTAAGCCACTATGAAAAGTCCGATCACCTCCATTTCTCTCCTCTCTCTTTCCCCACCAACTTCTTGATAATTCCAAGAAAAAGAAATTAGATAAATTGCTGAAAATCTAACCCAACCATGGTTAGAGGAGTAACCCTAGCCTTCAAAATTGCTATAAAAGGAGGGTGTAGCTAGCACAAAAGGGGGAGCCATAAGCAAGAGCACTATGCTATAGCTTGAGAAGCCAAGCTCAACCTCTCTAGAAGGAGCTCTTGAGTGGAAGCTTGTTGTCTTATGCATGTGCATGTGTTGTAATAGGATATTAGCAAGGTAACTCTATGCCATTGTAAGAGAGAGAGTGATCACTCAATTGAGAGTAGGAAATCTATCATTTCTCCTACTAGTGTAAGCCCAACATTTGCTGAATCAAGGAGGGTGGATTTGGATTAAGCTTGGATACTTTGTCTCTCTTCCCACGTGAAGTAATGGACAACAATGATGTGTAAGTGTCTTGGTGTTTTTTTTTTGTTAAGTTCTTGATAGATTGTCTCTAGTGTTGTCATCAATTTAGCCATAAATCCCACATACTATAAGAGGGCGACAGGGTGGAGAGGACTCCCCTGGCCTTAAGACAGTGAGTGGGGTGGCTTTTCTTGTGATGTGTTGTGGTGTAATTTACTCAAGCTATGTTGAAAAAATACTAATATCACTTTGATTGGTCATGACAGATTTGTAAGAAGGTATTACTGCAACAAACACCCCCTCCCCCTTCTCTCTCTTTCTTGCATATATAATTGTGTTTGCTTAATCATTGCCGATAATTTTCAAAGCAGCCCGAGCACTATCTCTCTCTCTCTCTCTCTCTCTCTCTCTCTCTCTCTCTCTCTCTCTCTCTCTCTCTCTCTCTCTCTCTTTACGCGTCCTAGTTCGCATCCAAAACTAGGCGGTGCCCCAAATTTGTGTAGGGTTAGGTTGCGGGTTTGTGTGTGTGTTTGTTGTTTTTCCAACCCCAACCCAATTGAACAGCACGGGAGCCTTGAAGGGTGTCTAGAGGTTTCTCTTCTTGTTGCCCGCCCCGGACCGCTTCAAATTGGTGTCCCCACTGAGGACGGCTTGTGTATTTTTATGTAGGATCAACCTTTGGCATAGTCAAGTAGTTTGCATGAATCACGAAAATTTGTATGATCCCTTCATTCCCATTGCAAGGCAAAAGGTACACATAATTGTTAGTACTAAGTTGCAATTTCATCGTGTCATTCGTAGAATTTTAGGTCCTCTTAGGTTGGCCGAGATAAACGCTTCAGTAAATCCTTTTATGTTGCCTCTCATTAGGTACGACCTTAGTTTGGACGTCTATATTTTTGTTTTGTTTTAAGCATTAGGTCATGCATAGACCATGGATAATGGCCCAGGAATAGAGGTTTTCCCCTTCCATTTCACTCCACACATTAGAATAAACATTGCAATTAGTAGGAAAATCCATTTTCAACAACGTATGGTGTTCATGTTTGGTGCCCAAAGAGTAGGAGAAATTCTCGCATCACCAAACCCTGTCATCCTACCTCTTATTCATTATCATAGGTCGTTTGATGTGAATATCTTTATTTTGTTGTAGAATAGATTGCAAGCTAGAAAACATTATTGTGTAAATCTTTTTAAGAAAGAAAAACAAAACGGGTGTCACTTTGAAATCAATTCAATGGAAAGCCAACGCCAAATGTCTGGGTATCCTATTTTCTTTGGAGAGCCTGGAGAGGATGCAAAATTATTTTTAGCGAATTTCAAGATGTCTTGTCGTATCAAGAGGATAATAACTGATCAAGAACGTGTAGAAATGTTTGAGGTGGTCCTTAGGAAAGATGCTAGCACTTGGTTTGACTCTTTGCCTGAGGAAGTTAAGGGGAATTACACAGAAGTTTTGAATCGTTTCAAAAATACTTCTTTGATCCCCAAAACACTCAAAAATTATGGCAAGACATTGTTTCTCATAAGCAAAAAGACTTAGATGACTACTACTTGTACAAGCAAGAGTTTCTACGTCTTTGGGCTCTATGGATACGAAATGTTGCTAACCCTGGTGATGGTGCAGAAGTTCTAAAGAAGGAGAGGTTCATAGCCGGACTCTTTCCTGACCTTAAGGTAAAAGTTGAGGCGGGTGCACCTGCTACCTTTGATGCAGCTGAAACTAGGGCTGCTGAGAAATATAGGAAACTCAAGTGCTTAAGGGGGGAGGTTCCAATAGAAGGTCTTAGACCCAAAGGTAAGTCACAAGCATCAACATCTAGGGAGCTTCCTGAGGTAACGACTGAAGTGATTGAGAAGTTAAATGAATCTTTAAGCAGCTTGTCAATTCACCTTGCACAAGCTGTAGGTCCAAAGGGACAAGCAAAGAAGACAGAAGAGAGAGAGCCACGAACTAGGAGAGTCTTGCAATGTTGGAATTGCGGAGAGTTTGGACATGGGATGTTTAATTGTCCTTGGCCCCGTGGAGAGCCAGGGAGACCTAACTTGAATTACCTAGTGATGAATGCAGGAGAAGGAGCTAGTCAACATCCAAGGCTTCTACAAAGGCCAAATGGACCAAGACCACCTCCACAAGGGGTAGAAGGAGTTCCACCTTTGCCAGATCCAAATGTGCATGTGGTAGAGGTGACAAACTCAAATGAGGTTGACATGGAAGCAAATGGCATTAAGCGTGGCCGAGGAAAAGGTAAAGAGAAAGAGGGTGTCCCATCACAAAGTGACCATGGACAAGTCAAAAAGGCAAAGGAGACCAAGGAAGCTAAGAGGACTCGACGTCGTATCAATCTCCAAGACTTCCCTCTTGGACATGGTATGGCTCCATACAACCTGCTGGAAGACATGCGAGGTAAGGGTCCTGATATCTCATGGCCTCAGTTTTCCTGTTGTAACAATTGCACATGCTGAAATGAACGAGGATATTACACATGTGCTAGATTGTTACATAAAAGGAAGATTGGTTAGGAAAGGTCTAGTGGATGGGGGTGCACAAATTTGCATCATGACAGAAAGGCTCATGCAAAGACTAGGCATGCACATCCATGAGACACCTGAAATCAAAGTAAAAATGGCAAACAATAGCAAGTCTAGGTGCGTAGGCATTTGTAAAAATATTTTTGTGGAGGCCTTTGGCATTAAGAAGGCAGTGGATTTCTATGTCATGTCTACCAAGGGAAATGGTTACCCATTTATCCTAGGAAGACCATGGCTAATGAAAATGCGAGCTTTGCAGGATTGGGAGAGTGGAAAGCTAATTTGCAGGAATGACAATCACAAGAAGGTTGTCTTTGACATGAAGGAGCAACGCCAAGAGGAGCTCCATGAAGAATCATCTCGAAGTGAGACGGAAAAAGATTGGACTGAAAACACTTCAGAAGAAGAAAGTAGCGGCAGCATTACTGAAGAGGAGTTCTCCATTGAAGTCATGGGGGTAAGGTTTAAGCCAAACAACCAGGAGACCTCTTCTCGAGGTTTGGAAGAGGTAGGTTCCCAAGAGAACCAAAAGGTGGAAGATGAAGGAATGTTAGAAGGTATGTTGTCTACAACACTTACAAAGGATGAAAGAGAGGAGTTCAAATGTGTGCTAAGGAAATTTCCGAGGCTTTTTGCTAAAGACTACACCGATGTGCGTGGAGTAGATGTTGTTCAACACAAGATTGAGTTGAAGCCAGAGGCCACACCTAAGGCTCAAAAGCTACGAAGGCTAGGAGTCGTTAAGGAGCAGGCTCTACTCAAGGAGGTAAGAAAGCTTCTAGCAGCAGGTTTCATTTATCCAGTGGAGAATTTCAGAGTGGGTCTCTCCCGTTGTTGTCACTCCTAAGAAAAACGGCAAGTGGAGGGTGTGTGTGGATTATCGTCCACTTAATGGGGCAACAAAAAGAGATCACTTTCCCCTCCCATTTCAGGATGAGATACTAAATGAAGTAGCTGGTCATGAGAAGTACACTATGTGTGATGGCTACTCGGTTTACTTTCAAATAGGTATCGCATTGGAGGATCAATTGAAAACAACCTTTATCACTCCTTGGGGTTGTTATGCTTTTAGAGTCATGCCATTTGGCCTGACAAATGCTCCTGCAACTTTCCAACGCTTCATGAACATGGTGTTTCAAGCATTCTTTGGAAAGTCCATTAGGGTTTTTATTGATGATTTTTGCATTTATAGCTCAAAATCATTGCATCTACAAAGGGTAGAAGAAGGTTTAAAGAAGCTCTATGACATGGGAGGTCAACTCAACCCCGACAAGTGTCACATAGCTGAGGATGAAGTGATCTTGCTTGGTCACAAGGTTTCCTATAAAGGCATTGAGGTGGATCCTTCAAAGGCAAAGGCTCTTATTGAGCTCCCCTCACCCAAGAATCTCAAAGAGGTCATATCATTCATTCAAAAAGTGAAGTATATGTCACGCTTTATTCACTTAGCTTCGGAGTTGCTTCATCCTTTGCAAAAGTTGACAGAACAAGTAGAATTTGCATGGTCTGATGAGCTTGAAGAGTATTTTTGTAACATTAAAGTCATTTTGTCAGAGCTACCAACACTCATGCCTCCTTGTTGGGAGTACACATTCTTTGTTAGCTCTAGTGTTGGAAGGGAAACAATTGGTGCTGTGTTGCTACAACAAGATCCCCACAGTACAAGGATGCGACCCATCTACTTCACTAGTAGGGTCATGAATGCTTTGGAGAGAGACTACACAGAAGCAGAACTCATGATTCTTTCTCTCATGTTTGCGGTGAGAAAGTTTAGATCCTACCTGCTACCAAAACCTTTTGTAATTCTCACTACAGAGAATTTCTTCCCTTGGGTGTCATCTCAAATGAATCTTAGTACTAGGATCTCAAAGTGGATTATGGAGTTGCAAGAGTTTCAATACTCTTTCAAGGTAGAAGATAGTGTGCGTGCACAATTGGCAGGGATTCTCACTTATAGGGTGCATGAAAAGGAGATTAAGGTGCCTGAAGTAAAGACCCTACCATTACCACCACCAAAAAGTATTCCTAATGCTTTTACCTTGTTCTTTGATGGAGCTTTTCGTCGAGCCACAGGAAAAGCAGGGGGAGGGCTAGTGTTGCTCAACCCAAGTGGAGAGGTGGTCATGAAAGAGAAGTTCAATCTACCAAGTTCAGCTAGCAACAATGAAGCAGAATACAACACACTAATTCATGGTTTGAAGATGTGCATTGGCCAAGGGATACAACGCCTCATGGTAAAGGGAGATGCACTTCTCATTGTTAAACAGATTTTAGGCATTTGGGCATGCAAGAATGAAAGCTTACGGACAAAAGTTCATGCCATTCGTAGATTGTTTAATCAATTTGAAGAAGTGCAACTATATCATATTCCTAGGAAACAGAATGAAGATGCTGATTTACTTGCACAGCAAGTAGTTACATGTGTTGAGAAAGAAGTGCAGGTCATCATGGTGGCAGCAACTGTCAAGCAACCGAGATACCAGGGATTGGAGTCATTGACTCCCATTATTAGCTACATTTTGGAGAGCGAGTTTCCACAAGACTTCACGAAGGCTCAGAAGAGGAGACTCATGAAGAAGGCAAGCGCATATCTCTTCCTAGAAGGCTCCCTCTATCAAAGAGGGAGGGATCAAGTATGCAGAAGAGTACCAACTATTGAGGAAATTCTAGCCATTCTAAAAGGTTTGCATGAAGAAGCATGTGGTGGTCATTTTGCCCAAGAATTAACTGTGAAGAAGATTTTTCTTGCGCGGTATGTTTGGCCAAGTCTACATGTGGATGTCCAACATTGGTGTAAAAATTGTCACAATTGTCAGGTAAATGGGAATAGAAGATTGGTTTATGGTCCAAGGCAAATCGTGCTTGCAAATGGACCCTTTGAAAAGTGGGGCATTGATGCTATGGGTCCTCTGCCTAGGACAAAAAATGGTAAACTCTACATTCTAGTGACTGTAGACTATATGACTAGGTGGGTGGAAGCACAAAGTGTGGCAAAGGTAAATGAGAGGACAGTGAGCAAATTCGTCTACACTCACATTTGTTGTAGATTTGGCACACCTTTGGAGATTGTTTCTGATAGTGGTCCAGGGTTTAGAAAGGGATTGCTCACAGAAGTCTGTGAAGAACTTCACATTCTACATCGTCACAGTACACCCTACTATCCCCACTCAAATGGTTTGGTAGAAAAAGCTAATGGTGTCATTGCAGGCATCATTAGAAAGATGGTGAAAAACAAGAAAAAGTTGTGGGATGACTTCTTGGATGGGGCCTTGTGGGCGTATCGAACCACATATAGGGAAGCCACGAAGTTCACACCATTTCACTTGGTCTATGGTCAAGAGGCTTTACAGCCAATTGAGCTAAACATTCCAACAATGCGACTTCATGGAAAATCAGCACAAGATGATGAAGAAGCATGGATGGATCGACTTCTTACCTTAGCTGAGCTTGAGTGGAAAAGAGAAGCAGCATACGAGTGCTATAAGAGGAAAGCCACACAGACAAAGGAGAAGCTTGACAAGAAACTGAAGGACAAAGGCATGAATGAAGGAGATTTTGTGCTAAGGTATGACAATCGACTCGATAATCGTTTTGATGCCAAATTTGAATCAAGATGGCAAGGGCCATACATAGTCAAGAAGGCTTTCAATTAAAGTTACTATCAGCTTATGGACTTGAATGGTAAAGAGCACTCCAGGAAAGTAAACGGGTATCGCTTGAAGCCCTATTTGAGTCGCCTTCTACCAAAGGATCTACCAAAGATCTGTCAAAAGGCCACTGTCTCATGTAAGTATTGTTACATGAATCATGAGTGTAACTCTAGCCAAAATTCTGAAGGGCCAAACAATAAAGATCTCGTCAAGGACTCTGAAGCACTCTCTTTGGAAAAGATGCTCTATGATGGTACATGAATATACCATCATCCAGGGGGAGGGCTAATGATAGCCGTTTTTCGGCTCTTTGTAATTTCCACAGTGAGTTACCTCACCCTACCAAAATCACCCAAACACTGTGGCTATCCCTACCATTTCACTGTACATAGGCGTGCGTGAGTCACAGGACTTTTCCCATATCTTCTTAAAAAACCCTCAATTAGCTAGTCATTGGGTTAGTTGAGCCAAAAAAATAAAAAATATAAAAATATAAGTATATTATGGCCCATGCGTATGTAAATATTTCTTTGTATCTAGGGCCTAAATAAAATATTTTTTCATAATTATTTTGGTATTTATTTAAATATTTCTACCTAGGTGTGTGTTATTTATGCTCTGTACATTACCTCACCATTACCACAATTTTTCTTACCATTTTTCATACTCTTTATTCCATATATAAATATTTTCATGTAAGCTTCTCTTATATTTGGTGTAACTCCACCCCAACAAAAATCCAAAAAAACTAGTTTTATTTATGTGTATATTTTTTCACTATTGTGATTTTTCCCTTCCTACATCTATTTTGTTTTTAAAAAAAAAAAATTAGAACACCAAGAATATTTATCTTTTTATGGTAGCCTCATAATGAGAGAGATTTCTTTTGACCCCTTTATATTTTTTTCCACTTATATTATTTATATTTGACATGTACATATTTTTTAGACCCCTCAATATTTGATTTTCTTAGTTGTACTATTCACTTATATCATAATCTCAACAATATCTTCAATTATAGACCTACCAAATAAGTTCAAGGGTAGGTGGCATGTATACATGCACTATGGAGGGCTCACTCTTGGAGGTATTCAAAAGAATCATCCAAAGAAGGACCCCACAAGGACCTTGTGCAGTGGAAAAAAACGGTCGGTTTTGCTGAATTTTTAAAGTTCACTTGCTCCCCAAATTTGAAAAGGTGATACAAAAAAAAGTTGTAGCTCGTGGGCTGAACTTTTGCCTCAAAGTTTTTCATATTTTTTTGAGCTACGACCTGTGAGCTATGATTTTATTAGTGGACCCCAGTTTTCCCATGCTATGCAGCCACACTCTCTCTTCTACTTTATCATTTTCCTCTTTCACACACACTTCTCCACTCATCATCCCCACCTGTCTCACCACTCCTCTCTGCACCCTACTCACCTTCTCCTCAACCTTGAAGAATAAGAGAAACCATGGTGAACTCATACCTCCCACATACCATGCCCCTGGCCTTAAGACAGTGAGTGGTGTGGCTTTTCTTGTGATGTGTTGTGGTGTAATTTACTCAAGCTATGCTGAACAAATACTAATATCACTTTGATTGGTCATGACAGATTTGTAAGAAGGTATTAGTGCAACAAACACCCCCTCCCCCTTCTCTCTCTTTCTTGCATATATAATTGTGTTTGCTTGATCATTGCCGATACGTTTCAAAGCAGCCCGAGCACTCTCTCTCTCTCTCTCTCTCTCTCTCTCTCTACGCGTCCTAGTTTGCATTCAAAACTAGGTGGTGCCCCAAATTTGTGTAGGGTTAGGTTGCAGGTTTGTGTGTGTGTTTGTTGTTTTTCCAACCCCAACCCAATTGAACAGCACGAGAGCCTTGAAGGGTGTCTAGAGGTTGCTCTTCTTGTTGCCTGCCCCGGACCGCTTCAATATAATAATGCGAGACATGCTTCAATAGTGTTGCCATAAATTTCTTCATGATGGCACCAAAAGGTAAGGGGGCAAGGGGGAAAGAGAGATGGAATAAAATGTCCTATTAATTGTAGCGGTTGTATCAGAGCATGGGTAACGCTCTTGGCAACAAGCAGTCATCGAAGACTTGAATTTGGTATCCAAGGAAGGTGCACAATTTGCTTTTCTAGAAATGTAGATCTTTGCAGTTAAGTACCACAGATAAGTGCAATTATACAACTCTAATTAGCTTCATGCGATATTATCTTGATTGACATGTTTTTGTAAAAATCTTTGACATTTTTGGGGAGTGCAAGGGAGCCCGATATGATCATGGAAAAATAGGAAATAGGATTTTATTGTATATAGCACTAGAAGAAGCAGAAGAGGAAGAGAAATTTTCAATACTGTATAGAATCCATGTTGAGAGAGCTCACAAAACTATCCGCTGAGTGTTAATATCAAGCTCAATTATACACAAGGGGATATCGGGATACATGTAGAAGATTACTACCATTAAGGTAGTGATTATCGTTGTCAAACACGGTAGTGATTACTGTCCGCAATCAAAATTAGTAAAGCACCATGGAAAACACCTCCAAGGTTATTGGTCTTGATTCTAAATTGAGTAAAGCAACTCCAAATAAATCGAACGGGACTGGCGACCGAAGCCTGTGAAATCAGTAGCCCTCTAGGACCAACAACCTTCCACGACGGGAGGCATGATGAATGGCAGTAGCGCCATCAGAAGCAGGTGAAGGCGCAGCTGCAGGCCCGGCAGTTCATTCGACACCAACCATAACAGAATCACTCTCTCTATCTCTCTCTACAATCACGACTTTCTCTCTCTCTCTCTCTCTCTCTCTCTCTCTCCGACTCTCTCTCTCTCTCTCTGTGACACTCTCTCTCTCTCTCTCTCATGCTGTGGCGCATAGTCAGCAGACTTCCTCTTTTTCTCCCTCTCTTTCTCTATCTCTCTCTCTCATGTCACTCACAGTTTAACTGTCCCTCTCTCTTACACACACAGGTGCCGCCTACTAGAGCCACAGTGCGTGTACCACTGCATGGTGATTTTTTTATTTTTTATTTCATGGCGAGCCATACATGCGTGTGGCCTCTTGCATGGCGGCTGGTGAGCTTGTGACCTGCATGTAAACTTCAATTCTTCTCTCACACACACACAATGGCGGGCCTTTCATCTCTGCAATCCGACTCACTACTTCTCTCTCTTTCCCTGCCCCTTGTTACAGCAGTGCACGTGCAGTACAGCAGCCTTTTCCACCTGTCACTCTCTCTCCCCCTCGTTCGCTGTTGGCGCCAATTACACCCCATCTAGCCTTTCTCTATTTCTCAACCACACCCACCACCTCTTGCATGCGACCTTAACCATCCCTTTTTGCATACTAGAAGAGCGCCACCAGTTAGCTACAGCCTCTACCTTCCATAACAACTGAATTCATCTCTAGTGGGCAGCAAATGAAGCTTGCTTATGCCACGGATCCCAGCCATTTTGGCCCCATATTTTCACCCACCACTCTCTCTCTCTCTTTATCTCTGAACTGGCGTCGTCTGCAAGTATTGAAACCTGCACAACTAGATTGTACCTCAACTCTCAACTACCCTCTCGTTTTCATGACACGCTCTCAGCCAGCTATCCGCTACCAACCACACCCTGTGCATCACACAGATACAAAGCCAACGCAAGGGAGGTTGTGAAGTTATAGAGGTTGCGAGCTAGAGCCGAGACGTAACTGCTTCTTAAAACCCTGCATTCAATTTCCTGCTTCGATGTGTATGCTACCCCGCAATCCAATATCACCGCTGATGTCATATCTAGCTTGGGACTCTATCGATACAAATATGGAGAGTCGCAATCCACGGATGCCTACTTGGACAAGCACTTCATCAATAAAGGAGTTCCTAATCAGCCTCTGATCCGGCAAAGCATCATGATCGAGGTAGTGTTGATCGCAAGCAGAGGAGCGGAGCCTCGATGAGCTGCCATCTACCTTAATCTTCAAGCTGGATTTCCATCCCACCGCGCTAGATTTTGTGCTTGACTCGATCTTATTCCCCGAAGGAAGGGTTCGACCAGAATCATAGGGGCCGCTATGCTCCAAGGATGGGCCCTATAGCATGTGAATTCATTCTGATTAGTCTCTCATGAGCTCTGTGGAAGTGGCCTGTGGTCATCACCGGAGCTCTCGCAGATGCTCGCCTCTTGGACTACATCCTTATTGACCCGGCCCTCTCAAGTTCAAGGAACGAGTTTTTCTGTATGGGCTGAAAGTGAGTACCAGGAGTGAGAAAACAAAGTCTTAAAAAATGAAATTCATGGAGAGGATGATCAGATGAGGATGCTCATCAATAAGACCAACAGTACATATATCTAGTGGGATACATCAAATGTTCTCTTTAATATCCCAATCAAAATAATGAGCGGAGAGAATGTCGCTAAGGTGCTGAATAATGAAGTGAAGGGTATGTCAACCCACTTGTTTCTGGATTCAAAAAGTCCCTACTTGCCACCTTTTACTTTACTTCATTTTAGTTTGTACCCAAACATTGTATCACATCTAGTAAGATTGTTTCATTTTGATCTCTGATGTAACTTTAGCCTTTTAAGGTGTTTAATATAATATTTCATTTCATTTCTCCCTCACTCTCTCCAACTCACTACTCTCGGCTTACTGTGTTCAAACCAGCCTATCGACCTACACATTGATGCCCTGGTTGCATCCATCAAAGCCTCTCTTGCAGGCGCTACATATAATAATGCGAGACATGCTTCAATAGTGTTGTCTCTCGCTGCTACCATGCCTGAGGCCATAAATTTATTCATGATGGCACCCATTCGATTGTTTGATTCAATAATCAATATGTACAATAACGTCACATTGAAAATATAGTTAGCCTATGACATTAAACTTTTACTCTAGGCACCTCATTATAGACCAATCAATGTCTTAACCTATATGAATAGAAATCTTCAGCAAGACTTCAAAATTAAACACTATAAATGTATATTGAGAATGGAAAAAATATTTGTGATGGTTCTCAACACGTATAGAATGCGTTATTACAAAAATCTTTTATTTCTTTTTTCAACTTTGCCAAATTGATGTTGATCTTCATTACATAAGTTTTGCATGATTTCCTCACAAGTGGATCTTATAACATGTTGTAGGATGTAATATGCACACTACCATGTCGTGAAATTTCTCTTGTCATCCTGATGATATCTGATACATTGTACCCATCTATTTTTTCTTTTTATTATTTACAAGTCATGCGTGCCCTCAACAGACATGTTTTTATATATCTTTACTCCCTTTTTAGATTGCACCGTGTACAATTTTAAGAAAGGCAAGTCCTCCATGCTCAATCAAATTCAATGTTTATATTGAATCTCTTATGGAATGATATCATTCTAGAGACTAAGTGACAATCCAAGTTGTGATTTCTTTCAACAATAGTTGAGAATTGCAATGTTAATTTGATTTGTGAAAATACCATTACTTCTCGAGTGATGTGCTAGCAAACACTAACGTGCTTTGGAATGACGACAATAATTTGTAAGTACTTTTGAGTTCGAATGTACTCCAGTATTATATCAAATAGGTGGAACATGTTTTCCTTTTATGCCTAGTCTAGTCCATTGGTCACGGACACACAGATCCGCCGATTTAGGTAGTGTGTAAATGCTCATCTTGGTGTAGATTCGTCGATTTAGGCAACACCAGTTACCTGTGCAGATCCGCCGATTTAGGCAACACATTAATAAATTGTAGATTCATGATTTTTAAACTTATACCAAATGCAAATTCGTCCATTTAAGTAGCATTAGTGCAGATTCGCTGATTTAGGCAGCACGTCATATTGGTGTAGATTCGCCGATTTAGGCAACACCAATCACAAAATCATGCTGCAGTGACTGGCCACCACTGCAACTGGTATGATTTTGTTACCCGGGTACATAATGACAGTGATTTGGATTTGGACTTATATTGTGGACTTGGAATTGGATTGGAATTTGGTATCTGATGATTATTTTATCACGGCAGTGTTTATGTGATGAGACTTGATATTATGAGACTGATGATGAGTGTGACCAATGATATCCTGATTCATCAGGGTATGACATATACTGCTTATTTTAGTGGTATGGGACACTAGAATAGGTAGTATGTGGATGACAACAAGCATAACCAATGTGTCTAATTTTATGCATTTTTCTTTTGCTATTTATTACAGATTTCTAATCATTATTTTTGACAAGTATTGTTGCAGATTTCTATTTTCGCAACTAAGGATAGTTGCTTTCCAATGGAGAGGTATGTTATAGAATTGATATTTTATTATTTATGCAGCTGACAGGTGGCAAAAGCATCAGCAGATAATGGGTTATGCAGAAGGATATTACTTTTATGTATATTACATTATTCAAGTGCTCTTTATGAGCTTTGGCCAATTATGTTCGGTCGGCTAGTTTGTACACACATTTGACCATTCAATAAATCTATAAATCAAATACGTGCAAGAGGGAAATGGTCACTCTTGCACGGAGGGAGATTGCACTGAGTGACTGTGTACTTCTTTC
This sequence comes from Adiantum capillus-veneris, assembly GCF_014529385.1. Taxonomy (NCBI): domain Eukaryota; kingdom Viridiplantae; phylum Streptophyta; class Polypodiopsida; order Polypodiales; family Pteridaceae; genus Adiantum; species Adiantum capillus-veneris. Next base: position 102,401,209 of record NC_140960.1, on the reverse strand, counting down.
CTCTCCCCTCTTCTCTCTCGCCGTGCTGGCGTAGCACTCTTCTCTAGGAGGTGCGCCTACACGCGATTTGTCACTCTCTCCTGCTCTCTATCTCTCTTTGTCTGTGTAGATTGTCGATTATGCGTCTATGTGGCTGACAGGTATGTCGATTAGTCTATTCTATGGTTTGTAGTATGCTATTTTGGGTATTTTGCAGGGAACTCCATGCTTCCGGCTGTAGCATCAACAACCAATCAATACCTTCCATAGCCTCCACGGAAACCTTTCAACAATGCTCGAGGACGGGCACTAAAATAGGAAGGGGGGAATGTTAACTGAGTCAACGCCAGTTTAACAGAAGCTGCTAAAGACTGAAGACGTACGGATGCACATCGGGGATGAATACAAAGAATCAGTGAAGATTGGAGTTACACATTTTCCACATTTTTCCCAAAATGGTCACTTATTGTAAATTTCCCGATTTATTTCAAGCCATTGTAATATTTCTAAGGTGTTACTGCTCAATGGAAGTTCCAAGTTGTAAAGAATAGGTCACTTACTGTCGTAGGTTGCACATTCAGTAAGTGGTGAGCCCTAAAGGCCTTGGGAACTCGGACATTGTATATTTTTCACCTAGGTATATAAGGCAGTGTGTAAAAGAAATTAGGGTTCTCAAGTCATTTGTTGAGAGCCCTTTTGGTGAGAGCTCTTGAGGTGTAAAGTTATGGAATCCTTGAGCTTCTCCTTGCTCTATAGACTTGATTAACACTAATCAATGATTCATTCTCTCTCACTATGCCTCTCTTTTACTTCTTATGATTGCCCATGATTCTTACATTTACTAGATCTTAACTAACTAGTGGTTAATCCCTCTCTAATCTTGTGTGATTGCTCTCTTTTTGCTTGTGTGCGCATGTAGGTTTGATTGGAGTGTGGTGCTAGATAAATCTATGTGTGTGTGCTTGCCATTAGTGTGTTGCATGATAAGATTAGTGTTGTGTGCGTCTTGCAATCGTAGTGTGTGTGATTGGGTTGATTAGAGGTGAAGAGAAGTGGATATGGAGATTGCCCTTCATTGCGGCTTAGCTCCTCCATAGGCCGAGAAGCTCACCTCATAGAGTTAACCATTTGTGTTGCTACGATTAGCTCACTAACTGTGTGAGTGTTTCCATGCCCTAGCCAGGTAGCTCTTCCCTCCGGATTGATAATTTTGTTGGTCATTGGAGCTATTGCAACGATGGAACCCCCAACACGGAGTTCCCTAGGAACCTAGATTCTCCAAAACAAATAATGGCTCAAGCCAACCGACCTGCTACGGCTGGTCCTTCCCAAGCTACAGTTGGAGATGCCACTGTGCCTTGGTATGTAGACCCTACATCCCATCCTTTTGCTGCCAACGCTGCTGCAGTCAACAAGACTCCCACGCTTGCTGCAGATAATGATCATGTTACTGTGAAGATGATCATGTTATTGTTCAACCATTTGTTGTAGAAGCTTTTGAAATACCTACTGCCAACGCAGGTGCATGTTGTAGTGCCACATGTGCAATTGTGGTAGCCGCCACCTCGACAGAAGCATCTACGTTCTCCTCCTCATGCTAAACTACTGCAGATCCCGGGGAGTTCACCATGAAAAACTTACCGCACCACGTAAGTGCAAGGGAGGGGGGTGTTTTTACAAGTTACATAAGCGTATAAGTTAGGGGCAGGCCCCCAATAATTTATCTCCCGAGCTTAAAAATAAGGGAGGGGGTATCATATTTATGGGGGGGGCGGGGGGGAGTGATAAAAGGAGAAAATGAGAGGAAGTTTTTGTGTTTCGAAATCATGGCTTCCCAAAAGATTTTCCCCTCGAACTTGTGAGTCAATAGCTACAAAGATACGTGCAAGAACTAACATTGCTTTGTATAAATTTCTTGTTTTGTGATTATAGTTCATTTCTTGAAGGATGAAATCTATAAGTATTTTGTATAGATGAAAATTTACGTGGAGAATCTAACACAACTTTATAACCATGTCTTTTGAGTAAATTTAGATGGGTCAAATTGGACGAGTAGCTAGAGTGCAGGCTGAACGGGCACATATTTTTGAATTCAAACTAAGACACATTGAGGGTACATCTAGTTATCAACAAAAGTCCCTTAGTACGTTGCCAGCCACTATGCTACACGCTCTTTGACTAGTTTTACTCAGTTAGATCATGTGAGACCTAAAATTTATATGTAAGATAGGGGTATGGTAGTTTTTTGCATTGATTGTCGTATAAGCGTAGAAAGGGGGGTCATGTTCCCTAATACGAGTCGTATATAGGGGTTTTATCAAAGTTGTCCGCTCGCAGGTGGCATCCCCTTTTGTAAAAGAGTGAATCCCTTGGGCTGTAGATGTTGATGTTGACGGTGATGCAACCGTCATTAAAGTCTTCCTAGGGCACTTCATTTCTGAAGACCTTCATGCAAACAAAGTCAACCATCCTTGTTGTGGAGGTTACGCCACTAGCGGTGGCTATGATAGCGAGAACTCAATCGACAAACAAGAATGTGAGACGAGGATGGAGCTTGACCCGCAGGCACATGGAAACAAATAGGTGGGTGTCAAATCACCTACTCGACCTTCTAATGACAATCACTACCAAGGAAATCAAATCTAAGCTCTCAAATACGCAAGTGACTAAAATCCGTACTACGAACGAATGCTATCCAAAACATGATCTAGAGTCATCGAATCAGCCTCAAACGCAAAGGGGGGTCTTTACACTAGGTAAGGACAATACCCTATGAATCTACAATACAATCTCAACCTGTAACCACTCCATGCAGTAAACGCGTATGAAGACAGGCCAAAAAATATAGGTGACCGAATCTCGACTCCGATGGTAATAATGTGTAGCTCTACTCGCTACGGTTGAATAGCTATATGGCATGCTCAGTTTTGAAACACAGGTAGGGAGAAAACTAACATAGAATCTCGTGGAGCTCACCTCGCGTAGAAGCCGAATGTGCACACGCTTGGTATCGGTACGTAGCTCTCGCTGTTGCTAACACAATGGCGGTGTCGCTTCTCCAATGGCGGCTCCGTAGCTCGCGTAGCAAGAGATAGACTCTCTCTCTCTCTCTCTCTCTCAGACACAGTCACGACGCTCAAAAACTCATCTTGATTAATGATTCAGAATTGTTCTCTTAGGTTTACGCAAATTGGCTCTTATACCTTAGCCTTGGAGGTGTGAAAACATCTCTAATCTGATTACACAAACATGTGAAACTACTTGGTAAATACAAGCTCGAAACTTAATTGAGTCCTGCTAATTACCATGAATCGGCTCCATAACAAAAATAAAATGTCGGAAAGACATTTATTACAATAAGTGTTTACAAAAACATGAGTGTGAGCGGCGCCAAATGTTGTGACGGTTACGCCGCTAGCGGTGGCTATGATAGCGAGAACTCAACTGACAAACAAGAATGTCAAACAAGGACGGAGCTTGACCCGCAGGTGCATGGAAACAAATAGGTGGGTTCCAAATCACCTACTTGACCTTCTAATGACAATCACTACCAAGGAAATCAAATCTACAAGTGACTGAAATCCATACTAGGAACAAATGCTATCCAAAACATGATCTAGAGTCATTGAATCAGCCTCAAACGCAACGGGGAGTCAGGCTACACTAGGTAAGGACAATACCCTATGAATCTACAATACAATCTCAACCTGTAACCACTCCGTGCGTGTTTGGCGGCTAAGTCAACAATGGCCAAACGGACCATGCAAAGATGTTATTTACTAATTTTAGTAAATGCTAACGAGCCCAGATGATGCGGATGCGAAGTAAAGATGAAGTTGAAGCAAATACAAGCAACAGATGCAGAGAAGAGTTGGAATTGATGATTATCTATGGAGTTACATTCATCATTGACGGTCACTTAAGTTTTAGGATTTTCCGTCAAATGACCGCAAATGTGGGTTGTAATGATGTTTTGGGATCATCAAGAGTTCCAAGTTGTAAACATTGAGCTATATTTAGATCCTAGGCAGTGCAGATAGCAGATTAAGTGAGTTTGGCCATTTGGGTGTCTGGCCACTTCTAAAAAGCCTGGAGAGTATATAACTCAAAACACACAATGTGAAAGGGGATTCTTACTCACTTGAGATAAGCTTTGTGAAGAAGGAGATGGCTATGGAGTTCTTGAGCTTTCTACGCGCGTGCATGGACGATTCGGCCTCATGCCAATAGCTAAACTCTAACCTCTTCTCTCTCATTTGCTCATAGTGTAATCAATGCTTGATTAATCAAAGATTAGTGACTGATTTGTTGATTAATTTATCTCTTTTTTTCATATTTCCCTCTTGTTTAAGCATGCTCCTAAGTGTGTGTAGGCTTGTGTAGAGTGTTGGTGCCTGGTGTGGTCATTCTATGCTATTCTATGCTCATTGTGTGCTTGATTAGAGTTGGATTAGTGATTGATTAGAGATTAGTGCGTGATTAAGCTTGTGTGTGAGAGATTAGGCCGAATGGTAGAGTAAGTAGTGTGCTCACTCCTCGTAGCAACATCTTACCCGCTCCATAGCTTTCTTTGTGTGTAGGTTTCACCTTCTAATCCTCCATTTGGCACGAACAAGCCACTTGTGTGTTTCCATGCCCTAGCTGGATCCTACTCCTCGGATTGAAATTATGTTGATGTCCTCCCTATGCTAGGATGACATCCCAACATTGGCGCCGCTGCCGGGGAGCGATTGCCTAAGCTAGAGGTGCCATTGGTGTGATTAGGAGACACTAATTTCCCTAATTTTTTGTTAATTTTTCTAGTGTTTAGATTAGGTGTGTTGATTAATTCAGTGGTTTTTAGTGTGATTAGTGCTTGGTTTAGCATTGATTATGTTTAGAACATCACAAAACAACCCACACACATCATTAGTTCTTGATTTTGATCACTAATTTTGACCATCAAATTCACTAATTTTCACTAATTTTCCCTAACTTTGATGCTAATTTCCCGTTTATTGATAAGTGTTTTTTGTGCTACACACAAGTAGAAAGTGAGTTGGGTGTATGGACAACACGCTTATGTGATCCACACACTCATATCATACTCCATTTGTGCACAAATCGTAGTCGAAATCACCTATTAATCACTAATTTTCACTAATTATTTGGGCATTTTGCAAAGTGCTGATTTGGATTGATTATTTGATGCATGTCCATGATGATTATGTGTTTACATTCATGCTAAACGATGCTACACATTGATATTTTTGTTGGTTGTGTGTAGGTGATTTTTACGGGATCGACACACACACACACACACACACACACACACACACTAGTGTGTTGGGCACTAATCAAGTACTTAATCTCTGATTTTGTGGCTAATTAAGGTGCTGAAATTAATGCTAATTCTCTGATTTTATGTGCAAGTTTGGGTCATGAACAATGTACATTCATAAAATGCAAAACTAGGTGCGGTTTATGCCCGCTTGAATATATATGGGGCTGTTTTGGAGTCCAATTTGCTTATGAGAAGCAAGTGATTGCTTATGGTTGTCAATGAGTTATGGTTATGCTTTTCTAATTCCGTTGTGACGCCGAAATGCTGCAGAAATTCGGTCAAATTTGGTTACGTTGTCGAGATATTTGCGGTCTTGCCGGGAAAGCACCGGGCTTATGGCTGTGAGAGTTTGTGAGAGAACTAAAAAAATATATATATGAAGGAGTTAAACCATAGATTCCATGAAGACTAGGGTTTGGAAGGAAGTGCAATCAAAGAAGCCCTACTCTTTCTCTCTTGCACTCACACACAAAGAAAGAACACAAAATAGAGTGTCAAAACAACACAAAGATGAAAACATTAAGGCTATGGTCATATCGTATCATGGGTAGTATGAAAGGGTTAATAGATGAGTTAATGGCATTCAATCTTGGCTGAACAAATAGGCTACGAATTGTTCTTTGGAATTGTAGTTTTGTGCTGACCATAATATATATATTTTGTCTAGTGATTGGGATTAATTGTGTGTACAAATCCTCTTGGTTCATAGCAAGATAACTAAGCTTACATCAAAAGAAAAATTATAGTCTATGAGAGGTAGTATGATGGGATCCGGTGATAGAAGTATTTCATTGAGCCTTTCTGGGCCAAAGAGAAACACTATACGTTGTTGAAAGTGTATTTTCTGGCTAATCCATACGTTAATTCTAATAGATCGTACAGAGTGAAAGCGATAGAAATTATCATCATGTGGATTATTCATTTAGGATAGTATGTGATAAATGTAGATATGAGAGAAGTGAAGAGATGAGAAGTTCCCCTCCCAAGCCCTATTCTTGCCCGTAGGCAATAAGGATACTGTGGGGAGAGATGTACCTGTAGCAAAGAGAACCTAAAATTTGTAGAGATGATGAATTACTAAGAATGAGAGAGATAGATTTGGTTAAGGAGATGCGATTAGATACATATATATATATATATATATATATATATATATATATATATGTATGTATATATGTTGGATTAGAGATGAAAATGAAAACAACAAGAAATCAAGAAAACATCAATGTAGAACACATCTTACTTGAAACCCTTCGGCACCATTATTGATGGGAGAGAGAAGAAGAGGGGATAATTCAACGTTGATTGATATGCCAAGTCCAACACCTTCTTTGATTAGAGTTGATCTTCCAAGGATAGCGTACAAGAATGGCTAGTCTTCCTCTAGGAGAAAGTGTAGGCTTGGGCTTATGTTAATGGCTAAGTACAATTAGGCATTACTACTCACTCCCTCAAGAATTCCTCTCATCAATGGCTTAAATGCTTGAGTTCCTTTCAAGGAAGAAGAGGTCCCCTTTTATAGGTGAAGGGAACCCCCAAGGGTTTACACAAGAAGAGAAGAGCCAGTGTGAACAGAAACTGGAAAAGTTGGAAATGAGCTGTCCCTGCATGATGTGGGCAGACTGGGGTCTAGTATTTTCATCATATCTCCTCAACCGTGGCTCCAAATAAAAACGTAAAAATATGGGCATAAAATTCAGCTCATTAGATACAATTTTCATTTTAAAATCATTCTCCAATTCGGATTGGAACCTTGTGTAAAAAAAACATCAAAATAGGGTCCATTTCTGGCAGCAAAAGTCTTCCTATGGTCCCCTCAGCCTAGAATTTCATTTGATTCCAAAGGACACCTCATGCCATATGAAAGCATGACATTGCTCCTTGACAAAGTTTTGTAATCATGCTTACAATAATGCATTAAAATAAGTGTATTTTTGAAATCATGCCACCTAGTGTCCCACTAGGATTTGATTCCCTCCTAGTAGCTATTTAAAAAGAAATATAAGAAAAATATGAAAAATACATAGAATATATATATATTGGAGTTTACCCTAGATATAGGATCTATCTAGGATGTGAGATGATAATGAGATAGTAGAAATAAAGAATCAATTCTTTTTGCCAAAGTTAAAGAGGTGGAGCTATTGATGCTTTTCCCATAGTATTTTCTGATGGTAAAGTAAGAATAGGTTACCCTTGAGAAAAATAATAGGATGACATAGAAGGCTTATTATTATACTTAAATATGCATATGTACATTATAGGAAATATAATTATGTATCTAAAAAATTACAAGATAGATCTTGTAGCATGCGTTCCCACTATGTATGTGTCACAGCACGACATCCACCCCCTCTAAACCTGCACATCCTCCGGCATGTGCCAACCTCATGGTAACTTGTGGAAGCAATTGTATCCCCTGTCATCCCATGACCTCGTCCAGGATCATATGGGTAACTCAAAAACTTGTATTGTACTAAGCATTGAGATTCTTCGCATCTTTTAATTCCTCTCGGATCAAAAGGAATTGTTATATACATCTGTCTCCAAAACATCTGTAACAAATCTCCATTATGCGCAAAATCTTTATGACGAAGAGATATAAGTTCCTCATCCTCCTCTTCAAAAAACACTTCCAGGCTTCCTGTAATATACTCGAAAGATTTTTGAAACTGCACTTTAACCTTCTCACCAACCTCTAAATCCATATGTACCTCTTTCGCATAGAAGTCTGAATCTGCATCTTCATTCTCAAAAGAATCCTCTAGATAGCCTTTCTCAACATCGAGAGAAACCTCAAAAATATGCATGGTAAACCTCTCATCAATTCTCTCACCTTTTACCAAATACCTCTCCAGCTTTGTGCAAGTGAATTGTTTAACCCTTCTGTCCCTTGAAAAGGGTCGATGATCTGCCTTGAGTCTGGAGTTGCTTTGTTGCTGCATGTACCTCCAAGGTGAGTGCATGGGTGAAATAATAAAGAGTGCGTAATGCAAATGTCCAATTATGGGACATTCGATATGCTTGCATAGATTTATGCATGGGTAAGATTATGATGTGCGAGAGAAGTGTATTGATGGGTGCTCCTCAGAGTTAATGCAACTAAAAAGGTAAAATAAATTCACAATGTGCACAAGTGCGTGTGTGTTTTGGTTTGAACACTTCGCCTCGGCACCATGATTATATAATACATGCTCACATATTCAGAATGAGCGATGTGATATAATTAAGCTCAACTCTTCCAGCTTGAGTTGTAGCTTAATTAGCTAGACTAGTAGACCACAAAAAAATATTAGGACTTGAAGCTTAGGTCTAACGCTTTGATCATTTATTGGCTCAGCTGCCTGACTCTTGACATTTTCTCGACTTGACTACTGTCTTGAGCTCTCAGCAAAGTATATATCTAGACATTTAGAGCTCAGATCCTCAAAAAGAGGGTTTTTAAAGGACCATATTGGGAAAGTAGTTTTTTTCTGCCATACCTGGGTGACCTTGGTTATCAAAATTGCTTGTTTTAAGTTTTGGTCCATTATTGGAGAAGATTGGCTAGTTTTATTTTGTTGGAAGTGGGAGATCACTTTAATCTTCTTCTGCTTGATTGTCTGCTTTGGCACCCAAATGTATCTGCTATTTGTTGTTGGCTTATTTTTACAGACGACATATTGAATTTTTGGACTTGTATCCTTGATTTGTCGGTGTTTGTAGCTGTAACTATCTTCAATTTGTGTAAAATCTGGTCTTGGTGCCTTTGGTAGCCGGATTTGTTTTTGTCCTTTGTAATATCCCTGCGCTTGAAGTATATTTGATGCCACAAATCTTTTTGTCTGTAATTTGGTATTCAAATGTACTTATTCCTTGCCATCTTTGGGTATTACGGTTGGTAGATTCCCTTGAAGATATGTAGGCCTTCTAGACTGAGAAGTGTTTTTGAACCTGTTCCTTGCCTTGTTGTTTGATCTCCTATTTTGAGTTAAATTTGATATTGATTTACCTGTTTGTTTTTTTTGGTTTGAAGCCACTTGCTACTGTATAGCCTGATATCTTTGGTTTAGGTAACCAAACATTTGGATGACCACTGTAGTAGCCTTGCTGTTGTAAGCTGTACTGGGAGGAAATCCATCCCATTTGTTTACCTGAATTGCTGAGAGTAGGATCATTTACCCAAACTGGAACTTTAACATTGATTTCATTGGCCGCAACATAGGTTTTGATTTGCTGCTTGTGTCTTTGTTTACTCTGAGTTGGGTATTTTGGTTGAAAGACCTTTTTATACTCTTGTCGAGGTTGTTGGTCTTGGTTTGCTTTGATTGTTTAACTGCATTTGTGACCTCCTTGTTGGACTTTTGTTCTACACCGGAAGAGGTTAAGCCTCCTTGGACTTTTTCTTTTCCCTTGTCTTCTGCTAATAAACGTCGATATGTAATGACTTGGGATGTTTGTACCTTTTCTTGTTGATGACATGCTTTGGTGGTTTTTGCATTTAAACTGACTTGAACCGTCCTTTGTGCCTCTATTTTTGAACAACTGTTTGAGTTTTTAATTTCCTCTGCTAGCTCGACAGAAGTAAGCTGACTCTTTTCTTCAGATGCAATGCTTAGCGTGGCCTTTGGTTCACATTGCTCTTTATTGATCTCTTTGTTTTTCTTTTGATAGGCTCCATGTGCTTGATGCACCATTTGCTTCTGATTGTTCAAGTTAGTTATGATTTGTGTCACCTTTGGCTCTTTGGCATTTTCCAATGGCGAGACAATATTAGGATCTGACTTTATGACCGGCTCTGCTTTTTGATTCTTGCCATCATTTGAACACATTGAGATGTCTTTTTCTTGGATTTGATACTTGATCTCTGCCTCTGTTGAATTCTTGGGTACATCCCTTAGCGATGAACTATCTGTGCTATTAGCATTGTTATGTAGAATCTTTGATTCCACATTCCTGCTTGTTGAAATCGTGAGTGGAAAGTCATTGACTGCCCGTACCCACTCTGGTTCTAGGTCACAGATAATTTCTTCATCCACTTCCTCTGACATTCGATAATCCGCTGCATCTTTGTCGGATCTTTCGACTTCAGGCCTGAAAAATTCCAAGCTATTTGAGACCATCTTTTGTAGCTGATATTTTTTGGCAGCTTGATTTTCAATCGAAATATCATTATCGCCTTTGACCTCCAATATTTTAGTCATCAGTTTGTCTCTGGTATCCTTTGACAAGATATGCTTTCTTTCTGGCGACTTTTGATTTGGAGACATCTGCTTTAATGATTTTTCTGCTTGCAGTCTGATACTGTCTTGGTTTTGCTGCTTCATCATATCTAAGTGCATCTTTACTGGGCAATTGGGTATTAGATGATTAATGCCACATCCGTAGCAATGCACATCTATTCCTATTTTTTCTATACCTGGTTGAGGTATCTACTCATAATATTGTTGGTATTCGTTGCTCATAGTATCTTTGATCAAATATGTCATCAGCATGACATGTAGATACTTAAAAACCAACACTGACGCTGGCTTTGACTGATTGCCCTTTTCTTTTTCGACTGTGGCATTCTCAAGAAGCTTGTAATAGCTTCCATTGTAACCGTGGTAGATTGTCTTTTCAGCCCCTTCTTCAGTGACTAGATTTAATTCTATGTTTGTTATCAACATGTGATCCTTTATTTGTGGCTTCTGTATAGTCTTAGGACTATGTTGTCGATTTGATCCTGTATTTGGCTTCTATTGTCCGCTGAATTGTAAGAGAGTATTGTGACTCTCCTTTGCTATTTGTAGTTGATAGGGTTGTCCTGATTGCAGTAAGTAAGGTGGAGATTGAACTCCCCCCATCCGAGAGTGTTCTCTATCTGTAAGAGGAGTCTTCCTTATACCAGATGTGGATATTATAGCTTTGTCCTCTAGCTCAGCTGATTGAGCTAGGTCTTTGTGAAGTCGTGCTAACTCAATAGATGATTCTTCCATTGATTGTATGATGTTTGTGTTGGTACATTTTGTGGTGCATGTGTAGTGTTCGGTACCTGTGAATGTTGTGTTGTGGCACTCATTTGTGTAATGAAAGGAGTTGAATTGTGCTCATACAAATTCAAAGTCTGATCATGTGTCAGTGGAAGTTTAGAGCTTTTAAAGTGCACTTCCCTATCTTCTAGTGATTGACTTTGTGCAATAGGGGCAATGTGACCAGTATTTACCTGGTTGGATATCATTTCTTCATGTGTCCGTTGCGCAACTTTGTCTTGTGGAGTTGAAGGTGACAAGATGAAGGCTGCATCTCTTTCCGAAAATTTATTGGCAATAAGATCTAATTCATAGCATCTTCCATATATATCATAACTCCCATCCCCAATGCGCGTTGCCCATAGTGTCCTAGGAACTGACTCACTAAAGGTCCTTACCCTCATGACTTGAATCCATCTTTAACCATCAGAATCTACATAAATTGGATCTTTCCATCTCATTTCGTGGATCCAATGAAGGGCTATTGGTTCAGGTTGCTTGTTGACTTCTGAAGTGGTTGAAGGCAACTGTCGTTTACACATGGCTTCAAGGAATTCTTTCCTATTGATTGTGTCTTCATTTTTTGACAGATTGATTATAGTAGGCCCCGTCTCTTGAGTTATTTCCTTGTTCTGAGCTACCACTGTATCTGCATTGGAAGCTAAAGGTACGTAAGCTCATTATCAAGCGGTAAATATTACCAGTTGTTGACACGTATTTGTAACCCAACTTTGAATCATCTTCATGAGCTATGAAGCATTGATCTCGCTCTTTCGTCGCTTGTTGAGGTGTTTCTGCTTTGTACCATCTACCTTCCATATCTCTATAGAGACTGCTACAATTTTTGTCCTTGTAATTTGACTTTATCAAGTGCAGAGTGAGTTGACAGCTGCTAACCTCTGGAAGATCTTGCCTGTGCAATTTTATTTTGTCCAACTCACTACCTGGTTTGAGCTTCATGTACACGGATCCTAAACAATCTTCCATTAGGTTCTTTTGTGAGTTAGCCATGTTGGTAGCTTCATCTACTTCCAGTACCTGTATTGTCGGGCTTTTCAGAGCATTTTGCTTGGACTTTAGATAGCGATTGTCTGCATCATCCATGTAGCATGGAAAGTCTTTGAAATGACCTATTAACTCCAACGTGATGCCAACTGATTTGACTGTTATTAATGAGCTTAAAGCTGCATCATAACTGCTTTGATTTGCCGATGTTGCCATTGACCCTGGCTGTTGCATCTGCTGCTCCATTTTTCTTTCAACCCTGTTACTGACCTGTTGAGCACTTGTATTTCCTTTTTCTAGCCTCTCTCACGATGACCAGTGGTTTTCCTAATTCAAAGCTCTCTGCTAGGCTTAGCTATGATCTTGACGATCTGATTTACCTGTAAGCTGTAGCACTAGTTGGCAAGATACTTACCACTGTACTGCAATGACTACTCGCCTTTGTGATACTTCGATTCTAGTTGATTGATCGATGAAATTTTCTTCTTAACAACGCACTTTTGACCTGAACTACAACGACCTCAATTTGCCTGTTGACAGCACACTTTATATGGCGTTTAATTTAAATTAAACCACCACGCAGGTGACCATAGGTCATCCGACTTCAGAAGTGTATTTGTCCGCAACTTTTGCTTTTCCGGCCTCACTGTTACTCTTATCCCTGGCACACTCAATTTTCCAGCTTCAATTTGCTCTTTTGATGACTTGCACGGAAAATTCTACCTGGCAATGCTCAATTTCCAGCCTCCTTAGGGTCACTACCATGTAGCGGGTGTGACAAAGGTGGTGGACCTCACCAAAATTTCGTTGTCAATTGAATCCTGCTTATTGTTGTTAGAGGAATACTTCAAAGCTGCCGTTTGGCCTTCCTCGTGTGTGATGGCAGCAAATATCAATTCAGTGGGACATGTGTGAATCACCCCCTATTCGAATATTTGAAGCCCTCATTTTCTTTTGTTGCTGCTCTTAGAGACTTCCCGAGTTCGACTCGGATCTCTTGTGTGGTGGGCTGTGGTCGTGTTATTTCCTCTTCTATGCCGATTTTGCCGGATTTGGCTTGGCAAGTGTGTGTGTGTTGAGTGTGAGCCGCCAATCAAGGCAAGTCGAAGCGCGTGTGTTTTATTGCGCCATTATCGGCAGTGGCAGCGCCTCATATGTGTGCGTGTTGTCAATCAAACAAGTTTGTGGGGTTGCTAACGATCTGCCATGCAGGCTCTGTCGGTTTGAGCTAGCAAAAATCAAGCCAAAAAACTCGACCATTAAACTCAAAGGAGGTCCGGACTCTGGGATGGCACAACCCAGTACTGAGGGTAGGCCTACAATATGCTTCAATCATTCACAAAATTACGTGAGGAGTAGCTGCAGCTATGTGGGACTAGGGCACCAAAATCGGCAGCATGCAAGGGTATTTTTGACTCGTGATTCTCAGTGTGAGAGTGTAATGGCCAGGCCAACTAAAAGCGGCAAAATCTGGTGTGGGATTGTGGGGACCATCGACCACCAACGGAGGGGAATAACGCGAGCCAAGTCAGGCCGGTGGGCTATGGACTGTAGCGAGCTTGTGGGCTGTGGACTGCAGCAAGCCACAGAGAGTGTGAATCTGCAGGCTCGGGTGGGCCCGTAGGGAATTCGGGACTAAGAGAGAGAGAATGCCAAGGCTACTCTGCGTGCGCGCCAATGCAGGGCCGACTCAGTTTCCAAGTTGAACGGGGCACAGGGGTTGGTTGCTAGCCAGTTAAGGCGGAACTACAGTGTGGTGGGACTCAGCGAGGCAAGGCAGGGTCAACAATTGCACCTGCATCTGTCGTGGGGTACAGGGCGTAGGATGTCTAAGGCAGGGCTCAAAGTGTAGGATGTCTCGGGCGGGCTCAAAGCGTAGGAAGTCAATGCAGGGAGCAAAAGCGTAGGATGGCAAGGGCCAGGCTTAAAGCATAGAAGGTCTTGTGCCGGGAACGCGTAGGTAGGTCAGGGCCGCGTATGAAAGCAAGCGGGTTAGCTTTGATCGCGACGAGACAGCAGAAGACAGGTGGGTATATTTTTTTTAAAATTTCTTTCTAAAAAATTAAAAAAAAACCCAGAAATAAAAAAAATCACACTTAGAAATTAAAAAAACACACATAAATTAAAAAATAAATAAAAAACACACAAAAAATGCAAAAATTATATTAAAAATTCCAAGAATCATACAATAATTCAAAGAATAAAAAAAATAAAAAACACTTACAAAAATACCAAAATGAACACCAATAATAAATAAAAAACACAAAAAATTCTTAAAAACACTCAAAAAATCAAAACATGCACAAAATTACTAAAAAGCACAAAAAATATTAAAAACACACAAAAATAATTCTAAAAAGAAAACACAAAACAATCACCAAACACAAACAATAATAGAAAAACACAGAAAAATAATAAAATACACTAATATAAATAAAAAAATCAAATCTTATCAAACAAAAAACCTAAAAATATTAAAAAAAATTAAACTAGCACGCAAAAACACTAAAAAACAAAAACAAAATTGCCCCGAAACTCCACAATTCACCCACTTAGACGATTTATCAATTTTCTTAGCATAATTAGCACATTTGGGTAAAAATTTTCAAAAATTTATCAAAATTTGCCAAAAATTACCAGATTATTCCCAAAAAATCTAGATCAGCCCACCGACCTAAACATTCGCAATCAAGAAATCGAAACAGCGAAATTGATCACTTACTTAATCAAAAATGCACAAAACATCATTATTTAAGCACGCAAATCGTCTCGAAACTGCGCTTAAATGAACACAAACATCACCCTCTCTTGCATGATGATTAATCGCACTCAAAACACCATTTTGCATCAATTAAACATCAATTCAAGCATCCAAATATCAAATTTATTCAATCATTAACACGCTTTCTGCATCAAATCATGCACCTAAGCATACGTTGTCGTGCTGTGACACGTACATAGTGGGAATGCATGCTACAAGATCTATCTTGTAATTTTTTAGATACATAATTATATTTCCTATAATGTACATATGCATATTTAAGTATAATAATAAGCCTTCTATGTCATCCTATTATTTTTCTCAAGGGTAACCTATTCGTATTTTACCATCAGAAAATACTATGGGAAAAGCATCAATAGCTCCGCCTCTTTAACTTGGGCAAAAAGCATTGATTCTTTATTTCTACTATCTCATTATCATCTCACACCCTAGCTAGATCCTATATCTAGGGTAAACACCAATATATATATATTATATGTATTTTTCTTATTTTTCTTATATTTCTTTTTGAATAGCTACTAGGAGGGAATCAAATCCTAGTGGGACACTAGGTGGCATGATTTCAAAAATACACTTATTTTAATGCATTATTGTAAGCATGATTACAAAACTTTGTCAAAGAGCAATGTCACGCTTTCATATGACATGAGGTGTCCTTTGGAATCAAATGAAAATATAGGCTAAGGGGACCATAGGAAGACTTTTGCTGCCAGAAATGGACCCTATTTTGATGATTTTTTTACACAAGGTTCCAGTCCGAATTGGAGAACGATTTTAAAATGCACGTTTGGGTCTTGTAACCTTCGTATCTCAAGATAATGACTCTCATGATGCTATCCAAGTGCCTCAAACGGCTCAAAGCGACTTAGAGGATGATGCAAACTTGTCGGCTATGATAGATGATTTGGACGCTCCTTTTGATTCGTTTGAAGATGCACATGAGTGTATATACAAGGATGAGGATGCTATAATTTTGACAGAGGATGTGAAGGGAAAACAGGTGGAATACGGCTATATTAGTGATGTGCTACAATCTACTTTTGAGAAGATCCAGGAACTTTTACCAAGTTTAGAAGAGCCGGATGCCTATGCTGAAGACATATACCAGGATGAAGAAGTCATTATCAATGCTTTCCTATGCGAGTTTGATGCATGTGGTACTACCCAAATGGATATGCCTAGCTGCGAAAGTGCTAATTTAGAGGGGGTGACTGAAAATCTCTTCCTTTGTGAGTATAGCTCTTCTAGTAGCATTGCGGATTGTGAAGTACCTCAACTTGACTAGGTGGAAGAAGAGGAGTGCATTGACAGAGTAACATGTATGTCTTGTATATATGGGGTAGCATAAGTGACGCAGATGACTCATGAAATTGTGCCTTATTTAGAGCTAGATGTAGCAAGCTTTCACAGTTCCATGGTGGAGGAAGGTGTTATGCAAAGTTTGGAGTCTTCAGCAACAACTGATTTTGGATTGTCTATTCCTGATGATAACATTTTTGAAGTCGTGTTTGCAGGAATGACAGATGCATATTCTCTAGATGGGGATTGGGGTTCTGCGGATGAAGCTATGAATCTTCAATATTCACAAATCAAAGATAGAGAAGTGTTTGGGAATGCTATACAGGTTGAAGTGACATCAGAGGATAGAGTAGAAGAGCAAGAAACCTCTTCGGATATGTTCTGTGATTGGGGTGATTTTCTGATCTCTGTGAAGATGCAAATAAAGATGCTTGCCATAAAGTGCCTACTATACAGGGTTCTAAGAATTTCGGTTGCCTGCAGGTATGCAAACAATATCTGAGGCATAAAAGGGATTTAGGTTTTGTGTCACAGGGTATAAATTGCAAGTAGGTTTGTGAGCATCTATATGCTATGGATAGGAAGGGTATACATGGTGATGCCTTGAAGCAAGAAGAGGATGCTAGCTCTATGCTGACACTAGAGTCATGTAATGAAGAAGGGTTCTCCCTAGATGAGTGGAGACATGATTCAGCTGAAGATAATTTAGGGATGGGTCAAAAAGGAAGAAGGGGTGAAGATATTGTGTCAGAGACTAACTCCAAGAAGTTTTTTGAGCAGTTGATTACAAGTGACCGGGAGCATACCTACCAGGATGATTTGGAAAGGGAATTAGACACAATATTTGAGAGGTATGCAAAGTTTTATGATGTTTTATATAAGCCCACTAAAATATTCAATCCCTAAACACCCATCATTGTATATTCCCATAATAAGATCACATACCTTTGGGCACTTTTTCCCATGAGGTTTTTCCCCATTGGTAATTCAGAGTTTCCAGACCCTAACGCACTATACATAGCCTTTTATTTTTCTTTATTCCCATAATAAATCCAGCCAATTGCTTTACTTGAACCCAAATTCCTAATCTCATATTCACCACCAAGTCAACCCAACAGCTTACAACTCTTCAGAACAACATTCACCACCAATTTCAAATCTCTCCAATGCATGCCAACCAAGCAGCACATGAGGACGTGCACTGAAATCGGATGGGGGGGTGTTTGGCGGCTAAGTCAACAATGGCCAAACGGACCATGCAAAGATGTTATTTACTAATTTTAGTAAATGCTAACGAGCCCAGATGATGCGGATGCGAAGTAAAGATGAAGTTGAAGCAAATACAAGCAACAGATGCAGAGAAGAGTTGGAATTGATGATTATCTATGGAGTTACGGTCATCATTGACTGTCACTTAAGTTTTAGGATTTTCCGTCAAATGACCGCAAATGTGGGTTGCAATTATGTTTTGGGATCATCAAGAGTTCCAAGTTGTAAACATTGAGCTATATTTAGATCCTAGGCAGTGCAGATAGCAGATTAAGTGAGTTTGGCCATTTGGGTGCCCGGCCACTTCTAAAAAGCCTAGAGAGTATATAACTCAAAACATACAATGTGAAAGGGGATTCTTACTCACTTGAGATAAGCTTTGTGAAAAAGGAGATGGCTATGGAGTTCTTGAGATTTCTACGCACGTGCATGGACGATTCGGCCTCATGCCAATAGCTAAACTCTAACCTCTTCTCTCTCATTTGCTCATAGTGTAATCAATGCTTGATTAATCAAAGATTAGTGGCTGATTTGTTGATTACTTTCTCTCTCTTTTTTATTTCCCTCTTGTTTAAGCATGCTCCTAAGTGTGTGTACGCTTGTGTAGAGTGTTGGTGCCTAGTGTGGTCATTCTATGCTATTCTATGCTCATTGTGTGCTTGATTAGAGTTGGATTAGTGATTGATTAGAGATTAGTGTGTGATTAATCTTGTGTGTGAGAGATTAGGCCGAATGGTAGAGTAAGTAGTGTGCTCACTCCTCGTAGCAACATCTTACCCGCTCCATAGCTTTCTTTGTGTGTAGGTTTCACCTTCTAATCCTCCATTTGGCACGCACAAGCCACTTGTGTTTTTCCATGCCCTAGCCGGATCCTACTCCTCGGATTGACATTATGTTGATGTCCTCCCTATGCTAGGATGACGTCCCAACAATGTGGTAAACGCATATGAAGACAGGCCGAAAAATATAGGTGACCGAATCTCAACTCTGATGGTGCTAATGTGTAGCTCTACTCGCTGCGGTTCTATAGATATATGGCATGCTCATTTCCGACACACGAGTAGGGAGAAAAATCACATAGAAGCTCGTGGGAGCTCACCTTGCGTAGAAGCCGAATGCGTGCACGCTTGGTATCGGTGCGTAGCTCTCATTTTTGCTAACACAATGGCGGTGTCGCTTCTCCAATGGCGGCTCCGTAGCTCACGTAGCAAGAGGATAGACTCTCTCTCTCTCACTCTCTCTCAGACACACTTACGGTGCTCAAAAACTCATCTTGAGTAATGATTCAAAATTGTGTCCTTAGGTTTACAAGAATTGGCTTTTATACCTCAGCCTTGGAGGTGTCAAAACATCTCTAATCTAATTACATAAGCAGGTGAAGCTACTTGGGGAATACAAGTTGGAAACTCAATTGAGTCTCGCTAATTACAATGAATCGGCTCCATGAAAAAATGAAATGTCGGAAAGACATTTATTACAATAAGTGTTTACAAAAACATGAGTGTAAGAAAAAATGTATAGATGTGGTCCTCCGCTCAACACTCCCCCCCTCCGCGTTCATGTCATCCTTGACATGACATCCTTGCTTTGTATTTAGTGGAGTCCATTCTTTCTTTTGCTTCCGCTTCCGCTTTCTCAACAATATCTTTCTTTTTCTGAAGTCGCACCTTATCTTGGTGTATTTTGAGAAGCATCTCTTGGGTTAGTGGCAAATGATACTTCTTCAATCGGCATCCACTAATCCATTTTGGCATTTCTTCTCCGTCTAATGTAGCAAGCTTGACGGCCCCACTTAGTGATAGATCTTTAATCACAAGAGGTCCCATCCCTCGCTTTTTAAGTTTTGTTGCATACTGTTTTAGAGTGTATACTAGAACAAAGTTCCCAATCTTAAACTTTTTAGTTCGCACATGCTTATCAAAGAACTCTTTTTGTAGCCTTTTCTGAGCATAGATTGAAGCCACGGCTTTTAAGCGAAGCTCATCTAGCTTTTCAAGGTCGTATATTCTATCTGAAAGCTCATGTCCTGTCCACTCTAATTTCATAGCTACTCTCAGTGTTGGAATTAAAAATTCTATTGGTAAAAGAGCATTCAAACCAAAAACCATGTTATATGGGGTCGTTTCTATGGATGTTTTAAATGCTACCCTATACGCCCATAATGTCGAATGCAATTTTTGGTCCCAATCCGTTCTTGACTCAGATACAATCTTTGTAAGGACTGTGAATATGGTTTTTTTCGTCGCTTCAGCTTGTCCATTGGCTTGTGGATGATATGGAGCGGATTTGTGATGTATTACCATGAATCGTCTAGAAGGATCTCTATCACTTCATTTCTGAAGTGTGTGCCTCGATCACTCACAATTTCTATTGGTAGTCTATATCGTACAAAGATGTATTCATACTGAAACTGTGCCGTGGTCCTGGCATTTTCTTTTTGAGTTGCTTTTGCCTCAACCCACTTTGTTAGATAGTCCGTCGCCACAATGATGTATTGTGCATGAGTCTTGTATGCAGGAGGTGAGATAGGTCCAACATTATCAATCCCCCATTTTGCAAAGGCTCTTGCTCCCATCCTTGGCCTGAGCGGCATATCATCTCTTTTCAGTGGTACTTTTGTCCACTGACAGTCATCACATCGTTTTACATATTCCTC
The DNA here is from genome assembly GCF_014529385.1 of Adiantum capillus-veneris. Lineage (NCBI taxonomy): Eukaryota > Viridiplantae > Streptophyta > Polypodiopsida > Polypodiales > Pteridaceae > Adiantum > Adiantum capillus-veneris. The sequence continues at coordinate 102,380,906 of NC_140960.1, read as the reverse complement.
AGCGTCCATGTGTAATGTCGGCCACCATATTCCTATAGATAAGACAATTTTTGTTGTCTTATCACCTGAGAAATGGACTCCACCTACTCCTCCATGAGCTTGCTCTAGGATTATCACATACTCTGACTCTGATGCGCATATCCTAAGCTGGTTGTCCTTTCCTCTCTTATAGAGTTGATTTCCTATTAAAGCGTAATCTCGCGCCTCTGTCTGTACAACTCTCATCATGAAGTACGGAACCATATCATATCCATCTTTATCAGAGAACTTCATTGTGGGACAGTCTTGGATCGCACAAACATGTAGGGTTGGTAGAATGTGTGTCCATTCTAATGGTTCAAGTGCATCCTCTGGAAAGGGTTCGCCTATATAAGTTTCGTCTTCAATTGCCCTTTCTAAAACACATTCTTCGTGCTTCAGACTTCCACAGTTCGAAGCTTCACACATTCATAACTCTTTGGGTTTGCCTAACCAAGCTGGAAACTCTGATCCTACCAAAGTAGTTGAATCAAAATCTTCAACTGGTGTTCGGTTCACATCCTTGTAGCTATGGTCTTTTAGGTTCACACGAGTAGTGAGGTTCCATATGTCTCAAGTATATGTGGTCGTAAACCCAATCCTGGACCATGTTCAACTGTCTCATGAACAGTCTTCCAAGTATAATATCATAGTTATTCTCCTTGCCAAAGTCAACAACAGCAAAAGTATGCTCGTACTCAATTCCGCAAGAAGTCACTACGACTTTCTCTAATAGTCCCAAAGGTCTCTCCATACGTCCGTCCGGTAATTGAAGTTTCAACCTCGTTTTTCTTATCGCCGATTTTCCCCATTTTATCCAGATTTCTTTCGTAGCAATGGCTACCCCAGCCCCGCTGTCAAGTATTGCCATCGTGTTAACTCCCTGGAATTCAACTGGTAACATTGTATTCCCCTCTTCACCTTCGCAGTACTCTCCGACCTTGTTCAAAGGTACAGGCTTAGCGTTTTTTTGTGGCTTACTCAGCTCTCGTATGCACTCTTGTAGTTTTGCAGTTGGGTCCTTTATCCCAAATTTCTCCAAGCATTTTTCTACAGTTGCCCACATGTTTGGTCGTAGTCTCAAGAGCTCAGCTATGGTGATAGTGCATGTCACTGGTGTTGACAAAATCTCTATCAATCCTTGTGAGTCCATATCTTTTTCTGAAGAGATTCCTCGTGAGGAAGCGCTCTAATCTCAGATTTTGCTTCATATTCTCCTAAGTATGAAGGTAAGGTATTGAGCGAATGAGGTTTACTCTCTACTGTTCTAATAGAGCCTCCATCTCCCCAGCAAGAATGCAGATCTAAGTCCACTTGAGATCCTACCTCAAATTCCTCTATGGGAGGATTCCTGATGTCCTTTTTCCCATTAGTCTGATTAGCTTGACAACTCAGCTCGTTTGCAAAGTTTGCCTCTCTCACTTGTTTCCAAAACTCATTGTAATCCTCATCTCTTTCTTAAGACCTCTGTATCACAGGATGAAAACTCTCTATTTCTTGATATGTTGTGTTCATCACTATACGTTCATCCTTGCGCATTTTTTCGGGATTTTGTGCACTGTTAGGCTTTTCAACTACCCATGAGAGGATAGTCTCTTGATTCATTGGTTCTCTAGGTGGTTCTAACAAGGCTTGTGTAGTCTCGATCATCCTCTGACACATTTCGAGTCTCTGCTTTTCCAATTCCGCGTTTGGATAAGTCAACCACCGTTGTTCTTGTGTTTGGTTGCTCTTTAATCTTGCTTCGTAAGCTCTCATCAGTGCATCCAATGGTTCATGTACTTTGTCGACTAACACAGATCTCCCTGAGCTCACGCTCGTTGTCTCTTTGATGCTCTTCAGTTTTGACTTTTCAGAGTCCATTTCCCGTATTCCGTTTTGACTCTCAAGTTTCTCTAGTCTGTCTTTTGTTTGTTTTAATTCCTCAGCTAGAATCACGTCTTGCTGTTCTTTTTTCAGTTTCATGTGTGCTTTCCTAGTTTTCCATGTGTTTCTATGGATTCATCGTCCTTGACTAGCCAATTTAGTATGTGACTTTCCATTCTCTAGTTCTCTAGTGATTTTCTTCGCTTGAGATCTAGTAACAACTTGCGTTGGTATCAGAGTTTCATTTTCAGACCCACTGCTAGTAGGAATCGACTCTAGCATGTTCAATGTCGTCTTTTGCACTTTGTTGGGATTCTTTGAACAATCCTCAACGAAGTGAGTGACACCACACTCTATGCAATATGCATTTATTCTAATGATCTCTGTGTGTGGGCAAAAATTCATCAAATGGTCACCTCCACACTTATAATAGGGTCCTAATGCAAGTCTTTGTGTCCCTTGATTTTCCCTTTGTGGATAAGCTAGTCTTTGGCCTGACAACCCTCCATGAGCTATGAACATAAGTGTTCTTGCGTCCAAGCTATACCTCTCTTCATCTGAGGCATATGCGGCTATTGGTGGTCCAACATTTCCCATCATGCTCCAAGGTTCTGGTTGTTTTGGTTCTTCAGGTGGGTAATACACAGTAGGAGCCATGAGTGTATCGGAATCTTCGTAATAAGTCTAAACAGGCACTAAGCTTGTTCTTCCTGATTCTCTAGGGTGGGTGCATATCTAATGCCCACTGGTCTCGCTCCTGGTAAAGGTGGTTGTTGCCCCAATACCGGCTGTGGTATTTCTATCCCCATAAGTCCTGGTACGTTTCCCGTTGGATATCGAGGTACTGGATGGTGGGGCTATTTGAGCTGGAGGCGCATACTGATGCTCCTTCACATAAACCTTGGTGTAATAGAACTCCTCTGTTGAGTGGTTCGTCCATTTTTGTTCAATCTCACACCATTTTGTTAGTTTTGGCATTGGTTTAGGGTATGGTGCTAATCTCCTTATAGCATCCTCTATCATTTGTTCCATGTTCGGCACTGTTGTTGTTTGGACATTCTTCTTAGTGGTGGTCTCGCTAGCTACAAATGATGAGCTACTGGATGCGACATCCGTATCCGTTGTCACCTCTCCATAAACTGCACAATTATCCACTAAGTACAATGCTTCTTTGGTCACTTGCTCAAAACTTGTACAAGCTTTCAGGTGCGAGTCTTTCTTGAGAGTGTCATTTCTAAGCCCTTCTATAAAGAGGACAGATAGTATGTCATCTTGCGGTCATTCCCGTACTAGACATCTTTCCATGTATTGTTTGAAGCGAAGCGAAGATTCTTTCATCTTTTCGTGCTCCTTCTGTTTGAATGCATATATTTGGGATACCGTGTTGTGTTTGATCCCTCTTTTTGAAAATTCCTCGGCAAACTCTCGTAGCAAGTGGTCAATGTCATGGAAACCTCTACCATTCAGTGGTTGAAACCATGTCAATTCCATCCTTTCTAAAGTAAGACCAAATCCTTCGTATTGTGTGTGGAAATCTGTTATCTGCTCAGCTCTTAAGACTTGCTTAAAGAGTGAGACATGTGCATATGGATCTCTTGAGCCACTATACTTCTTCGTCATACACTTGGCCAGTTGAGATGGTCTCATGCGTCTATTGTCTGCCACCAATCTCATTGCTCCTGTATCCCGACTAAAACTTTCTCTTGCATCATGGACTTCATGGGCTGCTCTAGTTGGCTCCCTTGCCACGAATCTACTACTAGGAGGCAAATGTGATGGTGTTGCTGCAAACATCGGACCTACCGTAGTATGTGTAGGGAATGGAACTGCACTACCTCGATTCATAGCCATTGACTCTCTAGAATATAATGTTCCCATGGGGCTTGGCATAGAATAATGAGGTTGACTGAAAGAATCAACCACATAAGTTCTTTCTATTCCATTTGTTGCTATAGGGTATGGCACTACATTTGTAGGTGCTGGTCTTTGTGAGCTAGGAGTGACATAATACTAATGGAGTGGTCCCCCAAAGTATGTATATCCTTCCAACTCCTTTTTACCATTGTCGAATATTGCCTTCCATACTTGTCGTATGCGATATTCTTCGTTTCTGATCCCTCTGTGTAGGTAAAGACATAAAGTCTTTTCCGCTCTGTCAACTCATAGACGTAGGGTTCCTCGTATCTATAATAGAGATCTTCCTCTCCATTATTATACTTGTATAACCCCACGTAGACATTGTCTGTGTTGATTTTCAAAGTTTCGTTTTCTCGCCTTAATCTCGCATTAGGGAAGCTCATTGTTGGTGATTTCTCCGCAGGTTCCTCATTGTTGGTGATTTCTCCATCAATCCAATGTTAGGATTCAAGACTACCAAGTACATGATACCCTCATCATATAGGTACCTATCTCCGCTATAGCTCACAGGTACTAAATCCTTGAACTTACTTGGTGTATCTTCTATTTTCACGCAGTAGCGGTCCATACCCTCTTTGTAGATCTTGGCACCTTGCTTGTTGTCATACTGATACTTGATGAACAATAGCTTCATTGTGGCTGAAAGGTTTGATGGTCCTGCTGCTATGTTTTCTCTTTTGTTTAAGTTTAAATGTCCCAAGTGTTCCGTGAAATACTCGTAAGATCTCTCTGAAGAAGTATCAGAAATACTTTCTTCGGGGATCGGCTCTAACAGTCGTACTACACCTTGGTTTACACTCTCCTTGATTGATAGAACACTCGCTTGTTCTCTTTGTCTCGGTTGGTTATTCTGGAGATATCTATCGGATCTCAAATTCATCAATCCCCCTAGAGAAATCTAACTTTTCAGTCTCGACAGTTTGTTTATCCCAATTCTCTATGATCAAAAGTGATCCAAACTGAATGATACTTGGTCGAATGGTTTGTTTTATTAGTTGGAAGACTTCTGTTACCTAAAGTGAAAATTTTTGTATCAGATTTGCTCAAAAAGACATTATACCCGTATGACGTCTTTTTTCATAGATTTTGGATATTTTTGCTTTGCTCACTCCCAGTAGCACCCTTATACTCTGTCTCACAAAATTCAATTCGAACTCTGTTTGTGCAAGTTATGGCCATATTAGGCTTTTCTTGGCAATTTCTCGATTTTTGACTTACTTGGGGTCAAATGTGATCCAAATGACATGAAACTTGAAATACAAGCTCTAGACAACTAGTACAAAGGATCTGTGTTAGCAAAATATCAAAATATGCCTAGAATTAGGTTAGAGACATCATATGCGTATGATGTCTTTTTACTGAATTTTGGTCAAGATTCAATATTTAAGCTTTTCACAATGTTTGTAACAATGTTGTCAAGTCAAATTTGAAAAATCACTTCAGCAAGTGCCAAAAGACATTATATGCGTAGGATGTCTTTTGTGCTAGATTTTGCCAGTTTCCAATTTTAAGCTTCTCCAAGTGTTTATCTTTGAGTTTCAAGTGTTTTTATCAAGTCTGAATGGAAAAATGAGCTCTGAATCAATTTTCCCTATTCTTTGCATTTTTTGCACTCTAACTTGGTATTTTGAGTTTCTAGGGTTGTTAAAGCCCTTGTTTTAAGTTGATCTTAGGGTATAACCCCCCTTCTGAACACTCTGATAATGTCAAATTTTTTGTTTTGGTCTCTGTTTAGCCCATAAGACATTATACGCATATGATGTCTAAAGTTGCAGAATTCCAGTTTTTCAACACAGAACTCTTCCAAGAGCTCTCCTAAAATCTCAGCAACACTCATTCTCACATAAAATTTCTCTGAACTTTGTTTATGCAAGTTTCACTACCAAATCAACGTTTAGTGATCTAACATGCAATCAAATACATCAAGCAAATAAATCACTGATTAATAGCTCTAGATCAGGATCAAATCAAGTCCTACCTAAGCTACTTCTAATCATAAAATGGGTTTTTGCAATTGTGCGTATAAGGAGATTCTTTGCCACACACGGACTAGTAAATACCTCAATCTCAACAACCACTCAACACCAACAAAAATCAATCTAATCTAAACTAAAAAACTGTCTAACACAAAACACCCAGCACTATGAGAGATCGTGGTGTTTACCGCGGGCCATTACCGCAAAACAAGAGAGAGGAATTCAAAATGAGGAGAGAGAATCCTTTTGATGTTGAAGCGGCACTTTACCGCAAATATTACCTCATAAATTTCCGCGACTATTACCGCTAAGACAGGCTGGACCCCCTTCCCCCTTCCTCTCTCGCGGGTTCCATTTAAATCCAATACAACTCCTACACTCTCCAGAATGCTTGCTCACTTCACTTAATCTCTCTTTCACTATAGAAACTCTATACATAAATCATTGAACTCACAACAAAACCATTACAAATACTATTCATAATCACATAACGAAACATTTGCAAATTAATCACTACACCAAGTGAAAGAATGGAGAGCTTTATTAATTCTCATCTTGTATAAGATCTCTACAAGCACTAGGATCCATATTTAGACCCATAGTATTCAAATTAATAAACAAATTTAGAGATTCTTCCTCCTCTCCATCACCTCCTGTAGAATCATCATCGCTTTCTCCCTCGTCCTCCTCCTCAAGATGACTATTTGCAAGTCTTGGCTGACCTTCTTCAACTTCTACTACATCTTCCTCTGCATCTTGTGGTGATGGTATGATGGGATCAATTACTGACTCAATGTCCGTCTCTGCAAAGATAGATCTACCCCGTGGCGTGACTGGAATGACATACCAAAGTCTTCTTTGATATATACATGGCACATAAAAGACCTATACATCACACACTAAGAATAAGCTGATATACATAACTTAAATTTTTAATTTAAGTTAATTGCACATATCCTAAATTGCCTGCTCGCAACTACTAGGATACACCAAGCTGTCAGTTTTCCCCCGATGGAATTGGGTGGAATCTACCATAATGAGCCCATTTTCATGTCTTTTGACCTCAACCGCAAACCATCCACGCTCAAAGAGGAATTTGTGAAAAGATCTGAAATCCACTTTGATTATTCTCTCTATAGTACCACAATATCTGACCTCATCTATTTTTGTGTCAAAGTTTCCCATCGCGCCACAATCATTAGTGGTCCGACCCTCATCTATCTTGCGGGTGAGAAAATGTCGGCCTTTGGACCAAATGGAGTTGAAAATGAGACCCTACAATCACAATTCATAACAGGTTACATCGCATTTCATTAAGTGATTTGCATACATGCATACATAACATATACACATTCACCTTGCGCAAGCATCCTCGCGCATACTCCCATTCTTTAGGGCTTATTTGTTCTCCTTGTGCTTTGGCATTGGTCATGGCATTATGGATCCACTCTACTTGAATCAAGTCAGGATATTTTGAAAGCTCTTTAGGAAAAGGAGGTGCACGTCTACCTCCATGGGACCTCTTCCATGCATCTCTATCCCTTTCTCTAGCTTGTGGGCTTCCAAGTACATATTGACCCATTTGGTCATGATAGTGGCATTGAGTAAAGAGTAGTTGTTGACTATGGCATGAAACTCTCTATCCATGACCAAGAGTGAGCCTTTTCCACTAGGAATGGTTGAATGCTTCCTAGGATCCTCTTCTTCACTCCACAGACGAGGCATGAATGATGGATCCACTGTGATGAGATACTGTGAGACATACACAAATGCCTCTTGCACCACTCAACCTTCTGCCATGCTCGCCTGAAAACATTAAAACCACATATTTTTATTAGTAACTCTATAGCGTATAAATGCTATCTATATTGTATTTATTTTGCATACCTCCGGTTGTGACCTCAATCTAAAAAAATCCTTTAAAGTCTTCAAGAATCTCTCCAAGAAGAACATCCATCTAGAGTGAATCACCCCACAAATGGCAATCTCCTCAACAAGGTGAAGCAATAGGTGTATTTGGCTAACAAGGATTGTATGTGGGAATGCATCCTCAATAGCACACACTGCCTCTACTGGTAGTTGATGGGCTACTGGTATGGCTTCTACTTCTATCTCTTTGGAGCTCACAAATCTACAGGGCAAACGTTATATAGTAGATGAAAAAAAATTCCAAAGTTCATGCATGCACAACATGATATAGTACTTGAAAAAAACCCATTACCTCACAATCTCACCCACTTTGAATATTGCAGCCTTCACCTTAGTGTCCCCATAACCACTAATAGTTATGGGAAGTACAAACTACAAGCAATAAAACATCTTAGTGAATGTCAACCTATATATAAGGACACATAGACACCAGAAACTGTTCTACTCTTACCTGAATGATTTTATGCCAATCATGGGATCTCAATCCATACAATTGAGTGGAGCCACCCTTTTTGGTTTTTGTGAAAGCACCTTTGAGTGACCGCATATATCCCGTTGGAGTTCTGATGGATGCAATAACTTGATTTGTCCGCTCTTGGTCTGCCTTTGACATTATCCACGGTGCTTTTGGGAGAATCATCTTTCCCCGCTCCCCCATGCGGGGCGTGGCTGAAGGGGGGAGACGTCTAATGGCTCTTAAATCTTCCCTAGCACCCAATGAATCTTTCTTGCCAATTATGTGATCCCATATATCTTGCCCAACATTTTTGAATACATGCATAGGGTCCAATAAGTGATGAATTTTGAACGAAGTCCAATACGGGAGCGACAAGAAGATTGAGTACCTCGACATACCCTTTGGCAACCCATTGGGAGGCGGTGAGGTACCATGATGCTCCTCCCAATGCTTTGCCCAATCAGCCATGTTTCAATGGAATGGCTGGACTCCATTGATAGGGGGAGCATATCTACGATGTGAAGGAGGTAGGAAGTGATGGTTGTTGGGATAGATCACCTTCCCAAGAAGAGAAGGTCTCTCTGTCACAAGGGAAGGGCCACAAGTGGGACACGCACTATGTCCAGATGTTGCCAATCCTGTCAAGAGGTAAACAAACGTTACACATGAGACGATAAACCTAAAGCAAAGAGTACAATTAACATGGGCATACTTACTAGATACCTCTCCAAATCCTGGGTAATCATGCATGGTCCACATGAGGATGCACTTGATGACGACTTTGCGGTCTCGTGGTGGCCGTGAAATGACAATGACATCTATGCCTCTCCATAGTTCTAGAAGCTCATCAATAAGAGGCTGCAGATATACATCCATGTTTTTTACCCTGTGCTTTCCTGGAATGAGAAGTGATAGTAAAATGTTTCCCTTTTTTGTTGCCTCCCAAGGCGGAATATTGTAGTTTACAACAACCACCGGCCAAGTGCTCCATGAAGTAGAGCGGTGCCCAAATGGATTCACTCCATCACTAGCTAACCCAATCCTCAAGTGATGAGGCTCATCCATGAACTCTGGCCATGTGTTCTCTATGCGCTTCCACGTTGGTGAGTCATCTGGCACTCTCATAATACCATCTGTGGAGCGATTTTTTGCATGCCAACTCAAAAGCTCGCTCGTGCCCTTCGATCTAAACATGTGTTGGATGCGAGGGATGAGTGGAAAATGCCTCAAAACTTTACGTGGAATTCTGTTGCTCTGCATTACTTCTTTGAACCTAGGCTCCCCGCACGATGAACATGTGTCACAATCGGCATGCTCATTACGAAAGAGCACACAATCGTTCACGCAAGCATGAATGCGATCATAATCCATCCCTAATGCAGTCACCACTTCGCGGGCTTTTCGTCTGTTCTCTGGCATCTGATTTCCAGCTGGCAGCATCTTTCCTAGCAATCTATCACAAGAAGAAAGTACATTAGAAGCTAATTTATGCACTCCACAAGCATCCTTCACAATCTGTATACATACCTCAAAAGTGCGTCGACACTAGCATTGCTCCATCCAAACATCTCCTGAAGGTTAAGGACTTTGATAGATGCCCTTAAAATGGAGTAAGAGCATCTATCATATAGTGTGGTGTGTGCCGAATCGAGTAGCTCACTCCTCGTTCGCTCTGAAGCTTCTTCGCATGCACACTCTGGTTCATGCTCCTCCTATCGTGCAAAGAGATCCTTAACTATTCTATGCAAATGGTCGTCTTCTGCATCCACGTAAGGAGATGGGATGTGGTCATTGGGATAAGAGGGAGCAGCAGTACTTGGCTGATTTGATGTGTTTCCTCCCTCTCTAATGGATTCTTGGCGCATGCGCTCTTTCACCCTCCTTTCCCCTCCTCCACCAACCACACGCCAATGAGGGGTGACGTCAATAGCCGCTACAATTCGCGGATCGTTTGTTTCCATTCGTGCACGCTTGCGAGGATCGTCCCATAGTCCATAATCTTCTACATGGATCAAGCATATCTGTCGAAGTCGAGCAATGGCGCATTTGCACCGCACGCATGGGCATGGTAATCGCTCGGCCAACCACCGTGATCTATCCGGTTCAGTGGACGGGCCAAAATCATCCCAAGCAACCTACATTAATAAATTACATATAGTAATTAAAATCAAATTACCAAAGAATGTTAATAAAATATCATTAAAAAGTAAAAATTAAACTTTTAGGAAAAAATGTCATTTTCAAAGTACTAGGAATACTTTCATTTTATATATATTTTATAAAAAACATAGTACCAATAGATTTTGAGGATCAACAGTAATAATGTCAGAACGTGGCCATCTGTTTATATGGCCCAAATTTGCGCCGCGGTAATAGACGCGGTAATGATTGCGGTAAGCCACGTGGTAATAATCGCAGTAATAGGAGCGAAAAATCAAACTTCAAATTTTTTTATAAATAGGGGCACCCGCGTGCCCCGCGAAGTTCAAAGCCCTAAAATTCAAATTTCATCGTCTTCTCCACAGAAGCCGAGAGCGCGAACCTCACAACCTTGAGCTCTACCTCCATCTCTACTCTTCTACTCTCCACCATCTCTACTCTTCCACTCTCCTACCCTCTCCCAACAAGCGCTTCAATTCCATGTAAGTTTTGTTGTTATGTTTTTTTAGTTTTTCACATGCATACACACACACATGCATACACTCATACACACGCATGCACACACATGCATACACATGCATACACACACACTAATTACACACACTAATTAGTGCACGTGTACGTTCTTTACACACTAATTAGTGCATGTGTTCTTTACACACACTAATTAGTGTAAGTAAAGACACACCAAAAATTAAATTTGTTAATTATTAGTTACTTGCAAAATCTAAACTTGTTAGATTTATCAAATTTGTTAAATTTATTACTTGCATAACCTAATATGTTAAATTTGGGATTGGCCATGCACACACTAATTAGTGTGTGTTTAACATACCATAGACTCTAAGCATGATTGCAAACATCTTTCGTGAAGGCTCATAGAGTTTGGATCACAAAACAAACCAAAAACTTGACAAAAACTAAAATCTGTACTAATTGTCGAGAACTTGAGTATGACTTGGTGAATCTTGTTCGAATTAAGTTTTAACTTGATTCATAGACTCAAAATAGATCATAAAAAGACTCTCCTCTGAAAAAGTTAAAAAAAAGTTGTCATTTTAGGTCAAAAGTCAATAATCACGATTATTAACTTTTGGCTCAAAACTGACCAAGGTTGATACCATAGACTCTAATCATGATTGCAAACATCTTTTGTGAAGGCTCATGATGTTTGGATCACAAAACAGACCAAAACCTTGATAAAAACTGAAATCTGTACTGGTTGTCGAGAACTTGAGTGTGACTTGGTAAATCTTGTTCAAATTTAGTGAAACTTGACTCATAGGGTCATATTGATGTTTTAAACAAGTGTACATGCTTAGTTGACCAAAAATTGCCAAAAGTAAATAATCATGATATTTACTTTTGAAAACAAATCTTAAAAAAAAGGAGTAAATAATCGCGATTATTTATATTTGCTCCAGAATTGAAAAAATTTGCACAATTGAGTATACCACATGGTCAAGCACATCAAGTAGACTTCACAAATCAAATTTAGTGAAATTTGGATCAATAATTTGAGACTTAAGACAGATTCTTGGAATCAGAGTCTACTGACACTAAATAGTTGATAACTTGGACAAATCTTGATCAAACTCAACCAAACTTGTCCAGAGACCATAAGAAGGTAATTACTTGGCAAAACAAATGTAAAAAGCATAGAAATTGAGAAAAGTAAATAATCGAAATTATTTACTTTTGAGCCCCAGATACAAGATTTTGGACTTTTGAGCTTGTACAGTGCTAGAACAACATAATACAAGGCCACTCGTCAATTTTGGGTTCCATTGGATCCAAATTGGTACCTGTTAACTCAGTTTCAAGTTGCAGATTAGTCCTTTAGCTCCTTGCAAGGATAGAATTTGAAAATCTCATTTGCTGACTCACTTAACTAAGATTGAAGAACCAGGTTGCAAGCAAAGAATTGGGAGCTTAACAAGATCTGAATTCAAGTCAAGTGAAAAAAATGGATAACAATCTAATATGAAGGTTAGGTTATTCAAGGCCTAGATTTTCATCATTTCAAAGGCTGCAATCAACTTTGACACTTTCGAGCTAGAGTTAATCAACTCTTGTGAGTCTAAGAGAAATCAACTGCCAAAAGTACTTTGGCAATAGCAGTCTTATCAAACTTGAGCAGAAAATTTTCTGCTAATCAATACCAAAGTCTACTAGGAGACAGTTTTAACAGAACCAGTTGACATGGACTCATCTCGAGATAAGAGTTCAAGTACAACAGAGGAAGCCAATATCAGTGGCAACACATGTACAAGTGCAACAGAGCAGATTTTACAGCTTTATGGCTACAATGGAGATAAAGTCTTGTATACAGATTCAATAGGCCATAGATACTTGATGAACAACAAAAGCAGCATAGGAGCCAAGATCCTATTGATTAGAGTAAAACTAGATTCAGCGAACTCCCAGATGTTCATAGACTTCAGTGGAGCCACATATTGCAAGCTTAAAAACGAAGTGCAGATATAGGTGCAAAAAATCAACCCAAGTGGTTATCTAGAAATCTGCACAAGCCAGCAAAGCATACATTTGGTGCATATGCAATCAGGGTCATTGTACATGGATTATAGTGGTCAGATCTACAATCGAGAATCGGAAATGCAAGATCCAACAGATCAACCAATAGAAGCAAATCTAATTGGAGAACAAAGCCAAATCCAGTTGGAATACCACCAGTCATGGCGTATTGCTCAGATTGTGGATGCAAAGGTGGACATTTATCTGAAGATTGTCCAAGAAATCCAGACAATAGGGACACATAAACTGCCAACAAGCAAGGTACAAAGCAAATTGGAAATGAGAATCTTGATGTAAGTGCATTTACCTCGTCACTTTTAATGCATTTAACTCGTCACTTTTAAAGAGTGTGCATTAACTTTAGAAGCACCAATGAAAGCATTGCAAGTTCAAAATCAAGGATGCATAGGCACATGAAAAGCTTAAAATTGATTCTTTGAACAAGAAATTCATGCATGAATTTAGTCAAGGTGTCGAGATATCACCAAAGGTTGAAAAAGCTGTTAGGTTTTCTAGTGATTTTGCATCCACTACCACAAGTGTGCAATCATTCATGAGTCTAAGGAACACATCAAGCAGAATGATGTTAGCATTGTATGGCACACATAATTCATATGCACACTATGTAGACCAAAAAGGGAAACTGTACAAAAAGGGTCAACCCGTGTTTGAACGACCCACATACCAGCTCATAGAAGTGTGTCTAGTGATAGATCATAAAGGATGGTTCATTTCAGAGAAATTAATCTATTATAGCCCATCCTCTCTAGAGCCGAAGGATATTACCCAAGTGAACCCATAAATCTATTCAGAGCCAAACTCTCATCCATTAGAAATCAAGATTCGATGTTATGACCACATGAGCATATACTTTGACCAAAACAGTCGTGGATATAGATGAAATTCTAGCATCTATGATGCCTTGGGTCCTCAAACGACAGAATCTCATATCATAGGAGACCCATGGGATAGACAATATCAGGGCAAAGATAAAGCTATCTACAACTTGACTTGGGGAATAATTTGTCATGTCACACGGAGATACATAGGAAACTATGCAAAAGGTTTACAGGTGCCAAACATCAACAGTGCTACCCAAAGTGTACCTTCACAATCCTAAAAGGTGAGACTCAACTAGAGCCAAACATTTTTGAGCTGTCACAATGAAGTAGGCTATAGGGATCACCCTAGGAAGGGGGGAGCTGCAAATTCATCAAGCTCAGCTCTAGTACCAAAAAATGCTACACCAGTCAGAAGCCCAAGAACTTCTATCCAGTAGATCCCTTCAAAGCAAAAACCGTTGAAGGATCATATGGTTGTTGGAAGTTTTCCATTGACCCAGAATCCATCAAAATCTGCAAAACATTCTTCTATGAAGATCATCAAGGACAGAAGTTTCAGCTGATCTCCACAAGTCAGAGTCAAAAGCCAACAAAGCCCATAGTGTTCAACCAATTGCATGAGACCAAGCTCGCATATGCATATCGAGATGCAAATGGCAATGGTTCTCAACAGGTTCATGACCTTGTACAAGCCCCTATGGATGCTAAACCTGAAGTCAAGGACTATCTAAAGATGATGCAAAGCCTAAAGCTTCCAGAATAGGTGACAGAAAAGCCAAAATCAACGAGAGATAAAGTCCAAAAGGCTACACAAAGGTCACCACCAAAATCTTCTCCGAGAGACAGATTATGTCAAAAAGTACAGTGGATCTTCGAAGATCAAAAGTTACTCAAATGCAGGCACACAATGCTCAGCAATTGCAAGAAAAAGATGCGGTATTACAACAAAACGAGCCAACATCAATGGAGGAGGTGATCAAGACAAATCCAATGTAGAAAAAGTTCAACCCACCGACACCGCCACCACAAAACCACTCAATACAGAAAGAAATCCTGAGAAGATCAAGTGCAACATCACCAGTGAAAATGAAGAAAAGCTGTCAGAAGAAGTAAAGCTAGATTTTCAACTAGACAAAAAACTCATGTCTTTTCGCACTTGGAAAAAATGTGGTCAACCACAACTAAAAGATGCTCCTGAATTTGTGAGCATATCAGGAGACAAATGAGCAGAATGCTAGGGAATCATTTCCAACACCATTGTAGTAAGTGCACAGATCATCAAAGCTCAATTCCACGTGATCACAGCAAAGGATATGCCAAAAGACATCATAATGGGAATGCCAGTGGCCCAGAAGATGTTAGAGATACAGAATTCAATGAAGATGCAGTCTTCAAAGGCAACAAAGAATGAAGACCAAGATTGGTTACCCGCGGACGATAGTACGAAGTCCTCAAGCACAGTTAAGATGGAGACTGATATTAAAGCAGATCTTATTGAAGATGATGCATCTCCATTGAACAGAACTTCAGAAGAGCTTAAAGAAAATCAAGCAATAGCAACCATGATAGCTATGGAGCAGAAAATACCACCAAAGCTAGAAGGAATGAAGATCAAAATTGCATACAAAGGTAAAGCTAAAGTGGAACTTCCACCGATTAGCAAAGAAGATGTGAAAGCATATGCCTCTACATCAAAGAACCCTCATGGATCAGCTTCTTCAAGAAAGTCAGTCTTTCAAAACTTCAATTCAATTGCTGACCCAACTAAAACCTCTAAGGAAACACCAAGAAAAGAAAAGATATGTCAGCCACAGTACTCAAGAAAGCAAAGGAAAGTCAAGCAAGTGTTTGTTCTGAGCAATTTAGTCAAAGTCAATGATCCGGTTTGAATTAAGGACGAGAAATCAACACAGAAAGACAAACACATGGGATGGATAGCATCAGAATAGAGTTGAAAGGAACAGGAGTACTATGGAGGTAACAAACAAATATGGGTGACAAAACCACAGGTTAGAGCATATGAAGTAACTTCAAGTCCCTCCCAAGAAAGAAGGCCCACAGGGTATCAACCTTGACAATATCCTAGGATACCTAAGAAGCAAGTATTCAATAGAACAACATTGAATGATGGTGAAGTCTACCACGGCTCACAAAAGGATACAGAACAAAGATGGATCTCAAAGAATGTTCTTCTTGGACAAGGATTCTACAATGGGTATACAAAGATTTGGCTACCAGTCAACCACAAGCCAACTGCAACTACACTAGACTTGCATGAAGATCTCAACATATTATCAGAACCTAAAGCTCAACAAAGTCAACAAAGGAGTTACAAAGGTCATCAAGAGGTTTAGATTCCTAAGTCTTCCAATGCTCCTAGTCAAAAGCCAAATGTCAAAAGTGAACAAAGGCCTCCAACAACATCAAAGACTTCTATCTATAGGCCTAATTGGAGAATCAAACAACCAATGGAGTCTTCACAGTCAAAGAAGGACAACCCAACCAACGCGAATGCAGAATCGAAGATGATAAAACAGGTATGGCAAAAGAAACCTTCAATGCCAACTTGGTCCTCACTAATCCTCTTTTTGAGGATTCAAGCTTACTTTTACCTGAAGAAATGTTTGTAGTAAGCACAAGAATGTAAAAAGTCAAGTTGCCAAGGTGCAAAAAACACTCTTTGGCATAGTCAGAGTCGGGCTACTGAGCCATAAACTAAGCAAAGCATTAGACCCAAATCTTCAACTCATATTAAACTCTGTGATAAGGTCGTATTTATTAGGCTTACACTCAAGCTGGAAGAGTTGAGCATATCTAAAGCCGTGTCGCTCATGCTAGATGAGATGAGCATAAGAGTCAAAGTCTATTAACTTACAATTGGTGATGTCATAGAGTCCAACACTCATGCACAGTGCACAGTAAGATGAGAGCACATATCCTCGTCAATGAAAACCATTCTTAAAGGGTTTCCAGCTTGCAAAGCCATGTCATATGGTTTTATAGCTACACCATCTTTCTGAAGAACCCCTCAAAATCTTACTTGCACACCATATTGTTTTGCATCCATTTTTGTGTATGCATAAATAGTATGTCCCACCATTGGACATATGCATTACACTCTTTTTTGCTTCCACCTATGCACCTTGAGTGGACTACAACAGGCAAACCAATGTTCCATCATGCTACCCTTTCATATTTGCTACCTTTTTAATTCCATATCTATCAGCAATTCCTTGAGTATTTTATTAATATTTTCCATGCTAATAAGTACTCCAATAATGCACAAATACCAAAGGCACTTTTTTTCCACTGGGTTTTTTCCCTTTGGTCATCCGGTTATAAGACCCTAATTTAGAACCTCATCATTCTACTTTCCTTGTACATATTTTTCATAAATAAACAACAACCTCATCATGATGCTATTACAACGGATAAATGCAACATCATCTCTCAAATCGACTACTCGGACCAATGAAGATGTTGCAGCAAATTGAACCTCATCAACAAATCCAACGACAAAATGAAGATCAGCCCATCAACAACCAATCAAAAAACCTTCCCTAGCCTCCACGGACACTTTTCAACAGTGCCTGGGGAGGGACACTAAAATAGAAAGGGGGGAATGTTAACTAAGTCAACATCAGTTAACAGAAGCTGCTAAATACTGAAGACGTACGGATGCACATCGAAGATCAAAGTGAGGAAGCATTAAAGATTGGAGTTACACATTTTTCACATTTTCCCAAAATGGTCACGTATTGTAAATTCTTGATTTATTTCAAGCCATTGTAATATTTTAATGTGTTATGGGCTCAATGGGAGTTCCAAGTTGTAAAGAACATGTTAGTTATTGTACCTAGGTTGCAGATACAATAAGTGTAGAGTCTCAAAGGTCTTGGGCACCGGACATTACACATTTTAGAACTTGGCAAAACTATAAAAACCAACTTTGTAAAGATTTTATTCAGTTTTTGGATAAGGAATGCACAGCGTGAGCTAACAACGCTCACTTATTTCCTTCTCGCGCTTCCTACTCCCTCTTCGGCTCTCACATTGTGAATCCGTTTGTTGCATTGCAACAATAGGTAAGAGCTCTACGCATTGACGTTAGTAGTTCACAGTATTTTGTAGCTTTTGGCATCGCCGACCCACGGCCTAATTTAATCATAACTAGGAATTTACACTTTTAAATCAAAAACTAAGCATAGGCGGAGTATTGGGGCATCATTGCTAAGCATTTAGATGCATTCTGGGTCGAAAATGACTAGGTCAAAATTCCACTGCTGTTAATAATCGCGATTTTGGAACTTGGCCTAAAGTGGGGTTTAAGGCCATAGGCATGTGTGCTTAGGTCTTATAAACTTGTCCTAGAAGTTTAGTTATGTTTGGATGTCGTTTGATGCTATAACAGATGTGAATTGTTTGCCGATGAGCGATTGGCTTTTGGTGATTTCAGTCACCTGAGTGTAGCTTGAGTTAGATGAGAGTTGTTAGTTGTTTTCCAAGAGATTGACAACCTCTTATAGCCTCTATGCACTAGTTAGACATGCGTCCCACATGATAAATTGCAGATTTTTCTGTCAAAAGACCCATTCTCTCTCTTCCCCACGGGAATATGAGCTGATGTGTCAATTTTTGGTCCATTTTGCCACTTTGGCCAAAACTAGGCCATTTTCAGCTCATTTTTTGTGCGAAAAATCCCAAACGGAGTCAAGAAAATCCCTAAATTTGTAGCATCACTCGCATAAGCATAAAAAGAACAGATAAGCATCATTTTTCATCAATATACCATTTTGTGTCACTTTCCATGGAATTTTGCAAACGGCGCCTGTTAGTTGCTATTTTTGGCAGTTTTTGCCCACACCAGTCTTTGTAGGCGAAATGAGTATGCCACCATGAAACACTTGGACTATGTACATTGTAAAATAAAATTAGGCATATTATCAAGTAAGAAAGCATGCAAATGATCCACATCCAGGCCCACGACTCCTCGGATAGGTATGTACATGATAGCGACTTCAGTAGTCGCTTTAGCATATATCACGATATGTACATTATTGTTTTTCTTTCCATGCATTGAGAAGTGTCAAAAGTGAGGTGAATGTTTTTATTTCACACTATGTACGTGCCATGGAAGGACATCCACCCCCTTTGAACCTACACATCCTCCGGCATGTGCCAACATTTTTCCTATATAGGTTTAAGCTTCATTAAGATCCGCAAATATTTGGATATCATTTTCATCTTCTGCGAAGTCTAGAAAATCATCCTTTGCTTCTTCATCCTCATCTGTAGCAATGTCATTAGGTTCTTCATCATCATCTTGTTGTGAATCAAAAGGAGCATTATCATGTCTCCTCTTGAACATCTTGATTCTTTTGCCTGCTATGGGAATTTTAAGCTCTGTTCCATCGAGCTCCCTCAAAGTATATGTAGCATTTCCATGCACATGTTTGACAACATAGGGACCAAAACACCTTTTTGCAATTTTTCATTGTGTGGTGTGTTGGTTGTCAAGGCTACTGTCGTACATTAAGACCCAATCACCCTCTTCCATAGGCTTTGGTCGAAGCCTATGTCTTTTATTAAATCTATCTTTATTCTTTAGTCTTGCATCCTTCAATCGAGCTTTAGCAATGTCTATGTCTTCATGTATTCTTTCCAATTGCCTTATGTGAAAAGCAATTAGATTTTCCCTACTTACACCATCTCTCCAAGGTAACATATTCCAAGTAGGAACTACATCCTCAATTGGCATGACTGGCTTCTGACCATACATCAATTCAGTAGGCATGTAACTAGTCACTGAGCTATGAGATGTACAATCAGCCCACAAAGCATATGGTAGCAACCTTGGCCATTGCTTCAACTTCCTCATAGATTTTACATGTACATCATTCCATTGAAACCTTTGATTCTTCCTTAGCAATTGATAAAGAGGATTTGCAACATGTGCATAATGTGGAATCCATATGAGATAGAAGACACATGCACCTAGAAACCTTCTCACCTCCATGATATTTACGCATACTTCCTTCATCCTCTGTATTGCATCCACTTTATTTGGACAAGGTCAGCGGCCATGAGGATTACAAAGATGTCCCACTATCAATATTTCTTCAACCCCAAACACTGACTTTTGCCCAGATAATGTAAGGTTCACTTCTTTCAGCCTTGCTAAAATCCTATCACAATCATTGAAGGTGCACCCCCTCGAATCGAGAGCCTCATCTTTTTTAGCTAAGTTTCATCCTTTCATTGGAATTTCATCAAGAAAAGGAATTGTAATTTGAGGTATGAAGTCACGAAGGACTTTGTTCATACCATTCATCATGTGAGCAACCGAGTTGGTTGCTCCCTGTGGTAAGGTGCACATCCTTACCAAACCCAAGGGTGTTCTCATGGTAGTCAAGTCCCTGCTTTCCATTGCTAGTTGGAATTGATCATACCCTGAGTACAAATCCCCCATAGAATATATTGCCCTTCCTGCAAATGCTTCTACAAACTCATCTACAATTGGCCATGTACCCATATTCCTGATTGTGACTTTGTTGATAGGCTACATGTCTTGAATGAAACGTAGAGCTTTATTTTTCTTTGGTATTGTGAACCATCTGCTTGAGTAAGGGGCACATGAAGGTTCCAAAATCCCCATCTTTATCTTTTCATTGAGTAAATCTATAAGCTTTGGCAAGAGTGCTTTTGGCACTGTAATTGGTCGTAGATTCCAAGGCACATGAGATACAGTGAATATTACCATTGGTTCTATTATAGATGGATCCAGACACCCTATCCCATGCGGCTCAAATGCAAAAGCTTTTCCATGTTTGGAGAGTGTTTGTTCAAAGAATTTTATTTCAATCTCTGTCAAGGAGTCATTGCCTCCAACTTTTAACATCTTCAATGACTCTTGCATAAACTTGCGTCCAATGCTTTTTAGATCTCGGAGACTAGGTTGCAAAGAAGACTGATCCATAGTTTCCTTGCAATTGGTAGGCAAAGGCAATGCCATTGGTGTCACCTTCTTTGCTATAGTTTTTTAGTTCGTCTCCACTCACACTTCTAGATATTTTTCTCACATTGAAGAACTCCTCATCTTTGAAAGACTCAATGATTCTATACATGTCCATAGAAGCTACATCTACGCGATCATTTCCTTGTTGGAAACTAGAACTTGTTATAGCATTGAGATCACCCATAGTATCTACAAAAAAAACCTCCTCAAAAAACCTGAAATGTACTCATCTTCATCTAGCAAATTATGGTTTTTGTATTTTCTACGTACACTATTTACATATTGGTTTTGTCCTTTCTTTAAATCTCCAAGATTTGTGAAAGATACTAATCCATCCTTGCTACTAAGGAACCTGTAGAAAAAGTTCCCTTCATATAGAGACTCTTGGACATGAGGTTAATCTCTACACCATGGTCTATCAAGGACACATAAGGCTCCTCAAGATCTCCCATCTTATCCAAGGTTTCCTGCTATAGCCCTTGCCCAATGGTTTCTAGAATAGTGGCTCTTATGAGTGGCTTCGTCTTCATCTTCACCTTCAAATTTAACATGCCTATTTCTACCACCCGAAGACTGGTAGCAGATTATAAAATTCTTATCTTCATCTATTTGTTGTACTTGCATCACATGTGTCTTTGAAGCACTCTCTTCAGCCTCTAATTGGATAGACTCTCTTAAAGCTTGTCGCTTTCTTCTTATGATATCAATGACTTCCTCGTGGAACTCTCTTTTCGCAATGCCAAGGACTTCTCCAATGTAAAATCCACCTTGCTATTTAAGATCCTTTCCTCTAAAACTTTCTTTAAATCTATGGCAGCTTCAATATCTGATTGTAGCTTGTATGATGGGCTTTTTCCCTTGCTCTTTTATTTATCTTGCTTCTCCTTCGATGCAGCATCTCTCATTGGTACTTCTTGTGATGGAGGATGCCTTGCCATGGGCTCTTGAGAGGGACTCGGATCCTTTCTCCCTCCACCTCTAGTAGCCCTCTTTGAGGGGCCTTCATCCCCATTTTCTCTCCTGCATTTTTCTTCAACAAGTGCCTTGTTTCCTCGATGCTTTGCAATGTAGGCATGCACTGACAAAGCATCTACAGGTTCATTCCACCTAGTCTCAAGACAGATACAATATCCTGCTTCATGTAACACTTCTTTAGTCAACTTTCCCTTCATAGCTAACTCCATCACCCATGGCCATACATCTTCACCATCCTCACTCACGTTTCAATATATTTTGACCCTTTGAGTATGACTTGACTAGCCTTTAAGCCAAATGTTGCTCCTTTAACCATTGACATAGCATGACTGGTTTCCATGTCCTCAACTAGATTTTTCATCCCTCCTTTGCCAAAGTTGGTCGCCAAGGGCTTCCCTATTTCACTAAGATGTATTTTCCCTTCTTTGAAGAAGACAAGATCTTTACCCAAGGCATCTTTGAAGCTTTCACAGTCCCTTCTTGGATGGTCTGGGCTGTCACACCAGATGCACCTATTTAAAAATCCCTCTCTGTTTTGAGGTCTTTGACTTGATGACTGTCCATATGTTTGCCCCTTTTCTTCAAGCCTTGCTAGCTTTAATTTCAGCTCGTGTATGCCCTTCACAAGTTCTTCAAGCATAGACCCATCATCCTTAGAAGCTACAATAGCAGGTTTTGGTTGCTTATCAGTAATAACAGGAATTGGAGCACCATTGTTCACCACCATGTTGTCTCTTTTGCGTTGTCTTTTTGCCAACAGGGAGACTGCATCTTGTACATCATTCCACCTTGTCTTCAAACCTTGCTCTGCATCTTTGTCTTCCAAGAGAAGCTCTAACTTTTCTTCAATTTCTTTTCCCGCTTCTTGTAGGAAAGTTCTACCTTCTCCCTATCCAAGGAATCTTGTTCAGTTTGTGATAGTTGAGCATAGTGTCGCTCAAACTCTCTGAGAAGCTCTCTAGAAAAAATCCATTCTTTAGGCTTTGCAAACCAATCTAAGAAAGTTCTTTTTGTCACCCTCTCAGAATCCTCCATAAACTAGTATTCTTTTAGAGCAAGCTTGAATTCCTCCCAATTTTTTCCATGAGCATTTTGAATCTCCCTAATACGGTCTCTGATCTCTGGGACACAAACTAGCTCAAAACTTTGAACCATGTCTTCCTCACACACTCGATTCAACTCCATTTCCTTCATATAATCTTGTAGATACTTTGTGATGTACTTGCCATCAAACTGGTCAACTCTCTTCACAATGGATTGTAGTGCTTTTGTGGTTGAAATCTGGCTTCTTTCTGTTGCTTGTTGTTACTGCATGTACATGGCAAATGCTTGAAACATCTGCATGACTGTAGGATCAAAGTGCATCCCATGTATCTCTTGGTTTTTGTCCACAGCTAAAAAAGTGTCTACATCAATTCACAAACTCCCACCCCAGCAACTTCGCGTCGGGCTCACCAGGAATGTCGGAATGTGTGCGGTCTAGCTGGGAAGGTGCAAAACCTCTGGCTATGAGAGTTCATGATGAAAGTGTTTGTGGAGAATCACCAACCATCTTTCTAAGGGTGACAAAAAATCTAAGAGATTTCATGATAGCAAAGTCACAAACCCTCTTTCCTATCGTGCTTGGAGTCTGCTTGTTCTCGTAGTCAAGAGTATGATGAGAGGATCATCAAATCACATTCAATTTCACTTAAAAGGACCATTGAAAAACACTAATTTTTCAGCCATGAAACCTCGATGCTCATACAAACACAATTCTCAATCAAAACCCAAACCTCTTTCATGGTATCATGTAGCCTCGCCCCCAATTTCATCGTCGTAACATCAAACAATTGAAAGGAATACTCGAGCTTCCATCTCGACGACAATTTTATGATTTTGTTGAGATTTATGAGCTTCTAAATTGAAGCCCACACACCATTTTGATAAGGAGAAACCCTAATTCACTCCCTCACAAGCTCAGATACAAGATTGCAAAGAGGCGGGACTGCAACACACATAGATTGGGCAACCATGCAAGCCATTCCACAGTAGTGATAAATTGCAGGTTTTTTCGGTCAAAAGCCCCCTTCTCTCTCTCCCCACAAAAATATGAGCTGATGTGTCAATTTTTGGCCATTTTGCCACTTTGGACCAAAACTAAGCCATTTTCAGTTCATTTTTGACCCAAAAAATGTCATTTTTGATGCGAAAAATCCAAAACGTTTTCATGAAAATCCCTAAATTTATGGGATCACTCGCATAAGCATCATTTTTCATCAATATACAATTTTGGGTCACTTTCCATGCAATTCTGCAACAGCGCCTGTTAGTACGTTGCTATTTTTGGCAGTTTTTGTCCGCATAAGTCTTTGTAGGCGAGATGAGTGTTCCACCATGAAACACTTGGACTATGTAAATTTTCAAATAAAATTAGGCATCTTATCAAGTGAAGAAGCTCGAAAATGAGCCACATCCAGGGCCACGACTCCTCGGATAGGTATGTACATGATAGCGACTGCAATAGCCGCTTTAGCATATATCACGATATGTACATTATTGTTTTTCTTTCTATGCATCAAGAAGTGTCAAAAGTGAGGTGAGTTTTTTTATTTCACACTATGTACGTGCCACTGCACGACAGTGCGTGCACGCATTAGCCTGAAAGAGTAAGTAAATGTCATTTAAATCATTCGATATATTTATCTTTTTATTATGTAGCGATGAAAAATAAGTCTCACTTTTCCTTTGCTAGGAAGTGCCGCTTGCTTCATTTACTCCAAGGTGGTGAAGCATCCTTGAAGGAGAATGGCATAGGGTTGACGAAGAAGGCCTGGATCCAGGGGCTTCGATATCACGTGTATTGGTGGCAATTGGAGTGCTCGGATCCAGTGGATTCGATATCAAGAAGTGGAGTGCTCCAATCAAGTCCACACAGGATCCCGAAGAGCAACCCCACTTTGCTTGCACAACACAACGCTTGTTGTACAGTTTTGACATCTTTAATTGACAAATTAAGAATGTAGTAGGATACACAAATCTTGTTCTCGGTGGCTCAAAACATTGTGGTCTGTCTTGTAGATGGTGGAGAGAATCTCTTGTCTTTCCCATTCCCGAGCACCCCAATGATGCATGGTGCATGTCGGCGAGAGAGGAGACGGGCTTATATCTTGATGATTGGATAGACAAATTGCGGCCAAAGGGAGCATGGCTCAAGTGTCCTTGGTGGTTGAACTACCCGGACAAGGAGTACCCACCCGAAGAGGAAGAGCTATACATAGGTATCATTCTATATAGTTTTTACCTTTGCCATGCAGCAATACAACATGGGCTCAATAACTGTTCTTTTTTAATTTATAGCGGAGCATACTGCGTCACGAAAGAAAGCGGTTGTGATAGAGGATGCTCTATCTCCAAACACATCAACGAAATCAGACAAAAAGAAACAAGCCTCAAAGAAAGACTTGCAAGCACCATTGGCTGACCGGCAACGTGGGAAGAGAAAGAAGAGGGCTGTTGTTTGTAGTGATAGTGACAGCGAGCATGTGGTTGAGAAGTATTCTGTAGAAGTTAGCAACAGTGCTCATAGCCTTGGTTCTATGAACCACATTGTACTGACACTATCCTTCACTCCAAGACCAGTAGGGGGCATCCAGGAGTCCCCTCCATGTTCACCATCACATGGAAGGGCTGCAGAGGACCTATCAAGCAGGGCCGCATTTGTGGGAGATAACCATCTAGGTACGTGAAAATGGTTAATGTTGTGTTGTTCTCTTTAGCATTGCTTGAAAGATATATTTGATCTTATGTTGCTACATACAGATATGCATGTAGAGTCACGCCACCTTGGAGTGCATGCTAGTGCCAAGGAGTTGGTAAAAGCTATTCCAGATGTGGTTGTGCAATGACAGGTAAGCTACGCTGATTTACAATCAAAGTTATGTCCACAATTTTAGTGCTAACAATATCCCTGTTGTAGGTAGTCGTGTGAGAGAGAGAAAGAGAAAGTTTGTCAACTCACGAGAGAGAGAGAGGGGTGGCGTGCTAGTTGAGCGAACCACATACATGAAAAAACGTAGTCTTCAAACATCTTACAATGTGTGTTGTGTCTGTGTTCCTTGCTAACAAGCTGTGGATCCCTCTTGTTCTCTCATTCCATAATCGTGGGCCATTGGCTCCATCGTCCTCATAGACAACGCACACAAAGAGAGAGAAAGGACTACTCCACTTTGATGCAGTATGGCCGCACAACACACTTCCTTAAGCTCTGTAGGGCTTCTACCTTTGAACCACGCTTTGCCCCAGCTTGTATGACCTCTTGCAGTCAAGGCGAGACTTGCAATAAAAAAAGAATAAGTGGGCAGCCGAAAACAACAGCAATGTCCAAAAATTAAGTATTCGAGTGGTTGCAGCAGATCTCTATCAATGCCCGCCGCTAGAGATAGAGAGATCGCTATCCGTTGCTAAAGATCTTTGACACTGTCTGGTTCGAGAAGGAGGAGTCGCTCGGAGATGATTGTCAATGGCTGCATGGAGGTGAGAGGCAGAGAGAAGTCAGCTTACAAATGGGTGGTGTGTGCGTGTGCAACAGTGAGAGATAAAAAGAGTCAAGCTACAATCCGAATTGGACGATGACGGCTCGAGTGCATAGGGGGGAGAGAGAGAGAGAGAGAGAGAGAGAAGGCAGAAATCCGAGAGAGCATGAGAGAGTAATTCGATGGCGGTTTTGTAAAAAAGACAGACGGTGTGTGTGTGGCCGCCAGCTGAAGAGCGAGAGAGATTGAAAAGCTACGTTACTGTCTAAAGCCAAAACAGAGCACGTAAATTTTATTTTATTAAAAAAATATGCTAATGAAAAATAATTTGGCAGCTAGTGGTCTGAATAGGAGTTGCGCGGCCACAATCGATTGCATTGTTGTTGGGATGGCCACAATCAATTGCATGGTGGTTGGGGGAACTCTAGTCCAAACGTCTCTCCATGGACGAGGGGATTGGTGGGTGGTGAGAGTAGGGGGATTGCTGACCACACAAGACGAATTTTATTTTATTTACTTTTGGGTCTACGCATGCGCTTGCGCTCCTAAGATCGCACCTAAGATCGCATGGTTATCACTAGTTGGGTATGGTGGGCGCTGTTAGTTTTCGATAAGGGAGAGTATGGCGTACACATTCCAAAAAAAAATGGAGAGGAAAATCTTAACGGATTCTCTCTCTCTCTCTCTCTCTACTCTCTCACAGTTCATAAAATTAGCGATGGCGCTGGTGTTGCTGCACTCATGAGCCAGAAATCTGAGGCAAAGGAGGCCGACACGCAGGCAAGGGGTAAAGGCATAAGATAAAGAAAAGGGAGGGGGGTGCGCGTCGCAAGGAGGAAACATAGCAGAAAGTTGGTTTTTTCTTATAATTATTGGTTCGGAGAGAGGCCACCAAGCCCAGAATGGCGAAATGGATAGCTCATATTTCGTCTCCGTGATTGTGCGGATTGGAGTCCCGGTTCGATTCTGTTGACTGGCTGCGGTCTACCGTTTTGCTTCCTGCGCCCCTTGCTGGTAGTAGATAGATCGAAATCTATGAAGATTCCAGCTAATAAGTTCAGAGTTGAGCGAGTATGTAGCACCACTAAATTTCGATAAGGGAGAGAGAGTTGGGAGCCGAAAAGATAGACGACCTTCTGTGGGTGTTTGCTGCATGCAAAAATAAGGGGTACGGTTCAGAATAGAAGCGAGCTATCCTCTATGCATCAATGCCTCACCTTTGCCACTGACATCGTCAAGCAACGGATAATATCATCGTAAACTGCACCGTGTGGCTACTACACTTAGTGCAAGTTCTTCAACTGATGGCCGCTACACTCGTCCTCTTGCGCTATTGCTATTGTGATAGGCCGGTCTTTTCAATCTGTGCCCCCGTTGAAAGCATTGATGGCCGATTACAACGGCGCACTAAATGCTGTCAGTATCTCTCTTTCTTTTCTAATGATAAGAGCCGAGTCCCACATAATATTAGTGGTATTAGTGGTATTCACTCAGCATGTGCAAAATTGTGGTCACACAATTTGAGGTTGAATTTAATAGGATGAAAGAGACAGCTCCCCTAAAAATAGTAATATCCCTAATATTCCCATTTTTTCAAGGATTATGAGGCTCGCTTGATGACTAACCAATCAAAATTCAAGTTCAAAATACCCTTTTCCTAGTTTCTAGCATCAAGTTCTACTTACGAAATTCTAGTCATATGAAAGGTGTTTTCTCTCCATATTTTCAGCTGCACGATCAGCTTTTGTGAAAATAGTAATATTCTCTTTTTGTTTGTGGCCAGAATAATGAACATTTTACTTCCTCATACCACTAATTCTTTAGTGGTGTAGGGAAACTCGGCTCTAAATAAAATCGTAGTTTTTTTTTCAATTATTTGGGGTCATGTCCCACTGTGGCAATTGGTATCATTGCATGATACATCTCGATTCTCTTGTGCATAATCGATCTTGAGATTCACACCGATCTCATTCTTTGAGTACTCTCGGCATGGTTTCTAGAATATTCAAAATTTCACTTCTTCTCCTTCTTCTTCTTCGTCAAATCAAGAATTCTCTTCATCAAATATGTAGACGAGTTATATCGATATTATTATTATTAGTAGTAGTAACAGGAGTGCTAAACACTATATTAGCAATGCTCAAGCCACTTACTTACTATGTAAAATATTGTTATTTGTACTCTCTACTGGAATCTCTTATACTAATCACAGAGTGATGAAAAATCAATGTTAAGCTCTTCATAGATTTTTCCACAACAAAGAGAGAGAGAAAAAATTAAATGAAATAGAAAAGAATTGTGTAGTTGCACTTATCTTTAGTGCAGAATCGCAAATATCTAATTTTGCTCAGATGCCAAGTTGTAGACCTCTCTGATTGTTTGTTACCAAGAGCGTAGCCTTGTGCTTTGATACCACTACTACAAACAAAAGGCAAGGTAGTCCTGCTAAATAGAGAAAACAAAATATTGCAAGCCATAAATCGACAGAACTGTATATCTAGCAACCATCATTGCACATAATCCGAGCCGTACGCAATAAGAGAGAGATAGAGAGCTAGAGAGGGCAAGAGAGAGCGCGTGTAGACACACCTCCTAGAGCGGAGTGCTACGTGCGCATGGTGAGAGAGAAGAGTGGAGAGGAGAGAATAATAAGGTAGACACTGGGTGCAATCTCCCCCTGTGCAAGAGTGATCCTTTCCCTGTTCCACGTATTTGGTTTATAGATTTCTTGAATAGTTCATGTGAGTAAAAACTGGCCGGCCGGTCATAAATGATCAAAGCTCATAAAAGAGCACTTGAATAATAAAATGTACAAAATGTATATTTGCTCGAATAGGCCTAAATCGGTCAACCCTTTTCCACCTGTCAGCTGCAATAAATAGTAGAATATCAATTCCATAACAAATCCAGGGATTGTTCATTTAACAACTCAAGCTTCACAGGATTGGTGGACAATTATGAACATAGAAACTTCAATCCAAATCAGAATTTTAGAAATTTTAGACCTAGACCATTGGCAATAAAGAGGAACTTTGATCAGAAAAACTCTAACCAAAACCAGAGATAATCTCAAAACCAAAGGAATTTTAGACTAGACAATCCACCTTTTGTTGGAAAGGGACCGCCTATCAACATTAACAACAATGGAAATATTAATAGTCCACCTCGTCCAGAAGGAGAAGAAAATGGAAGACCTCGAGGGAGACCTCAAGTTATCAGAGCTCAAGGGGCTAGAGGTGAAAGAAATTAGGCAAACGTGTATGTTCATGCTACAATTGAACATCAGAGAGTGGATAAACAATTTTCACTAATTCTGACCCCAACAGAGTATCAAGGTAGCCATTTTACCTTATTGATTGATTCAGGGAGAACACATTCTTTCATATCTCCTAAGTGCATAAGAAACCTCATTTTTCATGAACACCTTAATACATACCTTACAATAGAATTAGCTACGGGGTATGAAGGTTTGATCTTCTACTTTAGTGGGTAGCTTGAATTTTGTTTTGGATGCTCATAATAATTATTCAAGCTCCAAAATCTTACCCATAGGAATCTACTCTGGAATCCTAGGAATGGATTGGCTTAAAGCCAATGATGCTCACATAGATTGTAAAGACGCTTAATTGACTTTAAAAAATGACCAAAAATCTAGAGTTATAGTTGTACTGGGAAACGGGAAAAGCCGTAGCTCAAACTAGTGGCTTTACCAAACTTGTGAAGAGTCATAGGAAAAATAAAAATATTTACACAGTACAGTTTAACCCTAAGGAGAAGAAGATAGATTCACCTGAACCAGAATGGATAATAGAATTTAATGATGTATTTCTCGAAGAATTTTCATAGTCACCACGTAAGCGTGATATTGATCATGCAATAGAGCTCACTCCAGGAGCTCAAGCAGTTGCCCGTAGACCCTACAAAATGTCAGTACCTAAATTTACGAAACTCAAGGAGCAATTAACTCAACTTTTTAAACAAGGTGTCATTTGACCCAGTGTTTCTCCATGGAGTACTCCTATTCTCTTTAATCAAAGAAGGATGGAACTCTACGTCTTTGTATTGATTATCGTGGATTGAACCAGGTAATAGTTAAGAATAAGTATGCAATACCAAGGATTGATGAAGTGCTTGACTGATTACACAGAGCTTACATCTTCATAAAAATTAATCTTAAGTCAGGATATTACCAAATCTGAATCAAGGAGAAGGACATACCAAAGACAGGATTTAATACTCGTTTTGGACATTATAAATTTACAATTATGCCTTTTGGAATTACCAATGCTTTTGCAACTTTTAATCATCTCATGACCGATGTGTTTTGAGAGCATCTTGATGTTTTGTTCTTGTTTTCTTTGAGCTATCCTGGTTTACTCAAGAAACAGAGAAGAACACAAAGAATATGTGCGGTGAGTACTTGAACTTCTTCATCAAAATCAACATTATGCCAAACGTAGCAAATGCACCTTCTTCATTGACAAGGTGAAATATTTGGGATTTATTGTGTCCAAGGATGGTGTTTCTACTAACCCAAGTAAAATCATAGCTGTTATAGCTTGGCCTACACTAGAATCAATACGAGTGTTAGCCTTGCATATTCTTTCATTAAAGTGTTATTGAATCTTAGTAGTTTATTTATCATTTTGTTATTAGTAAAGAGCTTTGTGCCTCTTCATTCTTCCTAGCAATTGGACTCGCACCTGATGATACCGTGTTGTATGAGAGAAGGACGATGAATGAAAGGCTATGGTTATGAAGATTCTATGTTTCTCTGTGTATTCTATCTTCAGTTTCCATTCAATACCCTGATTCTGTTTTGGACCGGTACAGGTACTAAAACTATTCTGATTCTGTGAGGTGATGATGTAATGTTTTAATGGTTGATTTAGTCGTAATTCCCACTCTATGCCTCAATAACACTTGGGTATCCTACTGATTGTGGAGCAAACTTTAATGAAGGCCTTAATGGGAGATGGGGTCTAGTTGGGGCATATGGGTTTGTGAACCTAAAGATTTCCTGCAAGCATTCTCTAATTGAAAGTCAAAGGAGGAAGAATAAGAGGATTACAACCTGATTTTCCTTCAGGCTATTTTCCCAAATTGCCTGGTGATTTAAAGCTTCAGGTTGCTTCCAAGGGTTTTTAGTTTTACACAACATAGTTTTTGCCTTTTGGATTAGTAAATGGTCCAATCCATTTGGTTAACTGCATTAGTAGACAACTCAAAAATTTCATGAAGATCACAAGTAGAAGGAGACATGTATAAGTGATTCAGGGAATGAGCCACCAAACATCTCCTATGGCACCAGGTTTCAGAGAAGGAGATATGAATCATGGCTGGAATCTCAACTTCAGAGATCAAGGGGTCATGCAGGGGAAGAAATTCCTGAAGTATATAGGAGCAGTTACAGGTTTGCCACCAATTCCTGAAGGAACAGGACCTGGAGAGATCAGCAACACAAGTGGAGACCAACAACAAGAGGAAGGGGAAACACTACACTTGAACCTTTTAAGAAGTGGGGATTAGACTTTGTGGGCCATGTGAAACCAACAACAAAATGTACAGGTAATAAGTATATTCTTGTAGCAATAGATTAGTGTACCAGGTGGGTAGAAGCACAGGCAATGAAGGATAACAAGGCAAAAAGTGTGGCCAAGTTCCTTTACTAAAACATAATGACCAGGTTTGGATGTCTAGTTGAAATAGCTTCAGATCAGGGTGGACATTTCATCAATAAAACGATCAGGAAGCTTACTGAATATCACTTGATTATCCACACGAAGTCCATAGTACTATCCGCAAGCTAATGGTCAGGTAGAGTCTACCAATAGAACTCTAGTGAGGATCCTGAGGAGAATTGTTTTAGAAAACAAGAAGGATTGGGATACCAAACTAGATTTAGCATTATGGGCATTCAGGACATCAAACACCATTTTAGATCATTTGGGAAATTACCGTTTCCCAAATTCTAAATGTGTATGCTAGGATTGTGTTATTTAATGATTTCTAAGCTCTAATTGCCTTTAATTTAGATAAATTATCATGATTGTATGAGTCTATTTTAATTTCTCTACTATAAAATTTAAGAATAAACCTCCAATATAGTTTTTGGAAAGAGGATTTGTATGACATGAGTGCTTTTCAAAATTCAACAAATGCTTCTAGAAGTAGCTTCTCAAAAAATGAGGTGTCAAAAAAACCAATTGTTATGATTTTAAAGCAGCATATAGATTGATTACAGCAATTAAAAAAGATAATATGTAAATTAAGGCAAATACTATTAAACACTCTTGTCATAATTTGGTAACCTTAATCCATGTATAACAAAATACTTGGTCATGGTTTTGTAGCATGCTATCAAGTTTTAAATACACGATAATTTAAACAACATTCAAACTAATATTTCACACTTAAAAAGTCAAAACAAAACTATATAGTATCCTATGGCTATAAGACCATGAGATGCCAACTATTGCACCTATGGACTTAAGGCCATATGGTGCTCTTTGTAGACATGTCTATGACTTTAATACGTCTCTTTATGACCTCAAGGCCATAGGGTTAGGATTGTTAGCTGGTCCCAACGTATAAAGAGGTCCAGTCCTTCAAAGCCATATGGGACTTTATTTATGTGCCACCCTATGTCCCTAAGGCTGTAGGTTGTCTTAGGGCCACAAGATGTTGTTTATGACAATAAGAAACCCCTCTATGCTCTATGTTGGCACACTATGTCCTCAGGCGCACAAGGTGTGCCTCGTATGCTAGTTAAAAACCCTTGATTCTATATGTTGTCACCATATGGCCTTAGACCATAGGGTGCCCTCTGTGCTAGTAAGAAATCCTCTATACTCTGTGTTTGCACCCTATGGACCTAGGGCCACAAGGTACTCTCTATGCTAGTAAGAAATCCTCTACGCTCAATATTGAGACCATGTCGCCCCAAAGCCATAGGATATCCTCTATGGTAGTGAGAAAAACCCTCTATGATCTATGTTCACAAACAATTAAAAAATCTAAACAATACTATAGAGTATCCTATGGCCCTAAGACCATAAGATGTCATCTATTGCACCTATAATTCCATTTGGTATTTTATTTAACTATACAAAGTTAGATGAGGCAATTACTTAGATAAACTATCATAATTCTAACTTTGAAATTATTTCTTAACATAAAACTACAATATGAAAACTCCTAATATAAGTTTGTGCCAAAGAAGCAATGTTAAGATGAAGATTTTTTACATCAAGTACATGCTTTAAAACTTCACTCAAAGGTTTTAGAGACGGTGTCTCAAAAAAAGGAGGTGTTTAAAAACACCATTTGATGTGAATAATACAAATTGTATACATTGATTATGTCAAAATAGTATAAAGTATAAACATAAAGATTACCACCAACTTGACAGTTTCATAAAAATGATGGTCTTCATCGCATGTACAATAAAAGACTAACTAGAAAGAGTATGATATCTCCAAGATTGAGGGTGTTCAAAAAACACCGTTTTGTAACACTACCAAATGTCAAGAAATTTTGATTGTTTGGATCACTTAATAAAGACAATTAATAAGAAGAAAAAGTTAACAATACCATAGAAGCATCAAACAATGAAACCAAAGAACTTGAATGAGAGAAGTCTCCTGACAATAGGATGCACTTCATTAAAAAAATAGTTTAAAGATGTTTCAAGATATCCCACAACATTCCATCAAGTTTAAATTTTGAAAAGTACACATTCCCAAATACTTGGTAGATGCTATTTAGAATACTTAACTAGTACACTTAAAATGGCCTCCTTCTCTTGAGATTTTGAGTCCTTTGAGACATATAACAATGCATTATATACTGAGTCTCAGGATCACGATGAAACATTACAAAATTTCTTATGGTATAGTCTCTCTTGTCTTTAGCATACAACCACACACATAACCATGGAACAATTTCATCTTTTAAAAAACTTTGAAGCAATTGAGTAGGTTGGTTCCAAAACTTTGGAAAAATCATATAAGTTCCTTGTATATTCCACATCACTCGATATGGACTATCATCAAATATTATAGTGTTGCCCCCATCTAAATAATCAAATAGCTTCCATATGGTCGAAAGATTTTTGTGATAGGCTCTTTTGTAACCGATCATGAAATTTGAATTTTGGCAGCACCGGTTATCCATAATCATCTTGAATTTGTGACTTTGTGTAGGAAAAGAGGTCTTGATTATGTGTTGAGATTTTTGTAAACGATGGCAGCTCCAAATCCAAACCTCAAAGAACTCAAAGCAAAATCTTCAGAAATACTCTGCATCTAGACGCACCGCATACACCTCATTGTTATCTTCTACAATGCACATGTACTTGGTCCAAGTTGGCCTTGATTGAAGCTCAAATGTTGCAAGAAGCACACCCTCTAAATCCAAGATAAGCGTTCTTTTGTCCTGTTTGAAAGATGTTGGTAGATAGTGAAACCATTGCTCTTGGTTTGAATGTGATATTTGATGTAATATGAAAGGGAGCTCCTCTATTTTGTGATAATCTAATAGCAAAACATTTTTTCTTAGAAGCCCTAAAATGATTAAAAGAAAAAGTTAATATAGAGATCTTAAGTGTGTTGAAGACCTTAGGGACATAGGGTGCTAATTTGTGGTTACACTTAATAAGTCCTATGCAAGAACACATGCCATGACCCTATGGCCTTAGATTCATAGGGTGTTGAGACCATAAAGTGAAATTCCCCCAAGGTTATAGAGCAATATTTGACCTTATGAGCATGTAGATTGTCTTTGATGGCACAGTGAACTCAAATTTCAAAGCAAACAACTATAAAATCTTTTAAAAAAAAGAGCATTTGGCACATGAAACTCAGAAGTTACTTATAGCATTGAAAGACAATTTAAAAAACTATTAATCATTTACATCTTCATATATCTTGAAACCCTAAGCACTCTAACAAAGTCTCTGAGTACATAAAGATCTTTGTAAATGACAAAATGTTACAAAACATTGCTCCATCATTTCTTGATATAGGGCTATTTGAGATCATATTGAATTTTTAGATGCTTTATATAATTCCTGGCTTCATGTACTTTGATCACAGGCTCCTTGTATCCCAATTTTTGGGCAAGCATGATTTCTTCTGCACCTTTCAAGGCTGATAATGATTTGATATTCTTTAAGACTCTTACTTTTTCTCGATCACGTGCTGACAGCTTCTTGTCTTGACTTCGAGTGGACATTCCACTAGTGCTAGATGTTGTAACTTTCTCATCGTGAAGAGGATGAGAAACTTCTGGTAGCCTTCCCGTGGAGTAGGTTTTTTCTAGAAAAATTAGATTTCTCTCCTCCCACTCTGCAACAACCTTGTGTATACGGTTATAAAGCTCATGACCTTGAGCAATGGGTGCTTGTCCATATAAATGAGACCCTTAACTGTGTGAATGTCATTAACATGATTGAGAGCTTTGATATATGGTAGCAGCTCCCCAAGGAGGATATTATCCTTGTCATAATCAACATTGAATGATGGTGAAAAAATACAATTCAATGCAGGATTCACACATCCCTTTAATGGTTCATCATCTACAAGAAGCAATCTTCTTGCATCAAGCCCAAATTTTGATGATGCAATAGCCAACAGTTTGAAAAGTGCTTCTACTCCTTGATTATCTAAGCGAGTGATCCTTGATTCTACGCATGGTTGACATTGGATTTTCCCCCAGATCATAAAGAATGGAAATTTTTCTTTAGCTTCCTTTTCTAAAATCTTGATGATGTCCACAACATGCATGTCATTAGCAGCTGACCCTATCCCTACTTTGAAATTGCTAAATAGAGCCTTTAAAAAATCAATGCATCCTGGACGAAGAACAATATGCTCATGTCCAAAATTTAAGCTCTTCATTTTCTTGGACTTTTGCCAGCATCTCCTCAGGAACAATCCACACAAGCTCACTATTATAGTCATCATTGGTTTGTTGGTGGATGGAAGGTCTGACTCACCATGCACATCGATTTCCAAATCCTGGGGTGCTAAAATATTTGTGTTGGACTCTCCTTCTGGCGTTGCACATGTTCTGGAACTTTCACTATCTTCTTCCATTGGATTACTCTTCAAATTTATCTCCAGTCGTTGTAGCAGTTGACCTTCAAAGACTTGTAGATTCTTGTCATCTTCGTCATAAACTCTTTGGTTGACATGGAGATTGATAGAATCTTTCTTAGTAGAGTCAATGGCATTAGCATCCTCTATACCAACAATCTCGAGTAAAACTTTGTCAGCCGCAATATCTTGTTGAAGGACTGCAAGTTTAAAGAACACCTAATTTTAGATTCCAAAGTATCTACATTTTGATAACTCTTTTTTGTCACACTCTTAGAAAAAACTAATCGCAAATAGCAAATTTACTAACTGACAACACATCTACAATGATTTTATTTTTATGCTCCTTATTGTCTAGAGATTCCTAATCTTTATCTAGCTACATTAGTTCTTTGTCCATGATTGTGGCGCCTAGAAGTATACTTGGAGAAACATTTATGCCTTTAAGCTCTAGAGCAGAAGTCTCATTTTCTATTGCCATGATCTTCTTGCATTGGATGATTTCCTTGACTAAGTTTCTTATGGCCTTTAGGCCATACAATTCTCTTTGTAGATATCTCTATGACTTTAAGATAATCCAGAATATGTCTCTTTATGGCTTCAAGGCCATAGGGTTAGGATTTTTGAGAGGTCTCAACATATAAATAGATATATGGCTTCAAATCTATATGGTACTTTATTTATGTGTCACCCTATGGCCCTAAGGCCATCGGTTGTCATAGGGCCCCGAGATGCCCCCTATGAGCACTAGTAAGAAACCATATATGCTTTATGTTTGCACCCTATGACGTGAGGGCCACAAGGTCTGCCTTTTATGCTACTAAGAAACCCTTTATGCTACATGTTATCACTCTATGGTGTTTGGGCCATAGGGTTCCCTATGTGCTAGTAACAAATCCTCTATGCTCTATGTTTGCACCCTATGGACCTAGGGCGACAAGGTACCCTCTATGATAATAAGAAATCCTCTATTCTCTATGTTTGCACCCTATGGACCTAGGCCCACAAGGTAGCCTCTATGCTAGTAAGAAATTCTCTATGCTCAATATTGAAACCCTATGGCCCCAAGGCCATAGGATGTCGTCTATGCTAGTAATAAAAACCCTATACGCTCTATGTTGGCACCCTATGGAGACTTGAGGGCCACAAGGTACCCTTTATAATGCTACTAAGAAACCTTGTATGCTGTAGGGGAGCACCAAATAGCCCCTAGGCCACAAGGTTCCCTCTATGCTAGAAAGAAAACCTCTACGGTCTACATTGGCAACCTACAGCCCTCGGGCCATATGGTGCATCAAATGTCTCCTAGGCCACATGGTGCCTTCTATGCTAGAAAGGAAACCTATGCGCTCTAAATTGACACTCTATGGCCCCAAGGCCAAAGGGTGCCCCTTACGCCTAGTATGAAAACATTGAAACTCTATATTAGCATCTAAAGACCGTAGGCCACAAGGTGAGCTCTATGTTAGTAAGAAACCATCTAAACTCTATGTTGGTAGCCAAAGGCCATAGGATAGCCAAGGAGCCCTTTAGGAGCATTCCCCACAAAGACCACCTTATGGCCCCATGGTGATTTTGTGGCCTAGGTGCCCTTGTTAAGACTCTTTTATTTTTTGTATCATATGGCCCCATGGAAGTATACTATCCTCTATGCTATCAAAAAATCGTTTATGCTCTTTGGTGGAATCATATGGCCCCAAGTCCATAAGGTGCTCTCTATGCTAGGAAGAAACCCTCCATGCTATATGTTTGCACCCTATGGCACCAAGGACACAGGGTGTCCTCCATGATAGTAAGAAACCCTCTATGCTATAAGTTTACACCCCATTTAACTATGTTGACACCCTATGGCCCTGGGGCCATAGGGTGCTCCCTAGGGACACAAGGTGCCCTTCAACCTAGGAAGAGACCCTTTATGCCCTAAATTGGTACTCTTTGGCCTCAGGGTCATAGGGTGACTTCTATGCTAGTAGGATACATTATATGGTTTAGGTTTCCACTCTATTGCGTTGGGCTAAAAGGTTTTCTCTATGAAGAAACCATGTATATTATATGTTGGCAGTGTATGGACCTAGGGGTAGAAGGAAACCCTAGGGCTATAGGGTATCCTCTATGCTACTATCATATGGTCGAAGGGCAAATAGTGACCAAGGTATCATGTGTGTCCCAAGGGTAACAAGGTGTTAATAAAAATCCCTCTATGCTCTATGTTGGCACCGTATGGCCCCAAGGCCATAGAGCAATCTTTATGCTAGTAAAATTCTCTCTATGCACTATGTTTACGTGTATACTTATAAGAAGCCATTTATGCACTATGCTAGCATCTTATGACCCTAGATCCATAAGATTTCCTCTATGGTAAAAGAGAAATTGTACATGGGATATGATGGCATCCTATGGTCCTAGGGCCATAGGGTGTCCTCTATGCTAGCAAAATGTGTAAGTTAATACTCCGAAATTGAAAAAGCTTTTGAGAAAGAAAAAAGAAAAAAAAACCTTCTACTTCCATTGTGGTGTCCGGCAATCCAATTCCCAACTCTTGGGCTACTAGAATATTTTTATTAGATTCTTTTTCTTCCCTTGCACATGTTCTGGAACTTTCACTGTCTTCTTCCATTGGATTAATCTTTAAATTTATCTCCAGTCATTGTAGCAGTTGACCTTCAAAGACTTGTAGATTCTTGTCATCTTCGTCAGAAACTCTTTGGTTGACATGGAGATTGATAGAATCTTTCTCAGTAGGGTCGATGGCATTAGCATCCTCTATACCAACAATCTCGAGTAAAACTTTGTCAGCCGTAATATCTTGTTGAAGGACTGCAAGTTTAAAGAACACCTAATTTTAGATTCCAAAGTATCTACATTTTGATAACTCTTTTTTGTCACACTCTTAGAAAAAACTAATCGCAAATAGCAAATTTACTAATTGACAACACATCTACAATGAATTTATTTTTATGCTCCTTATTGTCTAGAGATTCCTAATCGTTATCTAGCTACATTAGTTCTTTGTCCATGATTGTGGCGCCTAGAAGTATACTTGGAGAAACATTTATCCCTTTAAGCTCTAGAGCAGAAGTCTCATTTTCTATTGCCATGATCTTCTTGCATTGGATGATTTCCTTGACTAAGTTTCTTATGGCCTTTAGGCCATACAGTTCTCTTTGTAGATATCTCTATGACTTTAAGATAATCCAAAATATGTCTCTTTATGGCCTCAAGGCCATAGGGTTAGGATTTTTGAGAGGTCTCAACATATAAATAGATATATGGCTTCAAAGCCATATGGTACTTTATTTATGTGTCACCCTATGGCCCTAAGGCCATGAGTTGTCATAGGGCCACAAGATGCCCTCTATGAGCACTAGTAAGAAACGATATATGCTTTATGTTTGCACCCTATGACCCGAGGGACACAAGGTCTGACTTTTATGCTAGTAAGAAACCCTTTATGCTACATGTTATCACTCTATGGCGTTTGGGCCATAGGGTTCCCTATGTGCTAGTAACAAATCCTCTATGCTCTATGTTTGCACCCTATGGACCTAGGGCCACAAGGTACCCTCTATGATAATAAGAAATCCTCTATTCTCTATATTTGCACCCTATGGACCTAGGGCCACAAGGTAGCCTCTATGCTAGTAAGAAATCCTCTATGCTCAATATTGAAACCCTATGGCCCCAAGGCCATAGGATGTCGTATATGCTAGTACAAAAAACCCTGTACGGTCTATATTGGCACCCTATGGAGACTTGAGGGCCACAAGGTACCCTTTATAATGCTACTAAGAAACCTTGTATGCTCTAGGGGAGCACCAAATAGCCCCTAGGCCACAAGGTTCCCTCTATGCTAGAAAGAAAACCTCTACGGTCTACATTGGCAACCCACAACCCTCGGGCCATAGGGTGCATCAAATGGCTCCTATGCCACATGGTGCCCTCTATGCTAGAAAGGAAACCTATGCGCTCTACATTGACACTCTATGGCCCCAAGGCCATAGGGTGGCCCTTACGCCTAGTATGAAACCATTGAAACTCTATATTAGCATCTAAAGACCGTAGGCCACAAGGTGAGCTCTATGTTAGTAAGAAACCATCTAAACTCTATGTTGGTAGCCAAAGTCCATAGCATAGCCAATAAACCCTTTAGGAGCATTCCCCACAAAGACCACCTTATGGCCCCATGGTGATTTAGTGGCATGGTGATTTAGTGGCCATATGTTCTGTAACTTTCACCGTCTTCTTTCATTGGATTAATCTTTAAATTTATCTCCAGTCATTGTAGCAGTTGACCTTCAAAGACTTGTAGATTCTTGTCATCTTTGTCAGAAACTCTTTGGTTGACATGGAGATTGATAGAATCTTTCTCAGTAGGGTCGATGGCATTAGCATCCTCTATACCAACAATCTCGAGTAAAACTTTGTCAGCCGCAATATCTTGTTGAAGGACTGCAAGTTTAAAGAACACCTAATTTTAGATTCCAAAGTATCTACATTTTGATAACTCTTTTTTGTCACACTCTTAGAAAAAACTTATCGCAAATAGCAAATTTACTAACTGACAACACATCTACAATGAATTTATTTTTATTCTCCTTATTGTCTAGAGATTCCTAATCGTTATCTAGCTACATTAGTTCTTTGTCCATGATGGTGGCGCCTAGAAGTATACTTGGAGAAACATTTATCCCTTTAAGCTCTAGAGCAGAAGTCTCATTTTCTATTGCCATGATCTTCTTGCATTGGATGATTTCCTTGACTAAGTTTCTTATGGCCTTCAGGGCATACAGTTCTCTTTGTAGATATCTCTATGACTTTAAGATAATCCAAAATATGTCTCTTTATGGCCTCAAGGCCATAGGGTTAGTATTTTTGGAAGGTCTCAACATATAAATAGATATATGGCTTCAAAGCCATATGGTACTTTACTTATGTGTCACCCTATGGCCCTAAGGCCATGGGTTGTCATAGGGCCACAAGATGCCCTCTATGAGCACTAGTAAGAAACCATATATGCTTTATGTTGGCACCCTATGACCCGAGGGCCACAAGGTTTGCCTTTTATGCTAGTAAGAAACCCTTTATGCTACATGTTATCACTCTATGGCGTTTGGGCCAAAGGCCTCCCTATGTGCTAGTAACAAATCCTCTATGATCTATGTTTTCACCCTATGGACCTAGGGCCAACCTCTATGATAATAAGAAATCCTCTATTCTCTATGTTTCCCTATGGACCTAGGGCCACAAGGTAGCCTCTATGCTAGTAAGAAATTCTCTATGCTCAATATTGAAACCCTATGGTCCCAAGGCCATAGGATGTCCTCTATGCTAGTAAGAAAAACCCTATACACTGTATGTTGGCACCCTATGGAGATTTGAGGGCCACAAGGTACCCTTTATAATGCTACTAATAAACCTTTTCTACATTGGCAACCTACAGCCCTCGGGCCATAGGGTGCATCAAATGGCTCCTAGGCCAGATGGTGCCCTCTTTGCTAGAAAGGAAACCTATGCGCTCTACATTGACACTCTATGGCCCCAAGTCCATAGGATGCCCCTTACGCCTAGTATGAAACCATTGAAACTCTATATTAGAATCTAAAGACCGTAGGCCACAAGGTGAGCTCTATGTTAGTCAGAAACCATCTAAACTCTATGTTGGTAGCCTATGGCCCAAAGGCCATAGGATAGCCAAGGAACCCTTTAAGAGCATTCCACAAAGACCACCTTATGGCCCCATGGTGATTTAGTGGCCTAGGTGCCCTTCTTAAGAATCTTTTATTTTTGTATCATATGGCCCTAGGGAAATAAGCTATCCTCTATGCTATCAAAAAACTGTTTATGCTCTTTGTTGGAATCATATGGCCCCAAGGCCATAGGGTTCTCTCTATGCTAGCAAGAAACCCTCCATGCTATATGTTTGCACCCTATGGCACCAAGGACACAAGGTGTCCTCCATGATAGTAAGAAACCCTCTACGCTCTAGGTTTACATCCCATTTGACTATGTTGACACCCTATGGCCCTGGGGCCATAGGGTGCTCCCTAGGGCCACAAGGTGCTCTTCAACTTAGGAAGAGACCCTTTATGCCCTAAATTGGTACTCTTTGGCCTCAGGGTCATATGGTGCCTTCTATGCTAGTAGGATACATTACATGGTCTAGGTTTCCACTCTATAGTGCAAGGCTAAAAGGTTTGCTTTAT
The DNA here is from genome assembly GCF_014529385.1 of Adiantum capillus-veneris. Classification (NCBI taxonomy): domain Eukaryota; kingdom Viridiplantae; phylum Streptophyta; class Polypodiopsida; order Polypodiales; family Pteridaceae; genus Adiantum; species Adiantum capillus-veneris. The sequence goes on along the minus strand of NC_140960.1, from coordinate 102,338,402 downwards.
GAAGAAACCATGTATACTATATGTTGGCAGTGTATGGCCCTAGGGATAGAAGGAAACCCTAGGGCTATAGGGTGTCCTCTATGCTACTATAATATGGTCCAAGGGCTAGATAGTGACCAAGGTATCATTGTGTGTGAGAACTCTCTACTATATATACAAAAACCACTTATGGCACTATGGCATCCCAAGGGTAACAAGGTGCTAATAAAAAGCCCTCTATGCTCTATGTTGGCACCCTATGGCCCCAAGGCCATAGGACGGTCTTTATGCTAGTAAAATTCCCTCTATGCACTATGTTTACGTGTATACTTATAAGAAGCCATTAATGCACTATGTTGGCGTCTTATGACCCTAGATCCATAAGATGTCCTCTATGGTAAAAGAGAAATTGTACATGGGATATGATGGCATCCTATGGTCTTAGGGCCATAGGGTGTTCTCTATGCTAGCAAAATGTGTAAGTTAATACTGCGATAAATATGAAACACGATATACAAAATTGAATCATTATCATACATCATACATTTGTTGCTTTGCCACACAGTTGAAGGGGTCTTTGCCTTCAAATATCATCATTACATTCAAACATTTAAATCGAATTTGCAAGTACTTTAATTCACAAATGCATTGATTTGTTGGTGGATGGAAGGTCCGGCTCACCATGCACTTTGATTTACAAATCCTAATGGGCAAAAGTATTTGTGTTGGATTCTCCTTATGGCATTGCACCTGTTTTGGAACTTGCATTGCCTTTTACTTCTAATTTACAAACTTAAACAATGGTTATACATTATACAATCATTTCTTTGCAATAAACCTTGATACAATGTTCTGATTGCTACATGACAAGCTAAGAAATTCTACTAGTCCTAGCTTCCCTCTATTGAAAAAAATTCAAGATATAAATTCCAATTCTCTGCATCATCTAGAAGAGAAACAAAATCATAATTTGGAACAAAATACTCGCACTTTATATCTTTGAATAAAATCTTGTTACAATCAAAGAATTAGATCTTCACATAATCCAAAGGACAAATGCTTCAATAACCATTTATGCTAGATGTTTACTATCTAAGCAATTAATTGGCATTTACAACAAATGTTGAATATATGTTTAATCTTGTTAGTTGCAATACAAAGATAATTATTTCAAAGCGAATATGTTTAATCTAGTTAGTTGCAATACAAAGATAATTATTTCAAACGCTTACACCATCAATTCACAATAGAAGAACTTACACCCAACAAAAAATGATCATACATCAATTGTTCAAACTCTCATTTTGGAATTTTGAGGAATAAATACTTTTTAGTTTTTTCTAGCTTATTTCATTCTCAATAGAATACTAAATGTTAATCACAAGATAAGAAATATATGTCCCTAATGTATATGGACACAAGATATAAGGCCAACGAAAAATGTTCTTGAAACACTTAAAGAGTCTTTAGGTGACCTAGAATAACCAACCTATGGTCTAAAGGCCATAAGGTGTCATGTGATGTTTTATAAGATGTGTCTATAAGAGCTAGGTGATTTGCATCCATGGGGTGATTTAAGTGCCCTTGTGGAGATTCTATGTCACCACCCTATGGCCCTAAGGCCTTAGGGTATCCCAAATGCTCTTGGATAACTTATGTTTCCTTCTAGAATAGCCCAAATACTCATGTGCCCGTTTAGAGACTTTATGTAATTTCTCTATATACATAAGATTGTAGGATAGCTGTGTTGACACCCTATGGCCTTAAGGTTGTAGACTAGCCCAAATGCTTATGTGCCCTTTTAAAGACTCTATGTAATCACCCTATATCTGTAAGATTGTAGGGTAGCCAAATGCTTTTGGGGGATTCTATGTTGACACCCTATGGGCCTAAGGCTATAGAGTAACCCAGATGCTTATGTGCCCTTTTAGAGACTCGGTGTAATCACCCTACATCTGTAAGGTTGTAGGGTATCCCGTTTTCTTTTGGGAGATTCTATGGCCCTAGGGCCATAGGGTGTCATGTCTACAAAGAACTCTATGATCCTCAAGTCATAGTGTATTCTTCCCAAACCTCATATGATCAATTAACTTTAAAGTATTACATAATATATATCTTATGACCATATATAAATGTAGAATTCTATTTACCAAAACATGTCCATATAATATCATACACGTAAGTCTAATTCATTTATTGTGAAAAAACTCAAACTCACAAGTTCACATTTTTTCAAAGAAAATAAATTGAGAAAAATAACGAGCCAAACATCAATGTTTTTAACATCATGGGCAGATTTGAGATGGGACAAATAAAATAAAATGACAACAATAATAATCTAAATATCAGTAATGTAATATCATGGGTGGCTAGCTTAACTTGTTTCCTATAGACTTTCTAGAATGGCCTCAGCACTTGCATCCAATGGTTCTTCAATTTATTCTTCCTCTGAATCCTTGGCATTGAATTTCTCTGTGTTATCCACACCTGCCCACCTTCTAAGATCAAGGTCTTCTTCCACTATGGAATGACAAAGGGATTCCAATTGTGTCATTTGATCACTACTACATGCAACTGATATCACCTTTGTCTGTTGTTGTAGTGCCTCTTTAGTCCCATAGCCTAATGAGAAGATGTCTATCACTTGATCATCTTCTTTGAGACATATGCATTTGATTGCACGACGTACAAAAAAGGATTTCGCCGTGGTCACAGCATCATACTCGTCGTCATTGATGCAGAGAGTATGCATTGGCTCCAACAATGACTCTTTAACACTAAAGTAGTTGGTGTACTGCTCTCCTTGACTGAAAAATGCCCAAATCCCAAAAATTACTTCGCGAAGAGCACATGTTTGGATGGTCTCTAATCCCATTAAGGAGATCAAAGGTAGAACGTGCATTTCATACCATTTAGCTTTTTCAGAAATTGGCTTCTCTAGGGAAGTAGCATGCTGATACTTGACTAAGCCACCAATTAAAAACTCCGATGGTTGATGTGCTACCCCACATACTCCATTAATTACTTTACCAAATTGGGCAGCATTCCAACCACTAGATGTAAGACTTTTGTGTGTTGTGTCTATGATGCAAACACCAACACGAATTTTAGAGCTATTCTCACTGCAAACAAACTCAATGCCTTCCAAATTCTTTCCAACACACTTGATTGTCCATGGTAAAATGAATTGAAAACTAGAAGTGCCATTCTTTTGTGCAATGATCCATTGTACATATCCCCTAGTAATCTCAGGAATTGGCTCTTTCTCCTTTCCTTTTTGTAGTAGGAGATTTAGCCATTGCGTACAACTCGTGAAGAGAGATTTGTAAATCTCATCTGTAATGTTATAATGAGACTTACATTTATCCCATGAAGTAACTGCTATTGTTGATGGATCTATCTCTTTAAATGCCATCTACATTTGAGGCTCAAAAACCCTAGTCTTCTTTAAGACCGTTGCACGTGCAGTGAGTTCGAGCATGCCCGCTTGATGTGGTTGCTTCACTAAGAAGATCTTCTGATCTGCCAGCTCTTGTTGTAGTAGCTTGACATCATTATCCTATAAACCAACTAGGCATCTAAAGGTTGTTATGCTTGGTTGTCTCCCACGAGCAGTTGATGTCTGATGCTTCTCCAAGATGAGTATCCACTGATCATAGATTTCATCATCATACATGACCATGTGTGCTTCTTTGTTGGCAAATGATTTATGGTTGAACACGATGTTCGCCACATTTACAAAGGCCTTCAAATAAAGAAAAGAAAATTAACTTTATTTCAAGACATATTTGTAACAAAAACAAGCATAGGGAAGTGGAACTTACATCCCAACCTGCTCGACTCGGATGACCGACAGTAACACCTGCCTTGGGTTTTGTTGGTTTAGAATATGCAAGCCATTGACTATGGCCATGCTTCAAGACCTCCACATAAGGCTGGTGTTTCATTGCTGTTATTCTCTCCATGTTCTCCATTTTGGAAATTCTAACAGCAACCTCTTTTGGAGCGTCTACCACTATCTTTGTAGTTCTAAACTTGTAGAACTCTTTTCTCAAAACATACTTAGTGCTGTTGTTACGCAAAAAAGCTCTAGACGCTATGATGGAATGCTGACCATCTAGAATCCAGTAGTGGTATGTTGATAGCTTGTCTCCATGCACTTCAGCTGTTTGTAAAGTCATTTTTGTAATTGGGTTATACGGCATCAAGTCTGTTGCACTGGAGATTGAGTGCCCTGCAAATTGCTTCAAGAGATATTTCACATATACATCTGACAATGGTCTGCATCTATAGCCATCTGGTGCAAGGTTGCATTGCTCAACTATGATCAATTGGGTAAATTGTACACCAAATTTAAAATAGTGGTCAATTCCGACGTATCCATCTAGCCCACTCTTAGAAGTTTTGGTAACTTCTTTATCAAGATCTTTTTCTTTGGGCTGTATAATAGAGTCCAACACAGCTAAGGATGCTCAGTCCACAACCACTGCCACTGAGGGGGTTCCAACTGTTAGGGTTGCAAGTCCACTAGAATCTCTGCTTCTTGAGTCTGTAAGGGTATAACTGAAATATTTTCTTCCGCCACATTTCCACTATTTTCTCCAAATGAGGGAGTCTGACTCTCCTTGAGCGTCTTAGATTGATTTGTTGTACCTGTGTCTTCATTCTTTCACTTCTTATTCTTCTTTGTTCTGCTCAATTTACCTAAATATTGATTGACTTTCTTAAATCCCTTAATATATAAGTCTAAAAATTTCTCACTTCGAGTGTCATCTTGAAGCTCCACCCACCCTGCTTTTGTCATTGTCACTCCTTCATAATCAACCTTCACCAATTTTTGAGCAAAGGCCACAGGCTCCAACAAGTAGGAGTCACCATTGAGTATTTTTACTCCAAGGCATGGATACATTTCAAGATCTGAACAATCTTTCTTTATCTCCTTGACAATACCACTGTCCTTGAAGGGCAATTGCTCTTTATCTTGAAAGAACAGGTGCACTTTCTCATCACTTCCACCATTTGGTAAGTGAAAATCTAGATACCAAGAACTTGGTGTTGAGCGTGTTGCATCAACTGACTTTGACTTTCTCTTCTGAGACATTTTCTGTAAAAAGAATGACATATATTTAGACAAGATGGATATTATTACATCCATATGGACCTAGGGCCATAGAGTCACCTCTATGTTAAACCATGTGGTCCTAGGTCCAAAGGGTGCCAACAAAATGGTTCTACAAGTGTACCTAGGCCACTCTATGGTAGTGTGATCACATGTTCCCTTATGACATTAGAGGACCCTCAAAGAAGTATCCCTTGAAAGGCCTAAATACCCCTTGAGAGCCTCTACACCAACACCATATGGCATCATGTGGCTTGAAGGCCATAGGGTCCCCTGCATGCTAGTAAGAACCTCTCTATGCTCTACATTGGCATCCTATGGCCCCAAGGCCACAAGGTGGCCACAATGTTTTAAAGAAACTCTTCACGAGGGAATTCTGGTAACCTATGACCCCAGGGCCATATGGTGCTCTCCATGCAAGTAAAAACCACTATTTGCTCTATATTGAGGAGACCTTGTGAGATGAATTCCATAGGGTCCCCTCTATGCTAGTAAGAACCTCTGTTTACTCTATAATGGCACCTTGTGGCCTGAAGGTCATAGGGTTCCCTCTATGCTACTAAGAATCTCTTTGTGCTCTATGCTCTATCGTCTATGCTCTATGATCTATATTGACTTCCTATGGCCCCAAGACCACAAGGTGCCCTCATCGTTTTCAAAAACACCTCATTGTTTTGCTATGGCCCTAGGGCCATAGTTCTCTATGCCCATATGAAGCACCATGCTCTGTATTAGCTCCCTAAGTCCTGAAGGCCATAGGGTTGGCCTCAAGGGCCCCAAGGGTGCTTTGTATGCCAATGAAAAATACTATTCACTCTATATTGAGAAGACCTTGTGGGCTGAAGGCCATAGGAACCCTTCTATGATGGATTTTTAACAACCAATCACCCTAGGTTAGGATGTTCTATATGCTAGTAAAAACACTATTTTCTCTATATTGGGACCATGTGACTTGAAAGCCATATGGTCCCCTATATTCTAGTAAGAGCCTCTCCATGCTCTATATTGGCACCCTTTGGCCTGAAGGCCATAGGGTCCGATCTTTTCTAGTAAGAACCAATCTATGCTCTATATTGGCACCCTATGGCCTTATAGGGTCCCCTCTATGCTAGTAAGAACCTCTCTATGCTCTACACATCCGATGACCCCAAGGACACAAGTTGCCCTCTATGTTTTGAAGAAACCCTTCAGGAGGGTTTTTTGGCAACCTATGGACCCAGGGCCATAGGGTGATCTCTATGCCATTGAACAACCCTCATTGTTTTGGTACCCTATGGCCCAGGTATAAAGCACTATTTGGTCTCTCTATGCTAGTAAGAACTGATCTTTGTTCTATATTGGCACCCTTTGGCCTGAAGGCCATAGGGTCCGCTTTGTGCTAGTAAGAATCGATCTATTCTCTATATTGGCACCCTAATTCAGGCCATAGGGTCCCCTGTATGTTAGTAAGAACCTCTCTATGCTCTACACATACTATGACCCCAAGGGCACAAGGTCCCCTTTATGTTTTGAAGAAACCCTTCATGATGGTTTTTTGGCAACCTATGGACCCAGGGCCATAGGGTGCTCTCTATGCTAGTAAAAACACTATTTGCTCTATATTGAGGAGACTTTATGGGCTGAAGGCCATAGGTTCCCCTCTATGCTAGTGAGAACCTCTGTTTTCTCTATGTTGACACCCTATGGCCTGAAGGCCATAGGGTTCCTTGTATGCTAGTAAGAAGCTCTCTATGCTCTATGCTCTATATTGACATCCTATGGCCCTAAGGCCACAAGGTGCCATCATTGTTTCGAAAAAACCCTCAATGTTGTTTTGACACCCTATGGCCACATATATAAATCACCATTTGGTCTCTCTATGTTAGTAAGAACCGATCTATGCTCTATATTGGCACCCTATGGCCTGAAGGCCATAGGGTCCCCCCTATTCTAGTAAGTAACTCTCTATGTTCTACACATCCTATATGTTTTGAAGAAACCCTTCATGAGGGTTTTTTGGAAACCTATGGACCCAGGGCCATAGGATTCTCTCCATGCCATTGAGGAGACCTTGTGGGTTGAAGGCCATAGGGTCCCCTCTATACTAGTAAGAACCTTTATTTTCTCTACGTTGACATCCTGTGGCCTGAAGGCCATAGGGTTCCCTCTATGATAGTAGGAAGCTTTCTATTCTCTATGCTCTATATTGACATCCTATGGCCCCAAGGCCACAAGGTGCCCTCATAGTTTTGTAAAACCCTCATTGTTTTGGCACATTATGCTCCCAGGTATAAAGCACTATTTGGTCTCTCTATGCTAACAAGAACCGATCTATGCTCTATATTGGGACCCTATGGCGTTCAGGCCATAGTGTTCTATGTATGCTAGTAAGAAACTCTCTATGCTCTACACATCTTATGACCCTAAGGGCACAAGGTGCCTTGTATGTTTTAAAGAAACCCTTCATGAGGATTTTTTTTGCAACCTATGGACTCAGGGACATAGGGTGATCTCTATGCCAGTAAAAAACACTATTGCTCTATATTGATGAGACCTTGTGGGCTGAAGGCCATAGGGTCCCCTCTATGCTAGAACCTCTGTTTTCTCTATATTGACACCCTGTGGCTTGAAGTCCATAGGGTTCCCTCCATGGTAGTAAGAAGCTCTCTATGCTCTATGCTGTAAATTGACATCCTCTGGCCCCAAGGCCACAAGGTGCCCTCATTGTTTTGAAAAAACCCTCATTGTTTTGACACCTTAAGGCCCCATGTATAAAGCACTATTTGGTCTCTCTATGCTAGTAAGAACCGATCTATGCTCCATATTGGGACCCTGTGGCCTTCAGGCCATAAAATCCCCTGTATTCTAGTAAGAACCTTTCTGTGCTCTACACATCTTATGACCCTAATGGCACAAGGTGCCCTGTATGTTTTAAAGAAACCATTCATGACAGTGTTTTGGCAACCTATGGACCCAGGTCCATAGGGTGCTCTCTATGCCAGTAAAAAACACTATTTTCTCTATATTGAGGAGACCTTGTGGGCTGAAGGCCATAGGGTCCCCTCTATGCTAGTAAGAACCTCTGTTATCTCTATATTGACACCCTATGGCTTGAAGGCCATAGGGTTCCCTCTATGGTAGTAAGAAGCTCTCTATGCTCTTTGCTCTATGCTCTACATAGAGATCCTATGGCCCGAAGGCCACAAGGTGCCCTCATTTTTTCAGATGGAAATTAGGGCACCTTGTGACCCTAGGGAACATAGGGAATCCTATGGCCCTTGAGATTGTAGATTGTCAACCTATGGCCCTTGGACCACAAGGTCTTTAGATGGGACAAAGGGCATCCAAGGGCCCGAGGGTGTCCTACGTACATAGGGTACACCATGGTGCATATTAACGGGCACCATGGCATCCGCATGCACCTAGGACTCTAGGGCCATAGGATCTCCAAAAGGAGCATAGGGAATCATATGGCCCTTGTGATTGTACATTGCCACCCTATGGCACTTGGGCCATAGGGTCTTCAGATGGAACTTAGGGAACCTTGTGACCCTAGGGAACATAGGGAATCCTATGGCCCTTCAGATTGTAGATTGTCACCCTATGGCCCTTGGGCCACAAGGTCTCTAGATGGGACGTAGGTCACCCTGTGATCCTATGGATATGGGGCCATAGGATCTCCAAAAAAAACATATGGAACCCTATGGCCCTTGAGATTGTACAGATTGAGATTGTACAAATACACCCTATGGCCCTTGGGCCACAAGGTCTCAAGATGGAACATAGGGCACCTTTTGATCCTATGGCCATAGGTTCCTTATGTTCCTTTTGGAGATTCTATGGTGCTAGGGCCATAGGATCTTCAGAAGGAACATAGGGAACCATATGGCCTTGAGATTGTACAAATACACCCTATGGACCTTGGGCCACAAGGTCTCAAGATGGAACATAGGGCACCTTTTGATCCTATGGCCATAGGTTCCTTATGTTCCTTTTGGAGATTCTATGGCGCTAGGGCCATAGGATCTTCAGAAGGAACATAGGGAACCATATGGCCCTTGAGATTGTACATTGCCATCCTATGGCCCTTGGGCCATAGTGTCTCTTGATGGGACATAGGGCACCCTATGATCCTATGTCCGTAGGGCCATATGTTCATTTTGGAGATCCTATGGCCTGAGGACCATAGGATATCCAAAAGGAACATACGGAACCCTGTGATCCTATGTCTATAGGGCCATATGTTCATTTTGGAGATCCTATGGCTTGAGGACCATAGGATCTCCAAAAGGAACATAGGGAACCCTATGGCCCTTGAGATTGTACATCCCCACACTATCCCCCTTGGGACACAAGGTCTCCAATAGGTCACCCTTTGATCCTATGGCCCTAGGTTCTTTATGTTGCTTTTGGAGATTCTATGGCCATAGTGCCACCCTATCTCCAAAAGGAACATAGGGAACCCTATGGCCCTTGAGATTGTACATTGCCACCCTAAGGCCCTTGGGCCACAAGGCCTCTAGATCGGACATAGAGAACCATGTGATCCTATCGCCATAGTTCCATATATATGTTTTCGAGATCCTATGGCCCTATGGCCATAGGATCTTCAATAGGAACATAGGGAACCCTATGACCCTTGAGATTGTACATTGGCACCCTATGGCCAGATGGGACATTGGTCACCCTATAGTACGATGTGAGACCACCCTATGGCCTTATGGTCATAGGGTGCCTTAGGGCCATATGTTACTCTTTAGTATGAGGTGAAACCCTATGTAGCCACACCCTGTTTGCCCTTGTAAAGATTCGATGTCTAGTTTCATTTTAGTGACTACAAATGAATTTAAAGAAACTATATACACCATATCTTACAAACACATATAGTGTACACTATCTTTCCCACCTTTTTGCCTGTTTTTTTTTCCCATCCTCCTGCAACTGAACAACAACGCGCTCTACTCGTCCTCTTACAACGTGTGCCCAACTCCCCACAACCCAATTACAGGTATCCATAGTTTCAACATTTTTTGTAGTTATTGTCTTTTGTATTTGCAGGTTTATAAATTTTTTTGTAATTAGAGATTTTTGCAGTTAGAGTTTTACAATTTTACAGTTTAGGTCACTTATGAAGAGTTTTCTGTTTTACAGATTTAGGTCCCTAATAAGAGTTTTTCGTTTTACATATTTAGGTCCCTAATTAGTGTCTTTTGTTTTATATTTTTAGGTCTCTAATTAGAGTATTATGTATTACAGTTTTAGATCTCTAATTAGATATTTTTCTGTTTTATAGTTCTACAGTCTACAATTTTACAGTTTTAGAGATGTAAGTAATGATTTTTGTTTATTGTTTTAGAGAGAGGTGATTCACAACTTAGCTACAACGTAATTAGATTAAGAACAGTTAAAACCGAATTAAGCAAAAAAATTAGGGTTTTTATAGGTTACCTCTGAGTAAATCTGTGCTTGATGAAAATCGGCTACAGCAGTAGCAAGCAGTCACTTAGGTGTGTTGAGGCCGGGACGATGATGGTAACAGATCTGTGTTTGGGAGGTCATGACAACAGTCCTTTTGTTGAAGGTTGTGACGATGGCTTCGCGTAGATCTGTGTGCGCGTCGCAACGATGGCGTAGAACTGTATGCATAGGGAGAGAGGGAGAGAGAGAGATAGAGAAAGATAAGCTCTGTGCAGGTTCATTAGGAGATTTCGGAGGTCTTTTGGAGGGCCTTTTGGAAGAGAGAGGAAAATAAGCTCCTCCAATGAGAGAAGAGCCTACGTTACGTAGAAAAATAGATTGATATTAACAAAAATATAAAAGGTGTCCCTCTCCTCATTTAATAATCTAGTGGTCCTTGAAGACGATCACTCTCTTTCATTTAATGCGAGCACCTTTTTCAGAAGGTAGATGCGGTGCATTTGATACGGCTGACGTCATCACTAGAATTCAAAAAGTTACAAAACTATCAAGTGGTGGAAGATTTTGAAAGTTTTGATACTGTCAATGCGTCCGGAACGCCCAAATATCCTAGAATTGAATGTCCAATTGCCTGGCTCCGACATCCAAAGAGGCAAAGAATGTCAAAAACCCCTAAAAGAACATTTTACTAACGGCGCGCGAGGGGGCATTCCAAAATTTTGGAATGCCTCATCGCGTGCCGTTAGTAAAAAGCCCCTTTTTTCCTCTTTTAGGGAGCTTTTTGAGAGAAAAATGTCAAAAAATCTCTAAAAAGGCCTCCATCTATCACATAGGTTTTTTCTTCATCGATCATCTTAGCCTTAGAGATCATAATTTCGAGTCTATAAGAGTGAGCACGCACACCCATTGTTACAATTCTACAAAGTGCATTTTGATCTCACACACACACACACACACACACACACAGACAAATATAACATACACACACACACACAGAGCCCCCGCCCTCTCTCTCTCTCTCTCTCTCTCTCTCTCTCTCTCTCTCTCTATACTAAAGGCGCCGTAGAGAGGCACAACCGGTGTGCATATCTCTATGCGCACCTTTAGTACTGTGCATCCACCAGTGTATGTGTTTATGTGTGTATGTGTGAGTGTTATAGAGAGAGGAAGTAAGGCGGGGGAAAGAGAGAGAGAGAGAGTCTTTCTGTTACCTTATACTAACGGCGCGAGGAGGTGGTTTTTGAGGTCAAAACATGCTCCACACGCGCTGTTAGTAATGGGAGTCTCTCACTCTCTCTCTCTCTTTAAATATGCTAAGCTATAGAAAGGGGAGAGAGAGAGAGAGAGAGAGAGAGAGAGAGAGAGAGAGAGAGAGAGAGAGCATGGTGCAAAAGTGCAATAGAGAAACATGGGTAGGCTTTCTTGAAAGATAATTGTCCAAAAATCACTAAAAAGAGGTTTGTACTAACGGCGCGCAGAGGGGCATTCTAGCATTTTAGAATGCCTCCTCGCGCGCCTTAAGTAAAAAGCCCATTTTTTGGGGTTTTTTGACATTTTTTGTCTCTCTGGATGTCGGAATGAGACAAGGAGACTTCATTTTTAGGGTATTTTGGCGTTCCGGACGCATTGGTGGTGTCAAAAGCCTCAAAATATATCACTATTTGACAGTTTGTGACTTTTCAACTTTTAGTGATGATGTAAGCTGCCTTGAATGCGCCGCACCTGCCTCCTGAAAAAGACACTCGCATTAAATAAAAAAGTGACCGTTTTCAAGGACGATTGTGAATATAAATCTACTTTTTAAAGTGTCTGGTTGTCCTTTTGGACGTACTCACAAGGTGCAAGTGCATTTTAAAAAAAGTTTATAGAGAGAGAAATACAATTTCTTACAAGGCCCTCCAAATGACCTCCGAAATTTTCTAATGTTTGTGTAGGTTTCGAGCAAGAAACGAGAGAGAGAAAGAGAGCGACATCGCGGAAAAAATTGTGGTAGAGAGAGAAAGAGAGAGATAAGGTTAGTTAAGTTAGGTTAGAAATTCAAAATTCGAATTTTGAATGTAGGGGCTGTTCTCACGGGTTTGCAGTCGAGATTACTAGAGTTCTAGGCTTTGTGCAAAAATGAGACATAGCTTGTCGGCTCCGAAATTGAAAGAGCTTTTCAAAAGAAAAAAAAATGAAAAAAAAAGGTTGGTGCAAGGCTTTGTCAATGTCCATATCTTTGTAGTACGAGTGGAACGACACCCATGAAGCAAAATTTGACTCCAGAATCAAAATCAGCATAGTAAAAAATACACTAAAAATAGCTAAATTTTAAAAAAATTATCCCAAAAATTGTGCGCTATTTTTTTTGTCCGATATCAATAATTGTATTTGAAAACCCATTATGACAAAGTTTGTCGTAGCGTAATTTTTTTTTAACTTTTTTTTAATTACTTTTTAATTATTTTTTTAATTTATTCCACTTGCGGATATCCCTTGAATGGCTGAAATTATTATGAAGACACCTCAGCCACCCCTGGGCTCACACCATAGGACGACAGTGTTGGAGGTCAAGGATCAAAGCGTGCACTCAGTTCCATTTGAAAATCCTATGTCCTATGGTGAGATCCTTGTGGCCCTACAGTGGCAATGTGAAAGCTTGTGGGCCTAGGGCCATAGGGTGGCAATGTATAAGCTCAAGAGCCATAAGTTTCCCTATATTCCATTTGGAAATCCTATGGCCCTAGGGTTTAGGGGCGACAATGGATAAGCTCCAATACATAGCCCTATGTTCCAGTTGGAGATCCTGTTGCCCTAGCTCCACGACAATGTATAAGCTCAAGAGCCATACGTAACGTTGCCCTACTTTCTAGTTGGAGATCCTATGGCCCTAGGGTCATGGGGTGGCAATATGTAAGCTCAAGGGCCATAGGGTGCCACATGTCCCATATGGAGATCCTACGGCCCTAGGGCCATGGGGTGGCAATGTATAAGCTCAATGGCCATACATTACCTATGTTCCATTCGGAAATCCTATGGCCCTAGGGTAATAGGGTGGCAATGTATAAGCTCAAGGGCCATACGTTGCCTATGTTCCATTTGGAAATCCTATGGCCCTAGGGTCATGGGGTGGAAATGTATAAGCTCAAGGTCCATAGGGTGCCACATGTCCCATATAGAGATCCTATGGCCCTAGGCCCATGGGGCTGCATTGATATCTTGGCCACCCTTGAACCCGGACCCTTGAGCTTAGGGGCCTTAGGTTCTCGTATTGTATGTTGTGATATCTTGTGGCCCTAGGGCCATAGGGTGGCAATGTATAAGCTCAAGGGCCATACATTGCCTATGTTCCATTTGGAAATCCTATGGCCCTAGGGTCATGGAGTGGCAATGTATAAGATCAAGGGCCATAGGGTGCCACATGTTCCATATAGAGATCCTATGGCCCTAGGGCCATGGGGCTGCATTGATATCTTGGCCACCTTTGACATCTTCGCCATAGGTTGTCTTTTTGTATGTTTTAAGGTCTTGTGGCCCTAGGGCCATAGGGTGTCAATGCTCACACCCTTGGGCTTAGGGCCATAGGTTGTCTTTTTGTATGTTTTGAAGTCTTGTGGCCCTAGGGCCATAGGGTGTCAATGCTCACACCCTTAGGCTTAGGGCCATAGGTTGTCTTTTTGTATGTTTTGAGGTCTTGTGGCCCTAGGGCCATAGGTTGTCAATGTATAAGCTCAAGGGCCATACATTGCCCTATGTTCCATTTGGAAATCCTATAGCCCTAGGGTCATGGGGTTGCAATGTATAAGCTCAAGGGCCATACATTGTCGTATGTTTCATATGCCGATGCTATGGCCCTAGGGTCATGGGGTTGCAATGTATAAGCTCAAGGGACATACATTGCCGTATATTTTATTTGGAGATCTTATGGCCCTAGGGTCATGGGGTTCCATAGGATGTATATATACTTGACATGAAACTGTCTATGGCCCTAAGGCCATAGGATGTATATATACTTCACATGAAACTCCTTGAGGTGATCTTGAGGACAACCCTATGGCCTTCAGGCCTTAGGGAGCTAATATAGAGCAAATATGCTTTATAACGGCATAGAGAGCTATGGCCCTGGGGCCATAACAAAACAATGAGGGTTTTCTTGAAACAATGAGGGCGCCTTGTGGTCTAGGGGCCATAGGAAGTCAATATAGATCACAGAGCATAGACGATAGAGCATAGAGCACAAAGAGATTCTTAGTAGCATAGAGGGAACCCTATGACCTTCAGGCCACAGGGTGCTTCTCATGAAACACCCACATACATACTTGTTATGCTTTATGCTACGTAAATCGATATACTCTGCAAGCGGTTTGTTTAACAATTATTATTGCAAATCTTCTTGCAGGTATGGCTAATTTCAATCATGGTGATAGAGTGTGCATGTTTGTAGCGACACAAAAGGTTGCCATTGGGACTGTATTTGAAATAAATCCAAGTACATATTGTTCTGGCGTGCTTATTGGCGAAGGCAATGTATCGGTGTCACTTGATTTGTGTTTTGAAAAGAAAGCACTCATCCCTTTTCCAACAATGGATGCATTGACAGTGGGAGATGCTTTTCATAGCTAGTATTGTGAAATGGAGTAGTGGGTTGTTGAAACATATAAATGAGATGCAGTACAAAGGGGCTTCTATGCATGAGGGTGACAAAGCAGAAGGAGCATTGGATGCATAATGTAATGGAATGAGCTACACAGAGGTTTGGAAGGATAAGAGGGTTCAACTTTGTGATGAAAGCAAAACACATGTAGTAGCCGAAGGGGTTGTCATGTATATGTGTCCGTTTGACTCTATGAACTTTGGTGAGCTAGGTGAAGATAACATTGGTATTGGTATCGAAATATCCTATGCAGATGAGGCTACTATTTCTACAGAAGCTAGTGTATGCGGCACTAATCTAGTTTGTTGGCCTATCAAGAGAGTGACAACTATGGATGGAAAAGAATTGTTATGCTATGAAGATCTACATTCTATGCATGCGTTACAAGACACATGCATTGAATCAGCTTATTTGGTAGAGCCTATTTCAAAAAAGCGGAAATATTGCCTTGTAAATAGGAAGCCAAAAATTTTAGTGAAAGCTTCTAAGAGATCCAATCAAGCATCTCTAGAATCTGTCCAGCTTGTTTCAACCATAGATTGTTGTTCCAAAAGGTGTTGTCAATATGCCAATCGCGATAAGGTCATGGCTATGCGCTGAGGCGGTCCGGGGCGGGCAACAAGAAGAGCAACCTCTAGACACCCTTCAAGGCTCCCGTGCTGCTCAATGGGGCTGGGGCACAACACAACACAAACCAAAACGACAAACCCACAGCCAAATCCCAACTACACAAGGGGCACCACCTAGTTTAAGAGCGAACTAGGACGCAAAAGAGGAGAATCATTAGAGCAACCCACAAACAAGCAAGGAATTTACACTAACCCTAACACCAATGGAACACTCTCACACACTAAAACACGAGAGAGAGAGAGAGAGAGAGAGAGAGAGAGAGAGAGAGAGAGAGAGAGAGAGAGAGAGAGAGAGAGATGGTGTACAACTTAGCTTCAACTTTATATTTTGCACAAAAAGGAACTTAGAGCTTGCGGAATCAAGTGACAAGATTTGGTTATAGCATCACTAGCACATTGTCTTAGGGTTATGGGAGCCCTCTCACCATCCACCCTCTTACAATGGTAGCCAAACAATAGCCAATGAATCACAAGCAACAAAACAACAACCTTCAATGAAACAAGTCACCTTATGAAGCTGAATGAGTTTGCCAAGACAAATTGGAGGAGAAGCGTGAGCCTTTGGACATGAATTGCACCCAAAACTACCAATTCATTGATGTTGGGGTAGATACAACAATGGTAGGAAGAATATCTTCTACTCGCACTCACTCAAACTAGCTCAAGCTTTTCTATGCACCAAGGTGATGGTGTATAGAAAGCTTACTCTCTCTTTACAACCAAGATAGAACTGGCGTGTGGTATGCTCAATCTAGTGTGCAATGGTATAGTGATGTCTTTTACAAGGAGGAATGGGTTCTATTTATAGGTTTTAGAAGCCTTGATTAGGATTAAGCCTAATCAATTTTATTAGGAAAGATCAAGGATTATGAATTTTTATGAATTTCAAATGAGAATGGGGTCTCTCTTTTCTCTTGAGTCACATGGATGTGGGCTCAAGTAAGAGAATTATTGATGTGGTGAAAGGAGAGAAACTTCCATGGGAGTGAGTGAATTTGGTTTACTTGTGCGGTTTCCTACTCCATATGTTGATAGTGTGGGTGCATTTTTACAAGAGAAGTTAGTTGTTAGTGGTAATAATCACTAGAATTGTTAGTGATACATTTACAATGGGTAGGATGAGTTGATTTGATGAAGGAAGAGGGGTGAATTAAAAGAGAATCATTGAAATGGTGAAGCTTTGAAGAAGCTTGAACTCACCCTTGTGTAGATTGTGGAAAAAATGACCGCTGGTCTTCTTCTTCTTCTTCGCTTCTTTACGCCACCGCCACGGTTGACCACCACGATGAAAAGAGGATTTGTTGATGAAAAATCCTCAATTTGCAGAAGTTATCATGGTTAAGATGCTGAATTTTAGATATTTTTAGGAGAGGTAAATGAAATTGTAACATAGAAGCAATAGAGAGAGACATGGAGAGGGTGTATGTATGTAGAGATTCATAAAAGAACTATAGGGATGAGAGAGAAGGGTAATGGTGAAGAGGGTGGGAGAAGCCATGGAAATTGCAGGTTTGAGTGAGGGAAGGAGAGGGAGGGATGTGTAAGAGTGAGTAGGTGTGTGGAAGGGTGAGAGAAGACTAAGGGCTACTTGTGAGAAAAGTGGGCAGACTGGGGTCCACTCAAAAAATCATAGCTCACCACTGGTAGCTCAAAAAATCATGAAAACATTTGAGGTGATTATTCAAAGCGTGGGCTACATTTTCTCTTTTGACCACTGCTCCAAATTCGGAGTGGAGATAGGTGCCAAAATTCTCACCAAAAAAGCCTGTTTTTATGCCTGCAAAAGTCTTTTAGTGGCCCCCTCCTTTGTTGAATTTGTACAATGCATCCAAGAGTGAGCCCCTCCTTTTTCATATTATAATACAAAGCATCCAAGTTGCCCTTGACACATGCATGGAGGAGGATTATTGGTGAATAAAGAAATATATACATGGTGGGACTAGTGTATGGACTATTCATGGACTTTAGCTCAATGAGCACATGGTGTTAGAATAATGAGTAAAAATAATAATAAAAATATGGAGGATTTATGGATATGGAAAGATATTGGAATCATATGATATGGTCCCTCTTTGAATTATTTTGGGTGAAAGAGTAAAAGTAATGCAAGTAAATAATATAATAAACGTGACCAATGAGTAGAAATCATTTTTTTGTTTTCACGAGGGTGAGGGTGAAAATGTGGGAGTGATTTGTATAAAGGAAAAGTATAAGGTTAGAGTATGTACATATTGGCAAAAAATATACTTATGGTGTAAGAGGATGAAAGAAGGCATACACAGGTTTAAAACACACACCTAAGTATAAATATTTAAATAAAATACCAGAATAATTATAAAAATCTCTATATCTAGGCCATATATATAATGCAATATTTACACACAAATGGGCCATAATAAACTTTTATTTTTTTAATTTTTTGGCTCAACTAGCCCAGTGACTAGCTAGCTAAGGGTTTTTAAGAAGATATGGGAAAAGCCCCCTAACTCACACACGCCTATGTACAGTGAAATGGTAGGGATAGCCATAGTGTTTGGGTGAATTTGGTAGGTTGGAGTATCTTACTATGGCAATTATGGATAGCCAAAAAACGGCTATCAACGCAATGAATTTTGGGGACAGAGTTTGCAAAATAGAACAAACTATGTGTATGATACAATGTTGACTGCATGGCGTGAGAACAAAACAACTACAAAGACATGCTATGTGTTTTATTTTAATGGAAGTCAGGTTTGCAATAGAGCTTGGTACGAAATTCATGGCATTCCAAAAACTTCATTTTATCGTTACCATGAACATTTTGAGAATGGGGTTAGACGCTCAGTGCATGGTAATGATGGTGTCATGAGAAAAGGAAGAGACCATACAAAAATGGGAAGGGCATTGATGCGCTCTTTTGTTGATGAAAACTCGGAGAGAATGCCACATAAGAGTAGAACCATGGAAGATGGTACTAGGGAAACTTTGCTTGCAATACCAAACACGTACAAGCAAATAGACATTTTACATGATTCAATAAAACACTTGACAATATGAGTCTCAAGCCAATGTCTAGCACGACATTCAATACGATTTGGAATACAGAGTTTTCTTATGTGACATTGTCAAAAACAAGTGAGTTCTCCAAATGTGTTGTGTGTAGTTGGATAAAGTCTCAACTAGAGTCAACAAAAGGATGATGAGATGATTGCACATTTGAAGGATGAACGTCGAATTCACATGTTGCAACAACAAATTTGTAGGAATGTGTACTACACCTGGCGTAAGTTCTCCCAGTTGAAAAAGGATAAGTATTTATGCATTATACATGATAAAATGGATCAAAAACGGACGGTAATACGTAGGTTGCGTGTGAACTCAAAAGATTATGCGAATGCATATCAATTGCAAGTATCATTAACATGTATGATAACACATGGACATGGTCATGAAATGTATGGTCACTTCTCACTTAATGGTCTATGGCCTTCAGATCCCAATGCTACAATTGGTTCCCTTGCATTATGCTTACAGAATCTGGAAAGAACAGAAAATCATGGACTATGAGATTTATGCCATGACGGTATTCCACGTAGCAATGTAATGTTATTCAATGCATTGAACTCAAGGAGAGCTCTAGACCTCCAAAACAGAATGAAGCAAGAGCGTGAGAAGAATGCATCAACAATGATAGCACCGTTGGCCATCCAACGATGTAATGAAGAGATTGTACACATACAATCAACTTCCTCTCAATGTTTTGTGGATACCATATCCACTCCTGTATTTCAAAAATTGCCTGAGAATATTTTGCTACAGCTAGATAATTGTGCAGGAGAGAATAAAAATCGATATTTGTTTGCATACTTATCCTTGTTAGTAGCAAAAGGAGTCAACACAAAACCGTGCATTTGGGATTCTTAATGGAGGGTCATACACATGAGGACACAGATGCAATGTTTAGTAGGTTCTCAGAAAGATTGCGAACATGAATGACATTCACTTTTCCACATCTGATGGAAAATTTTCAAAAATGTGAAAGCTCAGCTCCAGCACCATTTTTGATGACACAAGCTCCCGACTTTAAATCCTTTGTGCAAGGGTACATGTGTGACGGACAAGATGCTCTAGTTGGACACGCTAAGCCACTTCAATTTGGTTTCTATATGCAAGGTGAAGTCCCAGTAATGCAGTACAAAATTCATCCCAAATCACCCGATTGGATGCCAAAGGAGTCGGGAATTGAGTTGTGGAAATAAGATGACCAGGGAAAACCAAAATTACCAACAGGCTGTCCAGATGTGGTACCTATAGCAGACTATGTGAGAGATAGCCCGCTTGTTATTCAAGGGATTAAGTCATATCTTGAATTTTGGAAAAGATGTTCTCTATTAAAGGGAAAGGACCATGACTCCACAAAATACATGGAGCCTGTTATCAGTTATTGGCAAAACATAATCAATGAGCTTGAACAACCAACCAATAAACACATTGGTGAATATAGAACATTTTGGCCAAAGACTATAGGGAGTCATCGAATGCAAGATATAGAGGAAGACAGAGATGAGTTTCAAGGATATGAAGAATTGAATGATCACTATGTTGGTCCTCAAAGTGCAAGGCCACAAGAGGCCTTTAGGCCTCAAATTGATGTAAGAAAAGGGGATCTTGTTCTTGTGAGACCCGCAGATCCTGAATATCCGATATGGCTAGGAGTGGCAGAGTCAAACGTTGATGTAGACAAATCATCTCCGAACTACAAGAAAGTTTTGATTCAGTATTGGGCACCAAAACATCGAAACCGAAATCCCACAATCCAAGAACAGTATGAGGATTGTTGGGAAAAGAGTTGGTGCTGCAATCTTGCTGACCCAAAGCGCTGGGAGTGTGTTGATACAATTGTATGGTCACGGACTCCAAGGGGTGGAAGAATTGCGGAAACAATCAAGATCCCATCAAATGTCATGGAGAAGGCATAGGCTAGCTTAATAGGAGAAATTGAATAGCATTTCATATCTTGCTCATTGTTTTATTTACCCAGCTTATGTATGATTTTATGAAGTATTTTTAAACACCCACAAAAAAATAAAAATTCTAAAAGGTGTTT
Source organism: Adiantum capillus-veneris (assembly GCF_014529385.1). Lineage (NCBI taxonomy): Eukaryota > Viridiplantae > Streptophyta > Polypodiopsida > Polypodiales > Pteridaceae > Adiantum > Adiantum capillus-veneris. The sequence goes on along the minus strand of NC_140960.1, from coordinate 102,317,559 downwards.
CTCAACACCACCATTTTCTTGGGAATCTATCTCTTTTATGAAGTGTTTTGAAACACCCACATAAAAATAAAAATTTTAAAAGGTGTTTCTCAACACCACCATTTTCTTGAGAATCTATCTCTTTTATGAAGTGTTTTGAAACACCCACATAAAAATAAAAATTTTAAAAGGTGTTTCTCAACACCACCATTTTCTTGAGAATCTATCTCTTTGTCACATTCCCAAATTAAATGAAATTTTTCCAAATAATGGGAAATAGTAATCCATAGGCGTTGAAATTAGTCCCAAAGTTGTGGGATTTTCCCATTTCATCTAAAATGGTGTTATCATTTAAAGTTAGCATAGGGATGACACCATTTAAGATGGTGTATGGTTTGGAAGCCATTGTCCCTCTGGAATTTGTTGTTTCAAGTTTGAGGATTGCACTTTAGTATAAATTTCCAAGAGATGAGTCTTCAGTTGCAGGGAGGAACAATTATTGAAATTGGAGGAGAGAAAAATTCAGGCAACATATATCATTGAAGAAATTCAAAGAAGAATACAAGCTTGGGTGGACAGGAACACTAAGTACAAATCCTTTGCAGAAGGTGATTGGGTACTTATGTACAACAGTAGACTTGGCAAAAGACCTGGTAAGATTAAGTTAAGGTACTTGGGGCCTTTTCAGATAGCAGAATAGATAGGAGACTCAACGTTTTTGTTGGCAGATGCTCAGGGCACAATTTTCCCAAATACAATTAATGGCTTTAGGCTAAAACCTTTTGTGGGTGTGAATAATCCCCTAGAGAGTAAAAATAATCATGGTTTAGCAGATGGAGTATTTTACGTAGAGATTTGTGATGTCGGAATGTCACATCGGGTGAGTTAAAATTTTACTTTTTAACATTACCTATACATTTATCCCTGTCAATACACCAAAGATTTCTCCTACACGCAGTTTTTGCACCTCTTTTGCTGTTTTTTCTTACGCTTCTTAGCCATGTCGAAGAAGCCACTCACTGTTGACATCTCCTCTTCTATCCCTACTCAAGAATCTGAAGAGCACACAACAATGGGGACACGGCGTTCAGCAAGGAAGGCTTTTCTCAGAGCTCAGGCTATTGTGGCTGCGGATATTTTGATTGATGAAGCATTCTCAACACCATTGGAGGCATCTCCATTGGCAGTGGACACTGGTCCAGTTGACTACACATTCCTAGAGATGAGACAAGAGCTTGACTTGTCTGTGTTGGCACCTCAAGAGTGACTGCAGAAGATTAACCTTCTTCAGTTTTCCATGATTCTATGGAAGCACTGGAAGAACAATGATTCTCTTACGACCTTGCTCGGTCATGTACATGAAACAAATGGGAATATCTTTGGTAGTTATTGGTTAAGCCCTAAATTGGTCTCTACTTTTTTTCATCTCTACTTGGAGGAAAACACTTCAGTTGGCAGAGCTTCTGAGATGCTGATGAACAAAGAGTTTTGTCAGGATCAGGGTGAGAGAGGATATTATCCCATTAGCAAACTTCAAAATCCTTTCATATTTCAACAACTGAAACGGGTTTTAGATAAGGCACGTGTTTTTGTAAAGGTGGAGTATATCTCAAAAGAGAATTTTGCACTCTTGCATGTTGCAAAGTGTGGAAGGAAAATTTTCGTTTTCAAAGGCTTAGTTAAGAAAATTTTCAGAATAAAAAGAGTAAGGATAGTTCTACCAAGATTGGAGCATTCTTGATTGCTTTACAAATCCATGCAATGAGTATGACAACCCTAGGTGGATTGTCTCCAAAAGATTCTGTATTTGGCGGTCATCTTGAGGAAAACAAGGACAATGAAGGAGATAGTCCTCAAACAGAGAATAGAAAGAAGAAGGTAGCAAACCCTTAGGAGCAAGACAGGAAGTTTATCCCAATAGAACAGGAGGAGGAAGATCTATGGAGAAATTTGGGTGATCAATTTGAAACTGATATGGAATCTTTCATTGAAACTCCTAAGCCTACACTCAAAGTTGATGTTGCTACAATGTTGTCCCCTAAGACTTCTTTGAAACTCAAAATAAAGAATCCTAGTATCCCAGCAGCAAAGGTCAAACCAAACTTGCAAGAGGGAGTACAATTCAAAAAATTTGGTGAACAAATTGGAAGTTGTGATGTTTATAAATCTCTTGATTTGGTGAGAAACTTTGCAGTGGGGAAAATTTGAGTTGCAAACTCGGGTAGTTCAATTACAAAGTGTTTCAAAGAGGAGTCAAGAAGATAGCAAGTTAATTGAGGAGCAAGAGGGAATAATCCATGAACTCAAAGATGATTTAGCTGCTGCTAGAAACTCTGTTGACTTCTACAGACCACAATTGGAGAGAAAAGAGAAATCTTAAAACAGATTCAGATTTGGAAAGAGCAATGGATGTCGAGTTTGAATACTCATTTGGAAGTCTTAGCTCATGACTATTCCAAACTACAGTCAAAGAAAAGTGTACTCTTGAGTAGAGTCCAAGCCTGTCAAGAGCAAGAAGCAAAGATCGTGGATTTGTCTGCGAGGACCTAGAATTGAATAGCTGCTACCTCTTACCACATGATGTAGAAATTTTGAAGAATGAAGTCAAAAAGCAGGGTGACTAACTGTGGTTAGACTTGAGAAGAAAAATGTTTTCCCTTGTGAATGTTCCCTATCAAAGTTATGCAAAGGAGGAGAAAAATGAAGATTATGTTCTTTTGAAAAAGCAATTTGATGACTTGAAGAAAGATTCTGAGCAGTTGAAGATGTAGCAAACTTCAGAATTTACTCAGGGATGTAAAACTCACCAAGGCAGTAGTGACAAGATGGTCACATGTCATGCAATTGATATTGAACCTAGTACCGATTTTCATGCCTTGATTAGTGCTGTGAAAACTCATGGCAATGCATGTAGGAGATCCTACACCTGTAGGTAAAAGTTACTCATTTCAAAATTTGCAATGTTCATGAACAAACTGAGACAGGTGCAGTGACAGAAATTGTGGAGGAGATCATGAGCACCAAGGAGTTCAATGAGGAATTTCCAGGTTTCCATAAAGAGGAGGCATTGCTTGATGATGAGAAAAAGGTGGCAAAAGGCATTGCAAATACAACAGTTCGTGCAAATTTCAATCAGGAGACAGTAACCCTGGAGGAGCCCAGTAGAGAGGTTCTAGGGGAAACTGATGTCTAAATGTTTAATAGTGTTTTCCAACACTAAGTGGGAAAGGGTAGTGTTTCATTGGGTATAGTAATGCATTTGTGTACCTTGAATTTGTTTCCAGGCACTGCACTTTGTTTAGTTTTATCTTGTGAGCACTAGATTTTGATTAACAAGGGATTTATGGAAAACAAGTCAAGAGTTTTTTGGCTTTCAAAAACTTTTTGCCACCGGGCTGTGCCAGGTGCTAGCCTTGAATATTCTTTCAATAAAGTGTTATTGAACCTTAGTAGTTCACTTTTCAGCTTGTAATTAGTAAAGATATTTGTGCCTCTTCATTCTTCCTAGTAGTTGGCCTCGCACCTGATGGTAGCACATTGTATGAGAGAAGGAGGATGAATGAAAGGCTATGGTTAAGATTCTATGTTTCTCTGTGTATTCTAACTTCAGTTTCCATTTTTTACTCTGATTTTGTTATAAACCGGTACAGGTACTGAAACTGTTCTGATACTATGATGTGATGATATAATGTTTTAATGGTGTATTTAGTCATAATTCCCACTCCTTGTATGCCTCAATAACAACAAGAAGTACGTAGATTTCTTGGTTTAACAGAATGGTATCGTACATTTATTCAAAGCTATGCTAAGATTACATCATTGTTGACTAATACGCTTAAGAAGGCTAAAATGTTCGCTTGGAATGAATATTCTTAGGCTAGTTTTGAGAAACTCAAAGAAGATTTTGTGAATGCTTCAATACTACAACTTCCAGACTTCTCAAAGACATTCATTGTACTCCTTGATGCAAGTGAACAAGAAATCGGTGGTGTTCTGTCTCAAGAAGGAAAACCAATAGCTTATGAATCTCGTAAGTTACATATATATGAGTTAAATTATCCTACACATGACTTGGAGCTATTGGCCATTCTGCATGCTCTTAAAGTATGACGACATTATCTTCTTGGAAGGATATTTGAACTACATACCGATCGTGAAAGCCTGAAGTGGATCTACACCCAACCTGATCTTAATATGCGGAAACAAACATGGATGGAGTTATTATGCGAATATAGTTTTGGAATTGAACATAAACCTGGGAAGAAAAATCTTGTGTACAATGCCTTAAGCAGGAAGAGTACAGTAGTGGTTGTCACAACCTCTACTACTTCTTAATTGACCTTATCCGAGAAGGTATGACTCAAGACCCGTATGACATAGAAATCCAATACTTGATAAACTTGAATAATCACATAGAGAAGTAAGAAAGGCAAATAAAAAGCTTCCATGTTGAAGGAGACGACCTTTACTTCAGTAACTTTGTATTCAAGGTGAAATCAAACTTCGGATCTTACAAGAAGCTCATGATATACTTATAGCAGCACATCCATGATACATTAAGACTTACTCTACTGTAAGAAAGAGTTTCTTTCGTCTAGGAATAAAGCGTGATATGTTGAACTATGTTACAAGATGCTTAACATGACAACATATTAAAATTGAACGAGTTTGATACCCCAATAAGCTTCAACCTATTGATGCTCCACAAATGAAATGGGAATTCATATCCATGGATCTTATTACAAGACTTCCTACATCTCTGGGGTTGTTGATATGTTTTAAAAAATAGCCCATTTATTTCCATTAAAGAAAACATTTACGGCTAAGGATATAGCTCAAGTCTTCATGAAAGGTGTTTTCATGTATCACGGTTTACCTCGTCGGATAATTTTTTATCATGATGCAAAGTTCACCTCAAATTTTGGAAAGCCTTATTCTCAGCTACTATAGGAATCCAGTTAGCCTTTTATAATGCTTATCATCCTCAGACAGATGAGCAGACAAAAAGAACTAATCAAATCATTGAAGACATGTTAAGAGCTTATTGTATGCATGAGCAGATTAAATGGAGTATTTGTATTTGGTTGAATCAGCGTATAATTCCTCATTCCAATGCTCAATTGGAACGTCTCCTTTTCAAGCATTGTATGGACAAGAGTGTCTTACTCCACCAAAATGGACAGACCCTCTCATAAAAGTTCAAGCATCCAAAAGGATATTGGATGAAATGAAAATACAAACCGATCTTATACGGCAGGACATTAAAACTGCTCAAGATAGACATAAGAGTTATGCTGACCCAAAATGATCTGTTATACTTTTTGAAAAGGGCGATATGGTATTTCTGAGAGTAAAATCCAAACGTAATTCTTTATCAATGGGTATGTATAAGAAGCAATGTGTGCAAGATATTGTGGACCTTTTATAATGACAGAAATGATTAATGATCAAGCTTACAAACTCTTGTTACCACCACACATAAAGGTACATGATGTTTGTCATATCAGCTTACTCAAGAAACATATACCTGATCCGCAACACATTCTTGAAGATTCTCTACTATCTACCTCTATCAATGGAACTTTTGAAGTATATCCCAAAGTGATAGTTCAGTGCAGAACTAAGCCTCTACGTAATTGGACTATTATTAAACACCTTGTTAAATGGTCAACGTATCCTCATGAAGATGCCACTTTGGAAAGTGATGATGTAATGAGACTAAATTATCCAGATTTTATGTTGAGCTGAGGACACCTCAAAATTTTCAAGTGTGGGAGGATGTAAGATCCACAATTTTTGGGTCTCTTTTAAAACTAGCTTTCAAAATCTATTTTGTCAAATTTGATTTAAGATGCTTGATTGAAAATATTGGAAGGTTCTAAAGTAAAAATCAAGGCTGTTTCCATGTTCCAGTAGGTTAGACCGTACGTTTGGTTCAGTTTTAAAAAAATCTACTATTTTTAGCTTTTTTATGATTTTCATGCTTTTTATGCTTTTTTGTAAAAAGCAAGGTCGGATACTTGATCTACGTGTTCCAAGGAAGCTATGGTTCAATCTTATAAAAATCAGCTTTTTGCGTGCTTTTTACACTATTTTTAGCTTATCATGATTTTTAGTGCTTTTTACTGAAAAGCAAGTCCGCTTTCTTATTCCAGTGGACGAGGAAAACCCATGGTTCAATTTTAGAAAATTTTAGTTTTTACTGGATTTTTAGCTTTTCCTACTTTTTCGCATTTTTGAAAAGCAATGTGCTTTTTAGGATGACCTAAATATAATAATATTAATATTAATCATGAACCGCATTGGCAGATATGATTAAAGTGGCTTTCTTTTTGGGTTACCGTTTGTGGTGTAAGTACCATATGCGCAAAGTGATGTGATAGAGTGCTAGTCTATATTATGGAGCTGAGCTTGATGCATCGGTTTGAGGTTATGCATGCTCCCGGAAATGTCAAAAAGTTGTTTTTTGCATATGTGTGAAGTTATGGTTTATGAGTGACCTAAAGGTCCAAGCTGTTTTGCATCATATTTATGGTGATGCAATGTTATGATATGACGTATGGAAACTTATGGATTTATGTGGAAGCCTCATATGCATGGTTACGATTGCTTTCCACCTTTCTAGTCAAAACTAGCTATATGTGCTAGGGAGGTGAAGTGCAGACCTGATGCTTCAACTTTGCATGGTTCGATCTTGTCAAATTGGATTTTTATATCATAATTAGTTTCTCGTCGGACTCTTTTTATGCATGAAAGTATCATGTCTTAAGAGTCATATGTGTATGGACTCCAATTGACTCTAGGAGATATGTCAAACTCCAAGTCTAGGAGCTAGTTCAATGTCATTATGATTAGTGATTAAGGGCTGAGATTCCCTCATGGATTATGGTTGTGATTTTATGGTGGAAACCGGTGTGGCTCATGGTTTTTTTTTGGATATGGTTATGTTGTTGAAATGCTGCCGAAAGTTTTGCAGCCATATTATGTTCTAAAGTGGTTATGCAGGATTGGTTGTGCCTCACCCGAGTTGGGTGGAGTGTTCACCCGTATGATGTGATTGGATTATTGTTTATGGTTTTGGGATGAGATCATGAAGTGATTTGGGTGTAAGGGTAGAGACCCTGTATAATCTAATTGCTTGGAAAAGATTGTTTGTGCATATGGAAAGAGCTATTGTGATTGGACTCACGTGCTATGTTTCTCATGGAAGCGATGCTACAAGATTAGGATCACCTAAATCACTTAGACTTAGACTAAAGGTTTGTTGACCTAGGGCTTTGTTGGATCGGGGGTGTTTCCTAGGTCTTCTTCTTTTGTTAGTCTCATCTAAATGGTTAGTGCATCGCGGATTGAAGGACTACACGGCTAGTCCTTCAAGATTATGTCTTGGCTTTTCCTAAACACCCAATTCTAGGCATCGAAGAGGCATGGCACCTAAATTGGTATGGTTGGTGTTCATACCCTATCACGTACTAGTTGTTGGGATCCTTTCAGAGACTCGGTTCATGGAGGGAGGCAAAGCAGCCTCAATGTATGTCTGGCTCACGTAGGTTGGAGGTGTTCTGGTTCGCTCCCGACAAAGTGAATTTCTCTTTTTCCATAGTAGAGCAGATGTGGATGGGTGGACCAATCGATCCCTATGCATTGTCTCGTGCTCTGCTAGTTATTTTTTCATAAACTTTTTGATGTTATGGCATACCCAGATTTTATCATTTCATTAATACATGGTTCCTTGTTTCATTTAGATCGTGCATTTAAATATTCTATAGTTGTCATTGTCTCAGGTCTCTGTGCACTCTATTTCACCCTCTGCTATATTCTCTCTCTCTCTCTCTCTTTCTGCCCGCAACGCGGTGTACACATATATTAACCCTCCACAATGTTATATTCTTCTTGAGTATGCTTTCATTCATAACACCCATTCAGAGGTAGCATTAGTCGCTAGGGCCTCTGGATGCAATCTGGCTCATGGCCTAAACTCCATGCGGCGCTGAGAGCTCCTCCCCTATGAAAATGCTTCCACAACTTTGATGTATATTGGAAATTGTATAAACGTGTAAATTGTATATTTTGTGCATAGAACCTCAGGGAGGGGTATCTCTCATGGACATTATCAAACTCTTCCAAGAAGACTTTGAGATGCTCCTACCCTACACTTCAACTCCATAAAGAAGAACGGATGTCACTAATGCATCAAAAAAGAACTTCTTGAGAACCCAAGACTTGATGTTTCCCGCATTACACTTGTTCTCAAATGCATAATAAGCTCTCTTTCCCGCTTCCAAATGATGCATAGCCATTCATGACACTTGTGATTGGACGGAAACTCAAGGACAAAGTACTTAAAGATCTCAACAACTTCAAGTGTCTCATTGTTGTGCACAATTCATGGCTTCTCCTTGTGGTTGATTTTCACAAGCATAACCTTTGTTTGGATTCATTCACAATCCTCCCACTATGCAAGCAAAAGTTCTCAAGGACAACCATAATCTTATGTGCATCTTCTAGAATGTGTGCTAGAAGCACTACATCATCCGCATACAACAAAAACATGATTATCGTATTGTAAATAGTGACCTCTTCAATGCCTTATTCTTGCATAAAGTCAAGTACCATTTGTTATTACAATTGATCGATGCATAGACCAAAGAGAGTTGGTGACAATGGACATCCTTGTTTAACCCTAGTAGTGCTTACAAAAATGTCTAAAATTCCCCTTCCCTTGCGCAATTGACACATCACCTTCTTATAGATTTGAGAAACAGCAAGAAAAAATTCACTTGGCACTTGAAGTTCTTTCATCCTTCTCCACAAGTTGTTATGCAAAATGAGAGAGAGAGAGAGAGAGAGAGAGAGAGAGAGAGAGAGAGAGAGGAGATATCAAGCAAATTGGGGGGCGTTATTTTTTTGGGGAGTCTTTGTTTCATTCTCTTCCAATTTTGCAAAATGAACATTCTCAACTGAGTGTCCTATTGCAATAGTCAGCATGCCAGAAAATTTGTGCATGCAAATTTTGATAAAGAGGCATGCGTTCCCTCAATCATGGATAACCAAAGTAGCACCATACTTTTAAAAAATAAATTACAGAAAACATTATGTGGTCTTGAAATCAGTATTTCGCATCATTTTTCATTTGTTTTGTGGCTAGTTTCCACAAAAAACACTATATTACTCTCTCTTTGTTGGGGATTTTGGCAACAATTATATAAAAGAAGAGGCAAAAAAGTTGATTTAAACCCATGCTTGGATGATAGTAGAAGATACACCAATCGGTATTGTGAACCTTCCATGAAAGCAACATTCTTGAGTGGTACAACAATGATAGATACATTTTGTCTCAAGAAGTGCAAAAGAGTGAATGTCCTTGGTGTGCCATATGACACTCTTCACTGTAGTGAGCATGCTTCAATTCCTAAAGAGCAAGATTTTCTCATGCGATTTTATTGAGAGACTCAAGCACAAAGATTTAGAGGCACTCGAGACACTGGGGGAGGTCAAAGGTTGGATTACATGACTAACTTAGAGATACTAAAAATTGCTTGAACCAAGAGTTTATTGGTTCATAAACTAAAGAAATACATCTATTTTACACGGACAAAGGTTGCAATGTTAATTTTTAGGGCAAGAAGCCTTCAGAAGAGTGCGTCTCAATCTTTGGGTCATGGAGATGTAAAAAACATTTGTAGTGACATTATTAATGTACATGATCTTGGCTTGTTTGAGGGCAAAAGGGCATTATGGAGGTTCCTTATGGATGTCTCTCAGTACATTGGTAGATATCACCAAGTCAAGCGGTACTCAAAGTCAACAAAGTATTTCTTTGAAGCTATAAAAACATGGGGTTGAACAAGATTGCACAATTGTCTCTCATTGAATCTAGGAAATCCACACGTGGCCACCACAATGAGAGCCACAAGGAAATCTAGTATAGATCAGGTCTGAGAGCATGTGGCAAAAGTATATAGGAATCACATGATAAGAAACAATCTCTCTTTAGGATCTGTTCCTGACATTTTTACTGAAGATGAAACTGTCATCAAAAGAATGGTTAGGGGGATAGCAAAAAATGATGAGCTTGTTGGATTTTGTGGGAAAAAGCAGGGACACATATGCACGCCAAATATTCTTGTGCGAGTTGGGGAGGGGGAAGATTGGATACAAAAAAATAGTTGAATCTTTCCAAGAGAATGAGAGTTCACATTATGCTAGAATCCTCTCATTGAATGTCTAGTTCATTGAGCTTGTTCTTTTAGTTCATCTTACTCACAATAGGTTTGACTCCTTTTTCATAACAGAACAATGGGATGGAGTATTGTCATATTGGAATTTATATTCAAAGAATGTGGCTGGATCTTTAATTGGTCATGCCTTCGATGGGGATGTTCGAGGAAGGAAGATCATGATTGAGGACTACACTTCCCTTGCAAGTAAGAGGTTGCCAATCCCTTGTAAAGGTTGGCCATTAACAACTTACATGGATGTTGATGGTAGCATCTTGGATCTACATGCATCCGACTTTATTTAAAACAGAAATAATTTAATCAATCCATTGGACAATGCATCCAAAATACTTGTTCTTGGAAGGGATCTTGCTACCTTGAACCCCATGATTTTGTTTACCAATGTTTCAAGGTTGACGAACACAAATTGCAAGAAGGAGAGCTGAGAGAAACGATCGACAAAATTGGAGGTCCGCACAAAGACTTGCAAGAAGAAAACTGTAGGTGTTTTTGAAAGCTATGTGCGATGAACGAGGTATCCATCAAGAAAGAACTTTGGCAAGAAAGATGTATCTTTCAATAGTCGAAACATATGTTGTTACTTTACTATCTACAACTCTCACGTTATATAATAAAGTAAAAGCCGTTGGAGAAGTTTCATTCTTTAGCAGGTACAAAAGACAATCTTTTTTTCACTAAATGGTATGAAACACACTTTTACATTTCAAGAGAGCTATGTAAAAATATTATTCCAATGTAATCTTTAATGTCTCTATATAATTGTCTAGGATCTTGCGACATAGATCATGAAGCACAATGCATATATTCCAAAACAAAACTTCATGAGCAGAGAGACCTTTTTGGATATCCAATTATCATGTCACTTTGTGGTTCTCTTGGTCAAAGTATCAGAGATAAGTATCCTAAGTTAAAACTTCGATTCTCTTTAATTAGTTCTGATGCTTGCAAGAATTTCTTAATAAAAGTTGGTGGCATGGTCAGCAAGGAAAGATGTTATGATGGATGGGACTTGTTGAGTAGTGCAGGGGCACTAAACAGAATTGCCAAGATGCAATCAAGAGAAACACTTGTTTTTAGCTGTGAGTATGAGTCATAGTGTAATAAAAGCTACTTGGTACTTCGGCAGGAATATAGAAATGAGAAGAAATATGGGATGTGCTATGAAAGAGGTAAGAGGTCCAATTGATCTTCTTGATTGTTGTACTAATGTGAAGATACATTTAGAATGGTATCAAACATCAAAGGGAACAAGAACCTTGTCGACAATCAATGTGTCGCCTTGGAATCAATGATTTCCATCGCTAATTTATCTTATGATTTGGAGACAAGGAAATATTAACTTGATGCTGATGATTGTAAGATCTTCAATGACTACATGAAAGGTAGCATATTCTATGTCAGAAGTTTAGTCTGACATATATTTAAATGTATACTGAAAACATAAAGAGACCAATGATCTAAGGGTGATCTAAAAGAATTTTACTTCATTTCTTTTTAGAAAAACATTACTAGCGAGAAGCTTAGTTTGAATCCATAATTTATTCTTGTAGGTGAAAACAAGCTTTGAAGGGATTTTAAGATCCCCGATGCTCTTCTCAAGAATTGGTGATTCTTTTATTGAAGACCATGCCATTATTGTAATCAATATCTAGAGAGTTTATCCATATGGAGATTTTAGTTTTTTAAATTTTTTGAATCCTTGAAACCCTTGTAAAGATCCTATTGAATAGGAGATGAAATTTTGAAAATAATGGCCATGTACAAATGACACTCTAGCAACAAATTTACAAATGATAGTACTACAATCCATATATATATTACAGAGGGGATTAAGTTGAGTATACAAGCACCGTAGAAAGGAGGTATGTGACCACTTTAGCATTTATAGATAGGGGTTGGGACTAGTGCTATAGGGTCTGTAGATAGATGGGTTTTCCTATATGGTTTCACGCAAGTGACATCCCCCCATAAGTAAGTGATGCCCCCACTAGAATCACAATGCAATTTAAAGAGACAAGAGTACTATAGAGGTAACGGACAGATATGGGTACCAAAACAAGGTATATGAAGTGAAATTGAGACCCTCCTAGAGAATAATTTCAAATGGGTATTTGCCTCATCAATATCCTAGGATACCTAAGAAGTGGTTAGACAACATAACAACACTGAATGTCGGTATCAATGTCAACAATATAGGATACGTAAGAAGCAGTTAAACAATAGAACAAACATCATAGAAAGGGGGTATGTGACCACTTTAGAATTTATAGATAGGGAGTGGGACTAGTGTTTTAGGGTCCATAGATAGGGTGGTTTTTCTATATGGTTGCACGCAGGGGACATCCCCCCATAAGTATAAGTGATTTCCCTAGGAGCATCACAATGCACTTTAAAGAAACAAGAGTACTATAGAGGTAACCAACATATATGGTACCAAAACCGTAGGTCAAGGCATATGAAGTCCAATTGAGACCCTCCCAGAGAAGAATTCCAAATGGGTATCAACCTTGACAATATCCTAGGATACCTAAGAAGCGGTTAGACAATAGAACAACACCGAATGTTGTTAAAGTCTACTACAATCTCAAGAGGATATAGAATAGAGATGGAGTCCTAATAATATTCTTCTTGCAAAATGGATCTACAAAGGCTGTACAAAGATTTGGCTACTAGTCAACCAAAGGATAATTGCAACTACAATAGAATTTCATGAAGATCTTACAAGCTCAACAAAACCAAGGGCCAAGAAAAATCATCAAAGAAGCTGCAAAGGTCATATAGAGATTTTGAATTCCTAAGTCTTCCAATGAGCCAAGTCAAAATCCTGATGTCGATAGTCACCAAAGGCCTACAACAACATGAAAGGCTCCTTTCAATATGCTTGGTTGGAGAATCAAACAGACAATGGACTCTTCAAAAGTCAAAGAAGGAAACCCAATTACCAACAAAGCTTCAGACTCAAAGATGATAAAGGAGGTATGGAAATATCCTAACCTTCAATGCCCTCTTTTTGAGAATTCAAGCTTACTTCTACGAGAGGAAATGTTTGTAGTAAGCATAAGAATGTGAAAAATCAAGTCACCAGGGTGAAAAATACACTCTTTGGCACAGTCACAGTCGGGTGTTAAGCTGTTGAATGAGAAAAGTGTTCGTCCCAAAGCTTCAATTCATAATAAACTATGTGCTAAGAGTCGTATTTATTAGGCCTATGCTCAAGCTAGAAGAGTTGAGCATATCTAAATCATGTCACTCATGCTCGATAGACAAGCATAAGAGTCAAAGTATAATAATGCAATGGAATTGATATTTTAATATTTATTGCAATTGACAGGTGGAAAAAGAACTGGCAGCTAATGAACTATGTGAAAGGATATGGCATTTTATGTATATTTTAGTGCTCTTTATGAGCTTTGGCCATTTATGACTGACCGGAGACTTTGTACTCACTTTGACCACTCAAGAAATCTAGAAAGTAAATACGTGCAAGAGAGAAATGGTCACTCTTGCACAGGGGAAGATTGCACCTAGTGTTTGTGTCTTCTTATCTCCTCTCTCACTGTGTCGGTGTAGTACTCCCCTCTAGGAGGTGCGACTGCACCCTCTCTCTCTCTCTCTCTCTCTCTCTCTCTCTCTCTCTCTCTCTCTCTCTCTCTCTCTCTCTCTCTCTCTCTCTCTCTCTCTCGCTCCATCTCATTCTCTCTCTCTCTTTGCTCGCATTTAGCTTGACTATGGATTTTTTTGAATCATCAAGTATGCCAATTTTTTTGTTTATGGCTTGCAGCGTGTTATTTTGGCATTTTACAGGGCTCTTTGTGCTTTTGTTTGTACCAATGGTATCGGATCTAAGGCTATGTTCTTCTATTTGCCACAATAATGACTATGGATATTGTCATGACCCAAGATAGGTCATGCATACCTACCACTTTATTCTTCTTATTTAAAATTACATGTATGTGATTATTATTAATCTGCTAGGTTCACATGTGTGTTTGGATTATTTAGGAATCATAGAATTGTCATGGTGTGGTGAATTGGAGTGTAATGATCGATTATAGTAACAATTAACTTAGAGAGAAAGAGTTAGGCTATCGTATTGCCTACAGTAGCTAGTTCTAGGGAACTGGAAAGAATAAGAATAAGAAAACCAAAATCATCTTAGGAAGAAACCCCAAGAGAAGTAGAAGAAGATTTATGTCATAGGAAAATTTTTGAGAGATCTCAAAGATCTACCGAAAGAGGCTTTGATCCTATAAGAAGCTAGACTCAAAAACTACTATACTAGGGTGATGTATGAGGGGAAGAGCAAAGAAAAGTCTTTTACAAGGAGCCCTCCCAAAACATGTTCAACAAATCCCCAACTCAAAACCTCTCCTTTGAGGATGCTCCATTGTGACTCACAACTGGGGGAAACCACTCTAGGACTAAGAATTAATGTATGTATAGACATCTTTAAACAAAAATGTGAAGACAGACATGCGACAACAACGGTGTTGGCCAAACATGCTATTATCTGCAGACAGCCATGCAACAACAGCGCTGTTGGCCAAATTATTTCAGTCGACGTCAACAAACCTTTCCAAGATATCATCGGTAGTGTTGGCGCAACAACAAATTGTGGTGGGCATCATACAATAGTAGCACCATGCAGTAGGTGGCCACCAACCTCAGCTAGATAGATACTCTCTCCCTCTCTCTCTCTCTCTCTCTCTCTCTCTCTCTCTCTCTCTCTCTCTCTCTCTCTCTCTCTCTCTCTCTCTCTCTCTCTCTCTCGCCCCTCTCTAGCTGCCATGCACATGCAAAAATGAGAGAACCTTGAGAGTTTTCCACTAAGACTTCCTTCTCTTAACATGCATCGAGCCCAAATTTAATTTCACTGACCATAACCGAGTGTTTGACAACCACTAACTCTCCCGCACAAACACACAGTCTCGTTCGTCATCAAGCCAATCGAATCTCTCCCTTGCTTTTTCTCTCTACCCTTGCCATCCATTTCTGCTCTCTATCTATGACTGCCTCCCATTGACACTCTCCTTTTTTGTCTTGCATGGTGGCACTAAGGCCATATATTTGTCACTACCAGTAGTTTCCATGCAAGATATCAACCTCACAAACATTGAGGTTGATATCTTGCCCCTCATTTGCACAGCTATACACACACTGCCCTGCCAACCAACCTCCTTGCCTCACTTTCCTCTTGAGAAACTCAAGAAAACAATTCCGCACCGCCCAGTGCAATAGGCCACCCACCAAATTTTTCTTTCTCTTTCTTGCCCTCTCATTTCCTATTGACACACACACACACCTACTCTGGCCACCACTAACCTCTATGTAAGCTTTCTCTACTATCTACCTGCACTACCTTGCAACAATGGCCATAGTGGTTCCAACAAATTCTCTCTCTCTCTCTCTCTCTCTCTCTCTCTCTCTCTCCCCTCCAATATGACTACATACAGTAGTGGACATTGATGAGGCAAACCACCATCATATTCTCTCTCTCTCTCTCCCTCCCTCTCTCTCTCTCTCTCTCTCTCTCTCTCTCTCTCTCTCTCTCTCCCCCAATATGACTACGTACAGTAGTAGACATTGATGAGGCAAACCACCATCATATTCTCTCTCTCTCTCTCTCCCCCTTCCAATATGACTATGTATAGCATTAGACATTCACAAAGCACTACATCGACCACTGCCATACTTTCTCAGACAATGCTAGATGTCGAGCATTCATGATATTGATGATGATTCCAACATTTCACTTTACTTAATTTTATTTTTGTACTAAGCATTGGTTAACTCCATAAGCATTGTATCTGTTTGGTCCCACAGGAAGAGGAAAATGGTGAGAAGTATGCTCCTCGTGTCACCACTCCCCGGGTTCGGGATCCTATCCAAGAGACACTTATCGAGTCTCCCCTTACCTCTCATAGCCCATGAGTTGGGTGATTATGAAGCTGCAAGTTTGTACAATCAAGAACTAGTTTTCTTTTGCTGTATGCTACTGATAGCCGTTTTTCGGCTCTCTGTAATTGCCATAGTGAGTTATCTCACCCTATCAAATCACTCAAACACTGTGGTTACCCTCACCCTTTCACTGTATATAGGTGCGTGTGAGTTAGGGGACTTTTCCCATATCTCCTTACTAAAATAAAAAACCCTCAATTAGCTAGTCATTGGGCTAGTTGAGCCAAAAAAATAAAAAATATAAAAAATATAAGTATATTATGGCCCATGCGTATGTAAATATTTCTTTGTATATAGGGCCTAAATAAAATATTTTTTCATAATTATTTTGGTATTTATTTAAATATTTCTACCTAGGTGTGTGTTATTTATGCTATGTACATTGCCTCACCATTACCACAATTTTTCTTACCATTTTTCATACTCTTTATTCCATATAGAAATATTTTCATGTAAGCTTCTCTTATATTTGGTGTAACTCCACCCCAACAAAAATCCAAAAAAACTAGTTTTATTTATGTGTATATTTTTTCACTATTGTGATTTTTCCCTTCCTACATCTATTTTGTTTTTTTTCTAAAAAATTAGAACACCAAACATATTTATCTTTTTATGGTAGCCTCATAATGAGAGAGATTTCTTTTGACCCCTTTATATTTTTTCCACTTATATTATTTATATTTGACATTTTTTTTAGACCCGTCAATATTTGATTTTCTTAGTTGTACTATTCACTTATATCATGATCTCAACAATATCTTCAATTATAGACCTACCAAATAAGTTCAAGGGTAGGTGGCATGCATACATGCACTATGGAGGGCTCACTCTTGGAGGTATTCAAAAGAATCATCCAAAGAAAGACCCCACAAGGACCTTGTGCAGTGGAAAAAACCGGTTAGTTTTGCTGAATTTTTAAAGTTCACTTGCTATCCGAATTTGAAAAGGTGATACAAATAAAAGTTGTAGCTCGTGGGCTGAACTTTTGCCTCAAAGTTTTTCATATTTTTTTGAGCTACGAGCTGTGAGCTATGATTTTATTAGTGGACCCGAGTTTTCCCATGCTATGCAGCCACACTCTCTCTTCCACTTCATCATTTTCCTCTTTCACACACACTTCTCCACTCATCATCCCTACCTCTCTCACCACTCCTCTCTGCACCCTACTCACCTTCTCCTCAACCTTGAAGAATAAGAGAAACCATGGTGAACTCATACCTCCCACACACAATTCCATTCCAAAATTGACCACCTAGTCTCATTTTTCCTCCTCCAAATTACCCATATCTATCACAAAAACCATAAAATTCAGCCTCTTCTCTTAAAATACAGCATCATGGTGGTTGATTACTCAACTTCAATTACCTTGTCTCTCAAGGAAGGTCAAGAGTGTAGAAAAAATGTACCGTCAAAGCTAGTGGACCGTCAACAAGCGTCAAAATTGGCCCTACTCAAGACACTTGGAGCATCAACCTTGTAAGAAATCCACCTTTTCTTATCTCTTAAGAGTTTTTCTTCCTTATTTGTATCGTACATGGATACTCCCATTGTAAATATTCAATTCCATTTGTAAATTAATACTAACTCTACTAACACTAACCCACTATGAAAAGTCCTATCACCTCCATTTCTCTCCTCTCTCTTTCCCCACCAACTTCTTGATAATTCCAAGCAAAAGAAATTAGATAAATTGTTGAAAATCTAACCCAACCATGGTTAGAGGAGTAACCCTAGCCTTCAAAATTGCTATAAAAGGAGGGTGTAGCTAGCACAAAAAGGGGGGGAGAAGAAAGAGCACTATGCTATAGCTTGAGAAGCCAAGCTCAACCTCATGAGAAAAAGCCCTTGAGTGGAATTTCATTGGCATTAGGCATATGTATGTGTTGTATTAGGGGTGATTAGCAAGGGAACTCTATGCCATTGTAAGAGAGAGGGATCATTAAATTGAGAGTAGGAAATCTATCATTTCTCCTACTAGTGTAAGCCCAACATTTGCTGAATCAAGGAGGGTGAATTTGGACTAAGCATGGATACTTTGTCTCCCTTCCAACGTGAAGTCATGGACGATAATGATGTGTAAGTGTCTTGGTGTTTTATTTAAGTTCTTGATAGCTTGTCTCCGGGTATTGTTATCAATTTAGCCATAAATCCCACATGCTGTGAGAGGGCGACAGGGTGGAGAGGACTCCCCTGGCCTTAAGACAGTGATTGGGGTGGCTTTTTTCTTGTGATGTGTTGTGGTGTAATTTACTCAGGCTATGTTGAACAAATACTAATCTCACTTTGATTGGTCATGACAGATTTGTACGAAGGCATACAAGCACCCCCTTCCCCCTTCTCTCTCTTTCTTACATATATATATTTATGTTTGCTTGATCATTAACGATACACTTCAAAGCAGCCCGAGCACCATCTCTCTCTCTCTCTCTCGTGTTTTAGTGTGTGAGAGTGTTCCATTGGTGTTAGGGTTAGTGTAAATTCCTTGCTTATTTGTGGGTTGCTCTAACGATTCTCCTCTTTTGCGTCCTAGTTCGCTCTTAAACTAAGTGGTGCCCCTTGTGTAGTTGGGATTTGGCTGTGGGTTTGTTGTTTTGGTTTGTGTTGTGTTGTGCCCCAGTCCCATTGAGCAGCACGGGAGCCTTGAAGGGTGTCTAGAGGTTGCTCTTCTTGTTGCCCGCCCCGGACCGCCTCACTACATCATTGAATCAAAAAAAAATTTGGTATCTATTAAACGAGCTTGCATGGGCGAGACCCTAGCAATCTTCTTATGGTCTTAAGATCATACTCATCACACTACATTTTTTAGGTCAAATCGAAGAGAATGTATGTAATCTCACTATCATATCCAACCATATGCATTACTTATAGGCATGTGGTCCGTCTCTCTTATTATTTTCTCTAGATATCTCTGTGCAAGGTCTCCATCATTGTAGGATTTTACCGTTTCAAACCTAGATCACTCTTCAAATTTCCTCCGTCCATAGTTGCACCCAAAATATTCATCATTAGTACCAACTCCTGGATAGCTCTCATACCCATTCGCACGTACAAATTTCTAATGAGTCACTAAATATGTATCTTGCCAATGTTGGACACCCTCCCATTCAAGAGAAGCTCATCACAAAAGGCACAATCAAGTATGCTTTTGTGAAAAATTTCTTCTTGCTAGGTTTAGATAATTGAAACTTTTGTAAATAGGGCATATTTTATTTGTGTGCTTAAACATAATTTCCTTTTTGTTAGTTTTTCTATTGAGATTGCACAAAAAATGATACCATCTTGAGCTTGCTTCTTTTTATTAAGTAGTGGACTTCAAAGCTCTTGTAGTATTGTGGTGAATGATAAATAAATAAATGATTTATTTTTTAAGTGGGGTAGTGTTATCCATCTCGAGATTCTCTTGCAATACCTTAAATTTAGTACCCATTTTTTCTTGGAGTTAACACAGATGTTTATTAAGCATTTTCAATTTATCCTTCTCATGTATATCCTCGATAATTATTTATGGATGCATTAATAAGCACGGCCTTTCATAACAATACAAGCACTTACTATTAAAATAAAAACTTAATCGAAATAGGGGATAATTGATTTGTGGGATGACTAACCTTATCCACTCTCACCATCATGTGCACTTTGTTTTCACAAGCTCATACATGAGCATTACTATTCTTATTCTAGTGATTTTACTAGTCTTTCCTACCTTCACTATATATGCTTGCAAATTTTTGTAACTATTTGTTTTTGTAATTCTGGTGTAAACAATCATAAACATCCTCCATGTGCAATCCAGATCAATTTTTAGTCTTTTTATACAATGGTATCACTAGAGTGGCCAAGTAGTATTTTTCTTCTTTTGACATAAATTGAATTATCTTTAATAGGCTGCCTTTCTATTTTATTACATAGCCTATTTTCAACATAAATTTAACACATTTTGGATTTGTTAACTATATTTTGGTGTAATTTTGATAGTTGTAGCTCTCTCCTACTTTTACCTCTCTTCCCACACACACATTGATATATATATCTCCAAAGGAAATATATCATCCAGGTATGTACATCCAATACCTCCCTGTTTTTTTTCATGTTATCTTTTGAGCTACAAATGCAGCCATCTCTCATAGTATGGCTTGAGCTTTGAACTAAATGGATTTTTTTGATTGAGAATATTTGACATTGAGCTACGTAGATACTCACACAAACTAAGGTACTTTGCATTAATAAAAAATAGTTTGTAAGTCCTTTGATATACTCCAAAGTGGTGTCAAACAGATAGTAAATATTTTTCTCTTTGATGTCTTGTCTAGTCCATTGGTCACGTGCACACAAATGTTCCGATTTAGGCAATGTGTTAATGCTCATCATGGTGTAGATTCACCGATTTAGGCAACACCAGTTGTCCGTGCAAATCCGCCGATTTAGGGAGCACACATGCAAATTCGTTGATTTAGACAGTACAACAACAAACTACAGATTCATGATTTTTACACAATACCAAATGAAGATTTAACGATTTAGGCAGCATTAGTGCAGATTCATTGATTTAGACAGTATGTCTTATTGTTGTAGATTCCCCAATTTAGGCAACACCCATCACAAAATCATGCTGCAGTGGCTGGCCACCACCATAACTAGTATGATTTTGTTACCCGGGTACATAATGAAAGTGATTTGGATTTGGACTTATATTGTGGAATTGGAATTGGATTGGGATTTATTATATGATGATTTTTTTTGTCATGACAATGTGTATGTGATTAGACTTGACATTTATGAGATCGATGATGAGTGTGACCAATGATATTCTTATTTATCAGGGTATGACATATACAACTTATTCTAGTGGTATGGGACAGTAGAGTAGGTAGTATATAGATGACGGTAGGGATAAGCAATGTTGTTTAGTTTCATTAATTTTTTCTTTTACTATGTGCTATTTTTGACACAGATTTCTAATCACTATTTTTTTTAAATATTGTTTGCGGATTTCTAGTATCTTTGCAACTGAGGATAGTTGAGAGGTATGTAATGGAATTGATATTCTAATATTTATTATAGTTGACAGGTGGAAAAAGAATTAGCAGCTATTGGACTATGTAAAAGGATATGGCATTTTCTATATATTTTAGTGCTCTTTATGAGCTTTGGCCATTTATGACTGGCCAACCAGTTTGTACTTGCTTTGACCACTCAAGAAGTCTATAAAGTGAATATGCGCAAGGGAGAAATGGTCACTCTTGCACCCAATATTTGTGTCTTCTTCTCTCCTCTCTCTTCGTGTCGATGCACTCCGCTCTAGGAGGTGCACCCGCATGCTCTCTCTCTCTCTCTCTCTCTCTCTCTCTGTGTGTGTGTGTGTGTGTGTGTGTGTGTGTGTGTGTGTGTGTGTGTGTGTGCTCACATTTAGCTTGACTATGGATTTGTGCAAATCATCATATATGTCAATGTGTTTGTTTATGGCTTGCAGCGTGTTATTTTGGTGTTTTGTAGGGCTCTATGCACTCCTGTTTGTAGCAATTAGCTTAATCATGGTGGATTGATGTAGAGTTCAAAACTCACACACTGCCCACAGTAAGATGAGAGCATATATTCCCTATAGTGAAAACCCTTCCTAAAGGGGTGCCAGCTTGTAAAGCCATGTCATGTTCCATCATTGGACATATACATTAAACACTCTTTTTTGCTTCTACCTATGCACCTTGAGTGGACTACAATCGGCAAACCAACTTCCCATATTTCTACTGTCATATTGTTTACCCTCTTATTTCTCTATCTACGAGATAATAATCGCTTCAATACTTTATTAATATTTCCCATGTTAAAAAGTTCTCCAATAATGCACATATCCCAAAGCTACTTTTTTCCCTCTAAGTTTTCTCCCTTTGGTCATCTAGGTATTAGAACCTAATTTAGATCCTCATCAATCTACTTCCCTAGTACATACTCTTAATAACTAAACAAAAACCTTACCATCTGATATTACGACAGATAAGTGCGACATCATCTCTCACCCCCAAAGACAATCTTGGAATAATGAAGATGCTACACGCGAATGAACCTCATCAAAAAATTCATTGAACAAAATGAAGAGAACACAACCCATCAAAAACCAATGAATAACCTTCCACAACCTCCATGGAAACTTTTTAACACTGCCCAAGGGATAGGCACTATTGAGAAGATGCTATGGTGGAATGAACCTCATACAAAAATTCATCGACCAAAATGAAGAGAACATAACCCATCAACAACCAATGAATAACCTTCCATAGCCTCCATGGACACTTCTCCTCAGGCACTAAAATCAAAAGGGGATAATTTTAATTGAGGTGATGAAAAGTAAGAGAAACTGTTAAAGGCTCAAGATGTACAAATTCACATTCAAGACATATACAAAGAAGCACTAAATATTGGATTTAAACATTTTTTACATTCTCTAAAAATGTCTATGTATTGTAATTTCTTGATTTATTTTAATCCATTGTAATAATTATAATGTGTTACAGACTCAATGAGAGTTCCAAGCTGTAAAGAATAGTTCAGTTAGTGTGCCTAGGTTACAAATTGAGTAAGTGGTGGAGCCATAAAGGCCTTGGACGCTCGAACATTGCATATTTTACCCTAAGTATATAAGGTAGTGTGTGAATGGAATTAGGGCTCTCAACCTCATTTGTTAAGACCCCTCTTTGGTGAGATATCATGAGGTGTGTGGCTATGGAGTCCTTGAGCTTCTCCTTGTTCATGTGACTTGATTGTCACTAATCAATGCTTAATTCCCTTTCATAATGCCTCTCTCATACTCTTTATGATTGTTAATGATTCTTTGGTTAGCTAGATCGTAATTTATTAGTGGTTAATCTAGCTCTAATCTTGTGTGATTTCCATCTATTCTTTGTGTGTGCATGTAGGTTTGATTGGAGTGCGGATGCTCAATAGATCTATGTGTGTGAACTTGTGGTTAGTGTGTTGCATGATGGGATTAGTGATGTGTGCATTGTTGCAATTGTTAGTGTGTGTGATTAGGTTGATTTGAGGTGAAGATAAGTAGATGTGAAGATTGAATATCATTGTGGCTTAGCTCCTCCATAGGCCAATAAGCTCACCTCGTAGAGTCGCCATTCATGTTGTCATAATTAGCTCACTAATTATGTTAGGTTTTACATGCCCTAGCTGGGTATGTCATCACTCCAGTTTGCCAATTATTGTTGGTCATTAGAGCTATTCTATGATGGTACCTACGAATTGAGACAATGCTAGTTAGCAAATAGAGATGCATTCAAAATGCCTTTCGAAGTTGACAACATAGCATAAGAATTAGCTCTTTTTCCATACTCGTGATAGGGAGCTTGAAATAATTCAAAAATTCTCAAAAGAACTCAGTAGTGAGTCTGTCCCAACTAGGAGACTTCTCTTTGCTCAAAGAGTCTTATCATCATGGATTTATAAAAGGAGGTCAATCTATGACAATATTTTGTCAGCAATGGTTGGCATTGAGCATGCATACCTCACCAAGAAAGAGTTCATTCTACTAATACTTACCTAGACAAGGCTAATGAAAGGATTATGTGGTATTTCATAGAAGATGTTATGAGATTGTTGGGCTTTAGGTCTTGGCTATATCAGCTAGTTCATACTCTGGGATATGGTAATCACTCTAAGATTCTATTCAATGATACTCTGGCACTGAAAGAGGTGGGACATGAACAACCAACTAGATCTATAAGAACAAGGTGAGAACTCACAATGGCCTACATAAGGGTGATAACTTGTGTGTGTGTGTGTGTGTGTGTGTGTGTGAGAGAGAGAGAGAGAGAAAGAGAGAGAGAGAGAGAGAGAGAGAGAGAGAGAGAGAAGGAGAGAGAGAGAGAGAAGGAGAGAGAGAGAGTAACTAGTTAACTAAAAAAGGAAATCCTTAGGTGTTATAATTTAAAATGTATACCTCAAGATAAGAGTGAACCTTCTTGAATCTTCTTTTATTGCATCAATGCAAAGCAAAGACAGCCAAGAATTCAACTTAGCAAGCTTCCACTATCACCATGTCAAATGTTTCAAGTCCTTATGTATTTTTTTCCTCACTACTAGGTTTTTCCCCCCGTGCGTTGTATATACGCCCATCATTCTAGGGCTAAATTATCTTTCCTTTGTGCACCAAGCAATAGTATCTCTATTGTGGTCCTTGAGCTTCTTCATCTTCTCCAAGTTGTCCCTGCAATTCTATTTCCAACAATTGGTATCAGAGCGGGTTGCGTCCTCCCGCACATAGTTGTTAGTGCTGCCAACACCTCCCTCCTCACTTTCTCCATTTTGGGTGAGCTTTGGTGAGCATCACTAGGTATAAAAATTCTTTGCAATACTTTCCATTTGCAATCATTTTGGCATCACTTTCCACTACAAGTAGTACTATGTGGGTAATTTTGTCCTTTTGTGCAAAATAAATTTAAGTGCATTTTTTTAAATAACAGGTCCTTTACAATATTCTTTGAAATATTCTATGTATCACGTTTTGGTCCTACTTTGTTTTACCTCTTTTCGGGTAGTTTTCACACCCGGGGGATTCACTATTGGTAATGGGGGGATGTCACCTGAGTGCATCAAAATTAGAGAAATCCCCCTATGTACGGTATCTTACATGCTAACCTACCCCCTACATACACACAAGATACAGACGTTCTCGCAATGAGCAATCCCCCCTCATATGGGTTTCGTACGGAATGTGATGACCCACTATTTTATGTATACTAGTAACTTAACAATTTTAGAAGCACATGCTTTTGCAAAAATACATGTTAAACTGCAAAATGAACAGAAGTGTACATTGTAGTGTGTTTTCATTTACAGTAGATGTTAAGAGAAAAAACCATGAAAAGCAACAAATATAATGAATACTAAATTAAAATAAACCAATCATTTCAATGTAATTTGTCAAAAAACGAATAACATTTTCCTTGTAAACCGATACAAATCTCAGTCTCAAAACATATGATACTAGTCACCTACTTAGTAAGCTTCCCACATGGGATTTAAGACACACATATGAAATGGATTGTTCTCTAGATAACAAATAATGCATACTCTTAAACAACCATGAAAAACTTCACTCATCAAATCAAAACACATTACAAAACAACTCATTAAAAGATTAATCTTTTTGAACAAAAACAATTATATGTGATATGAATGCACGTCTATGCTTAAGCAAAATGCACTTAAAAAAAGCACCATATGTATTTAATTTTGAGTTTGTACATAAAATATAAATCTTAAAAATTTTGCCAGAGCCTCCTTTGTACGGATACCTCTTTCTCAAAAAGAATCGGTACACCCTTATCTTGGGCTGCCACATGGGATTTTCATCACATAATTTCTTTTTCCAAAAAAACTGTCCACCTCATCTTGGGCTCCCACGTGGGATTTAAGGATTATCTTACACTGTTCACCTCATCTTGGGCTCTCATGTGGAATTTAAGGATTATCTTAAACATTAAAATGGATAGCTCAAGAGACCCGGTGAAGCCATATGCATAGGTAGAAGAACTGAAGGTAAAAATCGATAGCTCAAGATGGCACACCCGGTCAAGCCATATGACCATGTGACAAATTGAGACTATAGAATTTGTAACTACATGGAAAAAACTAACAGTCTTAAAAACTTTAACACTTTTTATCATAAAAAGAGGCACAACTACACATTTGGTAAGAATGGATAGCTCAAGAGACCTAGTCAAGCCATATGCATAGGTAGAAGAATTGAAGGTAAAAATCGATAGCTCAAGATGGCATACCCGATCAAGCCAGATGACCATGTGACAAATGGAGACTATAGAATTTGTAACTACATGGAAAAAAAAAACAGTCTTAAAAACTTTAACACTTTTTATCGTAAAAAGAAGCACAACTACACATTTGGTAAGAATGGATAGCTCAAGAGACCCGCTCAAGCCATATGCATCGGTAGAAGAAGTGAAGGTAAAAATCAATAGCTCAAGATGGCACATCTGGTCAAGCAATATGACCATGTGACAAATTGACACTATAGAGTTTGTAACCTGAGGAGAGCTAAACATGCTCATATGATTATCTTGACCATTATATTGTACCTGACCTATTTCCCCTTTCCTAAAACCAGTTGTATAATAGTTCTTTGCAACGCACCTTCCAAGCAAAACTAGCATGTGAATCGAACTCTCAAATTCTCATGAACAAATCATACTGGCTAACCACTTCATCAAAGTGCCTAGACTGTGAAGGCGCTTTGTTTGTTATAAAAAAAAAAAACGTTCGTCCTGAGCCTGCCATGCCTAGCCTCACTGCTTGCCCTATGCTCCATGGTGACGTATTCTCCTCCCCGACACCTACGTTGAGTCTCCACCTTTGCTTTCATTCTCTTTTGCTTAACACCACCAGGGAATCTCCAAGGACCTACGTACTCACCTGGGAGAACATTTTCAAAGATTATGGAGATTTTTCGATTATCTTGCAGCTAGTACCACCTAATTGATATGTATTCCTAATGGCTTCAAAAAAATCAAAACCATTGATTTGTTTAGAGATCCCAATTTCAGATAAGGGGTGGCAAGCGCACACATCTTCATGCATCATGCCGCCATCCTCATCCGTTTCGAGTGTTGGCCCATCCTCATCCAAATGAGCTTAGTCTGGCATTTTTATGCGGTGCAAATAGCAGTCATACATCCTGGCCCATCCCTAGATTGCTATGGCCACCACAAGCACGACCAAAAGTCATGCATCGCTTCACTTGCAAGGTGCTAGCCTCCCAGTGTGAGCGTCAACACAAACTCCTCCTCACATCGTCATCATACTTGCCGAAGAAGTCTGAAAAGAGGAAGCTTTTTCACTATAGAATCTTGCATCACAGTGTATAGACAAACATCTTAAGCATAGAAACAATATACAGTTTACAGATCAACATTAATTGAAGAAAGAGTTTGTGGCAAAGCCTTGCTAACTTGAAACAAATTTGGAATCGAGCACTGGCTGGTAGTGGTGAGTGTAGATCTTAAGCCAATGTCTACCAAGTGAGGGGGGATACCAGGAATCTAGAGAAGTTAGAACAGCATCGGTGAAAATTTCACTTAAAGAAACCTGACAACCTTCACTGAGGACAGATTTGAACATTGTTTTCAAACCTTCACTGAGGACAGATGAAAGGACAAGGGGACTAGAACATGCTAATCTCCACCCAGCCATGCCCTATATAGGCCCTTGTCTTGCTAAATATAGGGATCACCTTGACTGCATATCCATCCTGGCCCTTGGCCGTGACTGGTCCTACCCTTGTCCTGACATTACTCCCCCCTTGGAGAAGCGTTTTTGTCCGCGAAAACACAAGTGATGGTATCGTCATAAGAACACTAATGTTTTCTATCGTAACATCCCTCATGGATCCAACGATTCATTTGAGGGGAACCCGATTAAGTAGGAGTTCAATGAAACCAAGAGTAACATCTTGATTTTCTACATTGTTTTCCATTTGTAACCATCTGATGGTATCGGTTCCTATTTAAACATAGTGTGTAGACTCCATTTAGAACGCTCATCAGCATGGTAAACAATTTTATCACAAAAAAGGTGTACCAAAAAAGAGTACCTCTTGTCACTTTACATGAAAGTAACTTACTGCCATAACTCATCAGCCAAGTTCAAGTCCTTGACTTGTTCCCAATTTTCATCATCAGTAAATAACCCCACCCTAACAAGTGTACAAGGTTGAGAACTTGAGTTATACATGAAGAGACTACACCTAGTCGCAAACATGCTTTAACTTATAGTAAGAAAACTCTAAGTAGAGCAATAAATGCTTACTGAATGAATCGCTTGGTGCTAACGTACTCACTTTGCATATCCTTCAACACCAAATTACACTGTATAATCTGTCTATCCCCTTGGATAACTGGCAGTACTGAGGTGTGTTCCTTCACACTTTGTAATCTGCCTATCCCCTTGGATAACTGATAGTACTGAGGTGTGTTTCCCCCACGATTTATAGACAATCTTCCTAGACGACTGGTAAACGGTAAATTACAATAGTGTATAACATTGTTGACGAATCAACAATGTCTGGAATAACCATCGTGGTTAACTTGAAAAATCCACAAACACCCAAACCGAGCCATGAACTCTTTTGGTGATTAGTAGACTCAAAAGGAATCTCATAGAGATAGTGCTCATAGAGTGCAAAATGCTTCATAAGAAAAAACTTGAGGAATATGCATGCCGTTCCAAGTCAGCCTTTGCTAAACACTAGGGCCCATAGCACCTAGTGTGCATGCATCTAGCAAAAAACACATCCGAACTTGTATATCCATGGTGATCCTTGCCAATACTTATGGAAAATGTGATGCGCCTAGCACATATTAAAAAGGAATGTAAATAGTTCTGAAAAGAAAGTAAATACTTTCAGTTGCAATCTCTTGCAAGCCTTGCTGAAATGTCTAAATCACAATAGAAGGTGAAACATTGATCACTTCTTCGTACAGACAATGAAACTTTTTCATTAACAGCTTATAGCCTTGCTATATGTATAAACAACTATCTATAATGTTGTTTAGCAATACTTGTACCTGAACAAGTCATTCTAAGTATCCGACAATTTTTGGCCACTAAAATTTATCCTGGTACGTCGTGCTAAAAAATGGTCGAGAAAACAGATTTGACCAGCACGTAGAGACTTTGTCGTACTACTTATTTGAAATAGGGGGCGCCAGTGTCAGTCCTAGAGACTCATATTCGCCACATGTTGAATATATCTCAACTAAGGATGTCTAAAAGAATAACATCCTTCAAGTACAAGATGTAATTGCGTATGGAGGTAACTCTAAACACTCTGCGACAAGAGTGAGAGGGACCCTCATTCATTTCTCTACACTGGCTAAACCGAACTCCTTGAGTTCCTAGACCATGTTGTATCCCATGTGACAACATGTGCCAAATCGAATCCTACAAGTGGATTCATAACGGTGTAATGTACTTTGGAAACTACGGCCCAAAATACTTGTTTCGACATGCCCTTGGCATGGCCCTGGGGATTGAATTGAAAGGTCAGTTAGCCGTATTCAAATGCACAGGAGTACATTCCCCCCCTGTGAAAAAACCAAGAACATTGCACTAGAAACCCTGGGTGTTTCCTTCGCAATCTAAATCCATTGGGTAGAATCTACATAGTCAAACCCCTTGGTTAGACCCTTTGTAGAAACTGCGTTCAACTAGCAAGTAACGGTAACCAACTTAGTTAACCGTGTACAGAATGATGAGAATCAACTTGAAAAGTTGAATTTTTCCGCTACCGCGTGGTAGATTACGGAATTTTTTTCTTGATAGTATAACGTGAATAGATCAAACTATGATCCTCAATGCGTATGGGGTGATTTAATAAGCACCCACTGTGTCGTACCCCAAGACGGTGATGCCATAGACACTCGTAGTGCTATAGATAGAGCAAGAAATCCACACAAGGGAGATGCCTAGCTCGTATCAACAGCCATGCTATCTCAATTGTTTGCTGCCTCTAGACTCCATGGTATAGATCAGCTGATATAAGTGCAAGAGTATCAAAAACTCACTTGAGCATCGCACTAGAAACATATAGTGCAAAAATATACTGCCTCACTCTTGCTCGTCCATTAACGTCGATATATTCAATGTGTACTCCATTGGGCAGATATGCTCGATCATAAGAACAATCACCCAAGGAATGCCAATAGTTGGGTCCTACCCAAAATCTGACAATGGCTCTTAGCCAAGCCTGTGTGTGGCTCCTAGCTGTTATGGCAATTAGTTTTCAATCAATAAACCGATGAAAACTAATGTGAATGGCATCGTGGCCAATTTCTAGCCGAGAGTTAGAGCACCTTGGCTCATATTGACTCCCAAACAAAACATGTTTCAAAAGATTCTTAGAAATTTTTCATTATTATTGAGAGAAATAAGAAAAAGAGAGAGAAGAAGAACATGCTAGGCTGAGGAACTTTCCTTAAGGTTTTAGAGTGTGTACCCAAGCTATGTGCTCTTATGCATCTTATGCCTAACTTGCAGCTTATCGGATAAGCATTCCACAGTTTTCCAGTATGACGCTCACATTGAGAGAGGTAACCAAAAAACAGAAAAATCGTTGCAACCTACCTACCATGTAGGGGTCGTGATTTAGGAAGACTTAGCATTGGCACTTTGCCCGTACAATAAGTCCTTGATTTAGGTTCCCGTTAGTGTTGGTGTGTGTTGGTAGCAACCAACAAGCATATTAAACAATCCGTCCTTAGTCTGTCCTTGACAGAGTTGCGAGTGTGATAGCGGAAGCATAATGCATGAAGTGGTAGAATTGAATCCACCTACTAGCATGCCTTGCATGCAGAATTGTAAGCCCTTGCGGAGAGTGATAGCCTCAACCGTGAGAAACAAACCATAAGTGCCGTGCACAGTTTAGAGCGGTAGGGATTCTGTGAGCTGATATTCCCATTTTGGTATTTTCCCAAACTTGTGTGCCATTGCCCGTGATGCGAAGTCATCCACAGTACCTTGGCACAAGGGAGAAGTCTTGCTTCATATAAAATTTCCAAAGGACTTTGCTTTGCACAGTGACAGTAATTGGCAAGTAAAGTGTAAACAGGGAAAGACAAGAAAAAATTAACCTTGGCTAACTTGGTAGTTGGTGCTGCAACCAGTTTCATGAAATTTGGAAGGAAAAACTCATTCCAAAACAGCTCATAGCCATATCTGCACAAACGCCCTTGTATATCCTATACACCTGTGTGGTACATAATGAAATAACCGGTAGAGTAGGAAATAACCTGCAAACACATTGCCTATTCCTTCCCAGTTTTGTATGCTTATAGCATATGCCAAAGGGGCCAGCCTCAATGCAAGATGTATAAATTGAAGCTTTGCTTCATAGAACTATGTATGGCCTTATTGATAACCAATGCTATTGACGATAGATGTCATAGCAAAGAGACTCGACCTTGTCGATCATGCACAAAAAATCGACCTTGTCTACTTGTAGATCTGCTGGAAAAAGAGAAGCATTATGTACTAATGGCTGAACACTAGAACCATACTGCCTTACGGCCATAGGGTTTCCTTTTAATGTAAGGATTCAAAAAGATGAGATTATGACCATGGCGCCACAAAATACAAGTAAAGAGCCATTATTTCATCTTTGTATGTAGCACACACAGATATTGTATCTAGTACACAACACAACTAAACCACCCTATGGCCTTAGGCCCATAGGGTTCCTTATTGACATATAGGTGCAAAATTGATGAGCATATTGTTCATAGATGCAAAATAGATCACTTACAACTTAGGTCTACAAGCCCTCAATAAAAGAGGGCATCTGATGACCATTGGCCACATGGTTTCTCACTAACATAGAGAGCATCCTATGGCCCTAAGGCCACAAGGTTCTAGTACAGAGTCATTAGTACATAATGCTCTTGTATGTATTACATAAGGCAACTTAACCATCCTATGGCCTTAGGGCCATAAGATTCCTTGTTAATGTAAGGATGCAAAAAATTGAGATTACATTCATGGAGCAATCTACTTCTAGTAGAGAGACATTAGGTAATCTTTGTATGCAATACATACCAATTTTGTATGTAGTACACAAGGCAGCTTGACCACCCTATGGCCTTAGAGCCATAGGATGTTTTTGTTGAAATAAAGGTGCAAAAAGAGGAGCATTGTATGACCCTAGGGCCATAGAGTACCTTATGGTTTAGGCTTATAATCTCTCAATAATAGAGAGAATTTTATAATCCTAGGGGCATAGGGTTTGTCACTAACATAGAAAGCATTGTATGACCCTAGGGCCATAGGGTTCTAGTACATAGTCATTAGTACGTAATGATTTTGTATGTATTAGCAAAGGAAACTTGATCCTCCTATGGCACAAAGGTCATAATATTATTTATTAACATAAAGGTGCATAAATATGAGCATATGATGTAGCACTTTAAAGCTATGTGGGTATAAGATATATGATGTAGCACCTTAAATCTATGTGGTTATAAAATATATTTTGTAGTTGTTTTAGATTATGTGATGATATGATGTTTATTGTGACATACTTTACATTGTACCACCTAAAGCACTCTATGAACTTATGGTCATAGGGTACTTTATAGAATACAAGTTTTAGGGGATAATGTCATAATATTAAGATCATAGGGTGGCAATTGTATGTAGCATTTATAGAATTTAGAGAAACCCATGACCCTAAAGCTTAGGGTCATAGGGTAGTGTGATCATTGGGTGCAAAGTATATGGTTCCCATGACACCCTATGGCCTCAAGACCATAGGGTTATGACTCTATGAAACAATAAAATATCCTAAATTAGAGTGTCAAATATTTTATGTTATAGCCTAACTAAGAGGCTTAGACTTTTTCCAAAGTTGTCAAAAAAGAGATCCAAAGTGTCTTGCTAGTGACCTTATGGTCATAGGGTGATAAATGTAGACCACACTTTGTAAGTAGCTTAGGATCATAGGGATCATACACCACAAAAAGTAAGGTGAAAATCCCTCGCCCTTGTTTGTAGTACATAAAGCAATATGACCACCCTATGGCCTTAACACTAGGTTGGTAATGGGACACTTTTATGTCCTGGGACACTTTTATGTCCTATTAAGTGACCATTTTCCTTGAATTATGTCAAGAGTTTCAAAATGGATTTTGAGGTGCTATCTGCCTAGAAAGTTGTCTCATGAGCTGAAAAAAACTCGACATTTTTTTGGAATATCAATTCCATCTTTAACCTTGTCCTTGCACAACATTTCACAACCTAAACTGTGTGAAATAACGCGTCCTATTTTTGGCTTTTTTCAACTTTTTGTAACTATACCCACTCTAGAATTCATGTTTGTGAGGTCTATAATGCTAGAGAACTATCTTTAGTAGTCCTCAACATGTCCTGATGCTTATAGGGAGAAATAAATGTTAAAGTTGTAAGTTATGACCAAATTACAAAAATTGTCAAATCCTGTTTTTTAGCCAATTTTAGCTCTTCTATAATTTTTTTGGTGGCTTTCATGATATCCAAATGCAGTTTTGATTTTCTATGTCGCATATTGTAACATAAAGCTAATATTCCTTGAGTTTTGGGGCACCTAATACTCTATTTTTCATAGTAGACAACGATGGTTGATTTTTTCCATTATAGAAGAAAACGGAACATTCTAGTATATCAAGTATAGCTTTTTCAATATTGTTAGTTTCTTGTGACAACTACATGCATTTTGTAGGTAGTAACCATATCTAGTCATAAGGACCAAATTTGGCTACATATTGAATAGTTTCTATGGGATTCTACAACTCATAATGTTGAACCCAGTTTTTTCATGTTTGCTGTATTTAGCACTTCATCTTTGTCCCCAAGATTCCCCTTGGTAAGAGATGTATTATTCTTTTGATATGCTCCATGGATCCTTATGAACCTAAAGGACAATAGGGAACTAAGAAAACATGCATATATTATTTGTATTGAGCGTGGCTATAGAAACTTTGATGATAGGTTTGCAGAATGGTAAAAATTCAACTTTTTTGTACCTATTTCTTTTGGCAAAACAAAAAATAGTAAGTGAGAAGCAATCATATGTTCTGATCACCAACCCATTGAAGTTAACTAGGGAATTTATCTCAAGTCCTACAAAAATCCCTAATCTTATTTTTATGCAACAAAGCGTAAGAAATGACTGTTTTGATGAAAACATACTGGTCCATCAACTTTGGAGGCTTGGTGTGACCAAAAGATGAGAAATTTTACAAGTTTCTTATTTTTTCCATGTGTAGTAGGCCTTGAACTATAACCTCATGAAAGGATTTTACAAAATGAGTGAATCTACTGAGGTTTTTTTTAAAACCCTGAAAGGACACTTTTATGTCCTGTTAGGTTACCAACCTAGTGTTAAGGTCCATAGGGTTTCTTGTAATCATAAATTGCACCCTATGGCCTTAGGGCCATAGGGATCCTTGTTAACATTAAGATCAATTATGGCCCTGTAGTGCTAGTACATAGGTAAAAAGGAGATGATTATATGGTCTTTAGCTTCAAAATATAGAACCTTATGGTCATAGAATCTCTACATAGCATCTAAGCAACCTTATGTGCAACTAATGGCCTAAGAGCATTAAGTGTACTTTGTAGGTAGTACATGATGCTCTTGTAGGACACTTTGGTGACCCTAAGCTGTTAGTACAAATATGCAATATAATGATCCTATGGTTCAATTGCTCAAAATAGAATACCTTTTGGACATGAGGTACATGTATGTAGTACATAGTACTTTTGTAGGGCCATAGAGCTCTTCACTAACAAAGAGAGGACTATATGGCCCTAGGACCTAAGGGTGGCTTTTCAGAGGTGAGTCATTAGTTTTTGGTATAAATTTGAGCACCGCATGGTCATAAATTTGATCACCGTATTGCTTAGAGGTTTTTGAATCGTTAAAAAAGGGATCCAAAGTGTATTGCTAGTGAACTTTTGGTTATAAGGTGATAATTGTGGACCACACTTGGTAAGTAGCTTGTAGAAGAACATATAGAAAATTATGGCCTCATGATCACAGGGGTCATACACCACAAAAACCAAGTGGAAATCCCTAAGCTCTTGTTTGCAGTACATAAAGCAACATGACCACCCTATGGCCTTTGGGGCCATAGGGTTCCTTGTAGACCAATTATGGCCTCATGATCATAGGGGTCATACACCACAAAAACCAAGTGGAAATCCCTAAGCTCTTGTTTGCAATACATAAAGCAACATGACCACCCTATGGCCTTGGGACCATAGGGTTCCTTGTAGACAAATTATGGCCTCATGATCACAGTGGTCATACACCACAAAAACCAAGTGGAAATCCCTAAGCTCTTGTTTGCAGTACATAAAGCAACATGAACACCCTATGGCCTTGGGGCCATAGGGTTCCTTGTAGAAATAAATTGCACCATCTGGCCTTAGAACCATAAGGCTCCTTTTCAACATGAAGATCATCCATGGACCTATGATGTTTGTACAAAGAAGCTATACATAGTACATAGGCTACCTTATTTACACCTAATGGCTTAAGAGTCATTAGGTGACCATGTACATAATGCACTTTTATGTCAATTTGGTGGCCATAGGAACTCTATTGAGCATAGAAAGCACCTTGTGGCCCTAGGGTCATAGGTGCCAATACAAATGTGTAATGTAATGATCATATGGTCCCAATGACCCACAAAAGAACACCTGATGGATGTGAGGTACATGTATGTAGTACAAAATACTCATGTAGATCCATAGAATTGTTCACTAACAAAGAGAGGTTGGTATAGAACTAGGACTAGAGATACCTCCATAGAGGTGCAAAAAATATAAGTCTATAGTCCCAATGTGTGAAATGGAGCACCTTATATTCATAAAACTATAAACTGTCAATATAGAGGGCACCATATTATTCTAGGGCCATAAGATTCTTGACCAACATATAGAGCACCCTATGGCCCTAGGGCCATAGGGTGGTAGTATAGAGCAATTAAGTGAACTTTGCATATAGTCTATAAAGCATTGTAATTTAATTCTCATGTATATGTCATTTGGATACTCAATCTTTTTTCTAAGTGCTTGATTATAGAAATCCATCACATTTGTAAGTATTTCAAAGCTAAAAGTAGGTGTTTCTTGAACTTGCAGGTCATCAACAAGATATTTCAATTGAGGATGTTTCATGTGAGGTCATCGGTACAGAAGATGTTCAAGCTAATGAAACTGCTAAAAAAGAGCCTCTCAATCCCCATTTAAACCAAAATTTCCTTAAAGATGATGACAAAGATATCCAAGCTTCCAAAGGTTAACCAACGACAATTCTCCCATGATATCGAGATTGTTGTTTCTCTTTGTTTTTGTAATGTTGACCAGCAATATTGTTTTCTTTTAAAACCTATTTTGCATGCTTGTGAGTTTTAATGCTTTCAAATTAGATGAATTAAATTTAAGTGTGTAAATAACATGTCATGAACATATTGTGGCAAAGAGTAGCCATTATCTATGTGACCATAAGAGTGTATACTTGTGAGCTTGAGTATTTTCAAAACAAATGAATTTAATTTAAGTGTCAAATTAGCCTGGGGCAGTCACTTATCAAAAGACCCCTATATCATGTGCGTTCAAGAGGTAATTAATAATACCCCAATATACATACTATACTTACACTGTGAGCCTATTTAAAAAACCCCCACCCCCCTCTGTATGTATACATTTTGGTCTTTTAATAATCCTCTCCAGTTAACTTACGTGATATCATACACATTCTAAAAAGTGACCGCCCCGGGCAATTAGTACATAGACATGAGGTTACAAAGGTCATCCTTTAGCTTTGTGATCAAATGATATATGTTGTAAAACTTTAAAGCTATGTGGCTATTGATATATTATGTAATGCTTTTAAGCTATGTGATGCTATGAGGTTTATTGTCACACATATGACATTGTACAACTTAAGACTAAGGGTCTTGTCAAGGCATCCTATGATCTTAGAGTCAGAGGTTTTTCATATTGAAGAAAAATTTCATGGTTGTTACATCATATCATTCTTTGTAGACATGCAACCTTATGGCCCTCTAAAATATTTTTAAACATCTATGTCTAGTGACCTCATGGTCAAAGGTTCTAATTGTATTCATCAAGATTTTAGAGAAGGAAGCTGGAGAACAATTTCCATTCTTTATGATTTGGGGGCAAAGCCAATGTCAACAATGTGTAGAGTCAAGAATCACTCGCCTCGACAATCCTGGAGTAGAGTCAAGAATCACTCGCCCCGACAATCCTGGAGTAGAGGCATTTTTGAAACCTTTAGCTATTGCATCAACAAAGTTTGGGATTGATTTAAAAAGATTGCTTCTTATAGATGATGCACCAATGAAAGGATGCATTAATCCTGCATTAAATTGTATATTTCCACCATCATTTAACATTGATGAGGAGGATAATATTCTCCTTGGAGAGCTTCTACCATATACCAAAGCTCTTCATCATGTCAACGACATTCGTAGAATTACAGGATCTTCTTTGTATGGACAAGCACCCATTGTGCAAGGTCATGAGCTTTACAATCATATACAAAAGGTTGTTATAGAGTGGGAGGTGTGAAATTTGATTTGTCTACAAAAAACCTACTCTACAAGCAGGCTACCAGAAGCTCCTCGTGTTCTTGACGATGAAAATGGTGCCTCTTTTGACACTACTGGAATATCCACTAGAAGTCGAGATAAGAAAAGGCTGACACTTGATCGAGAAAAAATGAGGATATGAAGAATATCAAATCTATATCAACCTTGAAAGGAGTTGAGTTAATTATGCTTGCTCAAAAATTGGGGTACAAGGAGCCTGTGATCAAAGCACACGAAGCCAAGAATTATATCAAACAACTCAAACGTCAATATTGTATTAAATAGGATCACATCTGTAAAGATGATGGAACAAAATGTTGTAACGTTATGGCATTTACATATGATCTTTGTGTATAGAAAAACCTTTGTAAGAGTGATTATGTTCTCAACATACATGAAGATGTGAAAGTGTTTTAAATTTTTCTATTAGAGTTATGAGTAGCACGTGAGCTTGATGTGCCAAATGTTTAGTTTTTTTATTTAGAAAGATTTTATAGTCTTTTATTTTGTAATTTGAGTTCATTGAGCTATTAAGAACAATGTACATGGTCATAAGTCCAAAAGTTGGTTTGTAACCATAGGAAAATTTGCACTTTATTGTATTAACACCCTATGACCCTAAGGCCATAGACTGGGTCAAATAGATTTACACTTGAAGAGAGGATGGAACAAGGTTTTGTAATGCACTATCATTATGTACTTTGTGAGAAAGCTTATGTTTTGAAATAGATTTACACATAAAAAGATGATGAAACAAAGTTTTGTATTGTCTTTGCACTATGTACTAATGGCTCTATACTAAACCCATATGGCCTTAGGGTTCCCTTTTAATGTAAGGATGCACAAGTATGAGATTATGACCATGGGGCTACAAGATGCCAATAGAGAGCCATTCAGTCATCTTTTAATGTAGCACATACAAATCCTGTATCTAGTACACAAGGCAGCTAGACCACCCTATGGCCTTAGTGCCATATGGTTCCTTGTTGACATAAAGGTGTAAAAAGATGATCATATTGTCCTTAGATACAAAATTGAGCACATACAATTTAAGTTTATAAGCCCTCAGTAAGAGAGGACATCATATGAACTTGGACATAGGATCTTTTACTAACATAGAAAGCATCTTTTGACCCTAGGACCACAAGGTTCTAGTACAAAGTCATTAGTGTATAATTCTTTTGTATGTATTACCTAAAGCAACCTAACCATCATATGGCCCTAAGGCCATAGAGTTCCTTATTAACATAATGGTGCATGAAGATGAGCATATGGTCCTTGCTTAAGGCTACTTGACCACCCTATGGCCTTAAGGCCATAGGGTTGTCTATTAGCTTTAGGGTTTAACAAGATAAGATTATGACCTTTTGGCCAAAAAATTCCAATAGAGATCCATTAGGTCATCTATGTATGAGTACATAAGGATCTTGTATGCAATTACACAAGGCAATTTGTGACCACCATAGGGTTCAAGCCCTCAATAATAGAGAGCATCCTATGACCCTAGGGCCATAGGGTTTTCCACTTAAATAGAAATCATTCTTTGAACCTAGGGAAAAAGGCTTTTAAGACCACATTATTAGAGAGCATCCTATGACCTAGGACTAAAGGGTTATAGTACATAGCCATTAGTACATAATGCTTATGTATGTATTAGATAAGGCAGCCTAACCACTCTATGACCCGAAGACCATAGGGTTCTCTATTATTATGAAGGTGCCAAAAGATGATCATATGGTCCTTACCTAAGGAATCTTGACCACCCTATGGTCTTAGGGCCATAGGGTTCCCTGTCAACTTAAGCATGCAACAAGATGTATGGAACAAGCTTTTGTAATATTTTGGCATCTATAAATGATCTTTGCAATCTCTTATGAGAGTGCTTATGGTTTCAAGATACAAGAAGATTTAAAAACTTTAAAGTATTTTTTACCATTTGATATGTTTTTATACGTTTACTAAATGTAGCTACATGAAGCCAAATTGTAAGAACCTTGCTATCTGTTTTTATGCAAAGCACCCTATGGTCTCAATGCAATAGGGCACCACCTCTATCTTCTACAAGACCTTTACCAATTGTAACTATAAGAAGCCACATGATTTTGACTCCATGACATTTGCACCCTATGACCATAAGGCCACAAGCTGGCATAATTGATTCCACAAATCATTTACTGTGCGTGGCTTGGATTTAGCACCCTATGATCCTAAGTTCAAGGAGTTTACTTTCAAGTCACAAAGTGAAAATCAAAAGCCTCTATATTGAGAACTATAAAGAAAAACATAAGCCTATGTGTTCACACTTAGGCTCAATTTAATGATAGCTAAAAAAGAAGGCCTATTTTTTTAGGGAAAAGAAAACCTTTTTGAGAACTATAAAGAAAAACATAAGCCTATGTGTTCACACTTAGGCTCAATTTAATGATAGCTAAAAAAGAAGGCCTATTTTTTTAGGGAAAAGAAAACCTTTTTGAGAATCTTCTAAAGTTTTTATCATTTTAAATTACCACTCCACAATTTTAATGTCAAAAGGATCCAAGGGATTTGCATCATATGCTATTAAACCCCTATGACCTTGAGGCTATAAGACAAACAAGGTGCTTTTTCTAAAATGTACCACAAAAGTTGTCAGGTAACATATTGGGTGCCATGTGTAGAATGTGCTCATTGTTTTATAATCACAATTTGATTATTGACTGTATGATCATACATGTTAAAATGATATAATATTTTTTGAAGGATTCCAAATCTGAGAAATAAGAATTTAAACATAACTTGATCTTTGTTGTACTCATCATGAATCTTATATATCATCCACCAAAACTTTTGGTGTTGTATATATTTTCAATCTTTTTATTTAATGATAACACGGATGTTATAGATTGAAAAGTAACAAAGATTTGAATTTGTGAGGTGCATCTTATTATGAGGATACTTTTCTCATTTAAATAGGATTGTCAGTTAATGGTTTAATAATTATGGCATATTTCTATGGTTTCTTTTTTAGTAATGTTTTTGTTTGGGAGTGATATAAACTACCAATTATTGTTTATGAATGTTATTACTACAAAAATGGTGTTTGTTTAACACCCTCAGACTTGGAGATACCATACTCTTTGTACTTAGTACTTTGTTTGATATAAGATCAAGATCATCAATGTTATGAAAAGAGTGGAGTACTACAAAATGGTGTTTGTTTAACACCCTCTATCTTGAAGACACCATACTCTTTGTACTAAGTGCTTTCTTTTACATGAGATCAGCACCTGTTGGTAATCTTTGTGTCTACAATTCATATGATTTGGCATAATTGATGTACAAAATTTTACGGTAGTCACAACAAATGGTGATTTTAAACACGTCTTTTCCTAGAGACAACAACTCTAAGATCTTCCATTAAAGTCTTAAAACATGTATTAAGGAGTAGATATGGCATATTTGTATAGAATCTTAATCTCATGAATGGAAAGTTATTATATTGTATTTCTATGTAAAGAAAAAATTGTACTTAAAACTATAAAGTTATATTTATGTAAGTCTCTCATATAACAACTTACGGTCACAAAAGAGATATAGTGCCATAAGTAGGATGTTATGATCTTAGGACCATAGGATACTTTAATATTACTATTTATGTTTTCTAATTGCTAAATATTAGTTATGGTGCTATTATACAATATTAAAATGTAATTAAAACTTGATAGTGTTGAAAAGTAAAGACATTTTATTTCTATAAGTGTCTCATGTTACATCATAGGACACAAAATATATCAAATGGCAGTATATGTGCCATATGTGGCATCTTATGGTCTCAGGGCCATAGGGTACTCTATAGTATTGTTAAGCTTTTCCAATTGTTAAATGTTAGTTATGGTGTAATTGGTATTTGATAGTGATGCAAAGTAAAGACTTATTACTTTGCTATAGAAGTAAATTAAGGTCATTGATATTATAAGAACAATTGATATTGGTGCAATAAACCTATATAGCTTAGTAGCCATCTTATTGGGTGTTGTTGGATACATCTTCTTTTAAGATGCCATCTCTAAAAGCTTTGATTAAAGTTTTAAAAGCATTTACTGATTGCAAATCCTTTTGCTATAACTTACATTAGTGGTTTTATTATAGAATATTAAGTAGGAAAATCAAAATAATAGGTAGAATATTGACATCACATATAGACTAACGACAAATTGAGCCTTAAAAGAGTAAAATAACACAATCTTGACATCCCAATTAGCATTTGGGAAACGGGAATTTCCCAAATTATCTAAAATGGTGTTTTTTTGTTTCATGCTTGAAGCAACCTATTGTGGCCACTTCGAGTTGTGAGGCTGAGTACAGGGCAGTCTTCACAGCTACGGTTTGAGTGTGTATGGCTTAGACGACTTATGACTGATTTGGGTGTTGGACAGGACACTGCCAACACTATCTACACTAACATCTAGAGCGCATTGGCAGTTGCGAGGAACCCAGTTTTTCATGCTCGCACAAAGCACATTGAGGTGCATTACCACTATGTCAGGGAGAGCCTCTCTGCAGGAGAGATCAATTGGCTTATGTGCCAACACTGGACAACCTTGCAGATCTTTTCACAAAGACATTGTCTCGTGAGAAGCTTCAAGATTTCCGCAAAGCTTTGGGCTTGCTCCCCTTTGTGGACTGATCATGTCCTCAGGGCATGGAACTTCCCTTTACTCATGTGCCAGCTCTCGTTCACCGCATCACTCCAGGGGGGATTTGTTACCATATACATGTGGTAGTGATGTGTGTGAACACACTAGGATCGCCAGGGGATTTTTTCCCTCTTTAGGAGGTTTTTTCCCCCGTGAATTGTATATACGCCCATCACTCTAGGGCTATCTATATTTCCATTGCACACTAAGTAACACACTCTCTATTGTGTGCCTTGGGCTTCCTTTGTCTTCTCCAAGATGTGTGCATTTATCTGCAACCCTAATTCCAATAATTACAAATGATGTTTATAACCATAATCCTCAGCATTCCATAACTCTCAAAAAATAAGGCTTTGTTGAGTTATGTCGGTCAACACCTACAAACTTGACATCACTAATTAGGTCATCAAATGGCTTCTCCCAAGTCTATAAAAGAAGCCCAAAGCGACACTTTATATCCAGCTTAGATCCATGCACTAGCCATCACTCTACCCTACTTTGTACCCACCATTTTCATATTAGTTTTCCATTAATCTAATCATGATTTTCTATTGTATTAGTGTCAATCCCACTCTCTAATCTCTTGTGTAATGAACCTACCAATCACTCAATGAGCAACTCACTTACATTTTTGCCATAATCAACATCACTTTCATGTGGTATCTGAGTCGACAACTCTACACCTAGGACGATTAGTTCCTAATCGCATTAGTATCCTCTAATAGATATCCTAATCACAAATTCTTGATCAATCTTGAGCAAGTTGTTGGAAAGACCAATTGGCCACTACCCTTCTTGGTTAATGAAATTGTGATTAGGGTGAGTAACTAAATCACTCATTTCTCATCAATTAGGACAATATTCTTTGCATCTATTGTGAATTTGGTTGCTGTTTTTGGCATGCTTTGCAAATCTAATTGAACTTGTTTCAAGCCATAAATCACCGATTCATTTGTGTGTGTATCAAGTGCTAGACAAGAGTTTTCCATAGAGCTCTCAAGCCCTACATTCTGAGGCTATGACCCCTAGAACTCCATCACCCAATTTTTTCTATTTTAGGGTGTGTGTGTGATATTTTTGTCTATGAAGGCATGTAGAATTGTTCATAAAACGTCTTATTTTGCCTTTTCTCACATGAAATCCACAA
This sequence comes from Adiantum capillus-veneris, assembly GCF_014529385.1. Lineage (NCBI taxonomy): Eukaryota > Viridiplantae > Streptophyta > Polypodiopsida > Polypodiales > Pteridaceae > Adiantum > Adiantum capillus-veneris. The sequence goes on along the minus strand of NC_140960.1, from coordinate 102,274,388 downwards.
GGTTGGCTTGGCTAGTATACTCAATATAGAGAACAGGGGGTCAAGGTTGCGTGATCAACTCTTGTAAGTCGGAGTTTTAAATCCAACCTAAAGAACCTAGTTGATCCCCTAGCGGGCCTACATGCGCACAACATATTCTCTCACCCAAACGCAATCCCCAGATTTCAAAACAATTTGGGACTTAATCAGGTCCGTCGCGAGCTACCTTTTGGTCCATGGGCCTCACTGCTTCACCCAATTTGGCTAGCTACTACTCCAAGGCCCAATTCCCACGAGCTCCTAGAGCTTCGAGGCTCTTTGTTTTACCAAAGTATCATTCACACAAACCTTATTGGGGGTGCAATCTGTGGGACGCATGTCTAACCTCACCATCCTATCTTATTGCAGTATTAGTGAGAACAACTATTATTTGTCAAACCATGGGACAAAGCTGACTCGACTAGTGCATAGAGGCTACAAGAGGTTTTCAATCTCTTGAAAAACAACTAACAACTCGCATCTAACTCAAGCTACACTCAAGTGACTAAAATCACCAAAAGTCAATCGCTCATTGGCAAGCAAATCACATCCATTACAGCATCAAATGACATCCAAACGTAACGAAACTTCTAGGACAAGTTTATAAAACCTAAGCGCACATGCCAATGGCCTCAAACCCCACTTTAGGTTAAGTTCCAAAATCCCGATTATTAACAGCAGTGGATTTTTGACCTAGTCGTTTTTGACCCAGTATGCATCTAAATGCTTAGCAATGATGCCCCAATACCCTGCCTATGCCTAGTTTTTGATTTAAAAGTGTAAATTTCTAGTTATGATGAAATTAGGCTACGGGTCGGCGATGCCAAAAGCTACGAAATACTCTGAATGGCTTACATCAATGCGTAGAGCTCTTACCTGCGGTTGCAATGCAACAAATGCATTCGCAATGTGACAACCGGAGAGGGAGTAGGAAGCACGAGAAGGAGAGAAGTGAGCGCTGTTAGCTCACGCTGTGTATTTCTTATCCAAAAACTTACAAAAATTGTCTTTTATACCTTAGCCAAGGTTTTTGGGTGGTCAAAAGTAATAATTAGGAGTTCTACCAAAGCTGTGAATTGACTGGATGATACAATCTGGAAGCTTGTAGCCCCGGCTTATTAATTACAAAGTTTACCAAGAAAATAGGAGTTACAATATTCCCGATTTATCAAAATAATAATTGTTTTACAAGGAGAACTCCGAAAAATGGTGTCCGTGTTAGCTTGCTACTAACATTCCCCCCTCCTCGCCTGTGTCGTCCCTTGACACAGCTTTATGGGCTGAAGTAATCTTCGGGTTGAGAGCGGGCAAGGCGGTCTTTCAGTGCTTCCAGTGCCTTTTGATATCTGATTTTGCGTTCTTTTTTGGATATTTGCAAAAATTGCATGGTGACTCTGTTTTTCAGTTCGACTGCTGAGTATCGTACAAATCTTGACGTGAGGTTGCTTATCACCGGTGCAAATATCTTCGTTTGCCAGGTGAAGAAGCCAATGTAGAATGCCTCTTCAAAAGCGAGCATATCGTGCGAGGACAGGAACATGCATCTAGCATAAAATCCATCAAGAATTTCCTCTGAGGATTGCCCACTCAGATCATAGCAAAGGCCTTTGTTCCCTTCCAAGAATGAGAGCCAGAGAGCTCCTGTCTGCTCAGTATCATTGAAAACATGTATGCAAGTGAGTAGCATCCTGCAGATCTTATATAGCATTGCACAGGAGAGATATGGCAGACTCTTGAAGAATGTCATGGCGCCCGTTAGGGTTTTCACCATGTATTCTTTTGTTGCTTGGCCTCTCTCTGGAGCTGGAAGCCTGGAAAAATTCATCCATGTTGGCCTCTTCTTCTACAGTGCTTCATATGCTTGCCATGTCCTTACTCGAGGTACAGGACAGAATGTTGGATCTTTCTGTATGGCCGCAGGTGCTCTTGTGAACAAAATCAAATACCTTGGATTCTTGTTCACCCAGCTTAGCCTCCACTTCGGGTGGTCTTTATCTGCACCATCTTCTTGCATCTCCTTGTATAATCTTTCCTTTACCTGTAAGAGTTCTACCTTGATGAGAGGGTATGGCAGGGATTGTTGGTGCCATTGAGCATTGATTTGATAGGGAGTGAGTTGAGTGACGTTGAAAGAGTGTAAAATTCTCAACTCTTAATCCATAGCGGCCTTCCACCGCTCATCTTCCTCTAAGGTGATCTTCTCTGTTAGTGCGTCCTCTTCAGCCTTTGACAGCTGGACCATTGTATCTTTGTTTGTAATTTGGACCTGAAAGTCTTCGTCACCACTCGGCTCTGCTGTAGAGTGCATCTCAAAGTCAGGAAATGAGACCGAGGGGATGTCCACTTGGGGAGGCTCTGAAGTGATTTCCTCTTCCTGTATATATGGATTTCCATCTCTGAGGAGTTGATTTATTATTTTCACCTCTGTAATTTCCTTAAGGAGCTCCTCCTCTCTTTGGACCCACATCAGTGCCAGGTCTCTACGTTGTGACTGTTCAAGCTTCAACTCCAGTTCTAAATCTCTATTTTTCTTTTCAAGTTCCTTGTACACTTCATATGTTCCCTTGATCGAGGCCACGACTGGATTTTCTCTTATTTGCCGCAAGGAAGTGGCCTGATCATTGATTCTTTGTTTGGAATATTCGAGAGAAGTGTTAGCGACATCTAACTGTACTTGAATTTTCTGAGCTTACATAGAGGTGGTAAGAAGTTCGTTTGTCACTTCTGTTAGCTACTCATCTTTCACTTTGCATGCATCAGCTAATTTAGTAAGGAGGTCACCCAACTCCTCCATTTCCTTCTATTGTTTGTCCCTGGATATCTGATGTCGTTCTGCTTCAGTCTTTATCTCTTGTACTTGCCTTTGGAGATCAGTGATAGTAGCCATCTTATCGTCCATCTCTCCTTGAAGAGCATCGATAACCATTTCTGGTTCTTTGTCTTTTGTACTGCGGTCGAAGGCTGCTAAGCGGAGTTTCTCCGTCTTGACTTGCATCTGCCTTGCATACTCATTTACTTGTAAAATTACTTCGTCATTGGACTACCACTGTTATGGAATTGATATCTTATTATTTATTGCAACTGTGACAGGTGGAAAAGGCTTGACCGAGCTAGGCTATTGCAAAAGGATATCATATTTTATGTACATTTTATTATTCAAGTGCTCTTTATGAGCTTAGGCCATTTATGACTGGCCGGCCAGTTCGTAACCAATTTGACCATTCAAGAAATCTATATAACAAATACGTGCAAGAGGGAAAGGGTCACTCTTGCACGGGGGGAGATTGCACCCAGTGCCTGTGTACTTCTTTCCTCTCCCCTCTTCTCTCTCGCTGTGCTAGTGTAGCACTCCGCTCTAGGAGGTGCGCCTACACGCGTTCTATCACTCTCTCCTGCTCTCTATCTCTCTTTGTCCGTGTATATTGTCGATTATGCATCTATGTGGCTGCCAGGTATGTCGATTAGTCTATTCTATGGTTTGTAGTATGCTATTTCGGGTATTTTGCAGGGAACTCCATGCTTCCGGCTGTAGCAGTGGTATCAGAGCATAGGCTACGGTCGGATGTCTACAGTAATCATCACAACGACCAGAGCTAAGTCTTTTTGTTTTCTTCTTGATATTTATACTTGTATATGAGATGCACAAGCATGGCTTGATTGTTTAGATATTTTTGTACTAATAATTGCATGTGTAATTATGTTAATTAGTTTTAATCATTTTAACCATATTGTAAATTATATATATAATAAACAAAATAGATCCTTTAGAGTGAAAGTGCTATCAAACGCACAAAAGGTGGTGAAGTTAAAATTTTGTGGCTACTTCTCGTCGTAAGAAACAATCGCTTGAAAATCTTATTGAGATCTTTGACGTCAAATCATTGAAAAAACTTATCCTGGTGAGAAACTACTCCAATAAATTATTTGTGGCTCAAGTTTACTGTGTCAAGGGATCAATGTTGGTATGGTCCAAGTAGACGATGTTGACCAAGAACGATTGCCGTGATGGGTGACGACACTGTGCATACCGGCAATGGCAAGAATAAGTGCCGAGTTTCCTTTTTGCATGTGCATCGCCTTCAAGAAGTGGTGATGAAGGTGCCAAATCAATAGGATGAGAAGCATCCAGATAGTGGATATACTCGTCTGCATGACTGAACTGAGCTTCGAGGCCATATAGCGAGTGTATTGTGACCGAGTGATCGAGTGTGCAATTGTTGCGAGTGAGAACCATTTAGTACTGGAAGAAATCAGTCCTATCCAAAAGGGCAAGCTCAACCACGACTAAATGCTTGTGAGACTTTCCGATGCATGTACTGAGAAGGTCATTTTTCTTACAGACGAAGCTAAGCTAGTGATAAAGGCATAGCATGACAAACCACTAAGCTAGTGATGCAGCACAGAACCAAGGAGGAGTGCCAGTTACAAGATTAGTTGAGGGCGGCATGCATCTGCCCAGCCTCACACACATTCTTTAAATATATACGTATATATAGTGTTCTCAGTCAGTTATTCCGACAAGCTGCACCTGGATATCTCTCTCTCTCTCTCTCTCTCTCTCTCTCTCTCTCTCTCTCTCTCTCTCTCTCTCTCTCTCTCTCTCTCTCTCTCTCTCTCTCTCTCTCTCTCTCACGACGGTGCCAATCTGTTGTAAGTCATTGCTACCCGCACCTTTCTGGACGCAACTCCCCACCCTTACCACCTCATGCCGCCAGAGCATGCTTTAGCTGCCTTCGTGACCACGAGCTTCAGGACACCCACATCCGTAAACCACTTTCAGTCCTCCAACTACCCCCTCCATCCCTTACGCATGCAGAACAGTAGCCTCACTCTCTCCCTCTCCTCGGCTAGTTACCATGCAGCATGCAGCTGTGGCCGTGCGTTAACAAGAAACTCTCGTCACCTCACAACCACACGTAGGTGCATTCAAACTCTCTCTCTCTCTCTCTCTCTCTCTCTCTCTCTCTCTCTCTCTCTCTCTCTCTCTCTCTCTCGTCCTCAGCCTGTAACCTCTCTCTGTCTCAGTTGTTGGACACACCCGTACCCCACGTTACTCTCTCCCTCCTCAGTTGCTGGATTCCAACACTGGGCTGTGCATCACCCCGTCGTAATCCAAACTGAGGTATGCACCCTGCTTTGCTCATGGCACCCACAACCACACACCCACAAAGGGCATGCAGGCGGCTAGTTGCCATTTTTTTTGTCTCTCACACACTCTCTCTTTTGTTGCGGCCACCACACGCTTTCAGCTCTTGATCCCTTCTGCCAAATTTTCTTTTGAAAACCACCAGTTCTCCCTCTCTCTCTCTCTCTCATGTGTTCGCATGGAGCCATCCATCTTTCTTCCTCTCATCTTCAACCATCCCCTGCCCCACTTCTCATCACTCAGTGGCCGCATGTAGTCTCCAAACACTCCATTGCGGCTGTGATCGTCTGCCAACCCACCCTTATCATCCCGCTTCTCTCCCTCACTTGATGCAACCACTCTCTCTCTGAACGAGTCAGCAAGATCCACACGAGCTCTCTGCTCTCCTTGTTGGCAACAAGGAATGGGCAGCACCACCTTTGCTAGTTCCTACCAGCGAGAAACATACGAACTCCTTACAATATTGTTATCACTGTGGCAGCAAGCCTTCCATGGCGCACGCTGATCAGCTATAAGATCGATGCTACGTAAGTACGTGTGACCACCAGAGACGTAGCACCAAGCCAGGGCACCTCTAATTCACACGCCCCGTCCCCTAGCCGCTAGTGCTCATTCGACAGCTCCGACAGTAAAACCATGGCCTGGACCACTCTCTATTACTGCAAAATGCATGGCTTGGTGCTCCAAGGGTTTCTTGTACATGCAGCAGTGTGCGCTCCGAAGCTCAATCTAATTTTTTCTTTGAGAAGCCTTTTGTTGTTGAGCTTGCTCTCGAAGAACTTGTACAAGTTTCCCAAGTTTCTGAATCCTTGCGGGTTCCTCAATCCTTCATATTCCACCACAGGTGATCCTCTCGAATGTATTGATCATGATGTTTATGCCCAGCGGTTCCCTTGCGGCAATTGGCCCTACACCTACGGGGCTACACTCCGAGAGTACTTGCCACACTGGCCTTGTCATCATGAATTCTCCCTCCCTTGTTGAGACCCTATGGATGTGGAACGCTGGGCAGAAATGTTCCCTTCCATTATCTCTCGAGTTCACCCTATTGAGATCCTTTCTACTTATGGCGCCATTCAGCTGATGTACTCAGAGTTTTAGCTGCATACCCAATTGGTTCCCACTCAGGAAAACTACTTCTTGAGATATTCGAAGCGCGTAGGCCATCTATGGGTTGTTGCAGATGTTTCGATCGATAGTCTACGTGGGAACCCGCCCACGTGCAGAAAGCGCCCTTCTTGCTGTGTTATTGAGGAGATGCCCAGTGGATATTCCAAGGTCACGTGGGTAGAGCATGTGGAAGCTGATTCTAGAGGGGCTCACAATTTGTACCAATCGTTTGTTAACTGCAATATGGGATTTGGTGCTCAAGAGTGGCTATGCACATTGCAAAGGCAGTGTGAGAGAATTGAAAGTATCTTAGCAAATAATGTACCAACTGGAGATATCAATGGCCATGTGTGGAATACACCAGTCATAACTGCTTCACTTATTTAAGAATGTGTTCATTGACTAACAATCGAGGTATTTCTATAAGCACTCTGAAACCTATTGCTAACAATTTCGTGCAACTACTTCTTGTGTAATCAAAACAATACCGCTCACAAAAGAAAAATCTCATTCTATTAGCAATATCGGTCAGTGTTTCATTTAAATTGAATGATTTTTGAAACTAGCTAAGCAAAACCAAGGGTGTTTGATGTTGACGCTTCTGCATTTTCCTACGATGTCCCATCTTTTCCCCTATTCTCTAAATTTACACCGTGTCTCGCAAAATATTGAACGACATTATTGGTTTGTCCAAGCTAATATATATTCTTTGTAAAATCATTTACAAATGCACCCACATTCACTACTCTAGCTATTCACTCCAAATTCACTCCAAGTCCTTACAGGGACACGATACTTCATAAGAAGCTAATAATTAGCCTGCTATCATGTTTGCAAGACTTTTATAGATATGTAGGTCAGTTGTTGTCAATCTTCCTATTGTAATTTTTCAACCGTTGTATAAGGCTCGCAACGCTAACAATTGATAGCTAGGTATTCTCATTTAGGACCTTCATTATTCGCCTTTTTGTAGTTAAACTCTCCCACTTTCAATCCTAACTTTGCATCCGTTTTACCATTATCAACTGTGACAATATGAATGTGCGGTTTACTTATTTTTGGCACCTTGTCTTTTAGTAATACTTTTGCAGATAACGTTCAACTACATTGCTACAATCAGAGAACCTCAAGGTATGAATTATGACTACATCCCTCTAGATAAATGCTCCCTGATAAGTAGGCTCTCTCCCTATATAACTTTCCTTTGAATGCAATATTACCTAATTCCCCACCCCAGTCCTTATTCCACGTACTTTCTTATTCAGGAATCAAAAATAAAAAATTAAAAAAATCACCTTTTCCTACATCTCCTTATCTAACAATCCTCCAGTATAATTTAGATTGAACAAAATTAATACTTTTTCAAGTTAATGTCTTTTGAGGGATCACTTTTACAGATATTCTCATACCCACCCACCTTTACAACAAGTAACTTGGGTATCATCAGACAATTTTTGACAACAGAGCCCTTCACTTATTTCAATTCTGTTACAAGTTGTCAATGTACTTATATTCATTGAAACGTCATATATTGACATAACTGATCAGAGAGCTACTTATATCAGTCCTGTTGTTTTGGGATATTGTTTTCATTTGGTTTAAACACTACAGTCTACTCCAATTTGATATCAAGCAGGTAATTTATGATGTTGTTTTTTTATGCTTGGTCTAGTCCATTGGTCACGTACACACAGATCCGCCGATTTAGGCAGTGTGAAAATGCTCATCCTGGTGCAGATTCGCCGATCTAGGCAGCACAACAAAAAACTACAGATTTACACCTTTTAAGCAATACCAAATGCAGATTCGCCGATTTAGGCAGCATTAGTGCAGATTCGTCGATTTAGGCAGCACGTCCTATTGGTGTAGATTCGCTGATTTAGGCAACACCAATCACAAAAACATACTGCAGTGGCTGGCCACCACTGAAACTGGTATGATTTTGTTACCCGGGTACATAATGAAAGTGCTTTTGGATTTGGATATTCGGATTTTGGATTTGAAACGGATATATGTTGGTAAATATTTGGACTTGAACTTTTGTGAATTGTTGCGACAATATTTATGGAATTGGATTGAGATTGATGCGATATGATTATGATGAGTGTGACCAATGATATCCTAATTCATCAGGGTATGACATATACTGCTTATTCTAGTGGTATGGGACACTAGAATAGGTAGTATGTGGATGACGACAGGCATAAGCTAATGTTGTTTAGTTTCATAAATTTTTCTTTTATTATATGATGTTTTTGAAACAACATACTAATCAATGTTTTTGACAAGTATTGTTTGCAGATTTTTATCTTTGCAACTGAGGACAATTGCTTTCCAATGGAGAGGTATGTTATGGAATTGATATCTTATTATTTACTGCAGCTGTGATAGGTGGAAAAGGCTTGACCGAGCTAGGCTATTGCAAAAGGATGTCATATTTTATGTACATTTTATTATTCAAGTGCTCTTTATGAGCTTAGGCCATTTATGACCGGCTGGCCAGTTTGTAACCAATTTGACCATTCAAGAAATCTATATAACAAATACATGCAAGAGGGAAAGGGTCACTCTTGCACGGGGGGAGATTGCACCCAGTGCCTGTGTACTTCTTTCCTCTCCCCTCTTCTCTCTCGCCGTGCCGGCGTAGCACTCCGCTCTAGGAGGTGCGTCTACACGCGTTCTGTTACTCTCTCCTGCTCTCTATCTCTCTTTGTCCGTGTATATTGTCGATTATGCGTCTATGTGGATGCCAGGTATGTCGATTAGTCTATTCTATGGTTTGTAGTATGCTATTTCGGGTATTTTGCAGGGAACTCCATGCTTCCGGCTGTAGCAACCACTCCTCATGTCTTGCGAGTCGTGATGTGCCGGTAGCCTCCTGTGTTTCTTCTTACTGTGATGTAGGTGCTGGTGGTTCTTTAGAGGTGGATGGTTGTTTTTCTCGTTGTCCATCCTGAGGCTTTGATACCTCAACAGTTTATGGTTGAGTGGAAATAGCCTGTGTGGTCTCAACCCTTACCGTTTCTTCGGTTGTAGGCCTTTCTGCCTTCTCAGTCTCAGTTTCTTCCTCATGTGTAGTGGTTTGCTCTTTTTTTGTATCTTGCTCTTTATCGGTTTCATCCGCCGGCTTGTGAGTTTCCTCGGCTTTCTGCTTTGGTTCTGGTTCAACTCCCTTTTCCTCATGTTGTTCAGTGTGGTCAGCTTGCTATGTAGCTTCCATTTGGTATAATATTCCCGATTTATCAAAATAATGATTGTTTTACAAGGGGAACTCCAAAAAATGGTGTCCGTGTTAGCTTGCTGCTAACACTATCTCATAGATCCATTTGGCTCCATTTCGCCGAGCATCAATGCTATATAGAGGTGCTTCACATTTTGTGAAGAGTGAGTTCACACTCGGCAGATGTTTGTAGTTCCCTTTTTTTGACACCTTGAGCTTCACAATCCCATGTAAACACTATCCAGTCCCAAGATTGTTGAACCACATCAATCTTGTACTATGCACACACATATTCTTGCATTTTCACAAACCTTGTGAATCCACATTTTGCATGGACATAAAGCATGACCACTTTGGCTTCACATAGATGACAAAAGTTGTACAAGGATTAGACACTACTCAACATTGGGTAAGGCCATCCTCACTAGTACATCTTTGCACAAAATTTGTCTTGAAAACACATTTGGAGGGGAGGAGAATCATGAATGATGACAACCTCAATGAAATCAACACTTTGCAGCCAACATCGACAACACAATACAAATGATTTGGAGATTGCAATAGGACTTCACCTTTGATTAATCCCTCTTTGTATTTTGATTTAACCTACAACCTATCTGCTTACAATTATCTAGGGGAGGTACACATTTTGATTCTACATCGAATTGACAATTCTATGAGGAGGATGTTTTGACTAATTCTTGGGGGGAAAAACATTTGTATATCTGGGTGCTATTATGACACACATGGGGAGGTCTGTTGAGGTATGTGAGCCATCCTCACCACCACAGGTGAGAAACCTCTCTAGTTTTGAAGGATACACATTTTCCATCATTGATTAGGTCATCAAATTCCCTCTCCCAATTCAAAGCCACACTTTGTATCCAACTTACATCCATGCACCAGTCATCACTCTACCCTACTTTGTACCCATCATTTGAATATTTGTTTTCCATTAATCTTATCATGCTTTGCTGATTGTATTAGTGAAAATACTTGTCTCTAATCTTTTGCATAATTAACCTACTAATCATGTGATGAATGGCTCACTTATGTTTTTGCCATAATCACCATCCCTTTCATGTAAATTATGTGGCAATGATCCCCGCGACGATCCCGCCTTGGGATAAAAAAACCCAAGATGTAAAGTGCCAGTCAAGTCACAAAAGATCCTCTTAATAGCATGTCAATGCTTGGACCCTAGGCTATGCATGAATCTGCTAACGTGTGAGATTACAAACTAAATATTGCGCCTTGTATTGCATACATAAATAAGGCATCCTGTAAAGAGTGACATCAATAGGATCGCTAGAATCATGAAGACTCAATTTAATACATGTTTCCATGGGAGTAGCAATAGGTTTACAATCCTCAAGTCCAAACCTACATAGTAATGCCTCTATGTAGCTTATTTGACAGAAGGAAACACCACCATCACACTGCTTACACTATATGCCCAAGTAATTATGCAACAATCCCAAGTCTTTCATCTTGAAAGCAGCATTCAAATCAGTCTTAAATTCAACAATATGTGTCTCATTTGGGCCAATAATCAATAAATCATCAACATATAGAACAACAATGAGAAATAAATCATCCTCATGCTTTACATACAAGTTCTTTCTATTGGAATATTACAAAATCCTCGTTTAACCAAATGAGTGGCAGCCTCGAGGGGTGCACCTTTAAGAAACCATTCATATAACATGCATTCAAAGGGTATTAAAAAAACCCCTTTTTCTTACATGCTTAAGATTTCAAAATCAATTGAATACCCCCTTTTATTAATATAATTGTTGGCGGATACGCCGTGAGTGGATGCTAGCATAGCGAGAACAAAACCAACAACTCTATCTCAGTCAAGGAAGAAGCTTAACCCGTAGGCGCATGGAAAGAAGACTATGGTTGTCAAGCGTCCTCTCGACCTTCTTAAAAAATCTCTAAAAGAAGAAAAATTGAACTAGCCTTATGCACTAGTGAAAGAAAACCCATCTACGATGCTTATGCTCTCCAAAACTAGGCCCAATGCAATCAAAGTGTCACCAAACTCATATGATATACTCTCCTTATCACAAGATCACTACCCTATGGACTATGACTTGGTATCTGACCTCCAACTACCTCTTGCGACAACCATGTATAAAGACAGACAACAATTTAAAGATTACCAATTTTCATTGCACTTAGTCCTAGTGCGTAGCCCTACTATCCGTGAATCTATAGGTGCAAATGACCCATGTATATTAAGCATGGAGGAACCTATCATGCAAGAAGCCAAAGTTTTCACAAAATCAAACAGTAATCCATCAACCTTTGAGGTGGTACAATGTGAGGATTTGCAACCTTGCCAAAGGGGGGGCTTAGAAGGGGATGAAGAACATGGGAGAGTAGTGAAAAATAAAATCATAAAAGGAAACTGTCAGAAGGGTATCATTCTCTCCAATGGTCTTTTAGTGGGTGGCTCTTCATTCATGGACAATCTCTTAGCAAGAAAATCCAAACTTTTGAAGCCCCAATCATCTTCACATTGGGTTTCACCTCTTCAAAGTCAACTTCTCCTCTCGTCACATATACCTTTCATCGGGGGCACCATACCTTCTTAAGTGGAAGAGGACATGAATACTTGGTGATGAACAGATGTTTCCAAACCTTCTACATTTGGTTCTTTGGTGTATGGAGGTCGCACATTGTGATGCTTCTGGTCTTCATCATAGATGAAAAACTTGTTGATTGCTACATATGGATATTTCATCAATCAGTACCAAAATCTATTCTCTTCCAATGTGTTGGAAGCAATAGAAACCTTTGTCTATTATCTACTTATATGGTAAACTATTGGCAATACCTTCCAATAGCAGTTGGAAGCATGGATCAAGATTTCCTAAATCATGAAGGTCACAGAATTTTTGACTTGATGAGCCTACCCAGGTTGAATGAATTTTATGAGCTACAGTTCAAGAATTTGCTCATACAAGCTCTTAAGGATCGTAGCAGATATATCAACTTTACACAGGAGGAAGAGCAACCAATCTTTTATATCACTTTCATAGTGATAGATGCAATGATGGACAACAATAAAATCTACAAGTTTCTTCAACCAAAATCAGTAAGTGATTCCATACCATACATCTCTCTTTGGGAAAGATATTTCAAGATCTTTGATCCTGCGGGGTGCTTATCGAAACTTTCTCAATGGAGGAGGTTTACTCAGTCACTTCATCCTGCTATTGGCTCTCAGAACCTTTCATATTACACAAGGTTTTTTATTCATACAACAAAGGTTCTTCAAAGATAAGAGCAGACAAAGACAGACGTTACAAAATCTACATGTAGTATGATCAGATAAATGGTACATGAATGTACCATTATCTAAGGGGGGGGCTACTGATAGCCGTTTTTTGGCTCTTCGTAATTGCCATAGTGAGTTAACCCACCCTACCAAAATCATCTAAACACTGTGGCTATCCCTACCATTTCACTGTATATAGGTGTGTGTGAGTTAGGGGACTTTTCCCATATCTTCTTAAAAACCCTTAATTAGCTAGTCACTGGGCTAGTTGAGCCAAAATAAATAAATAATACAAAAAATATAAATATATTATGGCCCATTTGTGTGTAACTATTTCATTGTATATAGGGCCTAAATAAAAGGGATTTTCATAATTATTCTGGTATTTATTTAAATATTTCTACCTATGATGTGTTATTTATGCTATGTACATTGACTCACCATTACCATATTTTTTCTTACCATTTTGCATACTCTTTATTCCATATAAAAATAGTTTCATGCAAGCTTCTCTTACTTTTGGTGTAACTCCATCCCAACAATAATCCAAAAAAACTAGTTCTATTTATGTGTATATGTTTTCACTATTGTAATTTTTTCCTTCCTACATCTATTCCCCTTTACTCTCATAAATTAGAACACCAAAAATATTCATCTTTTTATGGTAGACTTATAATGAGAGATATTTATTTTTCTCCCTTTATATTTTTTCCACCTATATTATTTATATTTGACATGTACATATTTTTTTAGACCCCTCAATATTTGATTTCTTTAGTTGTACTATTCACTTATATCATGATCTCAACAATATCTTCAATTATAGACCTAACAAATAAGGTCAAGGGTATGTGGCATGCATGCATGCACCATGGGGAGCTCACTCTTGGAGGTATTCAAAAGAATCATCCAAAGAAGGACCTCACAAGGACCTTGTGCAGTGAAAAAAACAGTCGGTTTTGCTGAATTTTTCAATATCACATGCTCCCCGAATTTGAAACAGTGACACAAACAAAAGTTGTAGCTCGTGAGCTGAACTTTCACCTCAAATTTTTTCATATTGTTTTGAGCTACGAGCTGTGAGCTATGATTTTATTGGTGGACCCCAGTTTGCCCATGCTATGCAGCCACACTCCCTCTTTCACTTTATCATTTTCCTCTTTCACACACACTCCTCCCTCTCTTTCCCACTCCCAAACCTGCAACTCCCATGTCCTAATTCACCCTCTTCACCATTGCCACATCTCTCACACCTCCATAGCCTTCATCCTCCATTTCTACACCCTAGGTGTCCCCCTTTCTCTCTACATATATGTCCATATTACCATACTCTCTTCAGCTTTGTAAAGAACTTCAAAAAATCAGCAAAAATCCAAGGTTAACCTCTACAAATGAAGGCTTTATCATGAATTTTACAAGGTTTGAAGATAACGTAGCTTCATCGACACGCGTTACTTCGTCATGTTGACCGCTTCTTCTATCGGTGTTGTAAAGAGGTGAATGCCAACTTCTCCAAGCTTCAGCCTTGCTTTACAAGCTTATCCCTTCTCTAACTTTTCTCATCATATATCTCACCATTTGGTGAATGATTTTGTAAATATTTTTTAGTGATAATTACTAACTACTAACCACTAACCTTATTGTAAAATGCACCCTCTACTAGAGTAGGCCCTCCCAAATTATTCACTCAATCCCTCTCTCCTTTCATCCTCAATAATTCTCTTCCCTTGAGCCCACATCCATGTGACTCAAAGGACAAGAGAGACCCACCCTCATTAAAAAATATATATATATGCATAATCTTTTATTCCTTCAAATAAACTTGATTAGGCCTAGTCCTAATCGGGGCTTCTAAAACCTATAAATAGAGCCCTTCTCTCCCTTGTAAATCATCACATGATCACACTACACCACACCATTCTAAACACATAACACGTCACTCTTCAAGCCTAGTTGTGTAGAGTGTGTTTATTGTCAGTGCTCTATTCCATCACTACACATACGTGCATGGAGAAGCTTGAAGTTAGTTATGCCATCTAGAGGAGTGGAGTGTATTCCATACTCTTCACCACACTTGTAGCCTACTCTTGTGCATAAATAAGATTTATAGTTTTGGGTGCAATTGTATGCTGCAACTACGACTCTTCTCTCCAAATTGACTTGATAAGTTGGCTAATCAGGTGGTTGAAGGTATATTGTCCTTTAAGTTTGTTGTGCCATTTCATGCTTGTTGGTTTGAGGGCTTGTTGAATTGTTTGCCTAAAAGGTCAATTGTAAGTGGGTGCTCGGTGAGAGGGCTCCCGTGGCCCTAAGACAATTTGTGTATTGGCAACAAGGTCATGTTTTGTGTTGTCTCTCTATTTCTCATCAAGCTTTGTGTGCATCTAGTATTTAAGGCTAAGACTGAGTTGCTCAAGTTGATTTGTGCTCTTTACCTCTCTCTGGCGTGGTGAATGTTTGTGTTTGGTGTGTGTGTGCGTTTGAGTACAAGGAGATATCACGTGCGTCCTAGTTTGCATCTACAACTAGGTCGTGCCCCTTTTCTTGTTTGGTTTTTGGCTGTGGGTTGTTGTTGTCTCTGATTGTGCTTGCCCCAGTCCCAATTGAGTAGCACGGGAGCCTCGAAGGGTGTTTAGAGGCCGCTCTTCTTGTTGCCCGCCCCGGACCGCCTCAATATTTGTACATGGGTTATCCCTGTGGCCTCATATGAACATACTGAACATTCCCATCATAATTTGGCCTTAAGTAGCACTCATGGGTCTCATGGTTAGTCCATTTACCCTAGATTGTATACTACTTTTGTGGCCTAATTGGTTGTTCTTGTGGAGGTATCCCTTATCCTGGTCCCCTCATAGGTGCTTTTTGCATGTTGTTCATCATGTCGTTCATTATTTTTAGCATACTTTCTATGGCTGAGAGTGATGCCATAGCAGTTGTTTCCACTTGTGCTAGTTTAGTGGATGTTGTTTTCTCACTTTGGTTATCCTTAGGAACATCTTCTTCGTTGAAAGTCTCGCAATTGTCTCCTAGGTCAATAGCATCAGACACACACGCTTCTAGGGTTGTATGCTTTTTACTATAGAGTATAGATGAAGTTCTTTGTTTAGCAATCCCTCTAGAAACAAAGATACAAGTCGTTCTTCTACAGATATCTCCATCTCTGGGCATCTGGCAATGTATTATTTCATTCGAGTTGCACGATCCCTAATAGACTCACCATGTTTCTGTTTAAAGCTATAGATTTGAGCTACAATATTATGTTTGATCTCCGTTTTGGAACAAGCAGCTACAAATCCTTGAGCTAATGTGTTTAATTCCATGATTGACCTTGGTGGAATGTTTTGGAACCATGTCAATGCTTTTCCTTCTAATTTCATTCCAAACCCCTCGAATTGAGTATAGAAATCGAATATACGCTCTACTCTTAGCACTTTCTTAAAGCTTGCTAAGTGGTCCCATTTCTGACTCATTTCTAAAAATCAGCTGGTCTGACGCATCTATTTGGTTCAACTCCTGGTCTTGTGGGAGTTGGTCCTGTTCTGAGTCCTTCAAACCAGTTTGTTGGAAATAGTGACTCATGTAACCCTAGACTCGCCTTAGTGTCACCTGGTTTTCTACGTGATGACGTGGTTTCTGGTTTCTTCACATTACTCTCAGATGATCTCTCACTATGTTCATCCCTTGGAATTGTTTATGGTCCTTGCCCCAAAATCCAATCCTGTATGGAATACCCTTGGTATTTGGTTTGTTCTACCTCCTCAGGAATCATCATAACAAAGTTGTTGTTATAACAATCCCTAAACAGGTAGGCTGGTAGTCCTGTTGATCCCTTATCTTTGATCGTGAAGATATAGATGATCTTCATGGATGTTAATTGTCCTGTTTTGGCATGAGAAGTCCACAGAAGATCTTTTATGTTTCTATCTTCCCAAGAATAGACTCCGATCCTAGGATTATCCGTACTAAGCCGTTTCAAAGGCTTCAAGTCTACTTGATCATATCCCTCGAATTCTAAAGTTGGTGGTCCTTCTTTTGATGACATATTTGGGATTATGGTGTTTACTTCTAACCCCCATTTGTCTATCACGTCAGGGTTTTCGACTTCTAAATACTGAGTTCCGTTCTGATGCATGTACAATTTTCCTTGTTTGTTTTCCCTAACCTCTTCTTCGAACTCAATACCATGGTCATCAATGAGAATAGCATACTCCTCGTTAGGGTCCAAGTAAACGTGGGCTCCATAACGATTAGTTTTATAAAAAGATAGTATATGCTTATAGCACACTGTCGTTCCGGTTTCCGAGTGAGTCGAGTAAGAAGACATTTCAGATGTTGAATTTGAAAAAGTGTCTGAGACTTCTTCAGAAATTGTGTGCAAGGAATTGCCTTGATTCACACTTTCTTCGGTAGATACTCTACCGGAGGTTTCTCCGAGTATTCCTTGATTTCCTAGTACACGACCAAATCTAAGGTTCATATAGACTTTTGAAACCCTAGATAGAGTACTCACCTTTGGATTGACTTGTCGTCAATTTCCACTTGATTCAATCGCAACTTTCTGTCAAGCCACTGATTCCTCGTCTGCAACCTGATCAAGTTAGCTATTCTTCTATAAATACAGTAGAGTTTTTGCTAGCTCTTGTGATTGATCTCTGTGTATCACTTCAAATCGAGCTATAAGAGTCAAATTTTGACTTTCAAATTCAACTTTATTAAAAATTCAAAGGTATAATTTGCAACCTGTAAATTGAGTGTACATGTATCAATTTTGATCCGATTGAACCCTAAATTACCACGTGGCTTTATATTATGTTGGTCTATCACTGTATAAGTTCAAAAGTCAAAATTGATGTCTCTGGATAGCAGAAGTAAATAATCACGATCATTTACTTTTGTCATTTTTTTGCACTTTTTTGATTGGTTTGGAAAGTATACAACTTGTTAAAGTCTTTGGACAAGTTTCAATAAGTTTGGACAAAATCTGATCACGTTTATCAACTGTTTGGTGTCTGGAGACTCTGATTTCGAGAATCTTGCTTAAGTCTAACTTTTGGGATCCAAATTTCACCAAAATTGAGTTGTGAGGTCTACTTGATGTGCTTCACCTTGTGGTATACTCAAATTTGCAAAATCATCAAGTTTTGAAGCAGATGTAAATAATCGTGATTATTTACTCCAGCTATATTTTTGCAAGTTTTTACCCCAACTTTGACACAGATATGTTAAGACCTTTAGTTAAGGTCACTAGCCAATTTTCATCAAGTTTGGACAATTTTTGGTCAAATGGTCATCAATTATCTGTCCGCAAACTAACTTTGCAATTTTAATCACAATTTTCAATCCAGTGATCCAAATCTTACCAAATTTGTGTGGGCTTATTACAACATAGTAAAACTAGTGGTATGCTGACTTGGTCCAAAAATTTGAAAAAGTGGACAAATGTAAATAATCGTGATTATTTACTTTTGACAAATTTTTGCATCTTTTTGGTCAACTGAGCATGTACACTTGTTTATCACATCAATATAAGCCTATAAATCAAATTTCAACAAGTTTGGATAAATTTTCCCCCAATTTATACTCAAAAATTTAAAAAGTCAGTACAAACTTTAGTTTTTACCAAGCTTTTTGCTAGTTTAGTGATCCAAATCTCTTGGGCCTTTACAAAAGTTGTTTGTACACATGCAACGAGTCAATGGTATGAACCTTGGTTCATTTAGATCAGAAAGTTAATAATCAGATTATTAACTTTAGGCTTGAAATGAACACTTTTGTGCAATTTTTTCAAAGAAAATCTTTATATGAGCTATTTTAAGCCTATGAATCAAGTCAAAACTTAATTTGGCCTAAAATGTCAAGAAAGAGTAAATAATCTGAGTTTTGGCCAACTCTTGAAATTTTTACCTCGAAGTGTCTTTGAGCTTACCAATTGGTTCAAACAACTCTTAGGCTTACTCTCCAATCAGATTGAGTGGATTCTAGTCTTTTAGAGCTATTTCTAGCCGTAGACCTGAAATTTTGCAACTTCCAACAACAACTCACGCTTGATTCTTTCAGAGAGAGCAATGTTCTACAATCCACCTCGGATCCTACTTACCCTACTCCTAGATTCTCATGCAATGGGGTTGTGGAAAGTGTCCACAAACACTTGTTTTCTTGTCTTTTTTATGTTTTTCAGATCCTTGATCTTAAGACTTGTCTCATCTACCAATCATTGTCCAAATCCTAATCTAAATCTACAATCCTAAAGGTATCGAGCAAGTACAATTACTTCCAAGCTACCTCTACACAGCAAAAGACGACAATCTTAAGCTATGCGGTTTCTAAAAGAAAGTTTTGAACTATAAGCGAGCCTAGAGGAAGTCCAAGGACAACTACACAAGACGCTCATATTTTTCTCTAGTTTAGGTCGCTTCAATCCATGGCAGCGGCGCCAAATGTGCGACGCATGTCTAACCTCACCATCCTATCTTATTGCAATATTAGAGAGAACCACCATTAATTTGTCAAACCATGGGATGAAGCTCACTCGACTAGGGCATAGAGGCTACAAGAGGTTGTCAATCTCTCAGAAAACAACTAACAACTCGCATCTAACTCAAGCTACACTCAAGTGACTGAAATCACCAAAAGATCATCTCTCAGAAAACAACTAACAACTCGCATCTAACTCAAGCTACACTCAAGTGACTGAAATCACCAAAAGCCAATCGCTCATCGGCAAGAAAATCACATCCGTTACAGCACCAAATGACATCCAAACGTAATGAAACTTCTAGGAGAAGTTTATAAGACCTAAGCACGCATACTTATAGTCGCAAACCCCACTTTAGGTCAAGTTCCAAAATCGCGATTATTAACAGCAGTGGATTTTTGACCTAGTCATTTTTGACCCAGAATGCATCTAAATGCTTAGCAATGATGCCCTAATATCCCGCCTATGCTTAGTTTTCGATTTAAAAGTGTAAATTCCTACTTATGATGCAATTAGGCCGTGGGTCGGCGACGCCAAAAGCTACAAAATACTGTGAATGGCTTATGTCAATGCGTAGAGCTCTTACCTGCGGTTGCAATGCAACAACCACAATTGCAATGTGACAACCTGAGAGGGAGTAGGAAAGCGTGAGAAGGAGAGAAGTGAGCATCGTTAGCTCACGCTGTGTATTTCTTATCCAAAACTTATAAAAATTGGCTTTTCTACCTTAGCTAAGGTTTTTGGGTGGTGATCAAAACTAATAATTCAGGAGTTCTACCAAAGCTGGGTAGATTGGCTGATACAATTTGGAAGTTTGTAGCCTCGGCTCATTAATTACATAGTTTATTCGAGAAAATAGGAGTTACAATATTCCTGATTTATCAACATAATAAATATTTTACAAAGAGAACTCTGAAAAATGGTGTCCATGTTAGCTTGCTGCTAACAGATGTCTTAGAGGCCAGATCTAGGGTCAAAAGTTACATCTGAGTGTTTTAAGCCTATTTGCAAAAGTTCATGTCATCTTGATCCAAAAGACTTTATACTACGCATATAATGTATTAGTGGCCAGATCTGGGTCAAAACAAACATTTGGGCATACTTCAATGTCCTAGAGCATTAAACAAGTCCCTAGCCAGATTTTCATTGAATATTGGAGCTCATTTGAGCTTGTAAAGGCCAAAAGACAGATCTGGACAGATCCATACTTGTATTGATCATAATTTACCCAAAAAATGTCCAAACTCAATTTTGAAAGTTACTGAGAGTTTCCCAAGTGGTAAAGATCCTCTGGAATAAAAATCACTTGATTTGGCCACAATAGACGTCATATACGTATGATGTCTCTAGCCCTAATTTCGAGGTGAAAATTCACATTGAGCTTCTAAAAGTGTTAAGCATTGTAAAGTAAGACTAGTGACCAAGTTTCAACAAATTTGGGACACATTTGGTCAAGATATAAGCGACAAATCCTTGATCTTGAAACTATTTTGAGTGATATTTCAAGTGCAGTTCACCAAAATTGCTCTAACTTTTGATCGACAACTCCAAATTGAGTCAGGTATAGCCAGGAGACAAGCTTGTGGGCAATAGGACACACCTAAGATGAATTTTTTGAGGTTTCCTAAATCTAAACTTTTAGGGTACCTAGAACTAGTTTCTAGAGACCAAAAGAGTCACAAATTCTTGACTTCTAAGAGAGTCTTCCTGATCAAGGGTAAAAAGGGATAAGTTGCAAGGTGGGCTTGCTAAAGGACTATCTTGAGAGTATTCAAGAAGGGCATGACATAGCATATGAGCGCCGAAGGCTCAATACAGATGAACGTGTCTTAGGATTTTATATGAAAGAGCTTCAAGATGTTCTACATGCCCTAGATATATGGAAGCACTATTTATTGAGGACTGGATTTATTCTACAAACCGACCACCAAAGTCTCAAGTACTTCATGATGCAAACCAAGCTTTTCAACAAACAAATGAGCTGGAAAATTTTTCATTCGCAATTTAAATTTCATATTGCTCACATTGTGGGTAAGCACAATCAAGTGGCCAATGCACTTTCATGACGACCGAAAATTAATGCGGTCTCTATAGCTACTCACAATGATCATCTTCTATGATAGCTGAGTATGTTACTGAGCCTAACTATAGAAAAATAATGTCAGCCCTTGATTTGGGTAAGAAAGAGGAACCATTCACCTTGCAGGATGGTTATCTTCTCCATGACAGTAGGCTATGTGTTACCCACATATATGAATCCCATGCTCCAACCTACTCTCCAAGGAGTAGAGACTTATTTCTATTGGCCTACCATGAAAGTCAACATACAGAAGTATGTTTCAAAATGTGTGGTATGCAAAAAGACCAAATATGATAAAGGAAATCAACATGGATTACCCGAGCCATTGCCTATCCCAAATTCACCATGGAAGAGCATATCCATGGATTTTATCTTTGGAATACACAAGTCTACTATCCATGGGAATATGGACAATAGTCAAGAGGTTTAGCAAGAAAGCACACTTTATTCCTATCAAAAAGTCTATTAAGGCACACCAAATTCTAGCTCTCTTCATATCACATATTTTCAAACACCATGGATTACCAACATCCATCATGTCAGTATAGATCCTAGAATGACCAGCAATTTTTGGAAAGGTCTCCCTAAAAATCTTGGTACAAGATTGCATTTCGCTCAGCCTATCACCGAGGCATGGCCAAAGTGAGATAGACAATCTTACGATACTCGATCTACTAAAGACTTTTGTTAGTGAAGTAGATCAATGATCACAATGGAAAAATAGCTTATCCCTTGTAGAGTACATGTACAATAATAGTATACATATTTCTATGGGAAAAGCACCTTTTGTAATCATTGAGGGAAGACCTAAAAGTCCCTTGCTACTCAAAGTACATGGGAAGGTCTTCGCTGCCGATGAGTATAGCCGTGACCTACAAGAATCTTTTCAAAAGATCCAGGAGGCTATACCCATCTCTCCACAAAGGCAAAAAGCTACTGCTGACAAGCACAAAAGGGCCTTAATGTTCAAAGAAAATGATTGGGTCTTACTTAAGTTTCTTAAGCCTTGATTAAGGAAAATCACGAGCGCAAATCCTATGGGCCATCAAAAGTATTATGCTAAATTAGCAAAAAGATATTATGGTCCTTTTCAAATCTTGAAGCCAATCAATGAGATGGCTTATCAACTCAAGTTTCCTAACCATTGATTCATGCACAATGCTTTTCATGTGAGCCTATTTAAGCCCTACAAAGGAGAGTCACCAAGTGAACAAATTATTGAAGACCCTCCCAAAATTGAAGACCAAGAAGAGGTGCTACAACCCAAAGCTATCCTTTGGCGTGAAGACAAGGTACTATGACATGGTAAGATTATCCGACGGTATCTTGTTCAATCAAAAAATTATCCTTTTGAAGATGCTAGATGGATGCAAGGAATACAGCTTAAGGATAGTATGAACCTTTTCAATGCTTACAATGCTACATTAGAGTAAGAAAATGTACACCTTCTTTTTTTTACAAATATTTTTCTTATAGGACTAATTCTCTTTTTTGGTTATGCACAGATTTAAATAGTATGCATGCTTAGAATCATGTTTGTGATGAAGACGTCTCTCAAACATCAAGTAGAATTTATCACTCTACTTGGGAGAATGAAATGGACTGAAGAGCAGACATGCTTGCGGCAGCTATGTCTCCCAGGCACCAAATGGATTATTCATCCATCTTGGAAATATTTGGTAGGGTAAAAAGGGATCCTCTACCCACTAAGCAAGATTGGACTAAGGCTTTATCTCTTCTACCTCATAGGCAAGGACGACTATAATTTTAAGAGAGAGGTAATGTCATAAAATCTAATATCTAACCAATTCAAATGATTTTCTCATATTAAATGATTATTTAATGTAGGATAATAAATGAGAACTAGGGGTTAGAATATATACATGTGCTTACAGATCTATCTCAACATAGGGCCAATGGTAAAAGGGCCCAAATGAATGATGGTGTGTCAAAGAGCAAGGCTAACCAATGGAGCCGAAAAGACTTTAGGGTTACCTTCATTGAAAACCTCCAAAGGTTAGTGTAAAAAATTCCTTTGACCTTAGGTAAGCAAGGGCTCAACTTGAGGTGGGAATCCCCACACTTGAGGTGCTTGTCATGCTTGATGTTTAAGGTGCTTGAGGTGATTGTCATGCTTAATGACTAAGGTGCTTTGAGGTGCTTGTTGTGCTTTTGCTGACTAAGGTGGTTGAGGTGCTTGCCAACCAGGGAGCTTGAGATTCTTGTGGGAGCATGACACAAGCTTGAGGTGCTTTGCAATGGTTGCTAATGTTATGGTATTGATATGTTACTATTTATTGCAGTTGACAGGTGGAAAAGGCTTGATCGATCTGGGCATATCTGAACAAATATATATATTGTACATTTTATCATTCAAGTTCTCTTTTATGAGCTTTGGCCGTTTCTGTCCGGCCTGTCACTCAATTTGACCATTCAAGAAATCTCTAAATCAAATACGTGCAAGAGGGAAATGGTCACTCTTGCACGGGGGGAGATTGTACCCTGTGCTTTTATGTTTCTTCTCTCCTCTCCTCCCTCCTCTCTTTCCATGCCGGCATAGCACTCCGCTCTAGGAGGTGCACCTGCACGTGCTCACTTACTCTGTCTCGCTCTCTGTCTCTCTCATGTCAGATTTTCTATGGCATTTACGCATACACAATTGTGCATGTATGGAGATCTATTGATTTATTTTTTGTAGCATGTTATTTTATGTATTTTGCAGGGATGCCGCACCTCCGCTTGCAGTAGTGGTATCAGAGCATAGATCATCGTGCCTGGTCAGACATGGATGATGCAACAAAGATGGAGCTAAGCCTTGTGCTTTTCGTGATTCTCGTCAAATTTTTTGTTTTATCTTTCTTTGTAGAAATATTAAGAGAACTCTCTTGTTACTGGAAAAATCTTGATGCATGTATCGAGTGATTCATGCGTGCCTATTTCCTTGAGTACGTGTTCATACCTCGAATTAGTAGGCTAACCAATTCTCGTGTTTAAGAAGATGTGAAGGCATGTGTTTAGCTTTGGTGGTAGTACATATACAAGAGATAGCTATGAAATTGCATGCTTTGGATGTATCTATGATAGATGAAGAAGAAGCTATAGAATCATTCGAGGAGATTGATTTTTAAGATTTGTGGGAAACAAAATCAAAAAACCTTGAGTGTTTTTTAATGACCCAAGGCTACCCCTTTTAGGCTACCCATTATAAAAGGGCAAAGGATGCCAGAGATCAATGTGCTTGCCAATGAACCGTGATGGATCTCTACCCTTGTGACCAACCTTATCCACAGTTTGACTTAGGTTTTTCTCCAGCCTCTAGCCCTCTAGAAAAATCCACCCATCTTTTCCAGGGGACTTCCGCCTTGTCTCCCTCCCTTGGCTTGTGATTTCTCTATGATTTCTCCACCTCTAAAGCTAGCAAAAGATTACCATCATGCAGTAGTAGCAAGCTGGGCATATGCAATAGGAGAGAGCAATTTGAGCAGAACTACAACCGTCCATAGCTTGCTTCACCGACGTCAATAGCCCAAGTATAGAGCTCATGACAAGCTATCTCTGCCCCACATTCAACAGGATCGACAATAATAAAGGTTGTGGCTAGTTGGGGCTCGGCCCGTCAGGCCGAGTCTACATTTCGGACTCTGAGCCGACGTGGCAGAGAGCCAGCTTACCGGCAACCAGGAAGCTTTTAAACAAACCCCCCCCCCTTCCCCAAGTTCAAACAGTAAGTATGTTTAAACACAGGTTGGAAATGAGAAAACACTCTACTCTAGTGGTTGAGCATTAGCCTCTACCCGCGGGCGCTTGTGTTCAAACCCCGAGTTTGATCTTGTGATGTGTTTAATATCTTTTTTGGAATGAGCATAGCCCCTTTGTGCAAGGGATGGGGCTTCCAAAAAGTTTAAGTGTCAAACCCTGACCTGTTGCACCAGCTGGGCCGGTCAACATGCTCGCCACATGGAGGACTCTCAGGATGCCACATCCGTGAGAGTCCGATATCTAGAGAGAGCCGGCCCGTCACTCCTAAGATGACCACAACTGTCACAAAAATTCTTGCATACACCATTATCCAACCGCTCAACAGCCAATGTCTGCAGTCCACTGCAGTCTCGGTGAAGACTATAACTGGCCGTACCTCCTAGTCTTACGCTTGACGGTTACCACCCATTGATTATGATTGCATGCATTCCCTTTCTCTACCTTTGCATGCACCAACTAGTATCCCGAATGCTTCTCCAACTCCAGTTGACGACCTCATGCAGTTGCAACAATAAGGAACACATGGGTGCAAGTTTAGTGACTAATGGCTCTTGCATAGCGCCCTCCTCTTCTCACTATCCCTCTCAACAACCAATGGATATTTTTCATCGACCTCCACTCACGCACTCCAGTCGTGGCACCAAATTTTTATTAGTGGGCTTGAGTGATGACAACCACAATCAAATCACCGGTTTGCGGTGTCCCTTACTAACTAGTAGTTCATGCACCACACACATGTAGCGGCTCTCGATTTCTGTCTCACTGTAGCCTTCTCTTGCTTCACTCTCCCTCACACACTACCACCCACTTATCATCTCCAATGCAACAACGCATATTGGCAAGGATCTTAGTCGCTCTTACTACAAGTTGATCCCCACTGAAAACAAAGTCTCTACATTATGGAACGTAACTGAGCAAGACCAACATCATCCTGCAGTGTTCCATATGCAGCTTCCATGCATGGCTTGAAAACGTCCACACATGCTAGAGCGCGAGCTGACTCTACACATGAACCTTCAGCTTGTTTGAGTTTGGTAAGTATGCTAGTTGAGACCACCGAACGAAGTGGAGCAACATCATCTCGTAGTCTTATAATCTTTCAAGAAGCGGGTACCTCAAGAAGGAAGAAGACCTCCGTTCTTCGAGGGAAGATGCAATGTTTTCAGAGATAACCTAGAGTGTGGTCTCTAGGTCAGAGAGATGGTTGCCAATGGGATCCTCCAGATGGCATGACCTGCATGCCTCATTCACCCAAGGCTTGGAATTGAATTTCTCATCTGTAGAAGAACTCAAATCCACCTCATCATCCTGCTTAAAGTCATTTATTGAAGATCTAGAAGCCTTGCTCTCTTGCTAGCAAAGTTGCTATCATCCAAGCATAATTACCTGCAATTTATAACCTTGGGTGACCATTAATTTTCATTGTAATGTGCATTATAGCTCAATCTCTCACTCCCCCGTATGCTGACTATCGTGCATCAGGTATCCCTCACTCTCTCTCCCCCGCTTGCATGGCGACGAGTGGAAACCCAGGCAGCAGCTCCCCATCACCTCTTTCACGCTGAACTATGATAGATGCCGCACCTACCCACTTAGGCACACAAGAGCCTATCAGCATTGGAACACATCCCTATATGACTATTTACTGAGGTGGACTTTGATGAAGATCTTCAGAGACCGGTGCAACACTTTCTCAGACAACACCAATTGCTAGGCACCCACAAGAATTGATGATGATGATGATTTTAGTCCGACACTTTTACGGTTTTAATTTTTGTTTTTTTTTACTGTTTCACTTTACGTTGTCAGGAGTTTTTTGGAGCAAGAGATTGCGCACATGTACATACACATGCATGGTGCATCGACTAAAGGATTGCCCATTTTTCATAGCCAGGTGGTTACGTGGGACCCACATGTGTACAGGTAGGACAACATGTACATAGTGCATCAATTTTCACTATTACCAGTACCAGTATGTTTTTTCCATAATAATGAGGAGTTGGTAGCGCGTAAAACTTCTCGAGGAAGCTATCCGCGGACCGACGACATGAGGTAAGCAGGTGCGTCAGGAGGCAGTATGGGGTCAATACTTGCATGTGGAGAAGTACGGACGTGGGTGTTTCCTTGTGATAATTATGCAGAAAGGTCATCACGAGGACCATATTTTGGGGCCACTTCACGTGGTGGCGGGATGCATTACTAGAAAAAATTGAGTACCAGGTGTGCGGATTGATGCAGCAAGGTGACAACTATGCACTGCGAGGTCAGTTTTTTGGGGTCCGTTTGAGGTCATCTAAAAGATCAAGGGTGCCCAAATAATAAAGCTAAGTGTGGGAAAAGAAACACGAGAGAGAAGACCAGAAAAAGAGTGGAGAGAGGAGGAGGAACAGCCGCAACTTTGTTTTTGCTCATTTTGGAGCTTGTTTTGGCCGTAACTGCTCATCCAAGGTCGGTTTTGAGCACTTTGACATTGTAGAATGGGTTTGTGGGCCATTCTGGACGCGATGGCGCTGTCCATTTTGCCAAATTACTCACCGTTTTTCTGTTGTTTTGGCTGTGTAAGTTTCTCCTATGAGTGAAGCTTCTGCTCCAGTTTGTGATTGTATCTTGCTTATTTTACCCATATTGTGTGAGCTGTTTACCCCCTTGGTGTTGGCCCAAGCTCATCTGTATCTAAATATCATAAGTTCTCCTCTTTTGAGCTGAGTTTTTTGGTTGTGTGTGTGTGTGAGTGTCTCTCTGTGTGGAGTGGGTAAATGGGTAATCTCTCTCCTCTCACTCCATAGGTGTGTTCCCTGTCTCGGCCAGGTGGGTTGTGTAAGCCGAGTGGTGCCCCATAGTGTGTGTGTATATCATCCCAAGAGTGTGTGTCGGGTCATTATAGAGGCGTTCTGTGTGTTTTTATCCCGCTCACATTCTTTTGGTGCCCCCACTGAGGATCGTCTTCGAGTACCTTGTGCTTCGAGCTTCCAGCTTCGAGATTCAGGATTACGGGTTGCAGATTAAAGGTTACAGATTAGAGGGATAGGTACAAGTACCGGTGATTCACACAGGTACAGGTAGCTGGAGTTCAGTGATACATTGGCAAGTGGGAGTCACTTGCAGTTACCGTGGGTATGCATCAGTTGGCGCCTGTTTGAGCGCATTGTCTGTTGGTATTGTACGTTACTTGTGGAAACTCCCATTGTACGCCTTTGTGGAACCATACTTGATTTTTTTTGGCAGTCCCAACCGTTTCTGAGACTTGGTCTGGAAGATAGTCATTTCTGAGACTTGACTATATGCGATTTGCATTAGCCTTCGTGAGAGGGTCGATAGCATGAGGTTTTATTGAGCTGGGGGATTCTCAAATGTGGAGATCCTTTTGGTGATACAGGTAGCTGGAGCACCCTTTTCGTGACCTCGCCATAAGCTATGTACTAGTGATTCCTACTTGATGCTCGGGTTCTATTGTTGACAGTTGATGCATACATATACAGTCTATATTTCGGGTTCTCACTGCTCTTTTTTGGGGGAAACTGCCAAATGTTTTCCAAGTTATGATGGTTGGTTTTTTAATCTTTTAAGCCATTTATGCTGTTATGCTGCTGAAATTTTGGCAAAATCAGAGGATAAGACAGTTGTGCTTTCTTGGGAGCTGCATGGTTGACTTTAATGGATGATCAAAATGGCCCTCAATTCACTCCTTTTCATTTAACTAAAAGAATCCAGATAAATGTTCATGCGTCCAAGAAGATATTTTTCCAGCAGCGCACAGTCTTTATGTTCGGGCCAAGAAGATTACGAGAGATCCTGGAATGTCCTTTGCCTGTTGTAATTCCGATGATTAACTATGAAAACTCATTTGATGTGCATGTGTTTGTCCTTATCTAAAGTTGAGCTCCATTGAGGTTTCTAGGGATTGAGTCAGTCAAAAGTTTTGGGTTCTTGCATGTGTGTTCGAAGGGGTTCTCAAAGCATTGTAACTTGGGTAGCCATGGCTTTCTCTTATCCGGAGTTTCATGGAAGAAGTGATGAAGATGTGGAAGAATTTTTAGAAAAGATGGAGGTTGCGTGCATTAGCAACCAAATTCATGACCCGGCGCATATGTTATGCCTTCTCCAAATTTGTTTGAAGAGTGATGCATGAGTTTGGTCCAAAGCATTTGAAGAGGAGTTGCATGGGGCTGATCCATCCGTAAGGTTGAGTTGGGACAATCTACGGCATGGGTTGGAAGTGGAGTTTGTGAAGATAGAAGATCCTGACAAAGTGTGGCAACAAGTACAGGCTTTAGTGCAAAAGGAAGGTGAGCCAGTAGATGCGTACATACGAAAGTTTTCATTGGCATGGGAGCGGATGTGCAAGGATTTAGCACCACAAGTACCCCCACCTGACATGATGAAGAAGGATAGGTTCTTGGCTGGTCTTTGGGAGAATATACGGTGGAGAGTGGAGCTAAAGAAGCTTAGGACATATGAAGATGCATTGGAGGTTGCAAGGAACAAAGAGTGGAAGTTGAGGAAAATGAGCCAGCTAGGGGTGGAGTCTTTGCCCATGAGGTCTGAATTTCAGCCTATGGATTCTTCGCAAGGTCTCATGCTAGGGGTTCATCATGAACCAGTGGTTCCTGTTACTCCTTAGGTTATGCCAGTAGTGGTCACTACAGCAATGCAAGATGATGGGCTAAGGCAAGACATGAGGCAAGTGGTAGATTTAATGAAGAATCTCAGTCTAAACATGCTAGGTCAAGTGGGAAATAATGGAGGTCGAGAGAGGTTTGCAAATCAGCCAGGAGGTGAAGAAAGGCCCAGGAATGGTGTAGGCCAAAGCAATGGTAGGTTCTGGAGGCAGACACCCACATGTTATAATTGCGGAGAGTTGGGCCACAACAGCTCGCAATGTGATAAGCCACCAAGGATGGATGGAGACATGTATCCATTTCCAAGACAGGTGCTAACTAGGTCCAATGCTTATGGCATCGAAATTAAGGGAGATGAAGGAACCATTGGATTAACCCCGGAGGAAAAGGGAAAGACAAAAGTGTTAAGTGTGGTCACCTTGGAGAAGGCATCAAAGCTAGAGGATACATTAGTGATGCCTATTGGGAAGAGGACTACAGAAGACAAGGAAGGAAGAAGTTCCCCAAGTCCTAGTAAGAAGAAGGGAAAGAGCCATGAAGGTGAGGATTTCAAGGCCAAGAGGAAGAGGAGGGCTCATCGCAAGTTTCATGTTTCAGATTTTCCAATAGGGGATGGGCAATTAAGCTATGATTTGAAGAAGGATCTGACAAGCAGGAAGGAAGATGTTAGTTTTGGGCAGCTTATAGAGATGGAGCCTAAGCTAAAGCGACAGTGGAAAAGAATGGTTAACCCAATGGAGAAAGAGCCAGAGAGAGGTTCAGTAAAGGTGTTGGCAATGGATGAGCTACCAGACATTTGTCCAATAGTAGATGTGTGGCACAAAACAAAAAATCTGGGACAAGGTTATGTGGATGGTGGAGCCCAAATATGTGTCATAACACACTCATGCGTTGAGAAGATGGGTCTCACAGTGACTGGGGTGTCAGGATTTCGGATCAGATTGGCAAACCATCATAAAGTAAAATGTTTGGGTGTTGTAAAGATCTTAGAAGTGGAAGCATATGATGCAAAGGCAGTGGTTGATTTTCATGTGATGCGTGCGGGGTTGGGAGCATATCCTGTTATACTGGGCAGACCATGGTTACGTGCAGTGGGAGCTGTTCAAGATTGGAGGCATGGTAGGATTAGCCTCTATGGAAAGACCGGTGCCAAGAAGTTATATAATATGGAGACAAGGAAACGATTGGAAGAGCTTTATGAAGATGAGGATGAGTCTAGTGATGAAGACTATTCCATAGTGTGACTGATGAGGACAGTGATAACACTACCAGCAGTGATGAGGATGCTGGTGTTGCATTTCTTTTGATGGACAAAGGAATCCAGGAGTCTGGTTTAGTTGCATTTGCAAATGAGATTGAAGATGAAGGTTAAGAGCCTTACAAAGTGATTGAAGGGCTGATGCAAACCAAGGTTAAATTGTCAAAAAAGCAAGAATTGATGACACAAATGATCAGTGGAGACCTCTCATCTATGGAGAAGGAGATAGATTTATACATGCAGGTCTATGCCAAAGTAATTGATGGTTTTCTTGATGCAAAGTCAATATATGGAATCTCTACAGGTTTTCCTTGGGAACCAATTGGAAGCTTGATTAGGCTTTTGATGCAGGGAACACCAAGTGTTTTTGTGTGGGATCCAGGTGGAATGAGTATCTACTAGTGCTGTTGCTATTGAGCATGAATGCTCTAGCAGGCTAGAGGATGGGAAAATTATGTCAAGAGTTTTTTGGAGCAAGGGATTGCACATATGTACATACACATGCATGGTGCATCGAATAAAGGATTGCCCATTTTCCATAGCTAGGTGGTTACGTGGGACCCAAATGTGTACAGGTAGGACAGCATGTACATAGTGCATCAATTTTCACTATTACCAGTACCAATATGTTTTTTCTATAAAAATGAGGAGTTGGTAGTCCGTAAAACTTCTTGAGGAATCTATCATCGGACCGACGACATGAGGTAAGAAGGTGCGTCAGATGGCATCTAGTGGCGTTAGGAGGCTGAATGGGGTCAATACTTGCACGTGGAGAAGTACGGACACAGCATGGGTGTTTCCTTGTGATAATTATGCAGAAATGTCATCATGAGGACCATCTTTTGGGGCCACTTCACGTGGTGGCGGGATGCATTATTGGAAAAAGTTGAGTGCCAGGTGTGCGGATGGATGCAGCAAGGTGACAACTATGCACTGCGAGGTCAGTTTTTGGCCTGTTCGGGGTCTGTTTGAGGTCATCTAAAAGGCCAAGGGTTCCCAACTAATAAAGCTAATTGTGGGAACTGAAACACGAGAGAGAAGACCTGAGAAAGAGTGGAGAGAAGAGGAGGAACAGCCGCAAATGTGTTTCTGCTCATTTTGGAGCCTGTTTTGGCCGTAAACTGCTCATCGAAAGTCGGATTTGAGCACTTTAACATTGTAGTCTAGGTTTTCGGGCCGTTCCGAACGTGATGGCACTGTCCATTTTGCCAAATTCCTCACTTTTTTTTTGTTGTTTTGGCTATGTAAGTTTCTCCTATGAGCGAAGCTTCTGCTCCAGTTTGTGATTGTTTCTGGCTTATTTTACCCATACTGTGTGAGTTGTTTGCCCCCTTGGTGTTGGCCCAAGCTCATTTGTATCTAAATATCAGAAGTTCTCCTCTTTTGAGCTGAGTTTTTTGGGTGTGTGTGTGTGAGTTTCACTCTATGTGGAGTGGGTAAATGGGTAATCTCTCTCCTCTCACTCCATATGTGTGTTCCCGGTCTCGGCTAGGTGGGTTGTGTAAGCCGAGTGGTGCCCCATAGTGTGTGTGTGTATATCATCCCAAGAGTGTGTGTTGGGTCATTATAGAGGCGTTTTGTGTGTTTCCATCCCCCTCACAACGTTATTTTATTATTGTAGCCAAACATTGGATTGGATTCACACTGATTGTATCGGTTTTGACTCAAATGTAATTTTGGCCTTTGAAGGCATTTAATGTATCATTTTATTTCATTTCATTTCTTGCCTTTCTGTTGCATCTGACACCTCCACAATAGTCCCCCCCCCGTCCGAGAATACTTACCAAAGCGGACATCTAGAAACCTCTTCCGTGACCAATGAAATACTTTTTGCGAACAACCCCCTCTTCGGGGCATCCACCAACCTAGACGACGACGCCCCGACGACGATGATGATGATTTTAGTTTAATATTCTTAGACTTTTCATTTGAGTCTTATATGTCCTCATTAACAATCATATATCTGTATCTTTACTCACGTACTCCAATAACTTTGTGCCCTAATTTTGCACTTACATTTTTGGTCTTCTAACTCCTTACCGACGGTTGTTAGGTAAATCATCATATTTAGAAATGGCCCTCACTGTTCTCTACATACATCACCATAATGAAGATGTATGTCTGATATCCACTACTCGTCCTAGTTTAAATTATTATATACAATGTTTGTTTTCACATTATCAGCTCATATCATAGGTAAATATTTTCTTCTATCACACATAAATTTGTCTCAAATGTTCAGAAATACACTCCAAAAAAACCTAACTCAAACAATGTAAGAACCGAAAGAGCTTCACGGAATGGATTTTGTAATAATTGTTCTCTTTCTCATTGCATTTCTCTACTTCTCACTTTGGTTACTCATTGAATACTAATGCTCCCTCTTTGTGCACTTCACTTTTTAGCGGATGCTTCCCATTTCCTTTGAAAACATTCTCATTGCTCACAAGACTTTCCTATGACCCCGGGTAGGTCACCTAATAAAAATGTAACCTATCACGTGAGTTCAACAGAAGGGTATTTAAAGTTCTTGAAACTTACAGAAATATATATACAGAAGGAAATTAGTTTTTCAAATTTGAAAAAACCTTACATATTTTCAAAGAAAAGGGTATATTATATTCTTAACAAAATTCACAGATAAGGAGTTTTACAAACATGTCTTGAACGCACGTGATATGGTAGTTTTACACATACTGAACCCCCCGAGCCTATGACCTACTCACTTAATAGTCTATCTCCACTGGCTGCCACTCAAGAAACCTCTATTTTTCCTAGTTTGTTGATCATTCTAAGTATGTATATTTCACTAATAAGTACGAAAATTTTTCATGAAGCTCACTAATCACTCCGAAAATCTCCTTCTTTTATTTTTACAATGTTACTTATCACATTAACATGATATTCCACTAACACTATTCTGCAAGATTACTGGCTAGCATTCTTTGTGTACCGATCCACTATCTAACCTAATCTCTTACCAAGCAATTTATTTTTTAAATATGCTACCTCTCTTGTCTACAACTACGACAACCTCTAGATGTGTCTACTGCTCCCATTTAAACACCACATTTATAGCCCTCTTTGGCTTGTACGAGCATTCTATTTTTGTGTGACCCCCTAATCCAAATTGTCATTCTTTCAATTATAGCTTTCTATGCACGTGCACATAGGTACAAACATTTTCAAATGCAGAATATCCTTCAAGTATTTCCCTCCAATACGTCAAACTTTTATATATATATATTTATTTACCTACATTGTCTCGTCAATTGAATACTCCAATACTGTCATGGTCAGGGCTTACAACTTTCACTGTATGAAATTTATATTGACATGATTATTCATTAGCTATGCGGCTCCTCATGTGAGCTAGGGTGCTTTGGGATATCGAGCCACAATTTGTAAGTGCTTGCTGAACCCCAAGCCAGTGCAGCAGCAAATGGTTGACCAATCACAAGTGGATTTCCATTTTTCTCACTTGAGTCTTTAATTAGATTAAAGTTCATATATAAATTAACATTGCATACGTGAGAACTAGGAAGGATTAACTGGCCGTAAACGGAAGGTGACTTCCAAGAAACCCACGAGCAATGGTTGTAAATAGGAAAGAAATGATTGGGTTACGACTGAATGGAAAGGAAATAAATGTTTAATCATCCTTAAGACAGCTTGTCTCAAGACACCTTTGATTCCTTGGAAAATTTTGCTCCAGGTAATGAGTAATGATGGCGACTCCGCCATGGATGAGTCGGTTTTCTCAGTGCACGTGGAGGCTTTGACTGTACCCGTGGCTCAAATACCATTAATTGCAAGGAATAGAAGAGAGGGTCTTTCAACACTAAAATAGCATCGGCTCCTGTCAAGCTTTTAATAGCTCAATAGTGGTTAAGCCGTAGGCAAGTCCCGTAGGACTTCACTATTAAGACCATAGCTCTTGACAGTGATGCCCCGTTATCTGCACGAAGGCAGGCGCATTGCAAGGCTGAAAAATCCCTATTCTACTTACTCAATTGCAATTAATAATACCAACCATTTATAGCTAGCTTGAGGACCTCCCCTCTTGAGCAAGAAAAGAGAAACCTTGTGCTCTAATACGAATGTAACATTTTGTGGCCTAGTAACTTGTGTGTAGCAAAAATTAGCATGAACTTATTGAGCATTTCATTAGAATAGATTCCTAATGAGCATAGCAAGAGTGCTTGGGTGGAGAGAGCAACAAAAATCATAACACCTAGCTAGATAGCATGAACAATACTTCAAAAGAGAGAGAAATTAAGCTATTGACAGCAGTAGAGGACCGGATTTACATGAAGCTGGTCCCCCCTCCAAAAGGCTTTGTATTATAGGTTTCTCCTATCAAGAGAGAAATTTTACAATACAATTCTTTGTATTCCTTCAATAACTAGCTAGTGCAATGAAGATGGAAGCTTCAAGCACTAAGAGAAACACTTATAAAACACAAAATCAATTCCCTCACGGTCTCAGACCCAAGACCTTACGCACCTTTGAAGATGGTGAGAGCTAGCGGGGTATGAGAGTAGATTCAAAGGAAGAAGGAGTAGTCTCACGAGAAAGATGTACATCTCTAACATAATCACTTATATTAGCATAGCACATCTTAGTAATTAGCATGGTAGAGGAGATGAGCATACATTGAAGCTTGGCTCTTGGTTGAATTTGCATCACAAAGCCAAGAGGAGTTGGTGTAGGCCTCCCTTCTCACAAGCTTGGAGTAGGTGATAAGCTTTCCATTAAAGCTTGGAAAGAGAGAGAGAGTCTTCTTGATTCACACATGATCTTGTGTGCGTGTGTGTGAAATAATGATGAGAAAATCACCCCCCTCTCTCTCTTGGTCGACCTCTCATGCTATTTCCTCTTGTTGACACCCCATTGGACCTCTCTAGGCTTAGCCAATAGGATTTTGAGGAGCATAAGAGATAGCCTTCTAACATGTGCCCCCCTTTCATCTTTTGTGAGAGATTTAGGTAATTAATTAATGCAACTAAACTCTCATTTGTACCCTTTGTCTCCTAGCCAATAGGAATTAGGCAAGCCATTGGGCTAATGAATGCTCATTGGACCCCTTGGGAGACTATCCAGTAGTCTTCTAGAGAGCTTAACTCTTATTGGTTCTTTTATTAAGTGTTTTTAAATTAATTAAACTAGATTTACTCTAGACTAATTCTCATCGGTCCACCTCCATGGCCATCCAATAGGATTTGAGTACACCTCGTGGGTATCTGGGCTAGGGAACTGACATGTGTCCCTCATTCCCTTTGTGTATGTGCATTCTCTCTCATCCCCAACTTGCAAGGCTCCCCCACCTCCTTTGTAGGAGTTGTGAAGACTTTTTTGGTACACACACTAAGCATCTAATATAACTAAGCTTGATCATTGGACACAACCTTTGAAGTTTGGAACCTTAGCATTTTGAAAGTCTTAATGGGCTGAACCTTAAGGTCTTTAAAGCCCATTGCTGCACATTTCTCTCTTGCAGATGGCCCCCCCTTTGGATCTTTATTTTCCCTCCTTTGGTTCCCTATTGTGGCTGGTCTACTAGCTTAACCAATATTCTAGCTTTTTCTCCCCTGGTACTTCCCCATATTAAATGATTAGTTTAACATGAGAAATCATTAGGAGAATTAGATATTAGTTATTATGACACTTCCTCCCATACACAGAGAGGTGAAATTGCTGATAGTGGGATTCCAAAGTTCTCCCTTAGCCAAAACCATCATGGAACCATGAGTGATGTGTCAAATTTCAGTCTTTTCACACCAACTTTGACAATTTTTTGACTTTTTTGGACCCAGTTTTGGCCAGTTTTGACCCCCGACGGGAATTTTTTACGGAAAGAATATCAAATGGACTCTAAAATCCACCAAATTATGTAGGCTTGGTCCTTAATACTCAAATTTCATTTCCACATGCCAACATACCATTTTTGACCAATTCTAGGGAAGATCCCGCATTTCTACATATCAAGCACAACAAATAGACAGTTGTCGCATGTGCCAAACTTCCCAGGTGGGATGAGAGTGCCCACACCTTTTGCTTGCATTATTTTCATTTTTAAAATCTCAAATAAATTTCTTAGAGTCAAAAGGAGAAACTTGGGACCACATCCAAGGCTTCAATACACTGTCTAGGCAAGTACATGTGCCACACCATCGGCACACAGCATGATTATTTGACATATATACATCATTCGCCATACTTGAAACCAAATATCACATTACAAAATATTACAAATGCATGTAAACACCTCTTTAAATACACATTTTCATGCATATACCCACTACTATATACAAAAACATTTTGTATCAACCTCATATAAGTAGACCTCATTAGCCTTATTATTAAGATTAAGGGTGATACGTCCAACATTGTTAGGTTTCTTAAGAAGAAGAAGAAGATAAAGTGATTTTTCTAGTTTCTCCTGTCGGCTGTATGATCCTTGTTCACTAGCTTGGTGGTGAAGGGGTGTGCTATGCTAGGGTTATCCCCTTGGTGGAAACCCCATGAAGATCCTAGTTCCCATTTGTGGTTAATGGTCCCATGGTGACGTCCTTTGTCAATGGTATGTGATGGTATTATGATTAGGAGGATACTATGTGCAAATGGCTGGTAGATACCATGGCTTGATTTGAGCATGGAATTTTTTGGTAAATTTTGTTTTTGTAATATATACATCCACTCACTATTGTGATTTTGGCTAAAAAAGAAAAAATAAAAACATGATCCAAGAATTAGTGAACAGAAGAGTGAGACGCCTCCTTGTTAGGGTTGAACGGCCTGCCCAGCCTTCATGACGAGGGAGGACTCAAAGGGAGGCAATGTAGGACTCATTCTGCTCAGGAGAGGCATGGTAGCCTTTGGATGCAGAGTTGCTTTGGTGAGATGGATAGGTGACGTGGTCCGGGGTGGGCAACAAGAGAATCGACCACTAAACACCCCTCAAGGCTCCCATGTTGCTCAATTTGGGGCTAGGGAAACCACAAGAAAGGAAAAACAACAACAAACCCATATCCAAACAAGTGAAGGGGCACCACCTAGTTATGGCATCCGAGCTAGGACACAAGAGAGATCTTTTCATGACCATGAGGAGTGAAACAAAACACACACAAACAATCTCAACACCAAGACACACACCAAATGGAGCTAGAGAGAGCTAGACCAAAGGGAGAGACACACACACACACACTGTCTTAGGGTGTGGGATCCTACTCACCACAATACCCTTTTACAATGGATAAAAATTTGCAATAAATACACACTAAGCACTTTCTCAGACAAGCTCAAATGATAAAAATTAAAAGACACAAGTCACCTTGCATTTGCCAACGAGCTTTACATAAGTGGAAGGACAAAGATCCTGAAGCCAAGCACGCCTTTGAAGCACCAAACCTCAATTGTTGACAGTGAAAGAGCGTGTACAATAGTGTTTTCAAATAGGACACTCACACTTTCTCACTTTTCAATGTGTAGCATCAAAGCTCACAAGGTGATGACTACACCTAAGTCTCTCCTCATACCTATAGTTTTGGGGTGCTATGTGAGAGCTTGGGGATGATTTACAAGAAGGAGAGGGCCCTATTTATAGGTTGGAGACCTCTTATATTAAGGTTATTGATAACCTTATTTACACGCTAATCAAATCAAGATTAGGATTTATTTTGAATATCATAACGTTACAGCCCTTCTTTGTGTGCTTGAGTCATGGATGTGGGCTCATAAGAGAGAATTATGAATGGTAGATAATGTGAAAGTAGATTTTTAAGAAAGGAGAGAGAGAGAGAGAGAGAGAGAGAGAGAGTTTTTACTATGAGCATGTGTTGAGGTGAGGTGCCTTTTATGGTTAGGTCAAAATATATTTTGTGTTAGTACGTTAGTGGTTAGTGTTAGTAATCACCAAAAAGTTAATGATATATTTACAATTGGTAGAATGAGGTGGAAGGTTAAAGTAAGATGGTTGAATGAAGTGAGAGAATCCTTAAGATGGTTGATCTTTAAGAAGTTTGAAACTTACTTGTGTACAGGCTCTCAAAAATGATTGCTGATCCTCTTCTTCTCTTCTTACTGACGACCGGCTTTCGGAGCCGTGGCCGTGGGAACAAACCCCACTCGAGGGGGAGCCTTATAATTCAAAAAAAAGGGAAAAAAAGTCATACATGTTGCCACCCCCCCACCCCCCCTTCCATGCTCGTGCACCCATAGAGGGGCCAACCCCCCTTGGCACTACCCTCTCCCTCTCCTCCATTATCTCTCTCTCTCTCTCTCTCTCTCTCTCTCTCTCTCTCTCTCTCTCTCTCTCTCTCTCTCTCTCTCTCTCTCTCTCTCTCCCTTTCCCAAGCCTTGCACCACCCTCTCTCTCTCTCTCGTCCATTATCAATGTGGCCAAACTATATCTCTCTTGCTTGTTTGTCACCAGCCAGAAGGGCCTCCAAGTCCCTCTCTCTCTCTCTCTCCCTCGTCAATTATCAAGGTAGTCTCTCTCTCTCTCTCTTACACACCACACTCTCAGCTCTCTCTCTCCATCTCGTCCTCTCTCTCTCTCTCTCTCTCTCTCTCTCTCTCTCTCTCTCTCTCTCTCTCACTTCCTGTGTCCACAATCCAAGAAGGCACAATATTCAGCTCTCTCTCTCTCTCTCTCTCTCTCTCTCTCTCTCTTTCCATACACATACACATAGACACACACACCTACACTCACACCCTCAGCCTCTCTCTCTCCTTCTCTCTCTCGTTCTTTGTATAAGAAGTATCTCTCTCTCTCTCTCTCTCTCTCTCTCTCTCTCTCTCTCTCTCTCTCCTACCATACTTACACACTTAAATCACACTCACACACTTGCATACACATACACATACACACACAGTACACTCCCACAAAGCCCTATCTATCTCTTGCTCTATCACCATCTCTCTCTCTCTCGTTCAGTAAATGAAAATATATCTCTCTTTCTATACACATACACACACACACTCACGAGCACGTACACATACACGCACATATGTACACTACATACACACCAACAACCCACACACATGGTACGCAAGGAAGCAGAAAACAAGAAACAAAGATGGAGGACGCATCAACAAGCGGACCAGAATCACGCGATGGTGACCACAATTCAAAGAAAGACACCGAAGGCATGCCACAATCGGCATCAAAATTGACAAGCGTGCTAAATCGATGCACTAGTAAAGCCCGTGATTCAACAACATCTCGTCCATGACGCATCTCTGCAGTAAATATCCGTACGGTAATCCTTTTTTACTTTTTAAGCCAAAACCTTGTTAAAAAAATAATTTGTATACTCCACCTCTCTCTAGGTGATGGTCACAAAGTCCTGCACATATAAAAGAGCACTGAGAGGTCACTATTAGGGGGAAGTCATATGTTGTTGACATTGTTGTCATCTTTATGCGTATGTGTTGACAGTGTTCAGTTGATCAGAGACACTTTTCTAGAGTTGGAGACACTGATAGTGACAATTATTTAAGATTCTATCTTGCTGGTTTAGCCACTTTGATCATCGTTTCAGTCATTGTACACATTTGTCTTGGTTTCAGAAGTCAGTTTTGCAGGGGAGGCTCTGTCAAAATTTTGCAGGTTTTTATCATCTTCTTCAGTGTAGTGGATCTATCACTTTTGTTCCTTGTCAAGTGATGGCTTCATCATTGGAGGAATCTTTGTTCAACATTGAGAAGTTAGATGGCACTAACTTTCCATTTTGGAAGGAATAAATTTACAATGTCTTAGTACAGAAGAAGCAGATCCGACTAATAAAGATTAAGGGGATAAAGCCCGAGGATATGGATGAGTATGATTGGCAGGAGATGGATGAGCTTGCCATGTCCGCCGTCATTCTGAATTTGTCAAAGAATGTGTACTTCAGTGTGAACATGGAAAAGATTGGCTATAAGTTGTGGAAGAAGTTATGTGACCTGTATGATAATCAAAGTGCAACATCACACTGGTTAGGAAATATTTCTCAAAAGGGAATGAAAATATTTTCTCGTTTTGGTTATGTTCCTAGCTTCAATTTCTCAGAATTTTCAATTTGTGAGCATTGTCTTTATGGTAAACAAACACAGTCACCACACAAAAGGGGAAGCACTTGGAAAAGTGAGCAATTAGAGTTACTGCATAATGATGTGTGTGGACCTATGCCTAATGTATCCATGGGAGGTTCATTGTACTTTGTTACATTCATTGATGACCTCTCAAGGAAAGTGTGTGTATATCCTCTCAAGAAGAAGGATGAAGTTCTTTCAAAATTTTAGAATTTTGTGGCATTAGTGGAGAATCAGTCTGGCAAGAAAGTCAAGTGCTTAAGGTCAGACAATGGTGGTGAGTATGTCACTAAAGCCTTTCAAAAATTTTGTGATTCCAAAGGCATGAAAAGAGAGTTGAATGCTCCATATAACCCTCCACAAAATGGTGTTGCTGAGAGGATGAAACGTACCATACAAGAGAAGTTACGTAGCATGTTGTCTAATGCAGAGCTGCCTAATGGATTTTGTGTGGAAGCGTTAGCAACTGTTGTCCATCTTATTTAATAGCTCTCCTAGCAAGGCTTTATATGAGAAGGTACCTAAAGATCTTTGATCTAGGAAGCCACCTTCTTACAAGAATCTTAGAGTCTTTGGCTGTGAAGCATATTGCCATGTTCCAAAGGAGTTTCGAAGCAAGTTGGCTCCTAAGTCAAAGGAATGCATATTTCTTGGCTATGGCAATCCTTGCGAGATGGGATTTTGGTTATGGGATCCTGAAGCTCAAAAGATAGTTTGCAACAATGATTTATACTTTAATGAAGGAAAGATGCATGTGCATACAGTGGAGGTCAGGAGAGTTATCTTTGAAGAAGATGGAGTTGTTCATAATAGGGATGAAGTGCCTAATGTCAGACAAAAAGGATAGAATCCTCTTGTAGTACAAGATGTTGCTGAGGGACAACTGGCTCAAGCAGTTATTAGAAGGTCTACAAGAGTTTCAAAGCCTCCAGATAGATTTACTCCCTCATTGAACTACATTATGTGAACAGATTGCGGAGAGCCTTCCTGCTATAAGGAAGTCATGTCAATGGATGACAAGGCAAAGTGGGAGAAATATGTTTCTTAGTATGCAATCAGAAATAAACTCGTTGCATAAGAATCAACTTGGAAGTTGATTTGGTTGCCTAAAGATAAAAAGGCATTACCATGAAAATAGGTGTATAAGCAGAAAATTACACCTCATGATAATAAACCCAAGTACAAGGCACAACTTGTTGATAAAAGATTGAAGCAACAATAGGGTATTGACTTTGATGAGATCTTTTCTACGGTTGTCATGATGACTACTTTGCAATGTCTACTTGTGTTGGTTGCTAAAAACGGCATAGAACTTGACCAGATGGATGTCAAGACGGCATTCTTGCATGGTGATCTTCAAGAAGAATTTTATATGCAACAGCTAGAAATTTTTGTTGAGAAGGGCAATGAAGACTTGGTGTGTCAGTTAGAAAAGACTCTTTATGGTCTAAAACAATCATCAAGGGAGTGGTATCGTAATTCTACTCATTCATGCTTTCTCAAGGCTACAAACATAGCAATATGGACCATTGCCTCTACACTAAGTGAGCTAGAGATGGTAGTTTGCTGATTTTGGTCCTTTATGTGGATGATATGTTAATTGTCGAAAAATGCACGGATGAGATTTCAGCCTTCAAGTTAGAGTTACATGCAAACTTTGAAATGAAAGACATGGGTGAAGCAAGCCATATACTTGGCATGTGCATTAGGCGAGACAAATGTAAGAAATTGGTCTATTTGTATCAATCTAAGTACATTGCTAAAGTGCTCAAGCATTTCAATATGGAGAAGGGGAAGGCATTGAGTACTCTAATGCCTCCATATGTGAAACTTTCT
Organism: Adiantum capillus-veneris; assembly: GCF_014529385.1. Lineage (NCBI taxonomy): Eukaryota > Viridiplantae > Streptophyta > Polypodiopsida > Polypodiales > Pteridaceae > Adiantum > Adiantum capillus-veneris. The sequence goes on along the minus strand of NC_140960.1, from coordinate 102,231,501 downwards.
AAAAATGATTGCCCTAAGTCTGAAGAGGAAAAGACTGAAATGGCACAAGTGCCTTATTCATCTGTAGTTGGGAGTTTGATGTATGCTATGATTTCTACACGTCCTAATATTTCTTTTGCAGTGGGTGTTGTGAGCAGATATATGTCAAATTGAGGCAAGAAACATTGGGAGGTAGTGAAAGGGGTTATGCAATATTTGAATGGTACAAAATACATGTACATTTTCTTTGGAAGAAAGGAAGCATGTGTAATTGGTTACACAGATGGAGATTATGCAGGAGACTTGGACAAGAGAAGGTCCACTTCCGGCTATGTTTTTGAATTCATTGGAGATGCAGTTTCATGGCAATCTTGTTTGCAAGATTGTGTTACTTTGTCTACTACAGAGGCTGAATATGTTGCAGCTTCAGAATCTTACAAGGAAGCTATATGGCTTGGTCGGCTAGTGCGAGACTTGGGAATCAATGTTGAGATGCCTATGTTACATTGTGATAGACAAAGTGCTATACAATTGGCAAAGAATCCAGTGTTTCATGCAAAAACAAAGCATGTGGATGTGAAGTATCACTTGATTTGTGAGGTGCTTGAGAACAAGCAATTGCAGCTGCCAAACTTTACACCACTGAGAGTCCTGCTCATCTTCTAACAAAGGGCTTTCATTCAGAGCAGTTTGCACATTTTCAAAACTCATGGGCACTCAGTAGATGGTCATGGTCATTGTCTACCTGTATTGTATGTGTACATACATTGTCACCCTAGCTTAAAGGCACATTGATCTTTAAGTGGGAGGTTGTTGGGGTGGTAAATCCCAATGTGCCGCGCATGAATGTAGGGCGTCCGGAGACTAGCCAAGAACTAACACTAACCATTCATTCTACATAAAAGAATAAGGAACCATAACCCTAACACTATTGTGCTTGGACTCCACCCAAACATGTGTCTCATCTCTTCTCCTCTCTTCTCCATTGCTACATACACACGCTCTCGCACGCGCACTTCAATCTCCACCTCATCGAGATGAAGGTTTTTGAAAATACCACCTTGCATCAAGTTTGTCCTCACATCCTGAGGGGTTTTCATCATCTATGTTTACGTCTCTATCTATGTGTGTGTGTGTGTGTGTGTGTGTGTGTGTGTGTGTGTGTGTGCGGTGTGCGGTGACTAGTGTTATATGCATCAATGTTGTTTGCATCCTATCCGCTCAAAGCTAGGTGGTGCCCCGTGCTCACTCCCCTTGACGAGTTCAGCGTGCACGTCCTAGCCTACAGGCTGCTAGGGTCCGTGTACTTGTCATTTGGTGCCCCCACTGAGGAGGGATTCTTGGAACCCTTCAATTTACAACATTGCACATCATCAAAAAAGTTGTTGCGGGAATTCTCCAATTGGAGAATGGAGGAGGAAGAAATTGAAGAAGCAGTAACAACCTTCATCAAAGTGTTGCTACCAAAATACACTTTTGTCAACATCCAAAAAGTAAGTTCTCCATCTCGCAACTCTCATTCTTATAGTAAATCAAGAGCCATGAGAGGGAGGGTAGCAGGTTGCTCTCATTGCCATCACCCACAGCACTCCATCAATGAGTGCCATCAATGGAAGTAAAGGATAAGTAGAAATCCTCTATATCGATGTCCACCGCAAAGAAATCATCCATATTAAGGAAGGAAAGAGGTTAGTAAAGCCTCTCTTCCCCAAGGAATCTAAAAAAGAAGTGTAGCCTTTGCTCCTAAGTTGCCAAAAGGGGCTGCTTGTGCCAAAGCAAAAAGGAGGGCTAGGCCAATCCTAAATCATGACCCCCGAGGAAGGAGAAACACCTAGCCACAAGTGCTTCGAGTTCAAAAAGCAAAATCGTACTTAGTCTACCAAAAAAAAGGTCATCCAAAGCAAAGCAACGGAAGATCGCCTATCAATTCACGGCGTGCATGCGAGTGCTGCTAGTTCAGTTTGACAACCCCAAAACGGAGGTGATTAGGAGGTTCACATGCCCTAAAGAGGAGTGTTTTGGATACTTTCCTTGCTGTTTTTGAGGGCGGGTAGAGGTCCTTCCTCCTCTCCCCATTACAACTCATCTTGTGGAGAAACTGTCTACCACGGATGAAACCCAAAGGGCCGAAGATGAGCTACAATTAAATGGTGTGGAATTCATGCAACAAACCGATTATGATAACTGCTTGCAATTGCTACTAGCTAAAAGGTTATGAGTGGTCAAACATGTCATCATCACTCCATACGTGTTGACCAATGAAGGGAAGGTGGAGCCTATGAAGGGCGATGACCTCCTGTGGATGTGCCAACTTGTCAACACCAGCATGGTAAGGGCATAAGTGAGTACTCTACACTCTGTGTATCATGGATAATGGACCAACCGCTTTTCCGTTTAGGTTTTTTCAACACATGCACGTAAATATATATGTAGATAGGAAGATCTTCTATGAGAAGAAGATTCTGTATCTGTTTGGTGTTGTGGTGCTAGGAGAGATCCTTAGCTCCCCAAACCCCATTATCCTCCCCGTGTTGGATTACCATCACTCCTTTAATGTTCTCCATTGTTAATGAAAGTGGAAGCAAGATCATGGTACAACACCTTCGTGCAAGCCACCAAGAAGAGGTGGGACCTGCTACGAGCAACATTTCTAAGGCGCTTTGGAGAAGACACCACATTGGAGATATTGTGGAAATTATTGATGGAGTTGAATCAAGGAAGTATGGCTGAATATGAAGCATATGATTTGAAGTTTGTGGATCTATGGGGATGATGGGTTACATCGCTAAGGGAGGGAAAAGGGCACCCAATTTCCTAAAGAAAGACCGGTTTTTGGCTGGTTTATGGCCTACATATAAGGTAGCAGTTGAAGTAGCCCACCTTAAAGATAATAAGTTTCATTTACAAGCCAAGACAATTGAGAAAGAGGAATTGGGAAGGGCCCCCACACCTAGATGCACATGCAGCAGACATCCAAATGAATCAGCCACACGAACCGTCTGAAGATCAACAAGACCTGATCAACCAAATCACCAACAAACTAGAGAATCTTTCAGTACATCTGGTGCAGCAAGTGCATGCACCTGCCAGAAATACAGAGCAAGGAAGAGGGCAGCAAAGATAGAATCATGACTAACATTGTTATAAATGTGGAGACGATAACCATGGCATGTACTAATGTCCTCATCCAAGAAGGAAAAACTTTAATAGAGGAGTAAGGTAGAATTAGATCTCTCCACCAAGGGGGAGACCACCACCACCTAGGCAACCAAAGCCAATTCCACCATTCCAAATTCTTTGACCGCCATACAATCACCATCACCACCACAACCACTACCTCCATGCTAGAAACCAAGCAGTGAGTGTCATCATTCTTGAAGCTAAGGGAAAAGAAAAGGTAGAAGGGCATGTCAAAGATAAGTACAAAGGAAAAGGAAAAGTAGAATAAGTGGATGCCATTGGAGTGAAGCGTGACAAGCACGAAGAGGTCTCTCAAAGGGACGAAAATATTAAAAGAAAAGGAGAGTCTAGCAAGCATGTATCTAAGCCTTGGTGAAAGATCGACATCATGGATTTTTTGCTGGATGATTATGCTAAACCATATGACCTAGTTCAAGATGTTTTGATGCAAGGTCCAAAAATGACATGGCCCCAATTACTCCATCTTGCACCAACGATGAGGAGACAATGGAGGAATCTAGATAGAATCCTATCTATCATGGATGCCCACATCAAGGGCAACGTATCTCAAACATCTACATAGATGGTGGCACAAAAATATGTGTCATTAGTGAAAACATGATGCACCATCTAGGCCTAGAGGTAAGTAGGCCGGCACCCTGCCGAGCTAAAATGGAAAATAACATCAAAGTGAAATGCATAGGCATCGTGAATGTAGAAAAGGTGAAAGCATTCAACACACACGTGGAGGTAGATATTTTTGTCATGCCACACAAAGGGGAGGGCTACCCTATAATTCTCGGAAGGCCATGGATCATGTCTATGGAAGCTAACTAGGAGTGGAGTACCGAAATGATCCAGGTAAAGGATACTAAAGGAGAGCCCATATTCTATGACATGAATACTAGGAATCAATGCAACATGATCTTCGAGGCATCAAAAGATGAATTCTCTAGTGACTTTTGTTATAGAAATGATATTTTATGATTTATTGCAGCTGACAGGTGGAAAAGACTAGACCCAGCTTGGCCTATGCAAATGTATTTGTATATCATGTACATTTTATTATTCAAGTGCTCTTTTATGAGCTTTGGCCAATTATGACTGGCCGGCCAGTTTGTACTGACTTTGACCATTCAAGAATCTATAAATTAAATACGTGCAAGGGGGAAATGGTCACTCTTGCACGGGGGGAGATTGTACCCAGTGCTTGTGTCTTGTTCTCTCCTCTTCCCTCTTCTCTCTCACCGTGCCGGCGTAGCACTCCGCTCTAGGAGGTGCGCCTGCACACGTTCTCTTCCTCTCTCTCCCTCGTTGTCTCTCTCTATTCACGTATAACATCGTTGATTATGTGCGATGCGAGGCCTTAGGTATGCAGATTCGTTCGTTTATGCTTCATAGTATGTTGTTTCGGGTATTTTGCAGGGCTCTACGCTTTCAGACTGTAGCAGTGGTATCAGAGCTTGGGCTGCATTCTCGGGTCTGCGATATTCACGCCTATGGAGATTATCAGGATTTAAGATAAGTCATGTTTATTGGAGCGTAACTTATCTTATTTGAAAATATGTATGTGGAAAGATTATCAGTACTCTCATGAAATTTCAAATTTGTTTGGATTCTTTTAGAATTGTAAATTTTTATGAGCTAGTGAATGAAAATAATAATAATAATAAATAACCTGTTCACTGATTATAATTAAGCATATGAAGCTAATTATGCATGAGGAAATGAGAAGTTTTGTTGCATATGGCTATAGAAAAGACTAGTTGGTGATATTAATATGCATATATAAGAGAGATAATCATATTATATGTAGGGAAGATTGCGTGCCTACAATTTTCCCTATATAGAGACGTAGTAATTACAGGTGCAAGCGGCTAGACGAAGAGATTAGTAGACAAGATTTGATGATTGTAAATATAAAGTAAAGGAATCATGCTAAATGAATAATCTTCAAATACATTTCCAGTAACAAGGAGATATTGTACAAAATGTAGAAAATTGAAGGATCTTCATGATTTAGTAATAAATAAATACATAAAATTTATTTGAGAGGGCAATCGACTCAAAAGTAAACGCTGAAGCAGTTTTTATAGGCCCCAATATAATGAATCACAGAAGAAGCCATCGCACTTCATCTAGTGAGAACGACCCTCAGACTGTCTTTTCATTTTCAAGTCACTGATAAGCATAGTATCACTTGTTTTAATTAAAGCATACTCAGCAATATCGTGAGTCTGCACTACACTGGGGACGAATGATCACAGCTATGAAAGATTGCTGAATCCAAGCGGCCATGCACTGGTCGCCTTCCTCTCCCTCTTTCTTTCATGCCAGCAGCCAACCATAGTTCAACTGCCTCTTTCTCTCGTCTTCAACCACCCCAGCCGCCAACTATCATGATCACCAACTACTTCTCACTCTCATAGTTATCTCCAATGTCCTAGTCTCAGTTGCTCATGGCCATGACACTACATGCAATCGCATGTGCCCTCTTCCCATCTCTTTCTCTCTCGTAGCTGGGGGCGCCTACCCTCACCAACTACGCTGATTTTTGAACAACACACACACGAGGCCATCCGAACAATATCCCCCTCTGCAGTCTGACTCCATCTCTCTCTCTCTCTCTCTCTCTCTCTCTCTCTCTCTCTCTCTCTCTCTCTCTCTCTCTCTCTCTCTCTCTCTCTCTCTCTCTCTCTCTCTCTCTCTCTCTCTCTCTCTCTCTCTCTCTCTCTCTCTCTCTCTCTCTCTCTCTCTCTCTCTCTCTCTCTCTCTCTCTCTCTCTATACCCTCTCCTAGATCACTGATTAGGGCCATCTTTACTCGCTGCCATGCAGCATTTGCGACTGTGGGTCTCTGTCTAACAAGCAGTAATCTGCAGCCCGCCGACACTCTCTCTTTTTTCGTCACCCAACAATAAAAAACACACACCCAATCACTTTTGTCTATTATTATTTTTTAAAATTTTTGTGTTATGCATGGCGTCGATGAATCTCAAGAATGAGATAATTGTTCTCTCTCTCTCTCTCTCTCTCTCTCTCTCCTCTCTCTCTCTCTCTCTCTCTCTCTCTCTCTCTCTCTCTCTCTCTCTCTCTCTCTCTCTCTCTCTCTCTCTCTCTCTCTCTCTCTCTCTCTCTCTCTCTCTCCTCTCTCTCTCTCTCTCTCTCTCTCTCTCTCTCTCTCTCTCTCTCTCTCTCTCTCTCTCTCTCTCTCTCTCTCTCTCTCTCTCTCTCTCTCTCTCTCTCTCTCTCTCTCTCTCTCTCTCTCTCTCTCTCTCTCTCTCTCTCTCTCTCTCTCTCTCTCCTCCACAGAAATTCCGAGTCTCTCTCTCTCTCTCTCTCTCTCTCTCTCTCTCTCTCTCTCTCTCTCTCTCTCTCTCTCTCTCTCTCTCTCTCTCTCTCTCTCTCTCTCTCTCTCTCTCTCTCTCTCTCTCTCTCTCTCTCTCTCTCTCTCTCTCTCTCTCTCTCTCTCTCTCTCTCTCTCTCTCTCTCTCTCTCTCTCTCTCTCTCTCTCTCAATCTCAATCAGCTGGTAGTCGATCTCTCTCTCCTTCTCTGAGCCAAACGGACGCTCTTTATCTCTCTTAGAGCACCTACTCGGCCACCCACCATGCAGACTAGGGTCTTGAGAGCTGGGTCTTCCTTCTTCCTCTGCTTTTCCATGCATGGCCGTCAGTACCACCCCCCCCCCCCCCGGTGGCCCCTTCTACACCAACCACAGCCGGTGTTTTTTTTTTTTCTTCTTTCTCTTCCAGTATTACTTTCCCACCCTTGCATGACCACCTTCACCAGCCCAGACACGGGTGACCACACACAGTCTCTGTGTCTACCTCTCTCTCTGCCTCCGCTTGCAAACCTTCATGCAGCTCAGGATGAGCAGGAGGCGATAGCAGAGCTACCTACGGACGAGGAGGCGCTGGCGGAGGCGGAAAAGGAGGTGGCAGAAGAGGGCAGGCAGGCAGTAGATGCAGCAAATTTGGGAGACGAGGAAGAGGAATAGGGGGATCATACGTATGATCTGGCAAAGGACAAGGACGTTGGGGCCGACACAGCGGAGGATGAAGAGGTGATTGACACATTACCACCGGACGATGAGCTGATCAAGCAAACAGAGAAAGAGAACAAGGAGGCGGTAGTCGTAGGCGTAGCTGCTAGCGAAGGGAAACAAAGTATGGACAAGGTGTAAAAAAAGGCAAAAGCATTTAAATGTTGGCCTGTAATTAGTGATGGAAATTGTGGTTACTTAGAAGGTTTTTTTCTGTCAAGGTTATCAAGCGTAGCACCTCGCCATCAAAGTACGAGACATTCATAGTAGCCACTCCGCTTGCAAACCCTCAACCGCCCATCGTCTGCAACCGCCGACACTGGCTCTACGCCACCAGGCTTGCACATGCAGCACCTAACAAAGGTCCCGTCATAGCCACACAACGTGGAGCTTTCCCTCCCGTGTACCAGCTACATCAACTGCAACCTCATCTCCTCTCTTCTCTCTCGACTACCTACAGAGGTAGATTTTGACGACGCTCTGCAGAGCTGCTGCAATACCTTCTCAGGTGAGCTCGATGCAGAGCATGCTTGGACATTGACGACCTGATGATTTTTTTTGTTGAGTCCTTAAATATTGTACTTCATTTAATTTTGTACCCAGACATTGTATCACATCCAGCCTCAGATGTAATTTTCACCTTTTCAACACGGTTAATGTCACATTCATTTCACTTCTTACCCATATCGTAAAGGGAGTGGCAGTTCAAGAAGGGGCTCCGGTAGTATGAGGTGTTAGGCAGTGCGATTGTGTGGAGAGGGTCGACTTTTGATCCCATACTCAAATGGCCAACGAGTACGATAAAATTTCATTTCATTTCTATATCTCTCTTCCCCATCCCACCAGGATTCCTTACCACGACAGACATTGAGGAAGCTCCTCGATGACCAGTACAATACATTCTTAGATAAATGCCCCTTGCCGAGCATCCACAAGAATGAACGACGATGATGACCATTTTTGTATGACACTTTTAGGGTTTTAATTTTAGTCTTTTACTTTACTTCATTTTATTTTAGTACCCAAACATTGGATTAGATTCACCCTCATTGTAACAGTTTTGGACTCAAAATGTAATTTTGGCTTTTTAAGGCGTTTAATGTAACATTTTATTTCATATCATTTCACGTCTTTCTGTTGCATCTAACACCTCCACAATAGTACGCCCCCCCCCCCCCCCCCCCCCCCCCCCCCCCCCCTTCACCCGAGACTACTTATCAAAGCGCACATCCACAAAACTCTTCGATGACCAATGCAATACTTTCCCTACATGCAGACTCTCATACTACATACCTAGTACATGTTTTTATTTTTATTTTTAAAAGAAGCTTAAGTTTTTGGTCTTGCCATGCATTTTCTTGATGCATATTCTTTTACATAGTTGACGTTTAACTAGCAATGTCTGAAAGAGCAGCTAAGGTCATATCAATTTTGCATTGTGTTCTTTATTTGTTGGACCAATCTACTTTTGATCGTATGACCTTCACATGATGTATGCCCATGATACATGACTAGACGCTAGTATGCTTGTGATATCATAATTAAACACTAGTCAATGCCCTTTAACAATTATAAATAATAAATTTTACAATGTTAAGCACTTTAGAGACAACAATTTGCGATATCAAGGGGACTACTCCATTTATTCAAACAAAAACAATCTACAATATATTGATTCATCTCACTTTCCGATTAATCCGAGGCTCATCATTGTAAATGACTTTTGCTACTTACAATTCTCTCCTACTTGTATCTCTCTCCCCACGCACAAACTGATACATATTTCAGATGTAGTACATCATCCAAAATCTAATGATTTACAGAGAGCAAACAGGTAAGTTCTCTCCGCATTTTCATTTTGAGTTTTGAAAAATCTTCTCAAAAACACAAGTAATTATACACTAATAGCACTCTCTCAAATTCTATGGTACCCATAGTCCTACACATATCTACTAATACCATTCCACAGAGAACAACAACGTTACATAAATTCAACACATCTCGCTTATCAGCTTGATTATCACTTATTTCTTGAAAGAAGGCATGGCTCTTTTAATTACCTGCATTCTCTAAAATTGTGCCAATACTTGTATTAAACGAAATTGCTATTGCGATCGTTTCACATTGAGATATGCAGCTACTCACGTGAGTCGAGGTGCTTTCCATTAAATACCAATTTGTCAGTACTTTGTTACTCAATCTTACTCCAATGTGGTGTGAAACAGGTAGTACATTTTTTTTAATGTTTTTATGCCTTGCCTAGTCTGTTGGTCACATGCACACAGATCCGCCGATTTAGGTAGTGTGTAAATGCTCGTCTTGGTGTAGATTCGCCGATTTAGGCAACACCAGTTATCTGTGCAGATCTGCCGATTTAGGTAGCACATTGACAAATTGCAAAGTCACAATGGTAAATGCAGATTCGCCAATATCGGCAGCATTAGTGCAGATTCGCCGATTTAGGCAGCACGTTTTATTGGTGTAGACTCGCCAGATGAGGCAACACCGATCACAAAATCATGCTGCAATGGCTGGCCACCACTGTAACTGGTATGATTTTGTTACCCGGGTACAGAATGAAAGTGATTTTGGATTTGGACTTATATTGTGGAATTGGCATTGGATTGGGATTTGGTATCTGATGATTACTTTATCACGGCAGTGTTTATGTGATGAGACTTGAAATTATGAGACTGATGATGAGTGTGACCAATGATATCCTGATTCATCAGGGTATGACATATACTGCTTATTCTAGTGGTATGGGACACTAGAATAGGTAGTATTTGGATGACGGCAGGCATAAGCTAATGTTTTTTAGTTTCATAAATTTTTCTTTTATTATGTGATGTTTTTGACACAACATACTAATCACTATTTTTGACAAGTATTGTTTGCAGATTTTTATCTTCGCAACTGAGGACAGTTGCTTTCCAACGGAGAGGTATGTTATAGAAATGATATTTTATGATTTATTGCAGCTGACAGGTGGAAAAGACTAGACCCAACTTGGCCTATGCAAATGTATTTGTATATCATGTACATTTTATTATTCAAGTGCTCTTTTATGAGCTTTGGCCAATTATGACCGGCCGGCCAGTTTGTACTGACTTTGACCATTCAAGAATCTATAAATTAAATACGTGCAAGAGGGAAATGGTCACTCTTGCACGGGGGGAGATTGTACCCAGTGCTTGTGTCTTGTTCTCTCCTATTCCCTCTTCTCTCTCACCGTGCCGGCGTAGCACTCCTCTCTAGGAGGTGCGCCTGCACACGTTCTCTTCCTCTCTCTCCCTCGTTGTCTCTCTCTATTCACGTATAACATCGTTGATTATGTGCGATGCGAGGCGTCAGGTATGCAGATTCGTTCATTTATGCTTCATAGTATGTTGTTTCGGGTATTTTGCAGGGCTCTACGCTTTCGGACTGTAGCAACTTTGACTACCTTGAGAGATACAGACCACAACAACTGAGGAGAGAGACAGTAGCATCGAAGTGATGGGAGTCTTCCTCAGAGATCCTAAGAGATTGACACAATCTGAAGCACCACCAAAGAACCAAGAGGAGCCATCAGGATACGCAATCCTTGGTGGATACAAGTAAGTTACATCGGATGCTCTCTAGTGAGTTAGCTAGTGAAGAGAGAGAAGAATACATCTCTATGATGGGTAACTTCACCACAATTTTCAATGATGGTTATGACAAGATCACAGGCATCAAAGTGGTGCAGCATCGCATAAGACTCAAGGAAGGAAGTAAGCATGTAGTTCAAAAGCTCAGAAGGCTTGGGGTAGTTCAGCAAGAGGCATTGCTCAAAGAGGTAAGGAAGTTTCTACAAGCATGTTTCATTTACCCTGTCAAAGACTCAGAGTGGGTATCTTTAGTGGTGTTCATGCCAAAGAAAAATGGTAAGTGGAGAGTTTGTGTAGACTACAAACCTCTCAATGAAGCAACCAAGAGGGATCATTTTGCCCTCCCATTCCAAGAGGAGATTCTCAACAAGGTAGCAGGTCATGAGCGCTACACAGTATGTGATGGCTACTCAGCCTACATCCAGATTAGCATTGCAGCAGAAGACCAAAACAAGAAAACTTTTATAACACCATGGGGATGTTTTTCTTACACGGTGATGCCTTTTGGCCTCACCAATGCTCCAGCCACATTCCAATGCTATGTAACTTTTGTCTTCCAACCATACTGTGGTAAGTCACTATGGGTTTTCATAGATGATTTCTGCATCTACAGCTCTCACTCCCTCCATTTGAGCAAGGGCTATGATGTCATGGCTAGGCTACAAACATTGGGTGGACAACTTAACATAGATAAGTGTCAAATTGGTAAAATCAAGGTCACTCTTCTTGGCCATGTAATTTCAGCCAAAGGAATTGAGGCTGACCTAAGCAAGGTTCAGGCTTTAGTATCTTTGTCATCACCCACCACAACTAAGCAATTGGTCTCTTTTCTTCAAAAGGTAAGTTATTTGAGCAGGTTCATTCAGTTGTTCTCTCAAGTGGTTCTCCCTTTACAACAAATCACCCATAGAGATGTCTTCCTATGGAGTGAAGAAAATGAGCAACAGTTTAGTCAAGTGAGACAGATCTTGGCTTCACTTCCCACCATTGCACCCCCTAGATGGGACGAGCCATTTTATTGTTGGGTATGCAAGCACACTTGTCCGGTGTCTAGCTAATGGGAATTACCCCTATAGCATGCAAGTAACATTAGTCCTTAGTGGAGATTGCATGAGCAAAAGGAATGGTTGATATGACTTCTCAAAAGCTATATATGTAAATATTTTTAATGGAATTGTAAGCAGCGTGTATTTTTCCTTGCTTATTGGTGTGAATCTCTCTCTCTCTCTCTCGTTGCATACCTGCATCTCCTCCACCACCATGGATCTTCACCGTTTTGATCCCCTATATCTTCTTTCCTAACACATGGTATCACAGCAAGCAGTAGCTCCTAGGCGTTCCAACATGCAGGCAGTTCGGTGTTGATGCAGTCAAAGACCCAGGGCAACGTCATCAGCTCTACGCATGGAATTTCAACACGTTTTCCGCGAATACAGTAGCCCCAAGCCGGTATACTACGGACGATGCTCTTCATCTCCTGCATAGTGCTTCCGACTGTCAGTTCCGCCATTGCGCGCTGTCTATCTGCGTTACACAGTTCTATGTTCCCACGTTCATAAAGTGACAAACCTATTTTAACTAATCCAAGAGCTCATTCATACAAGCCTCACAAAACTCTTTGAGTTGTAAGTGCAAGGCTTGACGATGGTGCTTGAGCACGGCAATAGAGTTTTGGACCAACAAGAGGTGCCCTCTTTTGAAACAAAGGCAAGTGAAGGAGGTTGGTTTCTCAAACATGGTGCATGATGATATTCAACAAATTGTCGAGGACTTGGGATCCAAATCTAGCCTAATACAAATGAAGGGCATCAAATTTGGATTGGTCGTTTTCAGCTCATTTTGGATTTTCTGGCGGTCTTCTTCAGACACTTTTTGGTCGTATTGTCCTAGCCAAAAGTTGCATTTTGTCATTTCTATATGTTTTCATAGGTTAGTTAAAGTTTTCTTTTCTGTTGTCACTTGTCATCACGTCAAAATTTGTATGGGTTATAGACACTGCCATAAAATAAAATGGTAAGACCATTTTATTTTATGGTCTTACCATAAAATGGTAATACCACCCGTGTTGTTTGGTCGAGTTCTGGTATGTCTCATGCTGATGGTTGTTTGAGGGAAGTACACACACACACACATCTATGTTATAGTCAAGGGGGGGACTTCTACTCATGGTTTCAGGTGATTGGACTCTACCATGGTCTGTCTGTATCGAGTCCATCGTCAGTGGTTTGGGCTTGAGGGGGGGTTGTTGGGTATGCAAGTCCACTTTTCCGGTTTCTAGCGCATGGCAATTACACCTATAGCATGCATGTAACATCAGTCCTTAGTGGAGATTGCATGAGCAAAAGGAATGGTTCATATCACTCTATACATGTAAAGATTTTTAATGGAACTATAAGTAGCATTGATGCAGCCAAAGTTGGTCTAAACTAGGAGATGGTCTATGCCAAGCAAAGGTGACAGGCAAGTGTAGTGTAGAAGGCTAGGACAGGTACCAAATCCCTAGGCATCCAAAGGATAGTGGAAGTGTATGCTCCATGCGATTTTTTTAGGCTAAAACAACTCCAAGTTGTCTCAATTGGAATGGCCAATTAAGGTGGCTAAAATTCCAAGTCAATGCTCTGGGATGTAGTGTTCAGTGTGCTCTAGAAGCCCTGATGCTCAAGATATTGCAGTTCAAAGTTAGAAAGTGTTGCAAAACCCTGACGGACAGGGCAGTTGGGGACAGGTGGCCCAGGCAAGTGTCAATGGATACATGTGTAATGCTTGAGTTGTGGAGCATGCTGCTCTTCTTGGATTGCGAATCGGGGCTCTGGTTAGCAAGATGTGGTCAGCTAAAAATTTCTGGGGGCCGAGTCAAACCCACTTGACCGCATTGGAGGATGTTTCATCTGGAATTTTTTAGGCCTCGACGAGGTTCAAGCAGGTAGAGCATGCAGAGCAGAGTCAACGAGAAGTCACGGCATGTGATTCCGAGCCTTGGGCACCGAGTTCCAGCCTGGGAAAAAAAGGGGCATTTGGCGGTCAAAAGTTTGCAGATAGTTTTTCTGTTTTTTGTGGCCTTGGATAGTGAGCTCAAGTGAGTTGGAAGATGACATGGTTTGCACGGTCCGGGACCGACAAAATGAAAACTTGGCCCAATTTTACAGCTCAGTGATTAGATCACTGAGTGCCAATTGGCAGGCAAGAGAGACAAGGGGGAAAAAAGGGGGTTTTTTATGGGGGTTTCTTCAAATTTTTCAAATGGGCTTGAGGCCATGGGCCATGAGGCTGCCACATGGAGCACATTATCCCACATGCGTTGCTTGGCGTAAAAGGTGCGGGGTACTTAACCTGGTGGGCCTTGAACCATCATAAGGACACAAAGGGGGAGAGAGAGGGGATCTCCCTCACCCCATGAGCTCGTCGCAGAGGCTATGGAGTCACATGTGGGTGGCACTGCTTCAGCGCGTGCCTTGCGGTGCGGTGCGGGGCGGGCCGGAGACAGCACTGTTTTGGCCTAGTCGGGGCTCACTGGTGGCGATGGTCTATGGCCGTGGTTAATGATGTGGCCGCCCATAGTAGAGGTTCCCGCAGCCGAGTAGGGCTCCAAGTTTTTTGCGATAGAAAGGGAGGGCAATAGAGATATCCCTATTGCCCCCCCTTGCATGAAGGGGGTGTCTCCCACAAGGTTGAAGGGAAAGGAGCAAAGTAGCCGACAAGGTGAGAGTCCCACAGCATTGTCAGTGAGCCCGAGGGCGGCCGGGTGTGGAAAACAAAGGCAAGTGGGTCACTCCAAGCAGGCAAGGGCAAGTCGAGCAAAGGCCAAGGCAAGAGCAAAGGTAAGGCCGGGCCAAATGAAGAGAGGAAAATAGAGAGGGAGGAGGTTGGTAAAGGGTAGGTCAAAGGAGCAGGACAAAAGAAGTCCAAGGTTCAAAGATAGGACAAAAGAGCAGTGCAACATGGTAGTCCCAAAGGGGTAAAAATGAAGGAGAAAAAAATAAAAAATAAAGAGAAGCCAAGGGGCAATAACGACCTCGCTAATGCCCCCCCCCCCAGTGCAAAAGAGAGAGAAAGAGAGCAGATAGAGTAAAGCAGTTTCCCCTTCCAAAAATGCCAAATCAAGGTGGTAGGTGGACCAATTAAAGTGTAAATTCCAAAATTAAAGGCCCCCCCTATAAAGATCAAATTTTAGTCAAATGAGGGGCTTTTTTGGTGCCGTTTTGAAGCCTGCAAATTGAAGTGCTCTAATATATCAACCCCTTTGTAACTTTTTCTTGAAAATGGCCATAGTGATGGCAGTGCAAGCCAGTGCACATCCTTTTTGAAGTGCAATCAAGCCACAGTTGCCCCCTCTTGCTATTTTTTCCCCTTCCCCCCTTCTCTTTCTCCTGCTCTGGTGTTTCCCCTAGGTGACGGTTGTGTGGAAGTGTGTGCCCCCCCGGACCGACGATGTTTTGAGTGAGAGAGTGAGATTGAGTGGCTGTGTGTGTGTGTGTGTGTGTGTGTGTGTGTGTGTAAGGGTGGAGACAGTCCATGGCAGTAGGTGTGCATGGTGTGGTGGATTTGTGGAGTGTGTGAGCAGTGAAAACTGAGCAGGCGGGGGTCTGCTAGCAGAAAGAGTTTCTTTGAAGGTGTTTTTCGAGAGGACAGGGGTGTTGTGGATACCCTGAGCTATAGAAAGGCCCTTGTGTTTGTGTCGGGTGTGTTCTCCCATGCGCCCTCTCCATATTCTAGTGCCCCCAATGAGGAGCACGCTATTTGCTCCTAGTTAATTGAAAAGAAGCGGTTTTTGTGTTGGAAGTCATGGCAGCTAGAAGCTATGAACCGATTTTCACAGGTGAAGAAAGCCCTGACGAGTGGATGTCGGATTTTGAGTTGTATATGCTATCGTTGCGTATGCCGAATGAGGATATCAAGATGAACACTTTTCCTTTGGTGATGCGTGGTAAAGCTAAAGCATGGTATGAATCATTGGAAGGCAATTTGAGGCAAGCATGGCCGGCTCTACGGACCAGGTTTCTTTATGACTTTTGCAAGGAGGAGTCCTCAGTCGCGATGGATGCGAAGCTGAAGGCGCTTAAGCAAGATGTGAGTGAAGAGTTCAATCTGTTTTAAGGTCATTTTGAAAATTGTTGGGCAGAGCTAGCAACATCCATGCAATTGGCTAATGGAGACTACCTCAAGCTGGATAAGTTCATGGTGTGTCTGCATCCCAAGGTGAGAGAAAAGGTCGATTTTGAGAGCCTAGATAATTACAATGGTGCGGTAGAGATTGCGCGATCAAAGAGCAGAAAGATAAAGAAGAAGATAGAGCAGGGTGTGTCAGGCTACAAGATGATGGCCCATGTTCAACCGCAGAGTCCGAGAGAGGTTGTACACGAAGCAAATAATGGAAATCGAGGTCTAGCTGTTGTGCTGCAAAATTAGGTGTGCATGATGCAATATTTGTCCGAGAAAATGCAGGAGTTGCGGCTCTGTGTGATGGATAGAGGACAACCAAGAGGAGCAAGGAACAGGGAAAGGCCACTGCCAGGTAGGTGCTACAATTGTGGAGAAGAGGGGCACTATGCACCTGATTGTCCTCAGCCACAGAGGGAGAGAGGAGGCATTTACCCGCTTTTTGGTACAGGTCGAGGTCAAGGTGAGTTTAATGGTCCAAGAGAGCAAGTGGTGGAGAATCCTGTGCAGCGCGCTCCACCAAATGGAGGCGAAGTCCCAAGAGTCAACATCATAGGGGTGGATAAGCAGGATATCAAAGTTTTGGTTAATAAGAGGGCAAGAGTTGAAAGAGAGACAGACACAGAGCGGGAAACCGGAGCTCACAAAGTTAAACAAAAGGTGTACGAAGGTAGAGAGCATCCCGAGCCTAGCAAAAGAAGGAGGCATTGCAAAATCAAACAATCAGATTTCCAATTAGGGCATGGCTATCCCGAGTACAATCTGGTAAGTGATGTTCAAAATCAGAAAGCAAACATTACTTTTGGTCAGCTTTTAGCTTTAAATCCAAATTTAAGAAGGCAGTTGGTCCACAAGTGTTAGCACTAAGCTGTTGAGAGCTAAAGGGAATGTGCAAGCAATACGAAACATGGCTTTGAGGGTAGGTAGCCCCACCGACGTTCTTTTGCTTGTGGATGTGATTATAGAAAAGAGGATGCAGGTCCAAGCCTACATAGACGGTGGAGCGCAGGTTTGTGTCATGACAGAAGCAGCCATGAAGAAGATGAGAGTCAAGGCAGTAATCAAGTCGAATGTGCGCATGAGGATGGCTAACCATACTAAGGCCAGATGTCTAGGTGTGGCTTAGGATGTGAAGGTAAAAGTGATGGGCATAGAGTGCCTGATAGACTTCTTTGTGATGAAGGCAGGAGATAATGCTTATCCAATCATATTGGGTAGGCCATGGCTTTTGGTAGTAGCTGCTAAGAAAGACTGGGAGAGAAAAGTATTCACCTCGCCTAACAAAGAGAGAGGAAGGCAGGTTGTGCTTGATTGGAAGACCAAGGAGAGAAGTTCTCGTCCTATGGCACTTAAAGATGAGGGTGACATTATGAGCTACGAGTACGAGACGGAGACCGGTTATGATGAAGGCTATACTAGCACAGAGGAATAGGAGAGCGAGGATGACATACTGAAGATAGATGCAGACTTATTCAGAGTCGCCATAGATGAGTCCCCACCTAAAGAAGAAGGTATGAAGCCTCAAGCTCATGGTTTAAGCATAGAGAAGGTTTCAAGCATGTTGAGTGAAGATTTAACCAAAGGTGAAAAGGAAGGTTATGTTCAACTGTGTGAGTCCTATCCAAATTTATTTGTGACGGAGTACAAGCATTTGCGAGGTGCAAAAGGGGTAGAGCACAAGATTGTTCTTAAGGAGAGACATAGGCCTAAAGCACAGAAGCTGAGAAGACTAGGGGAAATCCAAAAGGCCCTTTGGAAAGAGATTAATAAGTTGCTGGATGCAAGCATCATATACCCTGTAAAAGAGTTAGAATGGGTCTCGCCACTTGTTATAACCCCTAAGAAGAATGGTAAATGGAGAGTGTGTGTCGACTACAAGCCCCTGAATGCCGCAACCAAGAGCAATCACTATCCATTGTCGTTTCAAGACAAAATCCTAAACCAGGTGGCTGGGCATGAGAGATACTCGATTATGGATGGCTTTTTGGGGTACTTTCAGATAGGGATTGCACTTGAAGACCAATTGAAGACCACAGTCATATCTCCATGGGGTTGTTTCGCTTACCGCAGGATGCCGTTCCGATTAGTGAATGCATATGCCACCTTCCAAGATTGGATGAACAGGGTATTTGGTCCATACCTGGGCCATTTTATTAGAGTCTTTATGGATGATATAGGCTGTTACAGTTCAAGGTTGGAGCACCTCTTGAATCTATAGTTATGCTTTCAAAGGCTAGATGAAGAAGGAGGTCAGTTAGACCCCAAAAAGTGCAAGCTAGCATAGCCTCGAACGCAGTTGTTGGTTCATGTGGTGTCACAAAACGATATAGAGTCTGATCTCGAGAAGGTGAAGGCGTTGGTATTGATGGATCCACCATCAGATGCTCAAGGTTTGGCTTCGTTTGTTCATAAGCTGAAGTATCTATCATGTTTCTTTTGGATGGTATTGCAATATGTGCATCCTCTTCAAAAGAGGGATCAGCAAGTGCATGGTTATGAATGGGATGGAGAAGCTAAGGAGGGTTTTGATAGGGTCAAGGAGATTTTGTGTCATTTTCCAGCAGTGTGTCCTCCCAATCGAGAGGATGACTTTTATGTGTCTATGACGGTGGGCATAGTTTCTATTGGAGCAGTTCTACTGCAAAAGGTAGGGAGAAGCTACAAGACGATATACTGCAAGAGTAGGGTGATTAGCCCAGGAGAGGCTACCTACACCGAAGCAGAGCAATGGGTGATGGCTAGTATTTGCTTGCAGGAAGTTCAAGGTCCATTTGATTGTGTGCAAGTTTTTTGTTTAGTAGCTAAGAATCTATTTCCAGAGGTAGTAACTACATTTGAAGCTAGGAAGGAGGATTATGAAGTGGGTGTTGGAGTGCAAGAGTTCGAATTTGAGTTCAAGGTAGATCACACGAGTTGGTCTCACTTGGCAGACATTCTTGTTAGCAAGGCCGTCGATTTGCAGGCCTATCCAAGGGTGGTGTAAGATGAAGCTAAGGAGGAGCCATATTTGGAGGATGCTTTTACAATGTGGTTCGACGGAGCGTATCAAAGGGTAGTACTATAAAAAGAAAGAGGAGGTGTGGTAATACACGACCCACACGATAAAGCTATATTTTTGAAGGCGTATGATCTTGAGGATGTCCACACCAATAATGAGGTGGAGTATCTCACTCTACATTTGGGTCTAAAGCAGTGTATAGATTTCGGCATTTCAAGGTTGGTGGTGAAGGGAGATGCATTGCTAGTCATCAAGCAAGTGTTAGGCCAATGGCAGGTAAAGCGCGATTCATTGAAGCATTGGTTCTTTTCCATCAAGAAGATGCAAAAGTCTTTTGAAGAGGTCCAAGTCAAGCATGTGAGGAGAGATCAGAACAAGAGGCGGATCAGTTAGCAAGTAGCAAAGTGCAGGTGCATGTTGAAGGTTTATATGTGACCCGAGCCACTTATGTAGGTAGGGAGACTCTAAAGGAGATTGAAGGGTTTTTGAGTACAGGGAAATGTTCAGAGGGTTTGTCTAAATTGAAAAAGAGAAGAGTGGTGCAAAAGACCCGCAAGTTCACACTAGTAGGTGAGGATCTCATGAACTATGGGTGTGACGGAGTGCTTAGAAGGGTGCTATACAAAGGAGAGATAGGAATGGTGCTGTAACAATGCCATGAAGAAAGTGGAAATCAGGGCAAAGACCAGATTCTGTTTCGAGTGCTTAGACCAGGCTTTTGGTGGCCTTCCATAGTGAAGGACGTACTTACTGGTGCAAGACGTGCCATGCATGTCAGACTATAGGTGAAAGACAACTGGTAGCAGAGTGACAGGGCGCCATCATCTCACAAAGTGCTTTCGAGAAGCGGGGTCTTGATGCCATAGGCCCTCTTCCAAAGTCTACAAGCGATAAGAAGTACATGGTGGTAGCCATTGACTACCTTACAAGGTGGGTCGAGACCAAAGCAGTGAACAAAGTAAATGCTAATGTAGTGGCTCAGTTTGTGTTTGATAACATCTGTTCTCGTTTTGGTGTTCCATGGGTGTTAGTTTTTGATAGAGGTCAGGGGTTTAGAAGCAATCTCATGAGTGCATTAATGCAAAAGCTAAAGATTCAGCATTGGTTTTCCTCACCCTATCACCCCTGATGCAATGGTCTAGTTGAGAGTGCTAATGGGAAAATCTTGAAGATGTTAACAAAGTACGCGTTGTTGTGCTGTGACACGTACATAGTGGGAACAAATGCTACAAGAGTTATCTTGTAACTTTTTAGATACGTAGTTATATTTCCTATAATGTACATATGCATATTTAAGTATAATAATATGCTTTCTATCTCATCCTATTATTTATCTCAAGGGTAACCTATTCTTACTTTACCATCAAAAAATACTATAAGAAAAGCGTCAATAGCTCCGCCTCTTTAACTTGGGGCAAAAAAAGCACTGATTCTTTATTTCTACTATCTCATTATCATCTCACACCCTAGCTAGATCCTATATCTAGTGTAAACTCCAATATATATATATATTCTATGTATTTTTATATTTTTCTTATATTTCTTTTAAAATAGCTACTAGGAGGGAATCAAATCCTAGTGGGACACTAGGTACCATGATTTCAAAGATACACTTATTTTAATGCATTATTGCAAGCATGATTACAAAACTTTGTCAAGGACAAATGTCATGCTTGCATATGGCATGAGGTGTCTTTTGGAATCAAATGAAAGTCTACGCTAAGGGGACCACAAGAAAACTTTTGCTGCCAGAAATGCACCCTATTTTGACGATATTTTTACACAAGGTTCCAATCCAAATTGGAAAAAGATTTCAAAATGGAAGTCGTAGCTAATGAGCTTAATTTTTTGCCATATTTTTACTTTTTTATTTGGAGCCACGGTTGGGGAGATATGATCAAAATACTGGACCCCACTCTACCCACATCATCCAAGGACAACTCATTTACAACTTTTCCAATTTTTGTTTACACTGGCTCCTCTCTTCTTGTGTAAATCCTTGGGGGTTCCCTTAATCTATAAAAGGGGACCTCTTCTGCCTTGAAAACCACTCAAGCATTCAAGCCATGGATGAGAGGAATTCATGAGGGAGTGAGTAGTAATGCCAAATTGTACTTAGCCATTAACATAAGCCTAAGCCTACACTTTCTCCTAGAGGAAGACTAGCCATTCTTGCATGCAATCCTTGGAAGATTAACTCTAATCAAAGAAGGTCTTGGACATGGCGTATCAATCAAATTTGAATTCTCCCCTCTTCTTCTCTCTCCATCAATAATGGTGCCAAAGGGTTTGTCAAGTAAGATGTGTTCTACATTGATGTTTTCTTGATTTTTTGTTGATTTCTTTTTCATCTCTAATCCAACATATATATATATCTAATCTCGTCTCCTTAACCAAACCTATCTCTCTCACTCTTAGTAATTCATCCTCTCTACAAATTTTAGGTTCTCCTTTCTACATGTACATCTCTCCCCGCAGTATCCTTATTGCCTACGGGCAAGAATAGGGCTTGGGAGGGAAACTCTCTTCCCTTCTCTTCTCTTCCCTTCTCTTCTCTTCCCTTCTCTTCTCTCCTATCTACATTTTGCAGATACTAGAGTGATCCTAGATGAATAATCCACATGATAATTTCTATCGCTCTCACTCTGTACGATCTATTAGAATTAACGTATGGATTAGCCGTAAAATACACTTTCAACAACGTATAGTGGCTTAGAAAGGCTCAATGAAATACTTCTATCACCGGATCCCATTATACTACCTCTCATAGACTATAACTTTTCTTTTGACGTAAGCATAGTTATCTTGCTATGAACCAAGAGGATTTGTACACACAATTAATCCCAATCACTAAACAAAATATATATATCATGGTAAGCACAAAACTACAATTCCAAAGAAAAATTCGTAGCCTATTTGGTCAGCCAAGATTGAATGTCATTAACTCATCTATTAACCCTTTCATATTACCGATGATAGATATGACCATAGCCTTGATGTTTGTTACGAGACTGGGCACCCTCCTGTTGTAGTGGCTAGCTGCAATTGGGATAGCTGGCGTAATGGTTAATTATGTGTTGTCTATTTATTTTACTAATTGAGTTGATGATGCTTTTGTAGAGTGGAATGCGGGGAGTTGATGAAGAGGCGACGGCATGATGGGGGGGGTTCTCTTTTTAAAAAATTGGCCCTAGTGGGCGAGGGCACAACGCCTTACGGCCCTGCCACGTCATTAGTCACCGCCACCAACTAGCACTAGCGAGCGTCGCCGTGCACCACCAACATTGCCCAAAACACCAGCGCCTCCGCTCCGCAGGGTCATCGCCTATGAGCATAGCGCCCTGTGGGCCGCCTGTTCAGTTTGCCATATCTCACGGATCTCCAAGGGAGCTCGTTCCCTTTACACACTCCAAAAGGGGCTCATGCCCTCGCCCAAATACCCCAGCCTCTTGACGTCTTCTTGCGCATGTGGGGCAATCCCCTTGCCACGTGGCAGCCACCACCTCCATTGTCTCAAGCCCACAAAAAACTACCCAAAAAAAAATTTTAAAACCCATTTTTTAGGCCTTCTTCCTCCGGGTCCCATATCTTGCTCCCATACTATTCTGTCAAGCTGCAAAGCCTGGCCGGCAAAACCTGTCCATTGACCTTGAAATCACCTGCGCTCACCGCACTCCAAATTCCTCGGGTCCGAGATTCAAGGCCGCAAAAAAGGTAAAAAACACCTGCCAACCCCTTCCTCGACATTAGCTCCCGACTTTTTTCTGCTATATCCTATTGACCAAGTATCCGATTGACGTGCCGTCGATTTGTGCTAACTCCCCATGATGTACACTATCACCATGAACCTTGGCAAGACCAGAAACATGCCAGATGGCACTTCCTCTAATGCGGGCAAGTGGGCTCCAGACCCGGCCCCCGAGAAATCTCCAGCTGATCATAAGTTGCTATTCCGAGCTCCGATTCACAATCCGAGAAGACAGGCATACTCCACAAATCAAGCTCTAAACATGCCTCCACTGACACCTGCTTGAGCCACCTATCCCCAGTTGCCTTGTCCGTTGGGGATATGCAACACACTCTTCCTTTAAACTTCAGTATCTTGCACACCGGGGCTCCATTTGATGAGCCGTCTGGACCGGCTTCTAGAGCACACTGAACACTACATTCCAGAGCACTGACAAGGCATTTCAGACACCTTCATCTGCCATCCCCTGTGGACCATCCCACAACACTTTTGGCCTAAAAAACCGCTTCATACATACTTTTCAACTATCCTTCCGCTGCCCAGGTCCTTGGTACCTGCCCTAGCCTTTTGCACTGCACCTGCCTACACCCTCTGCCTGGCATGGACCACCTCCTAGCTCGGACCAGCTTTGGCTGCACCATCATTGCCCACCCCTCGTTGAACATTTATGTTTAACCACACATAGGCTTACTACACTAAAAAGCTGCACACTAAAAACAAACTGTCTATACACCATGAAACCCCTACTATATGTACATAATTGGCACCTGCTACCCGCTAATTTTGCTCATGCGGGTTGCCCAACCCCCTGCTTTACCTGTCACCAACCGCCTGGGTCAAACACCTTGAGTTGGTATATTTCATCCACGTGTAACAACCTTGCATAGTGCCACACCAAGGCACATATCCAGCTGCATAGCCAAGCTGCCATCAACATACTTCTACCACTCCAGGCACTTATAAAAAAACTACCCACTTTCAATAAAGCTCTTCCAAGAACACCAAATAGAGCACCCTCGTTCTCACCATCCAAAGACATACCTGCATCATCACTCTACCAAACAGACCTAACATATCTGACCCACCCTCCCATCCATGTAAAGCTAGATCCTCGTCTAGCAGATCTTGTATCTGCTCAACAACACTCTGCAAAGCTAGTTTTATTAGCATTCCCTTTAACCACTACTCACAGACCTCCTTACAAAGCTTGGACACTGCCTTGGAATCCGCACCACCTATCATAGAGGGCACTGACTGCGTAGGAAGCACCTCTAACTTTAACTCCGCATTGCCCTTTTCACATGCCATGAAATCAATTCCAGCATCGTCGAGTTCCTCGTCGTCAACCGGCCCTTCAAGGTTGATAAGCACCGCTTGCTTGTCTGCTGCCTTTACCTGCTCTTCTACTCCTGCATCATCAATCTTTGTCAAGGAAGAGAGAAACTCGTTCTCTATCACATCTTCCTCGTCCTCTTCCATAGGTACAACTACTCTAACCTTTTTGGAAAAAATTTACACCTGTTGCACCACCATGTCATATTGTACTGCTATCTTCATCAACAGGGCCATTAGCATGGCATTGTCCACCAGCTTTATCAACTCTTCACCACATGTCGGGCTAAACTACTCCTTTTGGTCTTCACTGAGCACCTCGGCTTGCACTTTATGATGCTCCTCGCACACATTTACAGCCTCTCCACTCACATGTAAGAGGTCGAACTCATCATACCTGGATTGGGATGACTCGGTCTCCCAACTAGTATCTATGTCCATAGAACTATCATCACTTGACCCAGTCTCCTCTTCGGTCTCAAGCTCGGGAACCTCCTCTAGCTTCACTGCTTCGACCTCGTCTGCAAACCGCACTCTTTGCTCTTTACTGCACTTTAATGGACCTTCAACAGCTACACTCGAACTTGGCACCACATCCTTTGTCCCCTCTGGAACCACCTGCACATGCTCCACAATTGGAACCGCTCTAGCTAGCATCTTCAGCATAGGAACCACCCTATTTCTCTAAAGCCAAAGAACCCCTGGTTCTTCTCGCACTTGCACTTCTCTTTGCACCACCTATGGCTCAGCTACCACCACTTCACACTGCTTTGGCATCACTGCATCTTGCAAACCCTACCTAGCCTCGCGCTTCTTCAAAATCTTCTTGGTCTACCCTCTAGCTAGAGCTACCGCCTCCTCAACGACATTGGGTCATCTACCTCCACTTTATCTCGCACTTCCTCATGCAAGAAATCCATGAATTTACACAATTTCAAAAAACTGAAATTTTCTGCAGCAGTTACCTTGATTAACTTCCCCCAAAGGGCTTCAAAATCCCACTCAAACGCTTGAAAATCACCCTCCAAGCTTTTCTTCAATCCGTTCACCTTCCGGTTTACTTCATCTAGCTGCACATCCGCAACAAATCTGCTTCAAAAAGCTGCCTCCAGGGCTTCACAATCTGCCTTTTCTTCTTCACAAAGGCTATCGAACCATAGCCTCGCTTTACCATGAACCAGGAGCGGAAAAACCTGTACCGCACCGTCCTCTCTTGATAAACCGCTTTCCAACACGAACAACCCATTGTCTTGAAGCCAAGTTTCTGCATCTTCAACCCTAGTGAAAATGGGAAATCCCGCCCAAGCCATCACTAGCAGCACCTGATCTTTAAAGGCCGCACCGTTGGCATCACCAAAATCACCACTTCAACTTCAACGAGGAGCATCAGCATACTCCTCCGTGGGGGCACCAGAAGATGGAGAGGGGGAATGGGGAAACACCCCCGACACAAACACAAGGGCCTCTCTATAGCTCAGGGTATCCAAAACACCCTTGTCCTCTCAGAAACCACCTTCAAAAAAAAATCTTCACACTAGCAGACCATTGCCTGCCCAATTCCCATTACTCACACACTCCACAAATCCACCACACAACGCACACCTACTACCACGGCATGTATCCACCCTTACACACATTTGCAACCGCTCAATCTCACTCTCTCACATAAGACACCATCGATCCGAGGGGGCACACACTTCCACACAGCGGGCACCGAGGGGAAACACCAGAGCAGGAGAAAGAGAAGGGGGGAAGGGGAAACAATAGCAATCAGGGGCAACGGTGGATTGATTGCACTTCAAAAAGCATGTACAGTAGCTCACACTGCCATCATCATGTCCATTTTCACAAGAAAATACAAAGGGCTTTGACAGGCACACTCCTTTGTCAGAGAGTTCCACTTTGCAGGCTTCAAACGACACCCAAAAATGCCAACCAAAAGCCAGCCAAAAGCCTCTTATTTGATTAATTTTTTACTTTTAGGGAGGGGGGGGGGGGGGGGGGGGTCTTCAATTTGGGAAATTGCTCTTCAATTGGTCCACCTGGTACCCTAATTTGGTATCTTTGGGAAGGGGGCACCACTTTGCTTCGTTTGCTTTCTTCCTCTCTCTTTTGCTCTTGGGGGAGGTGGGACATTAGCAATGTCTTGCTTCGTTTGCTTTCTTCCTCTCTCTTTTGCTCTTGGGGGGGGGGGGGGGGGGACATTAGCAATGTCGCTATTGCCCCCTAGGAATTTTCTTATTTTTTATTTTTATCTTCCATTTTTACCCCTTTGGGTGGGCTACCTTGCACTCTACCATTGACCTAACTTGAACTCTCTCTCTCTCTCTCTCTCTCTCTCTCTCTCTCTCTCTCTCTCTCTCTCTCTCTCTCTCTCTCTCTCTCTCTCTCTCTCTCTCTCTCTCTCTCTATCCGACTCCTCTTGCCACTTCTCTATTGTTTTCTCTCTCCTTCTTCCCCTTGGTTTGGCTTCCACTTTTGCCTTTTGATTCTGATCTTTCTTTCATCCACCTTCTATCTTTGGCTTTGGCCTTTATGTTGCCCTCGCTTTTGCTTGGCCAACCTTGCCGCCCTCTGTGTGTGTGTGTGTGTGTTTACTGCCAGTTCTATGGGACCCTCCCCTTGCACTTGGTTTCCCGGATTACTCTTGCCCTTGCTTTATACACCCGGTTGCCTGCTCGGACTCTCTTTATCTCTCTCTCCTTTGCACTTTACTGCCGTGGGACACTCCACTTTTGAACCTACACCCCCCCCCTAACTCAGCCCTTTCTGCACCTCTGCAGGACATGCCCCTTACCCTACCATTAGCGACATCGCTAATGGTGGGGGGGGGGGGGGGGGGGGGGGGGGGGGGTTTCTCTTTTTAAAAGTCTGCCCCTAGTGGGCGAGGGCACAACGCCTTACAGCCCCGCCACGTCATTAGTAACCGCCACCAACTACCACCAGTGGGCGCCACCGTGCGCCACCAACATTGGCCAAAACACCGGCAACCTCTGCCCCGCAGGGCCACCGCCCGCCAGCGTAGCGCCCAATGAGCTGCCTGTGTAGTTTACCATAACTTACAAAGCTCCAAGGGAGCTCATTCTCAATACACAATTCATAAGTGGCTCACGGCCTCGCCCAAATACCCCAGCCTCTTGACGTCTTTTACGCATGTGGGGCAATCCCCTTGGCACGTGGCAGCCATTGTCTCAAGCCCACAAAAAACTACCCAAAAAAAATATTTAAAACCCATTTTTTACGCCTTCTTCACCCGGCTCCCATATCGGAGCTCCCATACCAGTCTGTCAAGCCGCAAAGCCTGGCGAACAGAACCTGTCATTGACCTTGAAATCCCCTACGCTCATTGTACTCCAAATTCCATGGGCCCAAGATTCGTCAAGGCCGCAAAAAAGGTAAAAAACACCTGCCAACCCCTTCCTCGACATTTGCTCCCGACTTCGTTTTGCTATATCCTGTTGACGAAGTATCCGATTGACGTGCCGTCGATTTGTGCTAACTCCCCATGATTTACACTATCACCATGAACCTTGGCGAGACCAGAAACATGCTGGATGGCACTTCCTCTCATGCGGGCAAGTGGGCTCAGACCAGGCCCCCGGGAAATCTGCAAAACTGATCATAACTTGCTATTCCGAGATCGGATTCACAATCCGAGAAGACAGGCATGCTCCGCAGCTTGAGCTCTACAAATGCATCCGCTGACACGTGCTTGGGCCACCTGTCCCCAGTTGCCCTATCCGTTGGGGATCTACAACACACTCTACCTTTAAACTTCAGTATCTTGCACACCAAGGCTCCGTTTGACGAGCCGTCTAGACCGGCTTCTAGAGCACACTGAACACTACATTCGAGATCACTGACTTGGAATTTAGGACACCTTCATCTGCTATCCTCTCTGGACCATCCCGTAGCACTTTTGGCCTAAAAAACCGCTTCAGACATACTTTTCCACTATCCTTCGGCTGCCCAAGTCCTTGGTACTTGCCCTAGCCTTTTACACTGCACTTGCCTACACCCTCTGTCTAGCATGGACCACCTCCTAGCTCGGATCAACTTTGGCTACACCAATGGCACCATAGTAGGCATACACGTCTCAAAACCCGGCCAGGGCAATGCCAAACAGGACTTCGGTTCCCCACGATTCGGCGGCTAAAATTTACATAGTGGGCGGCCATTTAGGTTCATTGGGCATACATATCGACCAAATCATTGGCAAGCACAATATTTTTCTCCAGCAGCACTCGAGTAAATCCCGCAATCAACACGCTCTAGGTGACAACATTTAGAACTCAATCAAGAGCCAAAATTTCCCAGATGGCAGTCCGGCCGAGCCGACTAGACTAGCATGGAACCGGCCCCTAATGAATCTTTAACGGCCAATAACTTGGCAACCGTAAATTTGATTACTGATCTGAAAAGACCCATGCACTCCGCAAAGCAATCAATTTAGGTCCGTGCATTCACTTCATTTTTATCCCCTCAAAGCTGCTGCAGTTGCCCAACCCGATACGGATCTGCATTAACTCAAACTTCAAACTGCCATAACTTCTTGACTGTAGCTCCAATCGACGAGTCGTAAAGACTGGCCGGTAGATCACTTCAAGCACTACAATCATAGATCATAATATCCCATCTGTGCTCACTTAAATCATAGCCCCTTTTGGCATCATTAAGACATCAGTTGGCCCTTTTTAAGCCGCATCTAGCATACTTTAATCATTAAGATTGGCTTGTTAACAAGCCGTGATCACAACTCAGTAAATGTGTAGGCTTCAAAGAAGCTTAGCTTGTATTTCTCTGATCTTTTTCTCTTCATGGCAGCGGAGATTCACGACATCCACCCCCTCTGAACCTGCAAACCCTTTGGTCTATGCCAACTGCACTTCAAATCTATATCTGCTAAAGGTACCATAAGCTCTTTCCATCATCAAACTCACTTTACTTGTAAACATATGAAAAGTGAAATAAGGCTTATGGCCTATCATCAATGTTCTAGATTAATCATTAGGTAGCGGCCCATCAAAAATCCTTGAACTATATCTGCCGTATCTTCAAAGCATTCAATAATGGAGACTTGTTTAGTGAACCCCGCCAGACTCAAGTGCTCCAATTAATGATGCACATGGTGGAGAGGGGGAATAGGGAACACACACACCACACAAAATATATGCCTCTCTATAGCCCAGGGATTCCATAACACCCCTAACCTCTCATTTAACACCTTTAAATTGGCTAATTTGCACTAACAACTCCACTCTAGCTTACTGAACAACTGTCTCACACCTTGCAAAAAACACCTTACAGCACAAATGCACCCACACTACTCAACTCACCCTTTCCGACTCACAAAACACCCTGATTCTGCCCTCTTGGTAGCACCCTTCATGCTACAGGTAAGCCCTCTGCAAGCACCGGTCAATACACAAAGAGCGAGAGAAAAGGAGGGGAATGGGGAGAAGCAACATGAGAAAAAGGGGCAAATATGTGGTATTATTGCATAGGGGAATAATACAATCAAGTATGCAGCTTCAATGGCTAGCTTTGCACTACACAAACTTGCAACTCTCAATCACACACTCACGCAAAAAAGCCCTCAAATTTTCACATTTACATCTTTTATAGGGGTGCCTTTAGGAGGTTCAAAAAAGAAATGATGGATGAGTTTCTCCTCCCGTGGCCTTCACTTAGAGCTTTTTCCGGAATTTGTTTGCATTGCTTGCACCTGGCATAGTTCAACTTTGGAAACAATTGTATGGTGTACACATTTTGACTCCTTGTCCCTTCAATTTGGCCGCTCGGATTTCCCTTCTTGGACCTTTGAATTCTCTCTCCCACTTTGCTCTTCCTAACCCTTTGGCGGGATTGGACACTTGGCCGGACTTCTTGAACCCTTTCTGGCCCTCTTTCTCTACTTGTGTGACCACTTTCTTCCACAAGGGGGGGAGGCAATAGCAAGGTCACTATTGCCCTCCCTCTTGCCTTTAAAAATTTTGGGGGATCCAATGAGCCGCGGGAATCACCGCTAGTAGGATGCCACATCATCAACCTCTCCACGTGGGCGCGAGCGCCTTTGCACCACCGCCATGGGCCAAAATCGCCGCCAAACCGCCTCAATGCGCCATGCGCAGCGCTTGGCATGGCCGCCACATGTGCGTCATAGCCAACGAGAGGGAGCTCCCCTCTCTCTCCCCTCTTGTGTTCATATGTGAGCTCACGGTCCTGAGTTTATACCACGAACCCTTGGCATCCCCCTGCGTATGTGGGCTTATCCACATGCCATGTGGCAGCCCGCAGGATCCCCTACCTTCTAAGGCCCTTTGGAATTCAAAAAAAACCTTTTGACTGTACAATGTTTTCCCCCCTTTGAGGACTTACTAATTGTCAGCAAGTGACCCAATCGCTGAGACGAAAAACCCGACCGCAAGCTCACTGTGCCGAGTTGAAAATGCCCAGCTCCAACCACATTTTGGGATTTCCCAAGACCCCATATTGAGGGCGCAAAAATCGATCAAAGCATCTCCAACCAACTTTGGACGAAGGCAACCAATCTTTCGACCGCTGTAACTTTTTGCTATGGACTCCGTTTGATGTGCAGTCAATTCTTGCTAGCTGCATATGATGCATACCCAGCTCTAGAACTCCGTCGGGGTTGAAAAGATGCCAAAGGGCACATTCTGCAATGCGGCCAAGTGGGATCAAACCTGGCCCCCGGAAAAAATTCAATTGATCATATCTTCCAAACCATGGCTTTGATCCGCAATCTGAATTGACAAGTAAGCTCCATGAATTGAGCTCCTCACACCTGTACATCGACTTCCACTTCAACCACCTGTCTCTAGTTGTCCTATCCGGCAAGAACGTGCAAACCACTAAAACTTCAACCTTCAATAACTTGGGCTCCGTAGCTCAGTTTGATGAGCCGTGTGGACCTGCTCCTTCAGCACTTCAAGCTCTACATTCTTGGACCCAAAAGATGCACTTTGTATCTCCTTTATCTGTTCACCAAACTAGCCCCTCATGGAGACTCCCTTGGCCTATAAGCCGCATCAGGCATACAATTCCGCTGCTACCTGTCATCCCCTGACTTTCCTAGCTGCTCCAGCCCTTTGCCGTACTTTTGTTAGCCAGCATATATCTGCTCATTCCACCTTCTAGAGTCGACACACTTTGGTTGCACCATCATTGGCCACCCCCCAGTTGAGCATTAATGCTCAACCACATAAAAGTCTTTATTCCATTACTAACTACAAAACCTAGCACACACTATGAGAAAACTAAAACCATATGTACATTGTTTTATTGCACCCTATTGCCAAACCTTCAAGTGGGTTGCCCCACCCCTTGCATAAGAATTTGATGCACTGCTGGCACTAGCTCTCTTTCAAAATAGAGCTTGAGATGCATACCATTTACCCTATGTTTAAGGACCTGACCATCCATCCTGACTAGTGCATAAGTACCATAGGGAAAAACTTGATGAACCTTGTAAGGCCCCGTCCACTTTTTCTTGAACTTCTTCTGAAAGGTGAAGTCAAGATAACTCTCGTACTTCATCACTAGATCTCCCTTCTCAATCCGCTTTGCTGGCAAATGTTGATTTAACTTTGCTACTCTCCTCTCTCGCTGCTTCACATGAAAATCTGTCGTTGCCTCATGATCCATCTTCAAAGTTTCAAGACGTGTAATCCTATCCTGCAAAACATCTTGATGAGTCTTATCGAGTGGCCAGAAACCTTTGAGAACCTCTAATTGAACATGCACAAGTAGAACTGCTTCCTTGCCATATACCAACTCATATGGAGTAAAGTTGGTTGCAACCTTATATGAAGTCCTGTAAGCCCACAAACATTTATCAAGGTTAGATTCCCACTCTTCAACCTGCTGGTATATATACTTCATAAGCATCTTGACTATCTGCCTATTGGCACTCTCTACCAAACTATTGGACTGCGGATGGTATGGAGATGAAAATCGGTGTTGAATCCCCAATTTGTCCACCAAGGCATGCACCAACTTCCTTCTGAACCTTGTCCCTGATCTGATATAAGCACCCAAGGTACTCCAAAGTGACAACATATGCAATCAAATACAAACTGAGAAATAGTATGCGCATTCACCTCTTTGACCGCTTTAGCCTCGATCTACCATGTAGGGTAGTCTATGGCCACTACCACATATTTCTTACAGCTCACTGACTTGGGAAATGGACCAATTGCATCCAAATCCCACTTTTCAAAGGCATCATGTGCGATGATAGCCCCTTGCTGCTTGGCTACCAGTCGTCTTTCACCCATCACTTGGCACTGATGACACGTCTTGCACCAATAATGCACATCTCGCACAACAGAAGGCCACCAGAACCCACTTCTTAAGATACAAAACAAAAGTTGACTCTTACCTTGATGACCGCTTTGCTCGTGGCATTGCTCCAATACCATACTGATCTCTTCCTTGTAAAGGACACAACGTAGCACCTCATCTCTACCATGCATCATAAGATCTTCTCCAACCGGAGTGAACCTTTTAGCCTTTTGAACAACTCTCCTCTTTTGCAACTTGGAAAGCTCGTCGGAACATTGACCTATACTCAAGAAATCATCAATATCCTTCAAAGTCTCTATACCTACATAAGTGGCCGGCCCCACATACAAACTCGACACTTGAGTCTGAACACGACTGCTAGCCAACATATATGATTCTTGGTTTTGTTCTCTCCTCACATGTTTGAATTGCACTGCTTCAAAAACTTCAACAGCTTCTTTATAGGAAAAAACAATTCTTGAGGGAATCCCTCTTTACCTGCCATTGGCCCAAAAGTTGTTTGACAACCAGTAGAGCATCACCTTTTACAACAAACCTTGATATGCCAAATTTAATGCATTGCTTGGGTCCCAGTTGTAAAGTAAGATATTCCGCTTCATTGTTGGTATGCAGCTCCTCCAAGTCGTAAGCTTTGGAAAAAATAATGTGCCGTGCACGTCTTGAATGAATACACCTCCACCTGCTTTCTCTGTTACTCGTCTGTAAGCGCCATCAAACCACATCGTGAAGGCCCCTTCCAAGTCAGGCTCCTCCTTATCCTCCTCTCGTACCACCCTTGGATAAATTGGTAACTCAACCTCCTTGTTGACTAGGATATCCGCCAAATGAGACCGCCATGTGTGATCCACTTTGAACTCAAACTCAAAGTCTTGAAGCTCGAGTACCCACTTCATGATTCGTTTCCCTTGCTTCAAGTGTAGCACCACTTCAGGCAGAAGATTGTTAGCAGTAAATACATAAAACTTCCAAATGACCAAATATACTTTGAACTTTCTGCAGGAAAAGACCAAAGCCATCACCCACTGTTCCACCTCCGTATAAGTAGCTTCACCCGGACTAATGACCCTGCTTTCGAAGTAAATAGGCTTATAACTCCTTCCCACCTTTTGTAGCAATACTGCTCCGATAGCCACCGTTCCCACCGTGATAGCAATATAAAAATTGAAGGAGTACAAGCAGAAGTGTGACGCGAGAGAGAGAGTGCAGGAAGAAGAGCACGACGATATTGTGAACTCTCTCTGTTGTAATGTACAGAGCATAGTGAGTTCTTGTTAGGTTTTTACAAAAGAATATGTGTACATACCTGGCAGCCCACCCACTTACCTGGGCGACCACATTGGGCTTTATACCCCAACAACCTCCCACTTAATGTCCAATGTGGTACTTTAAGTGTGAGAGAAGCTACTATACAAGCTAATATACAAGAGATGTAGAGAAGTGATGTACTACCCTACACCTAACTGCTTGCGAAAGTGCGCAAAGCTCTCTGAGGGAAGTCCTTTTGTAAGTAGATCAGCAGGATTTTCTGTGGTGTGAACTTTGACAAGCTGAATTTTCTTATCCTCGAGCATTTCCCTGATGAAATGATACTTCACATCCACATGCTTTGTCTTTGAGTGATAAACTGGATTGCGAGCCAGTTGTATAGCACTCTAACTATCACAATATAACATGGGCATCTCTTCTTTGATTCCCAAATTTGTTACTAGTCGATTAAGACAAATTGATTCTTTGCATGCCTCTAATGCTGCAACATATTCAGCCTCTGTAGTAGACCGAGTAACACAATCTTGTAATCGAGAACGCCATGATACTGCTCCACCAGCCAATGTAAAGACATACCCTGACGTAGACCTTCGGCTGTCTAAGTCACCTGCATAATCTGAGTCTGTAAAACCCTTTACACTTAGCTCCTGACTCCCATAGCATATACGCATACTCTTTGTAGCTTTCAGGTATCTCAATATTCCTTTCACTGCCTCCCAATGTTTCTTGCCTGGGTTTGACATGTATCGACTTACTACTCCCACTACAAATGAAATGTGTGAGCGAGTAGCAATCATTGCATACACTTAGCTCCTGACTCCCATAGCATATACGCATACTCTTTGTAGCTTTCAGGTATCTCAATATTCCTTTCACTGCCTCCCAATGTTTCTGAAGGACCATCAAAAAGAGCTTCTAGAAGTGGGGGAAGAAGCGACTCAATGCCTTCTCAAACACCCTCAACACAAGGAGCATCTCCACCTGAAGTACTCATGGAGGAGTCTACAACAGGAAAGAAGAAAGAGCCAACGAAAGGTAAGACAAAAGGCCCAACTTATAAACTACAATCTGATATTGAGGTTGCTACAGATTTAAAGAAAGTCTTGGAGGAAAGGATCTTGAATAGCAAGATTGAGTTTACTCTGGGAGAAGTTCTTGGCATTGCAAAGCGTGAATTCCATGAGGAGATCATTGACATCATCAGGAGAAAGAGGCAAACCCTTGCTGAAGTTTCTCGTCCACAGGTTGAAGGAGAAACCTCAAAGACACAAGGGATGCAACTGCAAAATAAGGAGAATGATGGAGCTGTGGTAGGATGCTACCAATCTAGTGGGAGAGTGAAGCAAGTGTATTTCTCAAATGATGATGAAGAAGTTGAAGATATTCCTAGGAGTTACTATTCACGAAGTCATTAGGCAAGGGCTACTACAGAAACTTTGGTCAAGGTAGGTGATCTTGACGAGCCATTTGTTGCCTTGATTGACCATGATTCAGAAATAAACATAATGTCAAAGAGTCTCTACAACAAGTGCAAATGGCCGATGGACACAGATCATGGCTGGATGGTAAAAGTGGCAAACAATTCATCCGGTGAATTGTATGCAGCATGTCCAGGTGTGAAGGTAACAATAGGTGATGTAAAGATTGATCAAAACTTCTTTGTACAGGATACATCTTCATATCATCTCATCCTTGGACAACCCTACATTGTGGGAGTTCGAATGGAAACAAAGGTAATGGACGATGGTTCAGCATATGCTAGAATACGTAGCAAAGATGGTAAACGAGCTGTCCAATTTCTCACAGTCTGTGTAAACCATGAAAGAAATCGTGACAACCTCAGAGAACATCCTCTACCAAAGGTAAGAAAAGAGTTTCATGATCATAGAGAAATGATGGGTTTTGGCCAAGTACCATTGTAAAGCGGGATTGCAGTGGTACAGAAAGAAAAAGGGTCTTGCTTGATCCAAAAATAGGTGAAACTTTCTCGATGATCTCCTTGGTAACAAGGAATGGATCAGTATGTTTTACAAAACTTGAAGATTTGAAGAGATATGAGAGTCAATATGTGCATAATGTACAAATACGCATGAAAAAGTGTGGGTTGCTAAAGCCTACTGAAAATGTTTTCGGTTTGTGTGAACAAGTTTCTTTTGTAGATACTATTGGTGAGCTTGATGCTATAATGGGGTCTAATTTGCATCTTGCAAATGAAGTTGTGGAAGTTTGCTCTATGGAAATGTATGAAGTAATAGAAGCCTTTAAAGAAAGCCAAACAGTTGGCCCAGAAGTCCATGTTGAAACTAAATACAAGAGTGTAGCAAAGAAGGTGAAACCAGTAGCTTCACCCTTACCACCCAACAACAAGGAAAAGATTGAGCAGGCTTCTTTACAACCAAGTTTGAGGAATCCTAAAAAGATCGGGCATACCTTCACAAAGGAGTCCTTTCAAGAGTTGCAGATTCGTTGCAAGGAGTTTCTAACGCAGGAGGAGACAAAGTGCTTCAAAGAAATGCTTTCAAAGCATGGTAAGGCTTTCGCATTTGAGCCACATGAGATAGGATGTGTTGATCCTTATATTGTAGCTCCTATGGTAATTTTCACAATACCTCATGTGCCTTGGAATCTGCGGCCTATTCCGGTTCCAAAGGCTCATTTGCCAAAGTTAGTAGAGCTACCGAATGAGAAAATCAAAATGGGAATCTTGGAGCCTTCTTGTGCTCCATACTCAAACAGGTGGTTCACAGTTCCAAAGAAGAATGGTTCTCTATGCTTCATCCAAGATATGCAACCAGTGAACAAGGTGACAATTAGAAATGTAGGAACAAGTCCAATTGTGCATGAATTTGGAGAGGCGTTTGCAGGGAGGGCAATCTACTCAATGGGGGATCTCTACTCAGGGTATGATCAATTTCAGCTTGCAATCGAAAGCAGAGACTTGACAACCATGAGGACACCTTTGGGTTTGGTAAGGATGTGTACCTTGCCGCAGGGAGCAACCAACTCGGTTGCACATATGATGAATGGGATGAATAAGGTCTTACTTGACTTTATTCCTCAAATCACAATGCCTTTCATTGATGATTTGCCTATCAAAGGATGTGAAGAAAGTGACAAAGATGAAGCTTTGGATCTCAAGGGATGTCGCAGGTTTGTGGTAAATCACATAAATGATTGTGATAAAATTTTGTCTAAGTTGGAAGAAGTGAATCTTACATTGTCAGGGAAAAAGTCTATGTTTGGTGTCAAAGAAGTGCTCATTGTGGGGCACATGTGCGGACCATATGGTAAGAAACCTTGTCCATCAAAGGTAGATGCCATCCAAAGAATGAAAGAAACATGCACTAGCATCACTGAGGCTAGAAGGTTTCTGGGAGCATGTGTCTTCTATGTTATTTGGATTCCACATTATGCACATGTAGCTGATCCTCTTTATCATCTGCTTAGAAAGAATCAAAAGTTTAAATGGACAAAAGCACATGTAAAATCCATGAAAAAGCTAAATGAGTTACTCCAGTCAGCAACGACTTTGAGAAAGGTAGACTATGAGTGTCAAAGGCCAGTGATTGTGACAGTAGATACCAGTCCTACAGGGATTGGATGGGCAATAGGGCAAGATGACAAAGAAGGACACAGGTATGTGGTAAGATTTGGAGCAAAGGTACTAAGTGCTCGCCAAAGAAACTATCCACAGATAAAGAGAGAGTTATGGGGTATGGTTACAGCCTTGAAAAGTGGGAAAGAGTACCTAATTGGTGCATGTGTGGTTGTAGAAACAGATTGTCTACCACTTCTTGGGATGATTACAAGCTGCTCAACACCAGACATTGCTATGTTGCGGTGGATTGCCTACATTAAGTCCTTAAATCCCGAGTTTAAGCACATTGCAGGTAAAGACAATACAGTGGCAGATATGCTATCAAGGGCAAGGTATGAAGATGAGTCACAAATGATTGATGAGGGAGATGATGTAGGCAAAAATTTCTATTCTATCTCTCATGTCAAAGGTAACAATGTCTGCATGACTAATTCACTTGAATTGTTCTTGAAAGATCTTTATGAAGGTGATTGGCTTTCTATTGGAAGGTACTTGAGTACTCTAACAAAACAGGATGATTGGTCTGAACAAGAATTCAAGAGGATACGCAGGAAAGCATATGGGTACTTTATAAGGGATGGTTACTTGTGGAAGCATCCTAAACAAAAGGGTGCTACACCACAACGGGTTATATGTAAAAAAGAGACTCAAGTAAAGCTCATGCAAGAGTTTCATGAGAGTCTATGGGCTGGACACAGGGGTGTGTGGGCAACCTTCTCCAAGTTGAAAGAAAAATACTGGTGGAAGGGTATGTATAAAGATGTATCTCAGTTTGTAGAGTCATGTGTAACTTGTCAAATGTATTCAAATGTTCGACATCGTGATGGATTGCACCCTACATATCCACTAGCCATGCACTATAAATGGGTTGTGGATCTAGTCACGATGCCTTTAGGACTCTGGCAGATGAGATACTTGGTTCTTGCACGAGAGGACCTAACTAACCAGGTTGAAGGAAGAGCATTAAGAGCTAAGACTACAAAAGCTGTGTGCAAATTCCTTCTTGATGAGGTGATTTGCCGTTATGGTTGTGTGGGAAAAATCACTGCAGATCGAGGTGAACTGGATGCCGAAGAAGTAAGGGAGTTCTTTTCTAGATTAGGGATCAAGCTTTCTCTTACTACAGCTTACAACCCTGAAGGCAATGGAAAGAGTGAAAGAGGGCATCCTCCTATCATCAAAGCTTTGGCCAAGGCTTGCGAAGGAAGAGTTGGTGAGTGGCCAAAATTGTTACCATATGCTTTATGGGCTGATCGTACAACACATAGCTCAGTAACTGGCTACATGCCTGCGGAGCTAATGCATGGTCAGAAGCCAGTGATGCCGATTGAGGATACAATTCCCACATGGAATGTACTACCTTGGCAAGAGGGGCTTAGTAGGGAAGATCTCCTTGCACTGCTTATAAGGCAGCTAGAGAGAAGACCTGGAGACATTGAAGCTGCAAAAGAACGACTCAAAAATGCAAGGTTGAAAAACAAGGACTATTTTGATAAGCGACATCGACTCAGGAGCAAAGAAATTGACAAAGGTGACTGGGTTTTAGTGTATGATAGTAGCCTTGATAACCAGCACACAGTCATGTGTAAGTTCTCAAAAAGATGGTTTGGACCGTATGTTGTAAAGCATGTGCATGAAAATGCTACTTACAGCTTGTCTGAACTAGATGGTACAGAAGTAAAGATTCCCATTGCAGGAAAAAGGATTAAAATGTTTAAGAGAAGAGGAGACAATGATCTAGAAGATATGGATGAGGAAGAAGAGAAAAACACAGGTGAAGATAAAAGTGAACATGAAGCTCTGGAATCATCCAGTGAAGAAGAAGACAAGGAAGATGTACAAGAGGTCTAATCTTACAAAGAGACAATGTGGCACATACCGGAGGATGTGCAGGTTTAGAGGGGGTGGATGTCGTGCTGTGACACGTACATAGTGGGAACGCATACTACAAGATCTATCTTGTATTTTTTTAGATACATAATTATATTTCCTATAGTGTACATATTCATATTTAAGTATAATAATAAGCCTTCTATCTCATCCTATTATTTTTCTCAAGGGTAACATATCCTTACTTTACCATCATAAAATACTATGGAAAAAGCATCAATAGCTCCGCCTCTTTAACTTGGGGCAAAAAGCATTGATTCTTTATTTCTACTATTTCATTATCATCTCACACCCTAGCTAGATCCTATATCTAGGGTAAACTCCAATATATATATATTTTATGTATTTTTTATACTTTTCTTATATTTCTTTTTAAATAGCTACTAGGAGAGAATCAAATCCCACTACAAGAGGTTATGTGCTCTTGTGACGCTCTTAGCGACGGAAATACACTGGGTTTTTATAACCCCCGGCGTCGCTATAACCGTCGCTAAAAGCGTTGCTACGAGAGCGTCGCTATATGCGTCGCTATAGCCGTCGCTATAGGCGTCGCTATAGGCGTCGCTATATAGCGACGCTCATAGCGACGCCTATAGCGACGCTTATAGCGACGCTCTCACAGAAGAGTATAGCGACGCATATAACGACGCTACAGAGCCATAAATAGCGACGCTTATAGCGACGCCTGAGAGAATATTTTTTTGGTGGCAGGGCATTGAATGCCCTGCCACCCATCAACCATATTGTACTTGATTCACTTTTTAAAAAAAGTACAAAGGTAAATAATAGACCCAAAATAGTCACCCACAAGACGCATTGTTTGCAAAATTGACAATTGTACACATCATAGACAAACTGAATTGATTGGCAAATGTAATAATGACAATTGTACAACATCATAGGCATAAAGAATTGATTGCAAAAGGAATTGCGGTGACAAATGTAATAATATACATGGTTCAAAAAGACGTATAAAATCCGTCTCATGATACATAAGCTATGAGAAACCCTAAACTAATGCTATCTAGCTACGGCTAAACTGACGTCGTCTAATCAGACGTCTCATCGCGTCCAAGCGGCATATCTGTCGGATTCTGCAAAAAAAGACAATAAGACAGTTTTCAGTAAGTATAAACATATAACGACATTTATTAAACAATACAAAAAATAAAAAAGAGTAAACCCTAATACTAACCATGCCGCCGCGAGAACTGAGAATGTCCATCAGGGCGTTTAAGCCCTTCCTGCCTGCGTACTCGCGCTCGTACGGTGTGGGATCACGTCCTGTCATCGACCACTGTCAAAACATACAAAGATTTCATTATGTTAGAACTAAAAAACTCATAAACCCTAAACTATCGAACATGCATAAAGAGCAATGTGAAAAGACTTACAAAATCGGCCTCAAATGATGCCCATCCACCGCTCCCCAAGTGGTGCGAGCTCCCTGCCTCTACTCGCGCTCTGGCTGCATCCTTTTGTTGCTTCCACTTGTCGGGATTCTCGCGCGCTGCTTTCTTCGCATTCTTCCAATCTTCTTTGGCCAGCCAATCTGGCCTATTCCACCCATTCTTGATTGCTTTTTGCACTTCGGAACGCTTGTGT
Organism: Adiantum capillus-veneris; assembly: GCF_014529385.1. Taxonomy (NCBI): domain Eukaryota; kingdom Viridiplantae; phylum Streptophyta; class Polypodiopsida; order Polypodiales; family Pteridaceae; genus Adiantum; species Adiantum capillus-veneris. Next base: position 102,190,748 of record NC_140960.1, on the reverse strand, counting down.
TTGCAGTATTCGCGCATTCGAATCTTCATCAGGTCTTCATTGAAGCGCTGATCTCGTGTTGGAACGGGAAACTCATCATGAAGTATGCTGATGACTCTGTTTTTTAAATCACTTGGTACTTCACTCCATTTGTTTAGTATATAGTGTCTAAACAGCTGAGAGCAAAGACCACGCATGCGCGAGATCACCTTCTTGCCGTCATCATCCATGATGATGCCGCCGCTGATGTCGACGGAGTAAGGCAAGCCCTCTGGCCGGTGACGCGTGAACCTGGGTGTCCCGGCAGGGGTCTCTAGCGGCGTGTCGATGGGGGTACGGACGTCAGGTGTCTCCACCGGCGTCTGGGCCCCGAAGCGAGGAGTGTCGAGTGGGGTGGCTCCTGGCGGAGTAGGTAGAGGTGTGTAGCTTCTAGGAACAGTCAGCCGTGCAAAACCTGGCGTAGACGGCGATGCTGTGGCTGGTGTGGGGGCGGGCAAAGAAGGGGAGGGTAAAGAGCCTCGTCGAACACGAGGCGGTGTGGAGGCATCGGTGGCGGAATCCCCACAACAACCGCCACCGCCACCACTAGAGCGCCGGTGTCTAGACGAGTGTGACGCTCGTCTCGTCGACGCCGAAGCTTCGGAGCGCGCCGAATGCTCCGAAAGAGAGGGAGATGCGGATGGTGTAGGAACGCGCGATGATGCGCCAGAGCGATGACGCTCCACGTACCACTGTCTCTGCTGCGGTGACAAAGAAGAAAGAAACTCCTCATCATCCATACCTGCATTAAACACACGAATATTTAAACTTAATATTGAATGAATAGAGTAGACAATGACGCAAAGACCATTAAGTACAATGACGTAATGACGCATATAAATACAATGACGCAATGAATCGAGTGGTAGAAGAGGCAAGTCGAAAACTCAGAATTTTGAATCAAAAGATGTGAGCGCGAGTAGAAAAGAGCGTTACACACCATGGAAGCTACTTAGAGAGCTAGAGCTTTTACAGCACGGAGCAAAATTGTTCAAATACAATATTTGTGGCTTTAAGAGATCTCTCTCTCATCCTCGCATAACTCAGCATAACTTCCTATATCTATATAGAGCTCTCCGTTTAAACACATATCCTCTGTTTCATTTTGTATCTCCTCTGCATGCACCCCATATAGAGTAGTAGCATCTTGATGCTCGTCTGGCACCACCGCAGCGGCTTCTGATTGAGCATCTTCTCTGATCTCCTCCATTGATGTCGTTGTGATTGGCACATGGTAGCCTTCATACGTCCTTGCACTACGAGGGGCTAACTCTATGACGTACCACCAGTTTGATGTAGACTTTGTAGGATGAAATACTACCTGCCAGAGCCACATAACTTACATGAGAGCTTTCAAGCACATAACTTGTAAAAGGGGGATGTTAACTATTTATATACTTACTTGTTCACAATGCTCGGGTAGTACGAAAGTGTCTCTTAGGTCAGTCCATTTCTTAGTAGAATCCACCTCAAGAAAACCAGACTCTCCTCTACGCACAGTAGCGTTTCGACCCTCCATGATTATCTTGAACCATTGCACGTCGAACAAGTCGACAAAAAATCCTCTGTAATCGATCCTCAAAATCTCTTGCAGCGTGCCGAAGTAAGTGAGTTCCGCCACCACGGGATCTGCATCAGAGGAACGTCGTCGACTAGACTGTTCAAATTTTGCCATGATTCCACAATCTTGAGTAAAACGCTTTTTGTCGATTCGTTCCACCCTAAAATGTCGACCTTTACACCATGCTGCTGTGTATGACTTATACTACAACGAACAAAGATTATGAGTGGCCGTTCAAACGTTTATAAATAAAGTCACTTGCTAGTCGTACATTGCAAACTTACCTTGGTCGCGCAACCCCGAGAGTACTCCCACTCTTCTTCAGTCACTTCGTCACCGCATTGTTGTGCGCTTTTCAATTGGTTGTGCAACCATCTTAAGCTCATGAAGGTTGGTAGGCTCTCCAGAACCGCTGGATAGTGCATCGGTGGTCGTCTTCCCCGTCTCCACTCGATTCGTGCCCTTTGTCGCTCTTGCTTTGCATCCTCATATTGTGAAATCCACTTTTGCATCACTGGATTGTGAAGCATGCAAAATCGGTTGATTTTAGCCTCTAGATCTTCCGTCATCTTCTTCTCAACACCGAGATTGCACATGACAATCCCAGATATGCGCTCATCATCTATGGTTCGCCATAGCGTGTCCCGGGATTTATCAAATCCGTCTAGCCACTCTCCAATGTACACTAGGGACTCTGATACCAACCAACCTTCTGCCATGCTACCCTCCGGACGTGCCTTTTGACGCACATATCCCTTAAGCGTTTTCATGAAACGCTCTAAGAAGAACATCCATCTGGAATGAACTGTGCCAGCTATTTCCACCTCATCAACTATGTGAATAAGAAGATGCACCTGAATGGTTAGCATTGTAGTAGGAAAATGTTTCTCAAACATGCACACAAGCTCCGCAGCATTTAGTTTGGCGAATGGTATGGAGTCTACGTCGATCTCCTTTTGTGAGATCCATTGCACCAGCTTTGCAAGTTTGTAGATTGTGTTACGGATGTCGAGAGACAAACATCCCTCAATGGCAACCGGTAAAATAAACTGTAAAGTATGTGCAGCAATGATATTAAAGTCCACATTTTATGCAATGATATTAAAGTCCACATGAACGTACCTGACACATTTTATGCCAATCGTGTGACTTCAAACCGGTAAGCTTTCCTTCTTTAGTAAAACACGTTCGGAGCGAGTGCATTACGCCAGTGGGGGTCCGCAAAGATCGAATGGCCTCTTTTACTTTGCGTTCTTGGTCTCCTGTGAAAATCCATGGTGCTTTAGGAAGTTTTATCGATCCATCAGACGCTGTTTGCGGCCAATATTGCTCCATACGATCCACATTTCTAAGGTCAACTCTGGCTCCCAAAGTATCTTTCTTGCCGGTCAAATGGTCCCATAGTAGATTACCCACATTCTTGAATATGTGCATTGGATCGAGCAAGTGATTGATCACGAGTCGAGGCCAGTATGGTAACTCGTACCATAGAGATAGTCTCTTCATCCCTGGAGGCAATCCGTCATCGCACATCTCCTTCTGCTCTAACCATGCTTGTGCAGACATCCTTGGTGGCTCTCTTCCCAAAAAGCCGTCGCGTAACACATGATTCTCCGGAAGATACGCTTGATGACCTTCGTAGATTTGCTTCTTCAGTGAGGGTGCCCTACGTGCATTCAGTCTAGGTCCACATGTGACACATGCTCTATATCCGCTTGTTTGAAGCCTTGCATGTATACACATGATAATAGATCAACTATGGGGAAAAACAAGATTTACAGTGTCTGAGAGAGGAGTGTCAATAGATCACCTGAGCATTCTGTTAGCCCGGGATAGTCATGCATGGTCCACATTAGAATACCTCTGATCAAAGCATTCCGTCGTCCTGTGTGTCGGCTCATATCCACCACCTCTATGCCAATCCACAATTGTTGTAGCTCTTCCAATAGTGGACGAAGATACACATCCATATTCCCCACTTTATATCGCCCTGGCACAATCAAGCTTAGCCATAGGTGCCCCTTCTTCGTAGTCAACCACGGGGGAATGTTGTAGTTGACGATGACAATGGGCCATACACTGTAAGATGTTGATCTTTGACCAAATGGATTTACGCCATCCATAGCCAGGCCTAAGCGCAAATTTCGAGCTTCCCTGGCAAAATCCGACCATGTTCCATCTATATGTTTCCAGGCTGCGCAATCTGCAGGAATTCGTAGCACACCATCCGAAGATTTATTCTCCTCATGCCATGATGCTAGGGCGGCCATGGACTTACATTCGAAGAAATGCTTGATGCGAGGAAGCAAAGGAAAATGTCGCAAAACCTTTTGTGGAATTTTTGTCCCGTGGAGATCTACTCGATATCTTTCGGAATCACATTTCGGACACTTCTCCATGTCTGTGTATTCCCCTCTGAAAAGAATGCAGTCATTAGGACAAGCGTGGATAGAATTGTAATCCATCCCCAAGTTTCGCAAAATCTTTCTTGCTTCATCTCGGGAATCTGGCATCACATTGTCAGCTGGTAGAATGTGCTCTTTCAGCAATCTACACAACATAAAAATATCATACAGTCGTGTAAAAATCTATCAGATCATTATACACCATGAGTTCTATTAAAGTAAACTAATTGTAATAGATCACCTGAAAAGCGCTGTGACGCTAGTGTCACTCCATCCAAACTTTGCCTGCATGTTGAGAAGAACCAGGAGTGCTTTCAATCTAGACATACGTGCTCCATTATACAATGATGTATCGGCTTCACTTTTCATATCATCATAGATAAGCCTTTCTGAATCCATGATCGTCTCGATCATTTCATCAATCTCGGGCTCAAACATTGCCTCGTTGGGAATGTGCTCTGCATGATCATCCCCCGAGCTGTCAGAGGCTACATCTTGTGGCCTCACATATGCTGCTTGACCAAAGCGCCTGCGAATACGTCTATTGGGTTGCAAGATTGCTGCTTGTTGGCCAGCGTCAGAGTCCGATGAGTTATAATTGGCAACAACTCGATCTATAATAGATGGATCGAACTCGCCAAATTCACGAACGTGCTGCAAAGAAACACGTCTTGTCCGTCGCACAGCATGCTTGCATTGATTACAAGGACATAGGACCCTCGTTGAGAGATAGGTGTTTCGGTTGGACGGTCCCACATCCTCATCGCTACTCATAATGAGGATAAAAAACTTATAACCTAGACAACAAATTTAATATTCTATTGGCATTCTTCGTCTTATCTCTCTCTCTCTCTCTCTCTCTCTCTCTCTCTCTCTCTCTCTCTCTCTCTTTACCTCACATTCTCTAGTCATGTCCAATCCCCGCACACCTCGGTCTAGAGGTGCACGGAGATCAGAACCACCGGGTTATAATCTCGTCTTTATTGGTCAATACCTATATTTGTGGGTACAAGAAATCTAGACACCCACGTCTACATGATACTGCATGTAGTGGACAAAATCCCTTTGCCTCTTCTCTAGCTGTAGCACTTCACTTCATCTTAACATCTTTTCACAGTAGATCTTTTCACTGTTCGTCTAACTCTAAACCCTAAACCGTAAGTAATTCTTGCGTGGACTCGATCTAACGTAAATAAGCGAAAATCTAAATAAACGTAAATCTAACTAAAAATAAAGCTAAATCTAATTTAACGTAAGTCTAATGACTAGAGGTTGTCTAGATGGTCATTGTGTCGGGGATGTAGTGACTCTTGCCGCCCTGAAGATCCACCTTCTTCCCTATCTTCTGAAGACATTTCACCAGTACTTTTGGATCGACGGAGCCCACTATGAGTGAAGGCAGCAATACCCTATATTCCATTGAGGGCTTTCTTCACCCGCTTCATGCAGGCATCGCAGTCTATGGAGACCCGCATCTAATCTAATATAACATAAATCTAAATCTAGCTTAAATAAACGTAAATCTAGTTAAAAATAAACCTAAATCTAATTGAATGTAAGTCTACATATAACCTAATCTTTAACGTCTTTTAAGATAGTTTCCTACGACGTTATAACTCTCTTCTTCCTGTGTGTGTGCGCGTGTGTGGATGTGTGTGCCAATAAAAAGAGATAAATGGTATAACCTTTCTATCACCCATGCCAAGTATGATAGATTGATTATGCCATTTCTCTCTTGAATAATAGGTCTTCAGTTCAACTCCTCGTCGGCTAGATCTTTAGGTCTTTTAATTTTAATTAGTTTCCTACGACGCTCCCTTAGTTTCTCTTTCTTTCTCTCTCAATGTGTGTGCGTTTTTTTGGATCGTATGCATGTTTTCTTTCTCTTTTCCTCTCTCAATGTGTGCGTTTTTTGTTTATGCATGTTCTCTCTCTCTTTTCCTCTCTCAATGCGTGCGTTTTTTGTTTATGCATGCTCTCTCTCTCTTTTTCTCTCTCAATGTGTGTGTGCATTCTTTGTTTATGTATGTGTGTGCGTTTTTGCACTCTCTCTCGCTCTCTCTCTCTCTCTCAAAAACACTATATGTGTGTGTGTATGTGTGTGTGTGAGAGAGAGAGAGCGAGGGAGAGAGAAAGAGGGGAAGGGAACATGAGAATGAGGAGAGGGAAGGAGCATACCTGGCTCTCCTTCCTCTCCTCGTGTGTGTGTGTGTGTGTGTGTAAAAGAAAAAGAGAGAGAGAGAGAGAGAGAGAGAGAGAGAGAGAGCGAGAGTGAGGGAGAGCGTTACCTGCTCTTTGCTTGAGGGCGCCGAAAAACTCAGATCTGAGATCTGAGTTTTTGGGCGCGCTCGGTTATTTTTTTTACCCCAGCTGGCGTCGCTATGAGCGTCGCTATAAGCGTCGCTATGAGCGTCGCAAATTTCTTTGTAAATTTGCGACGCTCATAGCGACGCTTATAGCGACGCTCATAGCGACGTCGGGAATTTTTTTTTTGAGCGTCGCTGTGTGAGCGTCGCTAATGTGAAGAGCCTCTTGTAGTGTCCTAGTGGGACACTAGGTGGCATGATTTCAAAGATACACTTATTTTAATGCATTATTGCAAGCTTTAGTACAAAACTTTGTCAAGGAGCAATGTCATGATTTCATATGGCATGAGGTGTCCTTTGGAATTAAATGAAAGTCTAGGCTAAGGAGACCACATCAAGACTTTTGCTGCCATAAATGGACCCTATTTTGATGATTTTTTTACACAAGGTTCCAATCCGAATTGGAAAACTATTTTAAAATGAACATCGTAGCTAATGAGCTGACGTTTTTTCCCATATTTTTACTTTTTTATTTGGAGCCACGGTTGAGGAGATATGATCAAAATACTGGACCCTAGTCTGCCCACATCATGCAAGGACAGCTCATTTCCAACTTTTCCAATTCATGTTCACACTGGCTCCTCTCTTCTTGTGTAAACCCTTGGGGGTTCCCTTCACCTATAAAAGGGGACCTCTTCTTCCTTGGAAAGAACTCAAGCATTCAAGACATTGATGAGAGGAATTCTTGAGGGAGTGAGTAGTAATGCCTAATTGTACTTAGCCATTAACATACGCCCAAGTCTACACTTTCTCCTAGAGGAAGACTAGCCATTCTTGTACGCTATCTTTGGAAGATCAACTCTAATAAAAGAAGGTGTTGTACTTGGCGTATCAATGAAAGTGGAGTGCTCCCCTCTTCTTCTCTCTCCATCAATAATGGTGCCGAAGGATTTGTGAAGTAAGATGTGTTCTACATTGATGTTTTCTTGATTTCTTGTTGTTTTCTTTTCAATCTCTAATCCAACATATATATATATATATATATGTATCTAATCTCCTTAACCAAACCTATCTCTCTCATTCTTAGTAATTCATCCTCTCTACAAATTCTAGGTTCTCTTTGCTACAGGTACATCTCTCCCCGCAGTATCCTTATTGCCTACGGGCAAGAATAGGGCTTGGGAGGGAAACTTCTCATCTCTTCACTTCTCTCATATCTACATTTCTCACATACTATCCTAGATGAATAACCCACATGATGATCATTTCTATCGCTTTCACTCTGTACGATCTATTAGAATTAACGTATGGATTAGCCGAAAAATACACTTTCAACAACGTATAGTGTTTCTCTTCGGCCCTAAAAGGCTCAATGAAATACTTCTATCACCGGATCCCATCATACTACCTCTCATAGACTATAATTTTTCTTTTGATGTAAGCGTAGTTATCTTGCTATGAACCAAGAGGATTTGTACACACAATTAATCCCAATCACTAGACAAAATATATATATTATGGTAAGCACAAAACTACAATTCCAAAGAACAATTCGTAGCCTATTTGGTCAGCCAAGATTGAATGCCATTAACTCATCCATTAACCCTTTCATATTACCCATGATACGATATGACCATAGCCTTGATGTTTTCATCTTCGTATTGTTTTGACATTCTCTTTTGCGTTCTTTCTTTGTGTGTGTGAGTGCAAGAGAGAAAGAGTGAGTCTTCTTTGATTGCACTTCTTTCCAAACCCTAGTCTTCATGGCATCTATGGTTTAACTCCTTCATATAGTTTTTGTTGAGTTCTCTCACAAACTCTCACAGCCATAAGCCCGGTGCTTTCCTGGCAAGACCGCAAATTTCTCGACATATTTTTGGTGAACCCGACGCGAAACTGCCAGGGTGAGAGTTTGTGGGTAACCATGGGTGATCATGTTGAGCAACAGGGTATGCATTTTGACCCAACAACAATGCAAATGTTTCAAGCATTTGCAATGTTCATGCAACAACAACATGCCACTGAAAGAAGGGAGATTTCAGCAACGAAGGCCATACAAGCGGTCGTCAACAGAATGGATCAATTCAATGGCAAAGATGTAACCAAGTACTTACGTGAGTATGTGAAGGAGATGGAGCTGCATCGCGTGTCAGAAGGTGAGATGATTCAAAGCTTTGAGCTAGTTGTTGCTCCAGAAATTAGGGAGCATGTTAGGGCAATTAAAGACGGGCATGGGAGAAATTGGGAAGAACTCAAAGTAGCTTTAAAGGAGGAATATTTCATGGAGGACTCTGAGAGAGTGACCAAAAGGACATTCTTAGAATGGGTAGTCAAGCCAAAGCAAGGACTATCAATAACAGAGCTACTTAGGGAATTTGAGCGGCGCTATGCACAACTCACCAAGACAAAAAGGGCCACACTAGATGCAGAAAAGACAGATCTTTTCTTACAAGCTGCAGGTAAAGAGTTTCAAGAAAATTTGGAGCTTCTTCTTGAAGATAATGATGCTGAGCAAGGACTAAAGACTGACTGGAATGAGGTTGAAGGTGCTGTCTCACTGCTTGCCAAACGACAAAGAAGAAGGGACAAGATGGTAGTAAACACTACAAATCCTTCCACCTCAACTTCTGACAAAATGGTAAAGCCTACTTTTATCGCTCCTAAGTTTGATGAGTCCATGCTAGATGAGCTTGTGAAGGGAATGCGTGACTTGAAGGTGAAGTTTGCAAAGCTTGAAGAAAAAGGCCAACCATCAGGGCCACTTCCTAGGCAAAGACAACAGCCCAAAGAAGGGTTTGTTAATAGATGTATTAGGTGTGATAGTACAGACCATGTAAGAAGGGATTGTGATGATTTTAGTGATGCTTTGTCAAAAGATGTTGTCTTTTTTAAGGATGGTAAAATCCACTTAAGAGAGACAGGTCTACCCTTGAGAACTAACTTTGGGAAGGGGGGAATGCAAATCTTAGTTGAAGATATGGCAACCAAGCATGCCACCTCTTCAGTTGAGGCAGCTACTTATGGAGTAAAAATTGAACATTTTTGTGATGAAGAGGTGAGTGACCATCATGGTCAAATTTGGCCAAATGTCATGCAATTAGCTAAAAAGGGAAAGCTTACAAAAGAGATTCTACATGAAGCAGGTGATTGCATACGTCTAGAAACAGGATGGAATGACCCAGTGGACTCATTGTCAGTGCATGTCTACATTACAAAATGCCAACAAAATGAGGCAATTGTAGAAGAGAAGCGCAGACGTGAGAATGCTATTGAAGGACCATCAAAAAGAGCTTCTAGAAGTGGGGGAAGAAGCGACTCAATGCCTTCTCAAACACCCTCAACACAAGGAGCATCTCCACCTGAAGTACTCATGGAGGAGTCTACAACAGGAAAGAAGAAAGAGCCAACGAAAGGTAAGACAAAAGGCCCAACTTATAAACTACAATCTGATATTGAGGTTGCTACATATTTAAAGAAAGTCTTGGAGGAAAGGATCTTGAATAGCAAGATTGAGTTTACTCTGGGAGAAGTTCTTGGCATTGCAAAGCGTGAATTCCATGAGGAGATCATTGACATCATCAAGAGAAAGAGGCAAACCCTTGCTGAAGTTTCTCGTCCACAGGTTGAAGGAGAAACCTCAAAGACACAAGGGATGCAACTGCAAAATAAGGAGAATGATGGAGCTGTGGTAGGATGCTACCAATCTAGTGGGAGAGTGAAGCAAGTGTATTTCTCAAATGATGATGAAGAAGTTGAAGATATTCCTAGGAGTTACTATTCACGAAGTCATTAGGCAAGGGCTACTACAGAAACTTTGGTCAAGGTAGGTGATCTTGAAGAGCCATTTGTTACCTTGATTGACCATGGTTCAGAAATAAACATAATGTCAAAGAGTCTCTACAACAAGTGCAAATGGCCGATGGACACAGATCATGGCTGAATGGTAAAAGTGGCAAACAATTCATCCGGTGAATTGTATGCAGCATGTCCAGGTGTGAAGGTAACAATAGGTGATGTAAAGATTGACCAAAACTTCTTTGTACAGGATACATCTTTATATCATCTCATCGTCGGACAACCCTACATTGTGGGAGTTCGAATGGAAACAAAGGTAATGGACGATGGTTCAGCATATGCTAGAATACGTAGCAAAGATGGTAAACGAACTGTCCAATTTCTCACAGTCTGTGTAAACCATGAAAGAAATCGTGACAACCTCAGAGAACATCCTCTACCAAAGGTAAGAAAAGAGTTTCATGATCATAGAGAAATGATGGGTTTTGGCCAAGTACCATTGTAAAGCGGGATTGCAGTGGTACAGAAAGAAACAGGGTCTCGCTTGATCCAACAATAGGTGAAACTTTCTCGATGATCTCCTTGGTAACAAGGAATGGATCAGTATGTTTTACAAAACTTGAAGATTTGAAGAGATATGAGAGTCAATATGTGCATAATGTACAAATAGGCATAAAAAAGAGTGGGTTGCTAAAGCCTACTGAAAATGTTTTGGGTTTGCGTGAACAAGTTTCTTTTGTAGATACTATTGGTGAGCTTGATGCTATAATGGGGTCTAATTTGCGTCTTGCAAATGAAGTTGTGGAAGTTTGCTCTATGGAAATGTATGAAGTAATAGAAGCCTTTAAAGAAAGCCAAACAGTTGGCCCAGAAGTCCATGTTGAAACTAAATACAAGAGTGTAGCAAAGAAGGTGAAACCAGTAGCTTCACCCTTACCACCCAACAACAGGGAAAAGATTGAGCAGGCTTATTTACAACCAAGTTTGAGGAATCCTAAAAAGATCGGGCATACCTTCACAAAGGAGTCCTTTCAAGAGTTGCAGATTGGTTGCGAGGAGTTTCTAACGCAGGAGGAGACAAAGTGCTTCAAAGAAATGCTTTCAAAGCATGGTAAGGCTTTCGCATTTGAGCCACTTGAGATAGGATGTGTTGATCCTTATATTGTAGCTCCTATGGTAATTTTCACAGTACCTCATGTGCCTTGGAATCTGCGGCCTATTCCGGTTCCAAAGGCTCATTTGCCAAAGTTAGTAGAGCTACCGAATGAGAAAATCAAAATGGGAATCTTGGAGCCTTCTTGTGCTCCATACTCAAACAGGTGGTTCACAGTTCCAAAGAAGAATGGTTCTGTACGCTTCATCCAAGATATGCAACCAGTGAACAAGGTGACAATTAGAAATGTAGGAACAAGTCCAATTGTGGATGAATTTGCAGAGGCGTTTGCAGGGAGGGCAATCTACTCAATGGGGGATCTCTACTCAGGGTATGATCAATTTCATCTTGCAATCGAAAGCAGAGACTTGACAACCATGAGGACACCTTTGGGTTTGGTAAGGATGTGTACCTTGCCACAGAGAGCAACCAACTCGGTTGCACATATGATGAATGGGATGAATAAGGTCTTACGTTTATTCCTCAAATCACAATGCCTTTCATTGATGATTTGCCTATCAAAGGATGTGAAGAAAGTGACAAAGATGAAGATTTGGATCTCAAGGGATGTCGCAGGTTTGTGGTAAATCACATAAATGATTGTGATAAAATTTTGTCTAAGTTGGAAGAAGTGAATCTTACATTGTCAGGGAAAAAGTCTATGTTTGGTGTCAAAGAAGTGCTCATTGTGGGGCACATGTGCGGACCATATGGTAGGAAACCTTGTCCATCAAAGGTAGATGCCATCCAAAGAATGAAAGAAACATGCACTAGCATCACTGAGGCTAGAAGGTTTCTGGGAGCATGTGTCTTCTATGTTATTTGGATTCCACATTATGCACATGTAGCTGATCCTCTTTATCATCTGCTTAGAATGAATCAAAAGTTTAAATGGACAGAAGCACATGTAAAATCCATGAAAAAGCTAAATGAGTTACTCCAGTCAGCAACGACTTTGAGAAAGGTAGACTATGAGTGTCAAAGGCCAGTGATTGTGACAGTAGATACCAGTCCTACAGGGATTGGATGGGCAATAGGGCAAGATGACAAAGGAGGACACAGGTATGTGGTAAGATTTGGAGCAAAGGTACTAAGTGCTCGCCAAAGAAACTATCCACAGATAAAGAGAGAGTTATGGGGTATGGTTACAGCCTTGAAAAGTGGGAAAGAGTACCTAATTGGTGCATGTGTGGTTGTAGAAACAGATTGTCTACCACTTCTTGGGATGATTACAAGCTGCTCAACACCAGACATTGCTATGTTGCGGTGGATTGCCTACATTAAGTCCTTAAATCCCGAGTTTAAGCACATTGCAGGTAAAGACAATACAGTGGCAGATATGCTATCAAGGGCAAGGTATGAAGATGAGTCACAAATGATTGATGAGGGAGATGATGTAGGCAAAAATTTCTATTCTATCTCTCATGTCAAAGGTAACAATGTCTGCATGACTAATTCACTTGAATTGTTCTTGAAAGATCTTTATGAAGGTGATTGGCTTTCTATTGGAAGGTACTTGAGTACTCTAACAAAACAGGATGATTGGTCTGAACAAGAATTCAAGAGGATACGCAGGAAAGCATATGGGTACTTTATAAGGGATGGTTACTTGTGGAAGCATCCTAAACAAAAGGGTGCTACACCACAACGGGTTATATGTAAAAAAGAGACTCAAGTAAAGCTCATGCAAGAGTTTCATGAGAGTCTATGGGCTGGACACAGGGGTGTGTGGGCAACCTTCTCCAAGTTGAAAGAAAAATACTGGTGGAAGGGTATGTATAAAGATGTATCTCAGTTTGTAGAGTCATGTGTAACTTGTCAAATGTATTCAAATGTTCGACATCGTGATGGATTGCACCCTACATATCCACTAGCCATGCACTATAAATGGGTTGTGGATCTAGTCACGATGCCTTTAGGACTCTGGCAGATGAGATACTTGGTTCTTGCACGAGAGGACCTAACTAACCAAGTTGAAGGAAGAGCATTAAGAGCTAAGACTACAAAAGCTGTGTGCAAATTCCTTCTTGATGAGGTGATTTGCCGTTATGGTTGTGTGGGAAAAATCACTGCAGATCGAGGTGAACTGGATGCCGAAGAAGCAAGGGAGTTCTTTTCTAGATTAGGGATCAAGCTTTCTCTTACTACAGCTTACAACCCTGAAGGCAATGGAAAGAGTGAAAGAGGGCATCCTCCTATCATCAAAGCTTTGGCCAAGGCTTGCGAAGGAAGAGTTGGTGAGTGGCCAAAATTGTTACCATATGCTTTATGGGCTGATCGTACAACACATAGCTCAGTAACTGGCTACATGCCTGCGGAGCTAATGCATGGTCAGAAGCCAGTGATGCCGATTGAGGATACAATTCCCACATGGAATGTACTACCTTGGCAAGAGGGGCTTAGTAGGGAAGATCTCCTTGCACTGCTTATAAGGCAGCTAGAGAGAAGACCTGGAGACATTGAAGCTGCAAAAGAACGACTCAAAAATGCAAGGTTGAAAAACAAGGACTATTTTAATAAGCGACATCGACTCAGGAGCAAAGCAATTGACAAAGGTGACTGGGTTTTAGTGTATGATAGTAGCCTTGATAACCAGCACACAGTCATGCGTAAGTTCTCAAAAAGATGGTTTGGACCGTATGTTGTAAAGCATGTGCATGAAAATGCTACTTACAGCTTGTCTGAACTAGATGGTACAGAAGTAAAGATTCCCATTGCAGGAAAAAGGATTAAAATGTTTAAGAGAAGAGGAGACAATGATCTAGAAGATATGGATGAGGAAGAAGAGGAAAACACAGGTGAAGATAAAAGTGAACATGAAGCTCTGGAATCATCCAGTGAAGAAGAAGACAAGGAAGATGTACAAGAGGTCTAATCTTACAAAGAGACAATGTGGCACATACCGGAGGATGTGCAGGTTTAGAGGGGGTGGATGTCGTGCTGTGACACGTACATAGTGGGAACGCATACTACAAGATCTATCTTGTATTTTTTTAGATACATAATTATATTTCCTATAGTGTACATATTCATATTTAAGTATAATAATAAGCCTTCTATCTCATCCTATTATTTTTCTCAAGGGTAACATATCCTTACTTTACCATCATAAAATACTATGGAAAAAGCATCAATAGCTCCGCCTCTTTAACTTGGGGCAAAAAGCATTGATTCTTTATTTCTACTATTTCATTATCATCTCACACCCTAGCTAGATCCTATATCTAGGGTAAACTCCAATATATATATATTTTATGTATTTTTTATACTTTTCTTATATTTCTTTTTAAATAGCTACTAGGAGAGAATCAAATCCTAGTGGGACACTAGGTGGCATGATTTCAAAGATACACTTATTTTAATGCATTATTGCAAGCTTGAGTACAAAACTTTGTCAAGGAGAAATGTCATGATTTCATATGGCATGAGGTGTCCTTTGGAATTAAATGAAAGTCTAGGCTAAGGAGACCACATCAAGACTTTTGCTGCCATAAATGGACCCTATTTTGATGATTTTTTTACACAAGGTTCCAATCCGAATTGGAAAACTATTTTAAAATGAACATCGTAGCTAATGAGCTGATGTTTTTGCCCATATTTTTACTTTTTTATTTGGAGCCACGGTTGAGGAGATATGATCAAAATACTGGACCCTAGTCTGCCCACATCATGCAAGGACAGCTCATTTCCAACTTTTCCAATTCATGTTCACACTGGCTCCTCTCTTCTTGTGTAAACCCTTGGGGGTTCCCTTCACCTATAAAAGGGGACCTCTTCTTCCTTGGAAAGAACTCAAGCATTCAAGACATTGATGAGAGGAATTCTTGAGGGAGTGAGTAGTAATGCCTAATTGTACTTAGCCATTAACATACGCCCAAGTCTACACTTTCTCCTAGAGGAAGACTAGCCATTCTTGTACGCTATCTTTGGAAGATCAACTCTAATAAAAGAAGGTGTTGTACTTGGCGTATCAATCAAAGTGGAGTGCTCCCCTCTTTTTCTCTCTCCATCAATAATGGTGCCGAAGGATTTGTGAAGTAAGATGTGTTCTACATTGATGTTTTCTTGATTTCTTGTTGTTTTCTTTTCAATCTCTAATCCAACATATATATATATATATATATGTATCTAATCTCCTTAACCAAACCTATCTCTCTCATTCTTAGTAATTCATCCTCTCTACAAATTCTAGGTTCTCTTTGCTACAGGTACATCTCTCCCCGCAGTATCCTTATTGCCTACGGGCAAGAATAGGGCTTGGGAGGGAAACTTCTCATCTCTTCACTTCTCTCATATCTACATTTCTCACATACTATCCTAGATGAATAACCCACATGATGATCATTTCTATCGCTTTCACTCTGTACGATCTATTAGAATTAACGTATGGATTAGCCGAAAAATACACTTTCAACAACGTATAGTGTTTCTCTTCGGCCCTAAAAGGCTCAATGAAATACTTCTATCACCGGATCCCATCATACTACCTCTCATAGACTATAATTTTTCTTTTGATGTAAGCGTAGTTATCTTGCTATGAACCAAGAGGATTTGTACACACAATTAATCCCAATCACTAGACAAAATATATATATTATGGTAAGCACAAAACTACAATTCCAAAGAACAATTCGTAGCCTATTTGGTCAGCCAAGATTGAATGCCATTAACTCATCCATTAACCCTTTCATATTACCCATGATACGATATGACCATAGCCTTGATGTTTTCATCTTCGTATTGTTTTGACATTCTCTTTTGCGTTCTTTCTTTGTGTGTGTGAGTGCAAGAGAGAAAGAGTGAGTCTTCTTTGATTGCACTTCTTTCCAAACCCTAGTCTTCATGGCATCTATGGTTTAACTCCTTCATATAGTTTTTGTTAAGTTCTCTCACAAACTCTCACAGCCATAAGCCCGGTGATTTCCTGGCAAGACCGCAAATTTCTCGACATATTTTTGGTGAACCCGATGCGAAACTGCCAGGGTGAGAGTTTGTGGGTAACCATGGGTGATCATGTTGAGCAACAGGGTATGCATTTTGACCCAACAACAATGCAAATGTTTCAAGCATTTGCAATGTTCATGCAACAACAACATGCCACTGAAAGAAGGGAGATTTCAGCAACGAAGGCCATACAAGCGGTCGTCAACAGAATGGATCAATTCAATGGCAAAGATGTAACCAAGTACTTACGTGAGTATGTGAAGGAGATGGAGCTGCATCGCGTGTCAGAAGGTGAGATGATTCAAAGCTTTGAGCTAGTTGTTGCTCCAGAAATTAGGGAGCATGTTAGGGCAATTAAAGACGGGCATGGGAGAAATTGGGAAGAACTCAAAGTAGCTTTAAAGGAGGAATATTTCATGGAGGACTCTGAGAGAGTGACCAAAAGGACATTCTTAGAATGGGTAGTCAAGCCAAAGCAAGGACTATCAATAACAGAGCTACTTAGGGAATTTGAGCGGCGCTATGCACAACTCACCAAGACAAAAAGGGCCACACTAGATGCAGAAAAGACAGATCTTTTCTTACAAGCTGCAGGTAAAGAGTTTCAAGAAAATTTGGAGCTTCTTCTTGAAGATAATGATGCTGAGCAAGGACTAAAGACTGACTGGAATGAGGTTGAATGTATTGTCTCACTGCTTGCCAAACGACAAAGAAGAAGGGACAAGATGGTAGTAAACACTACAAATCCTTCCACCTCAACTTCTGACAAAATGGTAAAGCCTACTTTTATCGCTCCTAAGTTTGATGAGTCCATGCTAGATGAGCTTGTGAAGGGAATGCTTGACTTGAAGGTGAAGTTTTCAAA
The DNA here is from genome assembly GCF_014529385.1 of Adiantum capillus-veneris. Lineage (NCBI taxonomy): Eukaryota > Viridiplantae > Streptophyta > Polypodiopsida > Polypodiales > Pteridaceae > Adiantum > Adiantum capillus-veneris. The sequence continues at coordinate 102,173,701 of NC_140960.1, read as the reverse complement.
GCTTGAAGGCTCAATGAAATACTTCTATCACCGGATCGTATCATACTACCTCTCATAGACTATAATTTTTCTTTTGATGTAAGCGTAGTTATCTTGCTATGAACCAAGAGGATTTGTACACACAATTAATCCCAATCACTAGACAAAATATATATATTATGGTAAGCACAAAACTACAATTCCAAAGAACAATTCGTAGCCTATTTGGTCAGCCAAGATTGAATTCCATTAACTCATCCATTAACCCTTTCATATTACCCATGATACGATATGACCATAGCCTTGATGTTTTCATCTTCGTATTGTTTTGACATTCTCTTTTGCGTTCTTTCTTTGTGTGTGTGAGTGCAAGAGAGAAAGAGTGAGTCTTCTTTGATTGCACTTCTTTCCAAACCCTAGTCTTCATGGCATCTATGGTTTAACTCCTTCATATAGTTTTTGTTGAGTTCTCTCACAAACTCTCACAGCCATAAGCCCGGTGCTTTCCTGGCAAGACCGCAAATTTCTCGACATATTTTTGGTGAACCCGACGCGAAACTGCCAGGGTGAGAGTTTGTGGGTAACCATGGGTGATCATGTTGAGCAACAGGGTATGCATTTTGACCCAACAACAATGCAAATGTTTCAAGAATTTGCAATGTTCATGCAACAACAACATGCCACTGAAAGAAGGGAGATTTCAGCAACGAAGGCCATACAAGCGGTCGTCAACAGAATGGATCAATTCAATGGCAAAGATGTAACCAAGTACTTACGCGAGTATGTGAAGGAGATGGAGCTGCATCGCGTGTGAGAAGGTGAGATGATTCAAAGATTTGAGCTAGTTGGTGCTCCAGAAATTAGGAAGCATGTTAGGGCAATTAAAGACGGGCATGGGAGAAATTGGGAAGAACTCAAAGTAGCTTTAAAGGAGGAATATTTCATGGAGGACTCTGAGAGAGTGACCAAAAGGACATTCTTAGAATGGGTAGTCAAGCCAAAGCAAGGACTATCAATAACAGAGCTACTTAGGGAATTTGAGCGGCACTATGCACAACTCACCAAGACAGAAAGGGACACACTAGATGCAGAAAAGACAGATCTTTTCTTACAAGCTGCAGGTAAAGAGTTTTAAGAAAATTTGGAGCTTCTTCTTGAAGATAATGATGTTGAGCAAGGACTAAAGACTGACTGGAATGAGGTTGAAGGTGCTGTCTCACTGCTTGCCAAACGACAAAGAAGAAGGGACAAGATGGTAGTAAACACTACAAGTCCTTCCACCTCAACTTCTGACAAAATGGTAAAGCCTACTTTTATCGCTCCTAAGTTTGATGAGTCCATGCTAGATGAGCTTGTGAAGGGAATGCGTGACTTGAAGGTGAAGTTTGCAAAGCTTGAAGAAAAAGGCCAACCATCAGGGCCACTTCCTATGCAAAGACAACAGCCCAAAGAAGGGTTTGTTAATAGATGTATTAGGTGTGATAGTACAGACCATGTAAGAAGGGATTGTGATGATTTTAGTGATGCTTTGTCAAAAGATGTTGTCTTTTTTAAGGATGGTAAAATCCACTTAAGAGAGACAGGTCTACCCTTGAGAACTAACTTTGGGAAGGGGGGAATGCAAATCTTAGTTGAAGATATGGCAACCAAGCATGCCACCTCTTCAGTTGAGGCAGCTACTTATGGAGTAAAAATTGAACATTTTTGTGATGAAGAGGTGAGTCACCATCATGGTCAAATTTGGCCAAATGTCATGCAATTAGCTAAAAAGGGAAATCTTACAAAAGAGATTCTACATGAAGCAAGTGATTGCATACGTTTAGAAACAGGATGGAATGATCCAGTGGACTCATTGTCAGTGCATGTCTACATTACAAAATGCCAACAAAATGAGGCAATTGTAGAAGAGAAGCGCAGACGTGACAATGCTATTGAAGGACCATCAAAAAGAGCTTCTAGAAGTGGGGGAAGAAGCGACTCAATGCCTTCTCAAACACCCTCAACACAAGGAGCATCTCCACCTGAAGTACTCATGGAGGAGTCTACAACAGGAAAGAAGAAAGAGCCAATGAAAGGTAAGACAAAAGGCCCAACTTATAAACTACAATCTGATATTGAGGTTGCTATAGATTTAAAGAAAGTCTTGGAGGAAAGGATCTTGAATAGCAAGATTGAGTTTACTCTGGGAGAAGTTCTTGGCATTGCAAAGCGTGAATTCCATGAGGAGATCATTGACATCATCAAGAGAAAGAGGCAAACCCTTGCTGAAGTTTCTCGTCCACAGGTTGAAGGAGAAACCTCAAGGACACAAGGGATGCAACTGCAAAATAAGGAGAATGATGGAGCTGTGGTAGGATGCTACCAATATAGTGGGAGAGTGAAGCAAGTGTATTTCTCAAATGATGATGAAGAAGTTGAAGATATTCCTAGGAGTTACTATTCACGAAGTCATTAGGCAAGGGCTACTACAGAAACTTTGGTCAAGGTAGGTGATCTTGAAGAGCCATTTGTTGCCTTGATTGACCATGGTTCAGAAATAAACATAATGTCAAAGAGTCTCTACAACAAGTGCAAATGGCCGATGGACACAGATCATGGCTGGATGGTAAAAGTGGCAAACAATTCATCCGGTGAATTGTATGCAGCATGTCCAGGTGTGAAATTAACAATAGGTGATGTAAAGATTGACCAAAACTTCTTTGTACAGGATATATCTTCATATCATCTCATCCTTGGACAACCCTACATTGTGGGAGTTCGAATGGAAACAAAGGTAATGGACGATGATTCAGCATATGCTAGAATACGTAGCAAAGATGGTAAACGAGCTGTCCAATTTCTCACAGTCTGTGTAAACCATGAAAGAAATCGTGACAACCTCAGAGAACATCCTCTACCAAAGGTAAGAAAAGAGTTTCATGATCATAGAGAAATGATGGGTTTTGGCCAAGTACCATTGTAAAGCGGGATTGCAGTGGTACAGAAAGAAAAAGGGTCTCGCTTGATCCAAAAATAGGTGAAACTTTCTCGATGAGCTCCTTGGTAACAAGGAATGGATCAGTATGTTTTACAAAACTTGAAGATTTGAAGAGATATGAGAGGCAATATGTGCATAATGTACAAATAGGCATGAAAAAGAGTGGGTTGCTAAAGCCTACTGAAAATGTTTTGGGTTTGTGTGAACAAGTTTCTTTTGTAGATACTATTGGTGAGCCTGATGCTATAATGGGGTCTAATTTGCATCTTGAAAATGAAGTTGTGGAAGTTTTCTCTATGGAAATGTATCAAGTAATAGAAGCCTTTAAAGAAAGCCAAATAGTTGGCCCAGAAGTCCATGTTGAAACTAAATACAAGAGTGTAGCAAAGAAGGTGAAACCAGTAGCTTCACCCTTACCACCCAACAACAGGGAAAAGATTGAGCAAGCTTCTTTACAACCAAGTTTGAGAAATCCTAAAAAGATCGGGCATACCTTCACAAAGGAGTCCTTTCAAGAGTTGCAGATTGGTTGCGAGGAGTTTCTAACGCAGGAGGAGACAAAGTGCTTCAAAGAAATGCTTTCAAAGCATGGTAAGGCTTTCGCATTTGAGCCACATGAGATAGGATGTGTTGATCCTTATATTGTAGCTCCTATGGTAATTTTCACAATACCTCATGTGCCTTGGAATCTGCGGCCTATTCCGGTTCCAAAGGCTCATTTGCCAAAGTTAGTAGAGCTACCGAATGAGAAAATCAAAATG